>NC_071326.1:62005196-64405196 GCF_943734725.1 Anopheles marshallii | reverse complement strand
TTCATTAGTGGAATAAGATAGACCCAGTAGCGGCTCTAACGGTAAGTGAACTAAGCGGCCGCGTGGGGCCCTGAGCTTCATAAAAATATAAAGGTTTAATTTTTTATCGCGGTAACACCTGCACCGAGTCTAGTGTGGGGTTTGATTTTCTATGTAAAATTGTAATTGAAATTGTTTAATTATTAAAAATCGAAGACGATTACGATAGGACGATAGGTGAGATGAAAATCAAACAAATAACATGAGGAATTCAACAGACGCATAACGCGAAACAAACTATTGCTGCGACTAGCAGGGTTGCGGTATGAAGGGATGTTTAATAGAGGACGAATATGGAGGGAACGAGAGGGAGTATACAAAGGAATCGCAGACAGTAGATCGGGAGCATCGATACAATCTAAAAGCAAGGCAGCAATAAAAGAGGATTGGGCTAACGATCGTCGAGCTTCCAAAGTTTCCAGTCCCAAAGCACGGCATCTGGCATCGTAATCAGGTTGGCCAGAGGAAAGTTCGCCAGGGAGTTTTCGGAAAGCAAATCTGGTGAAAGACCTATGAACCTGTTCGATAAGATCGATGTCATTCGTTGCTGAGGGTGTCCAGATTACCGAGTAGTACTCCAGCCTCGACCTTATCAACGAGCAAAAGTGCACCTTGTGAAGCAAATGAGGTCAGAAAAGTCCCAAACGTTTCTATTTATGAGACCCTAAATCCTACGGGCGGTAAATCAACGACGGTATCGATACGATGTCCAAAGTTTAAGCCACAATCAAGCATTTAGAATCTATGCATATAGAACTTCAATAAGAATTCTTGCATATAGAACTAAGGTCCGAATAAATGTGCAACTGAATTACATCAGAACAAGTATCTAAATGTGGACCTCCGTTCAACTCGATTGTCAACCCAATGATTTCAAGATACCAGGTTAAGGTTTGAAGTACAAGTGAAGTTAATTAACAATTTTTCCTGCTTATATACTAACAGAGTGTCTTAAGGTTTTTAGGGGTATCCAACCGAAGTTGGGTCCTATTTTTATTTTTCCTTCCAACTACTGGGAGTTAGGTCCCAGACAACTTCCCTACTACACGATTACTAGCAGAAGGATTTTCTTGTCGAAGTGTTGAACGATAACTAGCAGAAGAACTTCCTCGTCGGAGAGCGGAGCGAAAACTAATTTTTGGTACGGACATGGTGCCGTTTTTATACCAATTTTCGTCCGTATGTTTTGGTATGCGTTCTTTTCGTTTTTCTTGTCATATTCGTTTCGATTCCCTGTCCTATTGTCCTAGTGTTACCGGTTGTCTAGTTTGGGTTTACCTAGGAACAAAGAACTCATTGTATTCGTCTTGTCCAGGCAAAAACTTCCCAACTAGCAATTTGGTTAGTACCCTCTTTTTGCCTAGGTGGCGCTTTTTCGTGTCTTGGCTAATTACAACGCTCTGGTCGCCACAGTTCCATCGCGAACCACTAAGCAACCAATAACAAGCCCTGTAATCCCATTGAGTACCGCGTGCGGTTTAAATGGCTGCAAGGGTCACAAAAGGTTCGAGTTTTAGCTAAGCAACCTGTAAGCAGCGTCACAGTACGATTTCGAAAATTTTGCCTTTTGCGAAAAAAAAACTTTTTGATAGAATACATTAAAATAAACTAGAAGCTAATTTTTTATATGACAAAGGAAGCAATTTCAGACCAAGTTAAAACCTTTTTGCTAAGATTTTGTGCTATAAACTAACTCAGCTGTCAAATTTCCAAAAACCGCGTATCTCCTAATCCGCGTATAAGAGGATCTGCATATTTCGGGGACTGCCTGTATATCGTACAGCAATGAAATCACCAATTTGACCAAGATCTGTGTAGGAATGCGGTCGAGTAATATGAAGCGATTTGGCAAGTAGCCACAAGTTCGTTGGACGTGATTTGACGTTTGGACGCCCTTTTCCATTCAATTGTTTTATGTGTAGTTGTGTTGATTAAACGGGCCAGCCATAGTAAGAAGATTATTACTGTTTTGGATTTGGTTTGAAATTGATGAAACAGAATCTTTAAAACACCATTAACTGTTTTCCTTTTGAACGTGAAATACAATCAAAATGAAGGAAAACTTTAACGACCTAGCTCAACGTGATACTTCACTATATATAAAGAAGCCTACTAGTAGCAAGGAAAAGGTGTCCCTAATACATTGAAACTACAAGTGTGGGGAAGCAGATCATGCATCTTCCATAGACGACCAAACGTCAAATGAAATTCAAAATGGCGAAACCCTACCACAGCTAATATTTGACCTCGTTCCTTGACCTTAACCTCGTCCTTGAATTTGGAGATAAAGATTGTTTACTATACGTCTTATCTAAAATTGTGACGTTTCAGATACGTCAAAACCATCCAACTGTCGTTACCTAGGTCTGTGTAGGAACGAGTTCAAGAGATCAAGGTAGAGTGCCGCCATGTTAAATTTCATTAGACGTTTGTTCGCCTACATAAATATATGTAAAATATATGTAAAGATTTGTCCATTCTGTGTTTTACCTATTGCTATTATTTCCATTTTCCATTCCATGATTGTGTACATAACATAATTGTAGCCAACCAAATTAAACATCGCTCAAGTTGTTCAAGCCAATGTGACAGTTGTTTTATTGAAATGGACACTTTATATTGAACGGCTAAGCTTGTGTTCAAGTCGTGGACTGTTGTGTTGTTCAAACTGAGCATTGTGTTGCAGATGGAAACGCTTGTTTTCTACACTGTTAAACAAACGTAAGATGCATGATCTGCTCACCCACACTTGGTGTTTCAATGTATTAGTGACATCTTTTCCTTGCTTGTTTTCAATATCGCGAAGTTTCACGTTGTGCTTGGTCGTTAAAGTTTTCCTTTGTTTTGATTGCCTTTCAAGTTCAAATATAAAACTGTTGATGGTGTTATAAATTGGTGTGTGACCACCATCATACATAGAGATGTTTTTCCAAAATGTCTACAACATGTAAGCGGGTAAGCGGAGAGATTG
This sequence comes from Anopheles marshallii, assembly GCF_943734725.1. Lineage (NCBI taxonomy): Eukaryota > Metazoa > Arthropoda > Insecta > Diptera > Culicidae > Anopheles > Anopheles marshallii. The sequence continues at coordinate 64,402,186 of NC_071326.1, read as the reverse complement.
GAAAGAAGGAATCAGGGTTGGGTCGATGTTGTGGATGGCTTGCAGTAGAGTACTCCAGGCCGACGACACTCTGGAACAAAATGCAAATTTGTGTTCCAGTGTATCCACTCCGGAGCATTCTGTGCAAGCTGATGATCATTTATTCATCTTGAAAAATAACTCTCCCTGATTTTCCTGTTTGTCAGTAGATAGGGAACTGATCTTTGTGCAGATGAAATATTTTGTGAGCTGATGTTGGCCCAAACCAAACGCCAGCGCTTGAGATTCCTGCACTACTTTAGCTCCAGGGAGCCTCTCAACAAGCATTCGACGCAGCGTTCGGGCGGTGATGTTAGCCGTTGTAGCCGGGATGGATGCTAGCTGCATAATGACGATTTTCAGACATGGATATTTCGTAGAAACAGAGTTAATGCTAACGTTCGGGGGGTTACCAGCATATGAAATGTGCTGCTCCCTGACTCGCAGACACTCCTTTTCTGCGACATACCTGTTGGTTAGCAGTGCGTGTGTTGTGATAGACGGAGGCACAGAGGAGACAGAGAGACACACGTATGCCTCCAGATTCTTACCATAGGGAGGACATAATCGTCAGCGAGACCTTTGCTATATCTATGGCTCTGGCGCCACATACAGAGGCTACATACCATAGCTTTGGCAAAAGAAATCCATTCAGAAAGGGTTATCTTCTGTATGAAGTTAAGATCTCTTATTCGATGAAGCCAGACCAACTGTCGGAATTGATTGATGACGATGTTCCAGTTGTGTCCCGCCTAACGAACATTGGGGTAGATCACAACAAAAGTTAGAAAGCTTAAGCTTTAAGCCTATATCTGCCAAATAATCCAGGTACCGGGCTGTATCATTCTGTACAGATTCGTAAAGGACATAGCATTTTGACATAAAGAATGACACAAGGGATCATTTTTGTAAACTACAATTTGAGGAAAATCGATTTTAGTTCAGTAAATTAATTTTAATTTCAATGCAATGAAATAATATACAAGTCTGATTATTAAAATAATCTTTTTTTAGTTGTTTTCGTTTAAAAAAAAATTGTTTACCTTTTTCGCACAAGGGAAACATGGCCTAACCTGGCTCAGACCAGCTAGCAAAATTCTTTGTTTTGACATTTGTCGAGTTTGGGTTTTGGGTACTTGGGTACTTTCATTGAGAAACCAATCTAATCCTTCTTTCCTAGACTTTACTTGGCTTGCCATTTGTACGGCGAGCTGTAAGCGGATAAGCCTGGAAACGTCAAAACGCATACAAAAAACTGGCTTAGAGCGTGATCTACCCCATTATTGTTGAATTTTAACAGGTATTAAAACGGTCGTTTTGAATTTGGTTCAAGAATTGAAATTACTACATGTTGGCAGCACTGGCAGTGACAGCGCGAATGTTGTAAGTCAGTCTCGTGCAAGGAAGTTTAGGGTTTACTTTAAACGTTTATTTCTACCTTAGTTTTTACCTCAGCGGCAACACGCGGTGCGAAGTGGTATGGACAATAGTAGCGGCGAGCTCAAACGTGGGAAGAAGCAGAGAGAGTATGGTTGAGCACGCCAACGCTTTTATACGCACAGTGCAACGTGCACCCCCTAGCTGTACTCCTGCTGTCCCTGTTTCCTAACTCCCCAAGGATCTTATTTCCCTGCTACGCGTGTTTTGCGCCAGGTGGCGTCCTGGTCGCTATGGAGGCATAGAGAAAGGACGTATACATAAGCTTGAAGTTAATGTTTGAAGAAAAGAAATAAATACACAATGTAGGGCAACATTCAGGTGAAAGAACGCGACAATTATTATTATTATCCCGTTACATTCTTTATTTATTTTCCTTTACTGGGTATACGAATTAAAAAAATTAACAACTATTCCAATCCGTTGAACTAAATAACTTTAACAACTAATCTTAACTTAACTTTTAATAAACTAAAATTAACAGGACTACAGCAGAAACAGATGAACAATAATCAATCAAATTGGCATAACAATTATGCAAAGTGCCACATCTGCCAAACTGCGTGCCGCGTTTAGGAGTAAGGTTAAGGCAGGACGGGATCGGAGTATACGGGAAGCATCGAGCAGGATTGAGGTCAAGGCTATTGAAGGAGACAAGGTTGAATATTAGCGATTTTCCGCAAAATTCTTCTTCCAATAATTTGACGTTTGTGGGTGTGGGGTCATACGTTTATAACTACAGTTAAAGCGGTTCAAGCGTATAGGACGTGTATCATTTGAGAAGGGGAAATTTAGTAATTATTTGTAGAATATATCACTCATTTCATTGCTAGGTAATTGATACCAGCTTATCTATTAAAAAATAAGAATATTGCAGTATATGCTTGATTTATATGTCCAGACGCATTGTGGTCAGCAAGATTTTTGGTGTGGTTCGCCGAATGTATGACTTGAAACCAAATTGTGGCGGTGCTAAATATGAACGAAAGGATGTTACTGTACCAAGTGCATATGGTTCTTTTCGTTTAAAAATCATCAATTAATCGGAAGGCATTCATTTCGTTATAACTGAATCTGCGCACGAGTTCATCCTTGGGAGTGCCACTTTCTTAAGATCGAGTGGAAAGGGACATTTCACGGACGATTGTGGCTAATCGATATCGATAGATAATGATTGTACGAAATGTTATGAAATGTTATCATCATCAAAAACTGTTTCACTTATGCCTTTTCACTCCTCAAATTATTTTGGATGTAAATGATACAGTTTTGCTTGGTAGCAACTTTGCACTCACCAATAGCGTTAACAAGATAAACCGTCCCCAACGGACATTCTCTTTTATACTTCATTAGTTACTATCATTAATTCCAATTCAAGCGCAAAATTTTGTGTAAATGTACAATAAGAAAAACATAGAAATGATTAATTTTAATCGAACAGAGAAACACCGTTGCAATTCAAATGGCCGGTGTACCTTTTCTGAGGGATTTTGCAGGCTGTCAAACGCACCCTCCCCTGTCAAATGCACCTTCTAGTTTTTCGTCTTCTTACTTGTCAAAATACTCTACATTCCACCACCTTGTCTCCTTCAATAGCCTTGATTGAGGTGATGAAAAGAGCTTAAATTCAAGCATCTACAAGTGGGACAGAAAGCGGCCATACAAAACTATAATTTTCTAATATCGGATAAAATATAAAGACCTTAAACATTAGGGATCTGAGGAGCCAGAGGCTTTGCGGCGTTCAATTCTACGAACCCCAAACAATCTACTGCTTCTTGTAAATCTCAATCAGTTTATCAGTGTGTTAACTGTTATTTGTATGTTTATGTGTTTTAATATAAGTTCTCTTCTGTTTAATGTCTTGTTCCATCAGTTTATTGTAAGTCAAATCTGAATACGACTTTCCTCCCAATTTGACTGCGGGGCAAAAAATAACCCGCAGTTATTGTCTCATTTTCTCAATCACTAGATTAATCTTTTTTTGTTTACGATCCTCATCCTGATCGAAATCAACGTAGTTAAAAACATCATAACCATTTCGTTGGTTAACTTCCGATGGATCAAATCCTTTGGCAATCAAACAGTGCATCATGAAGAAACATCCATTTTGAGCTGTCATATGAAGAAGATTGCGACCCTGGTCGTCGGTACTCTCCCGATCGGTCGTTTTTTCGAGAAGATATGAGTATGCATCCATCGACTTCTCATGACAAACATCATCCTGCTTCGGTAACAATCTCATGACCATCACAATGATTCTGTTGGAAATGGCCATGTCGATCTTCTGCACAATGTATTTGACCATCTGCAAGTTCCCCTCATGCACTGCTGTAGCGAGAAGAGCTTCGATAACGTAGCCTTCGTTCAGGATATCTTTCTCATCATATTCAGGCAACGACATTCCAACGTGCGCGGCACTTAGCACACAACAAGGTTTTGGATAGTGTTCTTCATGCAACGGTGGTATGCTGTCATCGTCTGGAGCATAATCACCTACTACAATGTCGGTATCGTCAACCATACGAATGTTGAGACGGAGGCACAGTGCGTGAAAAATGTCCTTGAATGAGCTCATTTGATTGCGATTGATACAAGACTTAAGGGCAGAGATGAGCTCAGCAACAGTTTTCATTTGGGGAAGAAGCGTATTGTTTTCATCCACAAAATATGCTTTAATATCATGTGCTTTTTGCTTCGATGCTATTTGAAACAACTTTCTCGAAAGATCGGTTGATATTCTTGCCCGAATGCTCGATTGGGACACAACATGTTTGAATACATCGATCATATTATGCTTCGAGCAGAGCTCTAAGACTGTTAAAGATCCGAGTTCCTTATGGCGAGCAAACACGTCAAGGTGTTTTTCGTACAGCAAATATTGTACTGATCGATCGTGTAGTCGATTCACAATAATCTTGGAGCTCTCATGAGAGTTTAAAAAGTTTCCATAGTAATGTGCATTCCAAATTAAACTCCGTAAATTGTTTGACAATATCTGTTGGAGCAAGTTGTCCTCATCCACCACTGCTCCAACAGTTAGCAGGCGTTGTACTCTATGTTTGTAACGGCTTGCAAACGCGTAGTCCAAAGCGGTCCACTGGAAAAGTTCATCTTTTGTATTTACTGCCTGAAGAGGCATTTTTTCTATCAGCATATTTACTATTTGTTCCGATGGATATGCCACTGCTAAGTGAAGCGGTAATCGACCAACGGGATCCTTCTCGTGTGCAACCGTAGGATCTTCGGAGAGTAACTTACGAACTTCTGCTTTTAATTGATTGATTACGGCCATGTGAAGGTCACACCTCTTATTATTTTTTACTATCAAACGATTGAGAAAATCGCGAGTTTGGTATTTACTGCTTCCAAATGTCCAAAATGTCCACGATCGGAAAAAGCTCTCACTTCTCATGCGATGTTTATTGTCGTATATCCAGCAGGCTGCGAAATACTGTGCATATGTAGCTTGAGCAAATTTGGGAATACCATCTCGAACTTGTTGAATAATACCAGTCTTCTCATTACCCTGAATCGCTTTCTGCAAGCATTGCGTAGCTTCCTGTTGTTCCTGATCGGACAACAGCTTAGCTATGTCCTCTTGACTGAATATGGCGAACATCGCTATCAGAGCGTACTGTTGTTTGTTGAGCTTTTCTGAACTTTGTGTGTTTTGATGCGTAAATGCGTCTTGCAAATTGCTATCTGATCCGACCATACGGTCCAAATCATCATACCAATGCATGTAGCAGTTAATCAACAAGAATTTCAATATTTTATCAGTACGATCACCATCCTGATTGAAAGCAATGTAGTGAAAAACGTTCCAACCGTTGCTTATGTTAGCCATTGCTGGATCAAATCCTTTGGCAATCAAACAGCGCATCATGAAGAAACATCCATTTTGAGCCGCCATATGAAGAAGGTTACGACCCTGGTCGTCGGTACTCTCCCGATCGGTCGTTTTTTTCGAGAAGATATGAGAATGCATCCATCGACTTCTCATGACAAACATCATCCTGCTTTGGTAACAATCTCATGACCATCACAATGATTCTGTTGGAAATGGCCATGTCGATCTTCTGCACAATGTATTTGACCATCTGCAAGTTCCCCTCATGCACTGCTGTAGCGAGAAGAGCTTCGATAACGTAGCCTTCGTTCAGGATATCTTTCTCATCATATTCAGGCAACGACATTCCAACGTGCGCGGCACTTAGCACACAACAAGGTTTTGGATAGTGTTCTTCACGCAACGGTGGTATGCTGTCATCGTCTGGAGCATAATCACCTACTACAATGTCGGTATCGTCAACCATACGAATGTTGAGACGGAGGCACAGTGCGTGAAAAATGTCCTTGAATGAGCTCATTTGATTGCGATTGATACAAGACTTAAGGGCAGAGATGAGCTCAGCAACAGTTTTCATTTGGGGAAGAAGCGTATTGTTTTCATCCACAAAATATGCTTTAATATCATGTGCTTTTTGCTTCGATGCTATTTTAAACAACTTTCTCGAAAGATCGGTTGATATTCTTGCCCGAATGCTCGATTGGGACACAACATGTTTGAATACATCGATCATATTATGCTGCGAGCAGTACTCTAAGACTGTTAAAGATCCGAGTTCCTTATGGCGAGCGAACACGTCAAGGTGTTTTTCGTACAGCAAATATTGTACTGATCGATCGTGTAGTCGATTCACAATAATCTTGGAGCTCTCATGAGAGTTTAAAAAGTTTCCATAGTAATGTGCATTCCAAATTAAACTCCGTAAATTGTTTGACAATATCTGTTGGAACAAGTTGTCCTCATCCACCACTGCTCCAACAGTTAGCAGGCGTTGTACTCTATGTTTGTAACGGCTTGCAAACGCGTAGTCCAAAGCGGTCCACTGGAAAAGTTCATCTTTTGTATTTACTGCCTGAAGAGGCATTTTTTCTATCAGCATATTTACTATTTGTTCCGATGGATATGTCACTGCTAAGTGAAGCGGTAATCGACCAACGGGATCCTTCTCGTGTGCAACCGTAGGATCCTCGGAGAGTAACTTACGAACTTCTGCTTTTAATTGATTGATTACGGCCATGTGAAGGTCACATCTCTTATTATTTTTTACTATCAAACGATTGAGAAAATCGCGAGTTCGGTCTTCACTGTTTCCAAATGTCCAAAATGTCCACGATCGGAAAAAGCTCTCACTTCTCATGCGATGTTTATTGTCGTATATCCAGCAGGCTGCGAAATACTGTGCATATGTAGCTTGAGCAAATTTGGGAATACCATCTCGAACTTGTTGAATAATACCAGTCTTCTCATTACCCTGAATCGCTTTCTGCAAGCATTGCGTAGCTTCCTGTTGTTCCTGATCGGACAACAGCTTAGCTATGTCATCTTGACTGGATATGGCGAACATCGCTATCAGAGCGTACTGTTGTTTGTTGAGCTTTACTGAACTTTGTGTGTTTTGATGCGTAAATGCGTCTTGCAAATTGCTATCTGATCCGACCATACGGTCCAAATCATCATACCAATGCATGTAGCAGTTAATCAACAAGAATTTCAATATTTTATCAGTACGATCACCATCCTGATTGAAAGCAATGTAGTGGAACACGTTCCAACCGTTGCTTATGTTAGCCATTGCTGGATTAAATCCTTTGGCAATCAAACAGCGCATCATGAAGAAACATCCATTTTGAGCCGCCATATGAAGAAGGTTACGACCCTGGTCGTCGGTACTCTCCCGATCGGTCGTTTTTTCGAGAAGATATGAGAATGCATCCATCGACTTCTCATGACAAACATCATCCTGCTTTGGTAACAATCTCATGACCATCACAATGATTCTGTTGGAAATGGCCATGTCGATCTTCTGCACAATGTATTTGACCATCTGCAAGTTCCCCTCATGCACTGCTGTAGCGAGAAGAGCTTCGATAACGTAGCCTTCGTTCAGGATATCTTTCTCATCATATTCAGGCAACGACATTCCAACATGCGCGGCACTTAGCACACAACAAGGTTTTGGATAGTGTTCTTCACGCAACGGTGGTATACTGTCATCGTCTGGAGCATAATCACCTACTACAATGTCGGTATCGTCAACCATACGAATGTTGAGACGGAGGCACAGTGCGTGAAAAATGTCCTTGAATGAGCTCATTTGATTGCGATTGATACAAGACTTAAGGGCAGAGATGAGCTCAGCAACAGTTTTCATTTGGGGAAGAAGCGTATTGTTTTCATCCACAAAATATGCTTTAATATCATGTGCTTTTTGCTTCGATGCTATTTGAAACAACTTTCTCGAAAGATCGGTTGATATTCTTGCCCGAATGCTCGATTGGGACACAACATGTTTGAATACACCGATCATATTATGCTGCGAGCAGTACTCTAAGACTGTTAAAGATCCGAGTTCCTTATGGCGAGCAAACACGTCAAGGTGTTTTTCGTACAGCAAATATTGTACTGATCGATCGTGTAGTCGATTCACAATAATCTTGGAGCTCTCATGAGAGTTTAAAAAGTTTCCATAGTAATGTGCATTCCAAATTAAACTCCGTAAATTGTTTGACAATATCTGTTGGAGCAAGTTGTCCTCATCCACCACTGCTCCAACAGTTAGCAGGCGTTGTACTCTATGTTTGTAACGGCTTGCAAACGCGTAGTCCAAAGCGGTCCACTGGAAAAGTTCATCTTTTGTATTTACTGCCTGAAGAGGCATTTTTTCTATCAGCATATTTACTATTTGTTCCGATGGATATGCCACTGCTAAGTGAAGCGGTAATCGACCAACGGGATCCTTCTCGTGTGCAACCGTAGGATCTTCGGAGAGTAACTTACGAACTTCTGCTTTTAATTGATTGATTACGGCCATGTGAAGGTCACACCTCTTATTATTTTTTACTATCAAACGATTGAGAAAATCGCGAGTTTGGTATTTACTGCTTCCAAATGTCCAAAATGTCCACGATCGGAAAAAGCTCTCACTTCTCATGCGATGTTTATTGTCGTATATCCAGCAGGCTGCGAAATACTGTGCATATGTAGCTTGAGCAAATTTGGGAATACCATCTCGAACTTGTTGAATAATACCAGTCTTCTCATTACCCTGAATCGCTTTCTGCAAGCATTGCGTAGCTTCCTGTTGTTCCTGATCGGACAACAGCTTAGCTATGTCCTCTTGACTGAATATGGCGAACATCGCTATCAGAGCGTACTGTTGTTTGTTGAGCTTTACTGAACTTTGTGTGTTTTGATGCGTAAATGCGTCTTGCAAATTGCTATCTGATCCGACCATACGGTCCAAATCATCATACCAATGCATGTAGCAGTTAATCAACAAGAATTTCAATATTTTATCAGTACGATCACCATCCTGATTGAAAGCAACGTAGTGAAAAACGTTCCAACCGTTGCTTATGTTAGCCATTGCTGGATCAAATCCTTTGGCAATCAAACAGCGCATCATGAAGAAACATCCATTTTGAGCCGCCATATGAAGAAGGTTACGACCCTGGTCGTCGGTACTCTCCCGATCGGTCGTTTTTTTCGAGAAGATATGAGAATGCATCCATCGACTTCTCATGACAAACATCATCCTGCTTTGGTAACAATCTCATGACCATCACAATGATTCTGTTGGAAATGGCCATGTCGATCTTCTGCACAATGTATTTGACCATCTGCAAGTTCCCCTCATGCACTGCTGTAGCGAGAAGAGCTTCGATAACGTAGCCTTCGTTCAGGATATCTTTCTCATCATATTCAGGCAACGACATTCCAACGTGCGCGGCACTTAGCACACAACAAGGTTTTGGATAGTGTTCTTCACGCAACGGTGGTATGCTGTCATCGTCTGGAGCATAATCACCTACTACAATGTCGGTATCGTCAACCATACGAAAGTTGAGAAGGAGGCACAGTGTGTGAAAAATGTCCTTGAATGAGCTCATTTGATTGCGATTGATACAAGACTTAAGGGCAGAGATGAGCTCAGCAACAGTTTTCATTTGGGGAAGAAGCGTATTGTTTTCATCCACAAAATATGCTTTAATATCATGTGCTTTTTGCTTCGATGCTATTTGAAACAACTTTCTCGAAAGATCGGTTGATATTCTTGCCCGAATGCTCGATTGGGACACAACATGTTTGAATACATCGATCATATTATGCTTCGAGCAGAGCTCTAAGACTGTTAAAGATCCGAGTTCCTTATGGCGAGCAAACACGTCAAGGTGTTTTTCGTACAGCAAATATTGTACTGATCGATCGTGTAGTCGATTCACAATAATCTTGGAGCTCTCATGAGAGTTTAAAAAGTTTCCATAGTAATGTGCATTCCAAATTAAACTCCGTAAATTGTTTGACAATATCTGTTGGAGCAAGTTGTCCTCATCCACCACTGCTCCAACAGTTAGCAGGCGTTGTACTCTATGTTTGTAACGGCTTGCAAACGCGTAGTCCAAAGCGGTCCACTGGAAAAGTTCATCTTTTGTATTTACTGCCTGAAGAGGCATTTTTTCTATCAGCATATTTACTATTTGTTCCGATGGATATGCCACTGCTAAGTGAAGCGGTAATCGACCAACGGGATCCTTCTCGTGTGCAACCGTAGGATCTTCGGAGAGTAACTTACGAACTTCTGCTTTTAATTGATTGATTACGGCCATGTGAAGGTCACACCTCTTATTATTTTTTACTATCAAACGATTGAGAAAATCGCGAGTTTGGTATTTACTGCTTCCAAATGTCCAAAATGTCCACGATCGGAAAAAGCTCTCACTTCTCATGCGATGTTTATTGTCGTATATCCAGCAGGCTGCGAAATACTGTGCATATGTAGCTTGAGCAAATTTGGGAATACCATCTCGAACTTGTTGAATAATACCAGTCTTCTCATTACCCTGAATCGCTTTCTGCAAGCATTGCGTAGCTTCCTGTTGTTCCTGATCGGACAACAGCTTAGCTATGTCCTCTTGACTGAATATGGCGAACATCGCTATCAGAGCGTACTGTTGTTTGTTGAGCTTTTCTGAACTTTGTGTGTTTTGATGCGTAAATGCGTCTTGCAAATTGCTATCTGATCCGACCATACGGTCCAAATCATCATACCAATGCATGTAGCAGTTAATCAACAAGAATTTCAATATTTTATCAGTACGATCACCATCCTGATTGAAAGCAACGTAGTGGAACACGTTCCAACCGTTGCTTATGTTAGCCATTGCTGGATTAAAACCTTTGGCAATCAAACAGCGCATCATGAAGAAACATCCATTTTGAGCCGCCATATGAAGAAGGTTACGACCCTGGTCGTCGGTACTCTCCCGATCGGTCGTTTTTTCGAGAAGATATGAGAATGCATCCATCGACTTCTCATGACAAACATCATCCTGCTTCGGTAACAATCTCATGACCATCACAATGATTCTGTTGGAAATGGCCATGTCGATCTTCTGCACAATGTATTTGACCATCTGCAAGTTCCCCTCATGCACTGCTGTAGCGAGAAGAGCTTCGATAACGTAGCCTTCGTTCAGGATATCTTTCTCATCATATTCAGGCAACGACATTCCAACGTGCGCGGCACTTAGCACACAACAAGGTTTTGGATAGTGTTCTTCACGCAACGGTGGTATGCTGTCATCGTCTGGAGCATAATCACCTACTACAATGTCGGTATCGTCAACCATACGAATGTTGAGACGGAGGCACAGTGCGTGAAAAATGTCCTTGAATGAGCTCATTTGATTGCGATTGATACAAGACTTAAGGGCAGAGATGAGCTCAGCAACAGTTTTCATTTGGGGAAGAAGCGTATTGTTTTCATCCACAAAATATGCTTTAATATCATGTGCTTTTTGCTTCGATGCTATTTGAAACAACTTTCTCGAAAGATCGGTTGATATTCTTGCCCGAATGCTCGATTGGGACACAACATGTTTGAATACACCGATCATATTATGCTGCGAGCAGTACTCTAAGACTGTTAAAGATCCGAGTTCCTTATGGCGAGCAAACACGTCAAGGTGTTTTTCGTACAGCAAATATTGTACTGATCGATCGTGTAGTCGATTCACAATAATCTTGGAGCTCTCATGAGAGTTTAAAAAGTTTCCATAGTAATGTGCATTCCAAATTAAACTCCGTAAATTGTTTGACAATATCTGTTGGAGCAAGCTGTCCTCATCCACCACTGCTCCAACAGTTAGCAGGCGTTGTACTCGATGTTCGTAACGGTTTGCAAACGCATAGTCCAAAGCGGTCCACTGGAAAAGTTCATCTTTTGTATTTACTGCCTGAAGAGGCATTTTTTCTATCAGCATATTTACTATTTGTTCCGATGGATATGCCACTGCTAAGTGAAGCGGTAATCGACCAACGGGATCCTTCTCGTGTGCAACCGTAGGATCTTCGGAGAGTAACTTACGAACTTCTGCTTTTAATTGATTGATTACGGCCATGTGAAGGTCACACCTCTTATTATTTTTTACTATCAAACGATTGAGAAAATCGCGAGTTTGGTATTTACTGCTTCCAAATGTCCAAAATGTCCACGATCGGAAAAAGCTCTCACTTCTCATGCGATGTTTATTGTCGTATATCCAGCAGGCTGCGAAATACTGTGCATATGTAGCTTGAGCAAATTTGGGAATACCATCTCGAACTTGTTGAATAATACCAGTCTTCTCATTACCCTGAATCGCTTTCTGCAAGCATTGCGTAGCTTCCTGTTGTTCCTGATCGGACAACAGCTTAGCTATGTCCTCTTGACTGAATATGGCGAACATCGCTATCAGAGCGTACTGTTGTTTGTTGAGCTTTTCTGAACTTTGTGTGTTTTGATGCGTAAATGCGTCTTGCAAATTGCTATCTGATCCGACCATACGGTCCAAATCATCATACCAATGCATGTAGCAGTTAATCAACAAGAATTTCAATATTTTATCAGTACGATCACCATCCTGATTGAAAGCAACGTAGTGAAAAACGTTCCAACCGTTGCTTATGTTAGCCATTGCTGGATCAAATCCTTTGGCAATCAAACAGCGCATCATGAAGAAACATCCATTTTGAGCCGCCATATGAAGAAGGTTACGACCCTGGTCGTCGGTACTCTCCCGATCGGTCGTTTTTTCGAGAAGATATGAGTATGCATCCATCGACTTCTCATGACAAACATCATCCTGCTTCGGTAACAATCTCATGACCATCACAATGATTCTGTTGGAAATGGCCATGTCGATCTTCTGCACAATGTATTTGACCATCTGCAAGTTCCCCTCATGCACTGCTGTAGCGAGAAGAGCTTCGATAACGTAGCCTTCGTTCAGGATATCTTTCTCATCATATTCAGGCAACGACATTCCAACGTGCGCGGCACTTAGCACACAACAAGGTTTTGGATAGTGTTCTTCACGCAACGGTGGTATGCTGTCATCGTCTGGAGCATAATCACTTACTACAATGTCAACCATACGAATGTTGAGACGGAGGCACAGTGCGTTAAAAATGTGTTCAAATATATAATTGTAATTTTCATGGATAGAATTTCGTACAGCAAAGATGAGTCCAGGAATACTTTCCAATTGAGGAAGAAGCGTATAAATTTGTTCAGTTAAATATACAACTATATCATGTGCTTTGTTCTCCGAGGCTATTTGATACAATTGATTGATTTCGTTCGTTGAAATCATTCTTTGTTTGTGTACACGTGATAGAAATTGCTCCAACAATCCAATCATATTGTATTTAGAGCAGAATTGTAAGATCGTAAAATTTTCAAACTCCTTATGATTTACAAGTATGTTAAGATTTTTTTCAGTTATCAAATTTTCAATTAGGTCGAAGAGAAATTGTTTTACAAATATATTGAAATGATCATGGAAATTTGGAATTTGTAAAATTACTATAACTTCGTGTGCATGGAATAAAATATTTTTTAGTTTGTTTGACAATGTCTGTTTAAGCAGTGTGCCCCCATTCACATCAGCTCCAACAGTTAGTAGAGCATTGACGGCTGCACTGGATCTTATCGCAAATGCGTAATCTAAAGCGGTCCACTCTAATAGTTCATCTTTTGTATTAATTGACTGAGGAGACATCTTTTCTATCAGTAATTTCTGTATTTTGAATGACGGGTACATCACTGCTAAGTGAAGCGGTAATCGACCAATGGCATCTTTCATGAATGCAACCGAAGAATCATTGGACAGCAGTTCACGAACCTGATGCTCCGATTGATTGATTACAGCGATGTGAATATCACTTCGCTCACTCGCACAATCTCTTACTATCAAACGATTGAGAAAATCGCGAGTGCGGTACGCCTCGAGACCCCAATATTCCCACGATCGGAAAAAGATCTCACTTCTTATGCGTTGTTTATTGTCGTATATCCAGCAGGCTGCGAAATATTCGGCGAAAATGCGATGACTAAATTTGGGTTCGCCATCTCGAATTTCTCGAATAAAACCAGCCTTTTCTTCGCTTTCTATCACTTCCTGCATAAACTCGACAGCTTGTTTGCTTTCTTCTTTGGAGAATAAGTCGTCGTTAACTTTTTTATTGAAAATTACCGACATGGCCAGCAGAGCATGACGGCTTTTTAATAGATTGTTTGTTTTATTATTCCGCGTTATTTGAATGGGAGTTGTAGATGCAAATTCTATGTTTCCCGCCTTTTCGTTATTTAGTATTCTCAATTTTTCGTCTACGAAATAGCTTATAATTTGAAACTGATCAAACTTTGTTTCTTCGAACAGTTCGGTAGATAATGTATGCTCTTGAACGTTTTGACGAGTTTTTACTTCCGATAGGGTGATATTGGCGGCCATATGGAGATAAAGTGGTATAATTTTCAAGTCTGGTATACTGTTGATTGCAAACGTGTACATATTTTTCAAAATCTGTAACTGAAGGTCTTCACTGGCTGTTTTGTACTCTTCCATTTCACGCTCCAGATGGTTGATCATAAATAGTATTCGATCGGTCTGAGAAAAGGGTACAAGTCGCCACATTTTACAACCAGAGAAAGTGTGCTTAAATTCGTATCTAAAATTGTATGGTCTAGTCGAGAGACACAAATTTCGAATGCCACGAAGAGTAGCCAATCTTGCAAAATATGCCATAACAAAATCCTTGTAATGGGGTGCTATTTCGTCAACCCCATCTAATAAACAAACTAACTGTTTCCTGTTAAACTTGCTTTGAAACAATCGCAACTGTAGCAGTTGTTCGAAAGACAGTTGTGGTTCTTTATTTCCTCCCTCATCAATTACAATTGTTCCTTTTGAAATGTTTAAATGTTGTGCTGTATTACCTACTTTCTTTCCCTCCTGCTTGGTTTCATTCATTGATAGATAATTGATGTTAGCTATGATGAGAGTCATATGCCAAAGACGATAGAAGATCCTGATTATTTCTGTATCATCGAGGGTTTTAGGGTTTAAATGCTGTAAACAATTGAAATCAGAAGCATATTGTAAAGCATTCATTCGAATGACACATAACGAAGCATTGCCTTTCGATAAAGCAGATGCCAGCCACGTGAAATAGGTGGACTTTCCATAACCGGCTTCATTAAAAAAAATATGAATTTTATCACTATTAAAAGCTTCAGGAAATCGACTAGCTTCATGTTTTCGGGATATGATTGACTGTAGCATTACTGCAGTGATTTCCTGCTCGACCAAATACGGTTCTGATTCTTGTTTGCCCTCAGAGTATGGTGCAGAGCAGCGTGGAATGTACCAAGATTGAATTTTTTCGAAGTTCTTTACGTTCAAATTTTCCGCCATTTCGGTTTTGTCACATTTATCTAAAACACAGAACAATAAGCTCAAACTATCATTATCTCGCACAAATACGTCTAGTGCAGAAGTCGTTCCAAAAAGGTTGAAGTGATCATGTTGCTGATACAACTGCGCCCTGGCTTCCTCGGTAAGATCACTAACGAGTAAACGACCTTTCGACAGGTCGTCTTCGGTTGATTCTTCTACTATGATTATTTTCGTCTTGTACAACTTTGTGCACTGCCTAATTGCTCCAAGCACAGCGCCTTCTTGCTGACCAAGAATTGTTATAATGTATTTACTGGATAGATCAACAGCTGCAAAGAACTCCATCAGTTCATAAATGACATCAAACATTTTGTTAAACTTGGATGAAGTGATGTCCATAAAAAGACACCGATCCAAACCTAAGGTTTGTGCAACAATTAAACAGTTCACTTGCATGTTCATCGTGTGACGGTAACGATAAACATCATAACGCGATGTATCATTCACGAAATCATGCAGTGCAGTATTGTTTAAACGATTTGGTTCTACATTGATATCAGAATATGAAACATGCATTGAACGAAGATAGTCATGTGTAAATGATTGAACCATGGCTAAAGATTCGTTGGTTTTGGAATCAACAAAATGTTGTTTCAAGTCCTGCCAATTTATGTCAGTTGATTTATTCATACTGTTAAATAACAAATTGTGCAGACTGCTGTATGTGCTTTCACGATTGCTCATCCACGGTGGCATTATATTGATAATCTTCGTGAAAAGTTGCGTATCATCCATGGATCCACAAACGAACATGAACTTATCAAAGAATTGTTGAATAATTACGTCAACTGTTTCATAATATTGCGCATAGCCGTATAATGAATTCTTGTTAGTGTTTCGAATGGATTCGGAAAATGATCCATCTACCATAATACTAACATTTTCCCAATTTATTTCGTTTTTCCTCGTAAGTTTTATGTACTCCTGCTCAAAACTGGATCTTAACCTTCCTATAACTGTTGATTCGTCTGCAGCACGAAACTCCTTATTGAATTGAAATGTTCCTGAACCAAGAATGTCCACACATTTAGCAATTAAATTAACGTTCATGTTAAACAAATAAATGCTTGATTGCATATGCCTTTTCTTGAAGACATGAAACGCGATCATGCATCCTAACTTTTCCAAACTAGCCATTCTTAGCTCATCCTTCAAACTTTCGATTTCTGTTTCACTATCAAAACTGTAACACGTTGCTCCTATGTCGTTGCAGAATGATAGAATGTGGTCGGTGTTAGGCTCTCGGGGAATAAAATTAGCACGAAGATTTTTATCAAATGATTGGTTGGTGCACAAAATGTATGTATGGGAACCCTTTAAAGATGGATCATATCCGTGCAAATACGACGTAAAATACTTAGGTATTGAAAATTGAGCGCTAGTGTTCCATTTCGTGAGCAAAGCATCTTTTGTAATAGATGTTTTTTTAACTTGCTTATGTTTTGCCTGAATGTAAACAGAAGCGAATTCTTTCGGTGTCGATGACAAAGGGTAGCGAAACACGACGTCATCAAATTTGCCAGCGTTAGGATCTTCCATGGAGAGCGTAAAATCGAAAAATTTACCTTCTCGACGAAGGTTGATGGCACGAAGCAATATCACCATTGCCATGCGCAGATGGTAGGAGTTCCCGTGCATGCCAGTATTTCCTCGTGTAACTTCGTTCGCTGGAGATTTGGAAACATCACTGGACGATGACTGGCCAGAAATATCCTTTCGGACGGCTGTCCTGGAGCAAGAAGCATTTCCATGCTTTGTATGTGATGGTTCCATTGTTATGCTAATAATGTAAACAGAAGAACGAAACATTAAGCGTATATTCAAATGTCATATTAAATATCAAACGTCATATCCAATGATTTTTACTATTACAGAGATGACTTAGTTCATTTCCATTACTCCAACTGTCTAAATATGGCTCAAGTATTCTTAATTTCTTCAACAATGTTCTAGCAATAATGCCTACTCTCAAATTTGGGATTGTATATCTACAATATACCTGGCTCCGATCAGATCTAGTGATCTCTGTTGCTCTCTGATCGGATGTGATGGTCCCGGATCAGAAGGGATCGTCATCGCCATGTAGTGATGATTGCGGTATAGATGAGATCGAGGTACATATGAGATCGCGATCAAATAAAAATAGAAAGCGTTGTGTTAAAAATAATAGCTGTCGCCACACTAAAAAAAACCCTTATGTTAAAGAAGTAATGTCAATCGTTGGAAGTGCTGCGCTATCCAGAAAAGGGTACGGGAGAAAACTAAATTTCTTTCTAGGATTGCTAAGCAACATGAACACATATATTCATGAAATGCATGAATGAATATAGCAACATAAAGGTCTATAGCTTTTAACTTACCCAATGAGTTAGCAAACCAAAGTTGAACTGTAAATATGTCCGAACAGGTATAACTTCGTTGGCATACACGTCAAGGCTCAAACAACTGTAGATACTTCATTTTCTTCTTCGTGGAGAGGGATGTATTCTTCAAGATGGTGCTTCAAATTTCAAACCCTTGGGAGTGGAAAAGGACAAAGAAAAAATTTTAATTCTTAATGTCACATGTCACACAAAATATTTGCACTAACTTTAAGACGTTTAACGCCATTGATTTAGCAGCTGAACTGATTTAATAATGATACACTGACGTTCGCTTGTCTTGGCAAAATCCTGATGAAAACAAAAAAACCTGATGAAAAGGTTTGGTTTATGTTGTTCGCTTGATCTTTAATTTGAAATTATTGGAGTATATATTGTACGCGAAATTTGCTTTAAAAAAGGTGTTCACCGTTTGGCTTTCCGATTGCTACTGACTTTATTCATACGCATACATTGCCCTTTGCGGGTTGCTATAATTTTAACGTCTATGCCCTATGATTCATTCCTTAACATATATTTTCACAGTAACTGGAAATCTCCAGCCAGTCAATATTTATAATAACGTAGCCATATAATTGGCACAATTGACCTAACAACGGTTAACTGGAAAAATGCATGTATCCATGTTCTCAATGACCACACATCCTGAACGAGAGAATATTTTTGATTCGCTGATCGTCAATCGCAAAAACGAAGTTCACCACCTAAAATCCAAGCCAACCGCAGTCGTCTACTACGAACAAAACATCATACTTGCGGCAACAAGACATCATAATCGCATCATGAGCCATCACTCATTTTTTTGAGAGGGTTTCTACTGTTTAGATTCGGCCAGGCCAGGCCAGACTTGGACATTCGTCTATTTTGTTCAATTGGTCTTTCTTCACCGATTTCTCCGTCCTGCCAGGAGAACGGTTAGGTCATTTTACCGCTACTGTGGATGCATCTTTACGAACATTATTGCTGTCAACAGGCTAAAACCATGTACAGTCAAGTCTCTCCAAGGTAGTATCTCTCAAAGATAGCAAGTTTGTCTAAGACGAACATTTTTGACAGTCCCATCATTTCCAATACATTTTATGTCTCTCAAAGCTGCAAAGTCCCCCTAACATGGCATTTTCTTGCAGCTTGCACATGAAGTTTATACACCAATGTCTCTCTAAGGTAGCCGTGTTTTGGTGTTTGCCAATGACAGCTCGTGATGGCTGTATTTACAGAGTATGGTTGAAGACTTTTGCCATACATAAATGGTACACCAACCAAGTGTGTTTGTTTCCCAGAGCTGTAAGTCTCTCTAAGATAGCGGTCCTTTCAGCTTGCAGGCTAGAGAGACTTGACTGACGGGGTGGCCCGGTGGCATTATGTTAGCGGCACCGGTCTTCACACGAACGGACCGGACCAACAACACATCCGGACCAATCCCCCGTAGCAAGAACTGACTATCCGGCTCCGTAGTAAAAATAAGTCGATACGGCTAGGCCGTTCTAACTGAACAAAAAAAAGGCAACTTTATTCTACTAACGCCACTATTAGTACTAGCAGCACCTTTGGTACACTTACCCTACACACATGCAAACCGCAGTCACACATTTAGAGCAAGACGTCGAGCTTCGTTTACGATTATTTTTCTTAAAGTCCATTTACCGTTCTATTGGATGTATGTTACTTAGACTCGGCCGCTTGGATTTGGATCAATTAAAGTCCAACAGCGAAAAGGATTTTTTAACCGTTTGACGATTACACCAGCCTTTCGATAGAACGGTAGTCACCGCAATGCCGTAATGTCGTACTTTACGCTTATTAATGCTATCAAGTAGCTGAAACTATGTTTCTTTTCAACGCTCTGCTCCTTCACCAGATAAGAGACGATATTTAAAAAGCATATCACGAAAACCATATCGCATCATGAACACTAGTTGACAGAAAACTCGCATTGTTTGGCTCAAGACTTATTATTAGCAAAGTAAGAGAAACTTGGGATTGACAGACAAATTCTGTTCTGGATTTGGATTGGGCGTTCTGGATTATGCGCGCGTTCTACTCAGATATTCCGTCCCGGTGGCCTTATATTCTTTCCGCTGTCGAATGTTTAATTAGATTTAATCGGCACAGTCCTACTTCATCGCCTGTGACTTTTCCTTTGACTTCTTTTCTCACTTCTTTGTTCATTAAGGCTGGCGTCGATTTCAGACAGACCTTTCATCTTTATTAGCCGTTCGGTTTTCGGCCAGAATGATTCCAGGTTAAGGACATGTTCAAAATTCAACAGGGATCATCAACGGTGTGATTTTAACCTTCCACTTTCCAACTTCCGCTCTCGGTGGTTGCATTCCACGAACCAATCCTCTTAACCATCTTCGCAAACCCCTACACCATAGCACTTTTCCTCCTTTCTTAGCATTTAAGAATACATTGTGTAACCTTTAGTTGTAGACAATTAGACGAAATAAGTCAATAAAGCGAAGCGGCCCGGTGTTGTATTGTTAGCGACACTGGTTTTTACACGACAAGATCAATCCAAAATCCAATCCCGACCAATCGCCCGTAGCATGGGCTGACTGTCAATCCGGCTACGTGGTAAATGAATCATGAATCATGATCTCATGAAGGACCAGAAACTAGCTGGACTCGATCGAAGACCAAGCTGAACGCGAGATATGTATAAGTGATACAGATGCCTATTGTATGCCCTGTAAGTGCGGAGAGCGAGACGAGCTTCTTGTCGGTTTGGTAAGCCTGGGTTACGATGTAGCCGTTTCTGAGCCTGTTTACGATCTCTTTTGAGTCGTTTTAGAGTTCGATTAGACCAAGAAGGGTTGCGCGGAGGCTTGCAACAAGGCACGTTATCGTATATAATGCGCGTAAGCGTTACATTAAATGCGTTTACAATTTCATCTATTGTCAAAGCAGAGTTGTACAGGAAGTCCCAGTTCGCGATATAAATTCAATCTGCCGAATGAGTGTGCTGGAGTGTTGAATCTCAAAGGCTGCGAGGAAAGTAAATGCACCACTAACGGTGGATGATGTGAGTAAGCAGCGAGTAAAAACTCTTCATGCACAGGTTCAGATACAGTTGTCGAGTTAGCCGCGTTTTGATTAACAAGCACTAGGTCCAGAATACGTCCCCGTGTATTGGTTATTGTATTCAATTGCAGCAGAAGATACAGATTAACTATGTCCACGAATGCTTTGTATGCATGTGTGTCGTTCGGGTGGAAATCAGACCATGTGATGTGTGGCTGGTTAAAATTCCCCATAAAATCATTTTGTCATCAGCACAAGCAATACTGTCGATCGATGACGATAAAAGTGATAACGTATTTAAATCTGCACTTTTATCCGGTGGTAGGTAAACATTCCCAACATAGAGAAACCCTTGGCATAGAGAAATTTTCACCCATACACACTCTAGCGAGTCCGTTTGATCGTAACAGAGGCGGGATGTAAGCCTGTTCGATACAGCAGTGAGAACACCGCCGCCGCGAGAGCGAATGCTGTTTGCTTTGTTGCGATCTGTGCGATAAACAGAGTAATTGTTATCGAAGAATAATCCAGATGGTGTAGAAGTGTCCAACCAAATCTCCGTTAATGCGATGATATCGTAATCGTGCAGAGAAACAGCGAGAAAAAATTCATGCATCTTCGTGTTAAGTCCACGTGCGTTTTGGTAATAAAACATGATGTACTGCGAATCGCAGTTTTGTGCTAGTTTTAACGTCGTATGATCAACATCAAGTGGCATTTGTATTGTGTTAGAAACACAAACTTTATTTACTAAAGAAGTGCTCTAGTGTGGGTTGATTTGTCTTTGGCAGTGCGTTGGGCTTGTTCTGTGTGTTAGTAGTGGATGCTGGCGTGCGAATGGTGCTCGGTGCGTGTAGTCGTGGGAATTCCATTTGCCATGGTGTGTGCTGTTGCATATTGAAAGTCCTGGTAGTAGCGTTTGTGTTTGGCGGTTTCTCATTAGCATGCCGATCGTCAAATATAAAATCTCTAACATGCAGACCAGCCGGCCAAGTACTGGGACCATCTTCTGTTCCGAGCAGTTCAACCACTGACGAGACAACATGTTCGGCGGTAACGGTGTTTTCTAGTCCGGACAAGTGTATCCATTTGCGTTTGGTGTTGGGATTTTGTTTGGCAACGATTAGTGATGATGCCATTGAATTAGTGTTAGTGCTGATGACAGATGGTCGAATGGAAGATGTTAAATTGGTGTTGATCACAACGCCTGCGTAATCCGTAGTTTTATCATTCGTAGCAACATATTCATCGTCCTGAAATCTGCGTCTCTTCCGTGACTGCACGTTTTCGTGGCAAGGGGGCCATGTCCTCTTCGAGTGCGCAGTATTCGCAGAAATCCGTGAGGAGTTCCTTGGGTTCGGCTGGGATGACTCAGTCTATCCGGACAATCTGGGCATGAAGCTGTTGGAGACCTGAGCAAGAAGCTGTCTATCCAAGAGACGGTCAGAAAGATCACCAAGCTCCTTCAGGAGATATGGCGCGAGGAAGAGGTGCTGCTGAACACCCGAGCACCTTCAGCGTCTGAGATCGTTGACAAGAATGGAGATGTCTCATGCACGAACACGAGCGAATCGTGTGCGAGCGGCATGAGGACGTCAATCTCGGCAACGCGCGGCTGCTCGAGCCGATATCCGGTTGGTGGCAGCAATTGCGGAAGCAGAACGAGCGCGAGAGGATGATGTGCTCCGGACGGCAGCTGAGGCTGAGGCAGCTGGAACGGCACCCCCTCCCATTCCACGTCGGAATCGAGGGCGTCAGCCGTCTCCAGGTATCATTCACCAGGAGTATGATCGCCGAAAGTACATGCAGCGGGTTTGGCGGGAACGAATGCTTTCCGGGACGATGCCACCAGTCCCCCCCGGTCGGAACCGAAGAAGCCGGGCGTCGCCTTCGCAGGCTGACATCATCCGGCGTCGCCTTCGAAGACGTGAAATGGCGAGCCCTTGACAGCAAGTGACGAATTGTCCATTACTGAAGCGACCACCTCTGGTCGTTAGTATTCGTAGATACACGGGAAAAAGGTGATACAGGGGTTAAAGCGTTCAGCACAACTGATGCATTAATGTGATTACAGTTGCATTAATGCGAAATACAAATGTAAATGTAATGATGTGGAGACACATAACCCAGCCCCTGACGGAAACAGGGACAGGACAAGGGGAACGGGAATATAATAAGAATATATGTCCAATCAATATTCCTGAATTGTTAAAAAAAGAGGGAAGCTCATTAGCACAGCCATTGACAAACAACAGGAAGAGCAGGGGACTCAGTACACTGCCCTGAGAAACACCAGACGATCCGTCGAATAAGTCAGGAAAGGAATCCTGAATTCTAATTTTGTAAGTTCTATCATAAAGATAGGAACTTAACCAGGACAGAACAGGACTCAACAAGTAAAAGATCAATTGGAATACTGTCAAACGCTACTTTAAAGTCGGTGTAGACAGTGTCTACTTGATGGCCATTGGAGATGTTCTCTAAAACTGACGCTACAAGGGACATTAGGTTGGACGAGGAGGAACGTTTCGGCATAAAGCCAGGCTAATGAGGCCACATGTAATTAGATACAGAAGGAAGGACTGAGGAAACTACAACGTATTCGAAAATCTCGGATGGAGCACAAAGCAAGGAGACACCACGATAGTTACGAGCATAGCCCCTATCTCCCTTCTTATGCACCGGAATCAGCCATGCAGATTTCCAGATAGTAGGAAAAGAACCTAACAGGAACTGTTTAAAAATACGATTCAGAAGCGGTGCATACTAAATGCACTAGCATATGTTTTTTACATGAAGAAGAAAAACAATACGTGATACATAGATGGCTTTTGTGGTTATTATGAAAAATTCCAAGCAAATTGAATTGTGTGTACGAAAGCTGGTTGTTCGGGCGATTGAGAAGGGATATTCTCACTTCTCACAGCTGCTAAACAATACAACATCAGCAAAGAAGCCGCGGGAAAAATCGTACAGAAGCAAAAACAAAGTTCAGATCAGTAGTGGATCGGCCAGATAGGGGCAGGAAACCCAAGACGGACTCCAAATCGGACTGCAGGATCGTTGGAGGGGTGAAAAACAATCCAAAGATGTGTCTGCCAGATCCAGGAAATCCTTCGGCTACCTATTTCTGACGGTACTAATCGTCGCCGGAGCGCAAGGTTGCAACAACAAGCGTGCTAGGAAACGTCCATTCATAAGCAAGGCTAATAAAGCTAAGAGGCTGAAATTCGCAAAAGACCATGCCGATAAGCCAATAGATTTTTGGAGAACAGTTTTGTGGAACGTTTTATCCAAATTCGAACTGTTTGATCGAAAACGCCACATAGTCACAACCTGGAAGTGTCTCTCATCAAGACGGGCATTGATGAGAAATTCATCTACCAGCAGGATAATGATCCGAAACACACGGCGAACAAAACGTAGGCCTTCTTCCGTTTATGTAAAATTAAACCAATGGAATGGCCTCCGCAAAGCCCAGACCTCAACCCCATCGAGAATTTGTGGGCGATTCTCGATAAAAGGGTTGATAAAACTGATGTGAAAAACAAAGACACATATTTTAAAGCCCTCGAACATGCCTGGGAGAAACTCGACCAAGAACATCTGAAAAAAATAGTTGAGAGCTTGTCGAACCGCCTTCAGCAGGTTCTGAAAGCCAAATGTGGCCATATGAAATGTTAGTCAACTTTTTTACGGTAAAATAAATATATTTTGAATCCATAAATAAAGTGGGTTTTGAAACAGTTTTGTCAGAAAAATTAAATAGAATTATTTTTGGCGAGTATTATGATAAGGTAATGGACCTGATAGAGCACGGCGTAAAAATCAAGGGGTTTGCACTTTTTTTACAATCGCTCGTATATCTTCTAATGATAGGATAAGCCCAAGAAAGGCGGCTGGATTTTCTTCACTGAAATCAAGCTAAAAACGGCAAAGCTTTGACAATCTCTCATATATCTCCTAAAGATAAGATAAGCCCCAGAAAGGCGGCTGGATTTTCTACACTGAAATCAAGCTAAAAACGGTAAAGCACTTACGGTCAGTTTCGACCCAACCTATCAGCTTGGAGCATTCGGTGTACGATACACATTGTTAAAAGTACGTAAGTTCCTTGCAATACTGCTCGAAACGATTGCAAACTAAAATCAGCTAATTGGAACTAGGGTTGTGTATCATAGTAATGATTTGTGAAATTTATCCAACCTTTTCGTGTAATATGAGACATTAGCATTAAGGCATTTGTTTTGTTCTTTGCAAATGCTAGTGTTTAACTTAAAGAGCTCATTTCACTCTCTACAGATAAACAATGAGGTACCTACAGCCCTAAGTGTTGATCCAAAGTGTTTTCGAGTGTAGAAGTAAAATATAGTGCACAGATGTTTTACGACGTGGCTTTGGCTTCACTACCGAATAGGTACGTTCATTAGTTTGTTAGTTAATGTTAAGCTGGGAGCATAGGATTATGCCCAAAGATATTGCTCAACAAAGTTTGCAAATTGATTTTTAGTTTTGGTACAGAATTCAATGATTGAAATTCTCAATCGATAAATCCGTTTCGAATATTTGGAAACATTGCTCAACGAAGTACCTGAAAAGTAAAGAGGTGTGACAAACACATAGCTCTACATCTCTTTAGTATATTTGGCGAAATAAGCTGTACCATAGTTCCGAGAAATTCATTCCCTCTTTTATAGCGTTATCAGTTGATGATAAGAATGTTGCTTCGAGTGTAAACGAATTTTTGACCGGACCATATCAGTCAAATGGCTTTACGAAATATACTTTTGTGATAAGTTCTGAGCCAATCTCGCAGCATGAAATATACTGCCACACAGGCGTAGACTTATTTTACCACGTAGCCGGATTGACAGTCAGCCCATGCTACGGGCGATTGGTCGGGATTGGATTTTGGATTGATCTTGTCGTGTAAAAACCAGTGTCGCTAACAATACAACACCGGGCCGCTTCGCTTTATTGACTTATTTCGTCTAATTGTCTACAACTAAAGGTTACACAATGTATTCTTAAATGCTAAGAAAGGAGGAAAAGTGCTATGGTGTAGGGGTTTGCGAAGATGGTTAAGAGGATTGGTTCGTGGAATGCAACCACCGAGAGCGGAAGTTGGAAATGGGAAGGTTAAAATCACACCGTTGATGATCCCTGTTGAATTTTGAACATGTCCTTAACCTGGAATCATTCTGGCCGAAAACCGAACGGCTAATAAAGATGAAAGGTCTGTCTGAAATCGACGCCAGCGTTAATGAACAAAGAAGTGAGAAAAGAAGTCAAAGGAAAAGTCACAGGCAATGAAGTAGGACTGTGCCGATTAAATCTAACATTCGACAGCGGAGAGAATGTAAGGCCACCGGGACGGAATATCTGAGTAGAACGCGGGCATAATCCAGAACGCCCAATCCAAATCCAGAACAGAATTTGTCTGGCAAACCCAAGTTTCTCTTACTTTGCTAATAATAAGTCTTGATCCACTCGCATTGTGCGAGTTCTCTGTCAACTAGTGTTCATGATTCGATATGGTTTTCGTGATATGCTTTTTAAATATCGTCTCTTATCTGGTGAAGAGAGAGCGTTGAAAAGAAACATAGTTTCAGCTACTTGATAGCATTAATAAGCGTAAAGTACGACATTACGGCATTGCGGTGACTACCGTTCTATCGAAAGGCTGGTGTAATCGTCAAACGGTTAAAAAATCCTTTTCGCTGTTGGACTTTAATTGATCCAAATCCAAGCGGCCGAGTCTAAGTAACATACATCCAATAGAACGGTAAATGGACTTTAAGAAAAATAATCGTAAACGAAGCTCGACGTCTTGCTCTAAATGTGTGACTGCGGTTTGCATGTGTGTAGGGTAAGTGTACCAAAGGTGCTGCTAGTACTAATAGTGGCGTTAGTAGAATAAAGTTGCCTTTTTTTTGTTCAGTTAGAACGGCCTAGCCGTATCGACTTATTTTTACTACGGAGCCGGATAGTCAGTTCTTGCTACGGGGGATTGGTCCGGATGTGTTGTTGGTCCGGTCCGTTCGTGTGAAGACCGGTGCCGCTAACATAATGCCACCGGGCCACCCCGTCAGTCAAGTCTCTCTAGCCTGCAAGCTGAAAGGACCGCTATCTTAGAGAGACTTACAGCTCTGGGAAACAAACACACTTGGTTGGTGTACCATTTATGTATAGCAAAAGTCTTCAACCATACTCTGTAAATACAGCCATCACGAGCTGTCATTGGCAAACACCAAAACACGGCTACCTTAGAGAGACATTGGTGTATAAACTTCATGTGCAGCTTAGAAAATGCCATGTTAGGGAGACTTTGCAGCTTTGAGAGACATAAAATGTATTGGAAAAAATAATGTTCGTAAATATGCATCCACACTAGCGGTAAAATGACCTAACCATTCTCCCGGCAGGACGGAGCAATCGGTGAAGAAAGACCAATTGAACAAAATAGACGAATGTCCAAGTCTGGCCTGGCCTGGCCGAATCTAAACAGTAGAAACCCTCCCAAAAGAATGACTGATGGCTCATGATGCGATTATGATGTCTTGTTGCCGCAAGTATGATGTCTTGTTCTTAGTAGACGACTGCGGTTGGCATGAATTCTAGGTGGTGAACTTCGTTTTTGCGATTGACGATCAGCGAATTAAAAATATTCTCTCGTTCAGGATGTGCGGTCATTGAGAACATGGATACATGCATTTTTCCAGTTAACCGTTGTTAGGTCAATTGTGCCAATTATATGGCTACGTTATTATACATATTGACTGGCTGGAGATTTCCAGTTACTGTGAAAATATATACTCCAATAATTTCAAATTAAAGATCAAGCGAACAACATAAACCAAACCTTTTCATCAGGTTTTTTTGTTTTCATCAGGATTTTGCCAAGACAAGCAAACGTCAGTGCATCATTATTAAATCAGTTCAGCTGCTAATCAAATGGCGTGGATTGGAGCGAGTGTTGTTAAGCAAAACGAAACGTTAAACGTCTTAAAGTCAGTGCAAATATTTCGTGTGACATGTGACATTAAGAATTAAAATTTTTTCTTTGTCCTTTTCCACTCCCAAGGGTTTGAAATTTGAAGCACCATCTTGAAGAATACATCCCTCTCCACGAAGAAGAAAATGAAGTATCTACAGTTGTTTGAGCCTTGACGTGTATGCCAACGAAGTTATACCTGTTCGGACATATTTACAGTTCAACTTTGGTTTGCTAACTCATTGGGTAAGTTAAAAGCTATAGACCTTTATGTTGCTATATTCATTCATGCATTTCATGAATATATGTGTTCATGTTGCTTAGCAATCCTAGAAAGAAATTTAGTTTTCTCCCGTACCCTTTTCTGGATAGCGCAGCACTTCCAACGATTGACATTACTTCTTTAACATAAGGGTTTTTTTTAGTGTGGCGACAGCTATTATTTTTAACACAACGCTTTCTATTTTTATTTGATCGCGATCTCATATGTACCTCGATCTCATCTATACCGCAATCATCACTACATGGCGATGACGATCCCTTCTGATCCGGGACCATCACATCCGATCAGAGAGCAACAGAGATCACTAGATCTGATCGGAGCCAGGTATATTGTAGATATACAATCCCAAATTTGAGAGTAGGCATTATTGCTAGAACATTGTTGAAGAAATTAAGAATACTTGAGCCATATTTAGACAGTTGGAGTAATGGAAATGAACTAAGTCATCTCTGTAATAGTAAAAATCATTGGATATGACGTTTGATATTTAATATGACATTTGAATATACGCTTAATGTTTCGTTCTTCTGTTTACATTATTAGCATAACAATGGAACCATCACATACAAAGCATGGAAATGCTTCTTGCTCCAGGACAGCCGTCCGAAAGGATATTTCTGGCCAGTCATCGTCCAGTGATGTTTCCAAATCTCCAGCGAACGAAGTTACACGAGGAAATACTGGCATGCACGGGAACTCCTACCATCTGCGCATGGCAATGGTGATATTGCTTCGTGCCATCAACCTTCGTCGAGAAGGTAAATTTTTCGATTTTACGCTCTCCATGGAAGATCCTAACGCTGGCAAATTTGATGACGTCGTGTTTCGCTACCCTTTGTCATCGACACCGAAAGAATTCGCTTCTGTTTACATTCAGGCAAAACATAAGCAAGTTAAAAAAACATCTATTACAAAAGATGCTTTGCTCACGAAATGGAACACTAGCGCTCAATTTTCAATACCTAAGTATTTTACGTCGTATTTGCACGGATATGATCCATCTTTAAAGGGTTCCCATACATACATTTTGTGCACCAACCAATCATTTGATAAAAATCTTCGTGCTAATTTTATTCCCCGAGAGCCTAACACCGACCACATTCTATCATTCTGCAACGACATAGGAGCAACGTGTTACAGTTTTGATAGTGAAACAGAAATCGAAAGTTTGAAGGATGAGCTAAGAATGGCTAGTTTGGAAAAGTTAGGATGCATGATCGCGTTTCATGTCTTCAAGAAAAGGCATATGCAATCAAGCATTTATTTGTTTAACATGAACGTTAATTTAATTGCTAAATGTGTGGACATTCTTGGTTCAGGAACATTTCAATTCAATAAGGAGTTTCGTGCTGCAGACGAATCAACAGTTATAGGAAGGTTAAGATCCAGTTTTGAGCAGGAGTACATAAAACTTACGAGGAAAAACGAAATAAATTGGGAAAATGTTAGTATTATGGTAGATGGATCATTTTCCGAATCCATTCGAAACACTAACAAGAATTCATTATACGGCTATGCGCAATATTATGAAACAGTTGACGTAATTATTCAACAATTCTTTGATAAGTTCATGTTCGTTTGTGGATCCATGGATGATACGCAACTTTTCACGAAGATTATCAATATAATGCCACCGTGGATGAGCAATCGTGAAAGCACATACAGCAGTCTGCACAATTTGTTATTTAACAGTATGAATAAATCAACTGACATAAATTGGCAGGACTTGAAACAACATTTTGTTGATTCCAAAACCAACGAATCTTTAGCCATGGTTCAATCATTTACACATGACTATCTTCGTTCAATGCATGTTTCATATTCTGATATCAATGTAGAACCAAATCGTTTAAACAATACTGCACTGCATGATTTCGTGAATGATACATCGCGTTATGATGTTTATCGTTACCGTCACACGATGAACATGCAAGTGAACTGTTTAATTGTTGCACAAACCTTAGGTTTGGATCGGTGTCTTTTTATGGACATCACTTCATCCAAGTTTAACAAAATGTTTGATGTCATTTATGAACTGATGGAGTTCTTTGCAGCTGTTGATCTATCCAGTAAATACATTATAACAATTCTTGGTCAGCAAGAAGGCGCTGTGCTTGGAGCAATTAGGCAGTGCACAAAGTTGTACAAGACGAAAATAATCATAGTAGAAGAATCAACCGAAGACGACCTGTCGAAAGGTCGTTTACTCGTTAGTGATCTTACCGAGGAAGCCAGGGCGCAGTTGTATCAGCAACATGATCACTTCAACCTTTTTGGAACGACTTCTGCACTAGACGTATTTGTGCGAGATAATGATAGTTTGAGCTTATTGTTCTGTGTTTTAGATAAATGTGACAAAACCGAAATGGCGGAAAATTTGAACGTAAAGAACTTCGAAAAAATTCAATCTTGGTACATTCCACGCTGCTCTGCACCATACTCTGAGGGCAAACAAGAATCAGAACCGTATTTGGTCGAGCAGGAAATCACTGCAGTAATGCTACAGTCAATCATATCCCGAAAACATGAAGCTAGTCGATTTCCTGAAGCTTTTAATAGTGATAAAATTCATATTTTTTTTAATGAAGCCGGTTATGGAAAGTCCACCTATTTCACGTGGCTGGCATCTGCTTTATCGAAAGGCAATGCTTCGTTATGTGTCATTCGAATGAATGCTTTACAATATGCTTCTGATTTCAATTGTTTACAGCATTTAAACCCTAAAACCCTCGATGATACAGAAATAATCAGGATCTTCTATCGTCTTTGGCATATGACTCTCATCATAGCTAACATCAATTATCTATCAATGAATGAAACCAAGCAGGAGGGAAAGAAAGTAGGTAATACAGCACAACATTTAAACATTTCAAAAGGAACAATTGTAATTGATGAGGGAGGAAATAAAGAACCACAACTGTCTTTCGAACAACTGCTACAGTTGCGATTGTTTCAAAGCAAGTTTAACAGGAAACAGTTAGTTTGTTTATTAGATGGGGTTGACGAAATAGCACCCCATTACAAGGATTTTGTTATGGCATATTTTGCAAGATTGGCTACTCTTCGTGGCATTCGAAATTTGTGTCTCTCGACTAGACCATACAATTTTAGATACGAATTTAAGCACACTTTCTCTGGTTGTAAAATGTGGCGACTTGTACCCTTTTCTCAGACCGATCGAATACTATTTATGATCAACCATCTGGAGCGTGAAATGGAAGAGTACAAAACAGCCAGTGAAGACCTTCAGTTACAGATTTTGAAAAATATGTACACGTTTGCAATCAACAGTATACCAGACTTGAAAATTATACCACTTTATCTCCATATGGCCGCCAATATCACCCTATCGGAAGTAAAAACTCGTCAAAACGTTCAAGAGCATACATTATCTACCGAACTGTTCGAAGAAACAAAGTTTGATCAGTTTCAAATTATAAGCTATTTCGTAGACGAAAAATTGAGAATACTAAATAACGAAAAGGCGGGAAACATAGAATTTGCATCTACAACTCCCATTCAAATAACGCGGAATAATAAAACAAACAATCTATTAAAAAGCCGTCATGCTCTGCTGGCCATGTCGGTAATTTTCAATAAAAAAGTTAACGACGACTTATTCTCCAAAGAAGAAAGCAAACAAGCTGTCGAGTTTATGCAGGAAGTGATAGAAAGCGAAGAAAAGGCTGGTTTTATTCGAGAAATTCGAGATGGCGAACCCAAATTTAGTCATCGCATTTTCGCCGAATATTTCGCAGCCTGCTGGATATACGACAATAAACAACGCATAAGAAGTGAGATCTTTTTCCGATCGTGGGAATATTGGGGTCTCGAGGCGTACCGCACTCGCGATTTTCTCAATCGTTTGATAGTAAGAGATTGTGCGAGTGAGCGAAGTGATATTCACATCGCTGTAATCAATCAATCGGAGCATCAGGTTCGTGAACTGCTGTCCAATGATTCTTCGGTTGCATTCATGAAAGATGCCATTGGTCGATTACCGCTTCACTTAGCAGTGATGTACCCGTCATTCAAAATACAGAAATTACTGATAGAAAAGATGTCTCCTCAGTCAATTAATACAAAAGATGAACTATTAGAGTGGACCGCTTTAGATTACGCATTTGCGATAAGATCCAGTGCAGCCGTCAATGCTCTACTAACTGTTGGAGCTGATGTGAATGGGGGCACACTGCTTAAACAGACATTGTCAAACAAACTAAAAAATATTTTATTCCATGCACACGAAGTTATAGTAATTTTCCAAATTCCAAATTTCCATGATCATTTCAATATATTTGTAAAACAATTTCTCTTCGACCTAATTGAAAATTTGATAACTGAAAAAAATCTTAACATACTTGTAAATCATAAGGAGTTTGAAAATTTTACGATCTTACAATTCTGCTCTAAATACAATATGATTGGATTGTTGGAGCAATTTCTATCACGTGTACACAAACAAAGAATGATTTCAACGAACGAAATCAATCAATTGTATCAAATAGCCTCGGAGAACAAAGCACATGATATAGTTGTATATTTAACTGAACAAATTTATACGCTTCTTCCTCAATTGGAAAGTATTCCTGGACTCATCTTTGCTGTACGAAATTCTATCCATGAAAATTACAATTATATATTTGAACACATTTTTAACGCACTGTGCCTCCGTCTCAACATTCGTATGGTTGACATTGTAGTAAGTGATTATGCTCCAGACGATGACAGCATACCACCGTTGCGTGAAGAACACTATCCAAAACCTTGTTGTGTGCTAAGTGCCGCGCACGTTGGAATGTCGTTGCCTGAATATGATGAGAAAGATATCCTGAACGAAGGCTACGTTATCGAAGCTCTTCTCGCTACAGCAGTGCATGAGGGGAACTTGCAGATGGTCAAATACATTGTGCAGAAGATCGACATGGCCATTTCCAACAGAATCATTGTGATGGTCATGAGATTGTTACCGAAGCAGGATGATGTTTGTCATGAGAAGTCGATGGATGCATTCTCATATCTTCTCGAAAAAACGACCGATCGGGAGAGTACCGACGACCAGGGTCGTAACCTTCTTCATATGGCGGCTCAAAATGGATGTTTCTTCATGATGCGCTGTTTGATTGCCAAAGGATTTAATCCAGCAATGGCTAACATAAGCAACGGTTGGAACGTGTTCCACTACATTGCTTTCAATCAGGATGGTGATCGTACTGATAAAATATTGAAATTCTTGTTGATTAACTGCTACATGCATTGGTATGATGATTTGGACCGTATGGTCGGATCAGATAGCAATTTGCAAGACGCATTTACGCATCAAAACACACAAAGTTCAGAAAAGCTGAACAAACAACAGTACGCTCTGATTGCGATGTTCGCCATATTCAGTCAAGAGGACATAGCTAAGCTGTTGTCCGATCAGGAACAACAGGAAGCTACGCAATGCTTGCAGAAAGCGATTCAGGGTAATGAGAAGACTGGTATTATTCAACAAGTTCGAGATGGTATTCCCAAATTTGCTCAAGCTACATATGCACAGTATTTCGCAGCCTGCTGGATATACGACAATAAACATCGCATGAGAAGTGAGAGCTTTTTCCGATCGTGGACATTTTGGGTTGGAAGCACCGGAAGCAGGGAAGACCGAACTCGCGATTTTCTCAATCGTTTGATAGTAAAAAATAATAAGAGGTGTGACCTTCACATGGCCGTAATCAATCAATTAAAAGCAGAAGTTCATAAGTTACTCTCCGAGGATCCTTCGGTTGCACACGAGAAGGATCCCGTTGGTCGATTACCGCTTCACTTAGCAGTGGCATATCCATCGGAACAAATAGTAAATATGCTGATAGAAAAAATGCCTCTTCAGGCAGTAAATACAAAAGATGAACTTTTCCAGTGGACCGCTTTGGACTATGCGTTTGCAAACCGTTACGAACATCGAGTACAACGCCTGCTAACTGTTGGAGCAGTGGTGGATGAGGACAGCTTGCTCCAACAGATATTGTCAAACAATTTACGGAGTTTAATTTGGAATGCACATTACTATGGAAACTATTTAAACTCTCATGAGAGCTCCAAGATGATTGCGAATCGACTACACGATCGATCAGTACAATATTTGCTGTACGAAAAACACCTTGACGTGTTTGCTCGCCATAAGGAACTCGGATCTTTAACAGTCTTAGAGCTCTGCTCGAAGCATAATATGATCGGTGTATTCAAACATCTTGTGTCCCAATCGAGCATTCGGGCAAGAATATCAACCGATCTTTCGAGAAAGTTGTTTCAAATAGCATCGAAGCAAAAAGCACATGATATTAAAGCATATTTTGTGGATGAAAACAATACGCTTCTTCCCCAAATGAAAACTGTTGCTGAGCTCATCTCTGCCCTTAAGTCTTGTATCAATCGCAATCAAATGAGCTCATTCAAGGACATTTTTCACACACTGTGCCTCCGTCTCAACATTCGTATGGTTGACGATACCGACATTGTAGTAGGTGATTATGCTCCAGACGATGACAGCATACCACCGTTGCGTGAAGAACACTATCCAAAACCTTGTTGTGTGCTAAGTGCCGCGCACGTTGGAATGTCGTTGCCTGAATATGATGAGAAAGATATCCTGAACGAAGGCTACGTTATCGAAGCTCTTCTCGCTACAGCAGTGCATGAGGGGAACTTGCAGATGGTCAAATACATTGTGCAGAAGATCGACATGGCCATTTCCAACAGAATCATTGTGATGGTCATGAGATTGTTACCGAAGCAGGATGATGTTTGTCATGAGAAGTCGATGGATGCATTCTCATATCTTCTCGAAAAAACGACCGATCGGGATAGTACCGACGACCAGGGTCGCAACCTTCTTCATATGGCGGCTCAAAATGGATGTTTCTTCATGATGCGCTGTTTGATTGCCAAAGGATTTGATCCAGCAATGGCTAACATAAGCAACGGTTGGAACGTGTTTCACTACATTGCTTTCAATCAGGATGGTGATCGTACTGATAAAATATTGAAATTCTTGTTGATTAACTGCTACATGAATTGGTATGATGATTTAGACCGTATGGTCGGATCAGATAGCCATTTGCAAGACGCATTTACGCATCAAAACACACAAAGTTCAGAAAAGCTCAACAAACAACAGTACGCTCTGATAGCGATGTTCGCCATATTCAGTCAAGAGGACATAGCTAAGCTGTTGTCCGATCAGGAACAACAGGATGCTACGCAATGCTTGCAGAAAGCGATTCAGGGTAATGAGAAGACTGGTATTATTCAACAAGTTCGAGATGGTATTCCCAAATTTGCTCAAGCTACATATGCACAGTATTTCGCAGCCTGCTGGATATACGACAATAAACATCGCATGAGAAGTGAGAGCTTTTTCCGATCGTGGACATTTTGGACATTTGGAAGCAGTAAATACCAAACTCGCGATTTTCTCAATCGTTTGATAGTAAAAAATAATAAGAGGTGTGACCTTCACATGGCCGTAATCAATCAATTAAAAGCAGAAGTTCGTAAGTTACTCTCCGAGGATCCTACGGTTGCACACGAGAAGGATCCCGTTGGTCGATTACCGCTTCACTTAGCAGTGACATATCCATCGCTACAAATAGTAAATATGCTGATAGAAAAAATGCCTCTTCAGGCAGTAAATACAAAAGATGAACTTTTCCAGTGGACCGCTTTGGACTACGCGTTTGCAAACCGTTACAAACATACAGTACAACGCCTGCTAACTGTTGGAGCAGTGGTGGATGAGGACAACTTGCTCCAACAGATATTGTCAAACAATTTACGGAGTTTAATTTGGAATGCACATTACTATGGAAACTATTTAAACTCTCATGAGAGCTCCAAGATGATTGCGAATCGACTACACGATCGATCAGTACAATATTTGCTGTACGAAAAACACCTTGACGTGTTTGCTCGCCATAAGGAACTCGGATCTTTAACAGTCTTAGAGCTCTGCTCGCAGCATAATATGATCGGTGTATTCAAACATCTTGTGTCCCAATCGAGCATTCGGGCAAGAATATCAACCGATCTTTCGAGAAAGTTGTTTCAAATAGCATCGAAGCAAAAAGCACATGATATTAAAGCATATTTTGTGGATGAAAACAATACGCTTCTTCCCCAAATGAAAACTGTTGCTGAGCTCATCTCTGCCCTTAAGTCTTGTATCAATCGCGATCAAATGAGCTCATTCAAGGACATTTTTCACGCACTGTGCCTCCGTCTCAACATTCGTATGGTTGACAATACCGACATTGTAGTAGGTGATTATGCTCCAGACGATGACAGCATACCACCGTTGCGTGAAGAACACTATCCAAAACCTTGTTGTGTGCTAAGTGCCGCGCACGTTGGAATGTCGTTGCCTGAATATGATGAGAAAGATATCCTGAACGAAGGCTACGTTATCAAAGCTCTTCTCGCTACAGCAGTGCATGAGGGGAACTTGCAGATGGTCAAATACATTGTGCAGAAGATCGACATGGCCATTTCCAACAGAATCATTGTGATGGTCATGAGATTGTTACCGAAGCAGGATGATGTTTGTCATGAGAAGTCGATGGATGCATTCTCATATCTTCTCGAAAAAACGACCGATCGGCATAGTACCGACGACCAGGGTCGCAACCTTCTTCATATGGCGGCTCAAAATGGATGTTTCTTCATGATGCGCTGTTTGATTGCCAAAGGATTTAATCCAGCAATGGCTAACATAAGCAACGGTTGGAACGTGTTTCACTACGTTGCTTTCAATCAGGATGGTGATCGTACTGATAAAATATTGAAATTCTTGTTGATTAACTGCTACATGCATTGGTATGATGATTTGGACCGTATGGTCGGATCAGATAGCAATTTGCAAGACGCATTTACGCATCAAAACACACAAAGTTCAGAAAAGCTCAACAAACGACAGTACGCTCTGATTGCGATGTTCGCCATATTCAGTCAAGAGGACATAGCTAAGCTGTTGTCCGATCAGGAACAACAGGAAGCTACGCAATGCTTGCAGAAAGCGATTCAGGGTAATGAGAAGACTGGTATTATTCAACAAGTTCGAGATGGTATTCCCAAATTTGCTCAAGCTACATATGCACAGTATTTCGCAGCCTGCTGGATATACGACAATAAACATCGCATGAGAAGTGAGAGCTTTTTCCGATCGTGGACATTTTGGGTTGGAAGCACCGGAAGCAGGGAAGACCGAACTCGCGATTTTCTCAATCGTTTGATAGTAAAAAATAATAAGAGGTGTGACCTTCACATGGCCGTAATCAATCAATTAAAAGCAGAAGTTCATAAGTTACTCTCCGAGGATTCTTCGGTTGCACACGAGAAGGATCCCGTTGGTCGATTACCGCTTCACTTAGCAGTGACATATCCATCGCTACAAATAGTAAATATGCTGATAGAAAAAATGCCTCTTCAGGCAGTAAATACAAAAGATGAACTTTTCCAGTGGACCGCTTTGGACTACGCGTTTGCAAACCGTTACGAACGTAGAGTACAACGCCTGCTAACTGTTGGAGCAGTGGTGGATGAGGACAACTTGCTCCAACAGATATTGTCAAACAATTTACGGAGTTTAATTAGGATTGCACATTACTATGGAAACTTTTTAAAATCTCATGAGAGCTCCAAGATGATTGCGAATCGACTACACGATCGATCAGTACAATATTTGCTGTACGAAAAACACCTTGACGTGTTTGCTCGCCATAAGGAACTC
Source organism: Anopheles marshallii (assembly GCF_943734725.1). NCBI lineage: Eukaryota > Metazoa > Arthropoda > Insecta > Diptera > Culicidae > Anopheles > Anopheles marshallii. Next base: position 64,364,432 of record NC_071326.1, on the reverse strand, counting down.
GGATCTTTAACAGTCTTAGAGTACTGCTCGCAGCATAATATGATCGGTGTATTCAAACATGTTGTGTCCCAATCGAGCATTCGGGCAAGAATATCAACCGATCTTTCGAGAAAGTTGTTTCAAATAGCTTCGGAGAACAAAGCACATGATATTAAAGCATATTTTGTGGATGAAAACAATACGCTTCTTCCCCAAATGAAAACTGTTGCTGAGCTCATCTCTGCCCTTAAGTCTTGTATCAATCGCGATCAAATGAGCTCATTCAAGGACATTTTTCACGCACTGTGCCTCCGTCTCAACATTCGTATGGTTGACGATACCGACATTGTAGTAGGTGATTATGCTCCAGACGATGACAGCATACCACCGTTGCATGAAGAACACTATCCAAAACCTTGTTGTGTGCTAAGTGCCGCGCACGTTGGAATGTCGTTGCCTGAATATGATGAGAAAGATATCCTGAACGAAGGCTACGTTATCGAAGCTCTTCTCGCTGCAGCAGTGCATGAGGGAAACTTGCAGATGGTCAAATACATTGTGCAGAAGATCGACATGGCCATTTCCAACAGAATCATTGTGATGGTCATGAGATTGTTACCGAAGCAGGATGATGTTTGTCATGAGAAGTCGATGGATGCATTCTCATATCTTCTCGAAAAAACGACCGATCGGGATAGTACCGACGACCAGGGTCGCAACCTTCTTCATATGGCGGCTCAAAATGGATGTTTCTTCATGATGCGCTGTTTGATTGCCAAAGGATTTGATCCAGCAATGGCTAACATAAGCAACGGTTGGAACGTGTTTCACTACGTTGCTTTCAATCAGGATGGTGATCGTACTGATAAAATATTGAAATTCTTGTTGATTAACTGCTACATGAATTGGTATGATGATTTGGACCGTATGGTTGGATCAGATAGCAATTTGCAAGACGCATTTACGCATCAAAACACACAAAGTTCAGTAAAGCTCAACAAACAACAGTACGCTCTGATAGCGATGTTCGCCATATTCAGTCAAGAGGACATAGCTAAGCTGTTGTCCGATCAGGAACAACAGGAAGCTACGCAATGCTTGCAGAAAGCGATTCAGGGTAATGAGAAGACTGGTATTATTCAACAAGTTCGAGATGGTATTCCCAAATTTGCTCAAGCTACATATGCACAGTATTTCGCAGCCTGCTGGATATACGACAATAAACATCGCATGAGAAGTGAGAGCTTTTTCCGATCGTGGACATTTTGGACATTTGGAAGCAGTAAATACCAAACTCGCGATTTTCTCAATCGTTTGATAGTAAAAAATAATAAGAGGTGTGACCTTCACATGGCCGTAATCAATCAATTAAAAGCAGAAGTTCGTAAGTTACTCTCCGAAGATCCTACGGTTGCACACGAGAAGGATCCCGTTGGTCGATTACCGCTTCACTTAGCAGTGACATATCCATCGCTACAAATAGTAAATATGCTGATAGAAAAAATGCCTCTTCAGGCAGTAAATACAAAAGATGAACTTTTCCAGTGGACCGCTTTGGACTACGCGTTTGCAAACCGTTACAAACATACAGTACAACGCCTGCTAACTGTTGGAGCAGTGGTGGATGAGGACAACTTGCTCCAACAGATATTGTCAAACAATTTACGGAGTTTAATTAGGATTGCACATTACTATGGAAACTTTTTAAAATCTCATGAGAGCTCCAAGATGATTGCGAATCGACTACACGATCGATCAGTACAATATTTGCTGTACGAAAAACACCTTGACGTGTTTGCTCGCCATAAGGAACTCGGATCTTTAACAGTCTTAGAGTACTGCTCGCAGCATAATATGATCGGTGTATTCAAACATGTTGTGTCCCAATCGAGCATTCGGGCAAGAATATCAACCGATCTTTCGAGAAAGTTGTTTCAAATAGCTTCGGAGAACAAAGCACATGATATTAAAGCATATTTTGTGGATGAAAACAATACGCTTCTTCCCCAAATGAAAACTGTTACTGAGCTCATCTCTGCCCTTAAGTCTTGTATCAATCGCGATCAAATGAGCTCATTCAAGGACATTTTTCACGCAGTGTGCCTCCGTCTCAACATTCGTATGGTTGACGATACCGACATTGTAGTAGGTGATTATGCTCCAGACGATGGCAGCATACCACCGTTGCATGAAGAACACTATCCAAAACCTTGTTGTGTGCTAAGTGCCGCGCACGTTGGAATGTCGTTGCCTGAATATGATGAGAAAGATATCCTGAACGAAGGCTACGTTATCAAAGCTCTTCTCGCTACAGCAGTGCATGAGGGGAACTTGCAGATGGTCAAATACATTGTGCAGAAGATCGACATGGCCATTTCCAACAGAATCATTGTGATGGTCATGAGATTGTTACCGAAGCAGGATGATGTTTGTCATGAGAAGTCGATGGATGCATTCTCATATCTTCTCGAAAAAACGACCGATCGGGATAGTACCGACGACCAGGGTCGCAACCTTCTTCATATGGCGGCTCAAAATGGATGTTTCTTCATGATGCGCTGTTTGATTGCCAAAGGATTTGATCCAGCAATGGCTAACATAAGCAACGGTTGGAACGTGTTTCACTACGTTGCTTTCAATCAGGATGGTGATCGTACTGATAAAATATTGAAATTCTTGTTGATTAACTGCTACATGCATTGGTATGATGATTTGGACCGTATGGTCGGATCAGATAGCAATTTGCAAGACGCATTTACGCATCAAAACACACAAAGTTCAGAAAAGCTCAACAAACGACAGTACGCTCTGATTGCGATGTTCGCCATATTCAGTCAAGAGGACATAGCTAAGCTGTTGTCCGATCAGGAACAACAGGAAGCTACGCAATGCTTGCAGAAAGCGATTCAGGGTAATGAGAAGACTGGTATTATTCAACAAGTTCGAGATGGTATTCCCAAATTTGCTCAAGCTACATATGCACAGTATTTCGCAGCCTGCTGGATATACGACAATAAACATCGCATGAGAAGTGAGAGCTTTTTCCGATCGTGGACATTTTGGACATTTGGAAGCAGTAAATACCAAACTCGCGATTTTCTCAATCGTTTGATAGTAAAAAATAATAAGAGGTGTGACCTTCACATGGCCGTAATCAATCAATTAGAAGCAGAAGTTCGTAAGTTACTCTCCGAGGATCCTACGGTTGCACACGAGAAGGATCCCGTTGGTCGATTACCGCTTCACTTAGCAGTGACATATCCATCGCTACAAATAGTAAATATGCTGATAGAAAAAATGCCTCTTCAGGCAGTAAATACAAAAGATGAACTTTTCCAGTGGACCGCTTTGGACTACGCGTTTGCAAACCGTTACAAACATACAGTACAACGCCTGCTAACTGTTGGAGCAGTGGTGGATGAGGACAACTTGCTCCAACAGATATTGTCAAACAATTTACGGAGTTTAATTTGGATTGCACATTACTATGGAAACTTTTTAAAATCTCATGAGAGCTCCAAGATGATTGCGAATCGACTACACGATCGATCAGTACAATATTTGCTGTACGAAAAACACCTTGACGTGTTTGCTCGCCATAAGGAACTCGGATCTTTAACAGTCTTAGAGTACTGCTCGCAGCATAATATGATCGGTGTATTCAAACATGTTGTGTCCCAATCGAGCATTCGGGCAAGAATATCAACCGATCTTTCGAGAAAGTTGTTTCAAATAGCTTCGGAGAACAAAGCACATGATATTAAAGCATATTTTGTGGATGAAAACAATACGCTTCTTCCCCAAATGAAAACTGTTGCTGAGCTCATCTCTGCCCTTAAGTCTTGTATCAATCGCAATCAAATGAGCTCATTCAAGGACATTTTTCACGCACTGTGCCTCCGTCTCAACATTCGTATGGTTGACGATACCGACAGTGTAGTAGGTGATTATGCTCCAGACGATGACAGCATACCACCGTTGCGTGAAGAACACTATCCAAAACCTTGTTGTGTGCTAAGTGCCGCGCACGTTGGAATGTCGTTGCCTGAATATGATGAGAAAGATATCCTGAACGAAGGCTACGTTATCGAAGCTCTTCTCGCTACAGCAGTGCATGAGGGGAACTTGCAGATGGTCAAATACATTGTGCAGAAGATCGACATGGCCATTTCCAACAGAATCATTGTGATGGTCATGAGATTGTTACCGAAGCAGGATGATGTTTGTCATGAGAAGTCGATGGATGCATTCTCATATCTTCTCGAAAAAACGACCGATCGGGATAGTACCGACGACCAGGGTCGCAACCTTCTTCATATGGCGGCTCAAAATGGATGTTTCTTCATGATGCGCTGTTTGATTGCCAAAGGATTTGATCCAGCAATGGCTAACATAAGCAACGGTTGGAACGTGTTTCACTACGTTGCTTTCAATCAGGATGGTGATCGTACTGATAAAATATTGAAATTCTTGTTGATTAACTGCTACATGAATTGGTATGATGATTTAGACCGTATGGTCGGATCAGATAGCCATTTGCAAGACGCATTTACGCATCAAAACACACAAAGTTCAGAAAAGCTCAACAAACAACAGTACGCTCTGATAGCGATGTTCGCCATATTCAGTCAAGAGGACATAGCTAAGCTGTTGTCCGATCAGGAACAACAGGAAGCTACGCAATGCTTGCAGAAAGCGATTCAGGGTAATGAGAAGACTGGTATTATTCAACAAGTTCGAGATGGTATTCCCAAATTTGCTCAAGCTACATATGCACAGTATTTCGCAGCCTGCTGGATATACGACAATAAACATCGCATGAGAAGTGAGAGCTTTTTCCGATCGTGGACATTTTGGACATTTGGAAGCAGTAAATACCAAACTCGCGATTTTCTCAATCGTTTGATAGTAAAAAATAATAAGAGGTGTGACCTTCACATGGCCGTAATCAATCAATTAGAAGCAGAAGTTCGTAAGTTACTCTCCGAGGATCCTACGGTTGCACACGAGAAGGATCCCGTTGGTCGATTACCGCTTCACTTAGCAGTGACATATCCATCGGAACAAATAGTAAATATGCTGATAGAAAAAATGCCTCTTCAGGCAGTAAATACAAAAGATGAACTTTTCCAGTGGACCGCTTTGGACTACGCGTTTGCAAACCGTTACAAACATACAGTACAACGCCTGCTAACTGTTGGAGCAGTGGTGGATGAGGACAACTTGCTCCAACAGATATTGTCAAACAATTTACGGAGTTTAATTTGGAATGCACATTACTATGGAAACTATTTAAACTCTCATGAGAGCTCCAAGATGATTGCGAATCGACTACACGATCGATCAGTACAATATTTGCTGTACGAAAAACACCTTGACGTGTTTGCTCGCCATAAGGAACTCGGATCTTTAACAGTCTTAGAGCTCTGCTCGCAGCATAATATGATCGGTGTATTCAAACATCTTGTGTCCCAATCGAGCATTCGGGCAAGAATATCAACCGATCTTTCGAGAAAGTTGTTTCAAATAGCATCGAAGCAAAAAGCACATGATATTAAAGCATATTTTGTGGATGAAAACAATACGCTTCTTCCCCAAATGAAAACTGTTGCTGAGCTCATCTCTGCCCTTAAGTCTTGTATCAATCGCAATCAAATGAGCTCATTCAAGGACATTTTTCACACACTGTGCCTCCTTCTCAACTTTCGTATGGTTGACGATACCGACATTGTAGTAGGTGATTATGCTCCAGACGATGACAGCATACCACCGTTGCGTGAAGAACACTATCCAAAACCTTGTTGTGTGCTAAGTGCCGCGCACGTTGGAATGTCGTTGCCTGAATATGATGAGAAAGATATCCTGAACGAAGGCTACGTTATCGAAGCTCTTCTCGCTACAGCAGTGCATGAGGGGAACTTGCAGATGGTCAAATACATTGTGCAGAAGATCGACATGGCCATTTCCAACAGAATCATTGTGATGGTCATGAGATTGTTACCGAAGCAGGATGATGTTTGTCATGAGAAGTCGATGGATGCATTCTCATATCTTCTCGAAAAAACGACCGATCGGCATAGTACCGACGACCAGGGTCGCAACCTTCTTCATATGGCGGCTCAAAATGGATGTTTCTTCATGATGCGCTGTTTGATTGCCAAAGGATTTGATCCATCGGAAGTTAACCAACGAAATGGTTATGATGTTTTTAACTACGTTGATTTCGATCAGGATGAGGATCGTAAACAAAAAAAGATTAATCTAGTGATTGAGAAAATGAGACAATAACTGCGGGTTATTTTTTGCCCCGCAGTCAAATTGGGAGGAAAGTCGTATTCAGATTTGGCTTACAATAAACTGATGGAACAAGACATTAAACAGAAAAGAAATTATATAAAAACACATAAACATACAAATAACAGTTAACACACTAATAAACTGATTGAGATTTACAAGAAGCAGTAGATTGTTTGGGGTTCGTAGAATTGAACGCCGCAAAGCCTCTGGCTCCTCAGATCTCTAATGTTTAAGGACTTTATATTATATCCGATATTAGAAAATTATAGTTTTGTATGGTCGCTTTCTGTCCCACTTGTAGATGCTTGAATTTAAGCTCTTTTCATCACCTCAATCCTGCTCGATGCTTCCCGTATACTCCGATCCCGTCCTGCCTTAACCTTACTCCTAAACGCGGCACGCAGTTTGGCAGATGTGGCACTTTGCATAATTGTTATGCCAATTTGATTGATTATTGTTCATCTGTTTCTGCTGTAGTCCTGTTAATTTTAGTTTATTAAGAGTTAAGCTAAGATTAGTTGTTAAAGTTAGTTAGTTCAACGGATTAGAATAGTTGTTAATTTTTTTAATTCGTATACCCAGTAAAGGAAAATAAATAAAGAATGTAACGGGATAATAATAATAATTGTCGCGTTCTTTCATCTGAATGTTGCCCTACATTGTGTATTTATTTCTTTTCTTCAAACATTAACTTCAAGCTTATGTATACGCCCTTTCTCTATGCCTCCATAGCGACCAGGACGCCACCTGGCGCAAAACACGCGTAGCAGGGAAATAAGATCCTTGGGGAGTTAGGAAACAGGGACAGCAGGAGTACAGCTAGGGGGTGCACGTTGCACTGTGCGTATAAAAGCGTTGGCGTGCTCAACCATACTCTCTCTGCTTCTTCCAACGTTTGAGCTCGCCGCTACTATTGTCCATACCACTTCGCACCGCGTGTTGCCGCTGAGGTAAAAACTAAGGTAGAAAAAAACGTTTAAAGTAAACCCTAAGCCTCCTTGCACGAGACTGACTTACAACATTCGCGCTGTCACTGCCAGTGCTGCCAACATGTAGTAATTTCAATTCTTGAACCAAATTCAAAACGACCGTTTTAATACCTGTTAAAATTCAACAATAATGGGGTAGATCACGCTCTAAGCCAGTTTTTTGTATGCGTTTTGACGTTTCCAGGCTTATCCGCTTACAGCTCGCCGTACAAATGGCAAGCCAAGTAAAGTCTAGGAAAGAAGGATTAGATTGGTTTCTCAATGAAAGTACCCAAGTACCCAAAACCCAAACTCGACAAATGTCAAAACAAAGAATTTTTCTTGCTGGCCATGTTTCCCTTGTGCGAAAAAGGTAAACAAATTTTTTTTAACGAAAATAACTAAAAAAAGATTATTTAAATAATCAGACTTGTATATTATTTCATTGCATTGAAATTAAAATTAATTTACTGAACTTAAATCGATTTTCCTCAAATTGTAGTTTACAAAAATGATCCCTTGTGTCATTCTTTATGACAAAATGCTATGTCCTTTACGAATCTGTACAGAATGATACAGCCCGGTACCTGGATTATTTGGCAGATACAGGCTTAAAGCTTAAGCTTTCTAACTCGTTCTCTTGAACTCGTTCCTACACAGACCTAGGTAACGACAGTTGGATGGTTTTGACGTATCTGAAACGTCACAATTTTAGATAAGACGTATAGTAAACAATCTTTATCTTCAAATTCAAGGACGAGGTTAAGGTCAAGGAACGAGGTCAAATATTAGCTATGGTAGGGTTTCGCCATTTTGAATTTCATTTGACGTTTGGTCGTCTATGGAAGATGCATGATCTGCTTCCCCACACTTGGTGTTTCAATGTATTAGGGACACCTTTTCCTTGCTACTAGTAGGCTTCTTTATATATAGTGCAGTATCAAGTTGTGCTAGGTCGTTAAAGTTTTCCTTCATTTTGATTGTATTTCAAGATCAAAAGGAAAACAGTTAATGGTGTTTTAAAGATTCTGCTTCATCAATTTCAAACCAAATCCAAAACAGTAATAATCTTCTTACTATGGCTGGCCCGTTTAATCAACACAACTACACATAAAACAATTGAATGGAAAAGGGCGTCCAAACGTCAAATCACGTCCAACGAACTTGTGGCTACTTGCCAAATCGCTTCATATTACTCGACCGCATTCCTACACAGATGTTGGTCAAATTGATGATTTCATTGCTGCACGATATACAGCCAGTCCCCGAAATATGCAGATCCTCTTATACGCGGATTAGGAGATACGCGGATTAGGAGATACACGGATTTTGGAAATTTGACAGCTGAGTTAGTTTATAGCACAAAATCTTAGCAAAAAGGTTTTAAATTGGTCTGAAATTGCTTCCTTTGTCATATAAAAAATTAGCTTCTAGTTTATTTTAATGTATTCTATCAAAAAGTTTTTTTTTTTCGCAAAAAGCAAAATTTTCGAAATCGTACTGTGACGCTGCTTACAGGTTGCTTAGCTAAAAATCGAACCTTTTGTGACCCTTGCAGCCATTTAAACCGCACGCGGTACTCAATGGGATTACAGGGCTTGTTATTGGTTGCTTAGTGGTTCGCGATGGAACTGTGGCGACCAGAGCGTTGTAATTAGCCAAGACACAAAAAATCGCCACCTAGGCAAAAAAGAGGGTACTAAACAAATTGCTAGATGGGAAGTTTTGCCTGGACACGACGAATACAATCAGTCCTTTGTTCCTAGGTAAACCCAAACTAGACAACCGGTAACACTAGGACAATAGGACAGGGAATCGAAACGAATATGACAAGAAAAACGAAAAGAACGCATACCAAAACATACAGACGAAAATTGGTATAAAAACGGCACCATGTCCGCACCAAAAATTAGTTTTCGCTCCGCTCTCCGACGAGGAAGTTCTTCTGCTAGTTATCGTTCAACACTTTCGGGTAGTTATAAGTGAAAATAAAGGTTTTTAATCATAGTACAGGTAAATCCAATAGGAAACGTGCTGCATATAATCATTAATACTTAAGAGGACAACATAATAATTATATCGAAGGTGAGTAGCAATACACAAAAGCTTGTTTATATGTGTTATGATTCAAGTTAACATTTTTCAGACTGCTGCCATGAACGGATCATCTTTATGTGCTCGGGAAACTTTATACAAGGCAATCATCAATCAATGCACACTTGCGTCCGATCTTTGGCATGCTGAGCCCCGGTTAATATAGCTTGTTAAGTTACTTTGCGCAATGCGCCCAAGGTAGGGTTTATGGTGCGGCAACATACGGCTTCATGTACGATGGAGGACGAGGTTTCTCCTCATTTGCTCCAATCATCTTATCCTTCCGATAGCGAGGTTGTCTGTTCCGGCAACCGTAGTTCGTGGTGTATGCGCCTCCTCCGCAATTAAGGCTCATACACACAGCCAAAGTTAGTTCGTAGCACCCGGCAACAAAGGTGGCAACAAGTGGCATTCATGTTAGGTGTGTGTTTTTGTGTTATAAAATAATAAAATATGGCCGAGTACACCCGGAATAAGGTGACCTTTCACTGTTTGGAGAAGGAAATGTCTTCAAACGATTGTGAATTGTATCTTAAATTAAGCTACCCCGTTAGTTGTAAGCAATACGGCCAGGCCCGTCCTTATTGAATAAAAAATAATAATAATATAATATGAATCCAACGTTTTTGAAATACATATATGCAATTTTGAAATAATTTAAAGAACATCTGAAACATCAATTTATATCGGAATAAACATAGCATGCAATATAGTAGACGAATATGTTTACGATTTTTTTTTCAATACGATTGGTATCATTCATATATGCATTTTGCAAGGTATGACGTAATAAAGCTAAAAGGCCGAATTAACAAAGTAGTTGTTCTGTTGTTTCTCAAAATCCTAGGTTCGAATCTCAATAAATGATGATTAATAAATAAGAAATAAAAAACATAAACCACAAATATCAACAATTCCACCGTGTAATCAGGCATTGAGTTTTTTTTTGACGTTTTGGTCGAGGGCTGCTTAAAGGTTACTTAAAAGTTCGCGGAACTCTAAGGCTGGTTATCTACTGCAAACGACCTATTTAAAGAACGATCTTTAGCGTTTCCAAATTGGCTGCTTAAGCAAATCTGGCTATTTGGGGAGTTACGCGAAAATTTGAGGTACGCAGACTTTTCTGGCACGCATTATTCGCGTAACTCGGGAAAAACTGTATTTCGCCATGCAAAATGACACGCATTGTCAAAATTTTGAGATTCGCTCATCTCAACTTCATGTAACTCGAGTGCCGTCTAACTCGGGAAATGACTGTAATCAAAATTAAAGCAATAGCGTCGCTAGGTGCACTGAACACTCCCAAAAGCCGCATGCAACCCGTAGGTCGTACCCTGGCGGCACAAAATCGCTAAAAGTACACCGATTAGAACAATTACAAAGTGCACGATTAGGCGTATGGAGAAGAAGATCTATCAGTACAATTCAGATTGACAGCTCTGATGCTTCTCCCAAGGTACATAATAATTATTATTTCTCAAGGTTATTAAATATTAATAAAATTAGTTTGTTTTTTTTTGTAAACATTATTTTATTTCACTTTAATATTTTAAGATTACAATACATTACCGCACAATATTCAAAAAAGGTCTAGCGACGCTTTTCAAACGAAACTGGAACATACGACCGGAGCTTCCAGCCACGACGAACGCAGTCCATGCTTGCTATCATGATGATGATGATGCCCACCGGAATGATCATCGCAGCAGAATCATCTTTTTCCAGGATCCATGTTGGATTGTCCTCGGCCTCGATATTCGTCAAAAATGTCGATATAGCCTTCCTGCGGCTGGTGCTGGTTCCTGCAGTGGAGCTCTCTTCTGTACCACCTGGAAATGTAGTTATGATACATGTTTAATAGAAATTATGACTTTCTCTACAGTTACAGCTAATGTATGTGATATGTACTTACTTTTTGGTGCATATTCGTTGTACAATCTATGTTCAGTTGATCTCCTTTCCCTGATAAACTTTTCACAATCTGCAACTACTTGGCACGAACATAGAGTCACCACTGACGCCAAACAACGCTAGGTACAAAACCACACAAGGTAAAGATACGATGACGAACTGGGTGACACACACTATAGTAACGTGCCCGTCGCTGTCGATAGTCTGCATGTGAATCCCCATGTCTTTTCCGGCCCTGTCAGGTCACATGTCAATTGCGTGTGTGTGTGGGTTTGACAACCCAATTAACAATCATACAAGGTTTATTGAAATGGTACGTCAAGGTATTGAAATAAAGATATAATATACTACAATCCCCCCCTTTCCATAAATACTTTTATTTGTGTTTTAAGCTACCCATTGAGTGTGATATTATCGTGTGGAAATCTCTTTAATTACCCGATTCGTCCCTACATGAAACTTAACTTATTGTTGAATAATGGGATACATAATCCCGATGCTTTAAAGGTGGTTGTGTCAACCTTTTAGATGACCCTGGTTTCGATAACAACTTAATAGGATTGTTGATAGAATCGGGAATATTATTGGCAGTCGAATCCGTTCGTACTAATTCGGCTTCAGGGGCATCTTCTATTTTTTTAAGGTGTGCTGAGCTTCTTCTATACTCCTTGCCGGTTTCCTTTGATTGTATAATGGTGTCTGTACCTGTTTTACGACGGACGATAAATTCTTCGTTGCTGAACTCCGTATCAAGTTTGTTCGTTTTTCGTTTTCTTTTAGCCAACACTTGGTCTCCTTCTTTGATAGAACTTTCCTGCGCGCCTCGTCGTTTATCAGTATATTGCTTCCCTTTTTCTTTTACCAAAACATCTCTATCCCTTACTTCCGCGTCTTCTTGAAACGATGATATCGTAGGCAATTTACTTTTAATCCGCCGACCAAACATTAATTCCCCTGGAGATTTTCCAGTTGTAGGATGTTTGGTTGAATGATAAGATATTAGATACAGGTATAATTCCTGTCGCCAATCTCGTCCAAGTTCTTGTGATATGCGCAGCCGTTTCAAAATTGAACGGTTTTGTCGTTCTACCTCTCCATTTGATTGAAGCCAATACGGAATGGTATTCAGGAGTTTGATCCCATTTGCCTAGCAAAACTCTTTCCACTCAGTACATTCTCCACTTAGTTGGGGCGCGTTGTCAGCTTTCATTGTAACCGGGATTCCGTATCGACTAAACATTATTGAAAGCTCTCTTATGATATCACTCGTAGTTGTCGTATCCATTTCACACACTTCCATAAAACGACTGTAGCAATCTATTACTACCAACAGATGCTGTCCTTCAGGTAGCGGCCCAAGGAAATCCAATGCAATTGTGTGCCAAGGACAGACAGGCAGTTGACTTCGCTGTAATGGTTCCGGGGGTGCTGGAGCCCCTACCAATGTACAACCACGGCAGTTTTTTTACAAATTGCTCCACTTGACCATCCATCTTTGGCCACCATACATGAGATCTCAGGTGGATTTTCATCATTGTAATGCCTGGATGTCCGTCATGACCAGTTTTTAAAACATTGATTCTTAGAGCTGCAGGAACAACAATTCGATCTCCACGAAGAAGTACTCCTTCTAATTCACATAGTTCATTGGCAATCACACGGTCGGTAGCTTTTGTATTGCTCCGGTAGTCAATAATGATAATACTTCTTGTATTTCCGTATCTAACTTGGTTTCCTCTTGGATGTCACGCCAGCTCAACGCTGAAGAGTTTGCAGCATGAGTAGCAACTTCCCTAACAAATATTTCTTCTGATGGATCAAATGGTGTCGCTTCTTGTACCGGTAAACGAGAAAGTGCATCAGCCACATTGTTTTTCCCCGACATAAATACAATCCTATAATCAAAGGCTTGCAAACGCAAAACCCACCTTTCTATGCGCGCGCACAGCCTCGATCTTGTTGAGAAAAGGAAGCTCAGCGCTTTACAGTCCGTGAATATGTCGAATCGTTTTCCTAGTAAATAATGAGGTAGATCATCCCAAAAGTTAGAAAGCTTAAGCTTAAGCCGGTATGTGTCAAATAATCGAGCAGATTTCGAGCGGCGAATCGGTAACGGGTTGCATCAATCACATACGGACATAGATTTTTGACATAAAGAATGACATTAGGTATTCTGTACCGAGATTTTCAGGATATTTTTTTTTTATTTTAGTTTAAAATTGTATCTACAATTTTTATATACATAGATACTTATAATAATTAACCTTATTTATATCTCAGTCAATTGAGCCGTCTCAACAAGAAAAGCCGGTTCAAAAACCTTTATGAGCATATTAATCCTACTCGGTATTTACATGTCTTTCAAAAGATTGGTTCAAGCATGTTCAAACCGTTTTTTTATACTCATACTTATGGGAATACGTAAATACAAGCTAAGAAATTTCCTCAAGTATCGTGAGTCAAAAACAATTTTATGTGATTTATAAAGGATGAAATTCCTTTATTTCAACATTAAAAAAAACATTCAACTAAAAAAATTATCAATTGTTGAGTCGAGCGAAGAACTCAAGAATTCAATCCGATGCTGACAACTAACCCGTCACCCGTCACGCCACATGTTAAAAAAAAATCAAAGGATTATATCTCATTCGCTCTTTCGTTCTCATTCGTTTAAATACTGTGATTAAAGAAACATCCTTTTTGTGATCCTAGCGACAACATGTAAGTAAAAGCAATTAGGTTGTTAATGTATTGTTAAACACGTTGGTAGCTATGGCTATTATGTTTGATAGCCAAAAGTATATAAGTTATATGTAAATCAAATGACTGACTTTCAAGAAAATACCCGGCAACTAACGTGTTAAGCATAGATTTGAAATTTTCGATAATTGATACATTACATAGCATAGCATCACATAGCGTTGATACATAGCACTCTCAAGCATCCCATTTTCCAAAACTGACATTCCAAATGGTGCAGGTAATTAAGATCTCTGTTTATTCTTAACAGCACATGCTTAATTTTAAAGCAGTCGGTGAATCTCGAATCTAACAGAATGCCAGGGTCTTTTATATAAAATTCCATGTACAACGGTAAACCGCAACGGGTTTAATTAAAGTAAAGGACTACAAAATTTTAGTTACTCTAGATCGCTTAGTTTGGGTTCCGTGTTGTTGAAGTTTGACATCAAACGGTAAAAATGTATAAATTCACGAAACAGTTCCATGAAGTAGAAAGTAATACATCACCATATTTTTTAAAAGGATAGAAGCTACGAGGGTGAGCTAAATTAAATGAGCTTGCGCATCACAACGCAACAACAAACGGTATGTTCATCTGTATGCTATAATCGAGAGAAATAATCGGAGGACGCAAACTTCGGTTCAGTTTCAAAGCATAATTTATGTTTCGTGTTATTTTCAAGGCAATATTTAAGTGATGTTTAGACTTTATAAACTGTGAACTGGAAAACTGCAAGTAAATTGAAATAATAATTTACCTTTTTTGATAAATTTTTTTTAACTGATTTTTTTATAAAAATAATTATTGTTAAACACCAGAACACCAGAAATTAAAAAAAAATTATTAATTATGCGTATTTATGTATTTTTTTTTTCCTTTTTTAACATCCTAAGCCTATGGGAAATATGGCCTAACATAGTTTAAACCTGCTAGAAAAATGCTTTGTTTTGATATTTGTCGAGCAGCTGTCGAGCACTTTCATAAGCAAAACAATCTAACCATCGATTCCCAGGCTTATCTGGCTTGGCAGTTTGTATGGGAAGCTGTAAGCTTATAAGCCTGAAAACGTCAAAACGCATACAAAAAACTGACTTATCCCGTGATCTACCCCAATATTGGAAACGCTCCACGCCCCAAACAATGCCCAGTGCTTCCTTCTCAGTCTGACAATAACGCTGCTCTGTGTCAATTAATGCTTTAGAAGCAAAACTGATAACCCGATGTTTGTCAGTTTCATCAAACTGGATAAGAATAGCGCCTAAACCATGCGGGCTAGCATCGGTGATTATGGCAGTTCGGTCCTCAACTCGATGAAATCCCAAATTGTCAATTTTCCCCATAGCTTCTTTTATAGCATTAAAAGCCCTTGTATGTTCCGTTGTCCATTCAAATTTGGTATCCTTATGTAGCAATCGCCGTAAGGGTTCATCCAAAGTAGCTAGCATAGGTACAAACTTATTCAAGTAATTCGCCAACCCTAGGAAACTGCGTACTTCCGCTTCACATTGTGGCTCCCGAAAAGATAAAATCATTTGAATTTTGCTTCTTGCCGGCATAATTCCCATTTGACCAAGATTATGTCCTAAAAAATCTAGTTCTAATACTCGAAACTGACATTTCTCCCAATTTAATTGAATTCCCCGGTTTTTCAATCGGCTAAGAACCTACAACAGAGAGATAACAATTCATTCTACAGATTTATTAATTCAACATCAATCAAAATAATTACATTACCTTATTCAACCGTTCATCGTGCTCCTGCAAATTTCGACCTTCAACGAGCACATCATCAAGATACCAAACGGTTCCTTCGCAGCCGGATAGGGTCTCATCCATTGCCTTTTGAAACAACTCTGGAGCTGTTACCAAACCGAATGGCAGACGTTTGAAACGATACAAACCCCGTCGAGTTATGAAGGTTGTCACGTCCCGCGAGTCCTCGTCTAGCTCGATCTGAAGGAATGCTTCCTTGATGTCGAGTTTGCTCCACAGTCGCCCACGTCCTAGCTTGGCCAAGTAATCATCCACTGAAGGCATCGGATGATGTTCTCTTAACACCGCTTCGTTGACTCTTCGCAGGTCGATACACAAACGAGGCTCACCATTTGATTTCCCGACTACAACCAACGGTGAAACCCATGTAGTAGGTCCTGTCTTTATCTCAATTATGTCCCGCTTTAGCAATACATCCATCTTCCGATCAACCGCTTCCTCTAATGGTATCGGAATTCGTCGCATCGGCTGATATACTGGGATGATCTGCGGGTCCATCTGAATCTTTGCTGTTATGCCTTTCATTTTCGGGAACGGGTCTACTCGTACGTCGTTAATGTTAATCCCAACTTTCAAAACACCCAGCTGTTTAGCTGTTTTGTCACCTAGTAGACAACGTTGTCCTCCTTCCACTACAAAGAACTCCGCTTGCATTCGTTTGTCCTCTACTGCAATCTCCGCAACAAAAATGCCTAAAACGGTTAACGGGTTTTGGCTTCCATATGCGCGCAAAATTTTAGAGCTTCCTTTCTTTGATGATACTACCACGGCCTTTTCTGCTTTTAATCTAATCCACGTTTCACCGGGGATCAAATTAGCGTCTGCACCGGAATCTACCATCATATCTAATGAGACTCCACCAAGCGTGCATGTTATTACGTTTGTTTCATTTCCCGAATAAAACGCGTAATATGCTTTTGTTTCGATTGTATCCAGGCCCGATTCAGGTTGTTTCTCTTCAATTGACTTCTCAATTGCCCGGATATGGCGCTTCTTTGAATCTTTTCCAGTCGTCTTTCGACACATTTGTTCGAAATGTCCAAATTTCTTGCAGTTTTGGCATTCTTTCCCACGAGCTGGACATTTAAGAGACGCAGCTAAATGCCCCTCTCGGCCACAATTGAAACAAGCCCTTTCATTTCGCTTGCCTTCTGCTTGTCTTGATCCTGTCGACACTGTATTTTCTCTTCTGGGTTTCTCTCTCTTCCATTCTTTTTCTATTTTGAAAACCTTTTCAGTTGGTAGTCCGGTTGACATTTCCTCTATTTGTTGGTCCACGTTTTCTTGCGCCACTCCCAAGTCTTCGATATCCGTAAAAGGCAAATCTTTCAACAAAATTCTGCGACGAACTTCCTTTGAAGAACATCCTTCAACTACTGCATCAGTCAAATAGATTTCTCGGAGTGTTGCGCTAACCTCCGTGCTATACTTATCAAATCCGCATTGATCCACTTGCTGTTTTAATCTAATTATGAAATCCGCAAATCGTTCCCCAGGTTTTTGTCTTACCTTACGCAGATTCTGTCTCTCCGTTGTGGCTTGATACTGTGCTCCGAAAAACTGGTCCAATTTCTCCACTGCTTGATCATACCACCGCGGCTCCAACACCACCAACGGAACATGATCGGGATCGTTCAAGTTCTTAAACACTCGCTGCAATGCCGGTCCTCCGAAGTGCAGAAGTTTTGCCTTTTTTCCTTTTCATCCGTCACATTAAAAGCCTCAAAGTAATATTGTAACGCTTCCTTCCATACTTTCCATTCGATTGCCAGTTTACCGGCTTCGATTTTATCACATTGAAACACTAGCACTAGTCGTATTTCTTGCATCTACAAAGTAAAACAACCAAGAACAACCCCAATAAGCTCATATTTTGATTACAGGAATAGCTTCATATTGCAGTACAGCCATTTCTAATGTGAAAATCAACCTTATTTCAACTTGCAACCAAACAATACAACCACTTCGTACTCCTCTAGTTTTCTTCTTCTTCATTTTTTTTTTAACTAGGGTAAAATAAAACCCGTACATTTCCTTCGAATAATCTACGCCAACCTGGAGGATTCTACTACAACCCTCGCCTTTCCTGGGAAAATAAGAGAACACCTTATTTCCACCAATTCACTTTTACACACAGGTGGAGAATTCTACTATAATTCTCGCACTTCCTCGGGAACCTTAGTTCCGCCGATTCGTTTTACAGACCCGGAGGATTCTAACACAATCCTCGCGCTTCTTCTGGGGAAACTCTATTCCGCCAATCCATTTTTACAGATCCGGAGGATTCCAACACAATCCTCGCACTTCTTCTGGGAAACCTTAGTTCCGCCGATTCGTTTTACAGACCCGGAGGATTCTAACACAATCCTCGCGCTTCTTCTGGGGAAACTCTATTCCGCCAATCCATTTTTACAGATCCGGAGGATTCCAACACAATCCTCGCACTTCTTCTGGGAAACCTTAGTTCCGCCGATTAATTGTACAGATCCGGAGGATTCTAACACAATCCTCGCGCTTCTTCTGGGGAAACTCTATTCCGCCAATCCATTTTTACAGATCCGGAGGATTCCAACACAATCCTCGCACTTCTTCTGGGAAACCTTAGTTCCGCCGATTAATTGTACAGATCCGGAGGATTCTAACACAATCCTCGCGCTTCTTCTGGGGAAACTCTAATCCGCCAATCCATTTGTACAGATCCGGAGGATTCCAACACAATCCTCGCACTTTTTCTGGGAAACCTTAGTTCCGCCGATTCATTGTACAGATCCGGAGGATTCTAACACAATCCTCGCGCTTCTTCTGGGGAAACTCTATTCCGCCAATCCATTTGTACAGATCCGGAGGATTCCAAAACAATCCTCGCACTTCTTCTGAGAAAACCTCCCATAGTTTCTGCCATTCTCCGATTAACTGGAAACGCGTTGACGAACTACGCCATTCAGCCTTCCTTTTTCATAAGTGACGAATGGTGTCCAGAGACGCCAACCGAACAACAAACTAACTTCGCTATCCACATTTAACTGTTCCAGCTAACTGTCCCTACATGAAAAATTCAGTTCACTATCACATTATAACACCCATTCTTAAGCATCGGCGTGTTCCCGAAACTGACGCTTCTCATAACCTCACTTCCTTTGTTGTATGTGTGTCACGTTTACCGGCTTATACACAGAAATTTAAATATATTTTTTTTTTCTAAATGCCTCCTCACTGTTGAAATAACTAACAAATAAGAATTTAATATAAGAAATCACCTTTAGTTCTTCCGAATCCAAAATCCTCGTCGCCAATTGTAGTAACGTGCCCGTCGCTGTCGATAGTCTGTATGTGAATCCCCATGTCTTTTCCGGCCCTGTCAGGTCACATGTCAATTGCGTGTGTGTGTAGGTTTGACAGCCCAATTAACAATCATACAAGGTTTATTGAAATGGTACGTCAAGGTATTGAAATAAAGATATAATATACTACACACACGCTCCCGGACACGCACATATCTACTCAAGGGTAGCATAGGCTGAATCGGTTTGACAGCTCGCCTATTCGTACAATCTGGCCGACAGGGTAGTTTGAAGAAACTTGTTCTAGCTAATGGTCTCTTTGCAGCAGAAAAATGCATTTTGGTTCAATCTGGCCACCCATTTTTCAAGCGATAACGTAGGAGATGTTCGGAAGGGCGATCATCATTCCGGAAAATCAAAACATCTGTGGCGAACCGACCACAAACACTACCACACACGGCTTCAGAGTCAACAGCAACAACACAGCGTCTTCGTAGGAAATTCACCAGCGCATCAATAGCCATCCGAGCAGCAATTCCCTGAATTCAGTTCCCCATCCTGCAAGGCGTCAGCGCAACCAGTTGAATTTTGAAGTTACATTTCCTTTTGCTTTCGATTCCGCGTAGCACGGCGAACATCTGTTATACATCGCAAAGGGACTTCTTCAACAGCCTCCTCAGCGTAATCCATCTAGAAAGCTTGTCTTGTATCTTTAATCAATACTTATGATTTACACTTCGTTTAACGAAAATCTACTTTAAAGTCAACGGTTGCAGTTCGTGTCAAACCAGTTAGTGGCGGTACATATTTAAATTCACTACTCATTCATCTGCTGAAATGATGCTCCCTATGGTCGTTCTTTAACATCAAAGGGAAAGTTAAACTCCCTCGGGGGACGTAGTAGAAATATATGAAGATGGAGAGCATTACCGATATTGATTAGGAGAATGTTAACTTTTTGTATACGCATAACCTGTCTTTGGTAAGGCTTAGCGGCAACCAAGGTAAGGCTTAGCGGCAACCAAGGTAAGGCTTAGCGGCAACCCAAGGAGGTTATTTGATTAAAATTTTAATTAATTGTTAAAACCTTGCACAGACAAGCAAAGCACGTGACCAACATGTTTACAAGGAAATTGTTTCCATTTCTGATAAGTATTTGTTAATCAATTTATAGCTTAAAAACAATGTAAATTTTAAAATTCTCAATATTCACAACACATAGCACATCCTAACTAACACACCAATTCCGTTTTTTTACATAGCGCATGATGGACACCATGCATTTATGCTTTATTTTGTATGCGAAAGGAAGAAATAACGTAAGATACGAGCAAAAAAAGGCTTATGGAATACGTTAAATGTACATTATCGTCAAGTGTTTGCCACCATTAACGATATTTAGGTTGCACACAATGGCGAGCGCCTAAGCGGGCGGGTGGAAGTGTTCACTTCTTGCGACCACCGCCCTTACCACCCTTCGCCTGTGCCCGGCGCGATTTTCCTGGCCGAGTTTTCGCTCCCGCTCCTTTCACTCCCCTCCTTCCCGCACCACCTTTGCTGCGGGGCGGACCATCATTCATGCACGACTCGCGGGTGTTTTGCTTCTTGCCCTTCTTCCGTCCGCCGAACCCAAACTTTGCATCGCGTGCCTTCCGCTTACCACTGACAGCCCGCTTCCCATTTTTCCCCTTACCCGGTTCTTTTCCCGACTTGCGGAACTCACCCCGCGGTCCGTCGTCATCGTCCAGGAAGTCAAGATTGGACAGTTTACCCTTGCGGAACTTCTTAATATCGCCCAGCATTTTTCTTCGCTCTTCGTCTCGCTTCTCCGTCGCCTGGCGCTGTATCAGCTTGCCCATGCGGCGTTGCTCCCTCAGCTGCCGAATGCGCTCCGACTTGGCAATACCTTCCTGCTTGTCGAGCAACACCTTCCGGATGCGTTGCATGTGCTCGTCCGTTTTGGCCATCTCGGCAAAGTAGTCATCCGGGCGCTTGGTCGCGATGCCGAGCTCGTGCAGCTTCCGGATGCCCTCGATGGTGGCGGCCTGGGCCTGCCGGTGAAAAAGTATCTCCCGCTTGAAGTCGTTCAGCACAGTGTCGGTTTCCGGCGCGACGTACGGTATCTTGCGGTTGCCCTTGAACTGGTTGGCACGCTTTTGCTCGTGCTTTTCGATCTGTATTGCCAGCTCCGGTGTGAGCGGGGCCAAATCGTTCACCAGCTCCAGACGCTCCAACCAGGGCGCTTTCAGGGTGCATGCTTCTAGCGAAGTCTTTAGCTTGACCGTATCATACAGCGGGGCGCGTTCATTCTGCACTATCACGTTCAAACCGGGCTTCAATTCGTTGCGAAGAAACGCTTGTCGTAACTGCCGTACCGCACCATAACGAAAGGCAACAAATAAAGGAAAGAAAAATGCCAAATAAAGCAACTCTGATGTGATTCCCCTCCCAACGGCGAACCTTACCTCCTCATCGGAATCATCCTCATCTGTGAAGCTTGATTCACTTTCGCTACTGTCGGCAAATTCCGCCCTAATTTTTTCATGTACACCATTCTTCGAAGGTTCCACGCGCTAATAGATGAAAAAAAATGGTAAAATAAACGAAAGAAACACAATAATAATGCATTCCTCTACCACGACAATCTATCAGTAACACTCACTTCCACTGGTTGATCTGCGAGCAACATTTTGTTTCCAATCAATTTAAAGACTTCAATATTGTGTCACAGCAGCACAGCTTTAAAGAGACGGATAAATTACTCGCTTTTTAACACAATATCCAACAAATTCGATTCGACCGGCACGCTACACCACGCGAGCACGTTTATTTTGAGAACGATGTAAACAATGGTTTGACGTTTCGGCTTAGCGAGCGAATGACGTTTGGAAGCCTTACAACGTCAAAGAGCGGCGACTGTTGTAGGGCTTTGCAATGAACGGGAAATTGTTGGAGGAAAAAAAATGTTCCGCTTTGGAAAATTGATTTAAGACACAATCACGGGTATTTTACATTAATAAATCAGTACAATTAAACCAAGAACAAAGCAAATAAATTTAATAACACGTATGAAATTACCCCAAAAACCATTATTTCAAACAAAAAATTAATTTAAAGTGAAATGTGAGTTAGATAGAATCACAAACTATTTATAAATCATTAATAACGTGTAAGAAAAGTTTAAGGTGGAATTAACTTCACCATTTCGAAAAATCTTTAAAATTTTTTGATATTTTTTTTTTTATTTAGGAGAATTTTAATTGACGACAACTTCCTTTTCTACCAATGAAAACATAAAACTGTCGACGGCTATCCCGATTGATTAGGTGTACAGTTTCCTTGAGGAATTGATTCAAATGGAGTGTGTAACAGAATTAATTGCAGTCATATTCGTGCAGTGCTCGTATTTCATCCATCCTGGTGACCATCGCCTACACCAATATCGAACGAGAACCAGATCGTATTAATCTGATCGGCCGAGGAAAGTCGGTACTCACTCGTCCAGCATTTGACTGCGTCGCAAAACAAACGGTAGCAGACCCAAAACGCTTCGGAATAGCTTTGAATCTGCATAATTTTCCAATTACCATGCTACCGCTGGCCGCAACATCGATTGTCGGTGCTGCATGCGGTTGGAAAACTCGTAAGATGGGACAAACCCGGTGTGAGCGAATCGATGTGACCACGGGTGTATGCTTTTGGTCAAGATTCGGCGGGAAAATGGTTCATCGGTGGTATGTTTGTTTGCGCTTTGCTGCGCACACCTCACAATAAAGTCAGAGATATTACGGTACAAACAATCAATGTGTACACTTACCCGAGTCGGGTGCGGTGGCCGTGATTGCCCGATTTGCCGGCACAACCGATTTGACCGCATTTGCTTGAGGGTTTGACGAAATAGATTATTTTGTCAATTGAATAGTACTGTTATGCTTATGGCGTGGTGCTGACTAGTTAATCTATGGTCAGAAAACTGATTTAGGTGAGGTGTATGCAAAAGAGTGTACTTTTAAAAAGGAACCCAGAATTACAAGCGATCTAAAATTCATTGATGTTGTTTTTTATTGTTTTTATAGAGAATTTGAGCTGGGCAGCTGCATTCGCCTCTTAAAATTCATCGATCTGCATTGGTTTGGGAAAGATCTAATAGAATGCAATATGCGCACGTGTTTAGATGTGCTGCTTATTGCATACATTTAGGCGGGTTAAATGGAATGTTAGAACAGGGTATCAATTCGATTTATTTTTTAGATATGTTTCAAAACAAAGCATTCATTATGATGTTAAAGCTTTAAAATCGCCGACTACATACAAGACTTGTATTCTTCTTCTTAATTACCAGTACAACCACGTCATGTGGTCTAGGTCTGCAATTTCTGACTTTCTTTGACTTTGTTCACCCGTAGTTAGGTTTTTAGATAGATAGTTAGAAAGATAGTCAGTCCTGCGTACGGAGGATTGATCCGTATGGGATTTTAGACCACTTCTGCTTTCATACGGAGAAGACCACTTCTGCTTTTTCATAGGATTGATCCGTATGGGATTTTGGACTACTTCTGACGTGTAAAGTACGGCGCCGCTACCAAAACACCACCGGGCCAACAACAAATATTAGATATTGTCCATAAACTGGTCTAAATTTAGGTAGAATAGATGTACAAAAGCGTGAAGATTATGCAGTAAAATGATTCCTGAACATTAAATCTTCCCGTCTTGAGCACGACGAGCACATGAGCTGATGATAAACTCGTTTCCAGAAATCTCGATCTAAGATTGCTCTTTCTCTTTCATAGATTCAATTTAATATCCGATATACTATCAAGGACCAATTTGTTAAGGTATGAGTCCGCAAGCTACAACACTTGTTCCAACCATCGCGTTTTTCTGGCCTCAGCTAACTTGTGGTTAATTATCCTTCTAAACACGCACTGCTCACAAATACTGCCAACAGTCATAGCGCATTTGTTATCCCCCAACGTCGTCCAGTCCAGAGGTGGAATAAGCTCTTTGGAGGCTCAACGCGGAAAAGTTGTCGGGGGCCTCTACAGTGGTAGTTTGGAAGTGTTAAGATTTTTGATCGATGTAGAGCGAGGGAGAGTAGTCTTATTGAAGATGACTTGGAGCCGGAATATTTATTTTATAATAGAACTTTTCTTCCAACTATTTGAACAGGAACCCCTCAGTTCCGCAGGGCCCCAAGGCCCTACTTCTGTTTTAAGGTAAGCAGGTAGATAGGTAGCACTAGAGGTAGCTCGAGGCTCCTCGCGGCCACTCTATGGAAGAACCGTTTCGGGTGGAACCCATCGTGGCCAGATAGAACTACCTGTTGTATCAGAGTCAGGTCACTCGACTTTTAGGGCAGACCTTATTACGGCTAGAGTATCTGGTAAGCAAGTACTTTGTCTTCGTCGCAGTGATCCTTAATCAAATCCTTAAGATCTCATGTTTTGGTCAAGTATATGTATCGCACATAGCCGCGTATGTATACATCTAATGAGGTAGATATTGTCCCCGTTGCTAAGGAATTCGATCACACCAAATGATGAAAGTCGTCTTCCGATGAAATTTTAACTGTTCCGCTAGCACGTCGACCACTTTCACATTGCGCTGTGGACCTCAATAGACCTCTCAAAGTCTATCGTGACCTGTATCTTATCGTTTCGTTGAAGTTCATGAAGAAGTACACGTGAGGATCTGGCACTAGTAGCATTTATGAAAGATCGGTCTCTGTATAAAAATTTCCGTCGATTCCAACGTAACCTGTTACAATTTTGGCTAATGCGTAGTAGAAAAATTGGGATAGGATACAGTCAGTTGGCATTTCGGACGGTGTTGCCAGTCTTCTTGAGAATACATCGAACTTTTTGTACACTAGGTGTATAACATGGTGCTGTGGCAGTGATACCTCACTTATACGGGGAAGACCCGAAGCCTCTAGAAGGATAACATAGGCTCTCCACTCCCTACAGTTAATCAATACGCCGTGATGGATAGATTAAAAAAAAAAACATTATAGTTTTATTTTGTCTATTCTCACGTTGTTTTGATGGATTCAGATCGTTAGAACTGAACTCCTGCAAGCACAAGAACTAGGGGTGAAAAGAATCGTCTTATGCTATGTTCCCTATTCTTATATACTGATTGGAAGTGGGAATCGCGCTTGGGAAGAATGTGTGGTCTTCGAACGAAGTGTTGGCTTCCGACGAACGAAGTGTTGGCTTCCGTATAGTCGGGTTGCAAGAATGAATTTCCGTAGGGGATCTGCGTTGAACGGTGACGTGTGTCGTGTTGTATGGGACTGGCTTCTGACGAACGGATGAGAGTCAAGTGCTGAAGAACCTACTCGTTTCCGTAGGATGAAGCGCGATCGTGTGCGGTAGGAATATGCTTGATGTATCGACTCGTTTCCGTAGGGTGAGGTGTGATCGTGTGTGGTAGGAATATGCTGAAATATCGTTGTGCCAACTGTTGTGTTAACTCTACTATTACTCAATACGTCCTCGTCGTACGGAACGGTAAAATGTCTCTCTATAATCCGAGCTTGGGTATACGGGAAACCCAACCCCTTGGGAGGATGGGTTGCATGACTAAATTAAGCGGACAAGCCCCCTGCATAAAAACTATTAACAACGAATAGTCAACAAATAGAAGTACCGTATTGGACCAACTGAAACAGCAGACCCAGCTCTTTCAGGACAAGAAACGTCGTTTTAAAGAGTCAGATGAGCAGATACTTGAGCAACTTACCCAGCCGAGGGATACCCGCTTGTTTTACAGAAGAACACGGGAAGGAGACACGGGACGGATTTGCTCCAAAAACCAGACGAGCGGGAGGTGATCGGAAGGTGGAAGTACTACTTCGAAGGACACGAAGGAAGAAGCTGTCGCAAGTGGCAGAACAACGCAACTACAACATCAGCAGAGCAACAAGATCCAGATCCTCCAGAAGTACTGAGAGCGCCAGATCCCCACACCCCACCTGTTTATCGACTTCATGGCGGCCTACGATACCATAGATCGGAAGGAGCTATTGAACATTATGCAGTGGTACCACTTTCCTGGGAAGTTCGGCTGTTATAGGCCACCATGAACAGGGTGCAGTGCAAGGTGAGAGAATCGAATCTGTTGTCGGAATCGTTCAAATCTCACAGGGGTCTGAGGCAAGGGGACGGACTCTCCTGTCTACTCTTCAATATCGCTTTGGAAGGTGTAATACGAAGCGCGGGGCTGGATAACGACATCTGTGGCAGTATAGTCTACCACGCTCTCCAACTTCTTGGCTTCGCGGATGACATTGACATCATTGGCAAGACGACAGCGAAGGTGTACGAGGCGTATACCAGACTCAAACGTGAAGCAGCAAGAATTGGACTGAGAATCAACGAAGACGAAACCTGCTTGCCGGAGGATCAGCTCGTTATAGGGCCCAATTAGGAAGCAACGTATCAGTTGACGGCGACAACCTCGGGGTAGTAGAGGAATTCTGCTATCTTGGGACGGTCGTTACTTCGGGCAACATCACCAGCGAAATCCGAAGATGCATTGTACAGGGGAATGTCTTCACCATCTGCTGAGATCCAGAAGACTCCGAGACCACACGCAATGTGAGATATATCGTACATTGATTCGTCCAGTGGTCCTCTATGGACACGAGACTATCCGAGCGGAAGATGCAAACGCTTTGGGCGTGTTTGAGCGACGCATTCTCCGGACCGTCCTTGGCGGTGTGTTCGAGCATGGAGTATGGAGAAGGAGGATGAACAACGAGCTTTCTGATCTATACGACGAACCGGATTTCCTGACGGTGGCGAAAGCCGGCAGGATACGATGGCTGGGGCATGTAATTAGGATGCCGGACTCATGCCCCACCAAGAAGGTGTTCAATAGCGACCCTCAATTCGGTACGAAGCGCTGGGGGGCACAACGAGCTCGTTGACTGGATCAGGTTAAGCGGAAACTAACGGAAATCGGGAGTCTCCATGCATGGGAGGCTGTAGTTCCTACCATTTCCTACCCTGATTTTCAAGTGACAAATAGCGGTTAACCTCAGTGGCCTCATCTTGAAGATTTCTGCCAAATGACTGCCAAAGGTGTTACAATTCAGCTGTATCAGAGTCTTATATATATATATATATATATCTTAAATATTTATTCAAGGATAATTGTGTTGTTGTTGTTTATTTGAACTGTTTGATTGAAAATTTTTAATTTCAAGTTAAACAATTTGACTTATTATTATCCTAACATATCCCAGCGCATGAAATTGCATTCACAAAAATAATCTTTTTGTAAAAGATATAGGCCCAGCTTGTTTTTGATGATGATAATTTATTTCAAGCAATACGGACTGGCCGTTCTTGTAGAACAAAAAAAAAAAAGATGATAATTTAAAGCTCGTTTAGTGCCTTCTCAATAACTCTCAAGTTCTGAAGATGAGCAAATGAAATGCCCTCATATTTCGCGTAATGTGTAGAAAAAACTACAAAGTTTCGTGCCATTTGGATAAAGATTTCGTACCCCAGGATGTAGTGGGTTAAAAAGAGAATTATTGTACCAGGAAACAACATGTTTTGCTTAAATAGCTCATGAAAAACCTTTTCAGGGTACGAATAAATAATTCTCTAAAATTTGCTTCAATAATATTTGATATTTTATGATATAAATAACGTCTTTTGATTAATTTTGTATAGGTTTTGTTCCTATTGGCTGATATTCGCCACCTGCAAAACCAATAAATGGTCAGTTTGAGCTGCAGCTTCATGATCACGTCTTGATGGTCTTATTCTAATGTTACACAACCAAAATATTTAGATAAACGCTCTTAAAATTGCATCCAATCCATCTGAAGCACAATCTTCCATCATCGTAATCGATTCTGACGGCATGTGGAATGTTTATGCTAGCAGAGGTGCAAATCTCGGGAACAATTTTTTAATTAAAAGATCCCTTCATTACGTGAAGGTTAAAACATGCAATGTGTTTCAGGGAATCAATTTTCGCTGAACTTCAACACTATTCCAATCCGGAGCATGATAAAAGATTTTTTCATTGGAATGAAGTGAAGATCGTAGTGCATTGCAAACGTTACATAAATCCATGTGAAAACTGTACTCGTTTGTGTTGGTTAATTTGGTTGGAGAAAAGGTGCTAAACGATTGTAAACGATATGTAACATTGCTAAAGCTTCTGAGGGCTTTTCGATTTTATACATAGATAGATAAATCGATAGCTACTCACTGCTTATTGCACTGATTTTTTCTTCAGTTTTCAAAGATTGTCAAAGCTACATAAATGTATCTATTATGTATGCAATTTGTCCTGTTTTATTGAAAGATGTACAAAAATAAGGTCTGGGACAGAATCATAAATGATTACCATCGACCGTAAACAATCCGGACCGTGGAGCAGATGGAACCATTCGTACACCCATTGGCCACTCACCATTATTTTTTCGACGATCTACGATAATGATTCTGACGGTGATGCTGCTGTCACGAATGACAGGCACACGCTTGTTTTAACTTTCTTTTTCTTCATTTGACTCCTAACATAAAACACATGCCGCCAGGCGTAAGAGATAAACAAAAATGGGGGAAAAATGCACCCAACCGGGAAACGGGGGTGATTAAAGTCCTTTCCAGTCGAACACCCATTTCCCAGCGGATCGTCGGATCCGTCGAATGCGAAGAAGCGCATCAATAGTGATTCTCTTTATTCAAACGCATTCGAAACGGTGCAATGTGCAGCCGGACTGGATTTATGCTACACACCGCCCCAAGCCCCATGGGTTCCCTTGCGCTTTAAACGAACATTACCGGTTGACCAGCGTATGGGGTGAATCGGGCGCGAAATTATGTGGCGGCAATCTGGCACCGCTATTGGTGTGTGCCATAATCGTTTGTGGATATAAATATAGTTTTTTTTTTTGTTAGGTGTATCGGACATTCGGGTTTTGTGTTGCACTCCGTTTCTGTTCGCCCTTTTTGGCATAACCGGATGAGCACTATTAGAATCACCGTGTTGTGGGGGGAGCTGGAAGTTTGGAAGCATGGAATAATCAAGGACACACTCTTAATCCGTACCCTCGCTCAACTCGCCCCCCCCCCTCCCTTCCTCCCCCCTTTCCTCAACCCACGGGACAGAAATGGGAGTGCTTTTGGGTTCTTTCCTGGTGGAGAGTTTTAGTTATTCAGTTAGATTTTTTTTTGGTTTCGGAGGTTGGTTGATGAAATATTTCTATGGCAAGCAAATAAAATTTTATTCACGACCAATTTAGAGGCGTTGCGGTGAAAGCATAGCGCATGCATGTCGGTGGACAGCGTGGAATTTCAGCTACAGAGGTGGTCATTTTATTTTCCCTTCTGGGTGGGTTGTCCGCTCAGCGTGTGAAGTGAAAGGGGATGAGGATCAATAGCGAAATCCAATCAACATGGTTTCTTGGTCGGTGTGCCGTATATTATTTGTTTGTTTTTTTTTTTTTGATTACAAACGCTAATTAGCTGGACAGCGAATTAAATTATTTGTCGTATCTTTAGTTATGCAATTTTTTAAATTAAGTAAACCATTCCTTTTTGTGGAAGAATTACAACCATGTCATGGAATATAAATATCGAATGGCGATAAAAATAGAAACTGATGAAGATAATTCAGTGCGACATTGTTTGCTAAATTCCTTTCTTTAATAAGCCTTCTGTAAAAAGACTACCGTGGTTGTTACCACCCAGTGACCACCCGTCACATAAATGCTAGCTTGCTTTCTTCCGTTTTATCGGCACAAATACCACAAGAGGTCGCATCCTAACATTTCTGGCTTTCTTTGACTTTATTCGTATATTTGTAAATTTGTATCTTTAAACCATAGTGGATGGCTGACGGAACAGACGGCCTTGTCACTTATAGAACTAACTTAAGAGGCTAAGAGAAACAGAACAGAGACAAGTAAAGCGCACCACCAAGTACCCAATTTAACACTATTCCCAGTGAAAGAAATCAATTTTTTTTATTAAACCCAGAAACCAGAGCCGTCATAGGATCATTGTTACTATACGCATGTCTGTTTTGGTTAGTTTTCAAAGACCTATAGCATCTAAGAGTACGAACAGGGATATTGAAATTGACTCTACTCAGTAGTTCCGGATAATCGATCTCCCCTACAATAATATTTGTTGTAAAAGTAAATTGCGCATTTTCACGACGAGTTGCCAGAGTGTCGAATCCAAACTTCAAGCCCCGTGTTTGATAGCAAGGACGAACGGCGACGCCACGCCAAGGTATGTGATGTAAGATGAGACGTGTAAACTTTTTCTGAACCGATTCGATCTTATTAGACCACGAAATAGACGATGGACACCTACTGAACGGAATTCAAGTAGATATCTTACAAGTGATTTATACAGAGAGATGAGACAATGTGGGTCAGAGAACTCTCTCGACTACCTTCGAAGAAAATCTAACATTTTATAGGCTTTATCGATGATTTCGTTGTGGTAAAGATGGAAGCCTAGTTTGCGGTGCAACTGAAGTAACTCCTAGGTCCTAGCTCCCTAATGGGACAGTAAGAACAGTGAAACGACCTAGACGAACACTTATGTCGTCGACACCAGTCAGAGAAGACATCAATCGATGATTGTATGGCAAGACAAACAGAAAACATTTCAAAGGATGAAAAAACCTAAGATCTTCCACAAATAACAAACATTCAGCATCCCTGACTACAGTGGTAACGTCATTAATAAGAAGAGAAAAAAACAAGGCGCCCAAATTGTTGCCTTGTGGGACGCCTGAAGAACTCACGGACTTCTTACATATAGTATTATCGATTTTAACGCGATAGTCGCGATTGGTGAGATACGATTTAAGCCACTTCACCAAAGGGGAAGAGAATCCCAGTTGTGCGGCCTTGAGATCAGTGTATATTACATCCATTTTGGGATCCAGAGGCAATTCGGGCCCAATTCGGGCATATATATACTTTTTCCTACTAAACAGCTTGTTCGCCCCCCGCTCCCCACGCACACGGCGAGGCCCTTGGCATACTCCGCCCACCATTAGATCTGCCACTGTCCCTGATCAACGCTAGTTTTAAACGTACTGAGGTAAATATTATTTCTACAGATTGTTTACGACTTCAGGAACTTCGTCAAGTACGTAGGGTAGGATTCGTGGATGGGTATCTTCTTGGTGGAGAACGCATAAAACACGACCACAAGCCTGTAGTTGTCATTCAGTGTCAGTTGGGTTTACTTGTTCATTAAATCCCCGACATCACTTGAACCCACTTCCAATCCTGCTGGTTAATTGATGACGCGTGTGCAAAACAATTTTCAATTTGTTCAAGCTTTTCTTCGTCGTTTATCTGGTTCCTCCTCTGGATATCTAGATCTCCAGCGGTCATCGCTAACCGCTGCGATCGTCATCATACAGCAGAAATTGAGCTATGTGGTGACATGTGCTGTTTTATAGCCGATACTAGGTTACTGTTCGATGTTCTGACATTTTTCCGGAAGGAATGACATTTTGTTCCATTGCTGTCATATTGGCTATATACTGCTGGAATGCTGGCAATTCGTAATCTTTTTGACGTGATTCTTCGGCTATCGGGTTTTTGTTTAAATGACCCCTCAACGCCCCGGTGCAAAATATATACTAATCCTAAAGCACCGCACAAACAGTGTTCAGATTGAGCTGCGCGACATTATAATATCATTGCCGAGATGGCTAATTGCGGAACCAGTGTTCACTTTGTCGTGCCACCGAGATTAATATCATTGCATCTAAGTTTATTTACTGCACGGAACAAGCTAAATGGACTGCAAAAACGCTGTACATAACGCCTGAAATTAAGTTGACCGCTCAATTTGTATATTGTATTTGTATTTGTATACTTGGCGCAAGCCATTCGCGTTTATTTATACTGTAACTAAGTACTTACATCAATATATGCAAATGTCAAAATAAATTTAACGAAACAGGTGGATTCAAATGAAAAGCAAACGAACTAATTTTACATTCAGAATAGATTTTTGAAATTTTTGAAACAAACCACTGCTGATGATGGTTTCAAGCAGCACCTGTTCTCTTTGGCATAACAGCTTATGCAAGTTTTAAACTTCTATTCCTTGATATGTTATATAACCGTAGGGAATGAATCAGCCTGTGCTTGGTGGCAGTTGGTGCGAAGCTAGCGAGGATAGCGGGACAGCAGTCAAGATTGGGAACTGCACACGGAAGGCTGTAAGAATTGATCAATGTTAAAATATACGTAACATAACATAATAAAAACTTAATGGTAATATGACAATATTGCCTGCTGAGCGGAGCTTCAATGATAATGTGTTAGAAAACACCAGTAAGGATGAAAAGGAACAATACTATGAATGTAACAAATTTTTATAATAAATTCAATGAAATTTTTGTAAAATTGTGAAAAAAAAAGTTTCATTCGAAAACATTGAATAATTCATCAGGGGGGTCTCGTTATACACGCTAAAATGTTTATACAAATTTGCATTTTTTTTACGCAAAAAAGTTTTTTTAAATCTTTAAAAAGAAAACAATTATCATAGATTGTATAGGGAGTATTTGAGGTATACTTCACATATTCAAAAGTTTGAAAAAAATCATTGATGAAACACACAGAAATATTATATTTTAAGGGCCTTTCTCCGGGGCACTTTCATAAACACGCATTTGGGTTACCCGTTGGCATTTTAATGCTTTCGTCGAAAAAACATCAGAATTCAACAACAAAACAATTAAAATCAAAGAAAAGAAGTCAATTTCCAACAAGATACATTTATCGAACTGCATTGTGAAATTTATATAAAATATTTAAATGGCAAACTAAAATAATAATTAAAGTTAAACATTTTTGCAATCTTGCAAAGTTAAATAATTATGCTTACATTCTTCTTCGTTAGCGATAAAGCAAACGCAAGTGGTGTAGGTGCTATTTCAGGCCTTCTTTGACTTTATTTATCCGTAGCCAGATAGTCAGTCCAGCGTACGGAGAATTGGTCCGGGTGGGATTTTGGGCCGGTCCTGTTGGGTGAAGATCTGCACCACTACCAATAGACCTTCCCTTATGACTTGCCTTAGGTTTCTCTATATTCGGATGATTTTTCCCAATAGAAACATATTTGGAGTTGGAGTTTGGAGCCAAAACCAAACTAATGTGATATATGCTACAAAAGTTAAACTAAAAGTCATTACTAAAATCACAACAGGACTGCTCCTTTGCAAGATACACAACAAACACAATGAAACTATGCTATTTCATGGCAAACTTGACGCGACGAGACTGGGAAGAATCCAACAACAACGCTGGACACTGAATGAGCAACACCGGGAGGACATTATTTTTCGATCAACAATGGCACGCGGATTCGAAAGAGAGGAAAGAATGTTTCATCATTCTTCGAGTTTGCAGCCTGCACCTCCGGATGAGGATAGCGAAAAGAGAAATCGTTTTCTTTGCGTAGCGGGATGCCTATGTTGTGAGGAATTCGTTTGCGCCCTTTCGGTCATATGGCAACGTTGCGGCGGAAGTGTGGAGCAGTATGAGAGTGAAGGGTAGAATTTTCATTTCTTTCACTACCGATCGGCATGCAGGAAGGCAGCCGAGATACGCCAAACAACACGGTATAAAGATTCTTCTAATAGTTTATTTTTTTGCTGATGCTGCGATGCTTTTATCCGATGTACACTTTATCATTATCTTAATCACCTCGAGCGTTTCCCTTTCTAATGGTTTTAGTTATGTATATATTTATATAATATATTTATATGCTACCTTCCAACCAGCGTATTTTTACCATTTTATCTGCTACGGTTTGCTGCTGTGTCACTTATTTGATAAACACACGCATTTCCATTCCCTTCAAAGCGGGCAGGCGTGTCGCCGTGAGTTACCTGTTGCTGCTTCGTGAGTAATTTATGTTTTCATGTTTTTTTTATTCTTCACCTTTTTTCACTTTTTTTCTCACAAACTCTCATGCTAAATATTTTATTTAATGTTCGCATTACGGTAAAGTTTTTGTACATATATATGTATATATTTATAGAAACACGTACCGGACACCGGAGAAGCATTCTCTGGTGCGCGATATTTTCACGTTTCACTCCAAACTGCCAGAAGGCGTTTTACGAAAAAGACCGAGCCGGTCGGTGTTGTTTTGAATTTCCGTATAAAGAAGAATTTTGAGATTTTCAAGCCTAGAGAGTGGATGCGATGAAAATTCCTCTCCGAAAGCTACACCTAACCTAAACGCGCTGCTGCTTTTCCATTTTTCCTGTCTGGCCTTTCTGTCCAAATCTAGAGGGGATTTTTTTGCTAACGAAATCTAAATTAATGACTACATGAAAGGCAAACACGCTGAAGGTATGTGGGGAACAGGTTGTCGTGAATCTCATCATACTGCCCATCATGCCATCACGCATTTACATTTTATGACACATTGTTTAACAATAAATTTTCTCAACCACGTTTTCCGCCTATTTCAATGCTCATCCATTGCGAGAGCCGCGTAACTTAATCGCTTAAACGGTAAACCATAACCTTCTGCCCATCTGGGGTGCTATACAGCTGCAGATCAATTCGCTCTCGGTTGATCCCAATATTTGGCATTTGTTGAAGCGACGTGATGCACAAAAATAACGAGCTTTAGCGGTTTGTTTTTACCATTTTCCATAACAATACTTTTGATTTTCTTTTCGTTGCCAACTTTGTCGGCATTCCTCTAGCGAAGTGTTTCTATCGATCGACCACTGTTAGATCCGGAATTGACAAATTTTCCAATGGAAAATAAAACTGTTAGGCAAATACTTGCTTTGAGAATGAAATCTTTTGCTACGAGCTAGCAAGGAAAAAGTCAATCAAGGGAGCGGGAAAGTAATAGTTGGTAGAGTTGTAAAAAAAAGTATAATCAAAACAAGTCCATTCCACCAGTCTCCATTTTGTTTTTATTTTTTTGCTTTGATTTGGAACCCATCCTGCAGAAGTATTTCCGGTCCAGTATTGTATTCGGATTCGTTTATAACCAACTGCCGACATTTATCTGCACTTTTGCGTCCTCGTAGCAGCAACCCGAACCGATTAATAATAAAAAAAAACAAATTGAACTTAACAACACAACAACAAAAAACAGGTTTGACAGCATCAATCTGACCATTGGGTAGTGGCGAAAAAAAAATGAGGAAGGAACTTGCACAATTTACGCGACACCATAATTCCGCGTTACAGGACGAAACTCCTTGTTGCCAGACCAGGCAAAAACTTCATCCCTTCTTTTTAAGAGCAAACTTCGAAAGGGCCACCACGTCGTCCTCCATCCATCGCTCCTTCGGACAAGGTTGGTGGGGTTATTTTTTGCCGCAGCGAGGCAAAGATAAAAATTTATTTATTGATCCCAGGAGAGAAATCACCCATTATCGCGATCACTTCCCGCGCGCTGATGCGCCCAAAGAAACTATGGGCGGATAGGTTTGATTGGAACGTGTGAACCGGGGGAACGCGATGGACAGGCCAAGTTTTGTTCTCGTGATTGCTGGTTTTCTCGCTCTCTTTCTTTTTTTCCCCGATGCTTTTTTTTTTTTTTTATTCAATAAGAACGGCCAGGCCGTATTGCTTTTCCCCCGATGCTATTACGGGGAAAATTAATCGAAACCGTTTTCGAGAGTTGGAGATGGGGATGGAGTTGGAAAACGAGGGGTTCGTCGCTTATACCTAAATCGAAGTGATTTTTTTGTTGTTGCTGTAAGTATATATGAAATCTGAGCTTAATGTTGACGTTAGCATCACAACGAGTTTCACACTTCACGAAATCAATTCCATTTTCAAGAAGGTTATCAGAGACATGGCGAAAGATGGTTGGGAAAAGGTTTGCTAATGTCCTTTCCGATGTTCGGACGCAAACAGAGCTACTGCCGAATGACAAACAGAGAACAGTGCATACAGTCCCATCGAACAGAATCGTCACGGACATACACACCCACATGAGAGGGAAAAAAGTAAACCAACTCTCGATAGGAAATCCGTGCATCTGTTTACCTTTTTAAGCTCGTTCTGGCGGAGTAGGACGAACAGAAAAAAAGGGACAAGGAGTGGGGAGGGATTTTTTTGTTTGCCTGCCAATGACAGAACGATCCAATCGACGTTCCCCAAACAGGCAAACCTCTTGAGAGTTGATTGAGTTCGCCAAAGGAAAACCCGTCTTCACTCTGCTATCTGGCTGTAGGAAAGGACGAGACAAGTTTGAGAAAGAAAAAACCTCCAGCTTCGTTCCTTACTTTTGTTCAACATTTTAAAAAGAAGGAAAAGAAATCTCTCGAGAGGTTTGCTTCGCAGTCAAAGGAATCGACTGAATATAGCCTTTTTGTTTAGGAAACGAGAAAACGACACCGCAAACATTCTTAACGAAGGTGTACCCATCACTAT
This sequence comes from Anopheles marshallii, assembly GCF_943734725.1. Taxonomy (NCBI): domain Eukaryota; kingdom Metazoa; phylum Arthropoda; class Insecta; order Diptera; family Culicidae; genus Anopheles; species Anopheles marshallii. The sequence goes on along the minus strand of NC_071326.1, from coordinate 64,327,952 downwards.
GTTCGTAGCCTTGCCGGTTTCCAGTGGCTTTGTTTTGAACTTTACACTATATATCGACACTAACTAAGCTGATGGAAGAAAATGTACGAAAGAATCGTTTTCATTCAAGCAAGGAAAACAAAAATCTATGGAAATGTGCTTTTGTTACTTGGTTTGCTAATGCTATATAACGCTTTTAAGGACGTAAACAAAACTATTTGGAATTTGAAAGGAAGAAACATAGAGTTTAAATTTTAATTCCAATTAACACTGCCATCGTCATCCTGACGAAAACATTCTTGTTTTCACTGGACGATCTGAAGAAAAAGAAACTTAAAGGAGATAAAAATTCAAAATGAGAAGCTCAGATGTTCAATAACAAGCAATTTTCGGTGAAAGGAGACACTTGAAAGGAATGAAATGGTTATTTTAAAGATATGTTTTAATTGAAAATAGCCAAACGATTGGATTGGCGGTCATTTACTTTCAAAGTTAGATAGTTGACTTCCTTCACTACACTTAATTTATTCAGCGAATCAGGCTACTTTTTGATGGAATTCATTTAAATAAACTAAAAACAAAGGTTTTATATGACAATGGAAGTTGTTTTAGACCAATTTTACATCTTTTTGCTAATATTTTGTGCTATAAACTAACTCAGCTGTCAAATTTCCAAAAACCGCGTATCTCCTAATCCGCGTATAAGAACATGTATACGGAATACAAAAAAAATAGTTTATCTCTTTATTTATTTAAATTCCTTAATGTTTTCATTAACACATTGACACATTGGCTAAACGCATCCCATCAACACAGTTTGCAATGAGCAAAAATAATGCCAAAGATATTTCAATTATATGGGTGTTCAACTGTACAAAATAAGCAATCCACCATCCACCAGCTTGGCATATCGAGCTTATAGTATGAACAGCTTCATCAGTGTCAAAGGATGCAGCAAACATTTATCTTATTAAGAACGAAAAGAAATTCGCCCTTGTTGGCGAAGCTTGTACCAAACAAACACAAGCCGCGGAGCTGCATATTGCAATGTAATAAAGCAACATTTTTGCATCGGAATGCCAACTACCGGAGTGCGGTGTCATCCGGGGAGATAAAAAAAAAGCTCGTGGAACGAACGGGAACCCTTGAAACACGCGCAAATCTGAATCACCATAAAGCGTCCGGGCGAGCACAAGTGAAGTCGTCGGTACCGCCGGCAAAACAAGGCAGCAATAATCGTAAAATTAAATTAAAAACATAAACACAATTTTATTTGCCGTCAACCGATACGATGCTGCGGGGCAACCGGGCGCACCCCCAGATGAGAGTAGTATTACAAAAAAAAAGGCAGCCCAGAATTCGAAGCAACAGGAAGGAAGACAGAATTCGTTAAAACAAAATACACCAACGCGAAAAAAAAAAACAACAACCACGAACGTTGTCGTGCACGATGTCCCGTTCCTGGGAGTTGACAAGCCCGGGTCATAGGCGGGATTAGTTGCTGTCTTCTCAGTGTACTTTGCATTTTAATTTTCATGGCTCGTTTCATTATCCATTTCATGTGCCATTTCTAAGGACGATGCAAAATTAAACAACCCAGCAATCGTCGTTCGGTTACGCCGATCCTGCCCTGTCCTGCCGCTGTGTCCACGTTGGTAATGTTGGGCATTAATTTATCGCGTCACTTTTGAAGCACTTATCCTCGCTTGTGGAGTGACACAAATAGGAATCCACGGCCAATTGCTACGTTTTCTGTGGTTCCTGAAATCCATAATGTACAAGCTTCTAGTATGTGTACCATCATCTCGTTTCCCGCAAGGTTAATTGTTGATTGAAAAATTATTGTACGCCTGCTTAGGCGGACGGGTAAGCGGAATGGGTCCAGAATGGGATCACCAATTTTGGTCAAAGTTCAAACGACGAAGCACCGAGAACTCGCTTGTTGCTCTAGTAGGGATGCCTTTTGTCGCTTGATGGCTTTGTTTAAAAAATCGCGCTGGCTATTGTGTTCAGTAAGCTCCTCTAATACGCCAGCACAAGTGCTGATGTTTCGATGATTAATTAAGTTTCCGAGCACGTGGAACAGGATGCAATCACCAAAACCGCAAAATCAAACGTGTACGCGACCGAAAATTTACTTCCCATAGAACCCGGCACGGTTTGGGAATGGGCCCTTGCTGCACGTGGCTGTACGGCATAATCTGGTTCGGATAATTAATGACTCCTTTCAATGGGATCCGGGTAACCTCCGCTTCCAATTACAGTTCTTGTTCTGTCACGGGCAAAGGATTCTTCCCATGCGGTCCTGTTACGGGATACGTAACCCGATTTCGGGGTGTATTGCGGTGTCTCGGACGCTGTGACACTATCGGAATCTCAAATCACTGCTAGCCAGCATAATGAGACGCGCGCACACACGTACGCAACAAGCATGAAGGAAGTAGCACGTGACTGATCCAGCGAAAGCGACCTACCGATATAGTTCAGCATCCTTGACCGGCTTAGAGTCGTGCCGAACGAAAGCTCTTGGCGTAAGGTTAGAAGCAGCAGTTACTACCGTACAAGTGGATGCTGGACCGTCACCGTCGCACCGATAATGGCTTACACTGTCATTAATATTCATGTATGACGACGATTGGATTTCGGTGCGGCTTTTGTACCACCACCACCAGCTACCAGTGCGATTCCGTGGTATGTTCCAAGTGACCAATTTAGCGTACCGACCGGTTCTTCCTGGTTACACTTCGGAGGGGCAAAGTAATGACATACTTGAAACGGCAAAGGTTTTGGACGTAATAATAGTGGCCCGAACCTCTCGCTGGCCCGCGTGCATCCAATCTCGTAATTTCCGCGCCAAGATTTTGCCGTCCTGTAAAGGCCCGAATTGTCCTTAATTAGTGGATTGGATTGAAGCTAGTTAGCGTCCTTTTCGTACATGGCACTGCTTTAAATGTCGTGCCAGATGTATGATAGGCAGAGTGGGTTGGGTCGCATTTCATCATTTAATGCGTAGATGAAAGCGTTCCTGGCAGTAACACAACATTCGTGCACTTAACGTTCGCATACCTATCTAATCCGGAAAACAGATCCTTCTGCAGGATAGTAAATGGGGTTTGGCGCATAGTGGAAGAAGAAGGAAACATAGAACATTATAGCCAACAGAATAAACGCTTTCAATAGGAAATCCTCGGTTTAAAATAGAACCTTTAATCTAATGCAATGCTCGCAGCGCTTATTGGTACGTAACTCCCTAACTATTCACAGCACCATACGGGTGCACCATTGTACCTAGCAAATTCGAATTCCTTTCTTTAGGGGTTTGGTTTTACACATCCCCGTACTAATTAGCGGTAGTTAGTCTTATAACTTCCTATATATACAATACATGTTACTCGTTAAAGTTACAGATCCAAATGGTGAGGGAAGGATCGACGCGATTATTACAATCTACTTACGAAACACTAGTGCCAGTAGCAGCAGGTAGGTATGGTACAGCTAGAATTTAGTTTTCTAATTCTTACACACATAGGGTTTACTTTTTGTTGGGATACGAAACATTCGTACCTAACTCTTCCTTAACTATATAGCGTTCAACTGTAAAATGTGTATGTCCTGTATCGCAACGAGAAGATTTATCTACTAGAGAGTGGACCCGAACTCGTCTATTACGATTGCTCTCGAAATGCATCACATTAACGCGCTGTATGTACTTTCAAGTCAGGCCCTTCTGCTCCCGCGGTTTCTAAAGCATTGATATTTTATTAGTACAGTTCCTATCATGTTGCGATAGTTAGTTTAGCGGCACAGGGATATTCGAGTAAGCTAAACAGTTACATGCGAAAGAAGGGAACTGCCAGCGATACACAATACTAGGCAGACGCTACAGAGTTTAGACAGAAGCCACCTTACGACCTGTACAATATATACCTGCAGTGCTACCGTTAAGCAGCGAAAATGAGTAATTCTAAATGCACTCTCCGAAAGATGCGTTACTACATAGATATTTGGTCAGTTCGCAAAATTAACCTCGAACGAAACATATCTTATCTATGTGGGTTATCTTCCTATCTCCTTCCATCTCGATCCATGGTTCTAGATTGCGTTCTACGAGGATCTGGAAAGAAACTGTTTCCCTTAGCTGCTCCTTTGTTGCGGGGTTTAATGTCAGCTTTTGAGGCGTTCGGTTGAGTCGGATGGTGTATGATGATGTATGGGAAGGTGGCAGGTGCAGGACGATGTGTGGTCAGCTTCCACAGGATCGGTTCCGTTGCCGATCTCCTGCCTCCGAAAGCCGATCGTGCAATATGGAGCGCGTTGATGATGGTGATGATGCCTCTTCCTAAAACCTAATGACTCTCGCGGTAATGCGCACCGCCGGATGATGGGCAACGATGCGCACCCGCGTTACCCTCTACTAGACGTACGCACCGCGACTCCGCGTGTCCTTTCCCTGGAGTCGTTCAGCAAACTGCCGCCAGCTGACGACCGTCTTGCCGGACCACAGCCACACGCTCGACGTCACGCCAACCAGCATCGAGCACACGTACTTCACCATGTAGATGTGGAAGATGGGCTTCGGGTCGGGTGGACCGTGCCGGACGGCTGGGCACGGAATCGAGAAGATTTTGCACATCTGCCTATTCCACTGGATCATCCAATCGTCGAAGTGATAGTACTCGTAGAACAGGCACGCCAGGTACCCGAGCGACGGCAGTATGAACAGTCCGCTAAAGAACCCGATCCGTAGCATTAATCGTTCCAGTTTATCTGTCCTGGTGCCGTCGTGCTTCATCACGGTGCGGATGCGGAACAGCGACACGAATCCGGCCAGCAAAAAGATACCCCCGATTGAGAGGTAGATGACGAGCGGTATCAGCAGAAACATGGCCAACGAGTGTGTGTCCAGCTGACCGACGAAGCAAACACCTGACAGAACATCACCTGCAGAAGAAAAAAAAACAAGAAACGTGTTTATACATTAGAAGACGCGTTCATTGCGTTTCTGTCCCATCAAAACGGACGGGAAGAGTTTAATAAAATTATCTATTCATAATGTTCACAAGAGTTTCCCTTTCGAGTGGGTTGTTAAAAGCTTTTACAAGAAAAACGCAACCTATGTTCGAAAACAAAACATGCCCTACGGGAAGGAACCTCTTCCGAGGGAGGCCTAGGTTCGGATTCCCGAGTAGTGTAAGAACTATAATTAAATTAAAGAACGGAGCAATGGGAGGCCGTCGTACCGTTACGTTTTTTTCTGTCCATAAACATCATAAAAAAACGGCAACAAGTCCACCGGTTCTGGCCGCTCAAGTATCAATGCCCGTTGGTTCCGAAAGTATAGGCATTAATCACGGCGCTTTTTACCCTTGCTTTTGCCCTGCTAATCGTTCAAGAGATGATGCGTTAGTATGCGGATCGTAGGGTTCGATCGACCAGGCCGGCTTCCCGATGCCCGATGCCTAGATCCACCCTTCTCGAAGTGGCCTTGGGGAAATTGTCCATCGGAAGGGTGAAACGCTTACAAAATACACGCACTCGGTCAGGCATCGTGCACAACGTCGTCCTGCCTCGGATTACTTCGTCCGCAGGGAGTCTTCATTCACAGTTATGTTACCCATGCTGGCGGTATTGGCTGAGTGTGCCATCTTTCTTTGCTCCCCCTGTTGCGAATCGCATGCGAATTGACAGAAGAAGCACAAAAAAAAAATAAACGACGGGAAATCTCATTCAACTCGGTTTGATTAAACAGTATGGCTGTAACTCGCGTCGCTTTGAGCTTGTACTCGCTATCTGGCAGCTATCATCGCTAGATTCGACTTGCGCACGCGGTCCAATTAATATCTGACCACTTTCCAGAACGCAATCACCCCCACTCGCACAGCGCTACGAGGGGGTAAAAAAACAAAGCTTTCGTCCTTTAACTCATTACGCTGAGAGTGGTTGGTTTAGCTGGGGACATCTATGGACATCTTTGGCTCCCACAATGAACGGAAGGCTTGAATGTCTCGGAATGGAAATCTACATTCTCGGCACGCTTCAACGCGTCAAATGACTGCTTTACATAAACGTTCATTCGTTTTTACGCTTCTCTCAGCTAGGGAAGTAGCGCATCTCTAGTGATTATCGCAGAGTGGACGGATTTGCATAAATTATCATACAGACATTGTTCAAACACCCGTGGAAACATGATCATCGTTCGGAGGGCAACACCACAATTTGCACCGCATGTGTAGCTTTTTTTGTGGTTGTTTTTGCATCGCTTCCCTTTTATTAGTTGCTTTTGTTTTGTCGCTGTGTCTCAATTCTGTCTTTTCGCTCATTTGTCGCAAGGACGCTTCGTTCAGATTCGACTGCGAACAAAATAAAACCCAAGAAACCCCCTCACTGCTAACTAACGCGGTGAGAGACGCTCGCTGGTTTTTGCAGCGAGCAGAGGCAAAAGTTTTTCGGTGAACACAAAACTTTACCTTAGTAGTGGTAGTAGTAGTAGTAGTAGTAGAAGTAGTGCAGAGATAGAACGGAGAAAAATAACCTGCGAAGAAGCATGATTATACTCAAGGGAAATAACGTTGGAACGCATGCTGTCAGATCTACCACGATTTCATCAACGGCACACGGACCGCGTCGGTGTGGGCATTCTTTGTTTTGATAACATTCTCTTCCATCTTCTGCGCAACTTCATCGGCGGCGTCTTAAGGGACGTTGCGATATGGTCGATACTGTTTGCTACTGTGAACGGTTCGCAGCAAGCTCATTGATGGTAGCAGCCCTCGCAAAAAGCTTTCACTTCCACTTCTTCTCGAGAGGATTTGCACGTAAAAATCTGAGTTTGATTGATTGTGTTATGGAACTATGATAGAACATCAAAACGGTACGATCGCATTAGGCCAATTTGTTCTACCATCAACTTTGACACTAGCAACCAGCGGGAAGGCACTACGTGAGCTTCATTGAAGCAAATGCGACTGAACTCCGTTTAATAACTTGATGGTTGAAGGCAAACGAAAACATTGAATGAATACGATTTGTTTTGATTTACCGAAAGCACCGATTCTGGAAACTATACAGAGGAATTATCTTAAATGGCATAATGGCGTCTCATAACGCGTGCTCAACTCAGGGTTTCTTTGCGTATGTTCCGAATATGCATAATATGAAAACAATAACTAACCTGAATGTATTTCTTTGCTATTGCACCTCTTTATTGCGCAACTACTGTTTACTTATATCCGCAGCTTATTTTTTTTATTTAATCTGATAATGGCATCATAAAGACGCTCTGCTGATCACTGAGGTCTGGAGCTGGGCTGAGCTGGACTGAATGATCACTGACTTTTTTTATTGCAAATTTGTTTAGATTAGTAATTCAATTTATAAAATTTATTTTTTTTTTTTATTTTATTACATTTTAAACAGCTCTTTGCCAAATTATCAGCCATGTATTGATTGAAAAGAGTACAAATTTTTCAACGCCTTTGCATTGTCTTTTGTCTTATCCAGAACATGCTCGGTTGTTTCATGAAATCCTAATCTAGACAACATTTCTGGATTTTTTATTGTTAAATGTTGAGTTCAATATTGTTTCAAACATTCGAAACTGTTGTATTTAGCTGGAGAAACTACTGATAATGCTGCTATTACTTTGTTGAACAGCGATAATTTTAACTATATTTGGTTTGGGTTGCAATAAAGCAATTATTAGAATCTGACATGACATGGTGGCATGATGGTAGCGACGCCGGTCTTCACTCGAACGGACCGGACAAAACTCCCATCCGGATCAATCCCCCGTAGCAAGAACAGACTATACGGATACGGGTAAATAAAGTCACAGGATGCCAGAAATGGCAGACCTCTGAGGTTGGCACTACTAACTACTATAGTCTGTCCCTACTGTCACTATTAACAGATAACAGTCACTACTAACTATTAGATAATACTTAGACAATTAGTATCATTGTAGTGCTAACCCTTGTTGGTACAACTTATGAGCGCGTAGAGAAGTATTTTGGCTTTTTGCGGAATATCTTATCAATAGCCTGTAAATCCACTGCAGCCATTGTGATCAATCTGTGTTAATATGAAAAACAATATTTATACATAACATTATCAAAACAATGATTAAATAACTAATTTAACTTGCGCTGACATACTCTGCGTTACATCAATTTTACGTTACTCGTTATCATGTTTTATTGATTCTCATAAAAAACTGTTTCTGCTATGTTTTAAATAGCGTCATTAAGGAGAAATAAATAAAATAAAACAATATCGTCCAGATGATCGCTTAACATGATTGCTAACTAAATACAGGTTCCAAATACCTGTACGAGTTATGAATGATTTTGTTCTTTTTGAAAACGAATAATATTTGGGTTTGTATAAAGTGTCAAGACAAATGATAGCGGCACAGCTATAGTGTGGTGATTCATGAAAAAAAAAATCATTGACAGATAAGTGAATTTGGTAGCAACTACAAAATCCCATTATCACCTCCCCATTTTGTGCCATCTCATCCCACCCAACGGGAATATGAATACCAGTGATGGAACGCGCAGCCTAAAATGGCTCATCATGCACCAACGGAAACAAACGGTAGGCAGTTAGGTAAGTACATCCAATTCTGCATACGCGCTACATCACACCTTGGCTATTCTTGCAGGCTTGACCCAAACCAATTCAGCCACACAACACGCCCGCTCGGTGTGAAATCAATCAAGCAATCGGAAAGCTGTCAGAACATTTGCACTCGTTACTGACGTTAATTGCGTCTAATCTCGACGTTGCATCGCGAACTAACGGATCCATGAGCGCCTTTTCGGCTAACGTGGGACGCTCCGAACGGTTAGGTTCCCGGGAAGAGGAGGGGGGGGGGAGGGAATAGGGGAGGCGCTGGGGGTGGAGGTGAGGTGGGGAATCTTTCCGGATAGAAATGGCCAGTAGCATCGGCGCCTCACCAGGAAGCCTTTCATTATGCCCACTTTATATCATTTGCACTCACTTTAGTTTGCCTGAGGCAAACGACGGATAAGGGAAAATCGATAGGAAAATCACCTCGGACTCCTCAAGGGGCCTTATTTCAGTCTCAGCGGCGATAGTGGTTTGCGCACACAAACGGTAATCAGAAGAAGTATCGCAGAACGGTTCAGGTAGATTCTAATGGTGGTCATAACGAGGCGTTCGAGCGAGTGGCCGGTTAAACCGGTATCTGCTGTACTTCCTGGCAGTAGTGCGTGCGCGGTTGTAGGTTCTACTGAGTGCAAGTTGACAGACACGCGATGCTGCCGAACGGAATCTTAATATGTAATTAATTTCACAACTGCAAGACGCATCTTCCAGTCAACGATGCGGAAGAAAAGTTAGGTTAGGTTAGGAAGATCGTGACGGAGAAAAGCTACCTGTTTTCATGCGTTTAAAAAGCCCAAAGGATAGACGTCCGTTAATACCACGGACAGAACTGACGGATCCAATTACTTACAACTATTTTGCAGATCAGAAGATTAAATTGCAAGTAAAATATCCTTCCGCTATTCTTCGGTTCAGGTACCTTACGCAGAGGATCACGATTTCGAATATTCCGTAAGGGGGTTGATCTCTTTTGAATAGCCAGAGCCAGAGAAGCCCATCAGAACCAATGAACGTGTTTATTCAAATATTTCCGCTTAGCTTGACACTACTGGAAATTGAATTCATTCTCTGAAATTGGATAAAAAAAAATATTCCAAGCCTACTGCATCTTAAAGCACGCTGCCCGAGAAAGACATCAAGAAGGCACAACCCACACGACTACCAACGGTCTCGGGAGCAGCACTTAAATTCAATCAATTCCAGCAGCCAAGATACCCAACCGGGACCAAGCAACTGGAAAGAAAGTTGCATCCCCAACGACAACCGGTGTGTGCGGGGGCTTCACTGAAAAGTGATACATTTCTTCGACATTCCCGCAGCATGGAGCTTATGGTAGGTCCACACTCTAGACGACGTTAATATCGGATTTCCTTTTTAAATGGCCAGGGGGATGCGTCTAATGGAAAATGGAGAAAATTTATGTCTCAACAGCGAACGGTACGCTTCCCAAGATATAGGACATCCCATTCCAAGCCGGCCCGACTCATCTTTTCTGCTGCGTTCGACGTGGCCGGAAATCTTTACCAAGCACCTCGGCACAAGACCGAGTGACCCGTTGTGTACAATAAAAGCCGGAAGAAAGGAGTCACACCGAAAAGGACACGCTCTGGCATTGCTGGCCGTTGCACGCTGGTGGGACCATTTTTCACGTTCCTCCGTTGGGCCATCTTTACACAATCCATCGCACACGCTGGTGGGCAGGGTTGCTTTGCTATTTCCATTCCACCATACTTCCACACTACCCCCCCCCCCCCCTCCCTCCTTCTCAACGCCCTTCCCTTCTCACTCTGTTGATACCCCGCTGTGTGGTGCTGATCGTTGGACAGTAATATAAATGAAAAATTGATAATTTATGGGTGTATTTAAAATGAATCGCTTGCTGCCGGTGTGCTGCTTCACAGGAAACCAGATGGAACTGTGAACGGGTCCGAAAGCTCTTCAAACGAAAGCATTGCCCAGGGTTTCTTTCTTTGTTCGGGTAGTTGTAAAGCTGCCGGTATTATCTTGAGCACTCGTTAAAGGTTTCAGCATTTCTTCGATTGCCCAGCCACAGTAGCATGATAGGAAAAGCTTCTTTTAATTTCCTTTTACAATCACTTGTTTTTCTGTAGGAGATCTCGTTAATAGCCCAAGTACGGCATCGTTTGCAAGGTTTACGACACTTTTGATGTATCGAAGTTAAAGCGGAAAGCTTTATCTAAACTTGGCACTCAATCGTAATGAACCGTCGGTAGTACTCACGGATCTAATTTAGCTTCATCTTCGTGAAAGATACGAAACATCCGCAACCGGTAAGATGGTTTACACATATCATCTCGCAAGATGGAATCCTTTTCCATCACAACATCCATCTACTAGACTAATAACCTGCCGTCAAACCGCCCTTACATCCGCACCATGCCCAGTTATATGCTGCGGTTTATCATTCTCTCGCCTTTCGACTCCACACCACCGATAACGTTCGATAAATGGTTCAATAAAATAAATTATTAAAATCACATCAAAGATAAGTGGAAACGCAGCTGGGGCCGCATGCAACAGCACCGAAACGGTTGTCGGTTACCGACGACGGATCATCAACATGCCATCATCCGGTTTTTCACGTCTCCTTTTTGCTGAACGGTGGATATAACGCTAAGCCTGCATGAAAAGTACACGCGTATCGGTAAGTCAGCCTTCGGTACGGTGTGACGTTCGTGTAAGCAACCTTGGCGTATTTTTCATCAAATTAACGGACGTATTTTGAGACCTGCATGGTGTGCCACGGTGGTGGTTAATGGTGGGCATTTTTTTATACTTCTTTTTTCAAAAAAAGCCTAATTTTAATTTTTAATAGTTAAGATATTATTTTTTATTACATAAAGGCTATGTTGAAAAAAGTACCCGGAAGACATTTTGAACATCATTGGACATCTTTTGTAGGTAACTTAGCTTAAGTGGCAAAAATTTATATATATTTAAAATATTTGCCTTTCATCCTCTTCCATTTCCGGGAAGATTAACACTAAGAATTTGGAAAAGTTCATTCTTGAGGAAAAACACATATTTCCGTTCGAAAGGAAAAACATTAGAGTTGAATCACAAGAACTAAACCTATACAGTTTGATCAGTTATTTTAAGCGACCGAATGAACTTCACGAAAAGTCCCCCAGTTGAACTATCTATATTGACAGGTCGGGTGAATTGTGTATTAAATGTAAAAAATAATTACACGACCTGTGAAGCTCGTTGAATGACGCACGTTAAGTTAAACTGCTTGCAACGCAGGTTGAACTGACCATAACGCAGGTTGAACGGAATGTAACGTAGATTTACCGACCTAGAACGACAGTTTAAGTGAAACTACCCGTCGAATGTAGGAGCATTTAGTAATCGACCTGAAACGGTAGGATATGCTAACTATATGAACGAGATAAAGGATGAGAGACAGAAGAACGACACCTACACCTCTGTACCGTTCGTTTAGTTCTTCACAACAAATCGGTTTGCTCAAGCTTCTTACGTTCATAAATATAAAAAAATATCAATAACACAGAAATACGTAAATTAAGCATATGTTCGACCAAATAACATGCAATTTTCCATTATTTTTTTATGGATGAAATAAATAATCTAAAAAGTGTGTTGATTAAACATTTTTAAAAGATATTACTGAAGCATTTTGGCTAAATAACCAACACGGAATGCTTGAGGAATGTACATTTTCTTCCGGTTTCTGGTAACCCATAGTGCAATGGATCGCATCACGTACGATTTTCGTCATTTTCTCACTGCTGTGTAATGTGTAACGGGATTGGCGCTACTTCCAAGATCTACATGATCCTTTGGAAGCTTGATTTTATGTATGATAAAATATTAATAAAACGCCCTTACCCATCAGAGCATAATTGATTGATGTATACAATCAACGTCGACCGGTAAACAGCGAACGGGTGCAGAGAAACACATTATGCGTGACGTTTGAAGAAAAAAAAATACACCTACCAAGTCGCAGGGCTCCACCATTTACATCACCTTAACCACCGACGGCTAATGGATTTCTGAAAAGCACCATTCACCGATTTGCTAGCGTAAAGTAATGTGGATGTTAAATAATTTTTACTGCACACCGTACCCCCATCGTGGCTCATCATGCAGGGGACCGTTAAATAAAGTTGTAGGCCTGTTTGTTCAACGTCGGTACGATTGTTGCGTCCAATTGCCATGGCCAATAACCCAACGGCAAATGTAATGCGCGTTGCGCTGTTCTAAAGCGTGTGCAGCATGCATCTTGCGAGGATAATAGAGGGAAGCATGCGAGCCAGCATTCTACCAACTTCTGGATGCCCTATAAATGGCAGCCAACGATCTTCGGCGCGCGCAACACTCGCATCCTTGGTTCGTGCGGCAGTTGTTGGCAGGCAGTTGATGTCCGGCAGAAGCGACTGTCACAGACACCCTTGCCAACGCAACGGTATTTCTACACGAAAGGTATTAAATTTTATGAAATAATATAAACGATCGTGATTACAGGATAATCATAGGTGTACCCTAAGTTGTGCTGATGGATCGTTTATGGTAGTGCAGGCGCCTACGCCTTCGGGCCGCATCTTACATGTGACGGGTCGTGTGATGATTCCAATGTCACCCGAGTCGGGCTGAAGCGAAGAAAACAAACAGCCCGCGGGCAAACTATTCCAGCGTACCCGTCGATCTTCTCACTCCATTGCCTTGCTCCAATTGAAAGCTTAATGTCTTTATTTTTAAATTCGTTCGCTTACGTTTACAACATCTTCCAAAGAGCACGTTCAGAAGATGAAAGGTGCTCACGTGCACGATTTCGTAGCTTTTTTTCTCGATACTGTTCCTACCCAGCAAAGGGAGCTGGCAACCCCCGATGGGAACTCGGATGGAAAGAGTCGACAAGCTCTTAAATGTTACTTCTGAACGAAAGTACCTTGTCGCAGTCGGCAGTTAATGATGTCGAATTTTGGTTACGCCTAATTAGATCGAGAATGTCCCAGCGTCGTATACCGAATCACAGCACCGTGACGTGGTTCAGACATTTGGAAGTACCGCTGTGGGACGGCCGGCACATTTAAGAACAGCACGCGCAAACATGCCCAAACGAACGTCGACGACAATTAATTATTCACAACCCAGCTGTAAATTATTTGCTACACACGTTTGGCTTGCTGTGGTGCTGCTGGGTTTGGGGTATTTACTATCAAAAAACGACGAAATCAGTGGGAATGCAGTACGAGGTGGGTTGGCTAGCGTGCGCAAATGGACGTTAGAATTTTACTATTTAGACAAACAGGAATCAATCGTTCCGCTGCGTAATTCCATCGCCAAAGGGAGGTCTGGATTTGGACAAATTCGGCGAGCAAACCACAACCACCAGATAAAGGGACGTGTGATTGATTGATAAATAGCTGACGTTTTCGGTACAACGACTCGGCAAAGAACCTTACGAAAAAGGACAACACTTCGCAATTGGTTGATCGTTCGCTTCACGGGTTTCATCTTTCCGGGTGGTTTCGAACCAACGACACACACACACACACACACTCCAAACACAGTCAAAAAGTCGCGGAACCGATTAGTGTCGACCACAAATTTACCATTGGAGCCATAAGATTCCGGTTTCACGGTCGTAAAATCTACCCCGGTCCATTAACTGCGCAAATATGCGAACGGCACTCCTATTAGCGAATAATATATTTTGCTACTAACGAGAACATTTTCAACCATTTCTCGTGAGTCAGGGCAGAGTTTGCCGTGGAGTGCCGAAAGTTAGCTAAGGATCATTTGAATTTTACGACACAATAACACCTATCAATATGTTGTGATGTGAAGAGTTCGTGGGATTGATATCGTTTGAAATAGATCGCAGTGAAATGGACGTGAAACTATTTTCGATTCGTCCATCAGAAACATCGTAAAACGTTCATTTGTGTTGGTCCGTGGTTCGTGATCATGTTCGGGGACGGATTATCAAAACATAATTTCCTAGGTCACCGCAAATATCCACTGAGCACGCGGTTATCTGCTGCTGGTGTGGGATTTTATTGTACCAGAAACTCAAGCACCTAATGTCTCTTAGCAGCCCAAATATGCACCGATAATCACGGACTTGGTGCTTTCGTTGTGGTGATTTAATCCGTCTTGAATGCTGACAGTGCCCGCGACCAGCCATCAAACCGAAATATCGTCCAGTGAGTTTGATGTGCACGGAATGGGGCCGGTAAAAAATGTGTCCCAACATCGAAACATTCAACATGACAGGCGACAATATGCTTCATTTCTCTCGATCCGCTACAACGGTTCCAACGGGAGAAACATTCCAGCGGAAATCTTAAGATGGCACAGCCAAGACACGATTCAACTGATCCATTGAAAAGACGACGAGGGCCCAAACTAACCGGCTTAGACATAAACCGGCTAGCATAGAACTCTGGCTTCTTCTGTGCTCGAGGTTCTCATTTCGTCCATTTCGACGAATGATCTGTTTTTCAGCTCGATCAGCGATCGTAAATTTATCATTCAGACAATCTCCGGGCACTTCAGTTCCCCGGCTCGTGAGTCAGGAAAGTCTTGGAACCCTTCATAGATCTTCATACTTAAGCTGACAGAGAATTCTGAAGCAACACAACACATGCGCTGATTGTGGGGTGGGAAAAAGACAAACCCTGCCCGATTTTCGACTTTTGATCTTGCTCGGCATGAACCGTACTACCGGCTACTGATGGCGTCGGATTTCAGATTGTCATATTCTAATGCTCGGGCACGGGTGGTGGTTTTGCCTCGGTTCAAAGGCGAGGCCCAGGACTTCAGCAAAGATCAACGACCTGGAACGTTCTCTCCACACCATTCGCGACATATTGAAGGCAAATCACAGCATGCGAAGGTGACTAAACGACCCAGAAAGTCGCGATTCCGTGTGGTTGCGAGAACTGTTGTGAGATTTAGCATATTTAATAAACGTTCATAAATTAGCAAACATTGCAAATCGCCCGAGCTGCCAGAGGTGACTCGCGGTTCTAGTCTAACCGTTACCAATTTTGCCATCGTTAGCATACGGCACAGGGAAGGGGACGTGCTGGTTCGATTTATTCCGGAAATAACTACAACGAACCTGTCTCTCTCTCTCTCTCTATTTCTTTCATTCCCCTGAACCTTTCCCCTTTTACTCGACCAAATTAAAGACAAATTAATGGTTCATCTTGTGGGGGGTTGGAGGGGCTATTTATGATCGTCCATAAAACCTACCGTTTATCGTGTGATATGGCAAAGTCGAACGAGTTTGTTTTTTCGCTTGGTCCGGGGGTTCTGATCGGAAAGCTGAGATGATGAAACCGAAGCAGTAAATCCTATAATAAGAAAGTTTCCCCCCGTACAGCACACACACACACACGTACAATATCGACAAATGATCGTAAATATGTATCTCTAACTTTGGCTGGGATGCTTTCAGGAAGGGAAGAAAAAAGTTCTATTTATCGTGTTGCCCTTAGGTACCGGATTCGTAATTTGTGATAACATGTCCTGTAGCAGGTTGGCAAGCAAATGGAACGGGAAACACATTACCGCGCCGAATGAGACAATAGCGAGATCTTTTTCCGATAGTGTACCGCGAAGGGACACACATCCAACTGCCCGGACAAACTAAGACGACAGTAACAGAGGCGGCAAATTTTTATTTCAGCCAACATATTATGCTTTCCCCCTTCCAATAGACCCCCCCCCCCTCCCTCCCCCTATTCTCCTTCACCGGCTGGAAAGCTTTTCCCGCGCCATCCCGTAATGGTTTATGTGAGCGCGTTAGGATTTGCGCGTCGGCCATTAAGCATGATTTAGTGATGCCGATAAAAGCACATTAAAAGCTACTGATCTTTCGGTGTTTTAATTTGAAGGCGGCCCCCAGTGGGCGAATATTTATGGTGGGTAAGGGCGACCATTCTACGGTTTATTAAATTTGTGTTATCAACGCACCGAAGGGCTGCTTGTTTTACGGCTTGTAAGATTTTAAGCGTTGTTGCGCTGTTTCATGACCGATAAAAAAACCATGGTTCGTTTTTCGTACGAAAGGAGCCAGCAAAAGCCTTAATAATTAACAGCAACACCACATTAATCGTTCATTTACAATCATTTCTTATTTTTATGCACGGGCTGCAACAATATCTAGCCACGAGAAAACAAACAACAGCAAGAAATTCATCGAAGCGCTTCTACCAGTAATAAAGTTGCGTGACATCATTTTTACTCAGCAATCGAATAAGAGAAAAAAAACCCTTAATGTCTTATCTGCGCATCCCTCCGCACGGTTTTCCATTAAGTTGTCATGCGTATTTCGTTGGGGTGATGTTACGATTGGCTAACGATGAATAAATGAATCCTCCACAAGCGTTTTTAGGGGTGTGTGTGTGTGATCAATTCGATCATAAAGAATGCTGGAATGCATCATAAAAATAATTTCTCGGTGTGAGCTTTTGTATTAAATTTATGTTTGCTTTCCACCCTTTCGTGGCTATTTTATTGCTTATTGGGTAGAGTAGGTCGTTCTTAGTAGGTTTTTATTACTACGAAGAAAATCTCTAATACCCCAGCGTTGGTACAGAAATCAGGCGAACGGGAAGTTGGGCCACAGCGATGACCGTTCCTTGCGGGGTTGGGTTGAACGTAATTGAGGGCCAGATCGTGTGGTTGTTATTCTCAAGCTGAGATGTTTGGTCACAAGAACCGGCGAGTGGTTGTGACACATCATCTATCAATGAACACGAAGCTTCCGAGAAGTTGCCTCCAGAATATCTAGAGTTCTGTATGACATTTTTTATCGCATGCCAAAGTAAAATGATCGTTTGACATTTTATTTTAATATCCGCTCAATCGAAACTCATCACATTTAACGATCACGGTTCCGCTGATCGTTTGTTGCGTGCAGTAGAGAATCATAGTCGCATCGGGTCTGAAACCGTGGCCGTCCTCAGTGTGCATTTTCGTCACTAATGATTACGGCGATTCACGATACCTGGGATTAATGCTTCCACGGTACGTATCCCAACTTTTACTCCACCCCACCAAGGGTTGAGGGATTATTTATCTTCGTTCGCTAAGGCCACACCCGGTCAGCTTTAGTGGTGTAACGGGTTTTATCCGCGACGCGAAGCGATAGCAAACAAGAATAAATGATGGTCAACCGCGGTTAGAATCATGACACTGACACACCACACCAATGCTTCCATCAGATCGCATCCCGGCCATCCCGGTCAGCTTTCGACAGTGAGCTTTCGGCCATCACAGAGGTCGGGTGAGTAGCAGTTTGCAGGACAAACCGCATAAATCATGAGCCGGTTATATCTAATCTTTTGCGGTCTTGAAACGTTGGGACGTGTGTTGGGTGATGGGAAGAGTCCGAACACGAGAGGACCACAAGCCATCCCTGCTGGCACTCCAAGCGTACGGCGTGTTATTAACACGCCGGATACCCCACCCAAACCTTGACTGCATGGATCTTTGGAACTCGATAATCGCCTTGCTCGGAAGGGCATAAGGGTTTCCCTCTCTGGCACCATTCTTCATTTATTTCCCTTCTACCTTGGAGTCTTATAAGCCATATCTCAACAGCCGGGCAATATGTGATGCAGCCAACCATCGAGAAACGATACATTGTGATAAAGAAAGGTTTCCTACACACCTTGCCCTCTTGGCCATCGGTTTCGCGACAAAGTTTTCCACCGAACGTGCGGCACCAGCAGAGAAAAGGCACTTTTTGTAATGGAGAAAATAAGAAGATGATCCTGCAGCCGTACGGATTCATGCCTCGACACCGTCACCTTCGGGCGTTCTTTATCCGCATCAGAATGCCATCTTCGTCAAGGTGCGACCAAGGATGAGCAAATACCTACACCTTGGATGAATATGGGCGGATGTGTCCAAACGTGCCTCTATTGAGTGGGATCATCGAGTTCGATGAAGGCTAAGAGTGTGTGGCACCGTAAATATCTATCATTTGGAGGAAGATTTATTTCATAATTTCGATGAAAGATCACTTTGCGGCAGTAACCGCATTGGAACCTCTAACGGGACATACATTTCCCGCACCGAGGAATATTTATGGCGCGCCGGTGGGCGTTTCTTCACCTTCGTCGATGGTTGGGATCGTGGGATCGGGTGTAATTAAATTAACGTTACCCATTTCCATACGATACTCTTCCGATCGCGAAGGTCCGAGAGATGAACTTTGGAAACTGTTCTTTCCATTTCCAACCTCCATCAACTAAGCTTGCCCCCTTTGCAAATCGTTGTCGTTTCTGTGCGCAGTAAGAAGACAGTTTGCAATAGTCAAACACTGTTCCAAAACCGGTTCGAATAAACCTTTGCTATGATACCGCTTCGCTCGTACTAGTTCTGGGTGGTAACTGGTTCTTTTCGTATCCTGCCACCTAGGCACGTCCACATAACACACAAGCTAGAACGTACAGAAATTCCCTTCCGGCGACGATTAAGCAAGAATGAAGTGTAAATGCAACAGTCTAAGCATGTCACATTTTTGAAACCTAATTACAGATACAGACCCAAACGTGAATGCAACGTGGCTTGAGGCTTCTTTCGGATGGTGCACCAGCGGCTAAACTCGTGCTATGTACACGGCGCGTAAGTCGAGAAGTGTGATGCACAATTACTGCACGCTAGGAAAGCTATGTGACAGTGAGATGAAGACATCAGAACCGTTCACAAGTTCGCGTTTTGCGTGGGAATGGCATAACGTAAACCGGGCGCGGAAGAACAAAGCGATGCAAAGTAAACGAATGCATGCCGCCCTGGATGTTGGTCGGGTACATTATACTGATTTGTTCCAGGAATCATTACGATATACCGAAGCATCAAGCATCATTTGTAACAATTTTCCAATTATATCAAACAGAACAAACACGGCAATGTATGGGATGACTAATAAACATTATTATAATTCATAACAGGCTGTCCATTCAATTTTTTTGCCGTTTCAAACGATGGTGAACCAAAAAGATACATTTGATAAGAAACACATATTTGTGTTTTCATGCATTACTAACAAACGCGTTCTATGTGAATGTGAATCTCGACAGGAATACTGTAAACAAGACGGGTTAACGGGTTAACGGGGTTAAAATTTAAAAAAAAATCCTTTCAAGAAAAGGAGTGAATCATTCATAACACACAAAAGTAAATGTAAATAAATAAAATGTAAAATCTGAAGAGCAAATGAAAAATAAAAACAAAATACAAAACCAACCGCTCTTGAATAAAAACACTTTTCAAAACAATAAAAAAAAACACTCGGAAAAGAAAAAACAAAAACACAAAAAAATGAGAATGAAGAATATTAATGATAAAGAAAGAGGAACAAAAGTCACTGATGAAAACAGACACAGAAACTCAAACCAAAACAAGACAAGAGCAATGACCAACTTATTGAGTGACTACGTACTCTCTCTCTCTCTCTTCTAATAAGAATTGAAAACTATCAATCAAAATGGAAGGAGAAGATGTTTTATTGCAAAAAGGTATTAATCTAACAACATGAAAAGTAAACACCAACCCATAGCTTAATTAGATGACATCAATTATATCTGTCGTACAGTCTATTTCAATAAATCATAACAAACGATTTATAATTGAGCACAATTTAATTCGCAACCATGTCCAATTTCATTCCATAACCCTTTCTACATTGGAGGAAAAGACCACCTTCCGAGCATCCCGACTTGCAAATTTAAGAACGAGTCTTCCTCTCACCCCAAAAGCTCATAACGCCCCAAGTCCAAAAGAAATGTAGATCCTCTTGAAATAGGCACCACAGGGTTGGCGGCATTTTTGTATCTTACTCCCTCGCGTGACAAGAAAAACATTCACCGTGTGTCAAAAGCACGATTAGAACCCGGACGCGCTGGTGGTGAAACACAACATGATCGTTCTCCTTCGGCGCACACGGAGGGGGGTGCGTGCGTGAGTGGCACTTTCCCAACTGGCTACCCAACACACCATGATGGGCGACCTCATGGCGCGGAAAATTTTCCAAATCTCTCTCCCTGCTTCCGACGCTAATTATGGCAAATTGACTGATAGGCCAAGAGCTAGCACGCTGCCACACCGACGGCAAATGGGATAATGATGATGACATTTAACTGAAGTGTGTGCTAATGATGAAAATGACACTAATTTTGTCTATTCTCTCGCGCAGCGGTGCGATGTTTAGGTGGAATTCTTTCGCTTTTCGGTTCGTTATTTCGCGTTGCGCTGCGTGTGCACTACAAAGCGTAGAACGAACCCATGGAACGGTTCGAAAGACGTACCAACAGCTATTGACGGTACGCGACTTAGAACATGGGAGTTGACTGGCGATAGACAGTTTAACGGTGTAACGAAACAGACGGGAGCTGCTTTTCTTTTGCAGTTTATTTTTTCGCACTACTAACAAGGTGAAGAAATCGTAAAATGATACACATGGGAACTGTTCCGAGGCGTACTCTCGCAAAGCAACTCACAACCGCCCGGAAAGTCCTGCGATGCTTTGGGTTGTGCAACTGCACATATCGCTGCCGCTTCGTCATTCGGTGGAACAGTGGAACCGTGCATGGCAAAAGATATGCTTTATCTGGCGGCCGTTCGTCTGTCGAGCCACCTCACCAGCGGTGAAGTGCCACTTCACGGTGAAGTTCCAACCGGGAGTAGGATGATATATGGAGCACACGGTTCAATGCCAAAACAGGGAAGCTGAGCTCAGACCTGCACAAGCTACAACGCTGGAGCTTGAGGGTGGCACGCTGGGAATGTAATGCAGTGCCAGTGGGGATAGAAAATAAAAGGGACACACATAGGGTGGCGTTGAGCAAAAAAAAAAAGCCACACAGAAAATGTTTAAATAAACAGCCAAACAAAGGCGAAGATCAAGCAAACGAGAGAGGCTGCAACGACAGCTTGGGAAAAGAATAAATTATTCATAAGCATGCAAAATATGCTACACAGTTCACTGCGTGCAATAGGTCGGGACAAGATAGCAGGTACATCCTACCACGTAGAATAGAACCTTTGGTGAGTAATAGAGCACCGTGATGCATCTTCTGCTTGGTACGTGTGTGTGTTAAAAAACTGCCAACGACTCGTTACAAGCTCGGGCTTTGTGCTGGGAAAATGTTAGAAAAGAAGTCGTTGCGCTTCTCCACATTCTGCCACAAATAATCCTCACCAGCCAGAAGGATTTCATACTTTGGGGCGCAATTTTCATACACCTGATAAAAAGTATGAACAATATGACATAACCTTACACCTTTGGATGGCATAATGGGATCGCTGGTAGATACAACAATTGAGACGCATGCTTATCGGCGGAGCTCACCGTGTAAGTCGTCGTCAGTTCCCAAAACTGACAGCCGATGCTGTGGTGGTTCTGTTGACTTTTGACTTTATTATTAAACCACTCCATTCCGACGCAAGGAATCGGCCGCGATGAGAAAGGTGCCGGATCGTACCTTTTCAAACAAATCTCTTTTGAAATTTCCTTTTTATTTGTGTCACCCGATAAGAGCGGTTCACGAACAAAGAAAATAGAAAACCCGCGCATAAATGGTGGCATATTCATTTGACTTCTTTTTAATCTAACCGTTTGTAAGAGTAACGCAGAATTACAACAACAAAAAAGCGAAGAAAATCCCTAACAGTGAAGTTGAAATTTATTACACCTTCGCCGGGTGAACGTGCGTCTCGAGCACACAGGTGACAAAAAAAGGGAAATAGTCAACCCGAAGCAGGCGAGAGAGCTTGGGGAAATCTTCCGAAAGATTGAGATTTGGCCGGATTTCATTAAATCGCCACAGCTCCACACCGGTAAGGGCAAAGGATAAGCCCGTGCTGTGAGAGGTAGGATTTATGCTTCAGCACCTTTTTCAGCACCGATGGACGGAGCAGGCTCTCAACAGGAACACAGCGTGACGCGTCTTCGTTTACCGTGCAGAAAATTTACACCCATTGGCGTGTGTGTGTGTGTCCTCCCAAAAAAAAAATACAAAGAGGATGTGGTTTTTTGGAAAGCTGACACCATTTGACCAAGCATTTTGCAGCTCACTAAGCTGTGAGGTAACATGAGCAGCGCTGGAAGAGAATGACGTTGTAAACTTGTATAATCAAATAAAAGCATTAGTTGAATGCTTAAAATTATAAATCTAAACATTAAAAAATATACGTAGTCTGAAAGCAAATTGTTACTTAATTCAAACATAAAAGTGAACCTTTTTATTAAAATAATGAAAGGTGAAAAAAATTACTCATTAAGTGAACAATTATTCAGCTCACCGAGAAAGTTTCTCCCTAGCAAATGAAGAGGATCTTTTCGATTATTAATAGCACTAGGAAGATGCCTAAAGGCCTGCACCGAAAAACGTGGTCTTATGGTCTTGTAAAATAGAGTAATCGTCTCCATATTTCATCGTCCCTAAACAAGTGTAACACCGCTCACCCGTGTCGGCTATGAATCGTCTGCTCTGCAGCACAGATTTATGAGCAACAGTTGGACCACCTCAAGGATCGTCATCCACTCGGGAGCACATATACGCTGACGGTTTTGTGATATTTTTAAACGACTCCAAGTGAACTAAAGCACACACACACAGGGAAAAGAAAAGAAACAAGATCCTATCTGAGGGTGCACCTCTTACCTTCCAGACGCGACAAAGACAGACACCGTACAAATTTAAAACGTGTTGTAATCTTTTTGTGTGTTATGTTTGCTTCTTTTTTTACGCTACAGGCCTTTCTTCTGCCCTTTCTCACCCAGTTAGCGGTTCGGTGGTTGAAGCTTTACGTTATATTTCTGCCTGCTTGACGGTTGTACCTTTTCGAACAGCATCCGATGTAATATGGTTGGTTAGAGATGCCTTTGCGCAGTGCAGTTGCCACAAGCAGGATTTACAGACTCGCTGTGACGAAGGACGCCAGTGCTCGAACTGCGTTTTATGAGTAGTGCAAACCGCTGCCAAAACCAATAGCAATCTGCCATGAAGTTTGAGTCCTCGGGCAACGGCTCGGGAAAAAGAAAAGGCGCAAAGACTTCACATAAAGAGCATTAAGAGAAGATTGTGTAATAACAGCAGATTGTTGAAGTTCGCGTCGATCTTCCCATGGTACCGGCAAGTACCATCCTTCTGCTTCTCTGCCGGCAGTTCGCTGCAGTACCGAACGATCCAATGATTTATCTCGGGAGTCTCACTTTTCGTGCAATTGCATTATTATCGTGTGAGATGGTCGTGGCCGTCGTTTTCCACTAAGCTCGTCTTTTCTGGGATTGTGTTTTTTTTTTGTTTTGGCAATTTTTGCTTGCAGATCCAGGTGACACTGGCTGGTAAAGGTTCTTGCCGTGATAGAGCCGTAGCATCGGGGTGGCACCAACAACAAAAAAAAACAAACAATCTCGACAAGACTGTCACGACGAATGGATGCCGGAGAGTCGTGCTGCATGCATCTGGTGCAGATAAGGCATAAAATAAGCATCATGACACCACCTGGTGGAAGGATTTTCAACCGAAGACCAATAAATAACGTACAGTGCATCCGTTAACAACGAATATGAAAAAGAGAGCTTGTGTTGGTCCAGTAAATCCTACCGCAAGGAGAATAAAATTCTTTAAATGCCCCCTGTACGTCCAGCGACTTTACCATCCATTTGGATCACTTATTTATGGTGGAAATGATTATTTTATTTATTTATGCAGCACATGCAACTCCGGGCTGAAAGAAAGAGATTCCAGTCAACATCCAAATTGCAGCGATACAGTAAATTCAACATGAAGAAAAAAGGTCACTCACAAGCATCACACACAGCTTCCAATGACTCACCTAGAAATGGTACGGGAGGCATCTGTGCATAAAGTCAGTTGGAATCTGAAAGGATCACCGTATCAAATCTTGATTCTTGTTGCTAGAAGTGACTCCGGTTGCTCCGGAATAAGAGCCCAATGGTAAGCACTTCACAGCCGGATGCCTCCTCTTGCGCTGAAACGTGTGCCGTGCTACGAAGACACACACGCCTTGACGACTTATGTAGATCTGGCCAACGCCGATCATAACCACAATGTTTGAAATATAAACTGACTATTTGTGGTTATCGTAGAAGAGGGAAAAAAAACAACGAAGAACTGAATGGATTTCCCGTTCAATATCCCATCTTCTAGAGAAGAAAAGGCTCGTGGGTTTGCAAAAGGGAAACCTACGAAGTTTAATCTAATCGATGCAATATCTTGCCCACATTCTCTCTGAGTGTTGTGGTTTTCATGCACCGAGCATTCTCCACGGCTGCATTCGACGACCATGGTACGTGGTATGTCGTGTTTCGTAGAACAAATGGTGTACCGGTAAAGATGCCAAATGCAAAAGTTTAAATTGAGATCGTGATATCAATATACGGGCGTTTTGCGGGTCTGAAGATTATGGTTTTGTGCAGTCGTGCGCACTTCGCAATACAAATATTATTGATGAATTTAACTTGCTTTTCGAGAACGGTTCGGTAAGACTTTTATTACTGCCTTCATTTTCTTGTTCAATAACCACAAGCTCCAAGCAGCACATGTTTCACCCACAGCAGCCTACCAGTGCAACATAAATGGTTGCGTTCCGAGGCGCGAGGGGAAAGAATGATGGTGACAAGAATCCGGTTAGGAAATATTGGATCCCTTGAAACGACGACGGGACGGGACGGGAAAATCTTAATTTCCAAAACCTCAGCAACAAGAAAGGAGCGCATCTCGTAAACATATCGAACAAATGGCCACTCCACTTGTCGACAAGCATGTCGCTAGCTCCAACCGTGCTAGGCCATCAATATTTTCGATATCCGGTCAAGATTTTTCGACTTTGTTTTACCCCTATTTCCGCCGCCCCTCATCCATTTCTTCCCATCGCCATGCAAACGACGAATTGAGTTTGTTTCATGCAGGGATTTTTAAATTACGATGCTTTCTCCCCCGGGATGTGTTTCGGATTTGTAGTATGTTGTGGGTTTTTTTTCTGTCTTCTTGGCATTCAGGATGGGCGAGAATTTATTGTAAATTTATTCAACACTCAGCGTAGCACCCCTGCGTGTCTGCAAACGCATCGACGCTAATCAGGACAGAGCGTGTCCAAACATGGACCCGTTTTAATAACTGCTGGGCAGCCGTTGGGCACTGTCGTCGAATATTCAATTATGAGCCATAATTTAGGATGCGTTAATTTTTACGTGGCGGCTCGCATGATACGATCTAGATGAAGAGAAACAAGTTCCGCGGGCTTGAAAGATGCTTTGGATCTAGCCATAGTAAGTTTCGGAGTTTTCACTGAATAGATTAATTATTTAGACACATGCAGCAAGTGTCAAACCATATTCTTGTCTAAAAAACTCTTTAAGTAAATTATTAACAACTTTACAGAAATAAAGTTTCTGTTTTGAGTTCCTAAATATCGAACACTGAAACATCCGGTTTTTAGTGTTATTCTTAATCTGGTTATAGCATTTCACATCCCTCTACAGAACCTTCTTAAAGACATGTGGAACTACGAGTAATGGAAATATATACCTGAATAACTGGCTTTGTAGCAGTTTTATTTTTGAATCGCGGAACTATTTTCTATAACTTTTAGTATTCTATAAGAACGATCAATGCTGTATAATTTTACTACTGCTGTACTCTAATGACATAAGGATATCTGTTGCATCTATTGCTATCGCTATTTACTTAGAAAGCAATATTTTGCTACTATTAATTGATTTTGAGTGCAATGAATCAACTTGCGAAAAATAACGATAGTTCAATACAATTATGTCCATATTGAATAGAACTGATGTTTACCAACTTGTGAATAGAACATTTGTGTTTGGTGAATAGTACTAACATTTCCTTTGCCAATTTGATTGAATAAAACACGAATTTAGGTTTAACATGCATCCATTTAATACCAAGCTTTCGATGAAATCATCTGCACGATAACTACGTTAAACATAGTTTATGAATATGTCAAAAATATTTCATAAAATTCGATTCATAAAAATTAACTTTAACTAGTATTGAACATAAAGCTTTTTAACAAATGCTGCTAATAGTCTCTATCTTCTTGGCGTAACGACCTTCTAGGGCATGCCTGCCATTTCTGGCTTACTATACTTAATTTTACTACATAGCCGGATAATAAGTCCTTGCTATGGGCGATTGGTCCGGATGGGATTTTGAACTGGTCCTGTCGTGTGAAGACTGTCGCCGCTACCAAAATACCATCGGCCCAAATGCTACTAATTCTAAATCCTAAGAAATTTACATTAAATAATACATAATACAAATTTGCAGTGATGTTCTAGGTAAATACTCTTAATTTTTTAAGGGATAAGTAATATGACGGTTTTTATATTGCTGAATTAGAGTTAGGATTAGTACCCTTAATATAATTCATAAACCCATATTTGAACCGAAATGTATAGCGTTCATTAATGACAAATTATAATTTAAATATAATTATTCTGGAGTTCTTCTTAACTCCCAGACCCAACCGTTGAACATCAAGGAATTACGAACGAAACCCAAAATAAATGCCTTCTCTTGGTAAAATACTATTCCCTACTGCAGAAAATGAAAATTTCGTGCTCGTGCGAGAATAATGAAAAATAAAAACAACAGATAAACACTGCAAATTTTAACTTAATTGCGGACCACCACCATTAAGCTTCCATTTGAACCTATAGAAAGTGGAGGAAAAAGACAAACAAACAAAGAACAATGCGAAATCGAAAGGCTGGCGATGGCGATGGCGAGCAGTTAAAAGGTTGAGTAAATTATGCAAATAAGGATAATGAACGATGCTACCGCGTCATGAGGTTCATTTTTTAAGTGCGAAGGTCAAAAAATCAACCCAACGCTCCAAGGACTCGCACTGGGTGGCTAGGACCCAAAAGGGGACGCTACACGGCACAGGTAAACAATGCATTAAAGGCAGAAGCATGAATAATTAGTTTCGCGTAATGAGTTCTTAATACACGCGCACATCCACACAAACGCTGATCGAAAGACACGGTAGGCCAAACAAAGGATGATGAGATCAGCACATAAAGAAGAACCTATGCTAATGGTTCGCTGAAGGTGGTGAAAGTGTATCGCCGTGAAAGGGTTTGTCTTGAGCAGGGACCCGAGATGACTTCGGCGAAGAAGAGTCTTTATCGAGGTATCGAGCTGGAACCTTCCCGTAGCTGTACCGGGTTCTTTCGTTCCCTGGCTTTATGAACGGTGGTAACGAACTGGATAAACCATTTTTCGACGATCTTCACCTCACATGCGCCTTATGATGATGCTTGATGATCAAAAGGAGAGCAATCAGGGACTTCGTTACGTATCACTTATGGCACTCTGATAAGCGTGCTTTAGTCGTGCACCGAAAAGGATGAACTTCACCCACAAGTATCACGTATCCCTTTGACCGTTCTTTTATTTTGAGAACCGATCCCATGGAACGGTCCGATCGGGTGCTACTTGGAAGAACCACTCTTACTGATACGTCACCGTGAGCCTTTTTGCGGACCTGGAAGATAAATCCCTCGGCGTTTGGGGATAGGGCAACTGCTAGTCATCGTAATAAAGCGAGTTTTATCCACTTGGTTGAACATTGCCGTTGGCTTTACCGTGCTCGACCGATAGGAAAATGGCACCCCGATAGGGCAAAGTATCTATTTCTCGAGCGATGGTCCTCACAGACCACCGATATGTCCCACGGTTCCTGGTTCCTCTTATGCGAGCAACATCGCACTAGTTCTTTATCTCTTTGACCCAGGGCACACAATCACGGCGAACCCGCTCTTCACAATATCAAAGCAAAAAAAAAACCCTTTGGCCACAAAACATGAGGTGTAAAGGGAAAACAGAGATGAAGAAAAAAAATGAACAGCAAAGCTTTGGTAAATTACGTACTTGAGCTTACTCACACGCTTGCGTCGTGTTTTCCTTTGCCACTCATTTGGTGAAACCCCCGCCCGAGGACAAAGGATGCGTTCCCCATCCGTTGTTGCTTATTATAAACACGAGCCACAACACACTGACGCCGCCTATCCCAACATACGATATAATCATAATAAAAGTGTCACATTATATTTATAGCAACGAATTACGTCCCCTGTCCGTACGTCGCAGACAAATGGCTGTGGGCCCAGTTTTACCCTAGATTCCGATCTGTGGTCTTCCGGAATTAGATGCGTTGTTTTTGGAGAGTTTTCACTAGATATTTTGTTGTCCCTTCGATGAAGCACAGAATGAAAATGAAAGTCTATTTCTGTTTTCCCTCCATACCAACCAGTTACAGTAAGTAACATAACTATAGTATCCTTTTCATGAGAATAATACCCAATCTTTCAACTTGAGATAAAACGCGGAAGCTACAAGATTGTAAAGAATTAAAAAATTATCTTTTTTACATCAGGCAGTTCCGTAAAAAAACTATTTCAGCAGATGATTTGGGTATTCATTTTCATAATCATTTGTTTTCCAACATTCACGAAACAATCAAAGTGCCACACATTTCACATGAAAAATCTCTTATAGCTTATATGCTTACTGAATATATTGCTAGGATATATATTCTTAATCTGATTATATCGTCAACAACCAAACCACATTTAACACACCGATTTACGTCCAAATTACGAAGTTAAGCAACATCAAACAGTGGCTAGTACTTAGGTGGGTGACCACGTGGGAAAATCAATTGTAATTGGAAGCGGCGCCGGTCCCACACGACAGAACGAGTCCAAAATCTCATCTGGACCATTCCTCCGTAGTAAGGACTTGCATGAAAGACGGCATTGGATTCGTCTAATCTATTGGAAACACTAAATCTATCAAACTTTTCAAGCGTTGTTTTATTGTAGGTCACTTTACAATCAACTTCGAATGCCCTTGGAGTTTTGACTGTTATGCTTCATTTCCTTCAAATTAGGATTTTTCAATTCTGCCGTAGTTAATCCGTTATAGCTGAAGGTAATTATAGTTAAGCTCTTCAACATTCAATTTAAATAAATCTTTTTAAAATTATTTTACATACTGTATTACAACTTCTAGCAAAAGTTCAGTAAATTGAGCTTAAATAAAAACTTCATTGACCCGATTCTCGAAGCGAAAATAAACGACTATTCACAAAGAAAAGTGATGTAAAAACAAAACGATCTAGAATAAAAAATCATTGGAATGTATGGCCCTATATTGGCCCTATCTTGGTGTATTGCACGCTTGCGAATAGTCACCCATGCAAGACGAAGGCACGGTAATCCAATATCCTGCCAATGAAATGATCCCCGTCTCACACGGTTCCTAACCTGGTAACGCAAGGGTTAGTGTATGTGTGCACGCCCTTGTGCATCGATAGCACGTTGCATATGCAGTTTTCAGCAAACGTGTACCACGACGTGTATCGACGGGAATGAAAATGGATTGCTCGCTGCTCGCACCATTGGTTGGAAGCTTTATTAAGTTTCTCCGCACTTTATTTCATTATGATAAGCACAAGACGAAATACGATCCTTCTTCGGGGCGCATTTTTCGACGAACGTTCTTTCAGCAAACGTGCGGCGGGTCTCGTCCTGTATGGCTGGACTGGTGCGGATGAGGTTAAAACCGGTAGCTTAAAGCACTTGTGAGGTATCGGAAAGCAACCTTATTGTAGTGCATTCTGTTTTGTTCGAAGTCGATGTTGTTTTTTATTTCTTCCTTTCTTCCTTACTCCATCAATCTTTTATTGGCTGTCGCTGAAATAATTCACATGACACATTTTGTGCCAAAATTCGAACCCCAGCACGTCAGCTGGTGTGCGTACGCGAACACAATTTAAAGTGGAATAATTACAATTTGCACAGTCGGGCTAAAGCTGGCGAAATATCGAACACATCCCGCTCCTGCCAACACGGCCGTACGATTCATTTGTAAGCATTACACGATGTATCATTTATATGCGAAATTAAATTATAATGAAGACACACCATTTGTTGTTTCCCGTTCGCGGCCGGCAAACGAATTGGAATTTCGCCCTGCTCACGGTGTGGCCGGAGATGCGAGTGGATCAAACTGTCCGCATGTGAGGTTTTGCGTCCGGCGTCCCATATCGATTTACATTTGCAGCCGGGTCGTGTACGTGTCCCACACCACAAGTGTGGAAAGTTTTCCTCGTTTCGCTGATAAAGCGCAAACCCATCGGACCGGACACGCCCGCATTTCCTTGTTCCGATTACATGCTGCTGCGCCAGCGTCGGGATGGGAAAATCGATCTACCGCGTAGATGATTTTATTTTATCAATCACCGCTTATACGCTTACCGCGCCAGCAATGAGGAATTTTGGGACTGTGGAAATCATACGGACCGTGTGCACGGCACACGAACGTGTCCGTTGGGTTGTGGCGTGATTTGTAACGGCTTACCAGATTATCCATTCACCATCAGCACAACTCTCCTTTCTCCACATACCGGGACGAACGCGACATCCACAAAAATGCTGGAGAAATTACCGATTTGCGGTCCTGCAAAAGACAGAACTGGCGCTTTGCATGGGACACGTACCGTCGCGCCATGTAAATCCGATAATTTCCCGTATCGGTGATGGATTATTTTAATTTCACTAGGTTCCTGGTTGGCAATGTGGTGTGAGATTCTATCGTTTGCTTTTTCGCGGTCGAATAAACGATTCCTGCATGTTCCCTTTCTGGATGTGTTTTACCTTTTTTTTATGATGCAGCATGCAGATTATCCCTCCCATTAGAAATGAGCGCATATCGTATGTAATCGGGTTTACCTGTAAGAAAAAAAAAATTAAATGAGAAAGATTAGGTATTGAAATTAATTCATATCCATTCATACAATTAAAATAATTCATTTATTTCACTTTATTATTCTACGTCGGCTCTACGCCGTATCAGTCAGTCAGTCTTCATAAAAGACGACGATTGTCACGCTTTTTCGTGTTTTTATTCTATACATCATTATTTACCGAATTTTCATAGTCAAAATCGATAAAGTGACTTCTCAGCTATGTATAGCTTAAACCCGTTATTACCAATTCTAATGTGGACTGTTCAAGAATGAATCTTTCATAGGAAAGTTGGCGTCAATAATCAAAACTACTAAGCTCTGGTAAGAGCCATTGTTGACAATCACATCTTGGTGGTACAAGTATTGGCAGTCCACGAGATACACTGTTATAGCGGACCGAAGTAATCCGCGAAAACTCTGCTTATCTCGGATTTCTGTGTGCACCAGGATTCAGTGCAACATCGTTTATACCTCAATCTTAGCGGGTCGAATTTAATTTGGTTTTTGTTTTGATTCGACATTTCAGACGACTTTTTTCAGACGAAAACATTAACAAACATTAAAAACAAATGTTTATATAGTAAAAAGGAAGATCTCCTCAACCAATGTTTAACATTATTGCTCAAAATTTGTGTTATGAACCTATTCAGCAGTCTAATTGCAGAAAGGCATCTCTTATACGCGGAATCAGAGATACGCGATTTGTTTTAGATTTGTACGCAGTTTGTAGCACAACATTCTGGAAAGAAATTGAAAAAAACTACTTGATAATGTCTTCTAATTCAAGATAAAACATTTGTTTTGATTTTTGTTCATGTTTGCTTTCAAAAAATCTGTTGAAGTAATGTAAAAACTCAATTACGATGATTATAATACGCACAGTATACGTACAGGATGCCTTAATCTCATATTCTTTCTCTAAGTTACCAAATTAATCCAAGAGCTGCGAAGATCAAAACTTTCGTGTAGCGCATATTTTAAAGTCCTTGGACTAAAGTGAACGGTTTGCAAATAAAATATTGACTATTAAAACCCTGTACTCATGATTTCCTTTTTAACACGACATAAACAAATCAAATACAAACTAGTCCAGATAAAGGCACAATTTAAATCTCTATTTCATTGTATCCCCATTTAAAAGTTTTTTTTTCTAACCCATCGCCCATCTTTCTGCCATCTACCTAAGTACGACACAGTTTCTTATTGTTAAGGCAAACTTTGCCCACAGTTATGCAATGCGCATTTAAAATTTTGTTCAATTTTGTCATCGTTTGCTAAACGAGCATACAACATCTACCATTTGTAAGCATCATCAAACAAAAGCGGGCATCATTATTCCTGCCGGACATTTTCGCTGTTTTTTACTTTACTTTACTTTATACTTTTCCACATTCTCCGCTTGGTGGTATTGCCGGTGCCAAATTGCACGTGCAACTTTTGCATATTTGTTTTCAAACGTACGGCTGCAATGAAGAGTATGCCTGATGTGCTGGTTTACAAATTTTTCAAACCCACCCGTTGTGTTCACCGTTACAGGGCGGCAAGTGGAAAAAAAACCCGCGTCCAGATGCACCGGCGGAAGGCTTTAGAACAAGCTTGTTTCGCAAAAAGTCGTGTAAAGTTTGGCACTAGTTTTGTTTGTTTTTTGTCTCCTTCAACAGCTTGTACAACTCCACCCACCTATGTTTCTATGTTTTTTCCCCTAACAGGAAAACATGGAAAGTAGGATCTACGAAATTATTTCTCGCTTCAGTTCTTTCACTGCTGCACGGCAAACAGGCGTACATTTAAGCAAACGCCGTTTTACCATGACGAAACAGGAGTGGGATCCGAGTGTTTTTTATTTGTTTGTTATTTTTCTGATAGAACGAACCATTTCGTCACAAAACGAGGCAGTAGATCGGTAACGAGCGATGAAACATCAGACAAATCGTGTATGGATGGAGGTTTCTGCTTCCGGAGAAAAGTACCCGGTGTAGAAAAACTACATGTTTAATTCGCTGGTTTTGCATTTTGTCGGAAGTTTGGAGCGCTGTAATAGTATAGAAAACGTATAACAACATATGTTCCACACAGGCTGACGTTAGCAAGCGTGTGTGCTGTTATTCAGTTATCAGAAACTCTTGACAGACCAACCAAGCGAATACAAAATTCGTTATTATCGACCGGATAGCTGTATCCATGTAGAATTCGTCCGTCAGAAAAGCTAGCTCGAATATTTTTCGCGGGGGTAAAACTTTACGACGCAATGAGCTCTTTTGGAATTCCGGCCAAACTTACCAGACTAGTACGAATGACAATGACCAACGTCACATGCCAGTTGATGGTGGATGGAAAACTTTCAGGTTCCTATGCTACCACCAAGGATTTGCGCCAAAGAGATGAACTAGCTTGTCTACTCTTGAACCTAGCGCTAGAGAGGGCCATTCACGACTCGGAGGTGGAGACTTCGGGGACCATCTTCTATAAGTCAATCCAGATCCTGGCATACGCTGATGGCATAGACATCATTGGTTTACGGCTCTACGTAGCAAGGATTGAGCAGGCGGCAAAAAACCTCGGGTTGGAGATTAACGAGGCAAAAACCAAGATGATGATGGTCACGTCATGAGAATGACACCGTTCGATTCAACCCGTAAAGTCTTCATTTGCCACATTTAGTGCTTTCTGCAGCGTGAAAATAGTAGTTGGGCGTTTGAGGAATTTATTTGACCAATTCAAACAAAGGCGAAGGTTTATCGTCGAATTGGGAACACTTTTCGACGGTTTTAGAAATACTACTACTTTACGCGCAAAAAAATAGGATCGATGAACTTTTTTCGATCCAATTATTGAACGGTGGACTAAAATTAGTGTTTTTTTTTTTAATAAAAAATATGATTATTCATGGTATTTAATCGTGAGAACTTTCTTTATTTATTGGATTTTAATTAAATTATACCGCTGAAAATGGTACATGCAGTTAAATAAACTATATTTCGTGATGTAACATTCTTAACATCCTGAATTCTTTCTGGCAATAAAATGATATTAAAATTGACCTGAGTTTCAAATGAATTTATGTATCTGTAACAGAAATCCTCAACATTTCTGGAAGAAAGTTGTCTTACATCAATATTTTCTAAATATTTGGAATAAAATCAATTTAAACACAGTGTGCAATTATTGGATGGTGTGCAATAATTGGCAATTTACTCTAGGAATCAAAAGTGAGTTCATATAGAATAAGACAGATTCAGTAGAATAAATACGTTGATGTAAGTTGAACGGTGCAAAATACACACGAGCAGCGATTTGTTTACAAAAAGGTATTGCAAAGAATAAGAATTATATGTCTATATTTTTTAGATCAACACTAGTCACAAGTCCAATTCCGGCAATGACTTCGTTCAATTGGAAAACACACAAAAGAGATCATTTTTGCAACAACCATGTACTACCACGAATATCTTGTGTGTGTTACTATCGCTTATCACTGTAGATATGATGCTAATGTAGCTCACATCACAGTGCAAAAATCTCCCCTTGCTCATGCATACAAAATACAGATTTAGGATTTGCTACATTTTAAATGCAAAAAACCCCTTCATTCCATGCGACACTCCACAACCCGGCACAACGTTTGGTAAGGGAAATTTTATTTTCACATATTTTCCTAGCAAATCTTACCAGGAGATTAGATACAGCGGAGTAAAGCGCACCGCTTCCAAGAAGCCACCAGCAAAAGTAAGATCGTTTCGTTTCGAACCACAGACAATCGCCCTAAAGTACCAAAGCTGCCGGAGATAAAGCGATTACGGTGAATTCAATTTACTTTTTGCAACCGAACTGTGACCCCAACCGTTAATCATCGCTGCGCGCAGGTTCTGAAGCGGTTGCACAAGTCCGAGTCCTTTGCATAAACCGGAAAATAAGAACGCTCCACAGCCCGTGTAGCGCAACTGAGACAACTTCTTTGGAAGCGCCAGCATCACTGGGTAGGTTGAAGTTTCTGCCGTGTAATTGAATTTCTGCTCCACGGCATTGGGAACGATTCGTAAATGGTGAAAGCTGGGCATTGGAAATCGGCCCTCGGAGCAGTTGAGTAACACGCAGTATGTTTCGATTTAACAGTTACAATAGTTGGCGAATTGTGGGTTGCCCTTTGGATCCGAAAACCATCGCAGTATGGGGTCTGCAGCGAGTCTAGACTGTCACGAAAAGGATAGCTGGCGATCGAGATGGTCGAGAGATAGCATTCCAGTCTTGCTACTTAACATTCGAATAGAGCGACTTGAAGATATTCCCATGTGTGGTATAGTTAACCCTTAAATGGCGTGCTTATTTGTTAATTTGATGTTAAAAATAAAAAAAAACGTACAGGTGGTTCTTTAATAATGACTGTGTTGGTTTTGCTTATTACGCGTAACCCATGCATCAAGAACTGCAAGGTGCTCTATATCCTCCAGTTGAATATTACGGCTAAATAACAAAATTACTCGACATACGAGTGCTGTTTAATTTGCCAACAACGACGCCTCCAACTAGGCACCGCATTACCTTCCAACACACCATGGTCCAATTGCATTTCTCAACCAGCGGGTGAACAAAATGCTCTGGGCAATGTCTGAGGCCAATGCAGCCCAACTCTAGCTGCGGACGACGATAAATCTCAACCGTGTGCCGTTGACAAATTGCGTTAGGGTTGCTGTTCCCTGATGGTGCAGGCTGCAAAAGACCATCGGCCAGACCATTGCCAGGTGTGCATTGAGGCCCGATGGACAGCACCGAGCAGAGCACTTTCCAGCTAGTGGCTAGGGACTTTGATAAAAAGGTTAATTGGCAGAACGGCGTATAATCAGAGTGCCCAAACCGTTGGACTGACCGATCGATCGAACACGGAAGATGTTGCTGGCGTTGTTCGGGAGGGATGGCGAAGCCCGGCGTGTCATTTCCGTTCGATGAAAATCTATGTCACCGGGCTTCTGCCGGTTGACGTCGTGGCAGCAGTCCATCAGCGTTGGGCACCCGGGAGTGTGGTAGCTTTCAACGCCACCTTTCCATTAACACCGGAAGGTGGTTCAGTAGCGGATTGCCGGTAGCGGCAGCAGATGAAAGGCAAACGTTCGTCCCAGACGCACGGAGGCTTAGGGCCGCATAAGCCTAAAGCCGTCGATCATTGTGTTTACAGCTCGATAATACATCTAAATTAATTCACTTCGCGCTGCCTGCGGGGCAAATGACGTGCAGCCGATGTTCATAGTCGGTGCTTTTTCGGAAAAGAGAGCTTTCGATGGGAACGGATAAATTTAACCCCAATGAAGTTTGACAGGAACATCCATCAGGCATGTTTTAGATTGCCCAGTATCCTTCACTTTGCCGTTCTGAAGTTCGGACGTTGGTTAAATCTGGTCGAGATGGTACGTTTGGGGATGTTTCTGGATTAAGCACAACATTGGACAGCATTAGAATAAATTGTGTCGATAGAAACAATCAAGCCAAAAGCCGATAGTGACAGTTCTTGCTACAATCGAAATTGTCCAAATGGAACTTGACGCCAGTTCTGTCGTGTTTGTTTGTTTCTGTAAAGAAGTAAAGAGTCTTTGAATCGTTTCTTTCATGTCTGGCAAGTTCTGTCGTGTGTGAAGCATATTTCCATTGAACCCCAAAAAATGATATTCACTTCTCTTTTCTTTAACGGCACAAAAACCTCAAGCGGTCTATTCCTTGCCATTTTGGCCCACCATTTTTGACTTTCTGTGACTTTATATACCCGTAGCACGATAGTCAGTCCTGTGAACGGTAGATTGGGCCGGATGGGATATTGGTCCGGTCTGTTCTAGTGAAGACCGGAGCCGCTACCATCAAGCCACTGAGCCGCCCAAACTT
Organism: Anopheles marshallii; assembly: GCF_943734725.1. Taxonomy (NCBI): domain Eukaryota; kingdom Metazoa; phylum Arthropoda; class Insecta; order Diptera; family Culicidae; genus Anopheles; species Anopheles marshallii. The sequence continues at coordinate 64,290,656 of NC_071326.1, read as the reverse complement.
GATATTCACTTACTTGCTATAAAAATAATTTTATTATTACAAGTTTTATTTGGAGTTCATTGTTAAAATTTAGTATTGCAATTTTTTTTAATCTTTCATTAACACTCATGTCTTTTTTACAAGCGTCACCTCGTTATCAACGTCTACAGTTATGCGTTTGTTGTAACTTTTTAATTTTAACAGCAAAAATTACCTTCACTTGAAAATATATTTCTATGCTCCATATTTCGTTGCTCTGAGTAGACTATAGATATATATATATATAGAAATATATATATATAGAAATATATGTATATTTCTATATAGAAATAGAATTATGATGATTATGTGGTTTTATAAATGATTATTAAAATACACCACAATCTACATCCACATAAAACGACCTTTTTCCTAGACCAAAAGCAAACATCAGTCAACAGTACTCCATCGGGTGGGTGTAGTTTTAATATCTCTGTTCATCACATTAAGCTGCTCTTCAGTCGTTGTGAATATTTAACGTTGCCGTTCCATTTCCGTCTAAAGCAAACACCGCGTTTCAAAAGTTATACAGCTTGTGGAGGCGAAGCATTCGCTAAAAATAACGCACTGAAAGGAGCTTTGAATCAATGCTGCATTAAAATATCATATGCGCGGCATGATTCGAAATACTGCAGCCCCAAGTGTTCCGCTTCTTGTCACTTGAGAATACACTCAACGAGGTGAAGACGCTCCGCGCCGACGGTTACTCGTTAAGGTTGGTATTGTTAGCGCATTCGAATATTCATGCAAGTCTTTGCGTCCTGTGTTCACCAAACGCCCGGCATCGACTGGACTTGGGCCAAATCTCGACAAAAGAATAACAAATCGACGAGAACGCAACGTTGGCGGGGCAAAAGCATGATGTCTTTCATCCTGTACCGGTGGTTTCCAATGAAAGTTCTTCCAATGGGATGATGCTCCACCGGACGACTTCTCGCAAGTACGAGTTACCCTGCGGTGGGATCGGTGACGCGCCCGGGCCGAAAAACCATTAATGTCGGGGCGCTTTTAATTTGTCTCTATTTACTTTATTCAAATTAAGCGCAAAAGCCCCCACCGAGCCGATGCCGAGGATGAAAAGGGAGGATATCTGAACCTGAACCGTGGCCCATGGTGGTGGCGGAGATGTGAAATTCAAACTCTCTAAACGACCGAAACGTGACTGTCGCCGGGCTGGATGTTTTGGACGATAGCCCGCAAAGGCGTATCATTAGCCTAGCCTTTGCGTCGATGAAAGCGGGATCCCGTGCGGGATTCTTCTTTCGAGAGCCGCTAATTCCAGCCAGACTGACAGAGGCAATAGCTGAGATTGTGTGTACGCTGGCGTAGCAAACCGGTCAAGTTCGGAGGGTTTCAAATACAAAATAAAGCAAATAAAAGCCGCACCGAAACAAAGCTGGCGCGCGGGAAGTTAATTTACACTTTAACAAGCTTCCCATCGTAAATTATAATCAAAAATATGGATTTTGGGGTTCGCGTCCCGGGCGCCAATACTTGACCACGACGAATTTAGATGAGTTGATTAATTTTTGCCCGTAGCTTTAGTTCCAAGAAATTCTTCGGAGTATGCTTTGGGGAAATACAATAAAGATATTTCGCTATGTTCGATTGGTTTTTACCTGCATGAAAAGCAGTAAAAAAACATTTAATCATGCGTTCGGTGTCTACAGCGTGGCACAATGCGCAGTCCCAAACTTTAGGCTATTCCAAAAATAACCACCTGTAAAGAACTTTTTTGACAGCTTCACAAGCCGACAAAGACATTGAAGGTTCCAGAACAAAAAAAAAAAAACTCTGCTCGATCAGATTAAAGCCTTTTAACGTCTCACTTAATCCACTCCATTAGTCGATGTGCGAGTTGGTCGTTTGCTTGCCGATTGTGAATGCGACTCTGGTTTCCCTGGAGCATTTCCAGGGAAAAGGCCCCCACGCAGACACCAGGTAGCTTGCTCTCGTTTTTAATGCATCCTCAAACATCCAATCAGACGTAATTTAATAAAGTTTTGCGTAGCTAGGTCATCCATTTTCGCTTCTATTTTCTTCTCGCTGCCCGTCCACCTGACTGGTGCCACCCGTGTAGTGTAGATTTTCATCGTCCAGCGTACGGATTGGTGTTTATTTTTCTTCTTGCTACGGTCCAAAGCTCGGTTGTGGGCGAGATATAGATGACCGAGGGCATGACAGCCCCCAGAGCTGACGCAAGCAGATAGCAATCTAATAAAGCCAAAAGAGCGTGCTAATGACTCATCAGATTACTGTGGCCGGCGGGAAGGATATGACTGTTGCTTCTCGAGCATCTTTACCCCTCGCATCCACTCTCGATGTACAATCTGGAGTGATAGGGTTTGACCACCTTCTGCTAGAATGCTGTTCTATGACGTCGCCAGAGGTTTGTGGAGTAGTTGTTTTTCTTCCCGTGTTCTATAGCCAACCCCGCTTCTGCAGGCTCCCACAAGAAACGAGATTTGAAAGCACTCCGTAATGGGAAGTGTACTTCACGTCTTCGGCCCTCGAGAGTGACCACTTCAAGATGGATATCTTGCCCACAATCCGATCAGAAATCCCACTGTTATCGTTGAATAATGTTGTTCAATCTAGGGAAGTGCACGGTGATTCAATGAAAAGTCTGTGTTAATAGTGATGTTTCGCTTTCTGGTTTCACCCCGGCCCAGCATGAGGCACTTGCCACTTCTCTTTGTAATCAAATTAGACATTTGTATGGTTCCTACTTCCTTCCATCACATGCACGTTTCAGATTCCTAACGAAATTCCAAGCGGCCGTCCACAGGTGTTGCTCCGGAGTTGCATTCATGTAGTAGTTACGCGCATTGATTCGTTTTCCCGTTTCAGTCGCGTTGGACTGTTGGGTGGATTAAATAGAATAAAATAAAAAAAAAAAAACACTGAAAGGGGTTAGTTATGTATTTTTTTCTCTTCTTCTAATTTGAGCCACCCTTGTGTTAGAACGCTTGAAGGTATTCCACTGCTCGAACCCTGAGCTAACTTTTTTTTTGTACCTTTTCTGGTGAAGCGTACTCTTCGGGTGGATGAGTGTTTTTGTATGAATTGTGCGCCGCTGATAGAGCCGACGAACAAGAGCGCATAAATTAGAATTTTAATCAAATTGCCAATGCACAACGGCGGGTCTGCGATTTATGCTAAACATCATCATCTTCTTCATCATCAGTCTAACATCGCACAGTGTACCGCTAGCGGAGGAATCTCCTCTCCGTCTCTCCGGGGCACACTTCAGAGCTCTTTGTCACGTGGTTTCATGTGTTTCCCCTTGAAGCCGACCAACATCCCACTCCTACTATCAGTGATGGGGCGTAAAATGATTTCATTTGACAGATACGGAGCAAGAATTCTGACAGCGTTTTCGAGGAATGATAGAGCACTCTTGTGCAGACTACTGAGCACGGATATGAGGCACATCCTCACATCATTTGGCGCGGCGATGAGTGCTTCTATATCCAGTGTTTCGGAAGTGGCACAATGTGTGGGAACGGTGCTAGAATGCAGGAAGCGAACGCGTGCACATTTACATACATTATCATGGCCGCATGATGTTTTTTTTTTTATTTTGTCTTCCACTATCAGGATGCGAATCGCGTGGTTTCACACCCCGGAAACACGTAGTACCCATACACAATACGGTTCGTTTGTTATCATCGAATAGTTTGCAATTTGTTTTCATGCTGTGCAAAGTGAAGATAAAGATAATGTAGCGCAATCAAACCAGTCCACCCTCCTGGTCGGTCGTGGAAAGTTTCTATATCCCGGGGCCTTGCACAGATGCTGTTTCTTTATAGAGAGGCAGCAGAAGAATGGAAAGCTTTTCTTTCTGCAGCGTGCTGGGGGAAGCGTTTTTCCTCAGAAATGTACCATTTGACCGGTTCGAGCGAAAAGTACTACTAATTGACGCAGCTTGTACTTGTGGCCTTGTAGTTGCAGCTTTAAAGTCTAACCATGTTCCAGGGATGGTTCGGTAACTGCAACCAATAACGATTTGACCCAGTTTTCTTTATAAGGCGTCATGCGCTTGGCGCACCATTCGAATGTAGCTCAATGTGGTTCCTGAAGGAATCTGTCCCAACCTGAAGGCTGACATACTGTTGATTGCTTCGTTGTGCGTTAATTGATCCAATTAATTGTTCAAAGATAGCATCAAACTTACTTTGCCTTAAGCCCCAAGGCATCCTTCATCTACGAAGCAGTATTCACTGGAGCGAGTATCAGTCCAGTTTGGGCATGATGAACTTGTCCTGAACTTCGTCAACTTCAACTTCAACTCGAAACATTTAAAGCCAAAGTGAGTCACATTCAATTGGCTCATAGAACGTTTACTTGTCTTGTGTGGTTCCCGCCGTATCCTGGTAGCTCATGGAAAACTTTTCCTTTTCCTCGTGTGGATTTGGCACACGGAACTGAGCGAAGAAAGTTTTCCCTCCGTAACTCACACATATCACCATTTCCGGACGTTCGTCAAGAGGTTGAAAGGGCATTTAGGCCCCTCGGATGCAGCACAATGCAATCATGAAGTGGTTACTGCACTCGTAATAAGCTTTTGTTTGCGAACTGCCTCCACCATCCCTGCTTTAGTCATATCTTTCACAGCTTAGCTACTGCCGGCAGTGACGTTTTGCGTTGCAAAGAACCTTTCCGTTTTTCATGTGCGATTAGAAAGGAAATGTGTGTCAAAAATCCTTGTGGCCAAGGAGACGCGCCTCGAAGGGTTCGCGTCCCGGCCAACCGGGTAGCACATCATAGAAAGCTAGTCGCCATTGAGAATTGGTCGGATGTTGCAGTAGCTGCCGACGGTGCAGAATGATGATGAATACGCTTTATCGCAAGACCAAAGTGTTTCCTGCTGAAAGATACCACAAAGTGTAAGGCTATCGGTACTCCGGTTGATTATGTGTTTAATGCCGCTCGCTAGCTGAATGCGAACCACACCCGATGGAATGGAGAACCGGACGATCGTCGAGTGGTGGAGGAGATACCAGAGGAAATGGTTGGGCTTCGTGTACCAGGTTAAAATAGGATGATACACGGAGGAGTTTGTGTAGGTTGCTAAGCATATAAACGTTCCAACGAGCTGTGGAAATGAATTTCGGTATGCAATTTCGAGCTACGTAACAGTGGAAGCAGCAGTGTTACGGTTATTGTGATGTGGTTTGATATGCGAGCGCCTGCCCAAGAAACTTATTCTACGCATTTGGAATATTCTTGAACGCAACCGGGTGCAAGTTTTACTCTCACAACTTAGATGAAAGTGCAACGTCAGAACAACGTAGGAAACTCGTAAATTATGGTAAAATGTTGGTAATCTTCAATTATTTTGATGGTTTGTCGGTTTCTAGATAACTTTACACACTCCAATGCTTCGTATTCACTTACGGCTATATGCCGGTTACAAGCTCTGTTAACTGTTACGACTAAGAATATTCCAAAAAGGAAGATACATCATTATACATTTCCAACCCGTAATCTGCTTAACGTATTGAATGTCTTTCAAATAATGAGAAAGTTCAACAGAACGTTAGCAGTAAGAAGCTTTTATGTGGTTCGTAAGAGCATATTAATTTATCCAGCTTACAACGAGTTCCCCGATGTAATACAGCACCTTCCGCACGAAGCACTCAACCAATGCACTCGAGTGGGGCTGGAATCAAGATGCAAAAATGGCATTAATCATTGCTCTTAATCCATCCACTCACGGCCCGTTTCATATCGTAAGTGACTTGTTCGAGCTGTTCATGATGGCGTTCTACGGCAAAAACCACACCAGGCCGTGCGCATCTCCTCACTCGGACTGCAGGTTTTCCAACCCTCTCATCCACAAAAAGCATGCCGATGTATGCAGCTTAGCATTGTGACCAGACCAGTCACTTCGACCGATCTTTTTATTTTGTGCTTTCGGATTTCGCCGATGCCGGAGTAAAAAGTGCCGTCTGCAAAGGCCGTCAATCATCGATCACTTTAACCGCAGCAGTTTCCTAGCCGCCTCGGGCTGAATGTTGGTTCTACCAGTGCATATGTAGCAACAGGAATTAGGGATGCCGTGTGGCATATGTGTGGCTAGGTGAATGAACACACACACCCATCCAGATCACGCGGTCTTCTGTCTTTCCATCCGTCGGACGTCTGTCACTGAACTGAAAGCATCAACACTTGATGTGCTTGCCGGCAGCAAAGGGATGCAAAATCAAATGCCAAACGTCAATGAGAGGAAGTTTCACACCTAGGACGATGGGCTGTGTTCTGAAACGGGGGTTTCCTAGCTGATGAAGATCAACAGAGAAGGATGCCTTCCCGATGCAGCTTCATGGCTAATGATGATGAATAATGGTCCAGTCTTCTGATGGGTAGCAGGCTTCAAACTCGACGCGGACCGGAGTGACAAGAAACACATGCAATGATTTCTACGATGGCCGGTACCATGCTGGATGTCGGTTAATGTATTTTGCCCATTTGTGTGAAGTTTGCCACCGGCACCGGCAATGCAATGATAAATGCCCCATTCGCCAGAACTCGAGGTAACAGAACGCAGCAACGCCGGCAGTACGTGTCGATAGTACGCAGGGCAAGGTAAGAAAAATCGTACGCTTTATGGCGATGTAACAATTCGCATCATGAGATGAGATCGCTCAATGTACGGCCTTTATCATGCTGGAAGGAAATTATAAATTGCGTAGAGCAACGATGATGTAAAACTACTTCCCGGGATTGGTATTACAGCTGTAAATCGTTTTGCAAACCATAAACGTTATCATCCGTTGTGTACGTTTGCAGCAGGGAAAGAGTGCATCACAAGAAGGAAGTCGAAACTTGCACTTGAAAAATGCAGCAAACCATCATTTGATGTAACAGACCCAAAGGCCGTCCCCCAAATGGTATGGGGAGGTTTTCGTTCGCAAAGTTCGACGTTGTTGCCAGAAGGCGTATTTATGAAAAGTGGATTGAGTTTTGCAAAATTACGATGCAAAGCATGGGCTGGGTACACGACAGCACGAGATAGAGCGAATGTGTCTGAAGTTTTTGTTTCTCCCTGAAATCCCAAGGTAGCTGCAAAAAGGACTTAGCTTCCGCTTTTGTCTGTAAAGCCCATTAAAGGCTGAGCTGGCTTTTTTCGAGAAAGCGAGCACCGGCTAGCAAGTCCCAGACGCCCTCAGGGTATGGTCATGGTGTGCCAAAGAGTAGCAATCGATCCGTTAATGTACGGTCGGTGGGTACGTTTGGATCCTTTTTACTGCGCACGATGAACGCTTTTGAATGTGTGGACTGAACCGGTGTATCTGTACGAGACATGAGACGGTTGTATAGGGATCTGTTACGCTACGCTTTTCCGTTGCGGTTGACTCGTTTGGCCGGATGGAGTACGATTTGGCACCGGTCCGGACGGTAATTCGCTCATTCGAAACACCATTCGTAAGTACCTTCCTCCGGTCGTTTTACCGGTCCATCCCGTGTAGCACTAGGTCTTTTCCACACGCATTTCCCAATACGCAACAAGATCAAACCGAACCGGAATCAGGAGCTAAAGGGGGATCATCGTGTAACTATCATTCCCACAGTGGGTCATTAACGGAACGATTATCATCGTTGTTATTACATCTACTCTCACACGTGTCTCCGGGTGTGTGGCGAGCAATGTGAGGATAGCCCTGTAAGCTACTAGTGTCGAGAGCCAGTGCATTGATTCCGTTGACGTTGTGACCATTAACCGAAAACGCTAACCACAGCGATGTCAAGCCATTTTGGAAACTTCCTGTACTCGTTTTTCCTCCGGGAGAAGGCCTCAAATTTATGTACTGGAACTGACACATAGGTTTTCCAACGTTAACTTCAACCGCACGCAGAACAAAATGTTGAAGGACGAGATTTGAGTTAGCAATTAACTAAGAGCACAACTATGAAAATAGAACATATTAAACAAATGAAGTAAGCCAATAAGCTGAATGGTTAAAAATTACTACCGGCGGTTTCAAGTGTAATTGCTCGTATTTTACTAAAATTTAAATTTTTAACATAGTTTCACAACATATAATAATAAGTCGTGGGGGTCGTTTTTATTAAACCAGCTCTTTATTCCTTTAAGATCAGATTCAATGTCTGTTTTAGAGCCTTTCGCGGCTTAACCAACTGACATTGGTGTAAGTGTCAATTGGGCAAGGTTGTGTGGTTCAGGTATGACAATACATTATCTTACATATAATGTAATTATAGCACCTATAACTATATATTTATATATGGAAAGATTTACATTACAAAAACACGGCAATGATTTTTATTGTACATAATAAAACACTAAATATAGTGAATTAGGACTACAAGAGTGCGTGAACAAATGAATGAAGAGACGAATTTATTTGGTTTGATGTCTCTTTTACGAAACAGACGAAAAATTTTAACAGGACAAGGGCACAATACAGGACCTCCATATGAACATTGGGCCCGAAGCTGTACATTGTGGTAATGAGTTTATAAAACGGCACAAGACAATGTTTCTGTTTTACGCTGCAGGCAGGCAACCGACGCCATCATGCTAAGTGCATCCACAACACGCTGGCATCTGATCCAGCGTCTAGATAAATTGATTTAATAACTCCGGATGTGACTCCTCCCCGAAATAAAAACAACCTACAGGCACCATCACACACGGCAACCCTGATCAAGTCAAACCGAGTAGCATCGCGAAGGTTTAGCTTTCAATTGAGGGGGGAAAACCTTCAATTTCATTAATCGATTGCTGCACGGCCTGTCCTGCAGCTATAATCCCAGCCCGGAGGCTGCTGATTTATCGCACCGGAGGAAGGTTTTCACAAGAGCTGTGGAAAGTTTCTATGAAGATTCGACCAAACCGCCAGCGCAACGCATGTGTTTGTGGTGCATTCAACGCATTTTCAGAAACACAAAAATGATCCACATATAACGTACAAGTACAACTTATATTGCAACCCAGTACGACCGTCACATGCGCTTGATGCAACGAGTGACCTGCCCAGGAAATGCCCAACAGCCGACGAAGCGTCGGGGAAGAGAAAGCAAACAATAATCAATACCCTTTAAATGAATTATTTAATGAGCTCGGGCTACCTGTTGATTGCGATGGGATTTAATCGATTTTAATTGCACGCCTGAGAGCTGCATTTTCGATTGCATCCCAGCGATTATTCCGGGCCAAATGGTTTCCGAATGGTACAATAACAAAAAAAAAAAGCAGAAACAAGACAGGACCATGGACCAATTTATACATCGATATTGGGGCCAGGCTCAAAATGGCGGTAGGACGGGTGGAAAGATACGACATTTGGCCTGAGCGATCGGACGAAGAATACGGGTACCGATTGTACTTCAAACGACCGATAATAATGGAGCTCGATGCATCTACCAACTACAAAACGTTCGATATTTTAGAGTTTTTTTTATGGAAAAAGGAGCCGTATCATTTATAACATTCAAACTTTCGGGTGGGTTTGAAACTTTTGTGGTAGAATATACAGGAAGATGCAATAATAGTATATGACAGTTATGGTAAATATTGCAATATAAATATATATATATATATATATATATATATGATATATGAATAAATTTAATTTGGAAAACAATAGATGTTTGCCATGAAATGTATTTCACGGATGTTTCATTCAACTCAGCATGATGGAAAGAACCATGAAAACGAATCGAACCATACTCACGCACTAACAAAGGGATGATGATTTCGGAAAATAGTAATTAACTCACACGTTCAGTTATTCGATTGTTCTGAGCATTTCATGTTGACAGAGAATTTTCTCAACACTGATGAAAATTTTGCACCATCTGCATTCAAATCGAACCAATTCCTCTGAAATGTGCCCATCAACACACCAAAGAAAATCGAAAAAAAGCTTGAAAAGACAATTATGCACAATACATGCCTACAACGGCATGGGCACGGAACAATGAAAACCGAAAAAGAAAAGAAAGAAATATATTTATAATGATAATAATAAACACACCCGGGCACAAGAGCAATGGCGGAAGAAATCATCGTCATGCGACGTGTTGTTCATCAACACCGTGGAATCGATTCCAATGCTCCATTCAATGGGTATCCTAAAGCCAGTACGGTGCAAGGGAACGACAACCGAAGGAAAGGGCAACACGTACTGCACAAATGCGATGAACGTCAGAATCGCCGAAATGATCATCACCACCAGATAGTAATGACACCGCGAGCCAGTTTAATGATAATGTGCATCGTTGCACGCTGCCAGCACAAATCGAAGCGGATGACGGTCAGATGGTGTGGGGTGCGACGGGCACTGAGTAATTTGGGTGTGCGCTTTCCACAGGTTTTGCCCCGTTCAGGTAAGATAGGACACTTTTTGCATTCAGCCGGTTGCATTTTTTTTTCTCGCCCATCGTAATTTTGTCATAATGCATCTCAAAGTGAGCACTACATAACACACACCCGGGCTCGGTGTACCGCACATTTGCTTTGTGCACTCAAGGGCTTAAAAGGAGGACATCGTTCCGGTTCGTTGCTACCGCCCGGCACACGTTGCACCTTTGGGGAGCAATTTATTTCAATTGTCCTCTTCGTTGGAAGCTTTCGTCCATTACAGCGTGGCGGCAACATGAAATATGAGTGTTGAGTTATGAACGAAACGAAAAAACTGCCCAACAATAACGTCAGAAGGTGCCATTTTGTTAAGATCATCAATCGGTTTTTATCGATCGATCACACAAGGACAGTGCTGCATAAAATGCAACGTGCGGCCGGGCAAGAATACGCAAACTTTGCGGTAGAATTAAGAACCGTACTGGTTACGCTTAATTACAACCGTAACAGACGCTGAGGTTATGCTTTACACACTCTATTACACGCAATCAAACGACTCTTCAAGTAATTGAACCAGGCAAAATGTGACGCAAGATAATATCTACTGTTCGCTGCAGGGAAACAACAAGATTACAAGATTTTATCGGCTAAAGTCGCTTGAAGCTAGATGCTGGAAAATAAAATGAATAAAAATGACAAACGTAATCAGCAAACAACATCTGCCCAATGATACTTGCACGCAACCTGTCTCCACTTTGTCCGCACTGCATCTGTCACTCGAGGGCTTACCTGTAACGATATCAGAAGTGAAAACGGAAAAAAGATGAAATAATATAGCAAAGTTAATTGTTTATTAGCATGCAACGTGCTATTTTTTAACACCGAACAAAGAATTTAGTCCTTCGAGCGAGAGGAAAGGATAACAGTGACGGTTGAAAACTGCAAATTTGCTGACATCAGCTGTAATGACGAAGCGACCAGACGGCAGACACTGCACCAAAACTCATTGTGGTTTAGAGCCCGTTTGGAGCACGGGGCAGAATAAGTTTAAGGTCATGAAAACCCTGTTCCGCTACTGATTTCCAACCATTTTCAGTTCGCATCGGCACAGATAACGGGAGGTGGAAATTAAAATAAATCTCACTTTAATGTAAATTTATAACTTAATTACAGACTTTCAGTTCCGACGGTTTCCTGCTCTGGTCCCTTCTGGTCGTCGTTGCCATGCAGCAGAGGCGTTGACAATGAAAAGGACGTTCATAATGATAGGGCAGGTCAAAAAGTTAAAATAAAGCTCATATTCACTGAACAGTGGCAAAACAAAAAACAACCCATATGGTGAAATTATTGTTGTACGACAGATGGTTGTGCATACCACCATACGCCAAAGGTCATCACGACATTGAAACGGTCCCATTGAAGCTAGCACAACCAGGGGGAAACCGGCCCGCTTCGGACCAAAAGGGGTCGTCCTTGTGGTACAGTTTGGGAATGGTGGATTAATTAGCACCTCGTGGTACTGTGTCATGCAGAAACTAACTTTATCGGCTCATCATCACCGTGCAAAGATGAGATTTACCCGTTAATACCCACCGGTTCGGAGAAAGCATCGCCTGCAAAGCGAATGTGTCATTCCCATCGGCAACATTATGAGAATGTCACTGAGATGTTTACAATTATATCACTGACGTTAGTTATCTTAGACCCAGCATGCTGGCTGTTCTGGGCAAACCCGTTGCGTGCGACGAGTACAAACATGCTGCGAGCATGCAAGCATATCTGTCAGTCGAGACACTAATCGCTTCTGACGCGTCGAAACGTCTTTCGTCGAAGCTACGACGAAGAATTGCTGACGGTTAGTATTTCGAGGTTGCTTGGCTGGTGCGTTGTCAAAGTTTTCCCCTTTAACTTTTCCGATTCGCACGAAACACACACGAAGGAGCAGGCATACCCATTCTTCAGGATGACTTATCTGAAACTGTCTGCTATGGATGGTACGTGACACCAGTGATGATATGAAGCTTTTATTTGCACAAGCGGTAAATTGGATTCGGAGAAGATTAAATATCTTAAAGCAAATGGCTACTTGAAGAAGAACATGTTTTGCAACATAGAAAACAATTGTATCTTACAGAATATCTTGAGGACAGATGTGAATTTGATTTAGTTTTGATGAAATTTTCTTTTAAAATAAGATTCATACAAATCAAATCGTTATCCATATCTTTATGCAAATTCTACAGAAGATTGCGCAGCACTAACTCTAATCAATCATAACATCTCTTAATTGATTTCAAGATATGAATACAGCACAGAAGATTCCAGATATTGCAAAGCCTCACTAACAATAAACGTTTGTTGGGAAAACTCTGGAATGAAAATTTCTATGAACTAATTACCAAATGCGTCGTTATACCGCAGACCATTTCTTTAGTAAACATAAAATCTTGTATTCTCGTATTCGACCAAAACAAAAATATCACTTTTAGGAGTCATATAATTTTTTATCTATTTATCTATTTATCTTTTACCGACCAAGAGCATACATAACACTCTCAGTAAATATAGCTGGTCAAAACAAACTAAAACATCAGTTCCCTTCGAGAAGAAAATGATCAGCAGATTTTTGGAATCCATTAGAATTCTCGAATGCACAGAAGGACAAAGGAGTATTACTACTAGTTGCTACGTTTTTTCAAGCTGCGATGAGGTGGTCATGTAATTAGAATTATGCCGTACGATCCTTCACTGGTACAAATAGAAAAATCCAATACATTCATTTATCTAGCACGCACTTGATGTCATAAATCTTGTAGCCTTCCAGAAAATGGTTGCCAGAGTAATTAATGCATTGAATCGATAAACAACACTGACGTGCACAAAAGATTAGTTTCGCTCAGGACCAGGATGGATGCAACGTGGAACGTAGCAAACGATACATTATTACTGAATTCTGCACACACATTGACAGATGGCCAATAATCACTAAGCACCGGGAGGAAGTCGGTAACACTGTTGCCTTCCGCTCATCACTAGCTATCCGATTCGACTTTCGAAGAAACTAACTAATCAAACTACCATCCTTCCTAGCCAGAAGCTCCAGGAAAAGGCGTATGTGCCACCCCGATGAAAGGGACAGCTTGAACGGATGATTTGTTGTATAAATAATCGATGGCACATAGCAACAGTTCCACAAGAATTGGTCGCAAAATCATAATTATTCCATTGGCCGCAGGGTACAGTTGAGACGGGTGAAGTGAAACAGAAAGTTATAAATATTATCCATAGAAAAGACTAGCGAAACATTGACAAAACTAACATCAACAACAGAAAGAAAAGGAGAAATAGAGAGAGAAAGAGAGAGAGAGAGAGAGAGAGAGAGAGAGAGAGAGAGAAACACTTTCAACCAGATACGGCGGGAAACTTGGACGTGTTGTATCGCACGAAACGACAAGCCGTGTACTAGTTGGGATGCTGGCAGGAAGCTTTCCCGAACTACCTACCCTACTTCCTTCACACTCCCAACCAGGCAAGGTTAAAATTGATTCCCGACCAAAACACCGACGCGCGTCTTGACGATGTTAAAACGTTATTTATCGTTTTCAAATGATAATCAACTGTGTTTAACATAACAAAAGGCGCACGTGGTTTTGCTCTTTTTCCGCACCGCGAGCATGAATCTCCGAAAAACCACCGTAGACATCGCAATCGTTAAGCATTCGCTGCCTCGAGCAGTGCGACACGGAATTAAAAACGGAAATACGACGTATGACAATAAATTCGACGAAATTCAGTAGGTGGCGATCAGCAGCCCTTTTTCCCATATTCCGATCTTCAGCACGGCAACAGGATGAAGGCGAGTGAAAGCAAGTGGAAAGGCATCGTGTATGTATCTGGCTGTGTGTGTGTGTGTGTGTGTGTGTGTGTGTGTGAGTGTGTGTGATATAAGAAAGGATAGAGAGACCACCACCATCGATTTCACTTTTCCAACAAGTGAAAGTTGTGGATTCTTGTCGCGCGTCGGGAGTTCTTCTTTACCTCGTGGTGGAGTCTGTCCCGCAAAGTTCGTTTTTCGGCATATCAGCATTATTGAGGAAAAACTGGCACGATTGGGGAACTCCGGACCCGAAATCGGTCTGCGTGAGGTGATGTGATGCTAGCGGTTTATGAAAAATTCACAGCACGACTTCTTCGACAGCCCCATGTTGCTGACTCGACTGGTGTAGGACAATGGTAAGGGAAGAGAATGCGAAAAAAAGGATGCTACCCTTCTGTTTCACATGTACAGGATACAAACACACAGCGGCACGCACGCTGGAAAAGAATGTCGATTTTCCGATTGGCTACCACCACTCCTTAGCCAGCTTCTTTTCGTTCGTTATCCTTTATCCGGCATGTACACCCCCGAAATTTCTGATTGGGTTGAATGGACGATAGGCATCGAAGGAAATATGTCTTATTTCTATCTTCCCCATCGGTCTCTGCCCACAACTTAACCAGTTGGTGCGTGACAAACATGCCACGTGAGTGTTCCAGCCACGTGTGGCTGATTCCTTTTGCGCAGTTCCTCCATCTCTTCCGGATCGGTACGGATATGCTCCCAACGGAAGGAAATTTTTTTTTCATTCCATTTTTTTTGGGTTAAGCATCGGCTACGGCGCACAGGAAAAGTCACCAATTTTTCAGGCCCACGTCAAGGTTCACTTATTGACGTTTAGGTCTATTTTGGGTTGAGATTTAGGATTTTTTTTATTCTTATACACACCCTTCGACCTACGTGTCAACTCCACTTCAGGCAAATTTGTGGAGTTCAGAGTCATTTTAAGGAAGTTTATAATTAAAGTAACTGTCATACGTTTATTCGGTTAAAATTGCTAAAATCATCATGGATATCTAAACGTTTTAAATTCACAAATAGAGGATTCAATTCGAACGTTCGTCAACCTGCGAGAAAATGAACATTCAGGAAACCAGAAATGGTACACCAGGGCCTCGTTACTATCGAGCCATAAAGAAGAAGTAGTAGACTATTTCATGGACACATTTTTGTCCAAGATTTTCCTGCCAACATTTGAGCGATTTGGCATTAAAAGTTTAAAATACACTTTTCATGCAGTCCGTTGATGTCCATAATGTATAACTTCATCTAAAATACAAGAAAATACAGAATTATTTTTCAAACGTGTATGGATATCTCCTTCTATAGTTACACCATATATGATCCAAATAAAATGCCTAAAACAAAACTGAGAGTCCCAAACTAAAAACAATACTGAAATCCTACCCAAGAAGACTGATAATCATTTTGTGCGGTTTCCCCAATTCCAAGAAACCAGCAAAAATTCCTATCAAATTCAATTGCTTGACCTAAAGGGTGCGTTGTGTCAGTCGAAGCAAATCGAACCAAAGTCGGAATGAGCATTCCTCTCTAGCAGTCAATCGGAAAGATAACGACAAATAGACAAATAAAAGGCCCGCATTCGAACAGTGTTTGATAGGTCGAGTGACAAATGGCGTGTTATTGGTGTCCACAGAGATTCGAGATTGAACTATCGGCGGAGGAACGCTCTTGGGTCAGTGGCCGGATGGTACTGAAATCAGCGAAAGAATTATTAGCGCTGAGATTAGAGGAAAAAAGGCCCCGGAGCAAATATTGTAGGACATGAATTTGGACTGCTGTTAGTTTTTCGTTTTGCCATTTTCTAGGTCAACTATCATCTCTCTCGGCTTGACGGTGAGTTATCTCAATTAGGTAGCCAGCCGTATCCAGCCAGTAGCCGTTTCCTGTCGACAAGAAATTTATAACGAATCACCCTCGCCAATCCTCGCCCATCAAGAGCGTTTTACCCGCAGGGTACTAACACGCCACAAGATGGCTCAGATTGGCTCGGACTCACATTTCCCATTAGGCTGATTAGAGCACCAAACGCAAAAAAAAAGAAACAAAAACTCGCCATAAAATCCTTCCGTCCACCAATTCGCAAAACAAAGTGCCACTCATCGCGACCATTCATCTCGTGGTGCTACGCCAGCAACGCCAAAATGATGATATACGTCGTCCGAAAGAAAAGGGTCTATAAAAACTTGCCAGGCCCGTTGCTGATTTCAGGCACCGATCGTTCGCGTGTTTTTATTATAACTTGACGATTATGCCACCAGAGCGCGACAGACAAACGAAGCACATAAAGAGCTTGCCCTCTGCTATCCGATAATGCAAGCAAGATTGCCCCCCCCCCAAAACAGAGATGTTTGCTGAATAAAAGCTAAAACAAAACAAAAATGCCGCATTCATCACCAACCTGGATGCGGGATGCGGTTTACACCGGTACCGAAAATCCGAAAACCCGCAGCTTAAGCACCTTAAGCGGGCGTCTGTTAAGCGGCAACCCACATGCTACATCCTGGTGATAAAAATAGCTGTCCCTCGTCCATCCTTTCGAACCGTACATCCAACCATAATCGCAAACAGGTTAATTAATGAATTGATATCGCCGACGCTAACTACCTGTTATATGGGGAGGATACACATAAGTACATTCGTCTTCCACCCCAGACACTAGCGTTCCTGTTCCATCGGGGACGCGACCAGATAAACAGCTATAACAGCAAAGCACTGGCAATGTGTTTGTGTGTGTTTTTTTTTATTTGCTCTACCACCATTCCTTCAGGTGTGCCGGACTGAAGATGAATTGCTACCGGTTGGCAATGCGAATCGTGACCCGGGGCCCGGTAAGTACGTGAAGACCGGAAAAAAATGGACAGCAGATTGTCACAGCAATTTGTTTTATCTGATGGGATGTTGTTCGTACGACCCGTACACGAAAAGGCAAATGGTTCATCGTGTCGCTAGCAGAGAGAAAGTAAAACCTTATGCTACATGCATGCAGCTCCATATGTTTACGGTATACATATATGGTGAATCAGTGGATGAACTGAGACGAAAGGGAAAAACATAATTAGTTAAGAGATTGCGTCTAAGTGGATCAAAATGAGTGGTTTTAGAAACGGCATGAAGAGACAAAGTTAAGGCTATGATTGATATTAAACAAACGTTCGTACTCTATTATTTGTGTTGACATCGATCTCGGCGAACCTATTCAACCCACCTAACGGTAACGAAAACGGAACGAGTTTAGCTAATTTTAGAAATAGTTTTAGTGATATATACACGATATGATTATTTTAGCTACAATATACAATACAATATAATCGGGAGAAAAAAACCAGAGTACAGCTGTTGTAGAGGTATTACAGGGGTAGGAATGACAAAGACCAACGTCACATGCCAGGTGATAGTGGATGGAAACTATCAGGGCATTTTGCAGCCTATTTGTTTTGTCTTTAACCTCGGAAAAGGGAAACTTCGGAGAACATCTTTTACAAGTCCATCCAAACCTACTCAAAACCTTTCATGACGAACAATGCTTCGATTTAGTGATGAGAAAAATCGCTCCCATCAGAGATTCGATCCGACCGATCCGGATCCACCTTGGGAACGATCCTTCGAATCCGATCCGAATTCCGCTTTGGACAAAATGGAGTGTCTTCTTCTTTGTGACTAAACAGAATATATTTGCGTACATCCCAGCGAAGATGTATCCTGAACATGTTCACAATATCACCATTTTCAAAAAAGGAACAGTAAATGATGGCGAATAATGTATATTTGTATGTGAACTTTGGCTTATATGCTTTGATATGCTTTGTTATTTTAGATATTTAAAGCACTGCAGACGTTTGCAGTTAAAAGATGAAACATCTCTATAAACCAACAAAAGCAGAAGAAGAAATATATTAAAATAACAAAATCTTGCTACACTCGAATTTATACGAAACAATTCAATTTATAATCCAGAGGTTTCTGGATTAAGGATTGGATACGGATTGATCCGATGAAGGATCGATTACCAGAATCCGGTCTGATCCGATCCGCTCAACACTACTGTGATTGAATAGAACTTACAGGGTTTTACACTTTAGTTTTGACTGGCAACACACATTTTTTGACGCGCCGCACTCGATTTCTTGTCGCCGGCGCACATTTTTATTTGCTAAGCACCGGATTTTTGAACGGGAGCATTCAATTTCATCAACCTGATTCTTGGCAGCCTTTCGGCCGCATGTTTATAGACATATATATAGCATATAGACAATGGCTGTGAAAACTGACGAAACCCTCATAGCCGCGTTCGGGTATGTGTGAACGCCCCTCGTATGTGTGAGCGGAAAATGAAGAATGCGATACAATGACAATCTTTACGAGCTGTTTCTACATAAGCATTGTTCTTCAAATTGAATTATTGTTATGAAACTTAAACTAACTGTATCATGTGAATTTAGTACGAATACTAAACATAATAGTAAATAAAACGGAAAAAAGTTTGCATTTATCCAACTTCACGTGAATCACGTATTGTACTCTCCACATTGAGTCTCTGGTGAAATTGGCTTTCGTTACGCGATAAGTCATAATGTTTGGAGTTCCAGTAACAAATGTAACTTGAGCGGAGCATGCTTCTACAATAAAATGTCCATCAGTGCTAGTGGAATCATTTCATTTCACGATAGAGCATTCGGTATCGATCTACTACCCATCAACAAAATAATCAATTTTCCTTACGTCGAACGAACGGAACGCATTCGTCTCATCAGTATCGAGGCAATAAAATTACAAACATAAAGCTGGGCATCGTAAAATACATGTTCTCTCGGATGCCTTCGAACCCCTTTAACAGCGTGCTTTCGAGCAAACGAAGGTTTGTGGAGCAGCAATGGACGATTTACTTTCGGAGTAAGGGTTTTCTGTGATTAGAAACTTGATTCCTTTACGCCCCTATAATGTTTCGGTTTTTCAAAAGGACACAAAATGGGGTTGGGGAAATGGGGAAAGAAACGCAAAAAGACACAAAAGTATTGAAAAAAAAGCAAAGTATTAGCACGGAGCAAAAGAAAGGGACGGAATGCAAACAGAGAGATTCATCATGCCATGAGACCCACATGTTTCATCACCCGGTAGGTTCCCCTATCAGCAAGGATATAAAATGGAATCGCAAAGAGAAAATAAATGTGAATAAAAATGAATTTACCGGGCCGGCAAAAACTTTTCACATGGTAAGTTGCAAGGTTATTCTTGCCGAAACCGTCTACCGCGCCACCGTGGGAGGGTGCCATTTTCACGATGGTAATGGGAAAATTGTCCCATCCTAGCTTTGCTATTCCGGTGTACTTTCGCCCATCCTCACAGACGGGCGGTTAAAGTATTTAACGAGTGATAGACCCTCGGAATGGCTAATGGAATGCAAACGCAGCTGAGTTCTTGTCCTTCGCTACAGTTACGCATACAGACAATTTGCAGCGTGTGCTCGAACTGTAGACATGGAGGGTTGAAACGGAAATAAAGAAGATTTTCTGATATCTCCTTTTTGCTACTTTTTGTGTGCCGAAGTCACCCTCGCGTGTGTACGATCACGGTCCTATCTCCTATTCCTAACAGAAACGGCACGCGATGACGTCGTAATAATCGAAAGTTTGGATAATCGATTATTGCTCTTTGCGGTGGGGTATAACAGTGAGGGAAAATACGGATTGGAAACACGTACCGATATGTGGCAGAGTGTGTCCCTCACACTTCCAGCAAAAAGAAGCAACAGAATCATCGTAGGGATAAGCAGACGATGGGAGTTTGCCAAGAAAATGTCACATAAATTGAGTCAATCTAATTAGAAACGATTTTTATGATGGCAACGGTTCGATTAGATGTGGTTCAACTACCCTCTTCTGCTCGACACCATTGTTCGACGGCGTTTTTAAAGCAAAGCACCTGTTACCACCTGGCCCTACCCGCACTCCAGTGTCCGTGTGTATATAGCATCTTGTACCGTAACTTTGGAGAATAAGTTTTCTGAGCTGGTAACTAAATTAAATCTTCAAAACAAACCTAAAACTTCTATTACCCCACACGAAAGCCAGCTCGGACGAAGGAACCGAAAGCGTATGCAGCTGGAAGTGGAGTGAAATTCAATTTCAGCTCTACTAACACGTCGCCGACAATTCGCAAAATAGAATCCCGGAAGTGGTTGCAGCTTCGCACGGTAGAATGGTGGTACCCACTCGGCAGCCATTTTTGGAGGTTTGGATTGTGCTGAGAAAACACCGAACAGCACGCCGTTAATTGGAAAACGGTCATCATGGCGAATGAAACATCCGGGAGCTATACACACACACACACTTAGAAAGCATGGCTGGGCTGTATGCTAAGACCTCAGTGAGAGTGCGAAGGGTTCTATTTGCAGCGCACCCGCCGTCACTGGCCATGCCAATGCCATTCTGGGTGCATTTGGCGAAACAAGTTTTCCCACCTGAATCGTTTCATTCTGTGCTTCCCTCTAACCCGAAACTCCACTATGGTCGACAAGCTACACTCGCCGGACCCGGTGTGGATGGGAACGTTTTTATTAAATTTTCTATTTGCACAAGCAGATAATTGTCTGAACCGAAGCGTGGAACATGCATTGCTGTCGATGTCTAACAAGATAACAGTGAAGTAGCAATGTCACGCCCGGATCCTATCTTGAAACAGACCAAATGAACTGATTTTGCTGTATAATCTAATAGATTGGGCTTGTGCGGGAGTAAACGGGGTTGAAATGATAGTAATGGGAGCAGCAACAGCAACAATTAAAGTGCATTCTAGCAACTAATTAAACTCGATTGTAATCTAATTTTGTCTGTTGAATTAAAAAAGAATTAAAAAAACAAATATAATACAAATTGGTTAGGTAGCGAAATGGACATTTTTGTGTTACTTAAATTGAGGTATTATGCTACATTACATTTTACAGTAAACGATTGACATTTCTGTTACTTTTTCTACATTTCAACATGTCTCGTACTTCGTTACCCAAATATGGGTGTTGACTGTAAATATTTACAATATTTACAATTGAAATGTATAAATGTTACAAGAGCCAGCGTCACCCAAATTACAGTGACGCTCTTGTGCACTTGGAATAAAATTTTCATTTGCCTTTTTAATACGGAATCAATCGAACAAGCACCTTAGCGTAAATTAAAAATGTACAACAAAAAATTTATTTCAAACTCACATTTCGTAAAAAAAATGTATTTTTGGGTTTATTATTATAGTTCTAGAACAACATAGTAATTTTTTAAAAACATTGTCCCGAGAAATGTACGCAAAATGATGGATAAATTAAGATACTTGTTTCGTTCTGGGCAATTTTTTGCCCTGAGCGCCAAACGTGTTAAAATATAACAAATGTTTCGTTTCGTTAAAAAAAAGAATTCAAATGTGACTATTTCCATTTGTAGTAACAAACGCAACAGAGCTTCAACACTTTTAATTGACAATCTCTCTACACAGTACGCAAAGCGTCATTCCCTTATCTGTACGACATGAAACTTGACTAAAACCATTATCAAACTCGAATAAACATGATTTGTGTGACAGTGAGTGGTGGCAACTACTCCCGGCCGTAATCCTCGCGAACCAGCCCGGGTGTGAATAGTCAAACCATGTACTACGCTTCACCTCGTACTCCATTTTCCCTCGAGCAACCACGCGGTAAGCTTTATTGTTGCAAGTTTTATTTTTACGATCGGCTAAACTCGGTCCGCCATTGGAAAAGCGTCTGTCGCCTGCGGCTGGGCATTGGTTCGTTAGTTTTGCAACAATGACAGGGAAATGGTTTTTCGATCGAATTTTTCCGACAAAAAAAAACTGCAGCCCCCGAAAAAGAAAAACAGAACTTTGCAACGATGACACACTCAACAGTCGGTGGAGGACCTACCTGTGGCAGAGCGCCCGGTGTGCCCTCGGGAAGTCGTGGCAAATCTCACCTCACATATTGTACAAACCACCCCTGTGTGCCAGGATCAACGAAACCCACACCGACGGGAAGTTTCGGGAACGGACATAGTATTAAAAGGAATAAAGAATAAAACGCAGACATCACACGGCTAGCAAAAATCCATCGTAAGCCGGTGGACACGTTTTACTACTCCCTCGGTACCGTTTTATAGGGTATTTATTCATTCCAAGGGAGTTTTCGGCACAGCTTCCTGCCGGGCTTTCGGTAAATTGTCCTTCCACCGCACAACGCTCGACGTTGCCCAGCGGTTCGTCGGGCTACAGATAACGCTAACAGTATACACACTCCGGGCGTTTGAGTTCCGTGAGCAGCGCGCGTGCACGCCTCTATACGTATGTTTGTAGCATGGTAGTGAGTGGGAGATATACTTCCCACCGGAACTCTGGTGTTGAACTCTGGCTTCCGGTTCCACGGGGCCAAAATTGTTGCCAGATTTACTAGCGAGATCGTTCGCCTTCTGTGCAGTGTGCAGCATGCGCACAACAGCCCAACATCTTGCCATTTACCATTTCCGAACGTTCAGGCTCGACATGCGTGACGTCTCGATTTGTTGCGTAGAACCACACCATCGTGCATCATATGGTCCGGATTCACGTGGTCTGCCTAAAATCGGATTTTCCAACCAAAAATCACAGAATCCCGCTCGTTTGCACCGGATCCACCAATCAACCGAAAGAGAGAGAGAGAGGCTCGACCGGGGAAACTGATTCGAACTGATAACAAATTGTTTGCTCGTCCGGCGGCGATTAGTCTTTTCCCTTCACTAGGCTGTGGTGCCTATTGCGGAGTGGGGTTGATTTATGGTACCGCCGGCGGCCAGATAGTTGTCGGTTTGGTCACGAAGTTAAATACGTGGATAGGCGGTAGGGATTCTTTGCACTGCACTTATGGCAGCACGGCGACAAAGCGCTACGACCGCCAAACGTTTACTCTAAGACAACTTGATTTTGTAAACAAGCAAACACAGACTGGTCCCTTCATTCAGTTGCATAAAAGATATTGCTTATTTAATTTCGTGAGTGCATCGGACCGATGATTTAATTTGCTCAAGGCTATCAAATGAGGGGAATATGTTTGAATAAAGATTTCTGTTCGAAAGAAAGGAGTTTTTCAAGAATGAAAGAATGTTTCCGAAAAAGCTGGTGATAGTTTGCCTCGTGGAAAAGGTGCATGGCAAACTGAAAGTAGTAGAAATGGATAATGGTTTAATTATATAAAATATTTTTAATTGATCCTTTTAGTACATTTTACCCCACAGAGCACTCGCGCTCAAACTCGCGGTCGGGATATTAGATTGACAAAGGACGGCGCTCGTCTATGCGAGGTTAAGAGGATTCCCTCAGCCGGTCAAGACCGTAAGCGGTATACAGAGGTCCTGCAGCAAACCAAGACCGCGAATCAGTTGTAACGCCGCATAAATAAGTAACCAACTTAAAGTAACTTAAAGTTCTTAGATTTATTATTTTTATTATTTAGATTATTATTTATTTATATTTGTCTGATTTGTCCTTTTTTGAGTGGAGTACAATGGTCCATGATCCTTCTACATATGAATTAGATCATAATTTTGTTCAAGATTTTCTATGAAAATATTTTTTGTGTAGTTGTAACAGACTGTAATAACGACCTTTGATAATTTGCTTAGTTGCAAAATCTACAATGCAGCTGAAGAAAGAGATTATCGACTATAGGACTGGTCGTTTGTGTAATTTTAAACGTTTCATACGTTTTCTGCTTGAATTTCATCGCAAGCTAATTTTATAATTCTCCGAATGATTTGAACATTATTTTCCAAACCAAAAGCCCTGTCGACCTTCCAAACGTAAATATCATTGCATTACACCCACGGCACATGCGTGCCTCCCACTTCCATACGAAATGTCTAATTTCAGGAACTTTACTGTCACGTGAAACGAACGTTCCCTAGAAATGTCAACCATTACGGTTGACGAATTTCGAAACCCGGTAGATATTTTGTTGCCAATAGCAAACCCAAAAGTAACAAAAAAAGGTTTACCCCCCAATAATGGTTTGGTTGCGAGGTACTGCGAAGGTAAAGTATCTGTATCTCGAATAGGGAGAAAACCGCCAAGCTAGGCACGGCAAAAGGCTTAAAGATTTTACTTCAATTTTCACCATCCATTCCAACCGAGGGGTCGGGCTGGGCGAACAGCGGGAAAACACTCAATACCTACTGCAAAACAATTTACTCTCGTCGGGAAAAAGGACGCCTGCAGTGGGGAGCGCTAAGAAAAAAAAATACACCGTTTGCTTCGGAAATTTGATCAACTAGAGCATATTCTTACCGTAGGAAATCCTCCCCAACGGAGGCAGTTCTTCACATGCCGATGGGTTTTTTGTTTCTTGAGGGTTCCCCACCGTAAGAAAGTAGACAATATTCTGAAGCTACCCAGGAAGAAGCCAACACGACGACGCACCCGAGACAACAGTGAAAAGGAATCCATCTACCAACCATCTTAGGGACCGGAAGGTTGGATCCGTTCTCGGTTTTCTTCCCTAAGGTGAAGGTTCGTCAACGATGGAGGGTTTTTTTTGTTGTTGTGCGTGTATCCTTTCTCAGAAAACAACCTTTGAAACCCCCCATTAAAGGGTGGTTGTCGTCGGGATGGTGAAGAACATTCATCCATTGCTCCGAAACCCCCAAAACGAAACAGGGTCGAAAATCGTCCCTTTAACGATTTGGGAAGCGTGCACAAGCCGTCGGTAAAACCAATTTCGGACGCTTACCGTCCCGAGTTGCCGGTTTCCCTGTAAATAAACACTAATTAACACTGGACCTTTTCGTAATCAGCTAAAAAGCCGTCGAACTTTACCGTGTGTGCGGGGCGGTGTTGGTTGGACGCTTTTTTCGGTGGGTAGGCAGAGGGCTGAAGGCGTTCGGGCAACTTCTGCCCAAGTTCTGTGTGCACAGCCAGCAAGAAGTTGCATCTTTGCAAGGCGGAAGAAACCCCTCGGTGCGGACGCTTACTTGCTTGCACTAACGAGCTGCGGAAAGTTTGGCGTACTTGGTCGGGCTATAAATCTCCCTCGATTTCGGTATGTGGCGCTAGAGCCTATTTTCTTTCCCAGCGGCTTGGGAGGGCAACCATTTACGAAAGGGTCGTTGGACGTTAATTCACTTGCCACCAGAGCATTCACACAAGTGGGGGAAAAGCAATGCTCCTAGGGGGAAAATTTAGCACAATGTTACGGTTTTCCGGTCGGTAGGTGCAGACCGCGGGATGGTGGTTTTCTTGTCCACCCGTTGTGATAAATCGATTGCGGATGCGATCTGTAAACCCTTCAATTCAGTCCACAAATTGTTGGAACTTTTTTTCTTCTCTTCTAGTGGTTCGTTGTAAAATGTTTCTCTTCGAAGCGCATCCTTTGCCCTTCGGCGAAGAGGCCCAGCCAGGACGAACGATTCACATGAAACATCCCAACCGTGCCGACCGCCCATTAGAGGGACATTATCATCCGACCTCCATCAACCAAGTCCAAGTGCCGACGCTTTGCTCGCAATGTGTTTTGCAATGTTTTTCGATTTGTTTCAAATCAAGCCGAGTGAGCAAAACAACAAAACAAAAAGCGCAAATTAATCCATTTGTCTCCGTGCAGTGCGCAACGTCGGCAATCGTTGAATCTGACTATCGCGGAAAAAATGCAAACACATCCCACCGTCCCGTTGGAAGGGCTTACATGGATGCATGCATGCATAATGAATGCCTCCAGAATGTAGGGGACGAATTGGTTTCGGGGTTTCGATTTTACGACCGGTCAGTGTTTATGGTGCCCGGAATGGATACGGATGCAAATGAGTGGAATCGCAAATGCAGCACCCTGCTTATGCCGGTAACGCGAAAGTAATCGAATGGCAAAGGAAGTGTATCGTGTGTGCGGAGCGGCGTGTGTGTTTTATTCCACCGGACAAATCGCACAAATCTTAGCCAATCGGTATTGTGTTTGAGGTACGAGTAAAGTTTACACCGCCAAAGTCGTAATGGGGTTTTATGGGAATGTTATAAAATTGTTACGATTCATCTGATGGGTACAACATACATGTAAACATTCACGTGGTGCATAAATATTTACATGATCGTAAATGCTTTGATTCTAAATTCAATGCGCCACGATAAGACTAGACCATTAACGTCTTGTTCAATGCACAATGACACATATAATAAGACTTCCTTTGAAGAAAAATATTATATCAAACGGTGAAACAGTAGTAGGTATTTATCAGGGATCAGGTAAATTCTACGCAGTTTTAAATTTAAAGTATTGATTTCCAATATTTGTCGGAATCATACTCTAAGCCAGTTTTTTGTATGCATTTTGACGTTTCCAGACTTATCCGCTTACAGCTCTCCATACAAATGGCAAGCCAAGTTAAGCCTAGGAGAGAAGGATTAGATTGGTTTCTCAATGAAAGTACCCAAGGACCCAAAACCCAAGCTCGACAAATGTCAAAACAACGAATTTTGCTAGCTGGTCTGAGCCAGGTTAGGCCATGTTTCCCGTGTGCGAAAAATGTAAACAATTATTTTTAAACAAAAACAACTGAAAAAGGATTATTTTAATAATCAGACTTGTATATTATTTCAAATGCATTGAAATTAAAACTAAATAACTAAACATTAATCGATTTTTCTCAAATTTTAGCTTCACAAAAATGATTCCTTGTGTCATTCTTTATGTCAAAATGCCATGTCCTTTACGAATCTGTACAGAATGATTCAGCCCGGTACCTGGATTGTTTGGCAGATACAGGCTTAAAGCTTAAGCTTTCTAACTTTTGTAAAAAAAAGCAAATTTAAGCTAGCAAAATTATTTATTATAACATTTATCGATTTTTATTTTGACAGTTAGCTACTTTCATTGGGAAACCAATCTAATCCTTCTTTCCTAGGCTTAACTTGGCTTGCCATTTGTATGGTGAGCTGTAAACGGATAAGCCTGGAAACTTCAAAACGCATGCAAAGAAATTGGCTAGAGTATGATTCCGGCCAATGTCGGTTATTGGAACAAATTACAACATTTTCTGCATCAAACAACGTTGTGAGTGATGTCCATCATTGAACATCAAACTCTAAGAGAGGGTGGTTTGTTTTAAAAACAATCCGGCAATAAGTAACAAGGTAAAAAGTTTCATTAACTAATCATAAATTTTACAAGATTCCACCCAAGTTTCAACACTCATGAGCATACAAAGGATTTATGGACGTATGACGGACATTTTTCCAACTCACACGGCTACCTCGCTCTATGAACTGTGCAACAAAGCATGCGATATCAGCACATCAATCAAGTAATGTTTGCAATATTAATAAAAAATCGTTTTCCTGTGTAAGCAGTTTATAAATGCATATACATCTTTTATGACGCTCGGCATCATCGTGCACACCGCCACTACAGGAGAGTTTTGGTGAGAAAGACTTAAGAGTAATTTATCAGCATGGCGCCTTTGCCTTCTCTTATAAGCTCGCTGTTATTGAACGCTGCTAGAATGCAGGATCGAATGCATTTATTTCTTCTTTCTGCAGCCGTCTGGCGTACACCCTTATCCTGTCGATGTAGTACGCTGAAATGAAATACGGAAAGGATGAACTGCAACCGATACACCCATGGCATAAGTGTCGACACACTGCCGCCATCAGAGGCCGAGCGCTCTGCCCCCGTGAAGGGTCGTGTTTGGTTGTATTAATAAAATATGTCATTGGCCGAGTGCCGTTTTAGACGTGCTAGTGCGATCGTTTTTCCCCAGGGCGGGCAGTTGGACATTATTTCATTCTCGGTTGTGCGGGTACGCTACAGACTGGCGGTTTAGTTTGGTGTGTCACGAACGAGCGAACGGCGTCAGCATTTGTAGGTGACTCGTAAGGGCTTCTTTTTGCGCTGAAAGGGATTCATTCCACTCTGAGCACCAGCTAAGGAGCACACGGAGCCACAATTTAAATCCAGGTTCCAGCGGCTCAATGGGTTGATCTGACGCCCCGTTGAATGTCGAGTCAGCGCATCGTTTGCAAATGTGAGGGACACGACTATGATGTTTCCCAGAACAGACCAACAGTTCTTTGAATGTATAAGGAATAGAAAAAAAAATACACAACAACCGAACATCGTGCGGATTTTGACCCGCACGATTTGACTTTTCCCGATTCTAGCCAGCGGATTTTTCCGACCGATCCATTGCACGCCTCCAGTGCGGGCGACAGAACGTAGGTCGTCCGATCTGTGCTACCGTTCCACGCCAAGCTTACGTGCAAGGCCAACGGATGAGAGAAACTGTGTCGAAAAGGGCACAATGAAATGTCGCACCACGCTGTGTCATTTTGTCCGGGCAAAATAAACCGGATCAGGGGACGGATTTTCCGAACCGCTCTATGCATAATGGCACCGTTAGCGACTTCCTCCCACAACGTGCGAGAGTCGGTTAGCCCGCGTTTGTACGTACATGCATCAGTGGACCCCGTTGTCACCGTGTTGCAACATGCTTATCGACAGTGACCGTTGAACCATTGCCGTGCGCCAAAGCGTTGACGTAGAACTTAACTCTGGGAGTTTCTGAGCACCGGTGCCTCCAGAACGGTTAAAGCCAGCTCATGTCTAGACCATTGAACCTGGTTGGTAGCCTTCGAACACCTCACCCATCAATCAGAGGACATTTCGACAGAAGCGTAGCAGAAACACGGACAATGCTGAATGCTGGGAAAGTGGGTGTTCATCCGGATTTCTCGTTGAATAGATTTCTTTCGACTGCTTCAACCGGTACCTCTACGGGTCTCGTGCTCTGGGAAAAAGCCATTCCAACCAAATTAGCGGAACAAGCGAAACGGTCGCGACTTGCGTGTACGCGGCACAACCACGAGAACTCAAAAGCCTTCACCCGCGTCCAATGTGCAGAACGGGACTCAACTTTTTTGGTCGATGATTGATGTGTTTTCAATGCCTAGGCTTAGGGAGTTTTCCAAAAATTTTCGTCCTTTCCGACCCCTTAAGCCTGCAGGGGAAGTGGAACCGTCCGTGCGTTCTGAGGCTGTGGGCCGTATTGTGTCGAAAGTTTGATGGAACAAACAACGGCGCGTGAACACACTCCTGTCGGACAACATTGTCGCTTCCGGGCGTTGGAGCTACACATTCAGCAGTATCTCGATGCCACGCAGAAAACAACTCGTAACAGCACAGCAAAGAAAAAGGTTTCGCAGAAATTATGTTTCAACTTTGCGGAAACAAATCGTATTGGTAAGAGTAAGTGGACTACCATCAAGCGTAGAACGATTCTTCCATTCCGTCCATTTCGCCCTGAGCCGAGCGCAAATGCCATTACGGCAGTGTCTTACGGGAAAGTGCACACGGTCATATCTCGCTCTATTTCTTACGACACTGCGTGAAAAGATGTGTCCTTTTTGGTGGGAAATTTTTTGAAGGTACCGATCTACGCCGCTGACGGCTGTCAACCGGTGGTTGAACGTTCGCCCATCACCCATCCAAACCCGGGGAAGGAGACGAACTTTTCCCGACACTGCCATTCATCAAAGTCACACCCGGGTACGGCACGGCGCGTCTAAGATGGTTCCGCCGCAGGTTGACAGCGATGACACCACCTTCACCCAGTTTGTCACCACCCGATGTGCAAGGCGACGGAGGATTAAAATGTCAACGGTATGAGTAATAGCCGTCTTTCAGGGTGGTCTCCCGACGGGCGAGACAGAGAGCTTACAAACCCGTCCGGTACTTAGACCGCAAACCATCGAAGATGGTTGTTGGGATTTTTTTTCTACCAAAGACAAAGCTTACGACCACGTCACACCGTCCGTCATTTCGTTTTATCTTAAGCTCGTCTCTCGCAGTACGGTCTCCCCCACGATCGTGTTCTGCATCTTAGCAACCAGCTAAGAAGCAACTTTTTGTGTGTTGTTGTTTTTACCTTTGTCGTATCGTCTGTTTATAGTGTTGTTTGTTTGCTTTATTTTAGTTTCATGACACGCCAGGACAACAGCACCAAGCCACGACATCGTTCGCTGAAACTTTAATGCTGTACCGATCTTCCGTGCCAGGCGCGTTCGTGTGGCGTTCCTCGTATGTTGCTTTCTTTCTGCTTCTTTTTTTACCCTTCTTGATGCTCTTGGCTGCAACACTCACAAAACCGAGGTCGAATGCAAGTCCCGCTGCGGTCAAGCGGATTTTGGCGACAGTCGTAAATTTCCGAAAGTCTCAATTTGTAGTCAGAACCGTTCGGGGCAGACCGCAAATCAAGATAGCGCCCTGTACCGGCACATGTCACGGGGGGTGGGGGTTCGTTCTGCTTTTATGGAGTATAGGTACCAAATAAAACAAACTCTTTCATTCGATTTGGAAATTACCGGGTGAACGGAGTTCTGCATCATTGATTTGGAATGAAAAATTAAAACCAACAGAGAAAGGGAATACAAATGGAACGACTAATGACAACAGACGACCAGGTGATATTAGATTGAGCTTTTGATCGAGTGTTTGGTTTTGTGAACTATAAAACAAATCAAACATTATTTCAACATTTTATTTTAATTTAATTGTTACCAACTTGCATAAACCCCTCGTTATAGGTTAGATATAAATAATGTTATTTAAAAGTTCAGTTTAACAATTTAAAATCAACTTCAATATTTCTCAAGAGTTCAAGATATCCCAAATAGTAAAATACAACTGACGCCTCCTGAGAAGTACATTATTCGCATCTGCAAACCAAATGATTCTTTGTGCATTTATCACATCGTTTTATGGCGTTTTAAAAAGTACCTTCACCTTCACAACAAATCCACCAACAGCTTCAATGAAAGTTCCCACCGAGATGGGTTTTAAATAACCAACCAAAGAATGCCGATCCGAAACGTTATGTAAGAGAGCAAGTGCTCCGAGGTACTTGCTAGAAAAGCGTACTTAAAAATTGATGCCAAATACAGTAGGGAAAGTAAGTAAATTACGTGAAGCCGGGCCTTGTTGTTCAAGATTTTGCCAGGATTTTCGTTCGGTTTTGGGGTTCGGATAAAAGTACAGCATGTTCGGTGCTTTTCAGGAACACAATATACCGCCCTACCGTGCTGCTTCATACGTAGGAAGCACCTGTATCTTGTGGCGTTTTGGAGGGCATTTAATAATTCATTAAACATTATTCACCGACAAACGCAGGAGCACCGCGCTGCAGTGACTTTTCTCGTACGGGGCGAACAGACTCCATTGTTACTGTACAATGTACTAGAAACCGCTGGGATGTTTTTTGCACGGCACTCACTTTGGTGGATTAACTTTTACACCAAGGACTAGGCTCCATTTTACGGATACACACACACACGCACACACCGGTGAAGGATAAAAAAAAATCATGTAAAATTAAAGTAAATATTCAAAACGACCACGAAACGTCGAACCAAAAACCTTCCAGCAAAAACATGGTGCGTCCTTGGATGCTTGTAAAACCCAAAGCGATACTGTTCGCTACTTCTTGCATAAACGCGTGCATATCACCGTGCGTGCACTATGCGGTTGCGAAAGAATCTGCGGGACACATCGGAGAACGACGACCCAAACATGGCCCAAACATGCCTATAGAATGCCTGCTACCGGGAACGAAGCGATTCCCTTCCCTCGAGCACCTGGGTGATGCAGAATCAAATTTACACACCATTTTCAATGCAATTCCCGCTTCGTGTTTACTGACGATAAGCTGTGGACGAGACGCCTGCAACGAACGAAAAAAGCCACGATAGTAGCAAACCGACCTTTCGGAGCAGCACGCCATACAAGGATACCAATCGCAAGCATGGCATGACCGTACCATCGCATAAGCGGCAAAGTTTCACCGATGTTCGATGTTGCCCCGCACACGTTAGCATGAAATTTGCAAACCGAATATGCAGCCGTAGTAACGATGGCATCGGAAAAGCTGACGGGAACACCTATCACGGGGTGCTGGCCGGGCCACAATATCGTCCGAAAAGACCTTTTTTATTGTTTCAAATCACCCTACCCCGGTCTCGGTGGGTACCGGGCGGACACGACGGATGCTTCAACGTACGGATGACCATACGTACACGGGAGCAGTGCAGTGAAGACAGACGTTAAGTTAGGGATATTCTGGGGGGATTGGGGTTTTTTTTGTTGCCCTCACCACTTTCGGCGTTGTTCGTGCTGGCACAGCATGCATAGACGATCCAGACACAAAATGGGAGTGGGAGTAGTTGCATGGAAAAACCGCATCGAAACAGTACACTACACGGACGCAGGGACTGTATCAAAGGCTGACGATAATGATGATGCCCCTGCCAGCGCTTCCGAAACCGGCCACAGGCACGAACCGAGGACATGCTTACATGTTATGTTGCCGGAGGTTCTAGAACAAAATAATAACAGACGAAAAAGCCTCCGTAGATAGAAAAAAGCTTTTGTTGTCCATGCCACCGAGAAGCGTTGTCCCTTCATACTTGTGTTGTACGTATTTTTAAATCTTCCAATAGCTCACACCTGAAACAAAGCGAACAAGACACTTCCACCGGTACTAGAACTAAAGACTTCAACGAGCATAATGTACACCCTTAACCCTCGACGAGTGTGTGTGTGTGTGTGTGTAGTCATTGCTTTGCCGGTAGCCCATCTGCAACCCCTACACGGGGTGTGTATACGGGTAAATGCGAGATATGCTGGCAGGATTAATGACACGAATCCAGTGTTAGTAGTCGTACGGAGAGACTAAACCCTACTTTTCTGCACTTTCAGTTAGTGAGCTTCCCGAAGAAGAACCGGTCGGTACCGGTCGACCAAAGTTCGTTACTTAAAATATTGCACGATATTTTTTGTGTTCGCCTCCCTAGTTTAATCTTCCTTTAAACCATCTTTACCAGAGACTTTTGATAGGTAGAAGTGTGTGTGTGTGTTTTTTTTTCAGGTGGAACATAATTAATCCTCTTGTTTTAATCTCTGACAGTTTCTACTCAAGCTTACCTAAGTTTATTGCTGCTGACGAAGCATAACTTTTTATCGGGTGTTTTCCACACGACAGCTAGGTAACGAGCGTAGCACTGGTGAACTTGGAATCCTTGAGATCTTGTGTTAACCCTCGGTTTCGTGTTTTAAGGTCAGACGAGAGGTACATTGCATGACGCTCTATCCTTTCTGGTGGATGCATTTTCGGAGAATTTGTCACGAATAAGTCCCTAGCATAAGAATATGTAAGGTAAACTATTCTGCCGGGTTTAATACATCAGATATATTATACGTGCGCTCAACAAACCGAACCATTCATCATGTGTCGGTGCCTCATTACTTCTAATTATTCAGGTTCGTTGAACATCATTTACACTCGGTTTTATGTACGCTTTGAGGGCTAAAGGCAAACGAAGATACTGGCGCGAATCTTTACTAATAGTTCGTCAGAAGAGAAAAAAAACCCTACGCGAACTTTCAATATGAGATCATACTCGAGCACCGAACTCTTTCCCTTCTTTTTTTGGACGTTCTTCGCGAGATCATTCTTCTCAGACATTTCTGAGAGAAATGTATTTTTTTATACATCATGAAAAAGTTTCACAAACCGATGATGCGGACCCCAAGTTTATGAACACTCACAGAGGGAAAGAGATAGCAAACAAGTTGGTTAAGACAGGCTCAACCAAAATTTAAAAAAACGCAACTGAGTAAAGCAATATCAAAACGCTAAAATACTAGTAGAAAAGAATAAAAAACCGGGAAAGAAAAATCGAATAAAAAAGGCAAACCATCTCACTGAGTCACAGAAAAAGGGTGATAATCATGTCGTAAGTCGGCGTAAGACGTAAAAGATACATGAAGACGAAAGCGCTACACACCAGCGCGTCATTGCGACGAGAATGAGAGTGATGGGAAAAACTCATGAAAACTTCCACCGCATCCTGCGCACATCGGTTCCAAGCGTGTGGCAAACGCAGGAAAGAATTTTTCTCAATGGCAGTATCGCTTCGTTGGAGATTCGTTGCACGGGGATGGGCGGAGGTTAATGAAGTTTAAAACTTTTGCCAACCCTGCCAACCAGAGTTCCACGACTTTTTTTCCGGCCTTGCACCGTTGCCACACAGACGGAAGTATAAAAACGTACATCGTTCGACTTTGCAGCGCTAAAGCGATGGCGAACGAGCGAAGTAAAAAGCTCACCGCTCAAGAAGATTTGAAGGCTTGAACCACCCTTCCATGCCCTGGCGCATGATGATCGCAACGAGTGTACGCTCAAATCAAACGCAAGCTAAAACCAAGTCCACAATTAATTACTCCACTAACGAGGTAGAGACATTAAATTGTTCCTTCGCGATAACTGCAAGCCGCAGCAACGAACGAAAGCCTTATGAGAGTCCCAACCACCGCAAACAGAGGAGTTCGACGGTGAGCAACGGAAATGGTGCGCTCATTAAATTTGAAGAAATGTGATTTCAGTCAGTTTTACTCCTTCGCCGGGCAGAAAAGCACCAAATAATACTTCTGATATTGGGAGGGTGTTTTCCAATTTTGCTGACATGCACAAATATCCTCCAGCATCAGAACCGCTAATAGGGACTGATTGTTCATCGATGCCAAGCTGACGGATCAGCAGTTTGGGCTGAAAAGTGAAAAGTACTGTTGAGAACTCACTGACCATCAGAGTAAAAATGAACGTGACTTTATGCACATTGCTTTAAAAACCGAAGAGTGGCAAAAAATGAAAAATGAAATTTCATGATAATGAAACGAACTTTTTAACAAACCCAACAGACGAAAATTCACACATTTTTTTATCACTCTTTGGAAGGAACTAGATTCACTGACAAAATGGAGTTTCCCACATTTCGAACAAACCCATATATTTTCTTTAAAATTCGGAGGTCATTTGAGCAGGACAAGAAGGATAGCCCAGAACAGTGTGCCGAGGAGGTAGAGGATCCTCCAAACAAACACACTCCGAAAATTCCCTTGCTGTTACACTCCAGAAAGCGGAAGTCAAAAATCCCAATGCCACGGTCTGGTGAGCATCAACAGTCAGTGCATTCGCCCATGGGATGCCTCCGTCGGGAGTACGCTTGGAGCATCAGTGCCAGTGTGTGCTAGAGAGATAGCAAACCACCACACACCAACAATGCCCTTTTTCGCCTTAGATACCAGCGCCAGTGTTTGAATGATTCATTGAGCCAATCAGCACTACCGCACCTTACTCTCGCCGGAGGTTGGACGGTAGGTGTTGTAGGGTTTTTGTTCGTAGGTAGAAAAAATTGAACTCGCGATGTGTGCTACCGTGCATGCCTGTCCTTGTACCATTTGGCCGGCTGCCAAATTGGCCTCGAGCAGAAAGCTTTGGAGTTAGTAGCCAGGCACGAGCACGGAATAAAATGTTTCAAAGTACAGCTCACCCGCACGTGGTGTTAGCTACACATCAACAGGCTCGGTACAGGTTGTTATCCGTAGAGTTAGCTCTTTATAAGTGGATTTAGTTTCAAGGGAACGACAAAGTCCTGGAGGGAAAGGACATGTCTAAACAGAACGAAACAGAGCGTTGTAGTTCCCTGTTGGATTCTAATACATATTTCGCTAGGATTAGAACATGGGACACATATTGACGGTGTGAGAAGGCTGTATACATTTTCGATTCCATAAATATGAATGTATTAAACGTCGATGCGTAAAAAAATCCGAGTTCAAATCACTCGCCAGACATCATCGAAGGGAATATACCAACGCTGCTACCGCTGCTACCTCTCTGTAGAACTCTTTGTCTAGGGGAAGATTATGTTATTCTGCCCTGCTTATTTCTCCCGGGGCCACAACCGTACATCGATGACTGGATTATGCTAGAATAAATCAGCATTTTGTGGTGCGCTCATGCATCTACGATTTCGCTGCTCAAAAATTATGAGCAAGTAAGTCAAGCGAAACACCGTCGTGGCGTTGCCCAGGCGGGTGCAAGGAACACCGCACAAAAATGTACCATTCTTCCAAAAACCCCGACTGTCGAACACCCACCACGGTAGGACAGAATCAGAAAAGTACACCAGCAGCACTAACCACTCCTGTGGAACCAGGCCGCGCTGATACCGGAAATCAAGCGGGCCGCCGGAGGGCAAGACGTACAACCGGCATTCCAGAGATGCAAGCATTATGTCTGTGCGCCATTCGGGACATTCCGAGTGTATTTCAGTAGGCTTTAGCTAGAGCGAGCAAGAATAAACACGCGATGCGAGATGGTATGGAGCGCCAGCAGTGGAAAGCTCCGGCGAAATCATAACCATTCGAATTTTTCACGCATTTTAGTTCCAGAACATAGGATTATGAAGATAAATCCTCACCGCCATAGAAGGAGGGGTTTTTTTTGCTGCTTCAATAACATTTTCCCGACTGTTGTTGTTGGTGGTGTGTGTGTGGGAGTTCAATTTATGAATGTGTCTATTCGAAAAAAATCAGCCCGAACCAGTCATGCTTATTGTCACAAGGGTCTATGATAGTGATGGTAGTATGGTATTTGTATGACTTTATTTTTACGTGAATGCATTTTGGTGGAATGCATTAACAGTAGCGTGTGCATCATATTAGCTGAGTGCTTTTTGTGCTACTTTTAAACCTGATAGCATAGCATCATTACGGTGGTTTTTTTTACAAATGCTTTTATATATAAAGCATAACATAATAACTTAAACCGATTTCGATGCTGACTTCATTTATAGATAGCTGGTGTCAGATTTTTTTTCCAGATTCATCATGAAGTGAATATCCCAACTTTGTCCTTCTTATTTACGGTCAGTCCAATGCAGTCCTCATGCAATATGTCATGATGCATTGCAAATTGTTTCAAAGGTAAAGAATTATATTTCAATGAAATAGAAATGCTTCACTGATACAGAAATACTTCTTACGAGCAAAGAATTAACCCTTTCAATTCATTAACTGGCCTTATAAACACTGTGTATAGCCTACAGTGCCCCTAAAGAGCTCGGACAAAAGCATCTAACGGTTTGTTTACAGCTTGATCCGTAACTGAACATAAGTTTTTCACCTATTCCAATACAACATCAATATTTGATAAACTCTTGAAACTTACACTAGAAAGTACAGGATTACGAATGTGCCACTTAAATCGGACTGGTGAAAATGATTTAGCAAGTTTGGGGCCGGACACTTTGAATTTCACTGTACCAAATGAGGTTTTTTTCTGGTAAATTAAAGTGCTTTAATATAAAATATTGATTTAATTTCATTATTACATTTTGTAAAATTACAGACAACAAATTTTACACGTTCTAGAAGTACATGAACAATTATTTGTTTCGCAATTTACTTGTAATCTGGTGAAATTACATATACACCTTTTGATTGATCATTAATTTGCGTATTTAAGTCCCAAGGTAATAAATTTACGTAATAAAAGTAATGAATTCAAGCTTTAAAACGTCAAAGTTGTCAAAATTGACTTGAAGGTCTTTCTAGTTTTTGTATAACAACTATATAAGTTGTTTAATAAATTTATATTGTTTACTTTCAAATAAACATTATAGTGCATTTGCGTTTTTTTTATAGATGTTTACTTTATAAACAATTTGAAAATTCTGGAATTTGTTTTACTATGTCTCAGAATTCTTTTTGTTTGACTCCAAAAAGTAACTTAATGAAAATAAAGCGCTAATAATACGGCAAATGCCGTCATTATGGAATAAATAAAGAAAATAAAGCGTACTAGCCCATATTACTGGTCCAGCCAATCAAGTGTTTAAGAAATAGAGCATCATATTGATAAAGATGCAAATATTGAATGGAATTTTGCAAGCAGTTAAGGAATGGTTTCGTAAATATTCGAAGTAGGATGGGAACCCTACAATTTACCATTTTCAAACTAAATAAACGAAAAAATGGATTCTGATACAAAACGTATCATATTGAATGCGTGAACTAGTGGCAAACGATGCGTACCAGGGTCGAAGTGTTACGGCATATACTAAACCTAAATCCTCGTTCAGCAATAACCCAACCGTGGCGGTAAGTTTATGGGCAAGAACTCTTTACCGCGAGAAGAACTCATTTTTCGTCTATACCGCAGAATCAATCACACGCAAGCAAAAGCGAAAAACAATTCAGCATCATTTTCATTCGCACTCTCTTCTTAAACAACAAAAAAACACACACGCACACACCTACACATATTAACCTCATGCTGCGAACCACCCGCGATGGAAGGAAGACCGCGTGTGAGTGGTACGTATGTCATTCATCTTCGTTTGTTATCATTCGCACGAGTGGATTTCACCGGTGGCGGCGATGCAACCAGGGTATCCCGAAATATCCGAACCATTTTATTTACGATCCATTTCCATGAATGAACCGCACCGAAATTCGGTACATTTTGTCAGAGTGGTCCGGGGCTGCAAGAAACCGAGAACCACACCAAGTGATGAGGAGATGGAAAATTCTCATAACAATCAATAACACTCAGCACGTCGGGCGTCTGGAGTTGTTCCGGAGATGATGGACGATGCTTGATGGTGCGCACCAGTGGATTACTTGCGAACGAAACCTTAACCTTACTCAGCGGCGCAAACGCATGTTCCGAACGCACCCGCGTCAGGGTAAATTTTACGGGCCGTTTTCCCAGCACAAGCAATAACAACCCGGGCGCGGAAAACTGTTTTCCTGATGTTTGACTGAAAAAGCGTCACATAAACACGGCGAGTACACGCGCCTTATTCTCACCGCCCTCGACCGTGATTCATCGACCGTGGGCGGTTTCGTTTGATTTGAAGTTTTTTTTTTTTTTTTTTTTTGAAAGTGGCGGCATTTTGAAAGACCTTTTCTGCCTGCAATTGATCGTCTATTGCATTCACCCTCGCACCCAGTTAACGCAAGTGTACATGTGTGTACAAATATGCATGGAGCCATCTGGAAACAATCTGCCGAACGCTTTTCCATCACTGCAAACGTTGCAGCGGCATCTTTGGTATACGGCCAATTCACTCGACACAGGCAACGGTTCTAGAGTGGCAGTGTTATGCTTCAAACGTTCTTGGGGTGAGTGAATGTGGAGCAACGTTTTATGTACTTTCTAGTGGCATGGCTGTTACGGAGTGGCACACACAACTGAGTGTAGTTTAGTGCGCAGTTCAATGTTTATTGATGATGACGATCACTTGCTCTGAACGATGTCTGGAGCAGTTCGAAACATGATCAAGTGTAAATAAAATGAAATTATGAAATTTTGAAAGATACAAGTTGTTAGATTTGTGTTGTCCACCAAAGTTGGCCAATTTTTTCTGATCAATCAGATTTGTCATCTCTGCTCGAATACTTGAATTAATTGAAATTTCAGTGGAGTTATCGTAAGCTCAAGGACCGCCCGGAGGTATACTTTTTAAAGGCTTCGGTCTTCACACGACATGACCGGTACAAACTCCCATCTCCCTATGGGTTAATAAAATCAAAGAGATGGCAGGCCTAGATCTCTTGAGGTTATTGTGCCGCTAAGGAAGGAGAAGCTATCACTGTATCAGACACTTTACCTAATATCGACAGTTTTACCATCTGTCCATCAGAATTTATATGCAACATCAAATCACTTACGCGTTTTGCTATCCGAATCCACTTTACAAAAAAAAAACTGGGTAGCGTAATCGGCCCGAACTTACTCACCTGGAATGAAACGGAGCATACAATAAAAAAGAACACATTAATGATTGATCGGTTTTTCGCAGCAAATGCACATCAAAAGCAACTATATTGCCCATTTGATGACCAATTGTAGCGATCATGCAGAAAACGGTCAACAGTTAACGTTATCCAAAAACTCATTACGAAGGCTCCCCCCCATCAAGAGAGGATGGGTGGCGCTGAACCCAATCAACTTGCC
This sequence comes from Anopheles marshallii, assembly GCF_943734725.1. Lineage (NCBI taxonomy): Eukaryota > Metazoa > Arthropoda > Insecta > Diptera > Culicidae > Anopheles > Anopheles marshallii. The sequence continues at coordinate 64,250,554 of NC_071326.1, read as the reverse complement.
TAGCGATTCAGACAGCTTCCGTATCACCGTGCCGGCCCGCGAGATTTGATTTTATTGATTATTTTTCGAGACATTTATTTCTCTCATTTCGCTGCCCCCGTGCTGCCCGGACGACTCCCTGCGAGCGACAGCGGATATACGCGGACAAAGACGATGACCGTGTGTTTTTAATAAGTTCGTAGGCGGAGATTGGTTGGGAAATTAAAAATCCTGCTCACATTACCAATGCGCTTATTGATATCATTTAGTACGCAGCAATATCGGCTTAGGGGACTTACAAAAAGAAGAAAAGGAAAAAAAGGTAATGGTTTTCGGGGGGTGCATACCAGTGGACACAAGAGAGACCACCGCGATGTACAGAACAACGATCCCATGGAAATACAAAAATCGTGCGACGACCATATTTGTTCGAATCACGGTGGTTCTTTATTAAATTGAAACGAGTGGGTGGTGATGGTAATATAGAAACGCAAGAGAGTAAAAAAGGAACCCACCACCCCGCGCGTGGAGCACTCGATCAGTGAAGAATGGACGATAAATCGACCGATTTTAGGCATCTGATTTCACTTCAGCATTCGTAGCACTGACCGTCAGAGATCGCCACGGAAACGAAGCGGAAATCGATTCGAGACACACTCGAAAAAAAAACACTAACGACTGGAAAAAAATAACTGAGCCTTCTGGGTCCGCTTCAAATCGAGTCCATTGGTCACCAAAACCGATTGCCAGTCTTTCCCAAAGCGGAAAGGAGCGGAGCGGCGGCGCAACTTTTCATTCTGCCATTTAACTTTTTTCATTATAATGTTCAATTTTTCTTTGACAACCGTCCGGAAAGGGCAAGCTTCGCGAGAGCTAATATAATCTCATTGGTTGGAGGTTTCGTTTTTTTTTTTGCTTTCACGCTCTTTGTCGCTCTGCACCAAAAACGAGCGCAAGATAAATAGTGCTGGATGAAAGATTATTAACGATAATTGCATCGCGATTCATTTCATCCACCGGCACGGAGCTCAGGAATGGCGAGTTTTGGCATTTTATTTCTCTGTGTTACCAGTTGTGGTTTGCAAAAAAGAAAGAAACAAAACACACAGAAAAAAGAACACCCGTCAACGTATTGGGCCGAAGAAACGAAACATTGCTACACTTATAATTGCTAATCGTCCGCCGAGTGGGGTTTTTGGTACGCGGAACAGGGGATGAACAATCCCGGAGCCTTCTGGCCAAAAATGACTAAATGTGTCCGCCCAGTCAAATGTATTCTCCTGGCGCTCATCCCTCGACCCCCTTTTGCCCACATCATCTATGCCGTCTAATGACATGATTAATGAAGTCAACGAAAACTACGAAAATGGTAATTATCGTGCAAAGGGTCAATGGTTCCGTTTGTACGGGCCTTTCGGCAGCTCACATCTAGCCAGCACCTAATTACATAACGTATGTTTCTTTAATGCTGGGCAGGGAATAACATTCTCGCAGCTACAAAAACGTTTTACTGTTACGCCCATATAACTTATAATTAAAGTTTGCATTAACCCGCAATTAAACTTGTTTTTTTTCATTATTCGACTGTCTGTATAACTAGCATATTGCGGCAGTCAGAAGTTCTTGAAAACACATGGTCTGGTAAGCGGTTTTATCAACACACTGCTTTTATGTGAGCCATGAACCACACTATCAGAGATTAACAGTCAACTGCTGTAGAATTATAGACACAAAAAGCTATTATTTACATTCTTTTAGTTAAATTTAGAGAACAACAATCGTAAACATAAAAACTACCGTTTGCAATGCATAATTTTTAAGTAATTGTTTGCAGTGGCAGTGAGTTTCATGACAGTGCTTAAGTTTTTCTTTGATAGCTAAGTTGTGATGCGGTGATACTCTAAATACTGAATAGGTACGATTGGACGATATGAACCTTTGATGATATACCTAACGGACACTGTAACAAAATATAGTTAGAGAACGATCGGACAGCCTTTTTGTAATTTTTAAATATACGAATCTATCATGTGTAGCCTTCCCACTTATAATTTTTTTCATAAGTGATTATATAATACTGAAACGTTTGACGTTGACGTTCAATGTCAATTAAATTTACATTACAGATAACATGTCAAAAGATTATAAGCAAAAGGTGTGTTTTTTTCCATCCACTGATGGATAGGAAAGAGCACTCGGATATAATTCATTGACCCTCGTAGAGTGAACCAACTCGAAGTTCACAAGCTACAGCAGTTCGAGCAGAAGTCGTATCGTCTAATCGTAACTTATAAAGAATAAGAATTATCCCTCCCATGTATTGTATACTTCAGTTAGAACGGCGTAGTGTGCATAAATAAACATCTAGGCGAAGATTAGTTCTCAAAGTCCATGGGAGTCGATGCAAAGCAGCATCGAATTAATGGATGCATTAAATTATTGATTTTTTAATTCCTCCTTCAATTTTAACCTACTAGAATACCGTAGTAATTCTTTAGTTGCGACCAGTGCTCCATTTGCCGTCAAATATTAGTCAGCTCTACTAAACTGTCATTTGAAATTTGGTGGTTCGGTAATCTATTTGGTAACTGTGTCGGGTCACATGCAGGGACCAGGTCCATGGTCTATGGTATGGGGAACCCAATAACTGACCAGCTACGAGTAAATAAAAGTATTTAAAAAAACATAAATAGCAAGTCTCTTGAAGCTGTGTCACCAAAGAACAGGAAAAATAACACAGAAAAATCACAAATAAATAGTAAAGCAAATTGCAACTCAAGTGTCACAAGATGAATGAGAATTCGATTCTTCGTTAATACCAAAAAGAATACCTAACTAACTTTAGTTTTTTGGCGAATGTAAAGATTCATGACATATAATTGCAAATTTCTTGTAAATTATTATCTAAAGCATTCAGTGTGTCACATTTTAAAATGTCTCTTAAAGATCATACCAAACTTTAAATAATAAAAATAGGATATGAATGTTTGTGTCTTCTCAAATTACAAATAATGTATTATAAACGCAAATATGTCATTCAAAATTGTAGGTCCGAATATCCGAGGCCAGGTTCGACAGAAGCGTGTACAATAGACTTTTTACTGTATCTCGATCAAATGTGACAGGTGAAAAATGGCAGCGAATGACTTAAAGAATTTCCTTCGAACAGATCCATATCTCCACGGCGTACTGGAACCCAATAGCAACTCTCTGCTAATTGCTGTAATCAATCATAATCATCGGAACAAAAAGATTTCTCCCGTGCAAGGTTAGGTTTGGGAGCTTCCCATAAGCCGCCTATACAAACACTGCATCCGGTGGTATCGATTTCTTGATCATATGGGCATGCTTTAGTGCGCTTAGCGAAGCTGCCATCATTGCAAAGGGACGAATTTCCTTTATTCTGTTCTTGCTATTCTGTGTGTGGAGGAACAACTCTAGGTGTAATTTTTCATTCAACCAAAGAAAGATCTGTCGTATGGTTTGCTGTGCTTCAATCGCCACTAGTTATGTTTTTTTAACATCTCTCTCTATCCCTCTCTCTCTCTCTCTCTCTCTCTCTCTCTCTCTCTCCCTCTCCCTCTCTCTACACTATCGGCTACTATAGCCCGGGACTTTGTTTATCTTCGCAACTGTCATTAGAACACACCCGCTGACAGCTGCTCACTGTTGTACCGGTACCGTTTCGAACCCGGAAAGCGGCCAGACCATGAAACAATTATTGTAGATCATTTATTATCCACTGAGTGTTATCGATAAAAAAACGCCCATACCCGGTAAACACGGTTCTGCGACCAAACGGCACTAGCTGCACCAAGCCGTACCGGTCGATTGCTCTTTATGCGTTGTCCACGTTGCGTCCATATGTCACAACAAACACCCGGCCCATGGCCACATGAATCGCCCGTACGGAGAAGCACTACACGATACGGGCGCGAAAAAAGGGAACCAGGCAAACACACAAACAACCAAAACCCGGTAAACTCAAACAGTGTAATAAATGATTCGGAAAGAAGCATTTTTCGTACGGTGAGAACGGACAAACGAAACAAAAAAAAATACAATAACACACTCAAAATGTGGAATCGGTGCCAAAAGTTCGGGTTTAACACGGTCTCTTGCATGTGGTTCGTGGGATGAAGGATCGCGACGTGTGAAGCGCAAGGATAAAGGGTGCAGCGAGCGAGGGCATGAATATACCGCAAGTGTCAGAAACCACAGCGTGATTTGAAATATGGCCGCCGAGTGGTGGTGGTGTTGCTGTACTACCTAAACCTTACACACCAGCCGAGCGAAAACCGGAGAGTTGATAAATTAAAGAATCCTTGTAGCAGCAACGACTACAAAAAAAAGTATTAATTATTGTATGATTTCGGCACACATTTTTCATACCACTCGGCGCGCTCACGGTTCCACCTGGTCGGGTACATGGCGACGCCGACCGCTGTTCCGGTGACGATGCATTCGAACGTTTAGTGTATTGATTTTTAATAAATATTGCATCAATGATTTGGTGAAATGGGTGGAAAAGTTTATGAACCGATGTAATGTAGCAATGGGCCGTAAAAGCACCTTCTCCATTCGCTACCCATCACACCACCCGCGGGACCACCGCTTACCGTTAATGCGAAGCTTTTCCGTTTTTATTTCTATTCTCGCAAACGCCCTTTCGAAGGTACGCTCGCAAGGGGGTTACGAAACTGAACCCGACATTTGTTTGGTGGTCATTTTCCAATACATTACCCATTTTCGGTAAAGCGCCACGAGGCGAAAGTTTTCCCCCAGCAGGATCGGTTTTTATTTTTGTCACAAATCGATGATTTTTATTGGCATTTTTCAGGCTACGCATCATTGTAGCGGAAAAAGTCCCGGGATCGTTTGGTTGCGATCGTACTGTTTTAAAATGAGAGCTTGGTCTGTTTTCTTTACGCACTGAAATGTTAAGAGGCAGGCAAGGAAAGGTATTATCTTCATTGGACCATTAAACAGGGGTCTACCTTTCGTATCACATCCGTGATGGTTTAGATTATGAGCGGTAAGTAAAATTGAGCTTATTTAGGACACCTTTCTCCATCAGCCGTCCGGAAAACGGTTGCCTTTCAACGCAAAAGACGTAATAATCGTAACGAGACGTGTCGGAACAGTAGGCTTCTGTTATGGTTTTGTCTTTAGAAGATGTCAATAAAAAGGTAAGTGTGTATCGTTAGAATTTTAACCCTCAAAAAAGCTTAAACTCAGCTCTCACACAATTTTAGTCATAGTTGCAGTTGGTAGAAGAAAGGCAATAGAATCCTTACCATCTTCCTTGGAAGGAATCAAGAAAGCTAGTAAAACACCACAATCTTTAATGTGAATCCACTCTTAAACGTGTCGAGAGTCCACTGGGACCCACAGTACAAAAGCCAAGAACTGTTACGGAAATTTAGCGCACTTGGCAAAAAAACACTCACTCTAGAGACATAAAAACTAATGAGGGATAGAAATATGTTCCCACTCTTATATTAATGCTGTCAACAAGCTTCCCGCAGTTGTTAGCCGTTAACATGTGTGGAGATTCAACCATCATTCTAAAATGGTTTCTTTGCCAAATGGGAACAGGATATCGGCATCACCACCGCCTTACAATCTGCGAATTACTAGCATCGAGAATTTTCCAAACCACACTCTTTAAAGCACTCTCATTAAAGGACCTCATCGGAGAACAATCTTCTTCGCTGGATGCTTAGAAGCGATGGACGAAGCTGGCAAGACGAAGGACTTCTTCTTTAGAAACATCATTTTACCAAGCATGATTACCTTTAGTAATTCGATTCAATGATCGATTAATCAAATTTTAATAACTTCATTTAGCACAAACAGCAGCGGATCTTGCATGGTCAACAACCTGTTCTTAACTAGCTTTCGTTCTCCGCTGTGCGCAAATATCTATCCACAAGCATGCAAGGGAATCAAATCACATGAAAGACGGTATATAAGCGGCTCGTTAATTAAATTATTTTTCAAAATTACTACCAATCACGAGCTTATAGACCTGCACACCGAAGAAGCATCAGATACACGCACAAGGCTACCAACTTCTTCGGTGCACAACATGGTACTGTACAACACCGAGCAGGAGCGTGATCCCTGCGACGATACGAACAGAGAGGGCAGGAAATTGATCTTAAAACAGCTTCAACGGTCAAGTTGTTTCAAGCAGATTTAAACGATCGACCCACTACTGTGTTGCCGGGGACGTGTATGACCAGACCCCTGCAGCACATACACATCATCCCAGGAAATGGCAGACATTACCCATTTGGGACGATTATTAAATTTTTGTTTTCGTCTCATTTTATTCGTACGCAATAAAATTTTATGAACGGCTTCTGCAGTGCACGCGGCATGTTGGGTCGTCAAGGGATACTACAGCATTTGATTTTGGTATGCATCTCTTGCCGGCTTCCGGATAGTGCACACGATGGTATTTTGCAGCTCTTGCGTTTCATCACATCGTCGGACGCTATTGGCAACGTTCTATTATACCTTCCTGATGAAACATAATCCTTTGTAGCTAAACAATTCAGATTAAGCGTTGTATGGACTCTGTTGCTTCGAAAAAATACTTCCAACAGTAAATTGTAGATGCTTTGATGGTTTAATATTTCCTCCTTCGTAGAATGATTTAAAACATAATAAATATGTGTTAGTTTCTCTTATATTTAAATACGGCAAATGCCGCCAAACTGAAATAATTAAATAAATAATACCTGAGTTTAGAATAGCTTATACTGTTGTTTTTTTTTGTAATAGATCAATTATTCAAGTTTTAAAATAAAAAACCTCGTGTCACCGACAACTTTCACGTTCAATACTGGCAAAAGTAGAATTATATTCCTTTTCATGTTCCCCACGTTTCCCACCGCATCACACCCTAATCTGGCGTATGAATCCACATATAAGATGCTTCCTTACACGTTACGCAGACGTCACCCTCTAATAAACGGTATGTCTTACAACAAATCCCACCCGGTGAAAGAAAATCACGCACGGTAGAAACAGCACAGTAAAACCATCGCTTCATGGACGAAGGTGGAAACTACCATCCGAGCTGGCTACCTTTTCCTGTTGGTCGTTACCAGACACTCATCTGTAAAGTTCACCTATTTATGAGATTATGCAGTTTACTCTCGGAGGCAACTCACTCACACTTGCTCGAATAGTCCGGATGTGTGCGCTAGGGCTACCAGTGTCTAAGAGGATGGACCGAATCTCGCTACACGGGCACGGGCGCAGACAACATACCTAAAGTTTAATGTAAACTGGTCACACCTGTGTGAAGAAAATTGCAAGATTTGCACCACGCAAAGGTGTATACCAAATTATAACCCATCTGGAGCCAGCTAGTGTATTTTTTGAGAAAATCCTTTAGCTAAAAAGTTCCAACAAAAAAGGAAAGAACTAGCGGTAAAAAGGTCAGTTAAAATATTTTACGTTCACACAGGTTAATGAGAAGCTCTGCTCAGATTAAGCTTCTTTCTTATGTGAGTATATCCCTTTGCATCAGGTGTTCGGGAAGTTAGTTTAAGATGACACAAAATGTTCTCAGAATAAACTGTTCGTGACCATCAACTTTGCAAGATTTTCTACCAGTCCGTGTCAGTAATTGACTCGTTTTTATGTTGAACGCCAGGATTGGAGGAGGATTTTTTTTGTATCCTGAAGTTGAGCTTTTAATTAGTAGCTGGACTTGTCTTCCAGGAGAGCTTGCCAATCACTCGGACTAGGACAACGTTGAACTAGCAAAGTTATCCCGAGCGAAATGAAAAACAGAAACCACCCAATCGTGTAAATGGTGTACAGGAAATCAGAAGTGCTGCACTGCAGGACGCGAAAAGAAAACCCATAGTCGTTTTTCCTATCATTTTCCCACTTCTTTTTTTTCTTGCACTTCTGTGTTCACATTCTGCGGGAAGACGTTCAGTCGGGAGTAGAATTTCTTACCCTCAACAACCATAGTTTGTACCGTGGTTCTACGAATGTTCCACCTAATAAGATACCTTACAGTGGGTTCTTTTCAAGCGTACATTCGCCATCCTTCAACGGCGGTGAAATACTGCCCCGACGCAGCTTCGCCGCAACCGAGCATCATCTGCGGGTGCAGCAGAAAATACTTCACTCGATGAGATATTTGCTGGATAGCCACCAATATCAGAGTGCACAGGAAGCGAATGCAAATGAAATAGCGTTGTCTGGTTACGAGCGCAGGTAGTATGACAATGGTTTGGAGACATCTAGATGCATTTCACTGCACTACGGCCCTTCCCGCCGTCCCATGCTGCTCGGAGAGGGAGGTGTCTTGTAACCATCAATTACTGTCGTGAGGCAGGGCTTAAGTACTAAGCCCAACACGGCGCGTTCACGGCGAGCGAAGTCGAACCACTTTTTACCTCGCATCCGAGAAAACGTCCAAACGCGACAGAAAGGTTTCAACTGGGTGTCATTCTTTCGAAACCGCGTTGCTTCGGTGGTGTACTTTCTTACAAAGGTAGCTAGCATATGCACACCCGGAAGCATCCCGAAGTTAGAGAAGGTACGCGTAATGAAAGAAAAACAAACTCACTCACGTCATGTTCACCGTCCCCCAGGGGAGGTTCTCCGATGGGGCCCATGCGTGTCTACTTCTCACCTCTATTTTCGAGCAGCACCATCAGTACGTGCGCCAACAGCAGGGACAGGATTATAAATTATCGAAGTTTTTATTACCACAGCGACTACTCGAGTTTCTTGACATTCACTGTCACTGTCGCCCGGATAAAGAGAGTTTACAACTAATCCATCTTGCTACCTTCCACATCAGCACACGGATCGGCTACCGACACTCACGGACTCGGGGGGATATTGGTTCAAAGATATTAATCTCTTCGAAACTGCGTCCTTGATGGAGTCAAATTTCGCGTAATTCTAATGCCTTACCGCCCCCAGAGTGTTCTGAGTGTCTTCTGAGCAGCACATATGTAGGTGTAGTTAGACGGTATCCATGCTACTCAATACCCACCACATCGGCAAGCACCCTGCAAAATTGAATTAGAAAACACACTGAATTCTACCGTTTGGAGCTACGCGCTGCTAAGTTTCGTGTGTCACGCGTGTCAAGATAGGTTAGAGGACACTGACGAGTGGGTATCTTTGGCGTAAAAACCAACCATTTGTGTCACCCCGGGTGTCTTTCTTGGTGAGGCAAAAGATACCACTTATCCCGCTTCACGCTTTCCTTTACTTAACGCTTTGCCTTAACGATGGAATACACTCGCGCGTTCTCTTCATCACGCACACCCTTCTGTTGCTACTCGTTATGTAGAAAAAGGTGTAAATTTATGCACTTCAAGTGGCTCGCTCGTCGCATGCCCAACTTAAACTGCACCGGAGCAGTGCATCCCCAACGCAATCGAAAGGAAGTTTCATTGTTCAACTTCGACACTCTTTGGCACTTAACACACCAGTGCCGCGTTCCCCGTTTCACTTCGTCCTCCCTTCCCACAACGGGGGCGGGCACATTTTCACATTGTATGCAAATCGTGCACAGGATTATTAAATTCGTTCTTCACGATCCCACCGGGCACAAGCTGTGTGCACCCACGACGATGATGATGATGGTGATGGTATGTCGCGCTGCTACACCATCCTCCTGCTACAACATTTCTTCTGGCCTGACGCGGTAACCGTGCATGATCTTCACCTTGGCCTTTGTTATGAAATAAAAGCAGGAATGAAAACTAGCAGCAAACTAAACTAAACTCCCATACCGTACCATAAGGCGAGCTGGCTTTAAACCGGTTTCGGTTACCGCTAGACGCCTCTCGCCGGCATTACTTCGGGTCCATTATGATATAAGTTTCATTACGTGGACGGTGTTTCAGCAACAGGGAGGACCGAATGGGGCCGCATCATTATGCTGCCAGCGACAACACATACGATATTAGAAACAGTGATTATGCAAAGCAAACACATAAATAGATGGTTTAGATTAATCACACACCGGGAACCGACCACTCTCCGTCTCCCTCATCAGCCAAGTTGGCGCCACTCATTGAAGGGTCGTATTCGGGCGTTACACGCTGAAAACGATCCCAGCCGTTTGTGAAAAAATACCCTAACAGAGCGAAAGCAGGCTTGGTGGAAGGACGAACTGATCAGCATGTGATGTTGAATAACGAGATAGCCTTCGTCAGTGTTGATGGTCGGTGATTACTGTCACACGAGTGGGTGGCTATCGTATACACTGGAATGGATGGTCAAATGGTACAATGTGGTGCTATTTTTATAAATTCCAGTCACATAGCAACGAGATAAGTTTAAAGTCATGCACATATTTTTTTAAAGCTCTTAAACTGCTTGTTTATACAGACCTCCCTGGAATCATTTCATACGCATCATTCTTCGCTTATTCTAAAATTAAATCGTGGATCGCAGACTACGTTATACTTATTATATTATATTATACGTTATACTTGTAATATTTATTAAAACGTTGAATTAAAACGTTCCACAAAGTACACTTTATTGGATTTTTTGAAGTGATATACCGTAAAAAGTAGACGAACATGGTTATATTGCTGAATGGGTTTCTTTATCGAGCTGTCTAACAGTAACTATTGCAGCACAAAAATTACTGTTAACGCTAACAAAGGTAGAACTCCATCTGTGAACTAACCATTTAAATGTATTTGTATTTTTGTACTAAATCTTTCTTACTATTAAAGTTGTCAGGATGCATCAACTACGGAACCGTAGAGAACTTATATACTATATTTATATATATAATACTCATGTATTCCTTTTACAGACAGACTTTTCCCAGAACTGACGAAACCCTTACAACCACGTTCGAGAGAAAGATGCTCAGAAGGGTTCGTGAATTTTCCCGTATGCATGGAAAAACTAGCCGTCACAATGCCAAACTCGACGAGGTTTACCATGAACTCACCAACGTACAGTGGATAAGACTCGTCAAACTCTGTTGGGCTGAATATGTCATGAAAAAGACACCGGACGACCCAGTCCATAAAGTCCTTTTAGATCATCAACATGGATAGACGAGGCATGTTAGGCCCAAGTTCAGACGGCACTCTTGCGTCCTCTCAGGAAACAGGGCTTATTCGTGAGAGTAATTTTAGCGAGTGTTTCTCGTAATAACTAGAAGCAACACTTTATGAAAATACTCGTGCCATTGCAGAGTAGTATTAATATCTTGCCGGTCGGTGCTATTTTCCCGAGAAGCTTCCGCAACTGCAACGCCCAGCAACGTATCCGCACGCCTGTATCACCTGCGCATTGATTTATTTCTCCGTGTTATGCGGTCGTCAAGCAAATGCTCCGTGTTTGTAAACTTGTGCCCGGAAGCAAGATAGAGAAATTGTTTGTTCATGTTTGCGCTCGGTTTTCATACAAACAGTTTCTCGATTTTCCTTTTCTTGCGTGAAAACACGCAAACACGCAACCACCCGAATTGCGTGCAACGTACCTCACAGCACCATTCGCGCTTCCACGATCTCCGACACCCGACGGAAAGGGGCTTTGCTCCGTTGTTCGTGTGTGTGTGGTTGGGTGTCTAGTAGGCAGACCACTGCCTACAGAAACTTACCACAAATTTTCCAAAACGAAGCTAGACCTTTCGCCAGGAATTTCCATCTCCTCATCAGCAACATGCCCCGCACAAAATACTCCCCTACTTTCTGCTAAACTGAAGCTGCGGCATTGGTTGTGCCGCAGGTCTGTCGCTTTGACGTAGGCGTTGTTGGTTTTTTGGTTGTAATTAGATCGTTTTCTAGGAAATAATTGGATTTTTCCTTTTTCCGACGCTTCGTTCGAGCGTCTCCATTGGTTCATGTCACGAACTCTGCACCTTGCTTGCTGCCCGTCCAACAAAGCTATAAGATGAACAGAGCCTCAGAGCCGCTTCGTTCCCAGGCTGCACACAAATGAGATGCGTGAAGCTGCGGCAAATGGAGCAACAGACCCGTCGAATCGTTCTCCAATAATCTATGCTTACAGTGCGCTTCGATGAATTCCACCCAAAAATTCCTTAACAAGCACACGCTTTAAGCCATCGTTAATGACCGTTAGGTGCTTTCCGTCATACGGAACCGAGCCGCGTGTGTTAACGCGGGGGGAAATTGACTAAAATTAAATCAGATTATACAGTCAAGTGCAACCCGGGACAACCGGGATGTGAAGCAAGCGTCCAACTTTACGCCGTTCAAGCGTACCGCACACGGGAACGTTCCATTGACGAGGAAAGAAACACGACCACGCTTCTTTAGCTGACGAACCTGGGAACTTGTGCCATGATTAAGTAGCGGTGGAATACGTAATGTGAGATGTTACAGACGTTGCTGGGGACGTCTTACACAGGACCAAGACCGAACGAAGGGCAGAGCGCGTAGAGTGAGATGAAAGTGCTACTTGAAAAGTATTAAATTTCCACCTCAAAATATTCGGAAGGTGGATCAAAAACCATCCAACGTTCGTGGAAGCTTACATATCTGATATCGTCTAACATTCATTCCACAGCAAAGCTGAAGACACATTGCATTCACGTCCGTTCTTATTGGTCGTGCACCACTCATCATTCTGTACTCAGAGTACCATATGTTTCTCAAGGGTCTTGCTTAATAAAGCCATGTTGATTTTCGAATTCAAAACTCGCATTTGCAGTTTTTTTATGAAACCATTCAAACGCAATTTAAATACGAGCAACACCTCGGTAAGATAGCAGGTAGAACAGGTAGGACCGGTACCGTTCAAACGACTTCCCCTGGATGTGTGAAGCACAATTACATGTTTTCACTTTTAAATTCCTTTTAGCAAACCCTACTCAAACGCAAAACCACGGAAAATAAATGGACCCCTCTCAAAAAGGCCCTAAAACAGGGCAGTTTATTTAGGCCCCTTTGAAGGATCCATCCCATGAGGCGGACTCTCGCTTTAAAGACATAATGGTACCGGGCTTCTGACTTACCCGCTCACTTCCGGGCGACAAAGAAACGGACCGGTCACACGATTAACATACACCCGGAGTAACTTTGCACGGGCCCAGGAGCTTAAATTTATGCTTTTCTTCGAAATTTTCACCTCCCAAAAGAGCCTCTCGCTGAGCCAGACGACCTTCCCCGTAAAACCCTCTGGCGTAGCATATAATCGCAGGCATAAGTCCGCTTCTTAAAGGGAGCAATAAAATGTGCAAAATGCATCGGCAAGATTTCGGGCTCCAAGAGTAAGGACAGGTTGGAATGAACGGGGAGAAAAAAGAACAAAGCAACAAAACCATCCCACCAGCATCTCGACAACTCGCACTCGGACTGCAGATGTAAATGACATTAGCACTGCTACCGTTTTCGGCCGTAAAACGACGTATCAAGATTGCCGACCGGACGATAAGATTAGTTCCCGGTGCCGTGGGTCCTGCCGGGTCTTGTGCAGGCGAGCGGGTGAGTATTTTAATTAAGCTATTTAAATCACTGCTCTCCGCTGGAAACGTGACACGCGCGGAATGGCAAGAGATGTGCGGCATTTGCAGCGTGCTTTGTGAAGATTCAGTTTTTGGTTTATCAGTCAGCCGTTAGGTTGCTGTTTTGGCATATCAGATGCCATTTCCATGGCTGACGGAAGCGTGCCCCGGCTGGCGGTGGCGGCTCTTGACAATCACTCACACCACGGATGGTTTGCCAAAGATAGCGAAAGGAAGTCAAATGAATGTTTGCTCATTATTTTATCGGTTTTATCAGACATTCCGGGCACGGTTTGATACGGCACTGCGCGGAAGGTTATCGGCGATACTCGGCGCGGTACAGGTCAAAGCCGAAAAGAAAAAGGCCATTCGCGAATGCGATGCACAATCGCACGGATTAATGCTTAATTGCTGTCATTAAGTGTGTTCCAATTGCTTGTTTCGTAGTGTTACTTGCGAGTCTTTCCCTTGTTTTTTGTTGTTGCATTTATTGCATAATTAAGATTTCATTCCAGTGAGGTTTCCTTTCACCCTTCGATGGTCTGCGGTGCTTTCCATTACATTTTTTGCGCCCGATTTATTTATACTGCTTTAAACGTTCTCCCCGGAGTAGTTTATCAATTTGCCGCTACAACTAACCGGCTATCTAGATACAATAAATCAGTTCTGTCGTTTGCAATTCTCTCGGCGCTGTATTACATCCTCACCAACCGAAAGGGGGAGGGGGACAAACAAAATTGCATACCGAAAGGGCTTGCTGATATTAACCATAAATTATCCTTCCATTGTTTTCGACCGATCTCATTAAAAGCAACACCATTCAAGTTTGTAGGTACAAACGAAAAAAAAACCCACACGTAAGTGGTCAGCAGGACAAAATGGACAACCCATCGGTTCCCTTTGCATGTGTGTCAATTCGCTATACTACATGCTGAAATTGCATCGTCCGTGCAATGTGCAATCCGCCAAAGGGAGGAAAAAGATGCATTCTTCAAGTTTTCTCATCACCTCACCCGAAAGGGTCAGCGTAAGCCCTCATCAAATCGCTCAACGATGGTTCATCCAACGAATTGCGGGCTCTTCAGCTTGCAACTAAGTTGCAATTTCACGCCCAGTGAAGACAACGGGCGGTTGAAAATTGCATGTCCGCAAGGAAATACAGCCACACGGTCACCACTGTCCGCATGCATCCGCATGCGCATGCAACCATGCACCCGAATGTCCGGTTTGGAGCTAAGGATGTGTTTTATGGGTCATACACCGTACCACGGCGGGAAAGATCAAACCCTTCACGGTGTGGAGAAGCATCCGCGCGGGGCCCACCATACCATACCCTTCCAGCGGGCAACGATACCGTAATTTTGCGTAATGATAATTGCACGCTGCAAGCAACCGGGCTGATTTCGGGTCACACAAAAGCCAAAAATGGCACGGCATGCAATCGTATTGCGTATGCGATTGTGGACGCCTGTACTGGACACCGTTCGCGCCCTTGCCGATGTTGCCGTAAAATATTATTTATTTGCATCGCCCACCATAAACACGCTACCGGCGAATGGATCGGCCGCAATTTGCGACTACCATATCAAAGGGCGTACCAATTGGAATGCACCATTCAGTGCGATAGGAGCGATTTGTGCGCGAAGCTGCGCTACCCCGTTGGCTTTACGATGCTTTCGCGTACACGGTAACACATAGCAGTCCCTTGTGTTATGTATAATCATGCAATTCCGTAACTAAGAGCGGTGTTCAGAATTGCACTGACCATAACCATCTGCTGAAACTGTTCATCCTCGTCGACCACACAGTTCGGATGGGATCATTTTCAACTCCAATCGATCAAGAGCTGTTCGAATAGCAGAAAGTTCTGTGATGAAAGTTGAGAATGTTAATTAGGGCAATGCTGCCTTGCAACTGATACAGGTGAATCGATAAAAATTCATTTTACAATTCGTGTAAATTGGAACTAAATTTAATTAGTGTTTAATCGTTCTTCGCTACTGCCGCTACTGTCCATTCGAGAGTTTAGAACATTTTCCGTGAAATTCTGATACAATTCACCAAATTTTAGCATACCACGTATGTAGCTGACTAGGTCATCTGGACCTTCATGCTTCTATGATGTGGTATACTCATAGAAATCTGACGTGTTCAAATCGCTTCGAACAATTTTTACATGTTCTTATCATAGAGTACGCACAGGCTGTTTTAGAACAAAAGCAGAAACTAATTTGAAGAACTAGTTAAGACAAGTACGAGATTACTCTTAATTGGTCACTAAATTACTGTTGTTTGTTTACAACAAATGCAAGGCACTACAGTACCGATCCCCAACCATTTAAATTAGCGTAGGTTAAAGAGATGTCTGACCATACCGAGGATTTTAATATTCAGATTTTAAAATCTTTCTTTATACATAAAATCAGTTATACACTACTGTTGTACCTTGGTATAAATACAGATAAAACAGTCATACATCATCCAACCAATTTATCAAATACACTACAAATTTTGAAGACAAACTGAAGAAATAATTTACAATAACACAACCTGTTTTTATAGTTGCCCAAACTTCTAAAAATCTATTCGTATTCTAGAATTTGATAAATAACGACAAGATAATTTATCAATAATTAATCCTGTACTTTAAACGCTCCCACTTTACAACCATCCCCAAGGTTATGAAAAATACATGATATCATTAAAATATGAACTGATTGTAACGAAATATAAAAACACCATATCGAAAGCATATAAAAAACCCCTGAAACCAAGCTTAGCAAAGGATCCTTTCTGTCGTCCTTTGCTTGATCCTTTTTCTACCGGGCACAGGAAAGGATTTGCATTACCCACCTCATACTCGTGCAAGAAAGGAGGTTAAATCCACAAAATATGAGAATCTCAATAAGTGTCCCGTCCGGATTCGGCATCATTGCCGTCGGCAAATGATGGGATACGCTCCACTTCAAGGTTCACAGACAGGCGTCACGCCACGATTCCACGCCTATCCAACGTTTTGCCAGCACAAAAAGTCGATTATTTATTAACCATCTTGAGATAAGCGGGTGGAAGAGAGACCGTGAGATCGACAATTCGTCGGTACTTACTCGAACGATCCGCAGAATCAGGGAATTGTACTGCATTGCGCTGTAATCTTCGCGAGTCCCTAAAAAAGGAGTTCCGCTAGGGACACACTTTCGGAAATGGGTACTCCGCACGCAACCACCACACCTCAGTCCACCGGTCGTTCGGGTTGACTTAAATCGTTTGAATAAATATCCGATAACGCAAAACGGTATTCGGACGAAGCGAAAGCACTAAATACCATACACTCACAATGGCGCACTATTGGTGTAATGGAGTAACAAAAAATAAGAAGCAAGTAGGAACTCTCAGAAACGAACGAGGGGTTGCGAATCCCAGGACCGCGGATCCAGCATCATAAACATTTCAAATACACAGCCACCACCTCTCTCATATCGGTGGTGTTGGTTGTTTGGTTATTTAACCGGTCCAGGCTCCGCGGAAGGTCTTATTTGGGATTTGCTGGCAGAGATAGCGGAAACTTCACGAAAGTTGCCGCACAGGATTACGGGCCGAACCGATGGAAAACGACCCTCCGGCGTTCGGGATGAAGGATAATAAAATTCAACAATGGCAATCGTACTCAACCATCGCGAGGATGATGTTTCTGCTCCTCTTCCCTTGCAACAGCCAACGTTCATCGGATGGTAGGGAAAACCTCACCAGGTTCCTGAATCACCTGCTCAGTCGAATCGGTCGATTGAGTGGTGATATTTGTGGATGTCTACGAAACGCTTCAGTGTCGGGCACATTGCCTTACAAACACTCACCTGTAACGAGTGAAAAGAGAAGAAAAAATGCACGGTAAATAAATAGAATACAACGGCGTACGTAACGTGGAAATCATAGAATGACGCAAATGTTTAAACCAATGACCATAAAATCGAATGCGATGTCTGGTTGGATGTAACATTCGGATGCTGGAAGGGATACAACTATACTAGCGAAGTTACGGTGTACGTTTGCATACAAAAACAAACCACCATCGGGCGGGAATGATATCGTAGATCTTCATAGAGCCGCTCCGAAACTCAATACTCAATAAAAATTAAACAGGAATCTCCGCTGGCGGAACAGCAACAGCCGAAGTACCAACCGGGTGCGTTGCAAAGTGCTGCACAAGCAGCATCTCCTTCGATGAAGATCTCGCTGGAAAGATATTCACCAGCGGAAATTGAAAAGAATTCCGCTGCTTGATTACCTAATAGCACGCGAAATGCGCTCCGAAGGGAGATTGAAGTTTAGAATGGAATTTAAAAAAAATGGGAAAGAAAATTATCATTGAACCTGAGAAGCGAAAAAAAAAACAAAATAAACACCCTCTGGTGGCGTAAAGTGCAACCAGAACGTAACGAGCACGAACCGATCCACCTTGCACGATGGTTTAGCAAACCGGGAGAGCACGTTTGCGAGTGTGTTGCACATCGTATAATCGTGAAGAAAAATGCTATTAAAACTAATCAAACGATTGTATTTCCGCACTGCTGGACGTACATTCCAGCAGGGTCTGCCAGGCGTAAGATGCAAGATGGCGCAACAAAAAACATGGAACAAAAATCCGAACACACGGCCTCCGATCGTGGATCGGCAATAGGGCAGGCGAGCGAGAGCCATCTGGCGGTAATTATCCTTTCCTATCGATATCATTAGCAGCAGCGATAACCGCAACTTCAATTATGATTATCCGGCCAACGAACAAACGCATCCAGCGACTGGAGAGGAAGGAGGAAAGCGAGCGTTAAAAAAAACACTGATCAGTAGCAGCAACATCAGCGGCTGAAGTAAACAGTAGCTCGAAATGTGCCGTACACACGGCACTTCACGACAGCGTCAAGAAAATAGGAACTTGCTTGTAATTATCACCCCGGCGTATTCGCCGACGTTGCTCGATTACGCGCGCAATTTGATACGCGGCTTTTCTGTATCTCGCAAAACCTATATTTAATTGGATTTGTTTGCACAGTCCACCGGTTGATCGGTGATTAGAAGTGAGCCACCAAACCATCCGGAAGGACACTTCGCCTTTTCGCCTTCAATCAACCACACCGGAAGGATTAACCACCGGTTGGATGCGATGGAGGACAATTTTTGCGCATTAGCGCGCGATGTGTTGCCGCGTTCCCGTGCTACTGGTTTTTTTTTATTTTAACAGCCGACAAATAAATAGACCTCATTGGAAAATAATGCGCAAATACATTTATCTAAAGGCGTGCAGATTACAACCCTGTAGCTCTGCCGATACCAACCACCCTTGCGGCGGCTCGCTGCTGGTTGCGGATGAAGATGCTTTGTACCGCAGCATTGTTGCTTCTTTATGGGCTGTTGTAGAAGAGCAAACACGGAGATAAGAGCTGATCCGATGACCGTAGTCATTAGGCAACTCAACGAATAAGGCGGTGGAGGGGGAATAATGCTACAAGTTTATTACACCCGAGAATTAATGTCGATGGCTCGTAACGGATTTTCGTTTTTGTGTTGTGCGCTGGTCGTTATTATTGTGATTCTATCTTTCCGCGATACTGCTTTCATTAGGGGGTTCGATGAAAATATACGATTTGCAATACATTTTGAGAGCAGAAAGCCATGAAGGACATCTGCAATCAACGAACTTCAGGGCAACGTGTCGGAAATGCGACAAATGCAATGTTAATTCCAATAGATTTTTGTTCGTGTTCACAATATTTGTAGCAGGAGATTCCATTTAATTAGCAACTGTAAATCCATCACCTAACTTTTTCTAAGCCTCTTGAAATAAACGGCTAAGCCTTTTTATAAAATCATCCAACTGGAACGCCCGGTGGTGTATTGGTAGCGGCGCCGGTCTTCACACGACAGGACCAATCCAAAATCCCATCCGGATCAACCCCTCGTAGCAAGGGCTGACTAGTCGGCTACATGGTAACATTAACCTTCGCCATCCTCCAAACCCCTCTTCGTTCGCTAATGTTCGGTGCTGATGACCATTAATAAAAGTAAGCAGATTCTAATTTTACGTTTGTTTACGAAACAACCCTCTTAGCAATCGCCCTCATGGCAAAGTGGTACTATTTCTCATGACATCTCACTCACACCATAATGCTGTCTCCCTTTTCTGGGTCTTGAGTTTTGTGACATGGGATCACAGTTTAAGTTTACCTTCGGGGGCGTACATCCTACGTATCAGCGAGAAAATTGCGAAAATATCGGACATATCCTTACAAAAAGTAAGTAAATTTGTATAAAACATCGATAGGTCAACTCTCTGCTAATTGCAATGCATTTTTCCAGTTTTACAACATTTTCGTGTGAAAATCCGGAGCAGAACGCCGCACCGCCATCATGAGATACACCGTGAACACAACACTGAAGACCACCGTCAACGTGTAAATAGAAAAACGAAATGATAACACACATTCACACTTAATTATCACTTCACTTGAAAGATAGATTACACATTCTACCGTTAGGTATCTCTTCCAATGTATGATAAACAATCGAAGACTTGTAGGTTATTTACCGTAGTATAGCTTTTATTTTTTCATGCATTTTTGTTCTGTTCTGTTCTGTTATCTTCTGTTATCTGTTGTGCAAAAATATGTTTTTATTGTTATGAAGTACCATTTTATCATATATTCGAAGAATACCGAATACGTTGGAAATGCCAACTTTAGAAATTTGGAAATGCGAAGTTCACTTATTCAACTCGATTTACTGCTATACTTTGCACATAACAAAACATAAGAGACCAAAATTGACCACCAAAACGTAACTGGCACTAAATTGCGCTTTTATATTACCATCTCATACCACTCACAAGACAATACATGTTGGACACTTTTGCCCGATAAATGCAGCTGTTTAAAAGTGCATTTTTGAGCATGCAGGCGATGGGTTGTAATGGGGTTTGGTACATCAAAGGTTGTAAGTCGAACCACATCTGGACTGGATAGCTGCAGCAAAGTCTGAATCGTTGACTAAATGGTAACACAAATTTGTCTAGCCCTACGTTAGAAGGTAGAAAACTCATATTTAACCATCCAAAAAAACATATGTTCACACTCAAACATTTGCAAAATTTTTGACATCGAAATAGTTCCAAAGACTGCTTCGTTGACCACATTTGAACTGATCCCGAGAGCTTATACGACTGAAAATCTTGAACCGCATAGATCATTACTCACATGATACACGCACACGAAGCTTAACCGTACTGTGCGTTGCGTTTAGTCGTCAAATTAGTCACTATCGAAATTAATTGTCTTCCCGGAGCGACGGCGCGTTAAATTAGTTCTACCATCCGGCAGCACACCGAACAGCCCACGTTCCGGAACGATTCCCGCCTGTGTACCTTGTGCTGCACACCTAGAACAGAACGCCGGTGCACGCACCGTGCGAACGATCGGTAAAAGCGAACGGTGTAAATCATCGTTCAATTTTGAGCACTTTATAAGCATTTCTTATCGCCGTATGGCGATCAGCGCTCGGGCAAGTTGTCAGCAAGTGTCACCCTGCCAGCGCCAGCGAGTTAAATAAGACATTAAGTTTATTATGAGCTCAGCAACCGGCCGGCCATGCAAAGACCGATAGCGCATCGCATACACGTACCAAACCCCGTTCCGTACGAAACGCGACACACGACCAAACTGCGCCAAACGAGCATCGGTATTGATTAATTTGTTGATTTTTAAGCTGGAATTAATTAGCAAACAGCACAAACCCGTTGGCTGCCGCACGGCGGGGAAAGGAAAATATGGCGACGCGTCCAGAAACACTGGCCAATTGCTCATCACCATTTCAGATGAGGTTTATCTATGCCGCACCGCTGATGATCAACGTCCGTGTCGGGATGTCTTCGGCGTGGTTGGTTGTGTCGTTAATTAGAGAAACGAATAATAAAAAAAAACACAACAACAGCTTCTTCCCGAAGTAGTCTGAGCGTACGAACTCTGCACCCCGTACCGTATGATACATACAAACGACGCGAAGAAAAGAACAGCACGGTGCACATGGTGTTTCCTGGTGGACGATCGATTAAACATTCTCCTGCGTTCTTGGGTAGCCAGCCATCACGAGAACCGAGACGACGACCGGTGAAACTACAGTTATCTTAATCTCGATGCTCCTGAGACCTGGCACACAAGACGACACCCCAAATGGCATCACCCAGGCAAAAGTTCTGGTGCCTTTCTTTACTTCCTCCCATCTTCAAACGGTACCCCATCGGAGTTTATGTTGCATCCAGCACGCCAATTGTCCATCTTCCGCAAGCACCGTCTTTCATTTATGTGGTTACGGTTACCTAACAGTTTCCAGGTTAGGCCAGGTCCCTTTACCACTTCAAATGCGCATAAGTGCATGCACTATCCCGGTGACACAAGCAGTAGCGAGGTGAGCACTGCTGTTACTCAATAGTAACCATTTAAAAATGCGCATCGGGTCGCGATCGGTACATAACAGGTCCCATCGGTATTCCGGATCCCATCCGCACAAGTTCTTAAAACGCACGGGACTGTCACTGTCACATCAAAGCGAGCTGATGCATGTCATGCCTGCGAACGGAAACGTATGGAACCGGAATGGATGAGAACGTCCCTTCTTTTACGTCCTTGATTTCTGTGCCGATATCTAGCCTAGGCACAGAGAGGCAGGTACTCTTCAACATTGTGCATCATCACGCGACAAAATTACAAATATGGATTGGCAAACGCTTCCATTCGCTCGCACGATTCACTCGTGTCCAACCACTCCTTCTTGCTCACCTTATATTCTGGCCGACCTTTGGTAACGTATACCTATCGATTACGAGATAGACCCAGCACCGGTGCCCGCAAACTTATCCACAGTGAAGATCTGTCTGATCTGGCCCAACGGTCAACCATCAGGCGATGGCATTTCACCATTGCCCATAAATGGAATCCATGAGTCGTATGATAATCTGTCCAGCGGAATGAGAAATATTTCGCAGCTACTTTTTATTCCTCCTGTGTGCCCCTGCTGTACAGGGTTTTTTCTTACCAACCGAACTAATCTAGGTTTGTTATGGGACCATTCTTCTTCCTGCTGCAAGGAGTATCTCCCAAGAGACATTATTCTTTCACTCAACGTGCCTCAGTGGCTCTGGGGACCATTCTCTGCCCAGCTTCAAGATGCGTTCCTTATATGAATATGCACGCAAACACACATACCCACATATGCATCGTAGCGGTGTTACTTAAGAAGCAGATCATGCAAGCAAACCACATGACACCCCATCCTTCTCCATTTGGGCTGTTGGTAGGGTTTCATCTCTGTTTGATGCCTTCATCAGGATCCCAAACCGTAGGAAATCTGATTTCCGGATGCAGTGAGTACACTTTCCTGTCCCCCGGAACGTACCAGATCTCGCCGACTCGCCTGGTGTGACTGGTGTCGATGAGGAGAGAGACTGATGAAAATATCTTGATTTAATGAGAAAAGTTTTTCCATCCCACGGCACATATACGCACGGTGCCTACGTCGGAGAGTGTCTCCGGGTGACAAATGGGACGAGTAGGCGAATGACAAGCTAAGAGCGCAGTGTGTATCTGTCATGCTTTTTTTTTTCCTTTTTTCGTTTTTTTATTCCCATCTGGTTAAGTGAAATGCTGCTTGGTAAGACATAATTGAATGCGATGATGAGTACCGGAGATGACGGAATGCTCTCGTAGGAAAAACAAATCTGGCACGATATCAGCGAGGGAAATTAATTCCGAAATCAACACCATCACGACATGAGTTCTGGTGCTGGTATG
The DNA here is from genome assembly GCF_943734725.1 of Anopheles marshallii. Taxonomy (NCBI): domain Eukaryota; kingdom Metazoa; phylum Arthropoda; class Insecta; order Diptera; family Culicidae; genus Anopheles; species Anopheles marshallii. Next base: position 64,227,253 of record NC_071326.1, on the reverse strand, counting down.
CTCATCAGTAGCGTTTCCATCTGTGGCACGGCAAATGCTTGCTGGAAATTATTTTAACAATCCATTTACCGCTTCTTACAGACATCAAGTCCTTTACGGTGGTACACATTTTACTATATAATCTGTTTCTTTTTTATGCATGCAACACTCTCCGACCTCTCCGAATGAAGTACTTACGAATCAATTCAAATCCATCCAATGCTCGTTAACGTATTTTGTTCCATAGCACGGGTATGTCATACCGAATAATGTTGGGAATGAAATACTTCCAAAAAAGGGATCAATACACATACATATGCTTTTTTGCAAAACCATTTTTACCAAAGTACTCCCCTTTACTAGATCGATCGTCCATTCGCTCGTCGTAACCCGTCCATATTAATCTAACAACGCTACAGGAAATAGTACACACACGACCTGCCGAAACGTACAGCTGTCACGTACCGAAACACGTCGTGCAGAATAGTGGGGACCGTGGTAGACATTCTCCTGTCCATCCCCGGTTTGTACATAAATTGAGATAGTGTACGCTTCGGTACAACCGTACACCGGTCTAGTCGGAAGTGGGTTAAAACAAGCGCATGAATATTTGACATGCAGGCGCAGTGAGTAAAACATACATTTGTAACGTCGTATTATTGTCGTACTATCGTCGTAATGGTTACTATTTCGAAACGGATGCGGCTGGAAGTCTTCCGCCCGGGTACCTAAGTCGCACACCTAAGTCGTTTCGCTTTTATTTCTTATTGCTACACTCCCAATACGTCTCCAACAAACCGAGAAGTTCAATAGTTACCCGGGTGAACCACACCAGATGCATGGCTCCCTTGTGCGATGTCGATCTGTACTGCCTGGATCCGGGCCGAGCTGTCACGCTATCTCACTACATCAATTGACATTTCTTCGATAGCGTCAACAGTGGGGCCAGTGGCCCCATACTTTAGGCCTTTTTTTCGCTCCTAAAAAGGATTATACATCCAATAACAGCATAGGGTAGCAGTTGTGGGTTACATATAAAATGAGTATAGTCGAGGGCTATACGTTAATCAATAAACATGCCAAACCGAATGACGATCGGGACTCTCTCCCAAAGCGAAAAGCGGAACGACCGAACGATGGGGGAGCGACGGCGTTGTTTGTTAGGACAGTTTCTTTTCCCATCATCCGAAGGTGGATAATTTATTATTCATTCTAGGCTATTTTCGACCGAAGAACTCCGAAGATTCTTGATTCTGCCCACACTTGCAAACTACCCAGTGCCGCTTCCATCGCTTAAAGCTTCTCCGCCTTATGGATGAAGAAACGCAATGAAAAAAAGAGAAACTCAATCGAAATGGATGCTTTAGCACCGATTTCCCAACAGCTTTTGCTAGTCAAAGTGCCTGTTTTCGATAGACTCAAATTTATCACGTCCATGGCTAGAAAGTCTTATCTTATTATTCCTTCCAGAATCAGACTTCCTTCCGTCAGCTTTGCTTTTCCCCCGGCGTGGACATGATGGTTCTCCCAGGTAGCTCGTCTTTTGAAACTGGTGCCCAGTTTCATTATGCATTGGGAAGAAAAAAAAAACAAACACACCGGAGAGTCTCTCACCGAACCTGAAGCATCAGCGTGGCAGAGAGGACAGCGTAGAAAATGGATGACAAGTAATTTATTTGAAACTGTTTACCAAAAGCACCTTGAAAGATGGATGTTGCTTCAGGGCTTTCGACGAAAGATACATTGATCGGATGTAAAATGTGCTGCCAGCACAGCACATCGAATGGCCTTCAATATGGAAGGAAACAGTTAAGCAAACAGCTCACACCCGTACCCTTCCATACCAGGAGCAATTGATTTTTTTTGTTTCGGTTTTAAACTGATGCTTGCAAATGAAGAATATTCAATTACTTCGCGTTCGCCTAAACGATTGCATTTACACCAGTTTTGTCAGACATTAAGCCCACCTCCTCACAGTAGTGTACGGTCTCTCTGTGTCCGGTTTAATGGTATCCTCAATTGCGTCATGCGAAAGGCGTTAAGACGTCGGGAGAAATATCTTCCGACATTAATACTACCCCGCATCGTCTCCACCATCGTACGAACCGTGGACGATCGCGGAGGTCGCGGTCTATGTAATGTGCAATCTACTAGAAAACGGCAACAGAAGAGCGCACAGAGCAGCATTCTGCACAAACCGGAACGGCGGCGATTCCTCCGCTTCGGACGCGACGGCTGTCACCCCGAAATGGAAGCCTATCCCACATCGTTCACCAGAAAGGTGAAGCAGTGGAAAAGAAGGCAGCAATCGTAAGACGGCCTGACCAACCACGGTTTGTCTGGGAATGATCTATTGCATAGGCCAGCACCACCATACGTTGATTACCATACGGTAGTGCTACGCGGGGCCTTATATGTTCGTTCTTCGGTGCGTTTCTTCTGAGTTTCTGCTTGCTCGTTTGGGGAGCATGGTCAGAAATGACCATTTCTACCAGTCCCAAAGTACCAGCCGTTGCGACTTTGCGATTCCCGAGAATATCCATCCTGCTTCGGGGGGGTTGGGTTCAGCAACCCGTGGTTGCTGTTGCTTTTTCTGCTACTTTTGCTACTGCCAATAGTCTGCAATGCGAGTGCGAGTTTGCAAACCCAGCCAGACATTGGATGAAGGCTGTAATGGTCCGTTTCCAATGACCGCCACGGACTCTGCCTCGTCGGGCGAAGAAGCGAAAAAAATAGCGCTCTCCACTGTACCGAGGCGCGCACATAAAGTATGTTTATGTTTTCCGAATTAATGATATGCCTCATTCGTTTCGATGCCGATTTTGGCCGTGAGGGGCACATGGTGGAAGTTTGTTATTCTGTTACCATTTCTGTACCATCTTTGTTCGCTTTAGGGTACCTGCGTTTGTTGCTTTGGGCAGGGTACCGAATTTTTCGACTCTTCTTTCGGTCTACCGCTAGAAAGCAAGGTGGTGTGTGCTTTAAACGGATTTTCGTTAACGAGATTGTTTTCCTTTTCCCCTCCCCAATCGTCTATCTCTCACACACACTAACAAACAAGGACGAACAGGCTGGAAAAGATGGACATTGAATTTGTAAGCTTCAAGCCTGGGTTGTACCCGGGTCTGGGATGAACAGCATTAAAAGGCCATCTGGACCGGCATCTGTATCGATACGGAGAGAGCGTGGCTAATAAATCGACCGGAAGACCGACGCGATTCTAATATATTGAATGCTTCCACACAGCCACAGCCAACGCACTGCAGCGAACTTCCGTGCCGAAGTTTTGGGGGCATCGACGATAGAATATTGATTGTAGAATATTCATGAATTAAGTTATTTTCCAGCGTTACAGGAGATGAGATTTCAATAAAATAATTCCCGTCCCTTTCGCAGGGACGCTGTGCCTGCCATTAAAGAAACATGATGGGGAAAATTTTGAGGGCCCGTTACATGCCGTTACATGCTGCCCAAAATTCAGATCAATCGAACACGCTTGGCAATGAATAATTTATGGAGCCCGTTTTCTGCTGCGGGTCAGGTTCAATGTGAACGCTGGTGATGGAAAATCGATACTAGCATGATGAAATGTGAAGACATCATCCCGAACTGATACCCGTTCGAATACCGTTCACTCTATAGTACCGGTACAACAACTGTGTGTCTCAACGTCTCAAGCCCTGTACCGAATGTCCCGAACCTTGTGCACTCAAACGTGTCAATGACCATTAGCACAGTTTTCCCTACCAAAACCATCTTACCACGGTTCTTACCATGCGAGTATCGTGCCTCACAGGCGCAAGACTTCAAACGCGAGATGAGCCTGAACGATTAACAACTAATAACCGCTGACCTGACGACCGTGCCACGTCCTTACTGAGCGTGAACCCTCCAAGATCATCACAATCGTGCAGTCTTAATGGATTTTTAATTCGCCACATCCCGCTATTCAAACCCGCGTGAGTGCCCGTTCCATTCTGCTGTCGATCCAGTCCGGCGATCGGTTCCAGCTGCAGGTTCTAATCTTGAGCCAACTCCGCGCCTAAGCTCGGATTGAGAACCGGTGGGATTAAGATAGATTCACCTTCACCGGTTTAGCATATTTTACAGCTCAGCCCGAATGCTCTAAACGTATACGTGAGACCCCGCATTGTGTAGCTTTGTACAAAACGTTGAAACACACGCAACCATTAATCGTAAAAGTGGCTGGCGGCGAATAATCCTACTAGTGTAGCGATTTGAAAGCTTTGATTGATTTGTCAATTATTACCTAACACGAATGCTCTTGAACAGGTACACACGCAGATTGCGGTTTGCCAAGGATGGACGGAAAGATGCCTACGATGACCGTTTCTGATCGCTGTTGAATAGAAAAGGGTTGAGTTGCGATTACATGTTCTGGCGATGTATTTTACCCTCCGGGTCTTCTATTTTCTGCAATCGATTGGCAGCCAGAGATACGCAAACGTCTGACAATCAACATACGGTTTTTTTTATGAGCCACACTGTCAGATTTCACAGGAGGCATGGGAATAAAGACACAACAAAAAATACGCATTTGGATGTATCCAATAAGACGAAAAGCAGACGTTTTGTCGCGCCTTCCATCATTGGTTCTGACACAATGAAAAAATAATGCAGATAGCGATGTTTCTTCGTTTGTCATTTCTAAAGAAACCGGCAAACCTGCTAAGAGGCTCTTGCACACCGGTTAAGCTGTGTCCCGAAAGTTTCTCAAAAGAAATAATAAATAAACAAGGCAAACCATCACGAAAGATTAATTCTTTGCGAGAAGATTTCGAAACCTGAGGGTAAGAATTCAATAAAAATTAATTAATCTTATTTTATCTTGCATACGTCCACGTTATTCCAACTCGAAAAGCTAGCAGCAAGCACATGTAGTGACTTATATGTATTCTGTTTTTTTTTGTTTTTTGGAGAGAAAAGAGAACAAAACCTTAAACCAGTTCCACCCTAAGGGTCCCTTTACCGCTGCAGGTGAGGCAAAACGTGCAGGATTGGAACAGAAGCGACAAGTCGTTGCAGTGCTTCCACTGGCAATGTTTTACCGCTTATACAATGCGATCCCGTTCGATCGATGAAACCTGAAACTATCGAAATCCGGTTCGACCAAAAGTGTGGCCCACTGTTATTTGGGAAAAATAAAATTTAATTTTCATATCGTTGCCTTTCGTCGTCTGCATTTCGTTCTGATTAATGCTCCGGCCGTTTCCACGGCGTGAGATAAAAAGGTGCGGCGGGAAAGTTACAATGTCGCCTTGTTTCTTTTCGACAAACCGAAATCTAGCCCCCGACGGCTGGGAGTTGAAATTGGTGGATTAATTGCTGGACGTAGGACACTGCATACCGCGCTGAAGTGGGTTGATATTATCAGATTGCATATTTGGGAAAATTGAACTTCAATTTGTCAAAAAACGTATGAAATTCTTCAAAAGTTTCATGTATTCTAGAGAATTCATGCAACCAATCTCTGCGGTAACATGAATTAAGGATAATTTTTAATTCGTTTATGATGTTCGTTGTTATGGTACTTTTGTTATATAAAATATTAAACACGATAAATACAATTCTGTTGAATATAAATAAACCAAGTTGAACTCAAATTCCCAAAACCAATATTAATTCATTCCAAAATTACATTCTTTTCAAATTGCTTGGTTTAATGGAAGTTTGAATATTTATACCGTCTATATTCATCTACGTTTGTAATTCCTTCATCTGTTTAAAAATTATTCATAAATCCTACTGATCTTTTCATATTGACATTGAAATTAATTTATTTTTTAAGGTAACACAAATAAACAATCTTGAATACAAAATTTTCGAGGATTTACACATTTATGAAGATTCATGTATCTCATTGATGTGTAATATCATTCTGGATTTATTGGTTCAAAATTTCATTCAAATTCATAACTTTGAATAAAATGCATTATGGATCTAAAACTTGTTCAATTCATCACATGCAGGAGCATAATTGACAAACACTACGCCAGTATACGATCATTGATATTCTGTAGGAGTGACTTGCAAGAAACTCCGATTGTCCGTACAGAGCAACAGAACAAAAAAAGTCAACAAAGCATGGTGAGAAAATTATATCAAAACAAAACTTTTTCATACACTATCATCTGTCGGCGGCAAACAACCTTTAAAAAAAGGCAAATTCGTTGCTATATCGGATGACAGCTTCATACGCCAGAAGCGGATCCAGGGCGATACGTTTGTGTGATTTTTTATATGTATGTGTGTGTGTGTGCGTATGAGAAATATTTCAAACCGTCAATCGCAAACATTTGAATCGGAAAAGGCAAAGAAGAGGTACTACAGCGTCCAGACCTGCCGGACCAAAAACGTGTTCTTAACAAATATTTAACCTCAAACATTGCGTTCCCGTTCGCCAATTCATTCGCTGACTTTCAAACGGCACGCCGCAAAATGAAAGAAGATACAGAGATGAATAAAAAAAACACACAAAATATCTGACAATGATTACTGTTCAAATATTTACACAGCATAAGTACGATGGGGGAGGGTGGATGGGGGAGGGATAAAAAAATAATGAAAGAAATGCCGATACTGATGCCAGTACGAAACCAAACGAACGAACGAAAAAGAATAAAAGTATGAATAAAATTCACGCATAGCTTAACGTGGCTCCAAACGCAACCCTCGGACCAACCCCCATAGAAATCACGGCCATCCTTCGGCGAATCAATGTCCCAATTTTCGATACAAACACACGTCGGCACAATTTATGGTGCTGAAAATTCTCGGCAAACATCAACAACAAAACGCAAAACCGTGCAACACTGATGATTCCATTCTCGAATTGTCTAGCGCTTTCGAGTGTAAGCGGGCTAAAATATTTGTGTTTGGGTCATCCACCAATACGGGGCGGGACAGGGTTGAGGGACACTGGGGATTGTTAGCATAAATATCGAGCTCGATGGCGATGGGGGTCAAATGGTACGGGTTGTTCAGGATGGGGCGTAGAATTCACACATCGATTAACAGCAATATTTCGAATCATTTTCACAACGCCAAGCGCATAAATAGATGAAGCTTTCGCTTCACCCGCCTATCCGTACACCCTTCTAACGGGACACTTGCCCCAAGGACAGCGGGGCTGATTTATCACAGGCCCTTCACACCCTTCGCTTTGATACAAACATGATATAAACATTCTCATATAAACCATTTTCTCGCCAAATATGTACGACTCAATGAATCAATAAGCCAAACACGAGTCCCCGAACCCAGAATCCACACGTGCTCCACCCTTCCAGTACAAACAACATCACATAGTTTATGCAGCATTATTTTGATAGGAATTAGGCAAAGCCGAAACAGTTCCGAAATGTATTGTTCTATCGCTTTCCTACTCTATGTGATCACTTTCTCTCCCTCTTCCACTGCATTGAGTAAAATGTGATAAAGCACTGTTTCGCCCAAAACAACATGTACATGCTTTTCTGGCCCAGCGAGGTGGTCCTGTATGCTATTAGCCACGCTTTGAATAAAATTGGTCTGATCGAAATTCTAATCGAACATGCACGAAATAAGCACTGGCGGGAGAGGTGGTAGAGCGATGCAAATTAATGAACCAAATGAGACGGATGAGCCAAAATAATTATACCAAACGGCCAATTAGAAAAGGGTTTATGCAGGGTTCCTCTCCCTCGTACACACGAACGTTCTATTTATGAATTAGTTCAGGAACAGAAGCTGTCCAGGCAAACGAACACAACAGGATTAGAAGCCACTTGGTCTCAAAAAGCTAGTCAAATTCAATAGTGGACAATATCAACATTGAATAGTTTGTACCGTTTAATTGGATTCTATTGAGTTTGATAAAATTGAACCACAGTCAACTTTATTTCCAAATAAATTCTAATAATACGTAGCAACTGGAACTATTAGTGATGCACAACTGTTGGATATCAGAATCTCGGTGTCCGAACAGGGAATATTAGATTAGAAACAAGGATAGAATTCAATGTTCATTTATTTTACATATCGATCGTAGCGCTAGACAAATACATGGACTGTATAAATAAACAAAAAAAATGTTCATTTTGAATTAATTGGATACTTTTGGATCCTTTCAAATATTCATACTCTCCCAAATTCAAATTCAATTTATACGAAATTCAAATAAAATTAAAAAAACAACCGACAAACGATGAAACGTGAATGTTACAGTAACTTGACAGATTCCATGAGCCATTTGTCATCGTTAAAAAAAAAAACAAACAGCAAATGGAAAATCAAATAAAATTGCCGTCACTCGCAGAGCATCACATTAAATCGTGTCCTTACGCGTTTTTCCAACCCACTTTCTTCATTTCACCATAATTGAAAGTTTTATTATTTTAGCTAAAGGTCAGGCCGTTCTCGCTAAGATATTTCGAGATGGCATTGCAATTTATTTGAGTTTTTTTTTTTTTTGTAAGCCGTTTTGACCTTTTTCCAGTATAACGCCAGTTTTAAAAAGCACACCTACGTGTAAACAAAAGCGAAATGAGGCACGAACAAATTCAAACAAAATTTCACAAATTCCACTTACTCAAACTAAGTCCGAAAGAGAAATAAACCATGACACTGACAAGACAATGGGCAAAAGGGATGATTTTGTGCGAGAGGCAAAACAATCGAAGTAAAAAAAACGCACACAACTCAAAAGCATACAAAGACAATTCAGAAACGAACCCAAATATCCGCCTACGACTGAAAGTGCAAGAACGAAACAAACAAATGCAAAAACAGCCTGTCAAATCTGATTGGATGTACGGGAATTGTAGAAACAAAACAACAAAAAATGTACGACAACTTTCGGTTTGACAAATTTTGCAAAAAGCAAACAACTCTCTGACAGCCCCCTCCACTCCTGTCAGGGTTGCAGGAGTATGAGAGAGGAAAAAAATATTGTCATTCCTCACAATTGATAACGATCGGGTCCTCATCCACGCTCGTCATCCAGCATCCACGACTAATACCGTTCATAAATCATCTAAAAATCATGACAACAGTACTAAGGATATCTCGCGCCCAAGGGGGAAAAAGGAAACAGGCACAGGTACCGGGGGAATCGGTGGAACAGTAAGATCGAGAAACAGCTCGGGATTGTTATGGCAATTTTATGATGACGATTTTCTTTTCCGTCAACCTTTCGCCAGAAGGTATCTGATTCGCTTCCGGATGAATACCCGGGTTTGGCCCGTGTTTTGCCGAATATTTGCCAAAAAATTGAACCGTGCTGGCAAAAATCATTCGCGAGACTGATTCGATACCGGTAATGATGGGGTATGGAAGTCAAAACAATGAGCCGGAGCGCAGAGAAGCCGAAAAAAAGGTGCATGTACGTTGCTTTGATTAATTGAGTTCATTTTTCTTGCCGTTTTTGTGTTGTCTGAAGTTAAAAAAAAATGCCATCTCCGACTTTTTTGTTCGGGCCTGCTGGGCACACTGTAAAAGTATGACATCTCGTGAGAAATGCGAATTGTTGTGCGCAAACGAATATCCCGATCGCCTCCAGGGTCCAGGGAAATTCTTCGGAGGCTTTCCGGTGTCACCTTAAACCTGTCGAAACTCATCATTAAAGGGTCAGATTTATGTCGAAGGTGTACGGTTTCACGCAACGGAGAGAGTGTTCTCTCGTTCCCGTCTCTTCCCGTGTTGGTACCACACATCTCAAAATGTCCGAAGATCCGAAGATTCAAGCGATGGCTATCGATCGGAATCCGGCTATCATTAATAAGAACTTCTTTCATTTCGTTCTCTTTTCGGTGACCGCTGGAAAAAAGCGACAATTATTGTGTTGGTTGGCCCGGGTTGTGGAGAATTTGAGTTTCTTAATTGAGCTATGGCTGGAAGCTTCGAACACTCGACACGTACCGCCGGGGGGATGGTAGAAGAAGGAAACTAGATTAAAAATACACACATCCAACACGTCCTAGATTTGTCGCAGATAAGCATCGATTTATAGCTAATGAAAATCCACTACCAGATGTACCCGCGTGGTCCGCATTAATGCTGAATGGGAATCGCCCTCGGGAATGGAACTCGCAAGAAGAAAAAAACATACTGAGCAGCAGCATTTCTGCCTAGCCGAGCGTTACACGTTGGTCGTAATTTATGGACACCGTGGAAGAAGAAAACCACATCCATGCGATGGTTAGACCAAGAGAGCACAAAAAAGGCACGAAAAAAATAATAACACTAGTCACAAAATGCCGAGGAGTTACGGCAAAACTGGTGCTCGGCTCAGGACGACCCACTCGCTCGACGCCTCCCAGTGTTGCTCGCTCATTCGCTTCGTGTGATAAAAAGAACGACAGTAAATCTTCCGCACGACTCATCCGCGTACACGAGGTCATTACTGAGGTGGCCCCGGCTGATGGTGATGTTTATCAATCGATGTGCACGTTTCAACATCCACCAACATTAGCTTCAATTAGATATTGGCAAGCAGTTTTGCGCCCAAACACCGTGTCGTTTCGATCTTCTCGCACCAATACCTTCTGATCGGTCGGGGTTGGTAATAAATTGTTGCACCTTGCCCCTTCTTTCCTGGTGCGTGCGCGGTTCTGTGAACGTCACAACACGCAAGCCGCTATCGCGCAACATTCTCCTGCACGCGAAGACACTCCCAACGACAGGACAGGTGTCAGGCAAAAGGAGTCGCTTGTTGCTGGGTAGAGACCGATAAATATGACGGTGCCTTGGAAGGGCAGGGAAGGAGGGGGGGGGGGGGGGGGGAACTTCCTACACGACGGTACAAGCAAGGGTACCATAACATGTTCCACCCGAATGTACAGCGAAGTTGCAACTGTCCGACCGTGCAAACAGACCAGCCTTACGCTGCGATGGATTGCGTTACACTGTGCATTGATGCTTGTTCTACATAGAAAAATATGAACTACACGCATTCAGTCAATAGCAACTGATCTTTTGATGTTTCAGCTCGTGAGCAATGTGGCATGAGGCGATGACCATTAATTACGTAACGCACGTGGGAGGGGGAAAGTGAAACAAGGGAAAAAGAGAGTGACCATCTACGTGTTACGTTCCGTAAAATTAGATGCTGCTTTGTCTCGTGATTTATATCTAATGAGTGCGGACGTCGTAAAAGTTATTAAACTAAGTGATTTATTGCGACGATGGAATGATGCTTAAGCGGCTCTGATACAAAACTGATGAAACCCTGCTAGCTGCATTCGAGAGGATAATCCTAAGAAGGATGTTTACCCAACAATGCGTGAAAGGAAAATGGTAAAGCGACATAACGAATTAGACTCGTTGATGGGTGATCAAATCAATGACACCGAACGATCTAGCCAGTCCTAACGTCTAAAGTTGTCCACGTGGATAGTATGGATTAGAAACGTTCCGAAAAAAGAAGCGAATACGTGCACTCCTTGGAAGGAGTGGAACAGCTTTGAGCGTCGTTCCAAGGAGCGCAAATATCCAACGATATTTGGAGCGTTGTTACAATCAATGATATTTGGAGCGTCGCTCCAAGGACCGATATATGGCCCAAGGAAGTGTCGATTTATTTCGATTTTTAAGAGTTTTAGAGTTAGAATTTTAGAGTTTTTTTTTTATATTTTTTAGTTTTAGAGTCGATTTTAGAGACGTCCTAAAGCAGGCCACGAAGCGGTTGTAGCGCCTGATAAGAAATTAAGCAAGATTGTTGGCACTCAAAACTCTATCACACGATACCATTTCACTTGTTCTATCATGAGTTTCATGGTTTCACTCGTGATATCAATAAGACAGTATGGATTTCGCAATCATAATTTGAGATTCGTACGAGGTTCTAGAACTTACGGAAAACTTTTAACAATTCATTCTAACGTTACGTATTTTGTGGATGTTCCCTGAGTTCTGGTGTAGAATAAAGATTGAAATAAAAAATGAATACACCAAAATAAATATTCATTTCGATCAAATTTTAAAAACTTCAACTCACGAATCTCGGATGTGTCATCATCCGCATAATTCAATTACTGCTCATGTGTGCATGCCAATTATTGCTCATATTTAATCTACAACAATGAAAAAGCCATTGATTTTCGATGCGTAACTATCACAGCTGGAGCTTGCTAGTAACAACATCTCCCATTATTTACATTACACCACCGATCGATAAAGTGGTTACATGAATGTAATGTATTCTATTTTGATGCGATTCCGATTGAGTAACTAATAAAACCTTACCTATAATCCATACCATTTTTCCAGATTATTGACGTTCATTCGCTCCATGCTTATCCTTAGCGCTAGTATCCTTTCACATCCCCAGGCCGAGTGTGACCATGGTAGTAGTTTCAGTTACATAACGAGCAAATCGTTACGAATGCCCATGCACAGAACGATATTACTCACCGATGAGCCACTCGAAGAATCAGAGACAGCAAGGCGATCGTTTCGGTCCCTATCCAACCAACGGTGATAATAATGATAATGAAATACGACGGAACGGAACACTGGAGGTCATGGCCATACCCAATGATCATAACAAACGAGCGAAAAAAAAATCCTTACGTGCGCCCTGCGGGAGAATCACTCTGGACGGGTAAGAAACTGTGGCCAGCTGCAGGAAGAACCAAATGGAAGAAATTATGTTGACCATGCCGGAGTCACCAAAGGGTTTCTTACGGGCGGGTCTGCTTTGAGACTTACGGAGGCATCAAACTAACACCACCCCTTTAACCATCCCATCCCCACGGGTGCAATCAGTCTAGCGTTTTGCGTGTCGGGAAGTCGAGCGAAACAAATTGATGAAATCGTTTTCCTGCTTGCCATTCCGCGCCGAACTTTGGCTCATTTGTTTCGTGCCGTTTCGTTTGTTCCATGTGGAAGCATCATCATGGGCTTGATCCGCCATGTTCAAATCCAGAAGATGGTTTTACCCCGAGGGGGCAACCGGATGGTCTCGCCAGTAACGTATGAGAAGGACCCTTGGCCCTCGAGTGTTGCTCCATCTGTTTTTTTTTATTCATACGGGTCTGGCATGCTTTGCGATCAGAAGCGGTTAGGGTAGACGTGCGGCACATCCTTGTTGTGGCCGCACGAGTTCAGGTTCAAAACCATTTCATGACCATTGCCGATAAATTAATCCCCAGATCATATCGATGCCAGCCGGCGGCGGTGTGCCGTCGTTCTCCCGTTCACTGTACGAATACAATGGGTTTCTCCAGTCTGCCTGGAAGTTAACCGAGAGCTCCAGTTCCAACAATGACCACCGCACCACGGTAAATCGCTCCATTAGGTTTCGCGGGCTTGCGTCATAAAACTCCCCCTCTCAAGAAGGTACCGAGCACAACAGCATGCTTCACACACGCCCCCATTGGCACTCGACCTACTCCCCGCGACCGTCGTATGCTACACGTCAGTCTTCCGTCAGCGGTACGATAGTCGATCGAAAAGATTAAAACCGAGACGAACCACACCGGCCAGGCGAAAACCACTGCGAGAGCTTTCAGCCGGGTATGCTAAAGAAGCCGAACCTTCCCACACCGTGCATAGCCAGCGGAGTTGAAGGGCGGAAGAAACTTCAACAAAGCAGAACGGAAAAAAAAGGATTAAAAGTTGGCCTTCGCCTCAAGGGCATACTCTCGCGGATGGAGAAGCTGGAACGCGTGTGGGTATACAGAGTTTGGCACAAAGTTACCGGTGCCAGCGGCACTGTAACCGTTCGCCTGCAATGTTGACCAGGTGTGCGTCCGTCAACGGTCGCATCAAGCAGCCATCATCATCCGAAAAAGCATAAATTTTCGTCTCGTCTACGATACGATTTACATCCGCTTTAAACGATAAGGTGGCGAACATTTTCCACGCCACGGGAAATTACATCATAAACGGGCGTCGTCCTTGCTGCTTTCGTACGGTCTTGCGGAGTTTCTTCGCAATATCACGAGCTTACGCTTTGCTGCTTGTTTGCTTCATGTGTGACAAACCTTACAAGGTGTGACATTTTCTGCAGGGCGGGGTTGCGTTAGACGAGTTCTTACAGCGAACAGCTTTATGGGGAGTGTTTATTTGTTTACAAGCACCCTTAATCTCGAATCAAACTCTCCCTAACCTTTACTTGCATAAACTCAAAACAGTTTTCGGTTGACAAATTTGCCTGCCGTGACGTTAGCTACATGTGCCGGGACTTGACAACCATCCAGTGGAGACCCCTACAGAGCACTCGTTGGACAGTGTCAAATGATGCTGGTTAGTCAGAATATTTTCCATGCCGAAGAAAAATGCCCTCCCTCACCCAAGCATACTGGAACGTTCGTTTGAAGAATGATGGTACGATGCTTACGCGCATTGTTTCGCAGAACACCCACCAAGTTGGAGAGAAAAGAGATTCCTACCCACACCGATGTGGACACAAATATTCAAAACCATTACTTCCAACAACCGGTGACCGGTAACGCAACGGACGAAAGTAAGGTCTGTTTAACGTTTGAGTGGATTTGCAAAATATATATGTAAGCAAGCGATAAAACTTAATTTACTGTCATTTTTTATCATATGTTCAAAAGCACCACGACACCAAGTGGCCTTCACCGAGCAAGTAACTATCCTTGAGAATGACCTCATATGTTTGATAGGGAGTCACAACTACGGCCATATTCCGATGACATTTCGCAAACTCCCCTTCTTTTGTTGTGCGAACGTTGCGAAATGCATTAGGAGTGGCCGTTTATCGCTTCTTTATCAAAATTGAGGACACTGAACGGCGAATTGTGTGTTTGATCGTACGAAACGAATCTTATTTTCGCTTATTTTCGTATTTACGTCCGCGCGAACGATATGCCAAACAGAGCGTTCTCCGTAACCGCTCCGGCGTGTTATTACATTCATTAGGTATCCAAATGTGACTGCAGTTTGGCGGCAGATGACCATCACCGCTCGGCACACAAAGGAGACAGTGTGGACGTTTATGACAGTCAGATAAAACTGAACGGATAAACAACCTCTTAAATGCCGAAGATTCTAAATTCGCAACGCTTTGAAAGGATTTCCTTTTTTAATCGCTGCATATGGATATTAATTTTATAATCCGTTTCACAACAAACGAGGCCATTGACGTTTCGCATTCATTTATGGACGGTTTTTTTTGCCGATCCACTCAACTCACTGGTCAACGTACGTCGTTCGGTGTGTGTCCGTTCAAACTGCTCAATAATGGACGGCATGAACATAATCTACCCTACGCAGATAGCATTGGAAGCAGCCGCAAAAAAAACCCTGCAACCATCCGAGCGATATGATGCACTTGTAGCCATTTCCAGAAGAGTTCATCTTCATTTGTTAACCCATTCGTTACGCTTGGAGATTAGATGCAGGTGCATATGGAATATTCATGATAGTGCACAAATAAACTATTGCTTCCATTTCATTGTGTCTGGCAATTTACCGGGAATATGCCTTTTGTTATTGCAGCTTCAAAAAAGTTAAAAAAAAAACACTCAAACACCTGCGAACAGGCTACGCAATGCAATTGTAATTTATTTTTACACATTTTTTAACGAAATTAAGGAACCTGTACACGAAGGTCGAAGATAGTGATTGTTGGAATAAAAAAAATCAATTCGCTTGATATGGGCTTTGGACCTGTTTGCATGCAATGCATTTTTAATACATCTTTAATACTGTTAATTAATAATCATAATACATTTTTTATAACAATTTTCTTATTGCAGCTTCTATCTTGTTAATTATTCGATTATGATATTACAAAAGGATTCCTACTCAATGTACAATTTTCTTACTGAATTAAAATCCGCACATTCGGTTAGGATATGATTGATTGTGAAAATTTATCCTTTTCAGTATACACCTTTTAAAGGATGCTATTTTATTGTCTAGTGATTATTATCCGATGAGACATATGAACTCGCTTCCAAGTTGCGTTCAGAAAATTGGTACAGAACCCTAAAAAAAAAAATAAATCTATGGGTTCAACTAACATTTTGAAGTTCGATAACCTCGATCGGTTTACGCAATCGCTTGCTACCAGTATTTCATTTGTATTACACATGTTTATTTCAGAAAAAAAACATGTTTCCAGACAAACTCCTGATACTTTAACGATTCATGAAATTTCTGGGAGTTGATTTTTTATTTGACTCATCCTTAAAGATTCATACGAATGAATGTTTTATGAAAAAAAATCAATTAGCACACACTAGAGAACACGTAAAATATCCTTTAAAATTGGCATTTCCTAGTAGCACGGTTCAACCGAAACCCAATCAAATCGCACATGGATAATCGACGTTCCTATTCTAAATACCTAAAAATTATGTTAAAACTCAAAATCAAATTAGCTTTGATTACCCGTAAATTGTAATGACCATTTAGAGGAGAAATTGCAGTGCAAGGGGCTATAAATAGCAATAAAGGTTCTCATTGCAATCAACATGAACATTCATGAGTTATTTGTTTAAGCTTTAACATATGCCTTAAAAGTTACAAAATCAAATATTGCCTACAATAATTGACAATAATTATTGTAGTAACAAACTAAGAATAAGGTTTATTCAGTAGCTAATTTATTTTATTAAAAATAAAACTTTTAATGAAATTACCAACCAACGTAACAACCAATTACCAACCAACCGTCCCAACGTGTATGACAGCCTTAAATCCGTACAAACTATCCCGTACGTGAGCACAACGAGTACTCAAATATTCCCACAACTCAACGGTGAAATATTTGATTTGGTGGGGGAATCATCGCCAACAAAAAAAATATATAATCAGCCATCACGTGTAAAACACCAACCAACCCATACCACCCACCAGATGTGACCAACCGAAAGAGGATTCAGCATCGATATTGGCGTGCAGGACAGGATGTGGACTTTGAGCATCCCGGTTGGCAGTGAAAACAGAAAAACCTGGAGTTATGTGCCGGTAAAAAGAACAGTGCAGAAAAAAAGGAAAGCGAACAACCCGAGTTCGGTATGTGCTTTTAACCCCAAAAACTCATTCGCCACACTCGAAACAATAAATCATCTCTTGTTACCCGACCGTCATCGGTTTAATCAATTTAACAGAACTTTGCCACTCTTCAGCTCAAAACCTCTGGCAAAAACGCCACGCATCGAGAGCAATGAGCAGTTGCAGCGGGGCCGGAAAAGCAAAAAATAAAACGAGAATCCGAGGTTATTTTTGTTACTATCGCTTCCACGTGCACCGAGAGGAGTTTGGTGGAGCATATGAGGGGTGGTACAACCACACCAATCATAACCATAGGAGGTCGAACGCATATTCCACAACCACACACACACACACACACACACACACATGAAGCATCACATCCCGGGGCCTTTATCCTTCCGCTCAAACATGAAACCTACCTCGCATCGGTGCTTCAGACAAACCACATTCTATCACTCAGCATTGTGCACATTCCTTTGCACGCAATCCCTTCCCGGTTGTGTGCACGCACAAATCGATCCGCACGCTGCATTCCCTTCCAGTCGCCACACTCCTATTCGCTCAATCCGGCATGGGAAAGTTTTTAATCTCCCCCGGGGGGGAGTCGGCTTTTCCTGCTGCGCTTGGGTGAGGAAAATTTGCATGGAATTAAAGTTCATGGTTATCTCTCCTGCTGAGTTTCGGGTATTGGCAAGCTCAGGTGTTAGAATAAATTACAACATGCTCTAGCAAACACGCACAGGAAGTATCTTAACACTTTACCGTTATGTGTCCTATTCCTTGAATTTATTGGAACAAGTTCCGGTTTCATCCGAACCAAAATTACCATAAACAACAATCAATCTTTACTTCTGTTTTAATTATTGGAAATAATATTCCAACAAAGTGATGAACCAAGCATGAGCTACCTAGGCATATGATCAACAGGGTCATGCTACTTTAAGGGGATGCTGTTCCGATGTTCACGACTCATCAATGTTGACAACTTCACTCTGCTGTTTTAAGATACGATTGCAGTAAAAGCTCGCATAAACTTAAGAACGACATCGCCGAACATGCAATTAAGCATCCATCGCCATCATTCACAATGACCACCTTCCGCGCCATTGGTGTGGAAAGCAGTAAAACGCTCCAATTTACGGGAATCATTAAAACTGTCCCTCTTTTCTTGGCTAACCGCTAAAGTACAACCGCGTTCGGGACGCCATCCGGTGTCCATCAAGTATATCACCACCGAACCAAAAGTCTGAGGTCTTAATCTGACTAATTTCCGCCCGCGCCGGACCGAACTCCGGGCACCAGCCGGGACCGGGAACAGGCGGATACGTCACATAAATATTCATAAATTACTCATCCGTCTGTTGTTGAACAACAGTGCGAAAGGCAGCAAACAACACACGGAATGGGGCATTTTATATAGGAAATATATTTGTTTAATAGTCTTTAATTTGACCACATCGTAAAGTCGACTCCCGGTTTCGAGGTTCCGAAAGTTTGGTCTCCCTTGAAAAATGATCGGCCCTGGGCCAAGAATACGCGATACGAACCTACATCACCGAAAGCGACAGCGTCTGACAGCAGTCTTTTGGCGAGCTTTTCGGTTGCGTCCAATATTAACACTCAACACACACACATACACGCTTCACGCATCTACCACATCCGGTTGCGGTGAAGACTCGAGATCACATCTTCTCCCGAAACCCCAGAAACAAGCTAATTATTGATTCTTCCTGGACAACAGTGGGCAACAACCACTGGCGACGTATGCCATCTTGCTTTTCTTGGATAGCGGTGTACACAACATTTTGCATTCTTGCCAAATTGATGCCATCCAAACCGAGCTACCGTAGATGGTGTAGCTGGTTATGAAGCACCGAACGATGTTGGGATTGAGTTATGGTCACTTCTGCTTATATGCTACCAATTCGTTATCAAATGCCGATTGCATCACAGTAATCAGACGGGGCCAACCAAAAGTAGCGATGCAGAGAGAGTGGGAGAGAGTGATAATGGGAGAGAGAGAGAGAGTCACAAATGAAAATGGTGAACTGGAAACATCGCAAACAAGACGTTAATTCGCACCACCATTATTAAACGGTGAACTTCGTTTTCTACCCCTTCACCTAAGCCTTGCAACGTTCTGTTTTTCAACCAAACATGGAGAACAATCGGGGATGAAATTCGTCTGCACACGAGCAGAAAGATGTGATGATGTATCAGCACACAGCATCACCTGATCACTGCTGATGCTCCAGGGCATCCTTCAATTCGATGCGCTCCGCGCGAACGTGCTATAAATAAAGCGAACTTTAAATACTGTGAAAAATGTTTAGCCGACTTTGAACGTGTGCATGATTAATGATAACCGGAGCCGTCACTTTTTTAGCCACATCATCATGCGAGATGCGCTGCATTTGAACCGCTCTTGTGTCCTGTCTTTTTTATTGTTATCTTTTATGTTTTCCCTATTTTTCTTTTTGTACTTCAAGTTTATGTCATCATTTTCCACCGGAGACGATGACCGTACAGATTATACTGGATTTTGATCATCGCGCGAAGTCAGCGTTCACAAAATTTCGAACCTCATCCTGGCGGCTTCCTGCTCGTCAGGATCTCAATCGGGCACACAACTAGTGCGCCCACCATCAACCAGCATCTAATGATGCCATAATACGAACAAGAGAAGTAAAAAAAATCCCTATCCAGCCGATCGTCCACTGGATCGTATTTGGAGGCATTATTCTTTCGCTTTTTTAATAACCGAACCAAACATCCCAAAACAAGATGACTCGCCCGGCAGTCCAGAAAACAAAATGAAAAGGGCATTAACAATAATGAAAAAAATAAATCCGAAGGTATCATCAAACGACTGAATGGGTTTGTCTCTTCACTTTTCACTTCGTTATGTGTTGTTCCTTCTGTTGTTGTGATGCCTAACTGCCGCCCGAAGAGTCCATCAATTTCTGTGCGTTTTCAGAGGCAAAAAAAAGCTGCTGGGAATGGAATCCAACCGTGCGGAAATTGCCTCACAGCCAAGATCGTCAAAGAATGGCCGGGGTAAAGGTATTATATGAAAATGAAATAATAAATTATTGTAGCTTATTTCTTCGAGAAAACGGAAAGCCCCATTATGTTATGTGGCAATCCGTTGCCAGAACCGTGGACACAGCCACAAGTCGAAATTGAAAACGAAACTTTTGCGCCGGCCAGTGGATGTGGACGTGTTCCTGTTAAACCAGTCACGACGTCTCGTCCCTCGAAGGAAGAATATCCATACCAAAGCCGTAATGGAAGGCAAACAGTTGGAGAAAAGTGTATACGTTGATCCAGAACCGGATAAGGCAAATCCTCACCGCGATTAGTCGTTAGAAATACGCACATTGAACAATCCGTGGCTAATAGGGGAAGAAGAAGACGTTACGGCACTGGCTGCGCTGGAAATTCCAATTAAATCGCCCAACAACTGTGAAACGTTCTATAAACATCGCCCAAATCGTTTCGGACGAGCATCGACGAACAACACTTTAACCAGCCGCAAGATCATCATCGCAGCGCATGATATGCTTGACCTTTGCACACATAAATTCGTCCATTCGAAATTGGTTTCACATTTTTCCCGGTGCTCCACATATCATACAGCCCTCTTCTAACCTCAAATGAACGCACATGAGGCCACACAAACAAAGCGGCATCTTCCTTCGGTTATGGATTGCTGCTTCAACACCATAAGCACAGGTGCTCTCGCCACCGGCCCGTAGCAGGGAGGTTTCGGGGTAAAAGGAAGCATAAAAATAGCCAGACCCTAGGCCCCCGGACCGGTTCTGCCTCTGCAGACAGTTAATCATCGTGAAAAGGCTCGTATCCTGCCTTTACTGAATATCGAACACTTTGCCGATTCCCGTGCCGCAGCCGTTTTTCTCCGCACAGGGAGAGTTTTTTGAATTATTAACCTTGTTTTCGTAGGAATGAAGAGTCCGAAATGAGGCCTCCACAGTTTAGCCCTAACGTGAGTGTACGCCAAAGGATGACTTTTGAAAAACTTGTTAGTTCCACCTTAATAACGCCCGGTGAAGGGTTTTGTTTTTCTTTTCCGATGCTGTTTTTACCTTTTAGCTGGTTGCTGGTTGGTTTCGAAAGGTGCGGTCTGAATATTTGTGCTTTAACTCATATCTTCACTACTTCATTCGAGGTCAGCCATGGAGGAAAGAAGCTTCACAGGAGGAAACCTTAGAAACGTGATAGATATTCTGCAGTGAAAAATGTTTCTTCACGCACAAATTGTACCAAAACGAACTCAAAGACGAAAGGATGGAAGGAACAACTTAAAAAAAACCGCAAATATATATCCTTCTTAGAACGGGAACCCATCCAGGATGCAAAGTGGCAGCATATGTGGTGTGTGTAGCAGCACCTTCAAGACAACAAACACCATGCCAAAGCCAAGGGGAGAAACAAAACCCGCAAAATGGTACAGAACATAAAAAAGCAGGAAAATGGTGCCAAATTCTACTCCACTTGATGCGACTCTTAGCTCTTTTTTGTTCTGTGTGTGTGTGTGTGTTTGTGTCCTTTTTAAGGTAATACATCGTCTGGCAGAGTGAGGGAGCTTAATTTTGCATCCAATTTTCCCTTGCCAAACGTCTCTTGGCCGCTGAAGAGGATGCGGTGCAGCAACAGAGTGCAACAAACTGCAGCAGCGTTGCTTCGCTCTCTTACCCCTTCCGACTACGCCGCTCTTTGGGACAAGTAATTCTGCTCTTTGTGCAGTAAGTTCCTGCGAGAGGGGGAGGAGAGAGGGGTGGTGGAGGTTTGTGGCCTCGCACATATGCAGCCCTTCCTTCCGTTTCGAACAAAAGCAGCAATAACAACAGCGAAAAAACAGGAGACGTCTCCAGGATAACATGGCAAACCAGCAGGCAGGCGGGCGTTGTATTCTCGCATGGAATGAAGCAAACTTTGGTCGTACCAACTAAAATGGCAGGAAGGGCAGGAGTGTGGTACGGCGGAAAATGTCGGTGCCATCACACACATACGAAACAAGTCCCCGCCGTTTCATGTGCACATGCGGACGACGAAAAATGCCGCGAGCGTTATTCATCTCGCGCGACCTGCCCAACGTTTTCCCTCCTTTAACTGGCAGCTTTGCTTTTAATTCATTTTCGTTCGGCTTATTGTTTTCTGTTTTATGTGCGATGTTTTATCCTGCCTGCGAGGCACTGGGCGGTTGTTTCGCTTATTGTTTCTCCACGTACATCCTCGAAACATATCGTTTGCGCTTTGCGTTTATCACCTCGGGTGGACTTTTCAGCGGAATCCAGCCAACTTCCGCTGCAGTCAGTCGCGAATGCCATAAGCTTGTCTCGAGAAACATATTCCCCGGTTCGGTTAATAGCTTCACCGCTAATTTAATTCGTTGAACAGCAAACAGATTTTTTCCGTTGTCTTGTGTTGGCTTTAATTCGTTTTGCGTAAATCGCAATGTAATATTGAGGAACATTACCAAGTGTAGTACTTTAAATTGAAAAGTTTTTTTTTCGTTGCTTTTACTTATTAACTTCAACTTCTGCTAATAAGAATAAAAAGAAAAATATTCGAAACATATTTTTATTCGAAATATTTGCACAAAACACTAACCATAGCGGAAACGAAGATATGGTGAAAATTCTACTTTATAATCCAATAACACAAGCGACACAATCCCACACGCAACGGGTCCGGGGTCCCCGTTCCTTATCTAGCATAAATCCCAATACCAATGAAGCATTAAAGAAATGCATAAATACATAAAAAGACATCGGAATCCAAACAGTACGCAAGACGCATACGAAATAGGGAGAGGAAAAAGAAAACAGTAAAGGAACATTGGACAGAACGGAGTGTCGGCGAAGCATTCCCACAACCGGTTCCCCAAGGATAGCATACCCGCGATCGTTACCGCCGCCGTTTTTGGATCGCAATGGAGCGAGTTTGACGAGCATGAAAAGTTCTTGCTGCGACCACAACTCCATCCACGTGCCTTCTCCTCCCGTCCCAGCACGACGAAGGGAGGCAATAAGCACGAACATGCAAGTACAAACACAATGCATCGGTGATGAGGGTCCCGGGGATGGAGCAGTGATGCGCATTTAGTTTAACATGTCTTCGCTCCTGGCAAACATGATCCGATCAATGGTAGGAAGCAATCCCGCGGACACGGGCAGACGAAGCCAGTTTTCTTCATCAGCGGTTCGATTGTGTACGCTGATGGGCAAGCGCAAAGAATGGTGGATCTTTTCTGAGCTACCACTAACCCGCTGTTCCACATGCAGTCATGGTTCAGCTCGGTCTGTGACAGTGGCACTGTGATGTGACAGTGAGCCGGTTTATTTCGAAATTCCCCATCGCAAACAAGCGGGTTTTTGGTTTTATAGACCTTGGTCATGAGCATTCTGTGGCCCGTTATGTGTACAGGGTCTCTAAGGTGGTTTATTGGTAGTTAGCTCATGCTTTTGAAGAATAAGAGTAGAAGCAAACTTGAGAAAAGCCGTTGTTTGTCACATACACGATACAAAATTAGTAGTACCGGAGATATTAGTCGACCAGGCGAATAAACTTGTTTAGGATAACCAAACGTCATAAAGCGATTGTGGTCATATTACCGTTGCACAAAACATGTATTTTGCACGCACTCAATTCTCCGGTATGATAACCCCTGTTATACCCAGTGAGCATCAAATTTCATCTTGACCAACCACTTTTGACCAAGGCTTTTTTAATATTTCCATGAGTCCAGCAAGGATTTATCTGTCATTCAATTATAAATAAGTGTAATATGGTGGACCAAGTACGTGCAATATAGTAGACTAGACATATCAGTACGTAGAGTACCTCAACAAGTTTAAATTGTTGTTGAAAGTCTTCTTGAAAGAATTGTGATGCTGGATTGATCAATTCTAGGCAGGATAATCTAAAAGGCCACATTAAGCATTGTACGAGCATTATACGCTACAGCTAGACAGCTAACTCTCGACATATTCTTTGGAATAACTTAATCTGACTTTTATCTATATCAACGTTGGCTATTTGCGAGGGCTGAGAAACTCCTTTTAGCTCTGGAAGCTAACCGCAAAGCAAAATTTACCTCTGAATTCAACGTTGGATTTTTGTTCTACCTAATATCTAAAACTCCAAAATAGTATCAAACTCTTGTTCGTTGAAGACAGTTCGACAAGAATCTCCCTTGGGGAGATGTTTCTGCTCTTACTTTGGGTTTTTGTAACACGCAGAAAATGCGGCTATATAAACGTTAGTGCAATAATCAAAATTATTCGACCAGTTTTAAAAATTGCATGAAATATCCAACAGTTATTAATATATTCGAACCGAGTTCAAACATTTTTCCAATTTTACGTTTTGAATGAAAACATTTTTTTATCCGAAGCATGCTTAAATGTATCCATTTTTTTGAAATGAAAGCTATCCTCAATTGTATTAACCGATTCCAACATGTAGTGGCGTCTGGAACAAAAACAGCATTCCCACATTCTTCAATCAGCAATATGAAAATCCCGAAATCCCCGAAAATATCAAATACCACCAAACAAGCTTTTTCGCTTAGTTGCATCCGAATCCGAAATGACTTACCACTTTCAGTGTCTATACTAGTTGCTGACGCATTCCTTTTGCTTACCTGTAAAAAAAAACAAATGTAAAAGAAGAAGATGATTAAATAAACAACTTGCCATGACGTTGCAGAATAATTTTTTTTCAACGTTTGAACCTTCGAATAAAACAACAGAACGAACCAATTCGGCTTCAACCTAGCTCACCATTAGACAAAAAAAGGAACCCCCTAATGCTCCTTTCGTTTTCAGCTGTGAAATTAATTAAAATGTCATTTTCTTCGCCGCTGGTTAGCTGCCAAACCATCGGCAACAGAAGACCCCACCCATCGGGCGGTAAAAACACAATAGGGTTCACTAGCTTCGTGTGCGTCTTACGGTCAGCATTGGAGGAGACTTCCAATGTTTTGAAGCCCCCTCACGGAGGGACACCACTGTCAGGCACCATCAGTGAAGAAATCGAAAGTCGATACCTCACCACCACGTGTTTGTGAGCACCATGAAATCAATAATCTGCTTTCGATTGATTCGATTTTCGTTCCGAAAAATCTGGAGTTCGACCTAGGCAGAACCCTTTCTACGCAGCGAAGGAGGTTGGAATACAAAAAATAAATAAATGTTCCCTTACCATTGGAGCTGGTCCCCGCGGTGGGAAGAACGATGAAAAAGCGAAAGCGAACCTTTCCCGCATTCTTCACACGGAGAAAAATGACCGAAAAGTAAGAACGAAGTTGCGGGGAAACAAAAAAAAAACAAAAAAACAAACGCTCAAACCCATGCCCACAGAAAGAAAAGATTCTACCCCATCTTGTGACTGAGACCGGTACACACAGCCAGAACGGGGCAAGAAAATAATCAAGCCACCATCATCCACCACCAGGGGACGAATTGCCTGTGCCGTGGCCTACCATCGATCCATCGAAACGCGCGCCTAATGTGCTCCAAATGAGTATCATAGATTACAAAACAAGCACCTACGATGATTCGCGATTCCGTTGGGCACACTGGAAGCAAGTGGATCTCGTACCAAACAAACGCCTCCCGAGGCACCATTGCTTCTAATGGTCCACCGTTCCAAGCGCGATACGAGAAGGTTAGTGCGAAGCAACACAGAACTTCTTCGCTGGGAAACGGTAGCACAGCGAGAGTAGAGAAGAATTCCTTGGGAATAATTGCAAAATGACTAAACAATTTTATTCTTCCTGCTCCTTCACACCACGGTGTAGATTACATGGGGTGTTGATGCTGCCGCTGTGCTGTGGGGTCTTCATTTTTTACTTAACGTCCGTACAGAGGATCTTACCATCGCTCCGGGGTTTCATAAAGAGATCAACTCCAATTGGTGGTCAAACGTTCATTCGTTCGTGGCTTTGATGCGTACACAAGGCACGAAGCTTGTTTTTCACCTTTAATGTAGTATGGTGCTAAAGAAACTAGAAACAATCATTTAAAATGTCTAAGAATAACTATCCCCTGAGAGGAGTATTCCTGTATATAAACCCTGGTCATAACTTTTTCACATTTTTAACTAATCCTGCTTTTATTTAAGCTCTTCCCGGTTTGGAAAATTATTCGTTCGTCCAGTACACGACAGTCCATCTCGCCTAAACGATAATATTGGAATGCGAGTTTGATGCTCCCGAAAGTTCTGACCATATAATGAGACTTCCAACTAGACCTTCGTCTGCACTACAAATAAGAAACTGAAATTAATCCATTAGTTCACTCATTTCGCGCTACATTCGCCACGAGCATTGATCCACACGCTCCCGGTGGTATTAGAACGCTACTACGCCAACTGGTAGTGAGATAGGCAGAACTAAGCAGGGCATCCACCACAACTGCTACACGACTGTTTTCCCAAGCGACGAACGCTTCAAAACGTGGAATGTGTTGGAAATCCTAATTTGCACCAGGCTTACCCATCCAGCCCATGCACGTGGGTTTGTGCTTGTCGACTGCAAGAAGAATCGTCACTTCTCCATCTGTTTTAAATGAAGGGCAAGAGAGACAAGAACAATTCGCCCTGGCAACGGAAGTTACGGTTGGGGTGCATAAAGCGAAACCCCAGCCGAAGGCGTAGCAAATGATGTTGACTTCAATTTGAAAGTGCCTCCGCAACTGTGGCTTCAATCGTCCCAAAACTGCCTCCAGGTGAAAAAAACACACCTTAGGTCCCTCGTGAGCAGAACATTCGTAGCTGTTTGCCGTTGAGCGTTTGTTTTTTTCTGTACCTTTACAGTTTTCTTTGCATTTTCCACCGGAGGCAAAAATCGAGCAGGAAAATCTCGAAAGCCCAAGTTTGACCTACGGCACCGATGGGTAAAAACACGGGACGCCACATCGAGGCAATTGGGCATCCTAGGGGATGCAGACACGCGCGTGTGTGTGTAGTGCTTGTTTGCAGTGTAAACGTTGGTGGGACTGCCAGCAGAGACTATGGAAACAAACGTACTTTTCTCACTTCTCCATGTACCCTAGCAGTCAGCCGGGAGTGCGCCGTTTCCAATGCCGCCAGTGAATATGTTGCCACATAAGCCGAGTTTTGATAAATATCTTCCGCAAACACTTGACATCTTCCAGGTTTTCGGGGTGTTCCGCTCAGTCGGAAGCGGTCTGTGACCGACAGCTCCCGGGTAATGTCACTGTGTGTGCTTCCCTTAGCACATCAACAGGACCCGTGTGTCGCCGCTAGGCTGATTTGCACCGCAAAATTTTGAGATAAAATGAGAGGCATCACGCTTATGCCTCGTACCAGGCCCTGAGAGTGGAAAGTGGCAGAAAGCCTTTGCTAATCGCTTAATGCCTCGGTGTCGACCGTAGCAAATGTTTGCGGTTTCAGTGTGAATAATATTGTCTCAGTCGGTGGGCTGCTGGTTTGACTTTGTTTTTCGAAACTTTGCCACACAATGCGTTACTCCGCATGCGGAGGATGCATACACGCCTCCCCCCCCCCCCCCCCCCCCCCCCTTCCTTCCCTTTGGGCAAACACGATTTGCACCAGCGGTGCTCTCTCAAAACGGCCTCTAATCATCCACTCCACCGTCCGTCGAGGGTTTCCAGGTTCATCACCACATCTTTCGCGTGTGTCGCCAAGCGCAATCGGGCGACAAGCGAATCAACTTGTGCACGGTACGCGGGGCGGCGCCATCGTAATCCCGAAAGAATAATGCAATCAACTGCGGCAACGGCGGAAGCAATTTGTTTTTCATCTTGTTAACACAATTTGTTTACACCTGCAGGCTAAACAAGCTTCCACCATCAATCAAAAGTCATCGCCGGTGCCGGCGACATCATTCGGATGCCCGACCGGTGGAAAAACGATTATGATTTGCTACGGTCGTTCTGTTGTTGTTGGCTGTTTGACTACTAAAGGTAGCTTTCTCCGCTTCAAATCGATTGTTTTGCTAGCCATACTATGGTGAACAGATTACAATGATGGTTCTAGTTGCGCGTGTGTTTTGTAACGGTTTGAATCAAATATTTTTAATCCTATGTTGGTTGAATGTTTTCAAATGATTTACTGTACACTGTCGATGATGTGAAGAACAAGAATTACTTATATATGCATTTAACAAGAGCAATGCATTTTCTTTTTTTAAATAATATAACCTCATCACGATTAAAAATGCCTCAAATCATTATAAATACTGTCTGTAACATAAACATATGGCCATTAGATTGGCTTTTGACAAAATACAAAGTCAAAGAGAAAGAGACAAATATTTTTTCTCGGCAGTAATATTAATGTTATATAGATGAATAAAATATGCTTGGCAAAAATTCTCTTTCAAATGAATTAAAAAAAATATAATTATAGATTTTAAGCATTCCGAATATTTTTGTTTGTTGAAAAATGTGTGTAAATATTCGATTAACCCTGCCATTCAATTCGTAGGGTCCATATGCAAACTTATTTTTCCAAAAATCCAAAATGGTTTATTTTTGGTATTTTTCGGTTTCGTTGCTATGTGTTTTGTAATTTTTTTTTTTTTGTTTGCTCTAGCTTGTAACTGTTGTTCTTCAGCTCCAGTTGTTTTCTAACAATTAAAAACAAAAATTACATTTATGTTTTTAACGCATTGTATGTCAAGCTTAAATTTTCTTTTTCGGCAATAACAGCTTCAAGAAGCCTAGGCTTGCCATTTATGGCTTTCTGTGACAGTTCAGTAACAGTTCTTTTTAATGTTAACAAAAGGACCAGTAAATCTTAATCATACTTCCATTTAATATGAATTACATCGATTCTCATTAAACCGTTGATTGGATAAAAATATGTCTTCCCAACTCTGAGTCCCGACGCATCATAGCCCCAAGTTACGACAGTTGCGAGCTGTCTTAAGTTTGCAATTAAATTTAAACCCAAAGCAATTGCTACGCTCCAGCACTCAAATGTTCTGGTCAAACAAGCGTGTTGTTATAAATTCATCATGCGACCTCATAAACCTTTTGCAAAGAACTCATAAATCGTTTCGCATGCAAAACTTGATGCGAATTAAAAGATTTATCGACACACAGCAACACACACACGTTGCATAAAAGCATACCCAGGGGACACTAACGTTCATAACGAGAAATATTCAAATCAAACGACACTGCAGCATGGCAGCAAAGCAGCCTGAGAGCCGGAGCTTTTCGAACAGCCTGTCCATTTCCCATCGGACCGGTGCGCAATGTTGCTCGATGCGAGTGGTAGATGAAGCCTTCCCCAGTTGCATCCGTTCTGTTGTTAGTTTAAGGAATTAAATTTAATTGAAAGCTTATTTGCCTGGTTTCACTGAAGTCGGTTTGCTTTAATAGACAATTTTTCTTCATGCCACATTTCTTCCCTCTTGGGGAGCTTAGCAGATGGCATGTACGTGGCTAGATGATGTAACATCCAATTCCAGCCCGTTCATTTGTTCATATGTACGAATAGGTTTTACCATTATGCCACAAAGCCTTGAATCGAAAGAGCCCTAAAATGTCTGTGCCGATAAAATGCCGGGCCAAAGGTAAATCTGGAGCTTCATTTGTTTCGTTGTAAATCCCATCCGACGGTATGCGCGAAATCGGAATCGATTGAAAATAAATCTCCATAACCCCGTAAAGATCGCCAAGACGTCGCTGGTAGAAAAACATATTCTGCATAATGAAACGATAAGATAGCACGAATTGTTGACTCTCGCTGAATCTGGTGTATCTGGTCTTGTGGCGTTGGAAACACCACCCACGACCGTTGTGTTTGAAAGGTGGTTCGCACGATCACATATCAACTTCATTCGTTAGTTGGACTGTGAAAATTGCTACGCTTCTCCGTGTGCTAAGAAAAGGTACCGGTCGAAGCGTTCCACGTATACCATCGAGCAGTGTTTACGCGCGAGTTTAGCTGCGCGCATTCTTTCAAGCGTAATAAATTGCATACAACATTCACTTTAATTAACCTTCACCTTCTCCTAACGAGCGTTGGGCCAGAAGTCGCGCGTTGGGCTTGTTTTGAACGTGTTTTCCAGCACGATAGAATTTCCAAATCATGGTCAACGCCGGTTGTTAGTGCACTCGCGGGAAAATAGCATGCTAAATACGTACAGAACTCATGTCACGTTTTCCATTCCTCATAGTGCATCCGACTGTATCGTTACCAGGACACCCCTGTTAGGTTGAAACGTAAGTTTTAATTGTTTTTTTCATGAACAAAATAGACAACTTTGCTCTGTACCTTTCTTTTATTGGCGTAACGACTAGCTCATACCTGACATTTTTGGCCTAGTAGACTTATTTCACCACGTAGCTATATGGTAAACGTTACATATGCTCCGCAAAGGACCTGATAGACGATTCAAAATGTCGAAAAAGGTTCTAAAGCTAACAGATCCACGAAGTCCTGTGACCTTACGTCGAGTATATCATGAGTTCACAAGGTTAAAAATTACAGTGTTTCTCAGCCCAACTCAAAACTGCCGCAGTGTTTCTCAACATCGTCGAATTCAATGTGAACATGTTAACATGGCAACCGTCTGTTAATAGGCTAGCATTGAATGCTACGGCGTTGAGATTCATTCAAAACTTGAAACATATTTAGAAAGAAGATAGTAAAATCCAGTACTTACAAAAAGGGCTTAAAATTTTCAATTTATGACCAAACGAAGGGTGATCAAGGTTCAATATACAATTTTAGACCATGTAGCAACTTATTCACGAATAAGTAAATAAGCATTTCTTTTGTATTTTACTTCTTTCCGACTTTCCTCGCTAAAAACTGATCCAAACTTTAGTTCCAACCTTCGCGCATCACAAGCAGCAATGAATGGATGCGATGAACAATGGTCACACACTGAAACACAAACAAGCTCCCGGGAAGCGAATATTGTTTTATTTTACACTAGACAGCTGCGCTGCAAACCTATTGTTTCGATGCAGTTCTGCTTCATTGGGTGGCTCTTCTTGTCAAGCTTCAGTTTCTCATTATCTTAATTGATTTTGGCCGCTCGTTCTTGCTAGTGCATTTTGCTAGTGTGGACTTTGCTTTCTACGGCAAAAACAAAATTGAAACCCCATTCATTTTTTCCTCGCTTGCATGCCGGAATCAGTAGAGCCTTGGCTGTCTTTTTCCCTTTTGGTGAGTGGCATTTTCGGGCAAACGCCAGCATTGGACAACAGTCACGCAGGCGAACGAAACAAAACTGCCAAAAACCATCAGGCGCGTTTGTTTGTTTGCCTGGCCGCGGACTAACCGGCGCTGCCTACCCCTACTTCTGTCATAGTCGATTTTGTAAACACTGCAGCTATCATGTGATTAACATTGCCGGTTTCCATGGCACGCACAGATAAGCCAAAGAAAAGTTTTTCATTTCTTCTTGCTTTCAACGGTACGGCGTCCTTCGTAGATAAAGATACTGAAAGTTTAGTGCCTATAGCCACCGTACATTAGCGATTGGATGCAAAATTTATAGCAGTAGTATAGCAATAAAAGAAATTTCAGTTCTTAATTTAATTGCCTCGGCAAAGCAGAATAAGCCCTTAAATCTGTACATAAAATATTTAATTAAATTGCTACTCTTGGTATTAAAAAATAAATTAAATTATTGTTGTTAAATAATTTGATCCGGATAACCTGAAATTGAAAATACATTAAGATGATATATGTTTTTCCATATTTTTTCAAAATGTTTCCCCGTTATAATGCAATAAAATATCAGGCAAACAATCCAATATTTCATACGCCTAGCCAGCAACGGAGTTCAAAATCCTGTTCATCATACGGTCACGAGTGGCCTCCCTGCTTCCAACATAATGTGTACAATGTATTTGTTTGCCAAGATTAAGACATCGGGTGTTTCAATTACGAAAAGCTTTTAAAACTTTTCGGGTACCACTTTACATCTTCTCCCGGCTAGTGCCGTGCCGTGCGTTAAACTAAAAAAACATTAAATCCAGCAACAAGCGACGAACCCCGTCTGCTGTGACACGATGTCCTCCCCCTGTGTATGTTTGTTACGCTGTCGAAAAGAAGCAGAAAAAAACAACACAAAAAGAGCTTGGTGTCTCTTAAAGAAGGAAAAAGCTTTTTCTGTCGGTTGGATTTATGTAGTTTCGCCCGAACCGACCGTTGTTTACATTCGACCCTCCACGTTTTTACCCGCGACCCAGTCAGCCCGTTGTGCACCTTTCGATCATTGTTGAAACCATCGAAACGTTCACATTTCGCACCCGACAAGCGGTTGACGTGTGTTTGAATGTAGTAAGTACGTGCTTTTTTTTCTCTTCCTTTACTTAATAGTGACGGTAACAGCGAATCAGATCATACAAAAAGCTTGTTCGCTCAGTGGTGTTTTACATGTGCGATGTTTAAGTGAAATCTACCCTTTTCCCTACCCCGCTAACAACCCTTTTCCACCGACGTTTTCCACCCGTACGATTTCGTACGCTGGTGGAGCTGCACTAGCCACACACGATCGGTCCTTTGTAATCGCGAAAACCATCAAGCTGTCACTTGCGTTGGCTACCAACGAAAAGTCAATTAGTGCCGTTCAAGCATCGGACAATCGAACAGCCTAAGGTGAAGGGGGGCTGGTTGTCGCGGGGGGTTTTTGTTTGTATATCGCAACAAAACCGATCGCAACATAATCCACCCAACCACCGGGCGTCTAAAGGTAAGAGTCGCTTGTTACAAAATATCACCACACGGTTGACATGATCCATTTATGTCGAGCACGCGTTTGCCGTTCGAAGATAAAAATCCTGAAAACCTAATCCACGATTGCGTTGAAATAATTAACAAAAATATACTTCAAAAACGTGTTTGTCTAACAATTTAATTTTGCTTATAAAATTTGCTGTTAGTATACTTTTTGCTGCATTGGTAGGAAACAGATTAATCACAGGTCATTTGTTTTATTTAGATCGACACGTTAAGTAACATGTCATCCAAACATGGGTGACGCTGTAGTCCGTTTAGAATATTATTAAAAAAATTATTTATTATTTAATTTAGAAAAATATATTTTAAAAATATTCGTTTTCAATTTTATACGGATGAATCAATAGACCAAGTTCCATGATGTAAATTAAAAAAAAACGAATAACTCTCCACATCTCTAGACTACTCAAAAAGATGAAATTTGCATCTTTTTTTGCTCAGTTGTTTCTCGTTTGTTTGTTTCTTGTGTTTGTGTTCTCGTTCTATTTCTTTTCTATTGCTTATGATATTATTTCGTACGTTGTGTTCTTGACATCTAATATTATTATTAGTGCTGGTGACTTTTTTTAAACAATAAAAAAAAATCGGTGCGATGCACATGACCCTATAGAAGCTATGTCAAGAGCTTTAACGAAACAATCTCGTCCTTTAGGGAGAGATACTTTACCGTTGTGTTGGTTCAATGTGACGTTAATTCATAATCACACTTGTTAAGGCAATGTATGGCGGACAAATTTAATCCTTAAACAAATAAACAAATTACACTTTTATGGAAGGTTTCTATTTTGATTACTGTAATGTTTTAGACCATTTCAAAAACATTTCCAATTATTGTTCCAAGTTTCCTCCTCTCTATCTTCCAACCAGGCTCTCGCGTTATGGCCTGAATGATCCTTTCCTTAAAGCGCAAGTTGCATTAACAACTCTCAGTATTAGTTTGACTACCATGTCGTCCCGTTATCAATTTTTCATACCCGTCTTCGTGATCTCCCTCCCTTATCCTTCCCTTAATGTTAGTAATTAAGTCACATTGTTTAGCCTCTAAGGCAAACTTATGTTTTAATAAATAAATAAATAAATAAATAAATTGTAAATTGTAAATAAATTGTAATACACTGTAATAATATTAACGATATTAAAATATATTAGTTTCTTTCTTACGCTTCTTGCAAATTGCGATATTCATCTTTTGGATCCGCAGGAATCTTTACTCTTTCGCGCTAGGTGCCGAACGTTGTAAAACAACACATTCCCTACCCGTTCTTGCTGGAATTCCATCAAATATTGTAGTAAGATATCCAACATTATAGCATCCCTCGTATCTTGCTGCGCACTTCCAAGATGAAAAACGACCAATTATTGTAGCTTTTCAAACATAACTACCCACCATCATAAACGCTGCATCGACTGCTTTCAAAGTTTATCATCTTGCACAAACACCACAGTGGAGTTATTTGCTTGTTCCATGCCATACCTGTGCCATCTTCGGTATTCTAAGAGCGCTTTTTTTTAATTCCTTCCTCAAACGATGGAAATATTCTTTCCCCATTGCAGGAAAAAAGGTAAATACCTCAAGTGGTAAAGGTTCCATTTTCCCCTCCAAACTTCCAGAAAACCTCATCCTCGTAAATTCTATTTGCAATTACATGTACACCGAGGGGCCGATGAGAGAAAAAAAACATGACAAGTTCAACAAAGTCTCGCTGCAAAAGCGACGATGAAGTCGCGCAAGAATATTTACGTGTGGCGAACCGCAGGCCATTCTGGAGAATGGAATTTTACAGGCAAAAGTGACAAGCGATTTTACACAGGGTCACTGGCACGTCATGCCACTCTGTAAAGAGACGTCCGCAAGCGCGCTTTCGACTAGTTTTGCGCAGGAAATGGTGCGAAAAGTGACGCGGGAACGAGTTGCCACAGGTATGTGAATTTTAACAATGTATTTGATGTACATTACCACGTTGACCATTTGCATATAAATCTTGTTTATTTAAATCTGCCGAGGGTAAATATACCAAACTAACATTTGCATGGCAATTTATTCATCTTGTACCGGAAATTATGCACGGGCGGTTCATCGTTTGAACTGAACATTCAAATAAATTTAAAAAAGCCAAATCGGAAAAGTTTAAACAAAAACTTTAGAAAAACTCTGTTGATTAACCACAATAACAATATGTTTCAAAGCGTTTGCACCATTTATCAATTTCAACAGGCTTTAACATACTGCACCACAGATTGCATCGGGTCGTTCATAAATTTTGCATTAAGCCTGGATGCACTCACGCATTTAGGGGTGACCGCAGCGAAAACACAAGTAAAAACTCTAAACCACATGAAAAAAAAGTTGCAGTTGCAACGTGCCACATATACACCAGATTAGGATAAAGTTTTGATTGCGACTACCGAAATGCTATCGTGTGGCACAATAATCCGCCCGGTACACGAACCAAAAATGGTTGAATACATGAAGCTGCAACAACAGGCGAAAAAAAAGGGGTCCACATACCTCCAAAGCATAGAGTTTTAACAAGGCCGAACGGAAATCGTGCGCAATACCGAAATAACCGTGAAATGGCGGTACCGTGGTTAAAGCAATTCACCCGATTGCACCATTATTCATTGCACCGGGAGCAATGAAACTAATCTAAGGATTGAATCGTCTGCAGGCCAAGAGAAATGAGGTGGTAAATGCATATCCCGTGTGGTGAATGTGTGAGTGGCTGTGGTAAAACAAGTGCAAGACCGACGGACGTACAAGATACACTCGCAGGCTAGGTTAAAGAAGGTAAAGGATGAACACAGGGTGCTTCACTAAAAAGGGACAAAATGCGAAAAACTTTAACAGTTTCAGGATATAATCATTAAACGAGAAAGATTAAGATAAGTGTAAGCACTAAAATTATATTACTGTGTATTACTGTGTAAAAGCAAGAAAGGTACATACTGCAACAGTAAGAATTATATCAGGAACACTAGTCTTCAATTTTGATTGATCGGTCGATCATTTCTTTGCCTTTTTGGCGCTAATTAAAACATTTATTTTAAAAATGATTTAATTTTATTTTCCAATACTGCTGACATAATGTCTCACAGTGTGCATACTACAAACGGGAATCTGTCTCACTATACTATACCGAACCTGCTGCAAACCGTCGCCACCATTGTTCTACAACCACAATGTCGGTTGTGGCGTTCTTCATAAATTAAAATAAATGGCTCCACTGTGTAGCAGTGTGCCCCAAGGGCAGGGGAATTGTTTTTCCCGAGTCTTCCCGAGTTTCCCACCGCACACCGGGAGCAGCCAATCCTTGCTCGCGTACAAAAGACACTTCCGCTCGAACCGAAACAACCGAAGGCAAACGACGAGAAATGGCAACCACCATGGAAGGCTGAATGTCAATGCATATGCTTTCTATGTCGTAACCGCTGTACACAGCCATCGCATACCGAACATGATACCGGCAACCGGCAGGAGGTTCGCGAAGTTTGTCTCTCTGGGCAGTTTTTTTTTTCTTTATTAATATTTATTATCATTACTATCATGCGTTGCGACATCGGAAGAAAACAGGCTGCGTAGTGCGCGACAGTTACCATTACCCGGGAGGCCACATGTGCGCTCAGGATTAACAATCCGCGCCCGTTCCGAAGAGTACACGCAACTCAAGAAAAACCATACCGTAGATCGCTTGCAGGCTGGACCACGAAAACCCCAAAACGAACCCCAACTCGCACACTGTTTGCTGCTGTGGTTAAAATGGAATCGCATACCGTGCTGTACATATATGCACCAGGCTCATGTTTCGGGTTGCATGTTGCATTGCATTCCATTGCCCGTTCCATCCCTTCGATGGGCGAATTTTTTTTTATGAAACGGCCCACAAACTCTTCTTCAGTATGCAGCGCTCACTAACGGGCGCCACTGGAACGCATGCAACAGGCTGGCGCATTTTTCAACCGACGTTCCAGAGGTTCCAGTCGCCACATCCCAGACCAGCCCAAACGAGATCTGTACAGTCTCGTCTCCGTGCCTGGGCTGCAGGGTGGCGAATAGGATGGTGAATGAAATGTTTTTTAATTGCACACTTGTGGGACTTCACATCTTCGGACTCTCGTGTTTGCCAAACGGCGTGCATCCCCATCCCGCTAGCTCGTGCACAAAACTGCCATTGAGAACAGTGCAGAGGAGGACTGGTAGCGAGCTGACGTGGTGCAAAAAGAACGATGGCAAAAAATGCTGAAGCGACAAGCAATAAATCAGACGCTTAATATGCACCTACCAAATAGCTCCCCACGACTGGATATGCACCGGGATGCAATGCTGATGATGTCGGCCTCCCAAAGCGATGCCCAAGATCCTGAGGTCAGGTCACCGGGGATAGTCGGTGCCGACGACCGACAACACCGCAGGCTAGATGCTAATTCCGGTGGCAAACGAGCTGCCACCGGACCGGCGTGGATGCATCGCTCATAGTAGTAAGCCACCAGCCTCAATACTCCTGACGTGCACAAACGCTGGTACACCCAGAATCGGGGTTGAAACTTTGTTGTCCAATGCAGGGGCGAACCACCACGCAATACAACTGCACCAGCATAATTCTATGGCTACGATAGTCCGTAGTTCGTAGCGCAGCTAGAGAAAGTACCGTAGGATGGGTTTTGGTTGCAAAGGCTGTACGCACACGCAGCGGAACCCGGTATCACCACGGTGAAGAATGAGTTATGTAATGAAGTGACATTAGTCACGTCATCCCGGCGAAATGACACGACACGATGACAAGGGCGATATTAAACTGAAAGAATTTAGCCACCGGGAATGCGCTTCTTCCACCCGTTTACGATTGTGAATGGCGGCGTCATAAACCGACGCCAGAAATGGAATACGTTGACAGTGTGAATAGTGCGGGCTGTTGATGCTAGCTGCTGACGCTGGAAAGTTCTAGAAAATATCAGACAAAATGTTTACAATTCAAATCAACTTAAACCACTTTACAAGGAGAAAAGCAATATTGGAGCACCAAATTTCGGTAAAAACTAAAGAGCAGAGCAAAAATACAATTGCTCAAGATATGTTAAAAAAGGACAATGCCAAACTCTTTTCTGATTCGAATATATTTTTCAGTTATTTTTTTCAGTTTTAATCGCAAATACTGTTGCGTAATTTTGCGTAATCGCAGGAACGCACGTGAAAAAGAGTTCGTTCTGAAAGAGGACTTATTTTTTAAAATTAATGCTTGCTTTTGTGTGTTTGCCAATTCCAATAAAACTTTGGACATAGTTTAGACAACATGCACATAGTAGTATTGAATTATTGTCATATCTCATTGTAATTGTAAACTTCAGCAACAATCAACATTAAAAAAAGGCTTTTCTGGCAGATCAAATTCATGTGCGCACAAATTCACTCCTTTTGTTGCCACCGCGGCAACCGACTCTTGTCACCCGAATCTTAAGTCAAAGGGAAGACAATCGCATATTTTAACACACGATCTTTATAAAGCGAAGCTAAAAAATCACCTAGATAGTCTCGGGTTTGTTGGTAGAATTCCGTTTGCCGGTCAAGTCCTTACCTCCAAGGCCACTCGGTCATTCCCCCTGACGATCGGGGATTCTCGTGCGCGATATCCTTTAGCGTCAACGATCGTTGATTCCTCAGTGTGGGTCGGTTAGGACAG
The DNA here is from genome assembly GCF_943734725.1 of Anopheles marshallii. Lineage (NCBI taxonomy): Eukaryota > Metazoa > Arthropoda > Insecta > Diptera > Culicidae > Anopheles > Anopheles marshallii. Next base: position 64,188,848 of record NC_071326.1, on the reverse strand, counting down.
CTGTCCGTCAAATTGACCGTTGATATCCATACCTTTCGAATCATTTAAGTAACCCTTCATTGATGACTAAGATAGAAATGTTCAGTACAGGAATTTTCTTTTTCTTCGCCGACTCAACAACCTCAAGAGGCTTTACTGGGATTGCCATTACTGAGATTCTTTGACTTTATTTACCGGTAGCCGGATAGTCAGTCCTGCGTACGGGGGATTGGTCTGGATATGACTTTGGATCGGACCTATCGTATGACAACCGGTGCCGTTACCAAGAAACCAACGGGCGCCCCCCAGTACTGGCCATAAGAAGCGAAAAATAAAATATGCCCACTCGATAGTCATTTAGTTCAGTCATTTTTATGAACTCAACTGTAGAAAAAAATGCGTTAGAAATGTATGAACCATCTCAGTTCCATTACACAGTTTCATTTATTATTTTACTCCCGTACCGGCTGCTCTAGCGCACTAGAAACACTACCCGCTGACCTTCCTACCAATAAATGTCTCGGTTAATTTATATCAAACGATAAACAACCACGTCCTCTATCCATTTGCATCGCTTTTCCGCACCGCATACTAACGACCAGGCCCCCAAATGCAGCCTCTTTTTACGGGTAACCACCGGAAAACGCACTTCCGATAACGATCTTTGCCTCATAAATCATACCGTCGTCCGATCACTTTGACGGGCACCCGAGCGTGGTCCGACGCCCTTGCGCGCAGTAGCGCCCTGCCCTTTACGATCAGCATACTACTAGGTGGAGTTGAAAACTGCAAATGCAAAAGAAAAAAACCCGGGTGCATCTGCACCATTCCGCACCGGGTATGTTTTGAAAAATTCTTCAATTAACTTTATTTACGATCGCAATGGGACGATCACGACCCGACAGTATAACGACCCGGCAGCAGGGAAAATCTTCAACATCATGAAAACCGCGGTAGGTGGCCCGACAGTCAGTATGGGGCGGTAGATAAAGCATACACGGGATGTTGGTGTTCTGTACAACTCCAACGGTCCGAGCACCTTCCCAATGGTCTGCATCCCTTTGCACTACGCAATCTATTTCCATTGCCGATAGTCACACCGTGATAATAAAGGATTTCAATTACTCCCGCGTGTAAAGCATTGTTTAGTGACTGCAAATGCTCAAACGGTTCCCTAAAGAGACCATGTACAGTGGTAACAAAAAAAATGCTGATGTCAACTAGCCCAAACACCATCGAGTAACCTTGCCTCGCGGTACACCACAACGAGTTGCTCATACTATCAAAGTTCCTAACTCAAACGTCCAAAATCGATGCCAATGCCAAAAACCCGAGGTGCAAATATTAAGCCAAACGCGAAGCCGATGCAAGAGTATAAATTATGAAAATTTATGTTCCCCGTTTAATTTTATAGCCCTTTTGACCGTTGATTAGAAATGTAAGTTACGACCCGGCACTAGGTGAATGGACAAGTGTAGTAAAGTGAGCCCTTTCTATACAAGCGTACTTCGTCAGCATTTTGCGACACTTCGCGTGTGCATGGGTGTGAAGGTGGGTTTAAGCGGTATCTGCTTTTGAAAAGTGCAACATAACACTCGGAATTCGCTAGCGAATTTCGTAGAAATTTGCTCCCAACATGAAACACCGTCAAACACGCACCGTCCGGGAAATGGGGCTTGTTGATTTTGGGAAATTATATTCCGAAGTTGCGAAGCGCTACCAAGAGCACGAACCTTCACTTTACTTTTAACCTCCCGTTGGTTCTGGAAACTTGGTACGGGCCGCCTATTTTTCTGTGTAACAAGCTAACAAACGTTCGGTCCATTAGCGTCTGCCATCTGCAGCACCACACCTGCGTGTATAATGCTCGTGCACAATCTAAGCCCTGCTCTAATCCGGTGCGCCAGTGCGTAGGACGTGCTACCCCGATTGATTGGAACAACAACGAAAATAACTTTTATTTATAGCAATCCGATTACAATCCCACAAACCACCCTAATCCGGGAAGATAAACGATACAATCGAAGTGGAGCTTGGTGTCTGCTTAAAGTGCTAAAATACAGAGATTGATGTGTGAACATGGAAGTGCTTTTCGAACCCTTTGGCTGTGGTGCCTGGAATTGTGGTTCGGTGATCATAAAACCGTAAATAGAAAAAGCCCATGCATTACCATACACATAAACACACCGGAAATAGGCGAATGCTACCGGGATTTAGGGTCTAGTATGTAGGAATCAAACGCATTATCTAAGATGCGTTAAACATTCATACAACAAAGAGTCATTGCTAAGAAACCAAATGTAACTTTTTACTACGGACGGCCTCACACAAAGCTCATCGTTGGGGAGGAAACATTTATCAATTTGCTGCCATGGTTCTCTCAACAACAAACCCTCTGTCGGTAGAATACGGACCACCTTAACGGACCATAGGAACAGCTTTTATCGACATGCAGTACACCATGAACTACCAGATTTCAAACTGGAACGAACCAGTCGGCAAGAAGTTCTGGACTATCGACTCGAGCAATCGTTATTACGATCGTTTAATTACAGCGCACTCTCTCCTCGCTGTGGGATAGAGGTAAAAACGTAAATCTTGTCCACAACTCGTACCGAACGATAAGAACGCCTTTTCACACCTCGCCCCGGCTGGTGCAATTCGATACTTTCCTGTTTGCTGCACTTGGAAGGTTTACCGGTGCGGTGTCACTGCAGCCGGGAAAAAAAGGAAGCGTTAGCGGTAAGGTTTGCAATTCTGACTTTTATCCTGATTCATTGGTGGATTATGTCGTGCGAATGCATTATTTATACGTGTCTGTGTCTGGGAGTATTTTCTTTCGGTTTAATTTAGTTCAGCTAGCAAACACCAGACGGTGATTTATGTAGTGGAGGAAAAACTTTTTCCCAGTCGACGTGTTTGAGTAAGAAACTTGGATGTTGCATCGAAAAACTTTAATTCTTTTGCATGCAAAGAGATGTTCAAGGATATACAAAATACAGCAACAACAGCAACGATAATATTACAAACATTCGAAACTAAGAATAGCCAGTTTGAATATCTTTTCTTAAAGATAAAATATACGGATATAAAAGAAAAAGATAAAAGTGCATTTCAAGTTATTGAGAACTTGATCTTGGGTCAAAGGTCACCAATGACAACATCAATGATGTTGAAGAATTAACACGACCAAAGAGATGAGCGCAAGCATAACTTCATAAGCATAAGGCATAACTTTGAATCCAGATATTTATAAACACAAAATGACTGTAGCGGCTGTAGGGCTGCAATTATTACCATGAATAGCGTCAGTGTTCACCACAAAGCTCTCTGAGGCTCACATCTGAGGTCTGAGAGGATATTTTCAAAAGATAGTGACCATAGAAAGATAGATGCCAAAACAAATGTTTTCAGAAGATTTTTTGCTCCAGAATGTTTGGACGTATAGATAGGTGGCCGAACCTTCGATGTCCAAAATTTTACCTATCTTGGGTGTCTTGGGTATATAGAACCTATATAGTCCCAGTGCTCACATACGCCTCTGAGACATGGACTTTGTTCAAAACTGACGAAACTCTCTTAGTCGCGATCGAGAACAAGATGTTCAGAAGGATTTCTGGCCCCGTATGTGTGAAAGGACAATTGAGGAGCCGCTACAATGACGAGCTCAGCGGACTGTACAGTGAACTTACTGTCTTACAGCGGATTAGACTCGCCAGGCTCCGGTGGGCTGGTCACGTCATGAGAATTACACCAGTCCGTAAAGCCCGTTTAGGTCGTCCACATGGACAAAAGTGGCGTGGTAGACCTAAATTGAGATGGAGTGACGGCTTTGATGCGTCCGCCGGAAAGGTCTGGATAATGGATTGCCGGACGGCTCGCTCGACCATGAGTGGTTTAGAGGACTCCTGCAGCAGGCCAAGACTGCGACCACCGGATAAATAAGTATGGTTGGTTGTAAATTGTACAAGAAGATTCTACAATAATCTCAAAAATGTATAACGATCTAACCCACCCAGATTCTGATTGGATATTCATGTAATTAAACTGACACCGTACAACCCAATGAGAGGAAAAAAATATGGCAAAAAACGATAAAGAATGATGCTCGTCGGAAAATTTGGAATCAATCACGGGAGGTGTTACTTACTCATCATGGCATGACTTTTAAAATATAGTAGTTACTTATAAGTCACTTGTAAGTTATACTTATAAATTAATAAGTAGTTACTTATAAGTCAATTATAAGTTATACTTATAAGTTACTAATTAAAAAGCAAATACTTTACGATTTCAACAGAAAACGCTTTAAAATGAGCCCAAGCAACCAAATTGTCTTATTTGCAATAATCCAACAGTTAATCCTAACGACATGATTCCGTTTCTCCTAATTTAAATTGTAACTATTCACACTGCTTGAGGCATTCGATAACATGCTGCATGATCGTGAAATCGTGAGTTCCTTTTCTTCTACCACTCGTTACATCAACCGTCACACTGTGCACAGAGTAAAGTGCACAACACACCATTGCTCTTTTTTATTATTGCTTTCCGCTACATTCACACAAATTTGATCATAGGCTAAACGCCACTTGCTGTTAAACAAATCGTGCTGTACAGATTATACCATGTATTCCATTCGGCCGGATTTGTAATTCACAGCAGTCGGTAGATAATTACAAGCTATCCATGCCACTACTCCACGCGAATTTCCGACTCCGTCACTAAACACTTACTTAATCTCAACGTACACGAGTCCGGCGCCAACTTTGAACGATAATAATACAAATCTTCACCCTCACACCGGTGTGTCCGAGCGGGTTTCTGCACATTTCGGTTTTCCCGTTGTGATGAGTGAGAAAACCACCGTTCAAACGCCCATTTTTTAAACGTAAACATAACTCTGTGGCTGCATGTGTTTAGGATAGTGCTTAAGGTGCGAGTTCCTACCGGAACCATTTCCTCCAAAGGGACTTTCCCTCATGCGGAATAATATCGTGGGAGAGAATGCCCCCTCCCTCACCGAAACGCCAATGTAATCTGTAAAAGCACATTCTTGGCTTTCTCGCAATTTAGAGGCGATAGGAAATTATCACATTGTAGCGAACAGTTTTTGCACCATCCCTTAACACTTGGGGTTAAACCGAACCACAAAACGGATCATCTTCACGATCCTCTTGCTTCGTGCGGGCTGAAACGATCAATTAGGTATGAGATGAAGGGGAGTGTAGGAGCATGGTATGGTAGCGACGGGTGCCATTGATGACCGTTGGCGATTTTACATTGATCCGATAATCCGGATCAACCGTATTTTTCGAAACAAGCCACAACTCGGTCACGAGCGAAGGTAGATTACTTGGTACGTCGATGCCTCGTCTATTACTCCCTGTTTCTTCTTTCTCCCCATACTTTATTATCTCTGGATTCTCGGCAGGAAGGAAAAGATGATGAACGCTGACCATGCTGCCGCTACTTCCATCCGTTGTACCGCGAGGCTCGTTATTTACACTCCCGTTATACGCTCGCCTACAAGACTCCCGAGAGCCAGTCACTATGGTACTCCTCACATTCTTGCTCCCCCACTTCCAGAGCATCCAATCCGAGAAAACCAGAAATTAAAAATATGCAAAAACGAAACCACAAGAAACATATACTCGCATACCAATTTGCAGCACCGTATTTCGCCGTGCCACAAGCGCTCGAAGAAAACAGCCTTTCCGGATTTGGGAATGTAAATGGAAAATATATGTTGCTCGATTATGGCAGATCGAACTATTTGCATTCCGTCCTCCATTATTTTGCCACCGCGGTTCCGCCAAGTTCCGGTGCGTTCTTGGCGCATTGAAGCAAGGCACTGCTGAAGCTTATTTTTTTCTTCTACTACAGGTATGCGCGTCTGCCGTGTTACAGAACTATGGCTGATGTTAACTTTGGTTTTGAAGAAAGCAGAAAGAGAGAAAAAAGAGACTCCGTATCAAAATATGTGCACCTGGTGGTTACGAGATTTTTATGTGCTATCAAACTCGAACCTCGGTGCCTTCGGGCTAATAAAGCTTCACCGCCACTGTACCGGCAGAGCAAAGGTACTTCGTGTGAATGAATGTCCCACCTACTAACGAAGGGAGTGGAACAAAAAATTTACACACACTTTTACGAAAGTGGTTCACCCAGCTCTCGAGTGTTGGTTAAAGGATGATCTGAAATCTGCTTCGACTTTATCGCACAACATAAACATGGGTTTTTTTTGCGCAGCGGGTGCTTACGGTTGTCGGAGTCTTGGGAGCTCCGAGCATTATCTTATCGTTAGGAAGGAAGGAATCGATAATCGTTGTGCAAAATTGGTGGAACATTTTAGGCTTTCAATTGGCCCCAACTTACCGCCACCATGCTTTGTTAGCTAGCAAAACAATCGAATAAAAAGCTAAAGTGCTGCTGCAAAGTAACACCTGAGAGCGGTGGTCGCATAAAACTGAAAAGGGTATGCACCGGCGGACCGATGCTATCCTATCGCCACCCGACGCACCGTGTCAAACAACCCGCGTACAAACGCAAACCCTTCTCGCTGAACTAACGCCAAGCGCGAACGCACTTTACCGCTGTCGAAATGGTACAGAATTGTCGGAGCTTTTATGAGCCGGATTAAAAGTAGGGCTGATGCTTTTAAGGGAAAGCTTAACGGTTGTTTAAGTGCCTCGCCCGTGCGGCTCTCCTCCTCGCCGGAGTAGAAGTCGGCACTGGATGGTGGGCAATTTTTTGGCACAGTTGTGCGCCAACAGCTACATCGGTCCGTCCGTTCTGTCTAAGCAAATCCCGCCCCAGAGGAGCACTAGGTCTAGGAGAGAGGAGAAAGCAGAGAGAGATTGGCATTTCCCGAAAACTAATTTTTACCGTCGGTTTACTTTCGATCGATTGACCGAAGCCCTAACAGTTGGGTCTTTACGGTCGGGGGTCATAAAAACGGGATTCTGAGCTACCAGGACGCGAATATTGCGCATCGAGGTGCTTCGTTCGCGTACTGGGTTCACAATCTAGTTTGATTTTTTTTTGTTGCTTCGTTCATCTGTAACGATAACAGAACTTTTCGTGATTGGGCGTTTTTGTGTATGTCCCTTCTTAGGCAATCGATCGATTTTTATTGTGCAACAAAGGAAAATAGTAAGGCTTAGGAAATTGTTTCAATTCCATCAACGATTCAATTGATCGTACTTTTATATTACGGTGAGAAGGTTTCAAAAAATATCTTTCTCAATCTTTGCATGAATCGCAAAAGAGAAATCTAAATTCACAAAACAAAATGATTATTTGACAAAATTTGAAAAACATACAAAGTCAGCTTAAGAAATTAAAAAAAAGGGATAAATTATCAACATATTCAGAGCAATAAATTTCTACAAAAGCTTGTGTGGTTGTTCATAATTTTAAAATTAGCCAATTAAAATACATTCATATTACCCCAACATACGAATGCTTTATAGGATTGACACAATTATTAGATTCTGAATATATTCCGTGGCTTTAGAGAATAATATGATAACACGGAATTAAGAAGTATTATTAATTCAAAATGTAGAATAACATAATCATAACACAAGACAATAACCGACAAAATATAGGTGACAATATAGAATGCTTTCATGTTAGAGCATAGTTTTGACATCAGACACACATTGCATGATAATACAGCAAATGCCATTGAAGTGTTCTGCTCAAGGTCAAATAGGCTGCTATATATAATGCCTACATTTAAAAGCATTGTGGGCACAAAAAAAAAACTTTTTGGTCAATACTAATTCACAATATTTTTCGGTGATGTAATACTAATCCTACAGGCTTGGGTTTGGCGAAACAGCCTTAGAACGTTGTCTTCAAATTTAGGAACATACACTCGAATCCATAAAATACCTAATATCGACCATGTTTCTTTTAAGATCACCGTTGATTGCAACTGAATATAATATTAATTGCCTGGTTCAGGCTAACAAAGAACAACGGAGCGTTGCATTTTCGGTAGCACTAGAAGAAACATTGCGCAACATCACAACAAGCTTGATGCAGATTACTAAAATAAGGACCATGGCAAAAGCAAGAATAGCGGCATCTTGCTTCCAGTACATATTAGTTACAATTGAGAAATAACATTGTTGATGGTTATAAAAAGCAAAATAACGAGTAACTCGAGTAACGAGCTTGTATTGTAATGCATTGCAATCAACTGTTGCAGTAACCGAAGAAATTTTTTTTTGATACAATATCTGAGCACACATTATTTCTGGAACCAGGAACATCAGGCCTAGAAGTATTCAGTGTCTCTTCAAAAACGTATAAAAAAGTGTCGCTAGTTTTCAGCGAATGTATGTATACCTATACTGGGCCAGTTGAGGATGGTTTTTTTATTCATTCAGAACAGCCAGGCCGTTTTGATAGGTGTGACTAATCTTTAAATTAGATGAATAATTCGTTCATTTCATACATTTTACAATAATTGCAAGAATAAAATTGTAAAAAAGTAATAAAAAAAAAGTAATAAGTTGCAAGAATAAAAGTAAAATATCGTCAGATGAAAAAATATGCAAAATATTATGTTATTAGCAACGAGATTTGACTTTTGTTGATAAATAATATGATACTTTTAATTAATTAATTAATTAATTAATTTCATTGCGGCGGCTCTATGCCGTATCGTCAGACGCAAGAGGGGAATTGGATAATTTAAAGCATGGAATGAAAAGTCTAACCAATATAACTGCATAAAATTTTCTTCTTTTGTCTACATCTAAAAAACCTTAAAAAACGGTCTTGACCGGCCATTTCTGGCGTTCTTTCTGGTTCTTTTGCATTATTTACTCCTTAACTGATAATACATTTTTAAACTACTTGATTTTTTGGTTGATTCTCACAACATTGGAAAACAAGAAAACCGCACAACGAACCAACCAAGCAGATAAATGAAAGGTTTAATTACAACCATTTAAACATGCATTATGCCGCATAAGGAAACAATATTTGCATGTAAGTACTAACTCATTTTGACATCTTTACTTGTGGCGACAATATCCAGTACTTCAACAGACCAACACTATCCATTTTAATTAGGTATGCTTCTATAGAAAACGTATTCGAGTTGAGCAGAATGTATGTAAGTTTAATTGTTGAATCTAACCAACCAATAGCACCAGCACCAGCTGTACGGTTCTCATATTACACTAGTTTCTCAAGCACACAAACACACGGACTGCTTATACTTCAGCAACCTTCGATACCATAGCCAACGTTTCCCGGTCAAGCCCGAGGTCTAGCGGTACAGATAATCACACAGAAATTAATTGGCATAATTTACACTTAAATAAACACTAGCACAACACCCCAGCACCGTGTACTGATTGCTGCCACTTCCGTCTGGGCGAAACCAGTTACAAATGGCAACCAGCTCGCTTGGGCATGAAGCGCACGACGGGTCGTCCTTTAGCCGTCTCGTCGTTTCGAGTGGAAAACCAGACTGCATATAGAAGCAATTAATCACTTCATCGAAGCTTTTCCCTTCCCAGATCAGCAGACGCACGTCGGATCGAGAACGCTTTACGTTCGAGCCAACGGAGTAACATTTGTGTTCTAAAATTTCAATTACTACCAGTACGTACGCTTCCACATGCGTCGCCTTCCCTTCCAGACGTGGACGAATTGTGGAAAACTTTTCCCTTTACTTCTTGCTTCATTATTCCTTCTAGTTACAAGAAGAAGAAAAAGCAGAAAGAGAGTACTTCACATCAAGCCGCCACCCGGTTTTATGACCCCCACTTCGAATCGAATGCTAAATGATGCTTGCTCGAAAATATCCAACTCCGGTGAGCAGTGTGGAACGTTTAAAAAAAAAAGAAGCATTAAGAAAGCTTCTTACCGTTAAAGGCACAACGACAACTTCTCGTCCAAGCCTGGCCCCCGTGTTCTCCTTTTCAACCCCCTATCGAGTGAAGCTGGCGGGGCAAAGTTTATTGCTCATTTAAATTAATTGAAATATTTACATTTTATTGCGCACATGCTTTAATTAATAAACGTCGTCGGGTAACATGCGCTGTATCGTGCCCGAGCACGAAGGAGGTGAAAACCGGGAACGGGATCGACCACCGGTACCGGTCCCCGCTTGTCTACGTGCAGGTGCCTGCGCTTTTGGCAGTAACGAGCTTACCCCTGAACGGTTAACGGGTTTAGCCGACCTTCCTTGCTAAGCAATACCATATCAACATGATTTCGTGTCTTCGTTCAAACTTTCCATTCAACTACCACCAAGTACGGCATTCGCTTAAAGCCATTCGAGAGTAAACTTTTGAGGAGCTTGATGGTTTGGATACATGGTGCTGATTAAAATGACAAAAATCAACCCCAAAGCAGCCAGCATAACCCGGAAGGAATAGTGCATAAAATCCTCCAACTCGCTCCCCCGCTATCCGCTCATTCGCTCGAGCGGAAAACGATAACAGTTTTTCCAGTTGACTCTCCTGACAAACCGTCCTGACCAGGTCGCTAGGCAAAGCTCCCGCACTATTTAGAACTCCTCCTCCAAAAAAACGAAGCTTCTTGTTTGGTATGCAAATTCACTCCATTAGGCAAAATTTTATCTCCTCTCGTTAGGATGCGCATTTACGGACGGTACTTGTAGACGCGCGTGTGTGGATCTCCGTGGTGGGAAAAGGACACAATCGGACACACAATCGCTTTCACAAAACTTCGAACGCTTCTCGTACGAAGCTGCTCTTTTCACCTACTCGGTCAACACCGAAAAATCAAACAAACAGACAAAGTTTTGCTGCACTCAAGGGAAATTATCTGACTTCGTAACTTATTGCTAAACGAACACCATGCGAGTGTGACCCCATCGAAGAAGCGAGAAGTTCCTGTGGTATCGGGTGTACGAGTTGCAATTACCGTGCAGTTGACCATCATCGTCTTAAACGTTGGAATTCCCACACACAAACACACATGAAGATATAATCAAAAGCATAAAAAGCCATACCAGCAATGCTACCACAATTAAACTTCGGGTGACTTTTGACTACTAGAAGTCTCCAACTTCTTCTACGAGCCAACCCCTATGGCACGCTATTATTCGATCAATTCTCTCCATGCAGCAAACAACAGAGCGTGTGCACTAATTTCTTGCCACGTATAAACAGTGTTTAAAAATAGGAAACCTCCATATGGTTGCAACTGGCGTTCCAGTGCCACATCCGGCCGAAACCGATCCAACTTCCGCTTCATCAACTCTGCCTCACCGGTAGCCATCAGCTCATGCCATACTTCTTCCATTTCCAGGAGAAGCGTTTCGGGCTGTTGGTTGGTTTATGAATATTACAAAGCAATTGCCGTTTGCCGTTTTAGATTATTTACAGCTCTTTCCTTCGACAGCCGACGAAAATGGTATTCGCCGTGGGCTAGACTTAGCCCATGCATCCGGAAGGGTTGCCAACACACACACACGCGCCCAGCAAAGATTGCTGCTCTTTTGTTCCATATAAATCGAACCCGATTTGCTGGTAACGATTGCGATCGGGAAAGGATTCTTCCGCCGGGAAACAATAAAACAGGCACAATACATATGCACCACCACCAACGAACCCTCCCTCATGGTCGGAGACGTTGCAGCAGCATAAATATCAATGCTATTGGATTTCGCAAATGTTTACGATAACGACTATTGCTGGCCCAATCACCACCCAAAAATATGCATTGCTTTCGATAAAGTTCGTTTAGAGCACCACCCGTTCGGTTGTAATGCTTTACGTTCAAAGTAGATATGAATATGTTTATGGCATTAAAAAGAAGCCACCAGCAATGACACCCATTCAAACATAAAGCCCTTTTTAAGTGCAATCGTACCGTAAAACAAAATTTCACCACGAACAATTATTATCACCCTAACGGCAGCGATTGTTTGCAAACCGAAATTAATGGTTTGTTTTGCCATTTTGTTTTGCACCGGTCCAGAAATGGGTTGCTATTCCGCGTAGTGCGCAATATTCCCCACATATGTGCGCGTTAAAAATTAATTAAATCACATTCATGGTTGCAAACAAATAATTGGGTGTTGTTGTTTTTTTTTTTCATTGTTTTGTTTTCAAATATTTTATTATTCTTTGCAAGCACGTTCGGTGCATATAAATCAGTGCAGCAAACTTAAACCATTCCAATCCGGGAAATGCAAATACGCGCATCGCGAAAATTAATGCCACATCATAAATAATCATCGAAGGTGAAAGCCATAAAATCGATCAATTACGCGATGGCTTTGATTAATTGAACTGTGACGCGTGGTGGGAGGACGGACGGCACACGATGAGAACGACCGGGTGCGTGCTGTAGTTTTGGTATTTTTTATCAGTACGCACAATAACAATGTAGTTGGTCAACGATTGCGTGTGTAATGATGGGATATTTGTTCGCGAATTGTTATTGTTTTTGTAATATCAAAATTGGAAAATTATTACCAACATCCAATACGGCCCATTAAACAATTTGAGCTGATGATCGACAAACGTGACGGTGTGGTTTGGTTTCGTAATGGACGCCTGGTGTACCGTGTGCTATGGTCAGATGGAACATCGGTAAACATAAACACTAATTATAATTTGAAACGGACAACCAGATTAAATTGTTAATAAAAAAACTTCCAGCAATCATCAAAGTGATTGCATAGATATCATTTAAAATAAGTACTATTATGAGTATTTAATAATTAAAATAACAATTCAATACATAACAATCTAAAAGAACTAAAATTAAATAACGAAATACTATAAAAAGATGTCAAAAACGCTGAAATCCCCTCACTCACTAATTCCAGAAGAAGTAATATTATACAAAACATAAACACACGAGAAACGCTTGAAACATGAAAAACCTTTTATTTTATTATAAAAAACACAATTATCAGAAAATCACTTCTCGTAAAACGCACCTTTAACGAAATATCACGTTAAGCAAACTTAAAAAGTATTTGTAAAGAATAGAAGTTTCAAGAATTGAGGAAGGAAAATGTATAATTAAAAATCCGCATTTATAGCACAATGCAAAAATAAAAAAAACATGAATACAACTATACAACAATTCTATTCAAGAAAAGTAATAAGTAAAACATAAAAAAGAGAAAAACGATAACAGATCACGAGCTACTAAATGAACTATGAAAGTAGTTAACTGTACTGATTATAATAAAATGAAAACAAAATCGCTAATAAAAGTGAAGAAAGATTACTTTACTACAAAACCCTGTGAAATTGGCAGAGTAAGCATTGTTTCAATATACCAAAGACACTTTCATCTAACCTACTGTCTAACTTAAAAAAAGTGAAAAGTGGCCTCGATTAAAAAAAAACCAAGCGTCATGATTCAAGCGTAATTCTTGCAATTCTTAGCGTGTCACTCGAAGAGCTGCAGCTAAAATCAACAGCAAGCTGCATCGTGCCATGCAACTAGCATAGATAGGCAACACGAGAGCAAACTGCGAAAATATAAAAACCAGCTCAGGGCAACACGGATGCTTCGCTTTCACCGCCGGGACTAGATTTCATGCAAATCAGCTACACCTTATCAACCGTCTTTACAACATCCTACCCGTACCAATTACTTATTTTCCTTGCCATCGTGTACTTTCTCGCAATTGCAACCGTCACACTCGCACACACCGGTGCAACAGGTTGGAAAACAAAAAATGAATCACCATCACCCCGAAAAAAAACCGCCCCGAAACTGTGTTGAAATAGAAAACCATTGCTTCTGCGAGTGCGTACTATTCATCGCACTTTCCTTGTAGCGCGATTCCGCGAAAGGCCAGTTAGCGATTTTCCATCTTACGCCTACCTACCCTACCCTGCTAGGTAATCTACATCGCGTGACAGAAGCCCCAACATGGATACCGGGTGTGGCAAGAGTGTTGAAATGTGTGTAGTACCTGCCCGGTGGAAAATAAATGAACAGTTAGAAACAAATAGGTTAGCAAGTTGAGCGCGAATTAGCAAACGTGACACCGACGCATGGAGCAGGGTGGTTGAAGATAGGCCAATACACACACGCACAACACGTCCGGCAAGCGGCGATAATTTAACCGTTTTCACAATTCGCATTTCAAACAACCGTCCCAACCGTTCTTCGCAACGACATCTACCCGAGGAAAAAGCTCCCGGCCGGAAAGGCAGAAGGTCGGCACAGTGACAAGGTAACCCTCGCGGTTCCAGCTGCAGGCGTGTGCGGTTCGAGCCTTTAAACCAATTATGTCGAACATCTTTCGGTTTTCGAGAATTCGCAACCTGACGCACGGAGCTGACACGGATTAGGTCAAATACAAGGAACCGTGTCCGCAGTGGTAAAATCGACCGATGCCTAAAGCGCCCTCGAATGTGTGATTAAACGATGTGTACCACCGATCCGATGACACCAGTGTCCACAAATCACCCACCAGGTTGAATTCTTGTCGAGAGTTTGCCACTGCGATGGATGCGGGTTCTGAAGGCTTTGAAGTCTGATATAGAGCGTCCGTACATCGCCAGCAGTTGTCGATATTCCGCACCCCGCACCCCCGTCGATATTCCGCACCACGTAAGAGGGAAACAACAAATCGTCCAGTCTAGAATCTCTGCTCCAACAGCTGCTTTGACGCAACAGGTGACGTGTGGAAGGAATACAAGGGCACACGGAACACCACATCTGCTCACTTCAAACAGCCCTTACACAGAGCCTCCACCTCGGGAGGGCCACGGGATCGATAATTCATTGAGCCGATCCGGGCAAAAGCTCACGTGAGGATATGTCGGCGTGCATCGTGGCGATGGCGATTCGAGAAGCGATCGGAGACATGGGTTAAGCGAGATTTTAGCACTCATCCGTGTCTATCCGGTTTTGCCTGACGGCGCACTGCCGGTAAGACACGCACGGGAAGTGCGCTCCCGGGGCTTTGGGAAAACTTCTAAAGACGCGGGACCTAGATTTAATTAAGTGGAAAAATGACAAGACCGCAGCCGATGCGGTGATGGATGCTTTCTCGGAGGGGTTTTTAATGGTCTGCCAATCAGGTATCAGGTCCGGCGTTCCTCAAGCAACCGTTTCCCAAGAAAGTCCAGACGACGACGACGGTTCGGGAATGTTCGCACCAGGCATACTGTGCACCAGATGTTCTGACAAGGGTTTGTCCTTTAATGGATCAATAGAATTTGCTCGGAAATCAGCCCCGTATGTTGGCTGCTACCATTTCCGACAGACAGTGTCTTCAAGGAGTAAATAAAGTTCAGTTTTGCAACGGACAAGACAGCTTCCGACTTCGTTGCGAGTATTGCACATCTTGCCAACAACGGACATATAACGAACTAGCTGGCAATCACACACACACAAACACACAATCCATTCGGGACACTTCCACAGTAGCTGCCCAGCGGGTGGGGAGCCCACTATCGGATTTGATTTATCGCCCAAGCTGATCTGCTGTCGTGTTTGGCTGCTGGAAATTATAATTTTCTGCCACCGTAAAACTGTTGTGAATAATGTCCTCCCATTCATCTCGGGTATCAAGCGGACACACAACGGTACCACGCTACCGGGCGTGGAGTGAAAAATTAAGATTGAGTAACTCTGATCGCCAGCGTACCCGATCACGATGCAGTTTGAACTGTGCTTGGTAGGTATGGTTAGCAAAATGTATTTATCTTTCAGCTCCAATCGGCCATTCGTGTCGTGGCCACCCCCCACTCTTATGTTGCGGCATATGTTGCAACCGTTGCACTTGTTCTCGATGGTGGTTTGTAGAGAGAGAGAGAGGAAAAAGCAGAAAAAAATCATGGTGCCGCAAGCTTTGGTAAAAAAAATCATCAAAACGGAAAAGGATAACATACCGTCAAACAGTACACGATACATCGGCGACAATTGTAAGCCAACTTTCAACCACTGTTGGATCAGAGGACAGGAAGAAAAACAAGCAGATTTTTCCGATTTTGGTTGTAACTTTTTTTCACCGTTTATCGTTCGTTTCGAATCAGAGCTTTATTTTCCTGTCCCTACATTTTACCCCACCAGCGGAAGAAACAACCACCAACGGAAACACACAACCTAACGATGGCGTTCTATCCCTGTACAAGTGTACCAGTGCGCACAGAGTTTTTTCTTGTGTGTATCCCACTTAAACCTACCTTCATCATGTCGGTCCCTCCCCTAAAGCCAGTCCGCGAAAAAATCGAATCAATACCACAGCGGTGCTTCGACAATAATCGTGTAATGCTGCACAGCTTCCGCGCGTTTCTACACCCTGGGCCGCTAATGGATTCTCGATAAGATTATCCCAAACCGAGAATCGAAGCCACTTTGCCGGCAGGTTCACGCTGATCGATCGTTAGCGGTATGAAATTTAAACGTCACACATCCATATTAATGACCTTTTCCCGCCCGTTCGTGGGAGAAAAGGTTGATCATCCAACGGGTGGTATGTAGTTGCGATTCAATTTAAGGGAGCGAGTGAACAAAAATAACCAACACCAAAAAAAAAACCCCTTCCCGTGGGTCAGAAACGTGACGAGAAATTTGTTCGAAAATGAGCAGAAAGCAGAAAAGGCTAACCAAGTATTTGGAAAATATTGAAATCTAATTCGAGCAACCGGGCTTTGGGGCGAATGAAGCGCACGTGTACAAGTTAGCGAAATTACCCAGTCAATGGTGATGTTAGTTTTAAATTCAATTTGCAAAGTTATAGCAAGCTTGTATGTGCTCCACCGCAGGGCGTGAAAGAACTCCATTGGGTAGCTCATTGAGTTTTATAGCCATAAGGACAGGAAATTGTTATTGTAATTTTTTTTTACAAACAAATTATTTTACACCCTCATTGAGCTCACGCATTTGTTATTAATTCATTTGCTTTTCAAAAAGCTTGTTTCTATCTAAACTTCATAAAAGTACTCCTAATATCTTTATTATTATAACACCTCAAAGATTTTGCATTGAACATTTTTAATACGTTCAGCGCCAAACGTGATCAGTGATGTTTTAGCAAGCACAAAATGTCAAAAAGTTCTCTTTTTTACAGAAAAAAATACAATAAACAATTGTGTTTATACAACAAAACATTTATATTAAATGCATCGGGTAACGCTGGTGAATGTCTAAAATACTGCAATAATAAAAATAAAAAACTTCCGTGACATGAATTTTAAATATTGCAATAGATGTTAGCGTAAAACAATATGCCGCATTTTTCGTACTTGAGATTCGCGAAAATTAGTGACAAATATGTAATTATCAACAGAGAAAAACTATTAACAAAAGATGAGTTGTTCAAAACAATCGCCACTGTGAAGACATTATTTTCACAGTACGTGACCAAAACGTTATAAAATATGTATATAAAGTATGTAGTGTACTGATAGAAAATGTTCAATGTAAAGATCCAAAGAAAATAACTTTCAAAGAGTTTAGAAAATGTAAGAGCTACTGTAAACATTTACCTCGCGCTATCACATTATTGAAGCAAATCTGTCGATCAACAACTCAACGAATAGAGAAAAAAAAAACACTTTTTATAGCGCAGCACCTTACCTTTGCTTTGCAATAGAAATCCAATGCCCTGCAGGGATTTTGAACGGTTCGCAGCAAATTAATGCGAACGATAAAATTGCCCATAAATACTAATACCGCTCCAATCCCTATAAAGCTCACTCAGCGCATTATGATAAATCTAACCTTAGCCCTGCAAGAAGCAACGTCCAGTCACAAGCCCAACTATGAGCGCACGCGAAACTAACGAGCACTGAGGCGCTATTTTCGCGCAAAAACCCCTTGCAAACGCGAAGGATAACTAACACGTTACAAAGTTAATAGCGGTTTTATTGATTCAGACAGACCCCGTCAACCTTCCCCGTTGCACGTTGCTTTGACCCGCTTCTACTTGGCCTATCCTGGTGTCATAGCAGAAAGGCGCACGAACAGTCAGATCATTTCCAAACATCACCGGGGAGCAGAGTTGAACGATGCAAATATGCACACGAAGCGACGTGCTGGAAGGAAATGGTGGGACCAAAACACATTGCCATCGTAAAAACTGCAGCTTTATCGCATGCAGACGCACGCGACGAACCAAACCAGGATCGGCGAGGGTTCAATTAAATGGTGGAGCTTTTTCGTGACGAGTTTCAATAAAGTCTGCGCCCTGATGTACTAAGGTAGAGGCGCTACATTTAAGCGCATACTTTGTGTTGCGTACGGGGTGGGGGAGAGTTTTTTCCCGCTCCCCATCATTAATGGGAGAAACGGCTCGTTCAACACCTTGGATCATCCGGCCGTAGGTGAACTAAAGAGTGACAGCAAACTTGACCCCACGTCTGCACGATGGCTCCCGGTGTTTGAATATTCGCATCTCTCGACACTAGCGCCTCCAAAGCACTGTTGGTGTGTGTGTGTTTTTTTTTGTTTTCATTATCAGAAAGTTTGACTTGGTGGAATTTCCCGTCGAATACCGTTTTGCGTGGTCAGACACTTACCTTCAACTTTTCCCAACGCCAGCACGAATATGGTTTGCACCGCCGGTATGGCCCACGCCACCAGATGGAACAGGTGCGAACGGCTCTCGATTGCTTCGTGGCCCCACTTGAGGCCGGCCGCCAGGAACCAGGCCAGTGCCAGGCAGGCCCACCAGGCGAACGCTGCCATGCAGCAGAAGTACAGCGCCATGAACAGCACCGTGCACGACGTTGATTGACGATGGCCCTGTTGGAAGAGAGTTGGCAAAATGGAAGAAAACAACACACAGCATTAGTACAATGTTGGTTGTGCAGAGGGGCTTTAGGTTCTGGAGTGGTTTTGATCGCCGATCGAATCGCGAGAATCAGACGAACGGCCGTTTGCTGTTCGAATTTAAATTACAAAGCTTTCCGTGGCAGCAAACGGACCGTTAGGATGCCCGATGGCCATCGCTGACCAGTAGCCACACCACGGCAAGTGCAGTTCAGTTAAGCTTCCAGCTGACCAGCCTGTTGTTACTTACGTTGATTATTATCTAGAAAGTATCGAATGCGTTGTTGTTGGCTGTTGGCATCCCAGGCGGTAACTCGATTCAAACACGAGCTAATAATACAGCTCGGGTACTGTGTGGTTGGGGAATGGTACTTGGCTTAAGCATAAATTTTATCTAAAATATATTGCATAAGCCGCCGGCATCGATGAGCACATTCCTCAACACACACTATCGAAGTTTTGCAACTTTTAACGGGATTTCGGCGCTTTGAAGAAGGCCTATGGTTTGCAATATCTTTATTTGTTTAAGCTCCAACTCCCTTACGGCTGCCAAATTAGAATTCAATGAAATTGTGGAGATGTCTTACCACTTATTTTTTCTAGTGCATAATAAACCACAACCGTAACGAACGCAAATGTCTTCTTCACGGACGGGCTTTTATACATCAATTCCAGCAGCAATACGCATGATAAATTACTATTCGCACTCATTTACATTCAAGACAACACCCATCCATCGTGCTTAACCGATAAATGCTCTCACAGACACAGATCAACGAACGAGCTTACCGATTAATTAGAATGCACAAAGCTATTCTTTATGCTTCCGGCAGAAGGAGGCTCAACACCGAAACCTTCCATTGTGCGTCAGGGGAGGGAGCGAAAAAATAAAAATCACCAGCGAATCGACCCCGCGTGGGCAGCAGTTGAGTGAAGCGGATCAAGCAGTCAGACAAAGTCGTTCCGTTCTTAATCGAACCATGCGGTTCGTGACATGAATACGTTAATCTTCCACCACCGCATGTAATAAGTGACGTTCGAAATGTGGTGTGAAAAAAAGACGAATATTATCGGCTAGCGGAATCAGTAGGACGTGAAGGCGTGTACAGGAGCGATTACTCGCTAACGCTTAACATAGTAATGGCAAACAAAAGGATCCGTTAGTAAAAGCTGCTGTGTTTTTAAGCTCACGGCGAATATCGTACTGCACAGTGTTGGAACATTATAAGCTATGTTCAAGAGTAATTAACAGGCCGCGTTTGATACAGAAAACCCTAGTAGAGCTTAAAGTTATAATTGAATCAGCGCTTTATGTGACACAGAACAATTCAAAGGCAAATTGAAACAAATCATTAGAATGAACGATTATGATAAGATCTTTATACGATTAATCTGTTAGATGGCCGCATTATTAGTAAAAGATAATAGAGTACATTGTCCTATCATATCCCAAGCTAACGCAAGCTTATCAGTTTATTTGTATTAACCTTTGAATAACCACTCAGATATGGTTAACAGTTTTAAGGCATCTTGAGGATAATTTAAGGTGTCTCATGTTTGCTGGTAAAACTTGTCCCGAAACTCACAACACATAATCTCGTTTTCAGGAAAAGACGAGAGTAGTGATCCAAGACTACCCAATATTCATGATGAAGATCGAAGGCAAAGTAACTTCATCGTCTCGCCGGGAGGTCCGATCAACTGTACAGTGTTTATTGTAGCCTGGAACGATTGACAAGACAAGGGCTACATGACATTGAACGGCAATAATAAGCAAGGAGAAGCCTCGATCTTATAACAACGAGATATGAGTGACGATCTCTACATCATGTTTCCAAAAAAGGTCGTTCGTTGGTTGATGATCAGTGAATACAGAAATGTTCATTTCCTCAGGGTTTGGTCATAATTTCCAATTTTCCAGAAGTTAGCTTCAGTATGTACTATCACGACCCAGTGGTGCACGGGGCCGGTTATACACGACAGAACCTGTATCGGTTGAAGTGCCGCTAAATAAGAGGAGAATTCGTTTCATCAAAATCACTAGGTCTTTAGGCCGAATGATAATGCAACGAGATCATTGGAAGAAAGTGGCCGGTTTAAGATGAACGCTTCACCGAAGATCGTTAACAATCAGAATGTGTCTCTTCACTCTGAACCAAAGATCTCGTTTGGATACACCTAATTGAAGTAATCTTCGTAATTTTAGCAACTAGACAAACATTTTAAGTATAGATAAGAATATAAAAAAAAAATCTCTTAGTAATTAGATGCATAAGATCAACACTGGTTTTCAATAATATTGAAAATACAAAAGTTTTAGTTAAATTTATCCGATATTTTAAATTAGGTTCCTTAAGACAAACAAAAATACTGTGGAAAATCATACATTCTATGTGTATGCAATTCTTCGTCACTACACTGCACATGATATGCTACTGCCAGTTATAACCAGTTTGGAATAAACCATAACAATCACCGTATGACAGACGGAAAGTAAAAATAAATAAAACGACCATTGAATTTGCTATCACAACAATGCACCGGCACACTCAATTCTACGTACTGCAAACATGTTTACAACTTCAAAGATAGATTAAATAATACATCGTTACAGCAGTGCTCTCTATGTCCCGTCACCGCCAGAGCGACTGACCCCATAAACAGTGTTGAAAAGCATAAGTATACATTTCGCCGAACTGATTGCATCCATTCGTGCACCATCCATCCTTTTGCACTGCACACTCAAACGCGTGCGTTTCACTGTTGCATGTGTGCCATGGGGCACGATTTCTTCGCCATCAACGACGATGACAACGGCGAAGACACAGCAATAACTACAATTAACTACAGCTCTTTAGAGTCGGCGATTCATGTTTTCTCCGACGGGACCGGCACACAGCTTCATCGGGCACTTCGCGGAAACTGAGCCGCCGGCAGCTTCCTCAGACCAAGCCGTCATTATTGCGCTGGAATGTGTCACTAATGCCGCATGCGACCCGGTAGGAGGCAAAAATTGAAGCAAGTGCATCCGACGACAAATGATGCTGGCTCCTCGTGATAGAGAGTTCATGAGCCCGACATCATTTCGTATGGATAAACACAGCCCCAACTCTGCGATAGAATTGCTCCGGAAAAGGTCGTACGGTTCGTAGCATTGTTCCGGGTTTGTTTGGTGAATGGGAGGCAGATTACTTTCGTTCTTTGTGCTGGAAACTGTCAGCTTCAAGAAATGCCCGACGAGAAGTGTATCCAACCTAGTTTACCACCGAGAAGATTCTGCTACAATGGTGGACACAGAAATAGGGAACGGAACATAGTTGTATTTAAAAAGATTCCCGACACTGCTGTACGCACTCTTATCCGAACACATCGACTTAAGGTACTGAAGGTGGTAGCATCGGGGAGGGAAAGAAAACAACAATAAACTGTCTTCCATTCTGCCTCAACTCCACCATCCGATGGGGTTGATAAAAAAACTCTTTTCAACGCAATTGTTTCTCCGCGGGAGTATTTTGTTTGGCTGGTGCGTCGTGCCAACCTTTCTTCTGAGACCCAAACCAAATCCACCGGCTAAACGAGTGCTTCCTCTTGGCTCAAGCGTCCCACCAGCCGCCACCCGTTATTTTCCCTACCCGGGGTGCGACTTTGATGTTGAATTAATGTCGTGCAGTTGCTCGTTTTTTTTACTTTACCCACGGGGCCCCCGATCACACACAGGCACACCCGGGATCGCTCCTGTAAACGCTATCAATCTCGGGCGTGACGGTTCTTTCGGCTACGGATGGTACTTCTCTCATTGCGCGCCTCGGCACATGGAACAATCCTTTATTGCAAAAATATTTATACAATAAATATATATACATGAATCATCCGAGACCTTCATTCTTTTCGTTCCTTACGTCATGCGCGTTCCAAATTCGTGTTTGATGTCGCTTTTTATTTACGGTTCCCGGTAACGGTGGAGCCGCAACAACGCAAAGCGGTTGCAGTACGAAGATTCTTTAATTAAAATTATTTCTATAAACATACGGCAAATTGTGGGAGACGTTTTTTTCTCCCCGGTTATAAGCGTAATGTAACACTGATAGCTAAAGAGTGACAATAAAGAATGTGAGGTTTAATTTGCAGGAAAACAATATGCCATGATTCAATCAAATTTCAACGACACACTGTGGGAGATTGAAATGATTAAAGTGATTGAACAATTTGAACTTCATCACCAGGAGTTGTTTGTTTTGCAGATTGATATTAAAACACGACGAGATATTCAATTAACTTTTTACAAATGAACTACGGTTGAGGTGGAATATTGTGCGAAATTTTATTAATTTTTTCTGCAAACTATGATAATGACAATCTTTTAAAAACATTGTACTACAATGAACCCTTCAATTTAACGTCTTTCGAAGCATTAAGTGATCCTCAAAAATCGTCAAAACTTAACGAATCTGACAAAACATAAATTTCCAAAGATTCCAGGAGTACAACCTATAGTGGTTTAATGGGTAAATTATGGAAATTCGAAAGGAATACAAATTTTATGCAACAAAAGAGATCCATACATCTTTAAAGGGTTATAAATCTGAAGAAATTCATGAAACTTAGAAACAGAGATCCAGAGATATATATTTGGTTCGAAGATATGGAACTGGTTCTTTCTAGACAAGAATCACTGAAAACAAATCCGATTCTAAACGCTATTCCAGTTTCCCCGCGCAATGTACAACAAAATTAACGAAGTTGTCTTGAATCACCGTAAAACCTAAACGTCGTTCTCCACTCAATACTGTATAGTTCATAATCGATTAGACGACTTTGACGGGGTGGAGCATGCAGTAAGTAACACCCTGCACTGTAACCGACAGCCCAAAGAACCTCTTGCTTCGACCATCATCATGAATGCTGTTATCCACCAACACTAAACACCCGAGGAACGTTCACCTAAAGGTAAAGCGCGTTACGGTTAACCGCTAAACCCCCCTCAATGCACCAGTCTGGTGCGATTCGTGGTTCAATCTCCGGCTGAAGGAACCCATGCCTGGGTTATGTGTAAGCATCAGAACATTGCGTATCCACTTGCACGAGAGGAATAACCACCAGGGTACGGAAGAGAACCAGCCAAAGTGTATGTGTGTATGTGTGTGTGTGTGTGTGCGTTGAGGTAACATGGCAGACAACCTCAGAGCAGTACGCGCACTCGAGGAGGAATGTGCTGCAAGAGAGAAGAAAACATGTTTCATCCAAGATGGAAATAATAACAAAGAACTGGTTTAACCACATGTCGTTACAGGGCTAGGGCGAGCCAGAAGATTGGGCACGAGAGTACGCACATTGAAGTCGATTGTTTGAATCGATAGATATTGGCTACACACGACCGTCTGTGTATGCGTGTGAGGGCCATCATTGCCATACTTCGTGGAGGGCGCGAACGCGGAGGGTGGTTGAACTTTCCCGCACGCAGCATAAGCAGCGGAAGGAACCAGCACTGGGAGATCGTCATGGCCCTACGAGAGGGCAAGAGGGGCAACCAACAGCTACGGAACACATTATGCTGCAGCTGGTGTGCATCGGTGGTGACCGCGTTTGTCCAACACCGTTTGACGTACAATCGCGCACCAAACCGACAAGAAACAGGATGAATGTGCAACCAGGCATGAAAGAAGACTTCCCACAAGCGAATACAATCTGCTTTATCGATGTGGTCGGTTCGATGCGTCCGGTGATAGTTTCCGACAACCCGGACTGATAGTCACCCTCGAAAATCTGCAACCATCGCTGCCACAACTAACGAACCCGCCGTGTCGACTCGCAACATAGCAACGACCTATGCTGGCGAACGATGATTCATACACCCCCGAACGACCTGTAACTTCATCCAGCGCAAGACAATTCTGCACACGGACAGATCTTTTGTTGAATCTAAACACACACACTCTTCGCATTCGAGTCCTCATCTTTAGTCAGACATTCTAAGGACAGTCTTATTTCCTCCGGGAGTACAAACACTCCACAATGGATCTCCTCTGTCAGTCAATAGCCGCGTTGTAAAAACCAATATTATCACAACTGCCAAAAGTCTGTCCGGTTACCGACCGCACAGAGAAACGCAGATACACAGTCAACCGAATCGATGATTACGTTTCGAAGGGCCCGCTCAAATGCTGTGAGCATCTCGGGCAGGGCAACCGTGCCGGCGCATGTGTCTGACATTTATGCATGAAAATTGACTTGGAATCGGACCACACAAACGTCTGTACGCCTCCACACACACAACCCCAACATGGTTTACCGACTGTCGAGAACGCAACCAAACGAAATAACATTTGCCACACATTGCTCGGGATATACCGGGTGGATGCCGGCTGCTGTCACGCCACATTCAATAAACCTGCCATTGCGCGCCACGTCTATTAGCTGGAGAATATTACATTTCGCACGGCAAACAGCACAACGGGCAAGGAACGCTACAACCAGGAGCGGATTTTTCCATGTAGCTTTTGCTTTCTTTCAGATAATAATTGATACAACCCAATTATTTATCTTGATTGGGATGCATTGTGCGTTAATACTGCGTACGCTAACGAATATGTTTTGGTCACACCAGGTA
Source organism: Anopheles marshallii (assembly GCF_943734725.1). Classification (NCBI taxonomy): domain Eukaryota; kingdom Metazoa; phylum Arthropoda; class Insecta; order Diptera; family Culicidae; genus Anopheles; species Anopheles marshallii. The sequence continues at coordinate 64,163,506 of NC_071326.1, read as the reverse complement.
GGAAAATACATTGGCCGACAGATGTCGGAAGCGGCTATTTTGGCTTTGAAAGCAGTTTTTGTTCGTTCGTAAAATAAATGCTGTTTATACAATCAAAGGGAGCTTTTTTCCAAAACCATTTCCAGAAATAATAATTATTGTATTTTGCGGCGAAGTGTACCAAACTAATAAACAAACAAACAAGAAGATCGTTTTGAAAACTGACGCGTTTGACGAAATATCTCGTTGTGGGAAAAAAAACCCATTATGATCACGGTTGATGTATGTAGGGAACAAACTATTTTAAATTCATGCTAGCTGCCCAGGAGGCATTTTACAGAAAGGAGTTTGTTTTACTCTGTGTTGTTGGGTCCATTCAATCAAGAGTTACAGGGTGTTAACAATTTAAGTCAATCAGATGAAAACTCGGTATATTTTAAAGAGTTCTTCTATGAATCGGCTCTTGCAAGGCACTACGGTCCTCAGCAAGAGCTTCCATTGCGCGAAGCTATTGCTAATATTTAAAACTTATAAAATTGACCCTTTCAAACAAAGTGGAATATAAATTGTAGGAAAAAGTTTTCTTGAGCGAAATATCTGTGTGAATAGTCATCACGTTGCTACCAATGAGACAAGGGAGTTAAAAAGTTTGGGGAAACCCCTGCATCCACCATATAGGGCAGACCTGCGTTCAACTGATTACAATCTTGTTTTCTCGTAAACTTCATGAGTGATAAGAAATTATTAAGAGAAGATCAAGAGATGATTAATGAAACCGGTTAAGTTTAGTCTTTCACCAATAAATACCAATATTTCAGTGAGAACAGACCATATGAAATTACTTTTTCTCGTATCGGGAATTCGTATCAAGGTTAATTTAATTTTTTTAAAATGAAACTTTTGGATTCCCTATTTCTTAAACCGATTATTAGTTCAAAAGCTCCAATAAAGTGATGAAAATTATGTCATCAGATCAGAACTCTTTTTGGTCGATTCGGGCGAGGTCAACAGATCACCTTAATGTTAACGCCTGTCATGCAATTTGATGCGATTTAATTCTAAGTTAGATATCTTACACACAAAACTACACACAAAATCCCTGTTTCAAACGCCTATGCTTTTTAATATTTGCCTAGAAAATCTTGACGAAAGGAAAAAAAAAGTCTCAACCTTCAAACCGCCATTCAATCATTCTTACCTGTGTGATGGTTGACAGCATTTGCATTCGTCCGATTTTGATATGCGATTGGAAGGGTTCCCGGCAGGCAACGGAATCTCCAGCACCGAGCCCAGCCACATATGCGCACCCCACGATCAGGTAGCATATCGCTAGGAACACTATCGGGCGCTCCGGATACCGAAAGCGGGACGAGTCGATCAGGAACGTTAAGACCTGCGAAATATTTGAAAAACAAGCAATATGAAAGTGAGAAAAAAAACATATCACAACACACACACACACACTGGCCCGCTTTCTTGGTAGAACACGAACGCACCTACGCATCAGAATAAACAACGAAAAATATGAATGCGAAAACAGACGAGCAACAAATTAAAAAATCGCCTAACCGTCAGTTGAGCAGCCCGGCCGAATCGTTACCTTGCCGTGGCGTACACCGGGGCCGCGTTCTGGCGGTATTTTGTTTCAACCCGGCGTACGGCAACGGTCTATCTACCCACGACCAGACGTCATTATTTGGACGAAGCGCAGGCAAATGAGCGCACATGGGTCCTTCACTTGAAGCGTGATGACGACGATGGCTACTGGTGCCGGTGAACAGCCGCGATGAAGGACTAAGCAAATTAAACCGCCCTTTTTTCCATCAATCACGATTCCGAACCGCATGCAATGGAAATTCACTCAATGCGCGCAAATTGTGCGATTCATCACCGTATCGGAGCCATCGACGACGACGCTTTCGCATGCCGCAAGCAAACGTCCGGATTCTTTTTGGTCCTTTTGATTTTTTTTGTGTGTGCCTCGGATGCTTCCTTTTTTGGAGGACTCAACCTTAAAACAACCATCCCAATGGTTGGCCGTATTCGTACACCTACCCGGTTCGGTTTGCCATTGATCACTTCATCGTGCGTTGATTGTGGTGCTCGTAGTGCTCAGGTTACTAAGGATTTCTTTCGCACAAAACCGCATCCATTCCGTGGTCAGTGATTTTTTTCTCTCGTCTCTCTTTCATTGTTCTTGCTAGCGACATTCATGACAGACACACTGTTGCCGAGACATGATTCATATCACTCGACGTCGATGCAACACACTCTAAGGCCCGCAGGGCGGCATTACTTTATTGCCCACCATTGCCCGGCCAGCGCGAAACGGAGGACGGATTCGTATCCAACCGCAACGAAATGTGCACACAGCTGCACCGGTGCATTTTGCGATTTGTTTGAACAACTGCCATGATGAAAGCAAAGTAAACATTTCTTCGGCAGTCAACGGTGAACTGCACGCGGAAAAGGCTGAAGAGATCGGAGAGAGCACCGAAGAAAAGGAACAGCACCAGTAACAAGCATAACCCAACGATCGAGCATTTTTTCTTCTGGCGAACGTAAATAAAATTTCGCTACAAAACAAGCATCTCAAAATCATTGCAATGGCAACGCTTGCTTGCATTTAGCATAGTAGGTGACACATCTTGCAAAATCGTTCGCAAGAATCGGCAAACACAAATTGCACCCTGAACAAACTGTTGGGAGCGCCGGCATGCAAAAAATAAAACAAAAAATCAGTGCATCCATGCAAATAAGCCACTTGCCCGTGCCGGCACGGATGCATTGTAACGGAAAACAGACCAACAAAACATAATACCAACAGTCCAAACCAAATATACAAGTAAAAACAAACAGAGAAAATGCCTGCGAACTCCAAAGCTTCCGCCAGTCATTACACACGCGCGCGTTCGCATTTTCTTATTTCGGTTGGTCGTGTCGTGCGCGGCATTCTTTCCGAAACGAAACTCGTTTCCTTTGGCTTTGAGGAAGAAGAGCAACGAAAACATAAAAAAAACACCCATGGAGAGCAATAAATCTCCCACTGCATTCCTTGTGCTGTCAGCGGCGGCAAAAGATTGCGCGATGTTTCGAACACACAACGCAAAACGAAAAACAAACCAGAATGCAAATGGTAGCGACATAAAGCGGGACTGCCATGATTATACACCTGGAGTGTAGGGCATTGTAAAACGAGGAAGGAGGGGGGGGGGGGGGGGGGAGAGGGGGGAACAAAAGAAAATAGAACCCTCTCATTGCTGTCACCTTAAATGACAATTCTCAGCCGGCCAAAGTTTGCCAATTTAGAACGATTGTTACACAGGCTGGTGGAATGAAGGTGACGTTTATATTTGGTTGGCAAAAGAAATGCTAATAGGTGTCTGTGACTTTTGTGTGCATGAATCATCCGTGGTGCCCTGTTGAATACCGAAATCGAATTATTTTCACTGTGATCTTTTTTTTACCCATGCAACTTTCCGAACTTTTGGAAGAAAGTTGCGACTACCATTCTTTTCCAGACACCTCCCTATTTGCGTAGCAAATAATGTCAAAATAATAATAGCACTTTTATAATAACAAATAACAATAACAAATAACAAACCATAAATAACAATAACACTTTTGAGACGTTTGGCAGCAATTTCTGAATCCTTTTCACTACCGTAACAGCACCCCAAATGTAAACGCTTTCAGAAAGTCATATGTCCGAAATTGTACGACAGCTACCGTGTCGACAATATTCTATATTTATTTGTTTAATTAACTCAATCGGTGAAGTCGTTGAAGACGGTTTTTTCAGAATTTTTGTTAAATTTAAAGTACATGAATTCCATTTTATTGACGTAAATTTAAAAACAAACTGCCATTTTTTATTAATCATTAGAGAAGGAAAATAAACCGTATAGGGGACTAACTATTGCAGCTCCAAGTACATAAACTACCATAAAGCCAGAAATGACAGGCATCCGGCCTCTTAAGGCTGTAGTGTCACTAAAACAAGCAGTTAGCTAGAATGGGGTTGTAACAAAACGGCGAATATTTAGCAATTTTAATATATAGACCAGAATTTTATTGAGCAATGCACGAACCCGGAACAAACGAAGTTATTGCGGTGCTTGAGAAAAAAAATATAACAATAATTCATCACCGTGTTCCATCATACAGTTCCATCATCCTCCAAACAATCCATAAGCTAATGGTAATTCGAACACCATCATCCGACAAACAAGAACCCATCGTCCAATTTGCGATGATAGATTTTCCCAGAATATCCGCTGTGTGATTCCTGAACCGATGCCAAAAACTCATCGAAAATCAGGTTGAAAGTGATTGAGTTGGCATTGCATTAATAGTGCACTCGATTTCGATTCTTCAACGCGCGTCAGATTCCACAACTTCATCCGAAAAAACATCACCACACTGATCCAGCGCCAAGGATGTCGTGACCTGAATTTGCTTGATGGGTTTCCGGGCCAGCAAACAAATATGACACAGAAATGATTGAACGAGCCTGCTTCATATCTCGGAGTGACATTGTCCATCAAGAGTGAAACATTCCTGTTTTTGAAGCAAATACAAGTAGAAAAGATATCCTGTGGTTGCAAGCGTATTACCACTAGCACTACCGGACCAATCATTTTGACTGGAACGCTTCATTCTAATCACATTAATTTTTGTGGTGAAACAATTGTTTCGCAGTAAATTCTTGGTTTTTACAAAAGTTTTCTGCAGTGCAAACTCAGCAAAATATTAAACCATAATCCAGCCTTATAATGTGACCATAAAGAAAAACGCTTCAAAAAGCTTGGTAGTTGTAGTGTTAAGAACACTCCAACAATTTAACGAAAATGCTGCTTTTACTACCCATGCGAAAAATTGTTGCGTTGATGCAGGCCCTGATGGTTTTGTATGAACCTTTTGTAGAATGCGGGCAGAGCACACTTTCATATTCACGACGTTCCACACTGGGTCTTACACACAATGCCTTCGTTCAGCCAATAAGAACTACAAAAATAGAACACTTTGGAATGAAATCCTCGATGGCGATTTCATCTCTATAGTTATTGAACGGAAAATCAATACCCTCCTTCCTTGACGATAAGCAAATAGTTCAGCTTAGAATATATTCAACCTCGCGCTCCGATGGAATAAAAATCAATAGAGTTCCTTTTCTACTCACTGCGCACATTGAATTCTACGTTAAACAGGAAGGTGTGCAGCATTTACTATGCACCTTGCAACGTTTGTCTAGCAAACGTGACTTCCGGACCGAAAATAACAGTCGAGTCAATTGCCATGCCCGCAACCTCATCCGCTTACGAAACGTGTTCAAGAGGATAACTATCACAAACTGCATGAAAAGTCACCACCGGCACACACACACACACACATCAACATGGATGTCCGATTGTAGCTAGACGTACATCTGATGCACCTGTGCCGGTGAACCGCAAAGCTGCGAATAACCGGAAAGGTGATTCTTTTGCTCTCAATTAGAAACCGAACCCTGCACTGATCCGGATGTTGTGGGAAATTACGCTGCACCCAAACGCGTTGTGGATACACTTTCGAACCGTGCATTCCAAGTTTTATAGAATTATGCACCAGCTATGCACAAATCACAGGACAAAGGATGATCGCATGACAACAGTTCACAAAACCAACTGATCTGTACGTCCGAATTGAATGTGATACGTTTTGGGTTCCACGGATGGTGGATGGGAATGAATTTTCGCTAATTAGAAGTGTGGGCTTACTGAACCAAATTTAGTGTGGAGCATTAGGATGGCCGGCTACCGTTAATGTAGATGAGCTGTATCCGGCGCAAGGACCGTCAGCTGGGAATGATTTTCACGAGAGATTTTACGAGCTGATCCACGTGAAATAGAATACGAATAGAGGGCGGAAACGAAGCAATATAATTTATTTGCATTTATTTCAATCAATTTGAAAGCACTAGAACAGAAATGAAATGCATTTCTCTTGAAACCAGGCAGTTAAAGTAAGCCAACAGAACCGAACAGCTTCAGCGAGCTTCACTCGGAAACCATCGAAAACTGATCGGATTCGCATTCGTACAGATTCATACAGAGCCCGCTAGAAATTTAAACCTATTCCAACCAGTAGCAAATGCTGAGTTCGCAAACATGGAAAGCCATACTTTAGCCGGGCTACGCAGTTCTATTCCCAGCTCCGAACAGAACGACTTGTCGGCTAACAGCGACAGTGCAAAAGATAGCAGCAAAAACTTGTGCCAAAAAGCATCATTTTCATTATCTTTGCCCGGGCAGTGGAAAACTTCAGTAATTATTAATTCGTGTTGGCACATCGCGTCCGGAGTGAGAGTTCATCATTATTCCGACCATCAGCCGGGTCGTGATGCTGCGTTCTTCTCCCCGCACAAATCGCAACCGCAACACACCGACGCATGTCACGGATCGTTTCGTAAAACTCATATTCCTAGTAATTGTATTATACTCTACGCTCCAAAACTCTTCACGAAGTTCATCAGCGCTCCTCGGTCATTTTCCCGCTTCCAGCACTTACCGTGAACAAACAGCTCGCCACGCACACGGCGGCCCACGAACCGACCCAGTACTTCAGCACGGTACGCTCGTTTTCCGAGAAGAACATCGAGTTGCACGGTGCACCGCAATCCTTGGTAACCTGGAATAAAATCAAACGCGAGCGAAAAACAAACGAAAACGTTAGTGCAAATACAGTTTATGAAAAATAATTCCACTGCGTGGGAGTTGAAATGTGAATGGAGTTGGAGAATTTGGGCGCCGCGATAATATGTTGGAGCTTTGCCGCTAGCAGAGCTCCGCGTGTCGAGGACACATCGAGCAGTTATGGCGCGTGTGGTAAAGTCTTCTGATCGGACGTAAAGCTTCAATTAATCCCGCGCTTCAAAGGTAAAGATCGTTTATCAACTGTGCGATTGGGACAGTAGCGTGGTGAACCATCTCTGGAGCATAAACGTGCAAATTGGATAGGAAATGTCATGAGTTAATCTAAATCAATAACCCTGCAGCAGCCCGTCTACCACAAATCTTTGGTGCGCTGGTGCGTGTAAGTATATCAAAATGTCTTACAAAACGACATCAAAAGCATTATACAGGTTCGTTAGCGAGTGGCGATTTAGAACTGCGCATTGCTCTCAACGCTCAATAGAGCTGCATAAAGCCTTGTACCCTTTCTAATCGAGCGACCCATAAATCTTCTTCGAGTTGCAAATCGTAACGTTACACGGGGCAATAGACCACACCAAAGACGTCGGATACATGATGGACTAATCTTTTTCCGGTTCGGTCACTGTCTCGCAGCATGTGGGTCGTCGCCGGTGCCGATTCATCAACCACGGGACACCATATCGAAGTGGATCGGCAGTAATACGAGCGTATGCAAGTAAATCAGAACATGGCGATGAAATTGAACCTGATAACCGTACCGAAACCAGCCGTACCATATTCAGCAGAGTGCGTCAGAGAGACGATTGCACCAAACGCCGTTCCCCACAAGGCGTCATATGCCCTGTCAAAGGGACATATGTGTGTGTGTGTGTGAGTGTGTTCAAGAAATGGGCCTCGTTTACGTTTCATCAGCGTTTTGATTTATTACTATTTGCATGCAGTGCGGAATCGAGTGCAGGGCACAAATCGGCATGCACGTTTACATCGCCCGGGACAGGACAAACCAGTCCCATCCAGGTGCACAGCATGATGGGGCCGCCTTCGCCCGTATGTTACCCTCACAAGTCACATGCGTTCTGTACTAACCCCCTAAAGCAGGTCATCACAGAACCGGTCCTGACCCGTTCCGGTGCTGGGGATGCCGGGGTAAAATAAGGCGTCCGCGAAAAGCAAAAAGGACGTATTTATTACACATTACAAACGCTTAACGATCAAACCACACACACACACACACTCCGACTACTCCCGCCGACACAGACGACACACCGAGGGGAAAGTAATAAGTAAGGCTTATGGTGCAGTTTTTCGGAGCCAGAGACGATGAAACGATCTCGTTTCACTTCGACATCTCGTTTGCTGAAGAGCTGCCCCGTGCAATCTCCTACATTATTACACGCTCGTCGTGATGTGCCGCCGTCTTCTAACGAGGTCAGGGTGTCGGACCAATCGGGCCCGTTACGATTGCTCTTTGCTACGTCATGTGATTACTCTCCCGATGGCCCGATCATCGGATGTACATTCATCATCGTAAAGTTTGATCTTCTTTTGCCCTCCCCCTCTCACCCCCCTCCCCTCCCCCTTCCACCCGGCTGTCTCTCCACGGATCTTCGATTAATATTAGGCACCGCAGCCAAACGGCAAATGTTAAAGGTTCGATCCCAGCTCCTCTGCAGGATACCATCTCCTGCCATAAAACGGTTGTCATCACGTAGCAAAAGACTTTGGAGCCGAACAAGCCATCGAACAATCTGCCTCCGAACGTGCTGACCCAGTTCTCTTGCGTCTTGGACCACGAAACATCTTTTTGGGGCGTATTTCAATTTCTGCAAACGATCTCCACCATCGGAATCTTTTTTTTTTGGCCGACCCAGCCGGTACACAGATTTGCTAACACGCAAAGAAGAAATCATTCATCCTGAGATAAAACCTGCTTGGCTATGCTCCAGCATCTTTAAAGGCTTCACGATTCGATGAATCGTTCAATCAGCATGTTCCGGGACGGCTCATTTATTGATGGAACGAGATGAGAAAAAAGCTAATTAGCTCGGGGCAGATTCAAACCATCCACAGATTGGCAGCTTTCGTGAACGAAGTGAAAGCTTTGCCGGTCGTCTCGCTGCAGTTTGTAAAGCCATAAAATCACAAAGCGACTTCAAGGAGAGCTGGATGGGTCGTTGCAAATCTTAAACGTGTGCGAGGTGGTTAATATCTTTATTACACTCCGGCGCACACTTCAACGGACCTGCTACAAGTGTAGCCCTGTTAATTACCCTGCAAACAGCGCAATTATAGATCTTACTAACGTGCCCTCTAGCGTTGCAAGTACACTCGAAACCTCAGCACTCTGTGCAACTCTGTTCATCAGGTTCCCCCCATAAGGGGGGAATCAAAATGTTGCATTCAAACAGCACTCTCAGCACCAGCAAATCTAAAAGTGCCAGCTGCGTACCGTTTTCCCCACGCATACATTCACACCAAGTTGGCAGCGGTAGACGATCACGGTGTCGAACTCAGCCAGATGCAAATAGGCACTCTCCCATCCAAAACGTTCTCCCTGCAATGGATGTGCTCTCGATGGATTGATCATCGTTTGGGTCTTTTTTCGGTACCAGCACGCTCGAACGCTAAACATTTTCCAATCGACTGCACAACGAGACTGGATAATTTGTAATTGTTTTCCAATCCGCTAATAGCTTTTCCGTGAATCGTTTACCGATTATGCAAGCGGCGATACTCCGTGCAACCTTTACTGGGACACGCAAAAAAAAAATGCTGAAAACGAAACCTGTCGGTGCGCCGAAGGTTTTTGCACGACGCTACGGGCGGGTAGATATGCTAATCGAATGGAAGCATTCGGTGTGCCACCGGTCGTACCGTTCGTTCCCGCCGACGGTACGTTCGGATGAAATCAGATTGATGGAATTTCGGTGCCCGTTGTTGCATCTGCAGTCTGACTAGTGTCAGACATTCGGCGGGTAAAATGCACCCCATTGCGCCTCTTCCGGTCAAAGTTTTATTGAGTTCATGGAGGGAACGTTTGCAATTTCAGTTTCATGCAGTTTCAACCGTCTGTTGAGAGTATGGAAATAAGTGAAGTTTAATAAGTTTCGGTGGAACAATCGATTGTGAATCGGCAGCATTGCGAACGAGTGACCCAAGCAGTGACGATGGCGGCTTTCTCTTAAAATTAATGATAGAAATTGCAATATTGAGCTCATTAAATCCAATAATCCGATCGAAAAGAATCTTTTCTTAGCAAGACACACTCGAATATTTGGCAGTGTAAGATAAATAAAATAGAAAGTAAGTCAAAAAATGGCAAAACTAGTTTAACATTTTTGATCGCATTTTTAGCAGGAACGATATTTTTTATATATATGATCAAATTTAGAACAAAAAGAATCGTTTGTCTATTAATTAAATAACATTTACCCACAATTTGCATAAAAAAGGCGAAGTTCTAACATCTGATGATTACTGAAGTATTTCGTCAATATTTTCATGTTAGACACATTATTAATAGTCCCCGCATTTGACAAGTTCCGTACCGCGTCACCCAAATGTGGGTGACGCTATTTTATACTTAGATACGAAATCACAAAAAAAATGATTGATAGGTTTTTTTGAGTCAGTTAGCAATGAACAGCAAAACAGAGATGAAAAACTTCTATAAATAAGTAATGTGCATCGTTACGAAACATAAGTAGTTTTAAGAGCTTTTTATCGCACGCAGTTAAAATAATCTACCCATGGGTTGTAGCAGTTTTAAGTCATTAAAAAAAATATCGACAGAGTTGTTGTTCCGTTTGTTCTATATTTTTCTCTATTGTTTATTACACACTTTTGGCAAGTTTTTTACGAAACTCAAATGCAAGACAGATAGTTTGTTATTTTTCTCTAATATCTAATGCAATTGCATGTGCCATCAGATTGACGAGATTTTTAAAGGAATGCATCAATTTATAGTCGAAACCGTCTGTATCTACAAAATCTGCAATAAAAAGCATACCAAAGAGCTACAAATTTTGTCAATTATATCAAGCAGCTGCCGTCGCCGTACGTCCAATTATTGGAAAGCAAAGAATATCATGAAACATGTTTCGTTATCTATCATTCTTGTCTAACTTTATCTGCACCTCAGAACTTTTGATCGCTGTCAGGAACTTATTTCCCTTTGTTTACATTTGGTGCCATTCAACCTGATTCAATATTTACCGTTGAAATTTAATTACTCTTTCACCATCCACAGCATCCCCTACTATTTATCTTCTTTCGTCTTCTGTTGTGCAGTAACATTCAAGCACGGCCACCCTACACTGAAGCCTGGTTCTACCTTTCCAAGGGTGCTCTAGCCTTTATGCCGCCGGTTACTGTCCGCAAAAATCTTTTCATAAAAATTCTCCCTCCAAATCCCTATACCTAACGGACCCCCGTTGGAAAAACAATATCAAAGTACCACTTTGATAGCGGTCCCTGTTGTGGTATTGCTTGTGGTGGTAGCACTCCGATACACGTAGCATTCCAATACCCACATTCATGGCGGAGGTATCTGCCATTCTGCTAGACCCTGAAGAAGCCAACCCATTGCAGGAGGCCAGCATCCTCGCTGGTGCGAAGGTGCCGAGTGAGTGAGATAAGATTTTCGGCGTAATAATTTCGGCAAACTCATCACAAAAACTTCCCCATTGATTCTAAATGAACTGCGTGGGAGGGAAGGGGGGGGGAGGTTCTTTCTTTGTGCGAAAGTTACATCAAACTGTCGTCTTTGGGTTGTGACCCACCCGGTTCGATAGGCTCGCCAGAGCGCTCACACCTACCGGATACGACGGCAAACAACGGCGTTGTATTCTTTCCTCCCACGCCAACCACCCGAAACAAAGCCGGGTGTGTGTGTGAGTGTGTCTTTCCGGCGAGTATAAATATTTTCAAATTAAAAGTCCCACCCACCCTAAAGGAGGGGTTGGACCGACGGAGGTTCCCGAAAAATAAGGCGTCCGTTCTTTTATTCTCCCACAATCTCGAACACCGGCCGGATCTCTCTTGTTTGCAAATGAACAGCGAAAGAACGCTGCCAGGAACAGTCAAAAGCATCCGCGCGGCTAAGTAATAAATTTCACAAACCATCATTCGCCAGAAATTTTCATCCCACCCCACCAGCCTGATGTGACCGAGTGCCGTGCGAAGAGTCTCCACACTGCTGAAGCGAATTCATCTTTTCAAAAACACGCTTCAAATTGACTTCAACAGTCGCAAGAACGAAAAATCTGTTCCATTCTGTGGGGTTGTCTGTTCTTAGCTTTCACAGGGTGGGGTTTTCGCTGTTGTAGGCCGGTGGATTTCTTAGAAACAAGCAACATAATACTATTGATAGCGGAAGCAGGAGATTTTCGTTCAGGAAGCTCACATTTACACAATAAAATATAGTAACTCATCCTTTAATTCATGATCTTCGTCATGAAATGCTTATTCATAAACTCGTTGTATCTGACTATTACAAAGACTAGCTTCACAGTATACAGCTTCCTTTCTTGTTCTGGAAAACCCGTCACAGTTATGAATTGTTATATCAACTGTCAAGCCATGTTATATCTGATCGCATCTGATCACATACCACGTTATGCAGATAACAGATATAAACATGCAGAATCTCAAAGCTAAAATACATTTCATAAAGATACCCACAAGATAAGGGCAAGAACAAAAGCTTCATTGTTGAAGAGTGTAACTACTATGTCAATAATGTAATTAATTTAATATCTTTCAATTGTGGTTATCAAAAACCAAATTCAAGACCACAATTAGACATGCAGACTCTTCGGAACTCTCTGTCTAATTAATCCTTTGATATAATGCCTCCGAACTATGTGATAATTGCAACATATACGATTTTTAGCTCGATCAACACTTCACTCTCGGCTAATTAGGTGTTTTCGTCAGCTGTTTTTCGTTCTCTTCAATTAAATCCATAATCCAATCTTAACCTCCTGTGAAACATGCTTACCATATTAATCACATTAAAATTGTCGTTTATGTCATCGGGATAAGAGCCGAAGCATGCTAGGGAGTTGCCAAAAAAAAACTGCTCCCTAAACTAACATTTCCTCCATCACAATCACACCATCAGCAGAAACAGTAATAAAACCAACTACAAAGTGCCACCGATCCCGATCCAGGCGACCAACAAGTCGTCCGCGTGCTCCAAAACACGTACCGGTAATTAACGGAAATTAGCTCCACGCAAAGCGAAAGTGGGCAAATATTCGACACCCATACACTAGAATGTATGGGGCAGTGTGTTCTAGTGCTTTGGGGATCGCACAGAGAGCGCAGGAGGTAGAGTGAGACGGGACGGAAAATGCGCCCTCTTCAACCACCGTTAGTGGAACCGTTCTTTACCGACGGTTTCCCTGGTCCACGACGAACTTCTTTAAGAAGCCAATTAATATTCACTCAATATCGCCATCATCAACAAACGCCAGGGGAAACTACACAACCGGTAATCGAGATACAAGCTTTTGTTCAAGCGGAAGCTGACATGGACACTCTGAAGAAGGAGGAAAAACAAATGTTTAGAAAAGCCGTTTTCGAAATGCATGCGTGCGTTCCACGTGCGATTCCCGGCGATGCTACAGCGGTTAATTCTCCATTTTTTTGTTCAACGCTTCTAATGGAAAAGTAACTGGACTGGCGCTTACTACACAGTGCTTTTGCCCACCGAGTGACGATGCACATTCACCTCAACTATGTCAGTAATACGAAATGGACCAAATGCGGCTCTGAACGCAATTTACCCCGAAAAAAAAACGCTACATTTCCACCGCAAGTTTTGCAAATGCGTTTCAATTTGCCACGCCCTCAGAGGCTTTTCTTGGACTAGGGCAAACCGTCCCATCCTATTTACCTTGAGAAACGAACCCCAAAACGCGCGCCCTCAATACCGCGGCTCGTCTCGATTCGGGCGTAGAATTAACTCGACCAATTTTTCCTTCCCAGGTGAAAAATACTTTATCCTCCAGGCTATCCCCCCCCAGCGGCACAGCAACGCCCACGATGGGGACGCTGAGTGGCTGAGTGACAGGTCGTGATCGAACCGCAAAACCAGACGCATGATGGAACAAAGCAACAAAACAATGCCCCGTCCAAATACCGGCAGCGAAACTGGCGGCAAATCCCCGGCCCCAATGCTGCAGTGTGGCCACACGGTGGAAAAAGGGCAAAAAATCGATACTCAATCTCGTTTAAATAGGCCCTCAGATAATGAGATGCAGAGGCCAGGCAAAAAAGTGAAACGAGCCACGGCACAGCTTCTGCGAAAGAGAGAGAGAGAGAGAAGATCGTAGTAACAGCAACAAAAAGAACAGCCTCGACCGGCCGGAGCGCCACGGTGCGACCAAGAAGTGGCATACACTTAGGAGCAGATTATTTGCATATAGATAGACACATGAGTGTACGCCTCGATCGTTGTGGGCCACACCGGGACGAGGGATTTTTTTTTTCACCCTCTTCTTTCTTGTCATTTCATTTACCACCACAGCACCGTCTTGAGATCCCGGTCAATCGTTCACTTAAAATATTTTTCCATTTCGTCGCCGTTACATCCCCGGCCAGCGTCGCCACAGCTGCAGCCCTTATGCAAACTTCAATCTTATTCAATTCAATCTTCTAGCGCGTGTGTCACCGCTCAGGTTTTGCCCTTCGTTTGGCTATCCTTCATCGTTGGATTGGCACGCTCTTTCGGGGCACTCGATGCGGGTTCCCGCCGCAAAAGGATGACTAGTACTGTTGGCCCCGGTCAAGCGTGTGAGGAATGTTGATCGATCACCCCAAGGAGGATCACCCGGTCGTCCCCGGCCGTCGGCACCAACACGAGCAGTCTAACCGTACGAAGTGACAGCATTCAACACCGCTCACCAATATCGTTATGTTAATGAAATTTGCGCAAACATGAGAGTTCCCCCTCCGTCGACGGGCCGCTGATGCATATGGAACAGTTGTTAAGAACACGCACAGATTCCTGTGCGGAACAAAAAAAAAAACGAGCAGACGAACTGAGCTACCCTTTTCAAAAACGGACTTTTTGCGCTCTTTTTCACAATTTTCACAAAAATGCCACTGCAATATGGATTCCTTTGCTTTTAACCGCAAGCGGTATTACCGACCCGCCCAATCAAGCGAGTAACGAAACCTCACTCAGCCGGATAAAAATTCAAACCGCTTCTAAACGGTCGCGACAGCAGCGTGGTTGGCAAGACTGGCCTTGGGAGACACGACAATCCTAACCTCCAAATGTGCACCACGTACACAGCCAAGAATGGAACTGTCCACGCATGGTAACGCAGTGTCGCCCGAAGTGGACAACACTTCGGAACACTATTTGGCGCACCTAACGCAAACACTACATGGGTGCGATGAGATGTCCATAAACGAAAGAAGTTTTCCAATTGGGAGTCTCCGCAGTAAAGCAGACAAGCGTACTTTGTGGCGTGGACAGGTAAAATCACATACAATGATGAAACACATCCATCTTGCAGGCTCATGTTTCATTTTTCCTACCAAATTTAGGCTATGCAGTGATGGTGGTTGGTCTACATGTTATTCCACTTATGGCTAGCAACGGATGATTTATCTGATCTCCAAACATGGAACAACCGTTAAATTCGTTGGTTTGAGATAAGTTGAAGGATAAAATAGAGTGAAGTAGACGTTACATTTGTGACGTTTGGGCTTGAGCAGCTTGAATTTAGGCAGAAATACTACTTAGGTAAATATTGCAAAACAATGTTTATATTGGAAGTCTCAGTCATTCTGCCGTTCCGGAAATAAAAGATATGGAGACCCACGTGTTTTTTTAGTGTCTGAATTGTTTGATCGTCGTTATTAGTTAGAAAGAGAAGACACTACAGGTGGTCTCGTGAAGGTTCTCAACATTAAACAGAAGGTTACCATTCGCGGCAAATGTAAAACAATTATATCTGGTCCAACATCTCAGCAATAGACTGTCTCATTTACTCCAATGGTGGTGAGTGTAAAGCAAATACGTCAGCTCATATAAAAATGAGCAACATCTTTATCATCATACCATCAGAGTAATATGATAGTTGGTAATCTTAGTGTGAAGTTCGTATAGCTTTACTTCGCAAAAATCTGACAGCACCCAGGGAATAGCAAATATCCTTCATGGTGTTATACTCTAAATATAAATCATGAAGAATGATAATGTTTGAAAATTGGAAGGTAAATTTGTGCAACAGAAGAGATTTTAAATCTTAAATCTTCTCAAAAAATCACCAACACCTCCTTAAAACATATGAAAACATGATTCGATTATAATGTTACACAATGTTTAAATAGAATTAAATAGAATTCTTCAATTAAAATCATTAAAAACGACGTAAACTTTGGAACTCAGTGTAGAACACGATCGTTGCCCGCGAGCGCGACGAAGCGAGGAAAAGAAAAATGACCCACGAAAAGGTCAAACACCCAGCCACCATCAAAAGAGCAGGAAAAAGCTGATTGAAAACACTCCTTCAAACAAGCTAAACGATGTGGTTTACAAAACTACCACTAAACCGATTTTCTTTTTTCTGCGTCCGAAACGATTGTGAACATTTATCATCAACCGAAACACATTCTCTTCATCAAACTGTTGTGTACGCTCTCGGCGGGCCATCGCAAAACCCCACGACCTCATAACTTTTCCGACAAATAGTTTCGTCCGGCAACAAACCGCTCATTATCGGTCGTTTTGAACTGGCTTAGCGACCGATTCACGACCGACCACGAACGCTACATGATCTATCAGGATGGGGTCGTTTTCATGTATTTCTTGCCAGACGCATTCACTACTTTTGTTTTACGCTCTCAAGTGCACCGAAGCATTGAGCAACGCTTTCAATGAGAACGTCCCATCTAATGGCTCTTGTAAATGCCCCCGTATCTGTTTCCTGGTGTGTTTGCCTCCCACCGTAAGCGAGAAAATAGACAAAAGCACGACCCAAATTTCAGCTTCTCTCTAAAGGCAATACGAAACTAATTCCCTCGAGTGTGCTCATGGGCCGATCCGGCAAGAAGGTTGCATCCTCCCCACACCGTACTTATCGCATTAACCGATTAGTGCTGGGTGTCGTTAACATCTCATCATCATCAACGGCAAAACGAACCTGCCGCGAGGTTTCCTTGGCATTGCGCCTTTCCAAGAAACGTAAGCGTTGTTTTGCTCCGTTTTTCCAAAGGGTTACGTTAGCTGTCCGGTCCAGAAATTTGGTCATTTATTTGATTTTATTCTCCACTCGACCATGGGCGAGTGTGTGTACCGGGAAGGTTGTGCATTAAGACAAGGAAAGCATCCACCCCTGGGCCGCCATTACATACAGGAAGTACAGCATCTAACGAAACAATTGAAAAAAGCAAATTACTATCCCTACACCGAGCAAACATTAGACTTCGCTCCTGAAGAGTGTAAATGCGCAAAAAAAAAACGAATATACACTCGTGCCAGAAGGGCCTTGATGTGAAAAACACTTCAGGGAAATGGACAACCACGTCCCAGACAGGAATGATAGAAAATGTAGAACAACCAAACATCAGTTTCTCATCGTCCGATATCACGACTCACCGTGATGCTGTACAATTAGCTCATAATTACGTCACCATTCAGTGCAACCATTCACACGGTTCGCTGGGGACGAGCGCATTCCGCAACCACCATTTGATCTAAACCTTTAAGAACCTGCACGTACCTCGCGCCGTAAAATGAAGCTCCATCAACGCGCGAAGCGTAACTTCCGCCCAACGGCAGAGAATACTAACAGTGTTGGCCTCTTGGCGGTAAGCGAGGGCAGAAAACCTACCACCCGAACGACAACTTTGTCAACAAAAAGACAACCATCAAAAGCCCACCGCTGTAGGCATGCGAGACACGGTCGGCATCGGCACGAATCAAACGAATATTTGTGATGAATTTCTTCCTCCAAAGCCCAAAGGGAATTTTGAGATGCTGGTGACGCGCTGGTACCAACAGCAAACCGCTCACCATTCGCCAAACGGACGGAGAGCGTAAACTATTGCCGTTCGTAAGGCTCATTCCCCGTGGCGAAACAATTCAGCGTGCCAGCACACCATGGTGAAGATGAATTATTTCAACGACGATAATTCGACGATGTCGATATAATAACTTCATTTTGCGGGGCCCGGAAGACCTTTGGGTCGGGGCTGGGTTTATGGCACCGTTTAAAATCTTCATTACATTGGACGATTTCCGGAAACAGCCATTTGCTTTAGATTAGTTGGAAACAAAATACGTGATACGCTTCTAATTTGTTCCAATACATCATCATCTTACAGGGAATATCGTGATATCCGAATGGATCCTTATACTCATATTCCTGATCTTCATTTTTTTTATCCATTTTCTAATTGCTGAACATAAATTTTAAAGTTAAAGTTCAAGTTTGAATGTTGAGACCATTTTTGCGTCCTTTTTAAGTATTCAAAAACAAACACATAAAGGAAGATACGAAACTCGTCCCGTTTTTTTAGATATTGCTTGAATGGAAATTGATTCTACTCACACATCACTTTTAATTCAAAATGTCCCAAAGTAAAAAAAACATCCTTACAAAAAAGAAACAAATTGTCATTATTTAAGTGGTATCCCCATTCGAAAAGAAATGTCCGAAATTAAACAAGCCAACACCACCAATGTTCATTGCTCAATCGTTAAAAGAGAATCAATGTGCTTATTCTATGTATGCCAGCAAATATACTCTACATTCCATTGACGTTTTGCGCTAAATTCCGGCACAATCTTTTATGTATCGCTTTGAAACCTCTTATGCAAAGGATTGTTTCTATGTGCGTCTTTAATTCTTTACCAAGTTCCAGGAAAACTACTTTTCCCTAAAGCGTAAATATGCCCTACTAGTTTGCTCACGTACCTCCACACCGTCTTAGACTTCCCGCAAACTCTTTCATCTGATAAGACATGTTTGGTTTGGAGTGCGAAGTTTTTCCAACCAATAAAACAACTTTCGCGAACAAGTGCTCCCGAGATACAGGCGTATTTGGCTGGAATGATTTTAAAATGCAGGTGTGTGCAGGCTGTTTTTACTTCTGCCACTTAAAGTGCTTCAAAATTTACAGCTCCCTTAAGGCCTCCACAGCCAGCTAAAGGTTCATGCAGTTAATTACCAGCCCGATGACAGCCAATCAAAGCCCACTCTCAATACCAGCACCAGATTTCTACGCAACTTATCTTAGCGCGGTACGGCGTGGGAAGTTGGCAGATTGCTTTCAACAAAAACAACCACAGCAAGAGTGTTCAATTGCTGCGAATACACTAAATTCGCAACACATGCTGCCAATTATGCAGCGATTTTTGCACCATTTTTAAACGGCCAATTAAGCGCACCCTTCAATCGCTGATCGATAGCTTTGTATAGGGCCGCGGTTTTAATAACTTCACTCGCGCGGGCTGACCATTTGCACCAGGGTGCAACTTGCACTGGAATGAAATCGAAAACCTGATCGTGACAGAATAGAACTGGGTGCTTTTTTTTCGCGAAACTATGCACACGAAACTAACACGATGTATCGACCAGTGACCTAATTTCGTGTCCCGTGCACCGAGAGCTCGTAAATTAATGTTAAACATCGATCCGACAAGTGATGCAATTCTACATGCTGCTGTGCATTTCTCCAGGGATACAGCCATCGAACGGTGTGGTTCAATCGTACCGACGTCCTCTCGGTCCTCGTTACCGTTCCATTCGACATTTCATTGCTACCAGATGGTCGGTTTGTCTCCACAGTTGGGAATAGCCACGCATATGCTCGATTTACCTAAAATGAAAAACAAAAGAGAAAATGATTAGAAAATGTCCAATTTTATTTAGGATACGCCGATCCCAATTCGTTATGCAATTATTCCCCATATTCGCTACGTCTAACAGCAAAAGCAGAGCGTGTTTTTGTACACACTTACGAGACAGACGTCTAATCAACATGCGCGCCGTGCTTCCGAGTACAAGCAAACTAATTATAATGTCCATTGCCATGGCTTCGAACGCCTGTATGGAATTTCGTTTTGTGTCTATATGCGATTTCGAGGCAGGTTTTGGTACGCACAAAAAAATAGCACTTTCCCATTATGCTACTTTGGATCATGCACAACCCTCCGGATCAGGACCTGTTGGCCGATAGTTTCCTTGCCAACCGTCTTGGCGAAGCGATAATTAGGGTTGTAAAATTTGCATAAAACCCGTTCAACTCTGCTCGCATCATTTGGACAAGCATTCGCACTGGGTGCACGAGCCCTACACACACAGACACACACACACTAATCTGTGTTGTTGACTTTCAGTTAATTGCATGCCGACCATTCTTCGCACACTGGTCCCGGTGTGGTAATGGTTCCGTAATTGAAAATTTTACAAACGACCCAATATGTAAACGGTCGGGACATCGGTTTCAAACCCACACGCACCATATGCGTGTGTTGCTTGGTTCGAAAGGTTAGCTCAATCCCGCTGAAAGGTTTAACTCTCTGCCAGTTTCACTCTCTGTATTCCGTTACGAAACATTCTTATCGAGGAAGGGAAGTTGAGACGACAACCAATATGGACCTTTGCACTTGTGTAAACATTGCTGATAAGGTGCTTCAATCACGAACGGAAAGTAAATTTAATTCTTCACATCGCAATAATGACTACATTTTTTTTATGGCAAGAGCAATCTCATAGCCACAATACAAATATAGAATTTAATTATTTGACATAAATATTTGCAACGTTTAAACTTAATTTGGAACCAAAATGCGATACGATAACGATGCCCAAATGATAATCCACGATATTCTTCACGATTTGCAATAAATAAATGTAAAATTATGTTAATTGCCAAATTGTGCTAGCTTCTCGTCCCACAAACAGTAAAAACCCTAGACAAAAAATCGTCAGCACATTTTCCAGCATCAAAATCTCAACATAAAATGAACTTCAACCTGCTCTTATGGGAACGTTGATAATTTAATTATCACCCTTCAAACTTCAAAAAGCTGACAAATAATGGCAGTTATCTGACAAACTCCATTGCCCTTCGGTTCGACGATAAAACCAGCACCTCGCTCATCCATCGACCCGATCTGTTAGACGGATTAGCCCTACGGGTTTGTGGCGTTTATACACCGGCAAAGCTTTATGGCTTTCATTGTCTTCCAAGGTGCAGAAACACGCCATCGAATCGAAGCAAAGGCTCGCGCGCAATCCGTTGCCATACCCTTTGCCTTCCCATAATTAATAAACGAAAACCACCACAGTATCATTTCATTAATGTACACCCCTCACCGAGCGACTCGAACGGTGTGGGAGTCGATTTTGGTGAAGCTTGGTAATTCCCACCCTGAATCTCTCTCTCTGGCAGCTCAGCGGTTGTAAAATTTCCCGACGAAACGAGCCGAAACCCGCTGAAGTGAGAAATAAAAATGCGGAAATTAAAAACAAACCCCAAACATCTTCAGCATCCCGTGATTCACTTCCAATTTCATAACAATAAAAAGGCTTCAAAAGGCTTACCCTTCACGGAGGCCTCAGTGCGACGTGCGGAGAGCTTAGCAATTCCTACGCTACGCTACGTTTAGAACGAACACACAACAAAAAACGCACGCACTCGCCCGCAATGAGCTACCATCTCCCGGTTGGCGAAAGAACGCATCAATTGTCCGTATCATAAACTTTTACAGCCATTTATTTGAACGCACGCGAGGTAACGCTGCGGGGCAAACCGGGCAACGCCACAACAGCACAGCAAAGCCACGAAATGGAACCGCTTTTTTGTAATTTTACTTTGAAGACGCAACGCTTCCACGTACGCGAAGCACAATCTAAACTTTCGGTGCACAAGTTTACCCAAACATTCGCCGTTTGATGTGGTGCACAGCAACCCTACGCGGGCCGGTTTTACGTTCGTTGTACTCACGTTCGATGGTGGTTGAATTTCGGCACGTAGTTGGACAATTTTACGATCGTCTTAAAGTCTCCGAAGAGCGCGTGAATTGGTCCGTGCGCTTTCGAACAAATAAAGTTTTAAAACTATTCAAACGTGTTCATCAAACATCCTTACTTCGTCTAGTTTTATAGGCCAAAACATGACCATATACACGAACAAACAGCTGTGGTCTTATTAATGAGTGATCTATTCTACTTTCGTTGACTGCACCATCTCTGTACTGAGTCCAAAAACCCATAGCCAATTACTCCTAGCTGCAACGTTTCATGGAATATTCTTTCACTTCTTTTGATCTGTTAGAAACCCATTTTCACAAACAATTCCCATACACATATGCATTCGAATGACGCTCTACGATTGATCATACCAAAAGCACGTTCTTGGCAGGACCCTACAGAAAGCAGCTACATATCTCCCATCGAACTCATCAACATTGGTATCGGTTCCACCTGATGACACAACATCCTAACGCCAGCGTGTACCAGTGCTACGTACACGGCCCTTGTTTGATGCTTCCAATCTCCAAGTATCGGAAATTGAAACGGTCTATCGGTGAGATTGGTTCGACGTGACGTACCCGACCAAACGGAAAGAGCCCTTATCATGTCGATTGTTTCAAAGCAACTGACATACGCGACAAGGAACGGTTCGTTTTTTTTTTTTTCATGTCGTATTTTTAGTATTTGCTTTCTATTTTCATTTTGCTCGCTGTCATATCGTTTCACATCGAGCCGTAACAGTGATCAACAGATGAAACGTATGGCGAAGTTGGAGAATATTAGCTGAAAAAAGGCTTCATCATTTACTATTTGTGCTTTGCGCTTCAAATGTGGAATATGTACATTCTGAGCATACAGCCTAGATTGTAACGGTACGTTTATGAACATTCACATGAAACTGCCATTCCCAGTGACACTAATGTGCTTACATGTGATGGACCGTACATTGGTGGTCATTACGTTAAAGACAGCCATTATGCGGCACTATGAACTAAAAATTGTATTATATTTATTGATACTCTCAAACACTATCAAATACCTTTATGAATTCCGATATGTATAGTTGATAAACTATTCACTTGAATAGCAGTAGTTGAATATTTTAAACAGTTGTAATTTGTAAATAGCAAATAGTCGTTACTTAAAAGTTTACCAATTTATTTAAAGGATGATGTGATAAAATAGGCGAATTATTTTAATGCAATCAAGCGATTAACTTAATAAACGTCAGCCATACGCCAAAGTAACAAGTAATGAGTTTGTTTATTTATTAGCAACAAATTGGACAAACACGACACTAACTTCACAGTCTCCAAAAAGGCAAATATCTTGCGTGCAATGACAATCCGTTCAAAATATTGAATAATTAAAGTATTTATGAACATCTTTTTTGTATCCATCGTAATTTATCATTGTTTCGATTAGTCTAAAGCACACGACAATACAAACACATTAATGCTAATAACCACTTAGTATACAATTTCTGCCTTGACCATAAAACGCAAGTGTCTGCACATCTTTAACGAATAGGGCCAGATAGTAAAAAAAAACAACTTTGAAGTTGCTTTGTTACACACATTCGGAACGAATTTTTAGACATATGAAGTAGGTCAAATCATGCTTCATTTACATCTTATAATATTCTCGTCTTTCAAAATTATAACTGTTAACTGATTTGATTGTTTAATATGTTTTTGTATTACTTTTTTAGTTTTTCGTTCCAATGTATCTTGACGCAAAATACTTGGAGTAATTGCGAAGTGTGAAATAATGTTGCTTTACAGTCGGATTTTGACTCGGGTCATTGACAAAATTCTGCCATCCTCGAGAGCTGTTACATGGTATCGATAATCATTACATTATGGACATCAGGTTCCGATTTGAGCTTGAAGCAATTATTAAAAAAACTGTTTTCATTACCGTATACGTTTTGGACTTCGCGTTCAAGCAAGCTAAGTAAGCTTCCAGACCGACCAATAATTAAATGATCAGAATCAGAATATTTGAAGAATCCTAGTTTACTGAACTCCACTGTGGTTCAATTGACAGGAAAATCCAAAAAACTAAAATAACCTCACATGAACCAAATATTACTAAAATTACTAAATCATTAAATTTATTAAAAAGATTCCGTTACAGCCATTTGGTAAATTGCCTGTATATCAAACTGTCCTTCAGATTACAACAATAAATTAACAAACATTATAAAACAACCAGCGAAGTTCAACTGATAAAAACGTCAATCATCTGCCAATGCCATGCAGGACCGACAGTTTTAGCCTACTTTAACACAGTATGTGACATATGTGCTTTCAACAGTACTACTGCCTGACAAAGCATACAATCGCTTCAAAAAAGCATAAGAAATAAAATGAGACGCTTAGGGGCTTTCCCGCTTACCAACAATAAAGAGATAAAACATGATACTCCAGCCAGAAAAAAAAAACAATCTTCTTGTAGTGATACGGTTAGTATTTTTGCTTCTTTATTTGGCCTGTATCAGCAACTTCAGTGCTCCCGTGAGATGCTCTTGCCATGTCTGGTTTCCCATATCCGAAAAAAATGATTAAATTGCAATAGGACCTGGCGTACTTGGCGGCCCTGTACCTTTTATGCCTTCCAATCAATGCAATGCGGTTGTACAGCGAGACGTTCGCCAAAATCGAATAGGATTACCAGGAAAGCTCAATTCAGCACTTCGGGAACCCAAGTTCCAATAGGCAAACCATCACACACGCTACACGATAGGGAGAAATGCTTCTGATCATGCAATTGTCATACGATGCGAAGAAAGGTAATAAAATATCATGGTACCGAAATCATTCCACATTTTACGGCGGACGACATGCGTAAAAAGTTCATGTTCAAATGTGTTTCTTTGTTTGTCGTTTTGACTGTTTTTATGTTATTATTATACGATTACGCATACCATAAAAATCTCATTGTTTGTGTTTTAGTTTAGTTTGATTTTTAGAAACTTTAACATCGTAACAGTGCGTTTACTTTAAATCAGGAATAGGGTACGTGCGACGGTACGTGCGACGGTGCGAGGTACGGCAGGCCAAAATCGGCGCAACAGTAGGTTTTTTCCGGTCAGCATGAACAATTTACCAGTTTGGTAGAGAATATCACACACCACTCCTGTGACAACAAAAATGTCTTTCTGTGGATCCATCTCACTCCATCTCAGCTTCAGCCTACCACGCCGCCTCTGTCCATGTCCAAAAAGTACTTTAAGAGCTGGATCATCCGGTGTCATTCTCATGACGTGATCAGCCTACCGGAGTATTTCGAGCCTATTCGACAGGTGCTTTGAGTGGAGAAATTTCCTCAGACTGTAGTATGACCGGTTGGCAGCCAACACCCTAGCGCGTTTTTAACATCAATGTTTGTTGTCAGTGCTGACTTTTGACCCAACATAGGTGAAATTTTTGACAACTTCGAAGCTGCTTTTACCAATCTGTACATCAATTAGCGTAAGATAAGGATTTGTTAGCAAAGTCGCTAGTGGCGCCAATATCAGAGCCTCGTTGATCTCCAACCCGAAGTTTTTCGCCGCCTACTCAATCCTTTGGTGCATAAAGCTACGTAGGAGAGCTGTAATATAATAATAACCAGTATATGCCAAGATCTGGATTGACTTATAGAAGATGGTCCCCGAATTTTCCACCTCCGAGTCGTGGATAGCACTCTCTACCGCAAGGATGAAAAGTAGACAAGTTAGCCCATCTCCTTTGCGCAGACCCTCGGTGGCAGCTCGCAGCGATGATAGTTTTATACTCACCATCACTTGGCACAGTCACCAAATGTATTTTTTTGCACTTTGGAAAAATACATTCTTTAAAATAAACGAACAAATAAAGCTTGGATAATTTATGACTAAATTTATGTTAAATTCTTTAATATCAACTTTTCCGGGTATCTGCAAATTTGTTTAGTGTACCAGGGCCTTCAGATCTGTTTTCATTACCTGTTCCCTTTCGCGACAGCCTGGTTTGGAGGATAGTTACTAGTTTTGATAATTCACTAACGCTCTATTATTCTAGTAAACACCAACAACGCGGAATTCTGACCAAAAATATAATGTTGATGCTTGTTCCTGTACCCACTACGCATTTAAACCTACAAAACCGCTTCTCGCTACGTTTTCCCGACACACAAACAGGTTTTCTAAGCCACCCCATTATGTGAAGCAACGTGCTAATGGAAGTGTAAATCGGCCTCCACAAAACGACTATTTGTTGCAACCATTAGCAACAGCAACGCTGCACGGAAGGCAGCCAGCCCACCCGTTACTGATACGTTACGTTCCATGATATCCCAACGCAACTCCGCAAAAGCCACACACACGCTCTCTTCCTCCAAAAGGTCACACGATAATCTCCAAAGCAAACACACATCGATCGGATGCCCGCTACCGTGTCTGGACGGTGTTGCGGGAAGCAGTAAAAAATTGAAACATCTCGATGAAGTGATGCAATAAGCTTCACCATCTCGTGTCCTCCGGCGGCTCCGGGAAAGGACCTCAAATGGTGGCAGCAAACAAGGCTACCACAGGCTACTGCCAGAAACAAAAACATCCCAGAAGTAAACCACCATTAGCCGGGGCTATGAATATTCTTACACAAACAATCAACTAAACGCTGCTCTGCGCCGTGATCCGATAACCGATACCTTTCATCGAACGTCACATGGGGAGGGAAGCTTGTGCCGCACGCACTAGCTCCGATAGTACCGGTTTGCCCAAAGCCCCCGTGGCACTCTGGTGCTTGTAATGCGGTCTGTGTGGTACGTCACATCATATGTCGCACAATGTAAAAACACCAACCGACAGCAGCGGGAATGGAAGCAAAAGAAGTAATGGAAAACCTCGTGCTACACATCCACCTAAGCCGGCGTGGGTACGCGTACCATATTCCCATGGTTCCGAGGATGGCTGGCGGCAGGGTATGCGGGTTAGCCGCCAGCCACCGGTGCACATCAAACGCGATCGGTAATCGATTTTTATTTATTTATAAACCAAGTCGTTTATTGGCGGTATTAACATGTGCCCGAAGCAGATAAGGAAACGCACCAGTACGACGGAGGGACCTCGCGTCTCATATCGTGAGCGTAACGCATAAGCCACATCTGAGAAATGACCACATTTTTCCTCGCACTTTTGCGCCAAGCGTGTCCTCCGTCACCAAGGGAAGGAACACCAGAACAGGCACAGTGTTATCGTTTGTCGATGTCACAACCAATTCCGTGGACAAATGGGAAGCAAAATAAATATCCACCATCCAAATGCTTTGACAAACGGTGCTCTCCCTTTCGGTAAAATGTAGCGCTACTATCGAATGCGTCATATTTTTTTCTCTCTTTTGTGCAAGTAACAACCGAACTCCACTATCCCGACCGATATGTTCGATACATCCAATTCCAGTTGTATTTGAAAATGGACAAATACATCTGGATGCTATGCTTAACTTCACATCGGCCACGACTTTCACCCAACAATGCTAAATTTATCATATGTCATCTGGATACAACGCTGCCCTTGCTGTTGTACGGTCCATTAATAACGCAATGGATAACATATTAGGATAATTTATTAACAAAACAAGTGTCGCTCTAGATCCTTCAAGTTACAGTAACAGTGATGTGGAGAAATGGGGCCAATTGTTTATGTATCATCATTAATAATACTTGTATTTATAATAGCTATATCTGTATTGGAACACGATCAAAACAAAATGGATGGTTTAATGAATGAATTGTTTGATTATAAAAATGTGTTGAAATTTTGTTCTCCAACTGTAAAATCTTGAACCAAACTAAAATAATTAACCCATTTGGGCTTATTTATATGTTTTAATTCCGATTCATGAAAAAACAAGATACATTAACCCATTACATTCCAGGTGTACAAAACTTTAATCCAAATAAACTTAACAGCCCTCTATTCTCTCTAAAAATCTAGGATTATCCTCAAATAGACGATTGGAATACTATTTTCAGATAGCCATTTCCAGAGGACGAGATATCTAAAGAATTAAATTTCATTTCCATACAAATTTATTTTGTTGTTTTTAGCTTCGGATCATTTGGTAGAAACAAATCCTTATGGTTCCTTATAATAGCTACAATATTAGTAGTGGTGGTAGCAGCAGCATTAGTAGTAATAGTTCTAGTGATTGTAGCAGTAGTACCAGAAGAAGTAGCAGCAGTAATAGAAGTGAATAATAGAAATCAATATTGTTTATTTTAAATTCTAATTATTTCCACATTTGACGCTCAGTTTTTCGACCAAATTTTATCTAAACATTGCACACTACAGCATCACGACACAAAATAATCAATCAAAATTGATCTACAAAGTAGTCCTAGAACCAGAGCCAGTTGTAAAATATCGTTTAGTTTCAAAAAATCGTTAGACAACAAACTAAATACCTAAGTTTAGTAAACACGGCTTTTCAAAAGAGAGTATTGTTGTGTCTATAATTTCATACGCTACTATGTGATGGGCTATAGAAAGATATACCAGCACACTATCACCATTATTAGTATTGTGCGTGACTGCACACCGGTGATCCTGCGTGTAGTAAATTCTAATGTAACCCCCAAAAGCACGCTCCAGACAATTACAAATTCGATACAACATCATCGATGTTAGAATCATCGTGCCAAGCAGCATTATTCTGCGAATAGCGTACCCGCACAAAAACAAAGAAAATTGATTAATGTTTTTCTCGCCCCGTGGGAAGTGGGCGTAAGCATTCCCCCTCCAATGCCAATCGCTCTTAACACACAAAATCCTCCATCATAAACAAAACAAAAATACAATACACCTCAAACCTGGTGCCCGTGTGGTTCATGCAACATATTGGGCACGGATACATGTTTTCATCCCCCTCCCACTCCAAACAACCTACGTGGTCGCCCCACCATCTATTGTGGATGCGTACTGTTATTGTCGCGCCTGGCCCGTACTCTAAACCGGCAAGAGCAGCAACACGTGCTGTGTTGGCACTGGAGCCCCAAACCCAACCTAACATCGGCATGCGACTTTGATACACAGCTCCACAGCGGCGTCTCGATGCGACCGATTTTCCAGTATGATTTATGACATCCACCCCGCAATCTCCACTCCAATCGAACGAACAGGGCATGGCACACACACACACACACAAGCATAGTCTAGATTGAGAGGGAACGAGGACGGAACAGTGCGCCTATATCGATGACCGGGGAAACAAATATCAACATGACGCAGGCCTACAATAACACCCGAATAGTACCATGCTCAACAACAACAGCAAAGCTGCAACCTGCCCGCCTTCCAAGTGTCACTGTCGTAAATCATTAAAACCATGTGACACGCACTTCGCACCAGGCCGAAAATGGGTGGAAGTGAGCAAAAAAAAAGCAAAACGACTTTCGCGCCTTCTTTAGATTATTTTCGAGGATAGCTCGATGAGTTGGCGGTGGCAAATGTCCGACAGTGTCAGCAATATTAGGCATCAGATTTCGCTGACAAGACGCGACACGGCGACCTTTTCCATGCTGTCAGGCAGGCAGAGAAAAAGAGACCGAGAGCAAGACTGCTTCCAAAGTTGAGCAGATCACTGACGACCTTCTGGGCGCTTTCCGGCGCTGATGGACAGGTGGACCTCGTTTATCGGAAAGTTTCAATCTCAACATAGTGAAGGCGCTTTCTTTCGGGCCGTAGAGTGGTCGCTCTTATCAATCGTCTAGCAAGGCGGCGACGGGCGCATACCGAAACAGAAGGGTGAAACCCCCCCGCCGCTCGACTAAATGGCTGGCAATCTTAGCAAGAAGAAGTGTTACGAGTGTCTGTCCAAAAGAACTGTTTCCAACTGTCGTTCACTGCAGATTGTGCGCAAATAGCCTTTCCACCAACGAACGTTGGTGGTAGTGCGTAGGCTGCAGGAGGCTGGATTTTACAGCTACGAACCAGAAGTTACACAATCACGGCAAAAAGTCAACCTCCCTACTCGTATACTGAAAAGCTTAAAAACAGACTCAGGGAGTTGCTCCGGGTTGGATACTTCCAGAGACGCTTTTTATCCACCCTGGAACAATTCCTAGAAATATACGCACACAAAACAGAGAAAGGAAAGAAAAAAACACATCAGCCCAGCATGTTTTAAACATCTTAAAGCTCGACGAATGTTTCTGCCGACTGTACCCAAGCAGTTCTGTGCCGGGGAATTATCTCAACACTTTCATTCGCACTCGTTTGCGCATCAGTTCCAACAGTTTGGACGATTATGAATTGTAGACGAATCACCAAAATGAATGTTTGGATGGAAAAAAAACAGACGTTCCCATTTGTTATCTCATATTCCACGGAGCAGACGGAACTGCTGCGACTGCTGGTTTGCCAATCTGGTGTGAAAAATCTATTACCAGATAATGAACTTCTTTTTGCTACTTTCATCAACAGAATGGCATGTTCAAATAACAGTTTTAAATGCAGGAATGTTCTGAGGCAATATTTTTGGGACGTATTATTATTTACCTCCATCATCGTAGAGCTTGTAATTGTAGTTGTTCCTCCATTGTCCTTCCATACATACGAGGCCGAAAATCCTTCTGAACATCTTCCTCTTGAACGCGGATAAGAGGGTTTTCGCCATTTTTTATTGCGTCAGGTCGCTGACGCTGGTGTAGCCACCATCAACTTGGATTTTGTCTCGTTAATCTCCAACCCGAGGTTTTCTGCCACCTGTTCAATCCTTTGGTAGGCATCCGCTACGTAGGAGAGCCGTAAACCAATGTCAATTGCAGGACCAATAACCACTGATGATGACCAATATCTTAAGCGTATGTCCAGGATCTGGATTGATGGTCCCTGAAGTTTCCACCTCCGAGTCGCGGATGGCCCTCCCTAGCGCTAGGTTGAAGAGTAGACAAGTTGCCCCATCTCCTTGACGCAGACCCTTGGTGGTAGCATAGGATCCTGAGAGTTTTTCATCTACAAAAGTTCCATCAGTGGAATCAACTAACTTGTCATAAATTTCTTTGACTAAACTATTACAATCCCAGTCCTTCCGTACAATCGCACAACTTCTCATTTTAAAACATGCAGCAATGCGGACCATTTATTACTTTGCCATTTTATTAGCCTTACTTTATCAACACCAAACCTTACTTTTTGCATCCTCCACGTACAACGCAAACACACAAACCATCAACGGCGGAATCGCTCGCAGAAAAGGATCAACTAAAACACACCCGGTTAGGGCAAACAACTAACACTGAGACAAAAGGTTAAAAAAGCACCGCACCCATCCGAAGAATTTCCGGTAAATTATGAATATGCTAATGATGGACCCCCGGAACGCTCCTCCGCCGTACCTTCCGTCGTGTGCACCCAACAAACAAATACATGGACATGCTTTCACTGCTTTCACTGGTACTTCCACAATCCCAGCCCCAAGATCAGCAACCATTCCCGAAACGGGGCAAAGCTCACGTACTGCCTCCAGGATATCTCAGGACTCCTGGGCACCATAAACCCCGCGTTAGCATAAGGTTTCCCCTCCCTAGCCGCACTTATGCACCGGAATCTGACAGATAGAGCATTCCCACAACAAACCCTCCTCCCCCTTTCCACCCCTTCCCTTTCCGCAACCTACTCGACGTCCCAAGAGAGAAAAGGCCTTCCCTTCGTCTAGGGCCACAGAAAAAAAGTATTCGCACACAATAGCTTCGGGCCCATTTCTTGCGCACTTTCTGTGCCCATCTCTGCACTTTTGTACACACTGTCCCTAATCTTGGCACGGGCTTCTCTTCTCCAGGACTCGCAAACCGGTTTCGGGGAAGCCGGCAGGCCTTTGGGGAATGTGCCTGCAGAGAGCAGCGACCTCGTAAAATTGGGTTATTACTTTGTGTGTCGCACGCATGTATGCTTTACTGTCACTTAGCTTTTTAGCTTTCAACTTACAGACAGTTTGGGGTTCTTGGTTTCCCTTTTTTTCTCAAAGCATTTTTTGATGTTGTGTTTTGTTTTGTTTTTCGGGTAGAGGGAGGCTGTATTTTGTTTCGTTTCTAAGGGTCGACCACCCCGTCACGGTGACACTGCGATTGGCACTTTATTGCGGTAACATTTTTCCGGTTCCGGCTGTGTGCTGGCGCGGCTCCTGCGGCACTTAAGTGTGCGGAGCCCGTGCTGAACAAGGCAACAAGCGAAAAAAAGGACACTCCGTTCCGACAGTCACTCGCCCGCCGCTTCTAAACTTCCACCCCCTTTCCTTCCTTTTCTGTAGCCACTGCAGACACGAAGGTTATAAAGTTCCTTCATTTCGTTCGCTTCCAAATATTTTTGCCCTTTTCTACCCTTCGGAGGCCGCTTCTTGCTTCCGTATCTAAACGTCCAGTTCAGGGGCGCTGTTTTGTGAAAAAAGATAGCCAGCGGCTAAGAACCCAAACAGCAAAAAAGCACAACAATGCTTCCACCCAAAAATTTTAGCCGCACCGGTGGAAGTGTTCGCATGGTAAAAGGGGAACAGTGGTGTCGGCTAACCACCCAAAACCCAAAACCAACCCAGTGTTCGGCAACGTATAGCTGGCGATTTATTTAGCGCATTCATTGTGGCGCTTCGTCGAAAGTAAATGAAATTAATAAATCCATCCCATGCCAAGCTTGCTACAATTATACGACAAATTGTAACTGCATTTAAACCTAATATTTCCACATCAACACCTTGTTCTTGAAAAACAGTAAAATCGAAGGTTTTTTTTTACATTCCTTAGAATTGGCTGAGATGCTTATGCCATAATACAGTGCGTCCCCTTACCCTAACACAGCTTTTTGTCCCCTGAAGCCAAGCCTAGGAAGGATATTAATAATGTAACAAATATTATCGTGCATTGAGCCGATGCTTTCGTTTCAAAAAATCTGAAAATTGAACCGTATTTTGGCTTTATTGAAGGACTGAAGAAACGAAAGAAATAAAAACAATGTTGACCCGAAATGACAGCTTCACAGTATTAATCAATGGACACGGAAGATCCTTCTTAACGATCTACTGCTTTTTTACTCAAATTTTGAGCATACTGGAATCGCTTATCAATTTTTCTAAGGATGCATATATTAAAATGCTTCCGTCATAATATGCTAATCGTTAAGTACCCATGGTAAGAATGTTTTATCGGCTGATGTAACACGCATTGGTAGTGATGCATACATTATCATCTGAGAATAATGCTTGGAGCTTAGTCTGGTTATTCCCAACCATTTTCTTCTTTAGTATAAGCATTATAACCTCAAGGGGTCTACGGAACCTGTCATTTCTGACATTCCATTGACTTTATTCACCTCGCTCCTGCATAAAAGATATTGGTCCGAATGAGAATTGGTACCGTTCCTGTCTTGTGGAACTCAGTGACAGCTATCAAATACACCACCCAAATATCAGTTTTCGTTCATATTTTGGCACTTGGAAACTAATAGCACGTGCAATTTGCTGATGTTTGAAGCTGATTTTTTTTTGATTTTTTGATTTTTGAAGTTTGCCGACCACTGACCCAATCCATTTCCACAAGGAAAAATGGTCAACACTCTCACAGCACACCACAGTGTGTACCGGGCCGCGAGAGGGGGTTGAAAAATAGTCTGCAGAAGGTGTGTGTTGTATCCTTTATCCATTTTCCTTTCTCCCGCATAGACCCTCTGCATGGAAGGGTGCAAAACCACCCCATTTTTTCCAATCAGATTTTTGAGATTTGCTGATTTTCAGTGAGGATAGTTTTTGCTTCATTTTATTTATTTGTTTGCCTGTTTTACCAATTCCCTAAGCTTGTTGTTGTTGATGGGGGCCCATCGAGAAGCAAACAAAGGAAAAGATCATGAGATGTTTCATCAAAATAAAAAAAAAACGGATGATACTCTTCAGCAAATCAGATGACACACAGTCCATTTTGGGGTCGGACTAGCGATATTTGACGGTAGTGATATGAAACGAAATCGAATTGTTTTATTTTTCTTTTTAAATGAATTTGGTTCTCTTTTTTCCACACTCCACGTTCAATCATCACCAATAAAGACAAACTTTAGGATACGATCTTAATTGGGTAAGTTATTTTCGTTGCACCATCGTGCTCATCCCCGACAACTGTTAGTTATCGTCACGCGCCGTCTCACAGGGAGATCTCCGACTTTCCGACACTCGCTGTAACCAAAAACCAAAGTGGATAAGTGTAACTACACTTTCCCTAACTTGATACGCTCTTGGAACAGTCTTGACGTTCTGTGGAAGAGTTTTTTTTTCCAGTTTCCTGCTTTTTGTGCAAGCTACATCGAAAAGTTTGGCAATTTCAGAAGGCGATGACAGCGCGTCCCAGTGGGTGCCATTAGACACTTTTGCCGTTTGGTACCACTAGCACCACATGTCGCTGGTACGGATCAGTCTGTTCTCGATGGCCTTTGTACCAATGATCGTGACGCAAGCTGTGTCTACTTCGATGTGCACTATTTTTCGGTAAGGAAAAGTTTTCACCACGTGCAAGCTGATGAGATATCCTGAGCACACAAAACAACAAAAAACACATGCACTCGCTCTCAAAGAATCGACTGGGTAGAACTAATCGAAAACGACTACTCATTAATGTAACATTGAGCTTTTTTAATTAAAAAACAACACGTCCTTTAAATTGAGATTATGTAGGATTATTTCATAGCCAATCCTTTTTGGTATACGCACACATTAATACAGTAAATTGATTAAGTACATAATTTACTACAGGAAATATAATACAAAAATTGATGTTGTAAAATGATGTTTTTTTAACTAAAAAGTTTTTAAATACATTGCACAAACGTAAACATTTTATTGAAATATCCAATATTACAAATATTGGAAGTCTTTCGGGCACAATAGTTAATCTCAATCTAACTTGAACCACAATCCATCAACTCGCTCTTAGTCAGTTCTGTAAAGCGCTAGCCCTTTTTCCCTGTCAAAAATAGTACGATGAAAATGAAACTATCCGATCTCACGATTCACTATCGCAGGAAACGCATACACCCAAAACCATAGCCATCGTGTTCAGTTCGTTAGGGATTGCATAGGGTGAACGTGAACGTGAACCAGGCGCTCGCAGGATAAAGTTTTAATAATCCCCACCACTAAATTGCCGCTCATTTACAGTCAACTTATCCCGGGCATGGCCCACATGGGAAGATTAGGGCCCGGTTCTCTTTACAACATAAAAAAAAAAAAAGAATGAAGCTCCAAATGCAAGAAAACTACCGTCCATGAACAGTGTCTTTCGACAAGGGCCTTCATTTGGCGAGATGGTTTTCGGTGTAACAACTGTTAATGTTACTGCCCCGGGATCCACCGGCACGAAAGATACCAACAGGAAACTTTTACCCGATTTCCCAAAGCTCCTCCGTATGAAGCGTCACGAGCCACATGAGATGTGGAAGCCGGCTGGTAAAACGACCACGGACAACGAATGGACGCAGTGGGCCGAGAAGGGGTTAGAATTCAATAAACCAGACCCGGGTTCCTTTGCCATTAGCAGGGCGGCTCGTCTTCGTCTGCTTCGGTCTTCGGCCCGCGTGTATAGTTTCTTATCAAAAGCCGCATTCGACAGACCGCCATAACTTCTACGGCACGATCAAAACTGTCCTCATCATTCACCGGTAATAAACATAAAAAGGCTACAAGGGATGGATGAATAAAGGCAGGCAGGCAGCAAAAACGCCCCGGTTCAACGGTTGGGCACACGGGGGGTTTTTTTTTCGGGGTAATTGACCATAATTTTAACGCAACCATTCAGAAACACACGAAGAGACACAAAAATATTGAAACAACCAACGCTCAAGGACGAAATGTTAATTAACGTTTTTTTTTACTTCTTGTTCATCATTCTTGATCTTTCCCTACCGAGCCCTGCAACAGCATCGCCCAGAAGTCTTATATAATCGATGCATAAAACATCACCGCAAAGCATACAAATGAATTTTTCCTTATCTAAATATTTTTACTGTCCCGCGTTTATGCTGCATTTTTTTTTTAATTTTTCCCCTTCAAAGAGAACCTTTCTTCGTTTGCTTTTAAATGTTGTTTTTTTTCTTCAGCTCTCTATTAATTTTAATAGCAACCCTTTTTTCCGAACAAACCAACCAAAGGATAAAACTTTTGGTTTTTCCACTTTCTCTCTCTCTCTCTCTCTCGCTCTTGCTCTGCCTCTCTCTTTCTTTCTCTCGCTCTCTGTCTCTCTTTCTCTCTATCTGTTCTTTTTTCTACGCTTAAAACACTGAACCACCCGGCTTATGAATTAAAGATGGCAAAATGTGGCATAAACCCAAACGCATACAAAACAAAACCCATTGCAAACCCACTTGACCGTCATCACCATTACACGGTGGTGTGTGACGTATCCCCGATGCGAGGTACGGCAAAGCTGTCCAAAGGATTCCGGCATCAATGCGCTCCTTTTCGGAGGGATTTATAATCCCGGGCCCGTTTAGGTCCCAAGACCTCCGGCAAAGGGCTTCGCTTTCCACAATGTTCCAGCATACGGCAAACTTATCAATCCTGCTCGCAACACCAACCATTGCGCCCGGACAGCGTTAAAGATGACCTGCGAGATTTGGAATCGATCCTAAGAGACCAGAGTTAAGCACCATCGAACCAATTCTCCGGGTGCGCTCGCACGCTAAAACAACCGACATGCAGCGTTTGGCTAGCCCGTAAATAATTAAATCTCTATTATACACACAACAGTTCACCTCGCTGCTTGCCAATCGGGCACTTACTACCCGAAACTGTGCCGAAAGGTAAACATCCGATTCGAAACTTTCTCAATCATCTCCGGAACTTCCTCGGCAGCTGCTTCTAAAGGCGCTGGTACCACCGTACCCCACGGGAACGCCCTTCTCGCTGCAGGAATGGTGCAAATGAGGCTTGAATTTCACAAATTTCCAACTCCAACGGAACTCCCGGTTGCGAAGGATATGGCAAATTTACCAACAAGCATCCGGAACTGTTTTATCTTCCGTGTTGTGTCTGTTGTTCAATCTTTTCCCTCAACGTCCGTAACGCAGAAAAATCCACCAGTGTGCGTATTATCACACCTTCTGATTCGATTCCCCCAACTCTTCACGCACAGCAGAAAAAAAAAACAAAACTTTTGCCCCTTTTCGTCCGGTATCGAACAAAGCACCCAAAGATCACCACCTCCACAACACCGCCCAAGATGCTGGATCAAATATCCGCTGCTCCGATTGCTACTGCACAGGTCACTGACTTAACGGTGAAATATGAAATCCATGCCAACCGAGATTGAAGGTCACGACACATCGAGAAAACGGTCCTTTTTTTTGGGAGTTCTCGCTATTGCCAATGTCATTGTCCTTCGCCTTGGTGCTTATGGGTGTGTGTGTGTGTGCGATTTATGGCTCCATTTTTCGCGACGCGAAATTTTATCACCATCATCGCCCAGGAAAAGGGAAATTATTGCGCATTTTTATTGCTCTCGCGGGAGCGGGTGTGCAGCATCGCCCACCCTCACACAGCGGACGAAACTTATCGCCTAGAAGAAGAGAAAAGGGGAAAAAAAACATCTACCTTTCACATCCCATTTTGCTGGGGATGGATGTTGAGTGTTAACTCTTTTTTAAGCCCACCCACCGTATTGAGTTCGCGGAGGGTTGGGGGGGCAGGGGCGAGATCTACAACGGAGATAACCGTAACACGGAAGTCATCTGCTTCTCAATTTTTTGTTGCACTTTGAGATTTTCGTCCTTTCGGGAAATTCCCCAAAATTCCTGACGATACAGAATCCAATCTAAAGTGTTCCACAAAATGTTGCTTTTTTATGAGGAGTGTGTCGTTTTTCTTCTTAGGTGAGATTCCAACACACGGACAGGTGGGGGGTCAGAGAAGAAAAAAAAAAGGATACCGTACACGATCTCCAAACATCCCGGTTGAAGTCTAAGCAGTTTACGACCGAATGGAAATCGAGCGTTAAATGAACGCTTCTCCTGATATATACATCCGTAGTACACACTCCGTTTTTTTCCTTCCCTTGCCCTACATTCCTTTTGCCAAACCGTGTACTGTACCCAAAAACCTTCCATCCATCCCATCCCATGACATCCAGTTTTACGGGATTTGATCTGAAGCAGAGCACCAGCAGGCAGCGAGTGGGCAAACTTCACCTCTTCGACAAGTCTTTACTTATTGCCTCTTCTGCGTAATTTTACGACCGCGCCCTGCTGTGCGAGCACGACACTCTACGCCCTTTCGAAGGGGAAAAAAGAAGGATGACTGTCAGACCAAACGTATGAACACGTTGCCTTAAATGGTCGTAAATTTTACATCATTCGGATGGTTTTTTTCCCCCTTCTTCTTGGAAGCTGGAAGGTAAGCGTTACCTTGGTCCTTCAGCCAACAGCCCGGTGAGCCTGCTAGCCCTTACATTTTCTTCGCAGCAGGGAAAAATCCCATTGAAAAAAAAAACTTTTACTCTTAGAAACCTAAAACTTCAGGTACGGGGAAGATGTGGTGCAGGATATCGCGCCATTGGGACGCCAATATCTTGATTGATCTGGGTCAAAATGTGAAGATCGAGACGGGGTTTCGGGTTTAAGGAAAGCAGAATGGTTTTGACGATTTAATTAGATGATGTGCTAGGGCTAAGCGTGCATGCACCATGGACGAGAACGGGAGAAAAAAAACATCTCTTTTTCTATTCTACCCCAGTGACACCTTAAGGCCCATACTGCTATTGCCAGTTTCGCAGCGGGGTATCCTAACGTCGAAGCACACAAAGCAGTATAAAACGCAGCAGTTCCGTGCCGAGACGAGCCACAAACAAGCCGGATAACGAAATGGGTCGGAGAAAACATAATTGAATGACACCTACCTATCGATTGACAGGTTTTGCTGCCTTTACCGCCCCCGAGCACCGGATATTGCGCTCCTGCATAATGAAAGCCGCCACCTTCCCATGGAAGGAATCGACAATCGTTAAGAACGCTTTTTGTGCGTGTGTGTGTGTGCATGTGCCCTTTTCTAAAGCAATTCCTCGAACAAAAGGGAAATTGTGGCTTGATGGATGCTTTTTCGTTACGGAATGTCAACCCAAGGTACTGGAGATCGAACGTTTTTACTGGACGAAAATGGAAAAAAAGGAAATGTTTGCCTCTGTCGTTCGTTCGGGTTGCGTGTTATTTTTAGGACTCATCGAATAAAACCAATTCAAGGATGGCGTAATTGGCCCGGGCAAAGTACATAATGGAGCCAAATTAGGTGCCGCCGTTACGTGTCAAACATTTGTCATGAATATTGCCAACCGGTGAGTTTATCCCGTCAGTCTTCGTTAGGAAGCTGATAAATGATTTACGATCTTTTAAAATCTCTACTTCGCTTTACCTTCTTTAGAGCGTAAAGTTAAAGCGGTACATCTAGCAGGAGAAAATTTCTATTATTCCAAAAGCGGAAAAAAGACTTGCGTTGCTAATATTAATTAAGATTTCAGATATTTGCAAGCTTTAAACAAGCATTTCGAAGACAAACATTTATTCCTTTATAATTGATAATGTTAATAAATAAACACAAATACCACTTCGTGCCCTCACCCAATCCACATCCGCCACAAATAACATCCCAAAATTAGCATAATAACAAACAGCCCATTCACACAAATCTTCCCCAAAATAGAACGCTTCTAAATTGCTTTACTTCTGTACACTGTTCTGACAAGCGCGTAAATTATGCTGAATGATCATTAAATAGACCGTCTCGTACGCGTGGGTGTTCTCCATAAGCGTTGCACAAAGCCGGCATTATTACACA
This sequence comes from Anopheles marshallii, assembly GCF_943734725.1. Classification (NCBI taxonomy): domain Eukaryota; kingdom Metazoa; phylum Arthropoda; class Insecta; order Diptera; family Culicidae; genus Anopheles; species Anopheles marshallii. Next base: position 64,124,008 of record NC_071326.1, on the reverse strand, counting down.
CCAAAACAGGCATGAGCTGCGGTGAAGAATTTCATAATTAAATTTCCCAGCCGAGCACCGCGTTATAGGGCGACAGTTCATTTTCGTGTCCGTTACAGAGTTTTCCACATCCTAGCTTCAGTACCATCGGCCGTTCGTTTTTCCAAAGTTTGCTATCTGCCCAGAGCTGTGGGATCTGTATACTGCGACAATGTCCTGCTGACTTTGAGCTTTTGACCAAACAGTTTCTTAAAAACGCTGCCGAGTACTCGCAGAGTACTCCGTTCATTCGCTCGTATTTCAATTTTCCTCATTACACACACTAAGCCTAAAAGCTCGAACGTAAAGCTAGCAGCGAGTAAAAAAAACGTTCGCTAACTATCCTGCTCGGGTGTGTCAAATATTAAACCTTGCATATTGAAAATGAGTGGAAAGAAATAAAAGTGTTTTTTCCTCGGTCGTGAGCAATAACTCGCCGCAATAACACTAAAGAAAGATGTTCAACGACACAAAGTCGCGTAATGGTAAATGCTTATCGTACGGTAGGTTTGGCAGCGTTAAGCCGCTCTCGGAGACCGGCGAAAGTCCAAAATACCAAAGCACCAATTTCCAGGACTAGCAGCAGCGATTTGGAATCATCATCATCGTTTATATTTGCGAAACGCTACATCCAGACACGGACAGCTTCAAACGCAATGTACGAAAGGACCTGCCCACGCCTCTGCCACTCCATCAGTCAACCTTCGCTGGCTGGCAGACGAACGCGTTAAACCGAAAAAGGATAACCGTCCATACATGAGCACCAACAACATCGATTCTCTTCATCGCCCCGGCGGACCCGACGATGCCCATTGGCTACCGAACCTGATAATTGGTTTCAGTTCCAGTGCCCATCACTTCCGTCAGCAAACTGAGCACGGTTTCTATTGTTCGCTGAGGTTTGAGAAGCCTCCTACAGGGACCACTCCAGGTCACGGACATGGTCAGTGAGTTTTCGAAAGGAAGCGAAGCATATTAAAAATAACGATTCGCCATTCACTCGTCCCCCAAAATTGGCGAATGGCACACACACTGTGGGTCCAAACAGAGGTTAGGGAGGGGTGGGAGAATCTTCTCTCTTCTAAAGCTATTTTAATCTCCAAACGGCGCATCCCAAAATTTGCTCCCAATGTGGAGAGTAGTTCGGAGGGTCTGGAATTTTTAACAAGCTTTCCGCTTCCGCCACTGTTCCGGGTTATACTGCTTACATGTCGACCGAGAATTCCAAAGCAGCTCCATCTCATGCGACACAGAGCTTCCACGATCTTCACCGTCCCATGTTGAAGTTTGTATTATTTTTTTGGGAGTTGTGTAAACCAACGACCATCGAAGATGACACATCTCGACATGGACGTGGATCACGATAACGACGACGAGCCAGTAACACTTCCACCAGCCACTGTTGCCTTTACCAACAACAACAAAAAAAAAACACACTCCAACCTACCAAAAATCACATTACCAATTCTGTCCGGTCCATTCGAGCCGCATTTCGGCCCATTTGCAAGCCAAAAAGGATAACTAGCGTCGTCCTCGCAGCCGGATGTGCCTATGTGACGGTGAGTTTTTAAGAAGTTAACAGTAGCACACAAGAGAGAAAAAAAAACCCCCCTCCCAACCAACGATGACTACAAATTCTTCACCCATCGCCACACGCTGTGGGCTTGTTATCTCAAACCACCGGGACACGGACGAGGCGCACAGTTCAAGCTGCAGCAAAACTCCTGGGAAGCGGACCCTCGGAAAAAAGGGCAACTTTCGAACGGTTGGCCCTGAAATTGGTCGCATAGCCGAAAAGGAAAATAAACCGGCAAACTCACTCTCTCGCACACACAATCGTAGCCATGTCACATGCGCTCTGCCGGTGACATTCAGCTGTTACTGACGACGATGGAAAGATGTCCAATGGCGCACAGCGACACAGTGCTCCGGTACCGTAGGCCATCCCGTGGAAAGAACGATCAACCCGAACAAAGCGCCAGTCGGTGCAATCGGGCTGTGTCCGGGTGTGTTGTGAAAGGACATCCGAACGTGACCGTATTACATAAACGTTATCAAACCTGGTTCGGGAACCATCCCGGGTGCTGGATGCGGTGCGTACGTTACCGGCAATAGCAGAGCATAAACGAAAAGAATCTCGAATATTACCTCACCGCCCGGTCCGGTTGGCAATACATCCCTAAGACGCCCAATCGTCGTCCGATGGTGCCGTACCCAAGCCGCATCTTGTCTTATTTTTTAATATGTACACACAGCGCGCCGAAATGGAAGAACAAGACAGTAAGTCGACACTGATAACATGGCAGGGAAATTGGATTGGCGCTGCGTTCGGTTGGTGTGCACATCCGGAAGCGGCTAACGTCCAGGAACACAAAACACAACACACGCACACATACCGTTGCTTCAATTTTGCTAATTAACTTAGCTCGCAAAACATGTACAGTAATTTCTAGCGCTGAAAGTGAATTGCGAGAAATATACCAAAATAAAAAAAAAACACTCTCTTCCTTTGACGCTTTGCTTGTGCCCGAGCGGTGGAATGGTGTGGAGATGGGGAAATTATGATAAATTGAAATGCTTCACGAGGAGGCAGTTAGTGATGAGCCGCCTCCCGTCTGCAGACAGTGGGCCACGAATGGAGGGTTAAATTTTACATTTTACATCTGAAAACCGGAACTCATTCTATCGAGTGAAAGCGGCAATGTATGAATTAATATTCAACAGACGGCCTGCCCGCACATACAATATCACACGGTAGCGTACACTTAGTTTACATGATTTTCCCTCGCTAATACCGCGTGTGCAAGGATTGAAAGCTTTCGTCTGTAATACGAATTGCATATATAAAGAGAACGAAAAACAAACCACTCACATTAATATTCTTCCCGGACCGTGATCGGACCGTGGCGGCACACACGGGATCCACCGGAACGCTCATATTTACGCTCATAAACATTTCATCTACATAGCGGCCACATACATTATACGCATGTAGACGGCTACCGAAAATGTCCACAGGCGCACGGAACGGTCCTGTGGTTGCGCACAACCGAATAGAAATCTGTTTATCGAATGTCAAACCGTATCTTTATGGGTCGTTCGTGATCGAATTTGCTATTCAAACGATACCGCCCCATCTCGCCACCCGAGGATGATGCTTTATTGACATTCATACACCAAAGCGACAAACAACTGGTCCAGTTCCAGAGCGATTAGCGCGATACCTTCTGCTACATTTCTCACTTGTAGCGAATGGCAGGTTTGCGGAATGGAGTGAGCAATTTAAAGATTGAAAGTGTTTTACATTTTTCATCAAAGATGCTTTCCCGCTTTTGATCTTGTTTGAAGTAAAATTTGCTGATATGAATTCTTCGTAGAAGCATAATTTAAACCCAAGTTATTAGAGAGTTTTAATAGAACTATTGTAATAATTGAAATTAGTCCGAACTTGCTTTTATATAATAACTTTAAATGACTTTTTTAATATTTCCGATCGAATTTTCTGAATAGCTTCTTCGATTTTTAATAAAATTTTAGCAAAAATCTAGGAGAATTATTTTTGCATCTATTGCAAGATTATTTTTTACTTACATTCTTTCTATGTTAAATTGAGTTCTAAATAAATTCTAATTAAATTATTAGAAAATATTAAATACAATTCTAATTTTCTATGTCTGTGTTAAATTCTAATTCTTTATGTTACATAATTTATAAATCCACTTTTAATAATTTCGGGACAAACTTCATATATGACTGCACCGCCCACATAACATTGTTCAGGAAAATTAGTTAATTGGGTACTCCAGATACATTTATTTACTAGCTGCGTTCATAGTACATTCAAGAGAGTACGTTAACTATCAAGGATGTCAAGGTCATACGAAGAAGATATCCATGAACTTATGTGCTCTACATCCATCTATGGATTCAATATCAAGATATTGGAACATATAAAGTATACATATAAAGTATAGAGCATTAAATAAATTAAATAAATTGTTAATAAAAATAAAAATAAATTAACAATGACGAAAAATCATCGCATTTGGAACAATTTATTAAGAATCTAGACCATGATGATCATCATCAAATTTTTGCACAATTATTATTAATTGAAATGTTTGCCACATGGCACCAATTAATTCATCAAAGAATCAGCTCAGTTTGAATTAAATATAACTGGTCTTCGGAGCATACTGTTGCCACAATTGGCCATAATTAATCTTATGCATTTCTATAACTTCCTTTCCCACCTTATACCTGTACTAAGTAACGTTATTGCAAGTAAGAGGACTCTAATCCTACGTTTATTTGCAAATTACATCGTCCATATTTTGACAACAACAATCCTGTGATTGAGGTAGCAATCCTTAAATGTTGTAATCCCGGTACATCTTCCCAACATGTTTGGCATTCTATTTGTAAGCAAGTCTGTTGATGGTGTTTATAATAAACTCTGTAATAATAAAGTTTATTTTTCCTCGGTACACACTACATAAGCATGGTATAATAGTGATAATGGTTAATTGCAGTAAATTAAACAATATGGTATAAAAACATTACACAATTGCTTCGTTTAATACAAATAACAGTCACTATTTTCTTTACTTACCGTAGGGTAATAGTGTTTAATTGCCATATGGTTATGGCCAGCTGACTGGCAAACTGGCCAACGTTACTCTGTCATCGAAACATTATTTGTTTCATTCATTAATCACAATTTCCCTCGCTTATCAGAGCCCGCCCCGGGACCATCATCATATCGACAATTCCCAGCATCTCGAGAGGCACTGCGGCCAACATTCCTAACACCCACAGAGAGCTGGTGTGCTGCGGGTGGTTCGTCCCTATAAAAAGCCACACCACGGTTGAATGGAGCAGGAAAAAGGAAAACAAAAAACCTCCAAGGATGGTTGATGAAGTTTCCCATTCTTCCTAGCACACGCAAACTGCTCCCCAGGGCGTACTACAGCAAAGAGCATTGGAGGCCACAACACACATATACTTGCGCCAACTCCCTTTGCGGGGGGTGTCCGATAACGAACTTTGGTTGGTGCTGGTGAAAGGCACCATTGGCAAATAGACAAACATCATCATACACTCGTCCTCGTCTAATTGTGAGCGTTTTCTTCGAGTGCTTCGGTCACTTCGGCATCGTTTGGCTCGTTCCGGTCACTCCTGCTGACCACTTGACGCTTTCAATTGTGGTTCTTCGCAATTCGTTGCTCGGAATCTAGAAAAGCGACAATCATTACGGTGCAGGGAGGGAGTAGTTTCGGAGGTTTTTGCCACCCGACCATCGTTCATCAGATTGCAATGTATTCATCACTCTTGCTTTCGAACGTTCCATCCCATCGCCAGGATGTCGTCAGCTGGGCTTTGCCACGCTCTCATCCTCTTGACCTAGTTGTGATGAGTCGCCGGCGAGAAGCCTACCCAAGAACCGAGATTCCTAGAAGCAACCCTGCCACAGTGGGGCCACAGCCCAATCCGACACCAGTACCAGCACCAGGACACCACTGCCTGATGAATGTCGAAACCAGAAGGCGTACGGGGTGCAAAAGCTCATCAGGCGGCGTTGCCATAAACGGAAACAATAAACATGCCAGGGCAAATAGTGATAAGCATAACGGGGGTGAAACTGTACAATCTCTACACTCTCTCTCACTCCGCCCAGCCGGAAGTGGTCACCAGCAAGAACATAAAACAAAGGCGCCACGAACAGGAATAAATCCAGCAGAAATGCCGTGCTGGAGCACTGCCGAGAACAGTAATGGACGTTACAGTGGGGGCACGAATGAAAAACAACACCGGCACACAGGGAAATGAAAACGAAATACAACGAATTCTGAGCAAAAGCGTTAGCACGTGCAGAGCGGGGAAAAAAACGCGGGAAAACACTTATTCCCGCCGCTCCGTAATTCGCGCGCCGAGAAGTCGAAAAGTACTTGGGGTACGTAAACAAGCACGACACGACAAGGGGGCAAAAAAAGCGAACCTAACTGCGTCAACAAAGTCCCGTCACTAACCTTCACACGACTAAAAAGAACATATCCCTACTTGCTGGCAAGCCCGAGACTTCTAATGGCATTTTTAGACGACCCAACGCCACTACCCATTTTCACTTGAAGGGCTCTTGGACCGGAAGAAACGACAAACAGCTAGCAAACGGTGGTCCATCTGGTGGTTGGGCCCTGAGAGTGGGGGAACTGTGTCAATTATTTAATGGAAATTATCAAAGCAAACGAGCGGACCGCTTTTCCTCGGGACAGGGTCGGGACTGCTATTTGACTTTGAGATATACACGCTTTTTATTTGTTTCTGTTTTCATCTGGAGAACGTCATGCAGTGCCCTCTAACGCTTTTGGGCAGGAATAGCGCGGAGTTACAAATGATTTACAGTCTCTTTCTTTTCGGCTGAAGGGAAGTTTGATTTCCGCACTGTTTTATCCACTTGCTAAACTACCGTCGGTTGAGGACTTCATGGTTTGCTTGGAAATTTAATATCGTGCAAGATTTTGCAACAAATTAGTTGTTTATATCGTTTATCGTTTGCAATAAGCGCATTAAAAACATTACTATAACTTAAAGCATAAAATAAAGGACGGTCCCTCACGACAGGACCGGTACTAAATCCCCTCCAGTTATTATAGTTATTAAACTATTATAGTAGACTATCCAGTTATTACACAAAAAGAATATAAAAGAATTATTTAAAATAAAGTTTATAGTTTAACATTAGTAAAATGTCCTAGCTTCGGCTGGACATATACTAACATTGGAACAATACAGAGAACATAAGTAAAACGATCAAGTAACAGTTCAAAGAATTTAAAATTGACCCATTATATCTCGGGGGTGCGAAATATTAATCCAAATGGCATGAAACTTTGCAATCCTTCTAGAAAGGACCCAAAACGGGGGACTAGAATATTATTTTCATTTGTCCATCTTGAAAACTCGAAATATATGATGAACAAAAACGTTATATTCTCATATTTTTTTTTTATTTCTATTACTATAACTAAAACATTTTAAGTAATTTTGTTACGCAAGTATTATCCAATTTTGTACAAAAAAATATTCTGAATATTCTTTTATTATCATTTTATCACAACATAAGTTAATAGTAAATATTTTGAAATGCACGTTAATGCCATTTAAGAAAGTTAATTTTTTTCAACTCGAATTTTCCCGAACTTTGAACACTACAAAATACAATATAAATGACTAAAATTAACCCGCGAAGTGCTCCTAGCACTAAAGGCACTGTTAAACTATTATCTGATACCAGTAAACACAAGCAGAAGTCATTAGTTCAATAAATATACCATTTAAAAAAAAGTCTATATTGGTGCCATGACCAGGATACACTTAACCAGCTCCGATCATATCAAGTACAGCTTGTGTGAAAATGAGTAAAGCTATATTTTTATCTCGCTTCTTTAGAGTTCTAATTGATTCAATTTAAAATATAAGCTGGTAAGACCTTAGCTTTCAAAGCACCTCTTTGTGTAACAGTTTTAAGAGTAGCCGCCATCGGACGCCTAGATACTCATCCAATGCATTAAAATAGCTCATAGAATAGAACGATCAAAACAACTTCGCTGTGTATGGTATGAACGGGCGACAGTGAATGGTGAAATGTTATAATAGGGAACAGTCATCCCATTCATGTTTCGCATCCATTACCAGAGTCATTACACACCCACTCACATATGAGATGCTCTAGCATAGAACCGGCCACAACCGGGAGCTTACATTCGCCGCACGTGGAAAGCTTCCATTGCCCATGGAAACTAAAAACCGATAATACCCTTTTATTCGACATTGCAGGACAACGACGGAGTACCTTTTCGCAGGCCGATGGCACATAACTACCCTTCCACTCCCCCAACCCCTCTCCCGAAGGAAAAAAAATTAATCAAACAACTCACGGCGCCCAACAGATGCGTCTAAACGAATCGTAGTAGTGTGTCCCCCGGTGAGCCGAAGAAGTTTTCGTGTCTTTTTCTTGCACCTTCCTCCCCTTTCCCATGTTGGTGACCGGGCAGTCACCGTGTTCATCCCCGAATGCACAATCACGCACGGCACAGAATGGAGTCCCTTTTGCTGGGGCGAACAACCGGAGCAAGGATGCGAAATTAAAAAGCGACCCTTCTGGAATCGAGCGCACACGTGTGTGGTTCTATCCGAAAACGGATAGTCGAGAATCGCTAGCGTTGGAAAAAGTCGACACCCCTACCGTCCGGGAGGAAATTCAGAGCCTAATAGGACAGGGTGGCCAGGATTAACCATTATATGCCGGGTAAAAAGTAGATAACTATCCTTCTACAGCGCACAGCTTATCCTGCTTTCGCTTTGCTTCTTTCTATCCATTTTTTTGTGTCTAGCCGGCGAGCCACGGTTACAACGACGACGACATAACAGTCAGTTTGATTACGATTTCATAAAAGCGATCGAACGCTTGCCAACGGGACATGGGACATGATTCCCACAATTCCGCTTCCACTGCTCTGGGACTTCAGTGTGAAGGAAACAGCAGGGACTCTCTGGACAAAAAAAAAAGCGAACAAGAAACTGCTCCGAATTAACAAGCCACTACAGCAGACGCAGCACCACTAGCAAACGGCAACTGACTGCATAAGTACCGGCAGAGGACCAATATCCAAACTTCACATCCTGGGGCTCCAAAGGCTCCCCGCCGCCATCGAGAGACGTGAGTTTCATCTCACTCGTTTTATGGTCCAGTGAAGAGTACACAGAAGGGAATGAAAAATATTGTGGAGGAAACACAGCCTTTTTTTCTAAACCCCCCTCCCGTTCCAATCGCCAGTGTAGATGTAATTGAAAAACTTTGCCAAAGCTTTTCCTTTTCACATTTTCCCGTTACCAAGTCGAAACCCGACATCGGTGGACGTGAAAGCTTTTCGAATCGTGCAAAGGGCCCGGATGCTGACGCGACGCTAGAGGTAACAGATTTTCCCATGTTTTTTCGCACCACACAAAACGGCACCCGGAAATGGATCCTTCCTGCCTGGCATGGCACACAAAACCCTCCTGCGCACACGAAACAACAATCCGCTTCATTGCGGACGCTGACAGGCAAAACCGACTACGTCCACGGGGCACGAAGGCACACGCACTAAGCCGGGGGACGAATTTTTCGCTTTTCTATGCGCTATAATGATATCATTCGCGTTATTCCTTATTCCAATCGCTGGCAAAGGGCTTTCCAGCACTGCATACAGCCGTTCGTACCGTTGCCGGGTACTGGGTTTAGCGAAGATAGTACTTGATTTTTATCGAAAACTTTTCTCCACAAAGGATAAGCGCGCGCGAAACGAGTGCATAAGGTGTATTATTATGATTCTTTTTTTTCTGACTTTCAAAAGTAGGTGCGGCCAAAGAGCAGCCAACACTGCTCCAACAATGCCGGATGCGCTGATGCGTCGGCAGTGGCAGAACGCAAAAGAGTTTCAGAACTTCCGCCGAATGAAGGCGCACTAATGGCAGCGAACGAACGCTTGAAAGGACAACGGAAAGGACTTTCAATTTATGGCACTAGCCGGAACGGCTCGACTGAAGGGCGCAGGTGAGGCAAGGTTAAAGGAGGGAGAGTGAAAAAAAAATGAGGTGATTTCCCGGCTAGTCATGACGACAAGAATTCTAGCTCAAAACTTAATTAACCCCGGATAAATCAGTGCTGTATATCTCTGTAGATTTCACCTCCATCATAGGTTTGCTCTTTTTCTTCCGTTCCTTACGAACCGTCGTGCTATCTGCCGGTACCGGTTTCGGTTCCGCATTTCGGAGGAAACTTTGCTTGACACAGTTGTCGGAATCTTGCCTCAAAATTGGAACACTGTCAACTGCAGAACGGAACCGAACAACCGTCAGCATCAGCACACCACATACAAAAGGATTCCTCTATTAAATTCCCTCCGTATCTATGCCGGCGGTATCATCTTTGCCGTTGCTGTTTACCCACAGCTAACCATCCATCACACAAGTTAAATTGCCGCACTTTAGCTTAGACGTCGCCCGAAAGCACTACTCCCGTCCGCCCCCTTTCCCGGGTACGGGTTTAATACCTCATGATTCACCATGATGAGTTCCCGGCGTGTTTGGGGCCAGCCAAGTGCAACTGCATTTGCCATCAGACAAATGATACGGAACTGCAGCCGGCAACGATTCTTTATCCCTCCCATCGGCACACACACACACGCGGTTGTGGTACGCTTTTTTCGATGCTTTCCTCAAGCGGACTTTACCTCTTCAATGGTTTTTTTGGAGTGAGTCCCGTGCGCTCGGGAGCAATCATTTTGCTAATCCTGTCGGCAACGAAGCAATTAAAACGGGTAAGACGTCCCGATTCTAGGAGCGTATCTTGCTACCATCTGCTTACGCTTCGGAACACAAACGGGCATGAGTAAGCAGGCGGTTTCGCACTGAATCACTTCTTCCCGTGCGCTTCGTCCCCCGGCACAGTGTTCCATCCGGCGTGCGATATGCAAACCAAGAACCTTTTTCAGAAACAAAACCGATGTTTGCAGTGCTTACCCATTTGTATAGGAACACATTTTGCAAAATGCAACAGTCGTGAGACGTTCAATAAATGCCAGGTTTTGTGTGGCAGAAATCTAATACCAGACCTACATCAAATTGGTCGACCGATGAACAAAGGAATGTTCAATCGGTCCGATTTGGCTCCACCCCGAATCTTCTCGAGTGTGTGTGATCATTCCAGCTGATTAAAAGTCAGTTGGAAAATTCATCCCACTCCAAGAGGAGACGATTACACGGTCCACAGATGTTCAACCATCTACCGTACATGTTTACTATTTACGTGAACAGAGGCTGCCTGCTCAAACAGCCAAACATACATACAAGTGTCCACATGCCACATTGACACCCCCTTACGCAGACACCAAACGGATATGGATAGATTTTCCGGTGCATCCAATGTTCCGAAAATCGGATTACGTCTTTCGGGATACGATTAAGGCACCCGGGGGCATGTCGGGTCGACTATCCGATCACAATACCAGAGCAGAGCAGCAGAACACGTGCGTCACAAAGGCGGATTTTATTTTTCACATCTCAATTGGGAGAGGTGGATGTGTTCCACGTGTGCTACTGTAAAGGGAATGCAACCTTCAACCTTTAGAGGTGTCCATCCGTGTTTACCTCGTACATGGAGCAACCGGTACGTGGTATGGAAGTCACCAAACTACAAAGGCAGTAATAGTGTTGCATTCCTTCAACGCGTGCAAGGGGCAATGCGTTACCGAATGCTCGAGTTTCACACTTTTTTCACGAAAAGATTTACGGAATATATTCCCACAAAGCGTTCACTTCACATGTGAATGGAAAACTGGAAACTGAGAATAGTTTGTGTTTGAAGCGAAAAATTCCCATCTTCAACTCACGTCCCTTATGTCTTTTATATGTAAGTGGTTTATAGGGTAAGTGTACCAATAGTGGGGGTAGTGGAATAAAATACCATTCCTATGACAAACTAAACGTAATAAACGTATCTTAAGGAATACGAGATGTTTGCTGGTCTTCTACGAATCGTTTAAAACACAAACGGTTTCATTCTGTGTTAAAATGGCTTAAATATTCAACTTGTTTCAAATAGGTTGCATCATTACGCAGAATTTCTTAACAATTCATAAGGAAAGGCATCTTTCCATAAAGACTATAAATGACAGAAAAATCATTAAAAACATATGAAGTCTTTCCGAAAATGCTAAAAAATTAATGATTTTTGCAAATATGCGGTCTTCAAAGTCTTCAAGTAATTCCATATTTGTAGTAGATTTTGGTCATAATGGCACAACAGGAACCAAAAAGACAGCCATGTTCCTATGCCATGTACCGTATTGGATCAAATTACGGACACTTTAGGCATTGTTTGCACATAATATTATGTAGTGAACAAAAATTAAATTGGTCGCCCCTCAATCACACACTTTCTATGATAAAAGTATAACTATCTCGTTTTAAACTCGTGACTGTCCAAATAGACATAAAGAGACGAACCGGTCCGCGATTTCGGCCACATTCTTGCTCCTTAAAATACAAACCAAACAGGACAAACAAAGCAAAACTACCGCTATAGTGGTTTTCCTCGATGAGTCTGCATGCAATTACAATTTACTTTGGCTGTCCGGAATATAAAACAAGATACAAAATCGTGATTCCAATTGCGGGCAAAATTAAATACGATTTTTTTAATAATTCTAAGAGTGATATGATAAACCACCCTAGTTTTCTCATTGATATTTATCTCAAGAATCGATGCAGATGTGCTCCAATGCAGCTAAACCAGAGGTCATTAATGAAGAATTTACACTTACGATTTGAAACTAAACTGCTAATAATAACCACCCAGTGGTAAAGTGAGCGATAGCGACGGATAGAAAATACTTATTTATTCCAAAAGTAGGGCAAAGAGTTCCAAAATAGGGTACAAAAGCACTATTTTCATTTGGAAATCTTCAGAACTTGACTCAACTCAATTCTTCCATAACATTTTTTTCTTTGTCATTAATTACTTCGAACTTTGAGCAAAAACCTACTCTCACGCTTGTCGATTATCATTTCAATCACACATTAAAACAATATCAAATCCTTTCAATTTTTTTCATTCTTGATGTTCACACTATCGACACGAATTTGCACATTACAAAACACAACATAAACGGTCGAAATGCACCAACGGCACTAATAGTGGTCTTAAATTATCTTCTGACATCATTCATCACAAGCTGGACAATACAGCTTATTAAAAAAGAGCAATTTTGCGTTTACAGACAGCAAAATTGGATGGTAAAGAAATAACCTTGTGGTAGTACGGTGTCATTCTTATGTCGTGCCAATGCGCCAACATCATGAGTATGAGAGTGATTGTGTACGATAAGTTTCTTGTAAAGGATTTTTTCCTCAGCTGTGCATAAAACTTTTAAAAGACAAGACAATAAGTTAATTTTTTTTTTGGTAAAACCTATTGCCTTTAAATGCGCTTTTAATATGGACCTCTGACGAGAGGTCTAATCAAAACTAAGTCCATGGAAATACAACCCCAAAACTGAACCTACCTTTCCACCGATGGTCAACTGGTAGCCCATTAGTGTCGGTGCCTTCAGCTGCACCGGACAGATGAAGCCCAAATCACGGTGCGTTCCGACCACACCGCTGCCCGCACCGACCCCACCACCACCCACACCCACCGACGAACCGGCCGATTTCCGATGGGGCGGTATGTACGGTGCGGCGACCGTTTTTGTCGGATAGCCTGCCGAGGATGCGCTCGTCGGTACCGGTGTCGTTTCGCTGGAGTTGTCCTTCGACACGCACAGATTACCGTCGCTGTTCTCCGGGAACTGGGAACATTCGAGATTTTCGGGCCACGGAAAGTTGAACGTTTTCATGATCGTTTCACAGGCCCGGGCACTTTCGCACAGGCTCCGACAGGGTGGCAGCGGATAGGGCAGTATGGTGCAGACCGGTGCGTACAGCAGACAGAGGAAGAACTTCAAATCCGGACTGCAATCGATCTTGACCAGCGGCACATACTGGTGCACCTCGAGCGCGGCCTCCTCCTGCTTCGTGTGGCCGAACCGGTTCGGCATTATCGTACGATTGTACGGAATGCCGGCACAGAACGGTATCGTGATCGGTTCGCAGCGATTGTGATGCTGGAACTCCTCGCCGGCAACGCTGGGCTCTACCTCGTGCGTCACGATCGTTTCCTGCTGCTGCTGGATTGCGATCGTACCGGGCAGCAGCCACAGCAGGATGGCCCATCTGGCCACCGATCCGCACCGCCGTAAAGCGGCCATTTTCGATTCGCTTGCTTATCTTCACCCCAAAACACACCGTTCCGAAACTGCACTCGTTTCGCTCGTGGCGAATGCTAATTTTTAGCTTTCAGCGGCCTTTTCTCGCCCGCTCAAACATATGCACACTCACACACGCGCGCGGACACGGAAACACAACCGGTAAACAACGATACTGGTCGAGAAACCATTGAACAGGTGCTTCTCTTTCCTTTCCTTTTTCGCAGCCTGCTAGAATTCTCTCACACACGAACGCACGGTTTCGCGTCGACCGGTGCATCCACTCGTACCGAACAAGGCGCCTGTTTGCGTTACGACGCTTGCACACACACGCACACCAATTAAAAGCAACGAGCACGCACTCACACGCCCGCAACCGCTACTTCACATCACGTTTTCGAAGTCGGCCGAAAAGTTACCGGGCACGGCAACAAAATAAAACACACCGTACACCGCACCGAAAAGGGAACCGACAAAACACCCACCCAACTACACGTACACCAAGCACACGCGCGCGCTAACACCACTACCACCGCAAAAGAAGGGAAGCGACGGATACCGGCTAGGCTGTGTACACCGCGCAGCCGGGAAAAGTGGCGGCGCGATTCTATTTCCCTTTTCCTTCGCAATTTTTCTCCAAAAAAATAAAACCAGGAGGGGAATTTGGCACGCACTTTTTTCTTCTCTCCGCTGCGTTGTCGCTTGCTGCTTTGATTGTAATAATAGACACTCGCAAAGCTGCCCGGCTGTTTTCTCGGGGCGTTATTTCGGAGCGCTTTCTTTCACGCCGCAACGGATTCGCAAAAAAACACACACACACTGTGCACTCCGGAATGCTTTGATGAGCCCAACAACTTGTAAATAAGATTGCAACTTTTTTTTTGCTTCATTTGCTTTGCTGCTCCGGTAGCATGAAAACAAAATGGATTTTTACCACTGTACGCCGTCAGCTATTCTCGCCACTGATTATATTATCGTAACACTAAAAGCACCACAGAGAAAACCCGTGCCGGGCATTCCGGTGTTTCACGACACTACCGCGAAGATATGCGAAATAAATACCGTACGGAATGCTTGCCTTATCTCATCGCTGTGGTTTGAATAATGCATCCACTTTGATTAGCATGCATTGGCCACTGTTGCACTATTGCTGTAAACATTCTTTTACGAAACACTGTTGTTGAACTGTTGAAACGCGACGCGACTACCACGACGACGACACGCGTGCGTCCGTGCGGATCGAGACTCGGAACACAAATGATGCTGGCTAGTGAACGCACCGCACGAGCGGGAATGAATTTACGGATGAATGAGTGAATGCACCTGTTTTTGCAGGGGTCGGCAAGTCGGGTGTTGTGCGGTGGATGAAAAATACGAAATTAAACTTACATTTCAAGAACACTATTTTCATTTCAGACGGAAGAACAGAACAGATGGTACGAAATATTATCCCTTAACAAAAGTTTGTCAATTTTTTTATGAAAATTTGCGAATCATAATAGCACTGGAGCTAATTTGGACTAACATATTCATGAAACGATTTGGTTGAAGCAATTTTGGGATGGTGCAATTTAACAAAACATTAAAACCAATCCAATTCTTTTATTTGTAACAGAAAAGTAAGCTGACTTTAAAAATGAACTATTTTGATAATATTAATCATCAACAGCTGCTAAGCCCTGTACTTGCAGGTGGTTGTTGGTTCATTCGTTCGTATGATTCTCTCTTTTTCTGTTCTGTTTGTCGATACGGAAAGTCCGAAGAACGTTCATTAGGCGCTGTGGCAGCTGCAAAGCAGCGTTGTTTGGTACGTTAGTTAAATACGATAAGCTGAATGTTGCTCCTATTGATATCAGCCTGCTTTGGAAAACCAGCTTTCTAAAAGTGTTATTTTCCAAATAATTAAATGGAGATAAAAATACTTCATTATTTGAGCATTAAAATAATGGATGAAATACGATGGCGTTACTGTCCAGCATACAAATACGGGATTTTAATTTGTAAATTGTTAGCTAGCCTGGTTGCACCTACGACAAGGCGAATTTTCATTGCTCAGAGACTGAAAATCTCCCAAATAACGTGATTTTAGCATAATTATATTACTTATTTCAGTAATAGGCTGTTCTAAATTACCAAAAAGAACTGCTGGCTTTTAAATTTAGTATAGAATTTAAAAATAAACACTTAAACGACTGTCAGCTCCTTTTTTCCAGGAACAAAATAAAAAACAACAGATGTTTCATGGTGAATAAGAAGCAGAAGCTAATACAAGAAATAATTACATAAATTAAATAAATCCAAAGTACTTAATCAAAATAAATGATGATCAATGTTAAAACTCAATTGAGTATGCCCTGGATAAGGAAAAATTACATGGAAGAAGTCCTTACAAGCCGTCATATCGGAATAAATAAAAGAATAAATAAACAACAATTTTGAAATTTACGATACTTGAACAGCCGGGACATATTTCACACCGTCCGCCGGTCCCGTTCCTTTATCCCACTCTAGTCATTGATTTAAATTTTTTGATTTACAAGACACTACTACCGCTTCGCAGTTTTGGCCTGTTACAGGAGTCCTTCAAACCACCCAATCGAGCGCCTTTGTCTGAGAATTGAATATTCCGGTCTTTCTGTCGTAAGCATCAACGTCATCACATTATTTTAATTTAACCTCCTATGTCCATATGATAAACTTAAAGGAATCTGGATCGTTCGGTGTCATTCTCATGACGTGACCAACCTATTAAGCATGAGCAGTCTAATCCACTGTACAACAGCGAATTCATCGTAAAGCTTTAATTGCTAGTCATTGTAGCGGCTTCTCTCTTGTCCTTTCTCACATACGGAGCCAAAAATCCTTCTCAATCCGAGTTTCTTTTTTCTCAATGTCGCCTAAGAGAGTTTCGTTAGTTTTAAACAAAGTTTCAGAGGCGGATTTGCGTACTGGAACCATATTAGTTCTATACTGTCTCATCTTCAATCGTCGTAACAGGTGTTCTGAGTAGAGAAATTTCCTCAAACTGTTAAAAGACCGGTCAACAGCAAGGTGCTTATTGAAATGTTTTAGTCAATGTTTACTTTTTGCACGAGATAGATAAAATTTTTTCAACTATTTATAAGATACTATTATCTATTTGTACGTCATCCCTGCCTAAGTGTCTGCGGAAACAAAAATTAATACAAACCACTTTAAAGTTAATTTTTTTTATTCAATGACCTTTTTTCGTGCGGGAATTGTTCCATGGTAGAGGGGTTTACAATAATGTTTTGCTACTTTGCTTTTAGTTTTTGTACAAAATAAAATTCTTTACATGCAAGCCTTATGTCGATGAATAACTAACCCTGTTTTCATTTAACGAAATACAAAAAGAACGGAAAAATTCAACGAATGAATGTTTTTGACGAAGAAATTCGACGGGAAGAACGGTATGCAAGAATGAAAGAATTATCTGAACGAAAGGCACACATAACTTATCGTTTCGATGGGCAATGCGTTACGCATAACGCATGAAAGTTATATCGTTGAATTGCATACGAACAGGAGTAACTAACGTTACGAAGAATTTACAGCCTACTTTACAGTTTCACACATAGATGGCAGTGTTGGCGAACATTCCTGATTATAAATGTAAAAATAATTTCCTTCGATTTTTGCCTTGTTTTGTAGAACTTTAATGAAACTACTCAATTTATTTTATACTCTAAATTAAAAAGTTCAAAAAAACAAACATAAGCAAAGCTTTGGATATTTTTTCCGATCAAATTAATTCAAATAACTTGTTCGTGGTATAAATTATAATAAAACACAATTTCTACGAGCGAACTGATAGTGTGCTCCATAAAGGCAATCCATCGTCTCCACCCCAATCCCCACCACCCGCTACACTCAGCGAAACAACATCAAATTCCAATTAGCTATCCCAACCGCGCGTGCAGATTCGTGTGGCAGTTGCAAACTGTGCTTATCTTTCACACCGATCGGCTCGGCGATCAACATCCGCGGCTGTTGTTTGCAATTTTTCATCACCAATGTCCCCGCGGATGGTGCATTCGCGCGCGTTGCTTTCACGGCGCAACCCACAACCAAACCCATCGACATGATGGAGTTTTACTGTACGTTCGCCGCCAGCCAGAACAGCTCGCGAGGGCGGCTGTTTGGTGGAGTTGTTGTCTGCCTTATTGAATTATTGCACCAAAGGATGGGTAGCGTTGTAATATGCGGCGATGGTGCTAGTATTATGCATGCGCATACATTAATCGATCGTGTTGCAGTGTGCGAACAGGGCTGGTGCTGGTGCAGTGATGCTACCGCAGATTATGAAGAACGGATCTGCGCTCACCTTTGACCGTGGGACAACGCGCTTATGTGTGTCCTGTTGCCGTTAACTGGTACTGCAACGCATTACGGCTACTAATTTCATATTAATTTGACAAAATGGATCCTCCCCATATCTCCTGGAACGATGCTGATACTATGAAGCATGGCTCTAGAGCTCATTAATGTTTTCTCTTTCATTTTGATTCGATTCACTATCAGAATGCTAACCCCGATGGTGTTTAAAGCCAAAATATAATCGAATGAGAGAAAGCATCCTGTATGTGTGTGGCTTGCTCACTTCGGTATGTAAACGTACGAATCAAGTTTTAATTCGTTGGAATTAAGTTCATCAGGTTGAAAGGAACTTCTATCAAATACAAGAGAAGAAAATAAATCACGTTTGGGCTATAAGATATTATGGAATCCGCGTAAGATATTATGGAATCTACAGTACGTAGCATAAATATACAATTATTTTTGTTTTGAGAATAAAACAAACTTTTTTTTTAAATGTAGATAAAAAATTCAATTCTTCACAGCAACTGTAAAATAAAGTTAAGCGTAATTCCATAATATATATTTTGCATCGCATTCTTGCCTATCCGAAATATAATATAAAAATAATTAATGAATTGGTCGCAAACTAAATGGTGTTTCATTCGTCACTTGTATGATCCGAGCGGAACTTCCCTGGTAAAAAATTAGTTTGCTAAAGAAATGTCGAGAAAAAACCACAAAACTTAAGCGTTTTCTACTGTTTTATTAATTATTTTTTCATCTAGCTCGTTTTTTTTCAAAAGGATAAAGATCGTTCAAACCATTTCTTATCAATAATTAAATTCATTAATTATTGGGATTGGTGGTACTTTCTCTAGAAAGTATACAAATTTGCAGATAAAACTAATTTTTTTTATCTAATTAGAACGACCATACCGTATCAATATATTTTCAATCGTAGCAGGATCAATAGCAGTAACAAGAGGAAAAATTAAATAATTTGACTCTTTTTCTTCGCTCCTTAGTCTTAGTCTAGATATCTTTAAATAAATAATATTTAATAATAAAAATGGCTAGTCTGGGGGCGCATGGCATAACAGGCGGTAGGTGGAAAGTCCAGCTTTCTGGCCTTCCGAAACGTCGTGGGATAACCAGGCATTAAACAGAGCCTCCGGCTCTACAGAGGTACTTGAGGGCTTGAGCGAAGGGCCAGTCAGGTGCCTGGTCACAGCTTTGCCGCATACGTATTAGCTGCATGCCTTTGTCGGGAATTTGACGTTCATGGCAGCAGCTCTCATTTTGCCGTCCAGCAATATAAAAAAGTTTGATATGCACCTCGTATGAACCGTATCCGGCAAATGCGGATGCGGCAGAGCTGTGACCAGTCCCTCACCCTAACAACCCAAAGGAACAATTCAGCAATTAAAGAGCTATTGCGGTGTTGATTACTGTCTACAAGAAATTCTTCCTAATACTACAAGATCGACTTGTCCCATTCGTAGGAAGCGAAACAGTAGAACGTCGATTATCCGAGGCCTGATTAACTAGCGGACGTTCACCATACGGCAGATCTTGGAGAAGATGGCGGAGATGGCCACTCTTACCATCTGCTTCATCGACTTCAAGGCCGGTAAAACTTCACAACGCAATGAGCTTTTCTGGAATAATGGCCACCTTACCAGACTGGTGCAAATCGCAAATGACAGCTACCGTCACATACCAAGTGATAGTGGATGGAAATCTCTCAAAGCCGTTTGTGTGGAAGGACAAGGAAGGAGCCGCTGGAATGACGAGCTCTACGAGCTGTACGATGATCGCACAGTCGTACAGAATTAGATTCACCAGACTCCGGAGGGCTGGTTATTCCATGAGAAAGACACCGGACAACCAAGCCCCTAAAATCCTTTCAGGTCGTCCACATCGAAAGAGAAGTTGGCCCCATTTTGAGATACAGTGATGGCGCTTGTGAAGTTCGCCAGAAAGCCTGGGATAATAGAGTGGTAGACGACGTGAGTGGTTTGGAGGACTCCTGAATCGCCAAGCGGTTGTATCGCCGAAGCGGTTGTAGCGAAGAAATGTTTGACTAATACTTTGTACTTCAAGTCTTTTGCGAACAATCAGTAAGGCTTCTTCTTGTTCTTATCCTCTTCTGGCTCTTATCCGGCGCTACAAACGCTTGTCGGGGTCTTGCTCTACTGCAGAAGTCCTCTAAACCACACACGGTCGAACGTCATCCTCTGCCAATCTATTCCCGGCCTTTCTGGTAGACCCATCAACGCCATCACTCCATCTCAGTTTGGGCATACCACGCCTCCTCTGTCCATGTGGACTACCTAAAAGGATTTTACGGGCTGGGTCGTCTGGTATCATTCTCATGACGTGACCACCCCACCGGAGCCTAGCGAATCTAATACGAGGTTGTAGTGTAGTACCAATAGATGAAGTTAGGCATACCTTGTGGAGCCCGCTGGAGTTGAAAGGGTGAAAAAACTCTTCACGCACATAACGATAAGGCGCCTCCGTGGCTGCTCCAATGCCGATCTACCATCCTGTTAAACTCGGTGTGAGCTTGTAGACCTTCCTGCGTTGGAATCTAGACGTTGCCATGCTCAAGCAATTTTAATTACCGGCTTACTTCTTGGGGTTACCGATGCGCCATGCCTCCTTTCTCTCATTCCTCTTTATGTTCCAACCCGGTCTCGTTCTTCAGATAAATTGTCGTCCTTCAGACTGGCCGTTCTTCAGATAAATTAAAAAAAAATAGCAATAATAATACCAGCAAACATATCAAATTAATCGGTTCAAAAGTCCCCAGGAAATTTTGCGAATGGATTTGTGCAACTTTATTTTTAGAAACACGCGTTTGAACTTTTAATACGGGTTACATGACCATGAGCTTAGTCTTTGAGATGTAACTAAAATTTTAAACGTAACAGACAAGACAAAACAGTGTAATTAGAAAATTTAAAATATTAACAGCTTTATGTGAATTGATTGTCCAGTATGTTGCATCAAATGAGCTATCCATACTGTAATAATTTCGTCATCACGCAGTCCCGTTACTGCCAATCCGTGATGCAACATTATATTTCAAAAGTGAAATTAATGCACCACTTGCGGTCACGCTACGACGATGCAGTTGCACTGCATCTTCCATCGGACAGTATGCAAATAGACTTGTTAGCCGTTGGATTAAATTTGCTGTGCCAATTGGTAAGTTGCCGTATTAATCATCGCCAGCCATTTGACTAGCCGGTCAAATGCTACCCGCTGGCACGATTAGATAACCTGTCCCGAGTGCGATCGATCGAAGGAGGAAACAAAATTAATCATAAAACTTTGCCCCAACGATCGAAAAGGAAGCGAACGGAGCGCATCGCTTCGGGGTATGATTGAACCGTCTCCAGCAGACCAACCGATTCAACCATCACCCACTGTCATGGTTGCGCTTCAGCCAGCCGGCCACATGCTGTGACGTGCTGTGGTACTGCTCTCGATGGAAGGAAACTGCGCCAACATCAAACGCACGCATCCTACTCCTGTTGGGTGTTTGGTACATGGGAACAACTTTATTCCGCCCGCAGCGCATCCATTCACGTGGCGGTCAACTGTCCGACTGCATGTCGCAAGGCCGACGGCGGGCATATGTGCCCCACCAAACTCCGAAGGTGAAAGTTGTTCCATTAATTGTCGGCTCGGTCCTGATTCGGACAAATGGTCGATTAATCTTGAACTATTCCCGGTGCGGACTAATAGGACTTCACGTGCAGACCGGGAACAAACAGAGGATTAACTGGCACTGGTAATGCTTCCTCGCTAGCACCGTAGTAATACAAGCCGGGTAATAATCACCCGGAATGGGCCACCAAATCGGTCAACTTCACAATCAAATCCTCTGAAATCGCACAACTCAACTACCTGTGTGGGGAACTCTGTTTCAGTTTGGGAGGGAGGTTTTGGTTTTACGTTACCCATCGTCAACGGGAGTTGTTATGTTCAGCTCATCCGATTTGGAAGTGATAATAAAAATGCACACTACGTATGTGTGTATGTCGCATTTTATAGCGGATTAAATAACGTTTTCTGTTGAAGGGAAGCGAACGACATTTTGTAAACATTTATGACATGCTGCAGGTGTTGTTTTGTACGATGTTAACTACTTCCTAGCAGTGGTTTAGTTTCAGCATGATTGTATGATTATAATTGTAGAACCAATATACAATCCATGCGCTTTTTTTTGTTAATGTCATGTCAAGTTCTTTTGTTTAACAGTACTTATACAACCATTGATGTTGGAAGTGGACTTTAAACCCGTAACAGAAAAAAAACCATCCGATGGCAAAAAGAATTGGTCATGTCGAATATCTTTTTCTGGTTGGCTAAAATCCGTCGTGGCCAAAAAAGCCATCTTGTAACACGGCCATTAATGTATTAAATGGGGTTTTAAACAGCAATTCTTGCAGATAAAAGTTTCATTAGTTATAATTGAAACTGAAAACATAATTCAAGTTTTTTGTATGGAAATGTCTGTTCTAATATGCAGTATAATTTACCCATAATCCGGTTGACGGTTAAAGTACGGTTTTAATACATGTCATTTAATTCCTTACACTAATTCTTATTTATTCGTAACCAATCAATCTAGACAGAAACATGAAAGTTAGATCTTGTTCGTTCAGCGGCAGTCCAGTTGAAGGATTGAGAAATTCCTTTTAAATCGTATTTAAATATAAAACATAAATGATTGCATTTGGCAAACATTTCCATGGTTTTAAATTATATTAGCATTTTCAGGACAATAATTCCTCATAAATTTTCCCAAAGTTCAGGTTCTCAAGATCCATAGCTTGTGCGACTTTGGGAGATTCCCAACGATGGATGAAAATTCCTAACAATCGAAAAATCACTTGACAGAATATCCCCGGTTCAAAATAATGCAATTTAATAACGATATTTGGTTCATTGATCCTCTGGCATCTCTGGAGATCGTGCGCCCATTCGAATGAAATCTAGGCTTAGGTTGTAGGCGTTGGCAAAGTGCGGCCCGTGGTCAAAATCCAACTCTTTCAAAAGATTGTACCTGGCCCGATAGAAAATTTGCAGGACCTCACAAAAATCACAAGATCCCGACACCACGACATATCTGCGAAACATGGTCGTCATAAAAATGTAACACATTTGTCCACCTTTTTTGATCATCTTTTCCCGCCCAGTATGACTTTAAGGTTGCTTCAATATGAAGTCTAGAACGCATCCGGTAATGGAGACAATTTGGTTTATGATGTGTTTCACGCCCATATAGAAACCTAACGTCAAAGAAACGATTGTCGGTACCATGTGACAGGGCTTTAGGTTGGCAGAGTTTGGTAAATAATTCCAAAATCCGACTGATCAGTAATATTTTATTTTCTAATTCATGACAGTATGCTAAGCATTTTGAGGGAAGTAGCTTTGGCAAGAAAAAAAGTATAAAACATTAAAAAAGAATTGCGAACAATTTGCAAGCATGGTTATGAAAAAAACCCTACGTACACCCTTGCAAACCCAATACGCTTGAATAATCTATAAGAAAGTGTTAACAAAGTGCATACGATATCATCTATTTCATGTGTCTTAAACCGTGTTTGGAGTGACTGGCCAGCAGTTTAGAATTGTTTCTACTGTCTGGACCTATTCGTGGAAGGTGTGCTTGAAAGGGCCTTGGAGTACCGCAAGCTTATATTGAATTTTCTTGATGTTAAATGGTTTGTTGGTGTGACCTCGTCGTCCTTACTACTACAATATGCTAATCTTTGTGCTGTAAGTTGTGACGTTGTAGTTGCGCCAAAGAATAAAAATGTAAATTTTTGATTTTTAAACTTCAATTATTTATTTTAATACTTTATATCACATTTCAGAGGTTTAATTTTATTTTCATTTATTTTATTACTTTTATAAAGGCTTTTTGTAGTATTAACAACCGTATATTGTTAATACCGTGTTTATATACCGTACGGTTAGTATATATTTACTAACCATCTGACAATCTGCTAGACAACTCATAAAGTTTCCAACTCCTTTTTTTACAAAGCTCAATCAATTGAATGATGCGGAAAATGTTGCTGATAATTTTTAAGATTTGTAGCCGGATTTATTTTGCGATTAAGAAAACACTTAAAATCCTATTGTTATTTATCAAAATTATCAGTTACAGCTGCTTATTATCACAAATTCCGAAACGCAGTTTCGTAACTTTTATCAATATCCCATGCTTTTGGTATGGTTGCAACCGTCTAATGCTTCAAACTTTCGCTAAACGTTTGTAATTAGAACATGTAAGGTTAGTTTGTAGAAAACAATTAAGACAATGTGTAAAGATGAAATATATTGCACATCAACAATAAAATACTGGTAACTGGTAAAACATTTAGAACGGCCAGCCCGTGTTGAATTACTTTCACCACATAGCCGGAAAGTCAATTTTTAGTATGGGGAAAGGTACGGTAAATGATTCTGTACCGGTCCTGTTGTGTGGGAGCAGGTATCCGTTATCAAATACACCACCAAACCACCTTGCTACGCCAATAAAAAGTAATTTTAAAATTATCTCAAAACTGATAAAAACCATAAAAATTATCTTATAAGATCATGCAAAATGATTGAAAATTTATGTTACATGCGGAAAATGCTGTGTAAGCTGAGGAATCTACCAATAGAACAAAAATAACACTCTGTTCTAACAGTGGAATAGATTATGGGAATATATTTTAAAATATTGATCGTTTATGATTCATGATGTACAAACATGTTTTAAAATCAGAATGAATTCGAAATTGTCTATCAAATCGAGAAAACGTGATTGCTTTTGTTGATTTTTTTTTAGTTTTATACTTGTTCGGATGCTAATAGCATTATTGTTTTTGGTACTCCTTTGGTTTTTTGTTTGACGTTTGGTACATCTTTTTTATGTTTATTACAGAGTTATAAAAGCACTTTTTTATTTGTTTATGCTTTTTGTTTTTTATACTTTTATGCGAAATAATGATCACATGCATCCTAACAAAATTTACACCGGCAATGTGATAAAAGGAGTTAATCCACGTTGAAAGGAGTTCTACCATTTATGACCGAACAATGTAATAGAATTGAACTAGAAACTAATCTGCAAAATCACTAAACTAACAACAAAAACAACAACAACAACACACTAATAAGCACAACTACCACAACAACAGCAGAACCAAATCAAACCTGTACAAATCCAATAAGCCGGACTTGTGATTCTATCAACATTAGCAGCACCAAAATCAAAAGAAAAAGGATACGCAAAAGCATGAATGATGTATTATTACAAAACAAAGAAATGCTTGACGAATTGAAGAAAAAGAATAAATTGCAGGAAAACCTCATCAAGCAAATGTAATTAACACGCGAACTGAAATAGAACCAACTACCTCATAATCTTTTTTGATTACATATGCTTCCTAGCTAAGCAATTAAAAAACCGCATTTGACAACTAGAGTTGTCGCGTGTCAACAAAAAAACAAACTCGTTGAAAGCTGATTATCTCTACAACAGCATCTCAGATTTTTGAATAATGTCGATTGGTTTACCGTTTGGTTTGGCTACCTGAAATCTCAATAATTTTACACTTATTGCTTGGGACAATAATTGCAAGTGGACTTCAAAAACACAACAGTAATAAAAATAGACAACTTTCATGAAATAGTTATAGAAGATAAATTGTTACACTAACAACCGCAATAGATAGCATTGTAAACGTGCACGTGCTGCATTTCTCACGGTACACCAAAATCAACGAAAAGTGTATCATAAATAAATGAAACAAAACTGCTACATACGAAACAAAAATCCAAAATCAATAAAACCTTCTTGAGTTATCAAGAAATGTGTAAAGATAGTTTTAACATTCTGCAAAAATAACGTAAGAAATGTCGAAATTTATTACTTTTTTTGGCAATACGGCAGAGAGCCATAATCGAAAATATATTTTTTTATGTATTTATTACTCATTACAATACTTTAGATACAAGTTTTATTGTTCGTTTCTATTGAACACTAACGAACTTGATATTTTGATACCATAATAAGCATACAAACTAATTTGTTATTTTAAATGCACAAGAAGGCAGGAAATATTTCGCGTCACAAATAGTTGGATGACGCATCACGGAAAGCGTTTAATATTTTCATTTAATTTCGTGATTTTGTGCGTTTTTTAAACACCTTTTCTTAATTTTCTG
This sequence comes from Anopheles marshallii, assembly GCF_943734725.1. Lineage (NCBI taxonomy): Eukaryota > Metazoa > Arthropoda > Insecta > Diptera > Culicidae > Anopheles > Anopheles marshallii. The sequence goes on along the minus strand of NC_071326.1, from coordinate 64,097,579 downwards.
CCTTAACTGATCCGCCCATTATTATCTGGATACAACACAATTGAAAACATACCATCGAAACCAATTGGAAACAAACTAGCAAATGATGTTTCGAAATACCCGCCCATTTACGTCGCTTACCATCCATCATCAGCCCATTCCACCGAGGCGAGTGATTTAAATCTTGCTGACATATTAGCGTGTCGTATGAAAAATGTCCCATAAATTGGGTGCTAACGGGTGATCCCCGTACGAAAGACACCCGAAGGCGAACCGCTTCCTTTGCCTTTGATTTTGAACCGCAGCGCGCAAAGAAAAGTAACGCCGGCTGGAACGGACCTGGGCCCATGATCCTGGTGACATTTATAGCTTCCCACTATTAATAGGTGATACGTCGCTTGTACCGATGCGCATCCCGTTGCCGGCTGTGTCCGTTGCGTATCGTTTCCCGATCGGAGCAGGCTTAAAGAGCAGCGTGAGCAGCTTTTATTAGGGATTGGCCCCACATGCACCACGCTTATCCGTCATCCACCTGGGCCGGTCCGTGATCCGGCGACATCGAGTGAGCGAGTTTTTATTAAATTAAATTCTCTAAATTTGAATGATTTATGCTCGCCGAGACGACCGTTCGTTGCGACGCTGATCTCGGTGGGCTGGTACGTTCCGTTCAGCTGGTTTCGAGTCGGTCCGGTCGCCATCGTTGCCGTCGTCGAGTGGAGAACATGTTACAATAACCTGATCATCTCATGATGGAATTCATGTGGTTTTTCAGCGATTTTTTACACCCATCGGACCGACGATGGGATGCGTACGGTTGGGAGAAAGCGCGCGTCCACAATAATAGAGACGTGGTGCCAGGCTCCGGATGATGGTCCTGCCTTCGGACGCCTCAGACGGTCGTCAGGCGCGCTGATGAATGTTGAGTGTGATGACTTCTAATAATTTATTACATTTTTATTATTCCATACATATAAGGGTGACACCCCGAAGGGTAGAAAAATGTGGCCGGGTGTTGGAGTCGGTGGACGGGAAACACATCTTTTAGAGCGCAAGATGTGTGAAAATGTGACCGGAGTGCCTCCGCAAGGATAGAATCCTCGACATCATCGTTGGCGGCGTAGCTTCGAGCGTGTTTTTTTCTTCATTTAGTGGTATACATACTGGCAACACAGCACTGGTAAGGGTGATGCGAGGCCAGAGGCAAACGATCGTTAAAAAGGGCCCGGATGCGGTTATTAATTTTATGTTCATTTCCATAATTCCAAGACAGTGCGGCGACCAGCAAACGGTCTGACATCATGTTCGCTCGCTGCACAGTAAGGAGGTGAAATAATAAAAAAAATGTAAGTAAAACTTTCAACGTTTGTGTATGCAAATGGGTGCCCCGATTGTGATGAAGATGAGCTCGAATGCAATTAACTTTTCACCAACAGTGATATGAACCACAGTTAAACACAAAACGACAAAAGAGATTTTGAAGTTGATTTGGATATGATAGGTACGGTTTGGTGACTTTGGGTGTGAGTTTTGCATTAAATTTGTTGTAATATTTAGCGTGCATAATATAAAATAAGAGCGATTTTTCGACAATATGTTTGCGCCCATCACTGTGTGTGCGCGCACAGCTTAACGTCGATCGACATGAAAAGCATGCGAACCGGGCGCTGCTTTAAATTAACGCCGTAATGTAGGCGCTTAGAGTTCGGATTTAATTAGAACTAATTCAACGATCATCAAAATTCTTCCATTCTCCAAACACCCAATCCTCATCTAGCGCGTGATGGAAAAAAGGCGTCGTAAAAGTGATGAACCTCCGCACCGCTCGTCGACAGTGTGTGCGCTCATTAGTACGCTCGAAATATTGGCGCTACGGGGTGCTTATTGGCATGAGGAAAAGAACGAAAGATTGCTTTCAGCGCAATCGGTAATGAAATGCAGCTGGAAAGAAGAATGTGCATGCTTTATGGAATAGAGCAGCAGAAGAAGAGATTTTTTACAGTTTTACATCAGAATACAGAAGCGAGCATCATAATTTCACAATGGACGGTATGTTGACAATCTCGTGGCGTTTTATTACATCATCAGTGATAATTAACGGCTACAAAATGCATTTACATGAAAACAAAGAATCAAGCATATTGCTAATGAAAGGAAGTTGGCATTTTAGCAATTCTTATTTATTAATACATATCACACGTTTTGGGGATATGGGTTTGCTTCTTCGAGTCACACAGACAATTTCCCACAACTATTCAAATAATTAGATGGTTTGATTGAACAAACTTATAATTTATCCTACAAATATTTTCGATGTTGATGTTATCGATCCTTCAAGAATAGCCAACCGGCTGGTGCTGGCCTAACGTATAACGTTCTCTTTTTTAAGCTAATCATTTATTATGTACTCAGCATTTACATTACCACGTTTAATTTGGATATATTGTATAGTGCATCATTTTAGTCTTTTTTCACATCCAGAGTTCGTTCCTAATTGATGCGTTCCTTTTCCTGTCAAGTTCCGATGCCTGTCATTTTGTGTCAATTTGTACTGCAAGTTCGTTATCAAGCGATTTTTTATTCATACAGCACATAAAATTCTTTAACTTCTCACCCCTAACCACCCTTTGTTTTCACCAACTTTCCATTCCCAATTGATTTATCTTGCTTTATGAGTTGTCATTTTGCTATTAAGTTAGACTTATGTATTAGGTTTAGGCTTAGCAGTGAAAATTTATTCAAAAGCCCAATTTTTTATTACATCGATCAGAACTGAACAGCAAATGAAGTCAATTTGACAGTTTCTATCAGTCTTATAAATGTTACATCCAGGTTGAATTAATGATTTTTACGTTACGTGGAGAATGATTGTTCCCTTAATCAATTATTGTTTACAATATATAATAATCTGCTCAAATAATACATATTTTCCATATTATATTATTCCATTTGATTTTATTTTTCTTCAAACTATAACTTTACTGTTATTTAGAATTTATAAAACTAGATTTTATATAATTGTTTAAATTATAATAAATCCCGTTCTAAAAGTACAAGAATTACAGTTAATTGAATAAACGATTATGGCCGTTTTGAATTTAATTATTTCCACATTGTAAAGCGATTATGATATCTAGAAAACATCCAAAAACTTCTAAACGTTTTGGCGGAATCGGAACAGGGGCAGCGATTGCCAAATGGTTTGATTGCCATTTCAACAAATCGGGTACCAGTTTGCTTTCGATTCCACCATTTGCCATTCCCGGCACACCGTACACACCACTTGTGACGAACCTTGATCCCGAACAATCACTGCTCCTTCGGAACCCAACAATCATCTAATGATACACTTCGAAATGCAAGCTTCCAAGCCCAAACCTAAGCTCCCGAAGCGGAGCAAGAAACCTCTTCTGTTTTGCTTACCGTCCAGCCGTTTTCGTTGGCTTCGATCTTTCTAATGCTCAACCGAAAAGTGCACCGGCAAGTCATTCCTTGGCGCTGGGTGCACATTTGCGAGCTGTAATTTGCACGGCGCTTTTCGCCCCGTAAAGGTTATTTTCTGGGGAGGAGAGCACGCGTGCTGGAAAGGAAATTGAGTCGGTTGATTTTGAAAACTTCCACACCCGACCGCTTTTTTTTTTGCAATGGGGTTTTTGCGTTCATTTGCGCTTGGTGAAGGTGACCATCGGAAGGTCGGAAACGGTGACTGTTTCAGTGGTAATTACTGCAGAAACTGTGCGGAACTGTGCTAACGATTATTGCCGAACCCTGCAGTAGATTGGAGTGGCGTGCGATTTACTCTTAGTCAAGCGGTTTGAACGATGGCAAGGATGATGATGATGATGATGATGGTGTTGGGATTGATGTGTTGGTTAGTGAAACCAGAAAACATTTGGTGCAAATTTTACGGTTTAGGAAAATATTATTTTAGGATGACTAGAATTTCTTTGAAGAAAACCAACGCGTTAAGAGTAGAATCGTTTAATTAATTTTAAAATTAATATTTTATGTTCTCTGACCAAATAATATCGAAATATTTTGGGATTGCTTTAAAAACTTTAAATTAAATAGAAATAAAATTATAAAATAACTGCTTCGTGTTTCATGCTAAATGACATTTCCAGGGATGCAATAGGGGTAAAATATTACTCATAATCCATTCGTATGCCCTTTATGCACGGCCTACACATCGCTACTATGTAAACCGACTGATATAAAATAGATAAACGATCCATGGCCCGCCGAAATGGGAATGTTTGTCATTTTCAATGTAACATGCTCTCACGGCTTTTACGCTTTCGTCTTCAAGCGAAAACTAGCAGCAACGATCCTGCCCGATTCTAACCCGAATGGCAAACAAAGCCATTCAACTAAAAGGGTAACAAAACTTTCTCACCCCCTAAAATCGTGACCCATCCAGCGGAAGGCTGCGCCTAACGAAAAGACTTGAACGGCCGGTTCGAAACGAGCCCGCCGTAGAGACAAGACCTCGCTGCGCTCGCAAATGTTGTATTATAATTTTATAAATGCTCAATAAAATACAATAAACCAATCAATAATCAATTGCATGCAGCATGCACACAATTCGGCAGCATGGAGTCTATGGTAGCTGGCGAAGATTGAAGTGCCTTTCGGCAGGAAGCCTGGCCATCCCCTTCCAGACGAGGCTCGATGTCACTGCAGACGAGCAGCCTGTGTTCGGCTGTGTGTTTGATTTTTTTTTTTTGGTGCCCCCTTCTCACTGTTTTCCAAATGCTTTTCATGACCGTTCAATGCCATAGCGATGGAGGAATCTGTATTGAAATGACAAAAAAGTCGTGAATTTCAGAGAAATATGATGCAGACGGTCTGATAACGTACCCACTCCGGAGACGAACGGTGGTGCTGGGTTGATGATGTTAGAATAGGATTTCGGTTCGCCGTTCGATGTGCATCGTTGTGCAGATTGAATGGTGGTAGAAACGATGCACCATGAAGCTTTTCACCTTCACCAACATGACTTTAAATCCGGCAAACATGACATTTTCTTAGTTACATAAAACGATTTATGAAAATGGTTTAGACATAGTTAGTTATTAGACATATTATTTATAGAAAACGTGAAAATTCGTGAAGGAAGTATTTAAAAAAAAATAATAGTAATGACAAAGTCAAATGGCAATAATTGTTAAATTTTGTTCATATCTGCCAGATTTTTATCTACTTCAGTTGTTTTTTTTAGTTAATGGTTTTTTTACAATCTGTTTTCTTTACTCTTTTTCATTATCATCTATAAATTCGAATTTTTATAAAGAACATTACGAAAAATTTCTTTTTTAACATGACAAGCATTTTAATTTTAAGAAATTTTCAAAACATGGTTTTAAAAAAGTCTTCCGTTTTATTTTGAAAATTACACAACTCCAATCTTTATTTGTGGATCGACGGAAACTGATGTCTCCGTGTTCGATCATCCACAACAATCCGCTTAACCCAGCGGAAGAAAGCTCTTCGTGCTTACGGGCGGCTTTAATCAACTCCTACCCCTGTGCTCTGCTGTGTCTTTTCGCGATATCGCAAATGTTGTACAGCGACCCACCACGAAAGCTGCCCATGTTCTGGCTGGTTCTGTATGCTTCCGTCACGGGCGCAAACATTTACGTTCACTCGTCCGAAATCGCGCAACGCGTGAGCCAGGATGGCGATGGCCGATCAACGAACGTCTGGCTTAAAGTTTATTGTAATTTCCATCCCGATTACATGCATACACGTATGTCGTGTAGTAGTTATCCATCGTATGGCCATCGTTGCGAAGCGGCAAAAACCCACGACGGCGTACCCTCATTTGATGATGTTGCTCGGGCAATGTTGCCTTGTCACTGGCGTCATCGAACCGTCGCCGATCGGGGAACCGTGACGACACTTCTTAAAAAAGCCCCCTTCTGGAATTGTTTTTTCTACCTCGTCTGCCCGGTCCTACCGGTTGGATCGATTAATGTAGGAAGTGGTTACACCAGTGTGTGGACGAAGGAATTTGTTAATTAGATGCACTTAACCTTAGCAAAGCGAATGGACAGGTGTGGAAGGTGCTTGTTGTGCCGGCTGAAGCAGCATTGTTAGGTTGCCGCCTAACGAATTTCTTGGCTCGCGAAGGTCAATGTCAAGACGGGTGTTTTTGTTTGTTGTATTCAAATGGCCACGCCACGCAGCAATGACCTTGGCACACAGAGCACAGAGGTTAATGGGAATGGATGCGATTTTCTTTTTTTTTTCGAGCAGCTTCTAGCACTATTATGCCGGTTGTGGGGCAAAATCAACCTAGCAATTAAGCTGGAAGCATTTCAATTACTACTTCTGATGAAGCTGAGTGTGCTTTGAATCATCATCATCGTGATTAATCTCCGTGATTGAAATATTATTGTCTGTCTTTTTATTGTCCTGTAAGGCTTAAAAAATGTTAAGCAAATAATTTGAAGATTGTTGCGTAGATAACAACCTAAAAGTTTTGACTCGGAAAAGATTTAAAACAACACAAGTTTTATTGTCATGCCGGAGTATAGAACTAGTGTAGATGATTCAATGACAGGTCACAGAACTCAGAATTTGAACATTCACAATTCAGGTAAAAACAGTAGAGATTGTATACCGCCTAAATTGCATAGAAGCATCCTTAGTACTCAGTTTCAACCTTAGTCATTGATTTTTGATAAGAATTTTACACATTTGCCCTTTTAAAGCTTATCAGGATTAAGCCGGAAGCTTGTTAACCTATTAGATTTTTCAAAACGATATGTTCGAGATGAGATATACACTGAAGATTGGAAAAATGACCATAAAGAAACTCTAGATACTGTGTAGAGTGAGTCTGTTTATAGTGAAAATCCTAACTCTCAAGTTGTTTATATCGTATCAAGCTTGGGGATAGTGTGTCACTAGCCTTCATCAAGTAATGTCAAGTGATGCCCTTCTGGAGATGCAGCTATATTTGTCTAATACATTAGCAATAGTTCAATTACAGTTACAATTACATTGACAATAGCATTAACAATACAACGATACAACGATTAACAACTACAACGATCTGGATGTATTAGAGACTCAGGGATTGTTAGCGTTAACGCTTCTAACTATGCCTCTAAACGTGGGTTGGATGGCTAAAACGTCAGGACACGAATGTTGTGGAAGGATTGTGCGCGCGATGCGTTATGCGATCGCCAATTTTCCATCCAACCACAGGACGAATTCCTGGTTCTGGAACAGACGTAACAGGGATCCTTCTTGCTAAGAAACTCTGTTCTAGACTTCCCATGGCTAATCTAAATTACCGTGGTAATCAGATCCTATACATTTTATTTCGAATGACAATAGGATTTTGTGACTCCACTAGCATGAAAACGCTTTTTTTGTTCGCTAGTCCGACCAGGCTTAAAGTACGAATTGTTGTAGTGTTCCGTCAGTACATATTTAAACGTGCCATATCTATACTAGCATCAATAAACTATTCAACAAATCCCTTCAGTCAAAAAGCTTTCCGTTTCTATGGAAAACCCCGTGGATGTTCCCAGTTTGTAAAAAGTTGAATAGAAATGAAATTACGAAGTTCTTTACTTCGTGCCTTCAACAAAAAGGTCGAAATACTGATTAGTAAACGGCTTCACGGCTTTCGTTATACTATCTGCACTGAACAGCATGGTTTTACCCCAAACCGTTCAATTGAGGCTTATTTAGCTACCTTTATGAACAACTGTTACTCAAGCTTTGACAAAACATGCAGATTGATTGCGTATACACGGATTTCAAGGCTTTCGGCATTTGGTCAGATCAAGATCAACCATACGATTTTATTGGCGAAACTTACGAAATACGGGATAAACAGAGACCTAGTTCATTGGATTTAAAGTTTACTATCAAACAGGTCCATTAAAGCAAAAATTGGAGCGTCTTTTTTCAGAGCATTATCAACTTCATCAGGAGTTCCTCAAGGCAGCGCTACTATTTTCAATTTTTATGAATGACATTGTAAACTTTCTACCTAACGATAACAAATTATTATACGCCGACGACCTTAAGATCTACCTGCCTAAAGTTTCCACAACGAATCTAAACTCGTTGGGAAAGAGCCAAGACAGGAGGATTTACCGTCCGACTTGGCGAGAACAGTCAAACGCAAGTTCTTGTTGAGTTCTGGTTTGAAAGTCGCTTTATTAAAGATTTATTCTAGCTTATATACTAATTTCCTGCTGACCGATCCTGGTCAGCAGTTTTATACAATTTTCAGTTTTGCTTAACTTAATGCTGACCAATCGCGGTCAGCATTTTTATCCTGCTCGATATCGTTTATTTTTAAAGTTGTCTTGCATGCATTTTGCTCCGCCGATCGGCCGTGTTGACCCAATCTTGCGGTGCTGTCGTCAACACTGCCAGTATCTACTATATTCGATTGCCATGCTCTTCAAAAGTGTTTCACAGAATTCAAAAGTTTGTGGTGCATTTGCAATCAATTACACATTAACGTCTCCAAATGTATTGTCGTTACTTTTTCACGAAAAAAGCGGCTATTAGTTATGTTAATCAAATTGCAGGAATAACAGTTCCTCGTGATCTCGGAGTGCTTTTAGTGCTTCTAGCAGACTGACACTTCAACAACACTTCGACTTGACAATTTCTACAGGTTTACGTGAACAAAGTTTTGTCGCTCATGCTTGTAAAGATTATTAGGATCCCATTTGTTTGAAATCACTCTTCTACGTTAGTTCGTTCTACCAGTTTGTTCGTTCTTCTGTTCGTTAGTTCGTCCCATCATTCAGTTTGCTTGTATAGAATGGTCACCGCGGCAACAAGATAGGATAGTTAGACTTGAAGCAATTTAGCGGAAATTTACAAAAATACTATTTTATCGAGCTACATGACTAGATGTTTACTTTTTGGACTAGAATCGTTTGGACATAGAAGAATGACGGAACAGTGCATTTTCCTCTATCAGACTATTTTAGGAAGTGTAGACGCCATGTATAAAATTAACTTCAGTTCTTCGCACAGATTATTTCTCACATTGCCTTTTTTGGGACTTCACACACTGGCAGCACGACCACAGCTCATTGTCTGTTTGGGGCTGGTAACGAAATAGATACACCCTCGCTCCTTAATTCCTATATTTTTTTTTGCTTAATTTGAGCCTCTAAAACATCGGCAAATATTAAGATTTATCATTACAGGACTATTTTTTGGCCAGACAGATCATTGAAATATATTTTGTGCCGTTTTTATCAACAATTATAAAATGTCCGAAAATGGTATACCTAAAATTGCTTTCACGTAGACGTCCGTCATAGTTCAACTTTTCTAGTTAGGTAATGTAATTCTGCTAGTAAATCAGTTCATTAAGTCACATGCGTGACCGATGGAAAAAAATGAACTAATAGTAACCAAATTCGTATCTCTTGACGGTTATAAACACATGTGATTTCTGATTTTGAAGCGATCAAATCGTTTCTGAGATTCAAATCTTTTCTTTTTGTGTGACAGATAGGTTCATAGCTGCTGGAGAAGATTTGTCTCAACAAACAGTTTATACTGTTCATTAGGTCCTATGGAGTATAAAATTCGCTTGAGCTTTGGCTACGTTCATGGATGGAAAATGGAGTCCAATTAACTGTGAAAGAGCTAAACTCACATAATTGCTATCAGTTCCGTGCAATAAAGAGTTATTAAGCGACAATGCATCGAATAATGATAAAGAAAGAGGTATCCATAAAGTACATTGAAAGGATGACGAATACGTAGAAATTTAACTGCAGATGAGGGCCAGTTGATGGGTGGCAGCAATTGTGAGATTCTGCACGGACTTGCACTTGCACTTGTACGGAATTATATTCTCTTGTGTCAATATTAACAATGTATTGTTTCTCAAATATCTTAATAAACAGCTGTATATAATAAATTTTATAACAATAATTTTTGCTACCTACATTCCTATTGTAAGAATTTTAATAAGCAAAATTTGACAAACGAACTCTAAATAATAATGAAAAAAAGTTCTCAGTTTAAGCACCAACGTAAACGTAATATGTGCGTTACGTTTACGTTGGTGCTTAAACTGAGAACTTCACAATATTTTAATGTCTTATTGAAAACGATGACTAATGGTCCATTCCAATTGCTCTTAACCGCAATATGAGCATTCCGCGTAGTATCAGTAAAGTGAAACAGAAGCATTCCACCAAAAAGCTAAACCCGTGCTGTCCACGTACACAACATAACCCGTACATCCACAGCTGGCTGGTGCGGGATCTGGTCCAGTATTTAATGAAAAAAGTTTTTCCACACCACACCAAACCACCACAAACAATCCACAAAATTAAGTGCACTTGCTATATTTCCCGAAAAACGCCCCCGAAAAAGCCAGAGAATCCATCGTTATTATCCGCTCTTGGAGCTGCGGTTGAACCACGGTCTACGGGATTGATGGAAATCAATTTTCCAACTGCTCGAAACCGGCCACCGTTGGGTAGGGAACTTGATTCAATTCTACAGTCCAGTGCTGCACCGGTGTTGGCGCCGGGTGTTCGCATCCGGTGCGATGCATCCGCTGCATTCCACATAAACACACGCCGATGGTACACACATCCACATCTGGTGCCATCTGATGCACTGGACACCGTGCGTTCGATTTCGATCAAATATTCATTTTACTTTGCAGCTTTTGCGGTTGTGCGCGGACCGTACTAGATGAGCTCCTGCGGCGTGCGAAATTGCCCGACCGGAAGATAGCTGGCTCCCCGTACCGAACCTCAACTATTCATCATAACGGATGCATGAATTTGATTAGCTTTTGGGTTTTCGTGCACCGCCAATCGACGTTCCAACCGATGGGTGCCGTTGCGGTGACCGCAAATGCAACACGGTCCGCGGTTTCGGAGGTGCCGGCGAGATGACTTGACTAATGCCCCGGTTTTTGTTTTGTTCGTTCCCGCCTCCAACTATCTTCTTCTCAAGAACGCGGCCGGATATGGGTGGTGGGTTCTTGTTTCGTGGAGAAATTCATAAATATGCTAATGCCGCTTGCTTGCACCGCGCAGCCCCAAATGAAGGCCCCGAGGTGATGATGATACGGGCACAGAGGACGAGGAGGTAACTACACGATTTAGATCGGCTTATCGCACCCGGACCCGTGCAACCGGTGCGGCCACTTTTGAATGGTGCAGGGCGTCGCCATCGGCGTCGGCAAAAGCCGCAAAACAGCAAAAGGTCATTCTGGGCACCGTGGCACCCCCAACGCTTACGTTATGCAACCGTGCTGAGTTATTTGCACCACGGCACGATTTTCTAGCTCATCGATGCATTTCACGGTGCGATGCACACACACACACACACATCGCAAACAAGCCGCGAGGGATGGAAATAAATAGAATTGAGCGGAAGGAGTTGCAACAGGGGAGGAGTGGTGGAAAACCAAGGATGGCATAAACATCCGAAACACGAGCGATCGGTAAGAAAATCGTGAGTAACGGGTAAAGGAAATCTGGACCGTTTTTCTTACTCCGGAAGGATGAATACCTGTCCGTAAAAGCTTGTTCGTTTGTACAGTTTAGTTTGGGGTTGGTTCTGGTTGTTACATCTTGTAAGCAACATAGAATTTCTTGTACCATGTTCGAATGCAACGAACTCGTTGGTATGCTTTTGATCGTGCTCTTCAAAGCAACTGGTTACAACCGTTCCTTCCGGGTACTTAGAAAGCTTTCGTTTTAGAAGCTAACCTAGATCGTTCTTTTGCAGAAGATTTGCGAGAAACTAACAAACGTTGTGGTTCAAAAAATAACAACGTGAACATTATTTTGTTATCATACTGCGTTATTTCGACAATGTGAAGTATATTTGCTCGTATATAACTCGTTTAATTGTATATTTATTTAAAATAATTTATGACTTAGCACCTTTCACCTGAGACCTGCTTGGCATAAAAGATTTTGAGTCAGCTTAGGAGGGAGATATCATTTCTTATCTGCCCAGCAGGTGATTTGTGGATTGCCTTGTTGGTAAACAGGATCGTTTGATAAAAATCCTATTAATGTAACATAGGTTTATAGAGAACTCTGCATCATTATCTGCCAATTAGATAATAGTTACTTCCGGCTCGATAATCGAGCACAAGGTTCGCTCTTGTACGAGCACTTCATTTGTTGATGACGCATTAATGGGATGTGTGGCTGGGCTGCAGTGCCTGTTGCCATACGGCCGTGCCACATGTAGGATGTTCTACATGGATGCATATTACTCACCTTCGCTAGTATCCAGGAAATATCTAACAATCCTCTCACTGATTGTGACAAGAAGACTGAAACCATGCATCCATTTCAAAGGAAAAGGATTGTTGACCAATTGGTTAATTAGCATAAGGTGCCATTCAATTATTACCTAACGCAAAAATTGAGAATTTTGGACCCCCTTCCCCCCATTGTAACAAAACGTAACGCTAGAATGAACCCCCCTCAATTAACTACGTAATATTCGCAAAAATTAAGGCAGACGCTGATCTTCTGGTATCGGCTTGATAGAATTTGGTTTAACCAGCTGTTTAACAGTTTACTGTATACACAAGGATGGCATGGTCAACTGGATCGGTTTGTGTCGCGAAAGTCACCAGAGACGTCCAGCATGTCAGCATAACAAGTTATTGTTTTTTTCTAAATAAATTTACCACGCCACACTCACCCTGGAATTAGAAGAGTCGTTCGTTTGGGAGTCGGGGACCTACCCCGTTTACTCACCAGACTTGGCACTATCAGAGTACCACTTATTTGCATCGATGGGCCGCGCACTTGTCGAGCAGCGCTTCAATGTCTACGAAGACGCCGAAAAATGACACAATGAATGGTTCGTGGCCATAGGCGACCACTTTTTTTTTTTGGAGCGGTATTTATAAATTACTAGAAAGGTTGCTAAAATAAGTGTCTGGAAAAATAAATATGTAACAATTTTTTAGTTACAGGTGATTGACGTTAACAAAAAATACTGCATTTTCATATTTGTAGAACTGACATATCATCATAAAATAATGATATTAGATAAAAACTATGAAGAATACTCAGTAGTAATGATTTTAATTCTACGTTGCAATAAAGACACGTTCTCCAATCAATTGTTCAAAATGATTAATAAGATATAAAAACATGATTTGAAACATTCCAACAGTTTAGAACAGTTAAATGAGACTACGTATTTATTTTATGCCGAAATCTCGTGTGTATTTTGCACAATCTCAAAGAAATTCATCATCACACAAAAATTGGTTCTCAGAAAACAATTTCACCCTTTTCCAGCATTTTTAATGTGCACCGATGAACCAAAAGTGTTTCGAACACGAAACATGCTATTAAAAATGCTTTATTTATAGGCCTTTGGGCGAACCGGCCATAAAACCCATCGCACCGGCATGGAGGTGCATCGGTTTGATTACTATAATTGCATGTGCGTTTTATATCCCCTTCGTTCTTTTGATGATCCTTTGCACCTCCATTCCGAACTGTTTGTTCCTGTCTGGTCTGAAAGAGTAGCAGTGACTCATTACAGCTGAAGCTGGCTCGGGAACTGGAGATAACAAAAAAAAAAAAGCTCTGCCACCACCGATGAGCATCGACCTCGACGGTATCATACCAACGGAGGAAGGACCGAGTAGGAAAAGTGGCTTTTCTTTTTGAGTACAGGTGCGAACATTCCTACCATCGAACGAGATCCCACGAACAAGCAACGCAAGCGATGACTCAAATGGGATGCACCATTGTGCACGTTGTCACATGAATTGCATCGTTTTAATACAACGGACCGGGCAGCCCGGTGAGGGCAGGCATTCAGGCTGCGAGGAGAAAAAAACAATGGCCAAACGGAGGCATTTTCGAAAGTTGTTGTCGCATTATGCTCGCTCGCTATGCTAAGCCCTTCCTGGCTGGTTGCGCTACGATCGTGGACATTTTTCAGCGCTGAGACACCTAAAGCACTGAACGTTGCTGATGTTTCACATGGCATAAAAGGGGAACCATTTGGTATCGGGCCGATTCAGGCTGGGTTTGCCTGCGGTGTAATTTTATACCAACGTCATTCGATAGTGGCAATTACGATTCGTTTCGAATTGATCCTTGTTCGATGTTCGGTGCGGGAAGGTAGATGAGACACACCAGCCAACAGAGGTGCACAATTTTAACCCAACTCGAAAGAAATTATATGTAAAAATTGTAGCAAAAACCATTCGTAGAAATGTAAAATCGAAAGCAGCACAACATTACATGTATTGCATTCGAGGAATGTTTGGGTTGGTAAAAATGGAAAATGAATTTATCCTTCACTCACCAGCGCAGTGTGATAAATTATTTATAAACAATTGTTCAATGCAGAAAAAGCTTGAAGTAGCATCGCGTGTGGATGAGAAAACGCAACGTAACTCCCGACAGCCCGACTTACCTCAGCCCGTTGCGAAAGGAATATTATGTAATTTTTGCGTTCCGGCTCCGGTGCCGAAGGGCCGAAAGTGATTAAGCAGAGTGCATACGCATGTCGCCTGTTATCTTTCACCGTTCGTTCATGCCGCAAGTGGGGGCAGACCAACCTAAGGCATCTGGTAACCCGTTGTGACGAGTGCCACATCCTAGTGATGGCGTCGGTGGCCTTCGGCTGTTGGAAGAAAACGGATGGTAGCAATCTCTGCGTCCGTACTCGGGACAACTGCCACCGGGTGTGCCAATGATAGAGTGACATTGTGGAACCTGTGTGGCCAGCAGTGATGCGAAAGTATGTTGAATCATTCCACCGGTTTCCATGAGTTATGACAATTACTTGTTATTAAAAGGAAGCCCAAAGGAACTATTGATTGATGGAAACCTTGGCGAGCAATTAAAAACATACACAAACGTTAACTCGTCTGCCAATAAGTAAAGCAGGTGGTAAAGAAACGTATTTTAAACCAACCGTTTACGTACATGTGTTACAATTTTTTTATTAAAGAATCGCCGTTATACTCAAGCTTTGCCGGCATCAGGTAGCTTTAACCCGTTACATCCTAGGGATATGAAATGTTATTCGAAATGGCATTAAATGTTTTAGTCCTCATAGAAATGTCCCAAAAGAGATTAGAAATGTCCCAAAAGGAAATTTAGCTTCAATAAAATAACAAACTGTTGTAAGTTTAGATGAATATGTTTTCGATTAAATTTTCTTAAAACTTTTCATTGTAGTTGTGGAAACACTACACTACATAAACGGCTAAAATTGACCCACTAGGTGTTCCTGGCACTAAAGGCTCTCTGAAATTGTCACCTGATACCATTAAAAACAAGCTAAGCAATTAAATTTAATAAATACGGCTTTTTAAAAAATAATCTTTTCGAGTATGAAATTTCACACGCTGGCATATAATGGGTTAATTACGATCTCGAAGCTAATTCTTCGGTGTGCAGTAACAGTTTTGGGCTTCGATGTTTGATTTTTCTCTCTCTTTTCTCTCTTTCTCTCGGCACAACAACTTCAAGAGGTGGTCTATTTATATTAATTTATATTTATTTATTTTATGGGATTTTATACATGGGATTTTCAACCAGTCCGCTCGTGTGAAGATCGACGCCGCTACCAATACACTACAGGGCCGTTCAATCGGGCGATGTTTGACCTAGTACTCCGAAAGTCAAGGTTTTTAACTGGGTCTAGGGAACTCGATGGCAAGGAATATTTATTTGGTTTCTTGGTAATAGTTATGCCCAAAAAAAAACAAAGCTTATTGAGAGTATATAATCAACGAATGGAAAGAAAGAGGAAAATGAAAATAAACAAAAAAAATATTTGGAAACTCTATGGAAAAATTCCTAACAACTAGACGGGTCTTCCATGGATGCCGAACATAAAGTGTCTCACCTCATCTCAGTTTCAGTACTCTGTCCCATGTAGAGATAAAATATGAGATAACACATCATCACATCATCCTCTAAGAAATCGTAGATCAAGATTATTACAGTTTACAAACAAGTTTTCGTTCTTGAAGCAATAGCTACAAATTACCTTTTACATTGGTTTACACTAACCAATTACAATAATAATAGAATGTTTTGTACATGATTGGACTTAATCACCCTCTTCCAATAGTGCTTTTAACGTTCCCTTTCCTTTATAAATTCTTTGTGGTTTTACCTATAAATATGCTTGTAAAACAATCAATACAACAGGTTAAGCAGACTACACAGACTAAGTTGGATAAGAATTATATAAATAAATTTAAAATAAATATCAACGAAAATTTAACAAATAACAAACAAAATGTTGTACACTAAATTAAATTTTGAAGACTTCACCGTATAAAATTCCATTTTATTGTCTGCTTTTCATTGAGATATATAAGATCAACCCGTCGTCCATCATGATGACGCAAACCGGTGTGGCTGACGTTAGGAGACAAATTTATAACGCCACCATGCCGGTTCCCTGCTTGAGCTGTAGCGCTAAAGAAGAATCTGCACGCCATCACGTTTCACTAATTATGCAGGCTTATACACAATATGCTGTGGGCACACAAAAAGAAAAAATACATAAAAACAAGATCATTCGTCGTACTAAAACCAGAAATTACTCCCACATCCTGTACAACTACGGACCAAGCGAAGCTTTTTTGCCGCCATGAATCTTGCTTGTCTGCAGCGTTAGTTGAGCTGTTCATGCCGGCTTCACTTTTTGGGGGTTTGGTTAGTTAATTTTTTGCTGCGCACTGTCGTATCTGGCTGTTAACAGTACATGTGCTTGCGGAGTCTGCGCTAAGTGTAGCTAGGTAGCAGCAAATGGAAGGGAAAAATTAATCGCCAGTGGATTTTTGGGCTGACAGACAACTTCTCTTAGATCAGTGTAACAACACACTAACTCGGTTGTGGTAAGAGCAACAGGGAAAAATAAAAACACGGCACAATAAATCGGCCTTTTAGTTGGGCAGCAGTTCAGCCAAAGGAATACCTTGTGCTCGCAAGGTAGCATCTCCGTGCTGTACAATAAATTCATAAAAATGTCAACTCCCTTGACAAACCGCTCAAGCACCACTGAAACGATCTTTCGGCAGGACGTCAAACTAAACCATCGCAACTCAAGGCCATAGGGAACATAGGGATATATATATTCACAGCTTAGCCAAAGTACGAATATTTGGAGATGCTTGCTTTACATTCCAGAACGCCTTCCGTCACGTACACACTCATTAACATGCACCGGAAAGCAGGAACAAAAAAAGGGCAAACATTTGGTCCCCAAAGTGTTATGCTGGGCCAGGGCCATGGGTATGGCTAAAGTATAGCACGACAACCGAAAGCTTTACAACGAACGCAAGGAACGAATAAAAAACAACGATGTCTGAATATTCCATAACCACAAGTGTGGTTCATCCATGGGTGTCTTTGGAGTCTTTTTTTCTGTTTGTGAGACAGAAGAAAATAGGGCCGTAAAGTGTTAGGTGGCGGTGGTTCTTGCGAGTTAATGTAGGACGACAGCATTTGTGCTCATTAATTAATTCTTCAACATGAGCTACGCACGAAATGAATTCTCGGGCGGAGAGAAATGTATGATGCCGTAGTTAAAATGCATAAAGCAATAATAGCCTTTTATTTATCTGGGTTTACTGTACAAGTGTAGTGGAATAGAATGAAGCATTTAGAGAACAATATTACGAGTGAAAATATGTGTGTAAGCAGTCAGGTTTAGAGGACTCTTGCAGCAGACCAAGACCAGACATGTAGTCCCCGAGATACGCGGATTCAGAAATACGCGGTTTTTATAAATTTGACAGCAGAGTTAGTATATAGTACAAAATCTAAGCCAGAAAGGCTAAAAAATGATCGAAAACAGCTTTCTTTATCATATAAAACATTTGTTTTTAGTTTATTTTAATGTAATCTATCATAAACTAACCTGGTTTGCTGAATAAATTAAGTGCAGAGAAGGAATGTATGTGTGCATCTGGTTCAATTTCATCCTTATAACTTTATCAAAGGAAGTGTAAAACCTACCTCAGAATGAAATATTGAAAAAAAATTAAGAGTAGCGCCAAGAAAAACTCTACGGCATCTGTTCGAGAAAAATCTGAAACAGTATATATGAGGAGAAAGACCATCCGCAATAAGTATCTTACGCACGATGCAAGAAGTATCGTTTAAAAAAAATCCATTTTACGATGATCGATTGAACTCTCAAAATTATATTAGAACCACATCTGATCGTTTTCTTCAATATTTCAATCCGAAGCGGTAAAGATGGTTCAGTCTTAGATGCAAAAAAATCAAAAATAAATTAGTAACATTTGCTACAATCAACTGTGTATTGTCCAGTACGTTATTGCCCGTAGATGAAAACATTGAAAGTAAATAATATTACTACATTAAACAATCATTCCCTTTTCAAACTTTGTTCAAATATGTAATAATAGATAAAAAAAAAAAAAGTTAAAAAAAAAGTGATAAAAGTTTATAAGTGATAAAAAAATCAATTTTGTCATAAAATGTCAAGTCATTTCTAGGTCACTACTTCTTTCAAGACATCATTACTTCTTAAAGTTTTTTTCCAACTCTATAGTTTATAACATTGCTTCACGATTGTATAGCTTTTTAGAAAATTAAAAAAATTGTTGTGTACAAAAATACAAAAAAACAAAGGATAAATATTTTGACTTGTTCTTTGCAACTTCATCCTAGTACCATTAAGTTTATCACATCTTAATGCCAGGTTTGATCAAAACCAAGTGTATTAAGTTAGGTTAGTTTTAAAATTATGTTTGTATTATGTAGTACGTTTCATCGTTAAATAACTTTTATTAAACAATATTAAAAACTTTTGTTTTTTTCAAAATTTCTGGTTTCTTACAAATGAAGAATAATTTCATCAATCATAAAAAACAAATTGAGTTTTTTTTTTTTTTTGAAAAAAAAAATTGAGGACTTTCTTTAGCTTTAGAAATTATTTAATTTATCATTAATTTTACCTTTAGCACCGTAACCTTACGTAAGACATAAATAAAGTAAACAAAGTGAAAATGAAACCTCCCCGACGTAAGACCATAATAAATGAAATATGCTCATGAAACTTGCTCTTTAATCCCTTGATTAAAGACATTCTTTCGCGCAAAACAAATTGTTTATAAAATGGTTTATAATATCCTGTTGAGTATTGTTGTTTCATGTGCAAATATAAGAACGACAAACATGCTGATGCAATTTTAGTAACGCTTAGTGGCAAAAAACACATATAAACCAATTTAATTCAACTTGCAGGCTATGCAAAATGCATTCCTTGGAAATATGTTTGCTTTTTGTAAATCTCAAAGGTTTGCTGCACATTTAAGTACTACTCTCGCCAAGGTGATGGAACTCAAGCCAAAAGAAGGCACGAGCGCATCCCCATTGTTTTGTGGGAATGGTTGCAGTTGTGGCCAAGTGTTGCTGCAGCGGAATTTCCATTAGCTCGATCCTCAAATGGTTCTCTGGGTGCGTTTTTCTATTCTTAGCATATTCTCCCACGATTACTAACAATACGGATAAGCTTTTACGCTGATGACGATCATGATGATGATGCTGTTGATGGTGATGTTTGCGGCGTTGGTAAACCATTTCCGGAAAGAGTTGATGGACAAATAAAAACCCCACAGTCGGGTGCTGGGGGAAAAAAATAATAAAAAAAAAGATACTGCTACTAATACTAGTAACTCTGGATGGATAAAGATCTCGGCAGGGAAGATCTACAAAATATAGGGACGCCTTGACAGGCGAATAAAAAAGTGTCCGCATAAGCGCAGTGCAATTGAATGGTTTATCCCCGTTAACACGTCTAATTACTGTCGAGCAAAACTGGCGGATTATTCCCTGTGCAGCTGCTGCCGTGCCGTTTCGGTCGGGACATGGTTGGTTTTGCAATCCGATTCTCGCATTCGTAAGACCAATGGAACGCTAATTTACTCGGTGCAAAGCTGTATGTACCCTGTTGAGCTCGATCCGCTGGGTTGGAGATTAAATAGAGAGGAGAAAAACTTTCGTATTGTAACGGTGGCCCTGCGACGGGACGCGATGTTGGCGTGGAAGGGTTCGGTCCTTCTAAGTACTATGTAATGTGTGGTAACGAGCTGTTAAAATGGTCAAATTTGTACTTTGGCTGGTAGCAAGAACCGTTTCAGCGGTGAAAGGGATTAATTATTTTCACTAAGAAACAATGAGTCGTTTTGTGAGAGCGAAGCAACTGACAACAAGAAGATGTTTTTAGTCATCCATAGACAGCTGAAGTGCACTGTTGAAGTATTCGTAAAGAAATGATGGTTTTGTTTGGTACTCAATAAATAAATCAATAATACATTTTATGTAGCGAACAATAAATAATTTAGTTCGGTCAATTCAAAATAACAAGTCAAATCAAAAATTCACAAAAAATACTCTAGTTAATGTAAATAATGGAGTATAAAAAAACTAAAATATGTTTTTATTCAATCGAGGAAAGAAAACAAAATTAAATTGCGTCTATCTATCAGAGTCATTGAAAGAAGTTCACAATGTTCATGTAAGATAGGGATAAACCAAAATAGAAGGAGGAAATGCTTTGTACGAAGTTTTCATAATTCAGTTCTAGTTGTGTTGAAAATACGGCTGTCATTATAAATAAGAAAAAAAATAATTACAATACTTTTCCTACGTAATTAGTTTTTATACTATTTAACTTTTTTCCACAATTGCTGATTAGAGGTATGATATGATATCCTTTTCCAAATTTACATCAGTAACTTAGGATGGCCACACAATGACCCACACATTAGTTTGTTTTTTACCGCACTTAAATCAACAATGCAATTAATAACATAATTGCCTAATTAATTAATAAAATAATTATTTAATAATAAATCAAACAGTTTATTAAAAAAAAGGTAATATAACATGAACGAAACTTTAAGAAAATGCAAACAATAATAAATAAATATATCAAAGACTTACAAAGTATGTGAAAAAAGAAGTTCAAAAGAAAACAAATATTGAAAATATAACTCGTTCAGCTGATGAAACTAACAGTTTTGTAAAATCCTTTTAATCTACTCTTAGTTTCGCTCTTAATTACTGGATGAAATTTCCGAACGACGCTCATTGAAATAAAGCTATAACTTTGTAAATCTCTTTCAACCCCGATACTAATCCAGCTGCTGGATTAAGCTGAATCGGCGTGAAACGAAATCCTTCAGAAGTTCTCGAAATTGGCCACAATCTTGCTCCGGCTGTCAAAGCAACAAGACTGCATTGGCTGCCTGTTTTCGTAAAATACGTACGAAACGTGGTTCGTGTTGGGAGCTGCATCATAAGATCGCTGATTACTGATGGTTCAGCTTTTAAAAGTTCTCTTCAGCTGAAGAATTAAAAACAAAACGAGAAAAAAAAGTGATGTTCAAAGCCATCCGGCCGTGGATAGATTACCCCCCGTATCGTTTCTCCCTCGTCACAATTTCCACCGCAACCGTTTGGCCGTGTTGTTTCTGGCGCTTTTGTGTCGACGAGCAGAAGATGCCTTCGATGCGACAGCGATTGAATGGGGCGTTGATTAGGGGTGGAAAACTTTTAGCTAATGATGTTGCTTCACACCGTGGCTCGCATTCGTCGTGGCCTCATTTTTGTCGGTGACCTCCCAGCCCGGCGATGTAAATGGATGGATCAATGATTCACGAAACACGGCTGTACGGTGCAGTGTTGCATTTGTCGCGTTGCATCCCGTTGCTGAGAACGGGCAACAGCCGAAGGTCGCAAGATCAGACCGGCACCGGCTTAGACCGGCTTAGAAAACGGTAAAATAATTTAATTAAAATTAGTTATTTCATTTCGACGTGCTTGTTTCCCGGTTGCAGTGGCCGGAGCCCGCTGAACGGCAACAATTTTCGTACCCCATTGACAAAGGTGATGATGGACGTAACAAATGATCGCCTGGCGAACAGGGCTGAGAACGGAGAACGGCACGAGAAGGAAGCATTAAGGAAACTGCATCAATGCAACAATTGCTCCAAGAGGGAAACCGGACAGTCAGCCAGAACGCGGCAGGTAAATCGGTTGGTAAATTGAAATGTCACGAAGATTAAATTGAATTCATTTTCGTTTTGCTGAGCGTTTTCCCATTTTTCTTGTGACTTTGTTTCGGTGCCTTCACGCCAGGAAAAGAGATGGAACTTTCCGGTTTCTTCCGTTCATTCCCATTTCTGCGTTTTATAGTCGTTAGAGAAAATCAGAAGAAATAAATCTACCGTACAAGCACACTCACATCGGCAAAATCAGAACGACGAGGAAGAAGAAAAGCACACGAAATTAGCACCGCGAGACGTTTGCAATACGATTCCAGTCCCGGGGTCCGGTCGCCAGAGCACTCCCGGTTTTAAAATCACGAACCTGACCGTAATGCAATGAATGCACCGTCGTGAGAAGTTTTTCAGCTCGCAAAATTGTAAACTGTTTCGCCTTCCTACCCATCCCCTCCTCCCCCCAACCACCCACTCCTTTCAGCCCCGGTTGAACGGTGAAGTTGTCGGAAGTCAACCACAACAATGTTTATTGCGCGAGCAGAATTTTGTATTTGCAAAATGCTCTGCTGTCGCTCATAAACCTGGGCAGTGAAACAGCGTCCCTAAGGTGAAAGAAAAGCGCGATGAGATACAAATTTGTACTGAATGTTGTAAAAGCCACCGTCATTCCCTTACTGCCCCGCGGGAAGGATGCGTTTTGGTGCGATTTGTTTTATGGCCGGTTTGGACAAATGCACTCGTTTTGTTTTGGCGGTGGGCTGCATCATGGGGCCACTGCTGCAAACGGATGAATGGTGCTGTGGGGAAGGACGAAAAAGGGAAACCAATGTAGGGATTAGTGGAATAAAAATTTAACCAGCAAAAGAGAATGGTTGCTGGTGGTGCTTTTAATAATCATAACCATTTACCGCTTCTGTAACAGGAAAACAGAGCATAATTCCATTGTTGCCAGCGTTCTGTTTAATGTTTAGAACGATCAACCCGCCGGTACATTACTACGGAGGGTTAGTTTTGATAACTTTGCTGTATACTGCATATTGTCTACCTTTTTGTTCCAATTCCTACAGATTAAGCTGACATCAGAATCTAAAAAGAACCACGCTGTCCTTCCTACCAAACCCTGAGAAATAACTTCTTAAACAGTCGTACTCAATTTCTCCACCCCCCTAGGTGAGGTCAGTATTATCTCAAAACTCGAACCCATACAGAACTATCGGTCGTATGTACGATGTATACTGCATTTCTTATCTTGATGGAATCTGAATCTTAGGAGCTTTTGTAGCCCACAGCGAGACATTGCGTAAGTCGCTTTTCAAAATCATGATCCTAATCACAGCAGCCAAGCTTTTCATTTACCTGCAAATAGTCATCGCCTACTAACTAAAGTCAGGTGTACGTTGTTCTCATTACCGCGGATTTTCGTTCGATATCATCCGCAATGTCTGGAAATTGCAGTGTACGTATGAAAATACTGCTCCAGTTAGATCAGAGCTAAGTTAAATAACACAAAAGTGGGACTATACCGACAGTATATTCGACACTTTAACCTTGCATTGAACTTAATCCAGTGGCGTGAGTGACTCAAGTCTCTATAAAGTCTATAAAGTCTCTATAAAGTCTATAACAAGACAATTCTAACAAAATCTGTCGAGTGTATAAGAAGCAAGCCAGCACCAACAGTTGGGAAGGGATAATTAGAAAGACCAGCTTTTGGAGTACATTCATGAAGCTCAGCGCTATTCCTGGAAATCTTAATCTAATATCACAATAGAACGATGCCGCAGACGTTCGAAAGTCCACTTGTGAAGACTGTGCTCTTGCAGGACATCCATCAAAGCTTTTGCAGGTTATTGACAGTACGCTCCGATCTACCTTGTTAGAAATGGGATTATTGGAACACCTTCGTACTAGGAGTGTTTTCTGTTTAGTCGTATCCTATCTACCGTACAAGAATGGAGTCTATGCCTCTATCACATGTTAAAAAAAATTCAATTATTGGTTCATACTTATACTTCCACTTTCTTGACTTGATGCTAGGCAGATATTCTTACTAACTTCATGTCTTGTTTGGTCTTTATTGGGGCGAGAAAGAAATAGTTTGTAACCCACTTAATCCGACATAAGATGATTATAACTCTAATCAAGTTGTATAGTTTTGCATGCTGCTCTTTTTATTCGATAATATTGTACGGCATCATCCAAAAATCCGATTTAAATTCGACAGCTTCAGTCTACTGCCGTCTACTGAATGCGTTGTAAAAGCTGTTATAACCTAAATCTCCAAAAGTAAGACTATGACTTTAGGCAAATCGTTATGCCTAACACTACAAGCTTCTTTTGGTTGACCGGTGCACAGTATTCACCAAAAACACTCTGGCAGCCAGAAGTTCGAAGCTTGTTTTTCAGAGCTGTGATGTTATTTTGTAGGCAAAACCAAACTATAAACAAATTGTTTCAAAAACCTGCATTGACCAGGTGCTCGTTGGCAGTAGCGTACCTCAGTAGGTGGGTGCTTTAAGCGAAAAATGCCCCCTAATTTTCTTCTTCTGTTAACTACCGTACCCCAACACGGGGTTGGTGTTCAGTTCTTTTTTTTGCTTCGATTTGATTACACTTTCCAGATTTGTTTAACAACGCCATGCGGACGAGTTGTTCACTCAGCTCAGAAGTAATAAATGCATTTTTCATAACGTCTTTTTGTGTTGCTTTTTTCTTCCCCTTAACTGTATGAACTTGAACTTACCACTTTGGCGATAGAAGAGGAGTGCTTTATTCGCTTCACTAAATTCTCTTTACACCCTTTTGCGAAACCCCAGCTCCAGCATGCAGCGGTCTACACTTTGCTGTAGGTGTTCAAAGTTCCACGGTTGTGAAAATCACAATACTCAGACACGCCTGAAGAAAACAATCTGTCTCGCAGCAGTAACTGTGGCCCGGTCGAACCTTATTTAGACGTCTTGCATCGGATGAAAAAGCGTGGAAGCGCCACCAGGTGGTAGCGGGAACGAAAAACAAACTTTAATGAAATTAATTAACAGTTGTTTTATTTCATAACAATTCAGACTGATGGTGCTGCTGTAAACCGAACAACCATCCAACCCCCTGCGGGCGCATGCTTTCGTTACCAGGCGTGTTTGTCTCCAATCGCGTTTCTCTACCGCGGGCAAATTGTGCCACAGTTTCGAACTCTGGCCTAACTTTTGTCTCATTTTAGTGTGTCAAAGGTAGGAGGGTACAGCCATTCTCATTCCACTTTCCAACGGTGGCATTAGTTACAACGCTTTACGTGACCATTGTTTTATTAATTAACCGATCGTTGTTTTGTAGCTTGTTGTTATTTACCGCCACGATGCTGTTTTACTTCCGTCAATGATGAGATTGTTAAGAACGTGGATCAATTCTTTTGTTTATGCTGGGTGGTGGTTTAAGGGTGGCATTTTAATTACGGAAGTTTAACATTTGAAAACACTTCTCCTCTATAAGAATTTATATTTACGTAGAGGTAGATCATTGATGTAATTAAACTGATAATAAACTTAGCAATACTACGCAGCATTTTTAATCACGATGATAAAGTAACAATCAATAGTCCAATGTAGGAGTAACACATTTCAATTATAAATAATCCTTTCACCTCGATCGTATTCAATAAAAAAAATAAGAGCTGTTATAACAGATAATTTTCAAAATTCTCTTTTTACAGAGAAAATTGATAGTAAACAATAAAGCTAAAGTATTAAAAGCATACATGCAGATAAAATATGCGAAAATACATTTGATAATATATATTCTGTTATCACCACAATCAACGAACGTAAAATTTTCTAAAATTTATGTTGCTGATGGTCCCTTTTTCAGTAGAATTTGAAAAACAATAACCGAAGGAGATACGATTGAGATTTGAAAGAATTATAAAATGGAGCTTATTAGTATAAATGGAACAATTTTTATTAACATGAAGATTAATTTCTGATACGGATTAATTTTTAAAATGCATTTTAAATAACTTGCTGTGACTGTTCGTTCACCTGTACAAATAGATTTATTTACTTTAGATCCAGCCTAATACGAAAACCTTCCGATTAATATCTCAAAAAAGCTGACACATCCACGAAAATGTTTAACCCAATTCAGCACTGCTTTCAGCAATTCGCACGCAGGAAGAAGCAATACATACATTTCGATGTTCCGACAGTTCAAACACGCGATATTGGATTGGCAAAGGAGATATAGTCACAATGACGATATCCAATTATACTTACTTAGGCTTGAAATAATTAATTCGATTTGTCCACCCTAGTAACAGCTTGTTTGCTGTTGTGGTAATCATGTTCTTATGGCAGCATTGCAAACAAAGTAAGCCAATATAATTATAAAAAACTTTGGAAATAAATACCACGTTTTGCAACTTTGCGTCTAAAAATCGGCGGTCTAAAAGTACTAAAGAGACTCGATCCTGGAGGTTGATCATAGTGTTTAGTCCCATGACTCGTTGTGGAGTGCCCTGTGGATGTACCTGCGGATGTACCATGATCGACTCTAGTCTGTGCTGGGTATCCAAGTTACCGGATTAAACTCTATTAGAGTTAACGAACCTACCAGTTTGAAGTAGAAAAGATATGATCGAAGCAGACGATGCAAGTGAGACCCCAATGCAAAGCGTAGCAAGGTGGATGGATAAGACCACTTATCTTGGAACATCTTTTATAATATGATACTAATTTATGAAACTAGATTTCAACGACGCGAGCAAAAGGAATGAAGAGAAAGATGCATAATCTCACATTAAAAAGTCGATCACATAGGAAGGATTCCAAGCGCATAGCAGTAATGTAATGCTAGTGAACGGGAAAGCAACGTAAGAGGTAATATAAACGGTATTGAAAATGCACTTTTCTATTGGGGAACGATAAACAGTAAGTGGAATGAATATTTTGAAATCGTTTTCTTCTTCATACCATTTTCAAATTAACGTGATATTATTACAATAGACCAATTAATCGATATTACATTCTAAAAGCAAAGGGCAAAGCTGCTTCAAAAAGTAAAGACACATGATTTATTTTTAATGAAAAATTACTCGTTTATTTTCCATCAGTTTTCTTGGTTGCAGTACGAACTCCACAGTTTGCTGTTTATATTACTCGATTTGATTTTTGTCCTACCAGTTCGTGTTATTAATTTACCGTCTAAATCCATTTCCTTACGGGCGCGCGGCTAGGGATTGCTAGGATATTTACAACATTGAATGGGCGTTGCGCGACTTTTGATACATCAATTCACCAAACATGATTTAAGGTGCATTATGTTGTTCCTTTTTTTGTTTGCACGAACATTTTACCTTTCATTTCCATTGTTTAAGATTGTTTTTTTTTTATAATTTTATCGACAAAAATAAACGAAACCAGAAAAAAAAGGTTACAAATCACGGTAATGTTTGGTTTGATTTTGTTTGTTACTTGTTATTCTGTGCTATTCTATTTAATGATTTGTTTTTTTTTTTCTTTTTTTCTATTTTTCAAAACTTTTCATTTTCCCCCATGGACATTTCCTTTCGTTTTCTACTTCTTCAACCACGTAGAGTGTATCTTAACAGTGTTAGTGTATGCTTTTTACATTTATATTTTAATCAATTGTTTTTCGCATTCGAATGCGGTTCTATTCTTTACACGATTTTTCTTCTTCTTGTTTTCACTAGCTATGGTATAGTATTTTTTTCTCTTTTGTTTAATTTAAAATTGATAACAACACCTTCGGACTTGATCGACTTGATACCCTTTTTTTCGCCACCTATAGGATGCATGATATAGTAGAGTACGACTAATTAATTCCGTTTCGATTAGTACTGCAATGGCCAATCTCTGCGCCTTTCGTTTGCATCTTCTGCTTCGTACAATTTTACTTGATTTCGTTTTGTTTTTTTTTTATCGAAAAACACACACTTAGGGAACGGTTTTAAAGAGTTTAACGCTAACATGCTATGTACATTGTAGTAACATCAATTGTTTTCGTTTTCTAGTGTTGAACAATTTTCTCCTTTCGTTTGTCACTCTTTGCTACTACTCTCTTTTGTTGTTTCTATCTATTTACACGCACCAGTTGAATTTAATCCCCTTCTTTTCGTAGTGTTTTATGACTGTGTTTGTGGCATGTATTATTATTTGTATTTCCTTCTTTTATCGGTTAAAATACACCCTCTTTTATGCTATCGGGACGATACTTTTTTCACACGATCAGAACAAATGTTTATTCGGTTCGGTTTAGCCCTTTTATACGCTTAACCGTACAATTCCATTTCACTAGAACAGCTTTGTAGAGTTTGATAGTAACGTATCAGTTTTTGTTTATCACTTTAGCGAAGAGTATGAGTGAAATTGTAGTAATTTCTTTTAAGTGCTAAAACTTTTTCTTTCTTTTTAGAACCCCCTTTCAGTGTCTGGCAGCACAACGGTATTAATAATATTCAGTGTTTTGTTTCTGTAGAAGAAATATTGCTTTTTAAGTTGAAGTTTGTCTTGTCGTCCTGCTAGGTATAAGGGGCGGAGAGCACGACGCCCCACTCTGATGTAGTGCGTCCGTTTGTATATTATCATTCAATTTTCACTTTATTACCACCTTCAAAACCATTCCCCATGTACCGTGGTTTTTGTTTTATTGTTCCTTCGACCACAACGATGGCTTCCGACCTTCGCCACATAATCATCACCGGGGCGCGATGGACCATTATTTTATTGCCTTCTTGAACATTTATTCTTGCTCTCCGTTCTGCCATTCCCTCTCGCTCCACACTTTACGACCATCGTACCTTTTGCTTGTTCGTCCACTTCATCATCATCATCATCATCTAGTTTTGTCGGTGGCCCAACCACCACCCTAGCATAGCCCACCCTGGTGAGCTGGCAATGGCAAGTTGGTAATTTTGTTTCGTTTTAAATTCAATTTTTACTTCCCGTTCAAAATCTCACTTCAGCGCCATATTTAGTATGGACGGTCGCACGTCCGACGATCCACCAGATGATGATAGCGGGGAGGTTGGCAAACGAGGGCCCCTCGTGGTGTCGTTTGCGTTTCACGAGAAAAGAAATACGAGTCGCGTGGTCTTTCGAATATAATTTAATTTAATTACACTATCTCTTTCACTCTCGCGTTGCACACTCTCACACCTTATTGCATTGCGACACGAATCACCCTCACACATCCCAAATGCTATGCGCGGAAAAGGTTTTTAGGTTTGGTGTCTACCTTTTGTTTTAGTACTTTTAAACCATCTTTCATTTCACCTCGATTATATTACCCTCCACTATTGGGTTCTACTTCTCGGTCCGCTTGCGTTGTCTGTGTTGTTGGTTTCCTTTATTTTTAACTTTTTCATCATACAACAACGTTTATGATCTTGCCGTTTTATTTTTGTTGGTGGAAATGTGACTCTTTACCCTGTAGCCTTTACACCGCCACCGGTTACCTGTCCCCCCTTGGTCAGTTTTATGACATAATTATAATGCCCTTGCGGCGGAATTCAAATTAATGCATCCCGGTACTCCCTGTTCCCTATTTACTGCGATGAAGATGGGAGAAAAACACCCTCGAAAGGGTAAAGGAATGAATGGGATCACCGGTTTGTCCCAAAGGCGCATCACAAAAGGTAGACGGGACGTGACTGTTAAGTGTCATTACGCGTTACACTTAACTCTTGCTGACCGCTCCAGAATTCATGCACGATGAACTGCACGGGAAGGCTATAAAATGCGCCATTCTCTACTCTTACCTTCTCCCCAAGGCGGTTCAATTTGAACTTTAAATGGTTTAATTATTTTCACTTTTTCCATCCAACACACACCGGTGCGTCTTCTTTTTCTCAGTTCCTCAACATCGCTTTGATGTGTGCGTACTTCGTGCGGGAAGTGAGAAAATGGTCCACTTTTCCTTGAATTTGCATCCACAAGCTGGTGGGATTTCCAGTTCGACTGCCAGATTGTTGCCTGCGGTGAACCACAAACAGGAGTGAAAAGAAAAAAAAAAAAACAACTTCGAATTCGCAATCGTTTCAAGCCCCAGGCAGGATACACAAAACTGGTGGTGGTTTTGATGTTTTCTTTATCCCCCAACGTGGCGTATCCTTCGGGCAATGTTCAGCTTAAACTACTGGAGATTAAGCTTGAGGAGAAAACTGGAAAGACGTACCAATCTTCGCTGCTTTCTGCAGCAGATGAATTAATTAGGTGGCCTGGCTAATTGGACACTCTCTTCGAATTAGGTGCTTAGAACCGAGAAGAAACGCAAACACAGGATATCGACAACCGAAAAACTAAGCTAATTTCTACTTTACGAGTGATGCAATTTGGAATTGGTGGCAAAAATAGCAAATTAATCCGTACGGAACCTTTTACTTGCAAAACAAGATAGAATTTTTGAGAACATTTCATTACGATGACGTACCTCTCAGCAAAATCAAAATCCCACCCCCAATGTGTCTAGCTTAACATCCATCAGTAGACAATACTGAACGGATTGGGCGTGAAATTCTTCACCAGGCACTTCATTTCGGTCGCATTCAATTAGCCATTACATTTTGCATTCGAATCGTCTGGCTGTGGTAAGCTTCCCCGGTTAGCGTTTCATATATCGTCGAGTTCCGGGCCCTTCACTCGAAGGCTTCGACACAACGAGGCGAAATGTAGAGCATCGTTTATCGGACCATTCCTACGAGACGGTTGATTATGTGATCCCTCCCCCTTGGGGGGGTTGAGTGCTGTGTGAGTATGATTGATGGTTCTATTAAAAGTACACACCCGCCGGTAGGAGAATACTGAAGCACGTCGATGACGGAGGGGTTCGGTGGCGTTTTCGCGAACAGCGTACGCCCGGAGAGCTACTCCAATGACCTATAATGGGTTGAGAGATGGTACACCACCGGCAAGAAATTTCCGGTCACATGACACCGCGAGCTTAGTGTAATCGATCGGTTTGCTCCCAAAGGGCAACTCTCCGGAGATGGTTCCTAGGCTGCTATCGTTTGGAACCGAAGATAACAACGCGCTGTTCCGATATTTCGAATTTGTAGCCCATTCGCTTCGGCACGAATGGCTAATTGCTGCAGCACACGACTAGTGTCCCGGGCCCGGCAGCACGTCGTCACTCGTCGCGTTGCGGTCAGCTACCTCGGTCAGGGTCAGATCGTGAGCCCTACTTTCGCTGTTCGGTAGTTCCGCACTACGGTGATGAACGAAACGCCCGATTGATGCGTGCCGCCGGTCGGTAGTGGTATTTTAAAAGACGCGAAAGGCGAAAGACGAAATGCTGGGTGTATATCACGATCCTTCTCCTTCCAAGTGCCCGAGACGGTGGCGATTTCCTTTCACTCGCCTAAAACATCCATCAGAAACGTAATAAAAATGGAAGCAACGACGAGTCGGCTCCTTTGCGGTGTCAACGATGATGGGAAAGTGTAGCACATTAGCACAAATGTGCCTTTCGAACAAAATATTGCAACTCATTTGAATCTTGGATCGCTGGACATCGAAAAAAAAAGCACAAGGGAAGCTAACCAGTGCGGCAAAGAAAATACAGAAACACATCGATGTTGACCATTCAATGGAAAGTAAATAACGTACCCTCATTACGGGCATGTCTTTGAACCGAACCATTTAACCATGACGAAAGATAACAAACTCTCCCTAAATACTCAACCAGACCAGCAAGAATTACGCAAAAAAGGATGTTCTCCCAGTGGGTTTGTTTAATTACAATTATGGCTCAATATTAATGGGAACAAGAGCATGGCGCTTCCCGTGCAAAACATAAAAAGGTCTTTGCGTCAATAAAAGATGTCCGCACATCTTCAATCTTCAATCAGCTCTGTTCATCGATAGGAATTGGAGTAACGCACCAGATGTGAAGCTTATTTTTTATGCTCTTTTTCTTATCTTTAACTCCGAGGTAGAAACCGTTGAAAGGTGATGCTGGGATCCTTCCAAGGTGGGTTGTTTGCGGTTGAAGTGGGAGTAGGAAAACTCCACAGAAAGTGAGTTGATGGTTTCCCGAGAAACTGTCCCTACGGTTGCCTAATTTTCTTCCTCCCCCGTGTTTCCACAACCAAAACCCCAAGTAGCGTTCCAGCTTTTATGTTACAAAATTAGACTTATGGGGCAAAATCTTTCACTCTTAATGCGCGGTCATTGCAGCCAAGAAGGGAGAGTAAGCAGGAATTTCCCCTGCTCGACGCAAGTGGGGTACAGTTGTGTTCATCAACTAAATCAATAAACACTTCCCGTCACAGTCCCGGCAGCATTAACCCACCCTGTTACCCCGCTCTCTTTACCTCACCCTCACCCTAAATCCCTTTCTTCCCGTACGAGGTCGAACGGTTCACCCGCGAACGAAACCGGATGTCGCCGACATTATTCCGGCCATTAATTTAATTAAACAACATTTCCTGTGGCCCCACTACACTGCTCAACGCACCGTTCAACCTCGGGAGCTGAGACTAGTACACGGTTGCCTCTGGTAGAGAGAAACCATTGACGACAGTGGCTACAATAAGACCACGATTTCTACGTACGGAGCGCAGGGTGTGGGATGGCGAGTTGCTCAATTCCCAATTTCGCGAAGCACATACACAGAATCTAAACGTTCACAATCACTCGTTTCCAGGTGGACGCTCGGCACCGGTCCGTACCGGTGTCATGGCTTTGCTACAGGAAACAGAATATATTCGATGCTCAGGAAATTGATGAAGATTGTTGTACTTGTTTTAATTTTGGAGGCTAATTTCAGTTCGAGGTGATTAAGGTGGGCCAATCCATCCACATATCTCATTGTCTATATGATGACAAAAAAAACTTCCAGGTCAAACGATAGTAAGAATTCAAGTTGATATCACCCCCGAAAATGCACAAATTGTACAATAATTTAATAATGGAGCAAGTATTACAATTTATTTTTTCATATTTAAACAAAACAAATTTCTATGCTCAATTGGAAAGAAGTAATTTAAGAAAGCAAAGTAAAAGGATGTAACAGTTCAAGGCATCGAATCTAACGGGGTTTCGAGTTCAAGTAAGCAGTTTCACATTATTTCTTGATTCTTGTGAAGTAGAAGTCGAATTTTTAAAGCTTTCTCCATCTTTTGCTACATAAAATTAATATTATCGAAAGCTTTCTCAACGAAGATAATTGTCATGTCAGGAAATTTTGCACATGTGAGTTGCAATAGTTTTGCATGCAATTGTAAAAGTTTGAGAATTGAAGTAAGTTACTACTTCGCCCTCCAATAGTTCAACCAAAAATAAA
This sequence comes from Anopheles marshallii, assembly GCF_943734725.1. NCBI lineage: Eukaryota > Metazoa > Arthropoda > Insecta > Diptera > Culicidae > Anopheles > Anopheles marshallii. The sequence continues at coordinate 64,064,293 of NC_071326.1, read as the reverse complement.
ACAAAATGTGGCGATAAGAAATCTGATGTCCCACTTCAAATTTAAGCCTCTGTGAATCAAGTACTAGTATGTGAAAGTTTCATATCTATGCAAGGCGAATGTTCGTGAACCCGTTTAGGAAATCTTAAAAGCCATGTTATTACAAAGATCGTATATTCAATTTACCAATTAATAACCGTATGACAAAACCCCTGCCATCAGGCTTTGACTAGGAATAGGTTAAAATTCCTAAACCGCACATAACATTTGAGTTGCGAAGCGCGCACTGGCCGCAATCGAATTGTTTACCCCCTACTTAGTCTATCTACTACACCACGCAACGAGGATAAGGGTAGCTGATGACCGGAGAGTACACAAAACAACCATCCATCACAATATCCACCAAGCCATCAAGCAGTAAGTCCAGTCTATCCATGTCTATTCTCCTGTTGCGGATTTACTTAAACCTAGTGATAGTGTCGTGCCACCGACAGGGTCTTGCGGCCATTACCCAGCGTGACGCCGGTACTGATAGCGGACGGGGCCGGTGGTGTGGCTGGTGGTGATGGCGGTGTCCTGATGCGTTCCGTGGCCATCATCGGGCCGTTGCAACTACTGCTGCTGCTGTTGTTGTTGATGTGGTTCAGCGTGTTTGCCAGCAGCCCGTTGCGGATGGGCAGCTCGGGTGGAACAGGCGAGAGAGGACTTTGTGGGGGTGATGTGGCATCGCTCTGCCCGCTACCCTCACCATCGTTCACGTCCAGCGTGTCATCCTCATCGTCCTCACGATCGGACATATCGTCCCGATGATGATGCTGCTGCTGCTGAAGATGCGCTGGATGATGATGGTGATGATGATGGTGCAGCTGTGCATCGGGCGAGTAACTTTGATGCATCGTGATACCGGCAGTGGTCGGTGGCCCGGGCGATACATTGCCGCCCGGTTGCAGCGGACCGTGCTGGTGATGGTGATGCAGATGGTGATGGTGGGTTTGATATTTGGAGTGCAACCGCGGCTGATTGACGCCGGCGGACGCACTGACCGTGTTCGTTTTGCTGCCGTGCGGCAGGAAGTGTTCCTGATTGAGCCGCAACGGGGCGAGTGTTTGCGTCTGGTACGTTATCTGGTGGTAGTGATGGTTGGCCGGACTGCTACCGTCACCCATACCACCGTTGCCGTTGTGGTGGTGCGGTGGAATCGGTGGGGTATAGTTGGGGAACAGTTTCATACCCGGCTGGATGGCAGGCTGTTGGTGCGGCTGATGATGCTGACCGGCGGTAAGATGATCCTGGCTGAGCTGAAGGAAGCTGGTGGCCGACGTCTGCTGACCACCGACGCCACCATTACCTGCTGGTGGACCTCCCCTCCGAGGTGGCGGAGGGGGAGCCTCTAGCTATAGTTCCGTGACCGGAATGTGCCGGATGCCGTGCGAGTGGTGATGGTGGTTGTTGATCTGATAGTTGTTCAGCGTGGTCGGATGAATCGCAAGCCCACCGCCCGGCGGCCCCGGATGTGGATGCCGCGCGGAGTAGTCCTCCTCCGAGAACGTCTTCTGATACTCGCGCTCCTTCCGCCCAATGCCGTTGCTGCCCCAGCTACCCTTCACCACCTCCTGGATACGTCGCCGGCACTTGTAGATGACGAGCGCGAGCGCCGTCAGTACGGCGGCAGCACTGACCAGCACCACACAGATGATGGCCTGCTGCTGACGGTCGGGATGTGTGCAACCGAGCAGCTCCGGCGAAAGACTCTGCAGTGCCTGATCCCGCAACCGATCCGGTGCCGCACATACAACCGGAATCTGTTGCGGCGCGGACTGACCCGCCGCTGTCACGTTGCTTCTGCTCACGAGCAGATTGCGAAGCCACAGTATCTGGCAATCGCACATGATGGGATTCTCCGAGAGGTCTAGCTCGACCAGCTCGTTCCATGACAGCATGCCATCGGTGAGCGTGGTGAGCGCGTTATCCTTCAGCACGATGCGTCTCAGATGTGGCAATCCACTGAGCGCACCCTCTTGGATGTCGGTCAGAGCCTTGTTGGAGGCGATTATAATTTCCTCCAGGTTTGTGTTGTGCGCAAATGCGCCACCCTCGATCCGGGTCAGCTTTAACGAGCCTGATATGTCCAGCAGCCGGAGATTACCCAAACCGGCGAACGCGCTTGCCGGTATGCTTTCGAAATCGTTCTGACCGAGCGCCAGCTCTTCCAGACGTTCGAGTACTGCTAATTCCGCCGTCGGGATGCGACTCAACCGATTGTCGGAGAGATCGAGCGTACGTAGTCGTTCCAGGCCACGGAAGCTGTCTCGCGTAACGTTTAGCAAGGCGGCACCCTCCAGGTCGAGTCGGCTAAGCCCGGTCAACATGGCAAAAGCTTCCTTCGGGATGGCAGCAAACGAATTTAAGCCTATATACAGCTCACCCAGAGCCCGTAGTGGATGCAAAGCTGGTGATGGTACTGTACTGATTGTGTTATCATCGAGATACAGCACGCGCAGGTTGGCTAACCCGACAAAAGCCTTCGGGTCAATCTTCGCAATACGGTTCTGACCGAGGTTTAGCTCCTCCAGCTTCGGCACTCCGGAGAACACACCCTCGGGCAGTTCGTCCAGGAAGTTACCGCGAAGGTTCAGCACGGTGAGCGCCACCAAACCGACGAACGTTTTGTTGGTGATCGAGCCTACCTTGTTGTGGTTAAGGTGCAGCTCGGTAAGTTTACGTTGGTAGGCGAATGTGCGCGGTGGCATATTGAAGAGGTGATTATAGCTGAGATCTAGGAAGGTTAGATCAGCGTAAAACTGCATCGAAGAGTCGATCGTTTTGATCTTGTTGTTCTTGATGACTAGCCGTTGTATGGAGGGATTCAGCACGATCGGCAACACGTCTAGCTGACCCTCACCGCAGGTCACCACTAGCGTATCGTCATCACACTGACAACCGGGTGGACAGTTTGTGAGTCCGGCCGCTTCAACTGGGAACACGACCACTGCCGCTGCCATCACCATTACAACAGCAATGCCCACCGACAGCGTTACCATCGTGTTTCTGGCAGTGCCTCTGGATGTTTTTCTACTGCTCACCAGTCCTCTCATTGTGATGCGCGGCGAAGTATGGGTATTGTGAGATCTCCACCGGGAAATCGTCGTTTGCTTTACCGCTCGGCTGCGGGGAATTGATTTGCGAATGAGTCGTTGTCGTAGACGACTCTGCGGAACACCCAGGAGTGGATCGTTTAAGGGCAGAGGTAATTCCTTTCACGTTTGCTCTTATGGTGGTTCTCCAGGTGGAGCAGGGTGGAGGGTAAAAGCAACTTCCGGTTTTATGGAACCACCCGAATCGTCATATTCTGAAAAGAGAAACGAAAAGAAATGAAATCGTTAGAGAAAACTCGATCACAGACGTAAAGGTGCCATAAGCTATTTATTGGATTACAGGAATTAGACGACTGACTGGTGTGCTGATATGGTCGTACTCGAGTTACCCGCTTCCGGTAAACGGTTCGCAGTGACCGAAGACTTTCACGGACGACCCTTCGGGTGGGATCAAGAAAAACAATCTTTACCAAACGGTAGACGGGGCTGTTTGTTTTTCTCATTCGCCGCGTCACCTTGGAGATTGCCGGTGATGGAGCTAGTCAAGAGGGACTTACGAGTGGAAATAAAATTCGATAACACTACTACGGACCGTCGTCTGCGATGCTGATGCCCCGTGGAAGATACACTAACGAAGCCAAGTGAGTGAGAAAGAGAACGAGCAGCAACAAAAAAAAATTAGCCCGCAGCACTAATACCCGGCACTAATCCGCTCGTAATGCGGTTAAATTAATAATACACAAGGTGCACAACTAACAGTCAATGGATGTAGGACGGTATAGCCTCGATGTGGAATTTTGCGCACGGGAAAAGATTACGTGATGGCCACTCGTACCATGATAAGTAGGAAAAGGATTTTAAAGGGGTCGAACAATTTTCTAGTAAGTGAAGGATTTAATGGATTTAAAAATGTAACATGAAGTGATTTAGGTGTCCCTTGGGATGTGATACTTAATGAGAGAGTCTCTTTAATCAGCTCAACAACCTCAAGAGGTCTAGGGGTCTGCCATTTCTGGCATTCTTTGATTTTATCTACCCGTAGATTGGTCCTGATGGGATTTTGGACCGGTCCTGTCGTGTGAAGACCGAGTAAATATTATTAATATTTATGCCGTAAAACATGAAAACAACAGTCTACGGTGATCGACGTATTCAACCTCATTCGGCTCATAATAATGGTTCGTAAAACGGTTCGCATAATAGCACGAATATCCTGAGAACCGATTGACTTGAAGCTTTTGTCATGTCTACAGTTTGCCATTAAATTTAACATCTTAAATTTGATGAGATTGTTGTTTTGGTTTGAAAAATTGAATTCTACTCAGAAAAAGTAAGAATATCTTCAATCAAATCCATTTTGTAACATAAAGCATCTGCGATTTAGATGTAGATTTAAATTTGACATTGACCAATAAAAATTATTAAAAACGTTTTCTCTACGTTGTAACTACCAAGCGTTTTATTATACCGTTTACTGTAATTATTTGTACAAAATGAATGTTTCAATGTCGAAATGAAACATTCACCTCAAGTGTGTTTCCTAAGCGTCAAAGTAAAACCTATAAAGAAGCGATAAACCTCAAGAGATCGTAGCTAATTGTATTGCAAAACCATCTGCAGTACCATTCACCATTCCATTAAGGGTAATTCAATATCGATATGGCAGCATTTATAATCGAGCTTGCAGCGTTGCATCGTCAAACGGGGGAAGGAAAATGACAAGCAATTACAAAACCACAATTCCACTTGATGGCGTGATGCCCGGGGTGCGGGTGTGAAGCCATGCCAAGCAGAAGTTGCAACGATCTGTTGGCATAACAATTAGATATCCCGTATTCATCAACGATCCTACCACGAACGGTGTGAACAAGACGTTGCCGGAGAGATATCACCACCGCTATTGGCTTATTGGTGCCGTTTAGTAGCGCTGCAGTGTGAGCTGATATGTAAAACCCGTCCACCATATGGATACGGAGACTGTTTGAGTTAAAGTTTGCCGTTACCTCCGTCCGGGACGCACACACGATTCACATACCCATATACCCGACCATAGAGTGGATGGCCTTTGTAATGGGATAACTTCCTTCCAATTAAATAATTTATTCATTTACAGCATTCCACCGAGCAGGAGGTTTGCATTTACGTTGTTTCGATCTAGATCTTCCGTTTCTATTCCATCCTTTCCCCTTTTGTAAATGCCTCCCGCTTTTCTGCATTGTGTCGCACACGAGCAACCGGGCGTCTCCATCGATTGGGAACGGATGTGAAACGAAGGGCACCAACAGCAGCTGGGTACAGAAACGCAGCGAGGGAGCGGCCGGAAGTAAGTTCGATGTCGTGCTGTGTGTTTTACCGCCTTACCCTTACGCTAGGTTGAAATCATCGACAACTCAATCCCTGCCTACCCCGCCTAATAGCCGTTCGCGCTGGTTGTTCCAAGCCGAACATTTAATTATTGAGCATTCATCGAAACAGGCGCCAGAGTGCTGCTTCTCGGGCACGAGATTGAATAATTCACTCCAATTGAATTAGTATCTCAATCTCGACGTTCATGTTACGGAATATCTGGAAAACATATTCCGGCAGCTTAGGCAATGGTTATATCCCCCGTTTTCTGCCGACGAGCACACCTCTCGGTACGTTCGGTCTGCTTTATCGAGGTAATTACAGGTCAATTGTTTTGAACCCTTCGCCCTGGAGTTTCCGGTGTTCGGGTGCGTGGTGTTCTACCGTCGCACTAAGCACGGGGGTGTTCTGGTCTGGACAAAACCAGTATCGGATCGAATTTATTACCATCCATTTTGCAGCCGATTCGATTCGGTTTTGTACTAGAAGAAGTAGCTACTCCACGTTTCTAAAAGAGAGAGAGAGAGAGAGAGAGAGAGAGAGAGAGAGAGGGGGAGAGACATGCACGACACAAAAAAGAAGAGAGAGGAAAAAAACAATAAATGGATTTCCATTGAGCTTTCATCAGCAGATCATTGATTTGAACCATTATTTTTGGACAGATTTTCCTTTTACAATTCTGGAAAGGAAAAATCCTCGACCCCTGGGTCGCTTCAGCGCTGCTAAGGGTTCATAAATAAAATAAAAGGTCAACAGGGGGAGGAAAAAACAAGACCACAACCCCTGCGAACATGTGCCAAACTCAGCCGCACAAGGAAACACATAAGCTAGGCACATAAAATAGCAAAAGTATCATCGTTTCAATCGCTCCAAGTGTTGTTGTTTTGCGTGGACCCCGACCCATTTGGACACTATTCGTATAAATATCGCATCGTTGTTTTTTTTTCTTCCTGCGGCCTGAAATATATTGCGCATGAAGAAACTCATAAAACAAAATTGAAACACAGCACCGCAGGAGCGAGGAGAAAATAAAAAAAAACGGACAGCGAAGAATATCCTACCATAACGCGACATTTATCGCCAGCATAACCCCCGATGATAACTCAATTATCTGTTCGTGTTTGGTATTTGGGTCGGGCGGGAAAAACACCGCTGGGATGCAACGGAAAATTCACGTACACGTCAAAAGAAAAAGCCACAGCACCCGGAGTGTGGTTCAGGGTTCGATCGGCACACTGATTGTCGGACAGCTTTATGGAAATATGGTGTCCTAAAGTTTCCCCATTGGTGGAGCAATAGGGGTTTGTTCATGCTGGTAAATTTTGCGGAACAGACGTCCGCAGTCCGCTTTAAAGGATTGTTTCTGGTGGGTTCGGTGTATCTTGGAGGTTATTTGCTACCGAAAGGTTCATCTTGGTTTATTTGTTTCGTGCACTCGCTTCTTCCGATCCGCTCAAACAAACCAGACTGCCCAGCGCTTGCAATCACTTGCCCGCTGGGTGGGGCGAGTTCAATTTTTGCCGAACAACTTTCTGCTTTCTTGTTGAATTGTCGTTGGGTTTTGTTTCGTTCTGTCAGATCCTTCTTCCGCCGGTTTCTAGGTTTTGCTATTTGGCTTAATTTTTTTCTTTCCATGTCTAGGACTTCTCGCCGTCAGCGTGAAAGAATAGGCAAAGCCTAAATACATAAATTTTCCATCCATTCCTCTGCTGGGGGTCTCGTACTGTGAGGCGGTCCCATCCTTTAAAGGGTGGAGGCTTGAAACAGGGTTTTGTTTGGACTGGTTGAACAACTCCTTCGGGCTGGCACAGGGTGGCAATAGCGCAACAGAATACAACAAAACAAAAGTACAAACAAACAAAAAAAAACCTGAAGGGTAATATGAGTAAATTTTTCATTCTCCACTACCACTGAACCTAACAGCCGGGGCGCGCTCTAGACCCACAGCGGGAAATCCACAGCAACAACTGAAGCAAGAAACAGTGCAAGCCAATTTGTTTTTCACAACTCCAGCGCTGCCACTTTTCGTCCGGACGGTTAAACCATCACACCCGTGCTTCGCCAAAGCCCTGCAAAACGTCACGGACCGGAGTAATGTGTTTAACATTGGAGGCCATGCTACTTTGGCACTCGGAAACCAGCAGTGGGCAGAGGATGGGTTGTGCATGGGTTTTCACCCTTTTTTTTTGCATATTCTTCTCCACAGATATGAGTGACGTTTGTTATAATAAAGCGTACCGAACGGAGAAGAAAGCATAAAAATGGTTTCGCAAACCAAAAATAGAAGAAAAAAAGGCTCCGAAATGGTGAAAAATGACGGACCAAACTAAACCGGAATCCGGACGTATGATGGCTTTGCTGTATTGTTGTTTCCGCTTCCTGTCATGTTTCCGCCTCGGACGTCCGCTAGTGTTCGTACGGCGGTACGGCACACACACGATACGTCGGTAACAAGCTCATCTTGGTTGAGGATGGTTTTTGCAAAGGGAGAAGTCAAAGTAGCATTTTTTTCTATTATGTTGCCTTCCACAAGCGGACATGATGGACAGCGAGATGAAAGGTGAATAGATTTGTAAAGCAATGTTATGTGGCTTTAAAAGTCACATAATTCGAAAGTTTAATAGGTTATAAAAATGTTTCACTCAATTGTTAGTTGACAAGGCAATTTCATGCATTTTAGCGATGAAAAATGCCAACATTTAGTTGCTTTTTGAAAATTTATTACAACAATAGTAACAATAATTGTTTAACACGTTTCGCAGCACGTCACCCAAAATATGAGTGACGCGGAATGATTTCAGGAGCCCACCAAGTCATCCAAGTATGGGTGACGGACTATTGCACTGGAAATAAAATATTCGTTTGCATTTTTATTGCGGAATGAGAAACAAACAACGAAACAGTAATTTTAAATTCATATAAACAGTTGTTGTGCTTCGTAATAAAAACTGATCATTTTTAAGTGTATTTTTCGCACGACGTTAAAAAAAATCTACCCACATCAGTCATGGTTTTCATCAGCTCGTAAAGGATTTAATAAAATTGCATATATTTTCGCTTGTCTAACAATTGTTTTTACTGTTTGTTCTATACTTTTCGATAGTTCTTGAGAATAACGAATGCGAGAAACATCCACTACAGTTACCCGAAGAGTTGTGTTCGCGATAACTAATAAATAATAATGATTCCATAGGAGTTTTCTATTTCATTTTTATATTGAATGTTGAACTACATTTTACAGTGTACTAAGCAACAATTGCAAAGTTGTCGACGATAATTGTTTCGTTCGTTAATTTTTTGCAAAACGCGATAGTGACACTTTCGGCCCTTAGGGAGCTTTACTGATTCACGCTGGGCCGTGAACGTGTTAAAAGAATAATCTGTTATTTGTTTTTAGTTGTTCAACTGTTTCAATATATTCAAAACATCATATGAAACAACAGAAACCATCTCTTTGTTCCATAGGTTTCACTATTTACTATGACGCTTGCAAAGTGCTCGACCTAATAAATTTCGTCATACCGAAGCTTAACGAAGCACAGCAGCAACCGTACATTTTCGTATGTGGGATGTACCGAAACTTTGCCATCGTTAAAAGGATCCGGGGTTTGTGCAGCAGCTCTGTGGGGCGACAGAACCCTGAACAACCCAAAATAGCTCCACGAGGCACACTGGGTAGGGAAGGTTCGCAAAATTTATAATATTTATGCGAACGGCATATTTACGGTGTCGGCAGACCAAAACTATGGAAGGATTCGTGTCGCTTACGTGCAATAGACAGCGGGATCACAATTAACGTCCCAAGAGATGTCCCTGGAGTAGGCAGGAATTATGCGGAAGAAAGTGATTCATTCGACATGTAAAACCACATTACTAATTAAAAATTTCATTATGTTTGAATTCCAAAATAACCACACTAAAAATAGGACAAAACTTCAATTGATTAGATTTAAAAATTACAAAAACGGAGCATTGTGTTTATATTTTTGTCTCGCAACAGTAATGGAGGCGCATGGTTCTTTTCATTTTTTCCGTTTTTTTGGCACTACGTAACATATAAAATATTGTTGCCGTACTATTCGCATAGAAATATGACCTATCTTCTATAGATAATCTTGTTGTTCATTTCGTTCGGGCGGTTCGGCCAAACCGTAAGCAAGCGAAAGTGACCGCCCTGCGAACATCATCCATCGCTGATGGCCATCCATCTCCCACGCTCGGGTATACCCTATTTCACTGACCGATCATAATTCATAGCCCGGCGGGGCTAGTACATTTTAGCCGCATTAGAGCACGAAGGTCAAAAGGAAATAGCCAAAGGCTCTCCCGGAAATTTTCCTATAATTCGCTTCATAAATCAAACCAAATCCTTTCCAACCAGTGAAGAGAGCATCTGCTTTTTTACTTCCATTATATGGCTGTGATCGTTTGTCTTACAACCGGGCAAAAGCTGTTATCGATGATATCGAACAGTTGGACAGGGCAGTAAGGTTTTTGTGGCCCAACGCCACAATCCGCAACAACGCCGAGAAAACGAACCCACTCCCCAGCCGGGGGGCCCATTTGCATCAATCATAAGTTATCGAAATGAAACCTTTAACCCCTGTTCCAAGTGCGATAAGCAGCATACATCATTCAGGATTTACTGAAGTTAAACAAAAAAAAACAAGCTCTAAAACAAGAAGCAAAGAAAAGGCTCTCGAAAAGCTTTCCGGTCGTTATCAGATAATCGAACAATGGGAGCTTTGTTCACATTCAGAGCATAACTAATGCAAGGGTAATTGAATTTGTTAAATAAAAACACGGAATATAAATGGTTCCAGTGCATCGTCGACAAACATAAACCCGTTCCCCGGTGACAGCCCCGCCTTCTGTGGCCGCTAGTAATAATAACACCAGCAAATGATTGCACTGTGTGTAGGACGATAATTTAAAATCAATAAACACTTGTCCTCAACGACATAAACAATCAAGTGTCAAAAGCGCACCCACCTCTGCAGTTCAGCATGGCTTACGTCCGGTAGTGGGAAAAGCATTTCCCACAACCTTAGCCTGCTGTTGTGGGGATGTGTTTTTTCTTCGTTCGTTTTTTCAAACTGCTGTCAACACTTGACGGTATCGATGCTTACCGGCACTGGAACGTTCGATTGCATAATCAACAATGCTCACTCACCCGCAATGGCACGTTTCGTACTGGTACCAGATGCTTCCCAGTGGCACAGCTGCTTCTCCATGGTTAGGTTCAAGCAATTGTGGTTGTGTGCACATTTTTTTCTATTTACAATTTTTCCCACTTCTGCTTTCTCTGCTGCCACAAGGATCGTAAGGAACGGTACTTCTTTTTTTTCGTTCCCATCCTTTGTGTGGTGTGACGACTGCTTCGTTTGGTCACATCTTTGTGTCCGATGATCGAAAAATGTAGTACACGATATTGGTGGACAGTTATAGACGAATGACCGAGACAGCAAGAGTGGTACACACATGCTTTGCGCCTCGTTGAAGTAGCACACCGAGCACACATGGCAAAGCTCGATTAAACCTTCTCGAGCAGCAGAAGCCCTCGAGTGTCGTTCAAGACACTTCTCGTTTTCTTGAGCATTTCTCGGTGTGTTACGGTTGGCTTTCAGGCATTGACATCAGCTCTAGGGAGATGGTCTCTCCGTAGAACTAGTGGCAGTGACATTCGCCGCATGATTTGTGGTAACTTATAGGCTGTTAACGTTCGCTGTTGCCCGTATCTCGAACTATCTTTAACAAGAGATGCTCAGGGGCTGCCTTCTTTAATTGGAAAATTTTAAAGCTTCATGAAGAAATTTAAATAAAAAGCTACTCCAGCTCGCATTCGAAGTACGTTTTCTAGCTACGGCTACGTACGGTATACACTTTCAGGCAGCTCATGATGCAAAGCTAGAAACATGAGCTGTTTCTCTGCATGGTTTACCTAGAACAATTATACATGATGGCAGATGTTTACAATTTCTCCTTCGTCAACACACTAATTTAGACATGGGATGTAAAATTGCTTTAATGCATCATCGCACACTTGCAGAGTGAAGATATTTGGAGATTACTCAAAAGCTTCGTCAAACATTCAACTTATCCAACTATGAATCCCGGTACTACAGGATTTAGATCTTAGCTTACAGGTCTCTCTCTCTATCTCTCTTCTTCCACCAATATGACAGACGCTCAGCTCCGGTACGTATCGTACTGGATGTCTTTGTTTAGAAAGGTTTTGTAAAGTAAAGTTTTGTCTTGGGTAGCGGTGCATTAAGAAATGCATCAGTGTACATCACACATCCCCATAAAGGTAAGGATACAAAACGCCGTATTTGTACACAGACAGTGGGTGGGGCATCGTTTGGCGATGAAGCCATCGCTGGGCATGCTGGAAATAAAGATGCTAATGGGTTTTCCCAGAGGTTCATGTAGACGAATAATTGAATTATTCCAAAGCAAGACGCTTGATGGGTTTTGTCGGTGTGTTAAGAGTGTCGCAAATGTTCTCTCCATCACTCTCGAACGAGAGCAGCCCCAAAAGGACCGCACGCTCGCTGGAGTCAGTCGGTACACATCGGCAAGCAGTACAAAGTGCACTGGAGGTAGTGCATACGCTCACCCCGATGAGTGTTTGTTGTCATAGGTTAATATAAAGGTAGAAGAGTCGGCGCATGCAGCAGAGTTCGAGCTGACTGCACACACACTTTAGTGGTATTAGCTTGCTTTCTGCTACCGGTGTTTGGGATTGGACGGGAATTGAAATCTTGTTATGTGAAAATTCAATTAGGAATCAAATTGTTTTGCCAAGGCTAACAACGTTAAGGCTGAGAGCCTTTTTTGGGGAGCGTGTTGTGAGTATGTCGATGGTTGGGCAGCAAATGCTTTTCTTGCCCAGAACGATGCATACACTTGGATAGTAATTTCCTCAGCGTGCACTTACATGGAAGATCGATACACTGTTGGGCAAATGTTAGTGGGAAACAAATAGCGAATGTTTATCGAATGTTTACCCCTTGACCAAGAGGAAACATTGCAAAACAATTTCATGTTGAAAAGATTGCTAAGGGCACACTGAGTTTACATACACTTTAGGCAAATTTACATGTCTTAATTGCGACCCGATAATAACTTTCCTAGAAAATCCAAGTTTTATTTAAATCATGTATATAATACTAGGAAAAAAATGCTTTAGATAAACCGCAAACAGTCTCATCATGGAATAAATAAATAAAATAAATAAATGAATAAACCGCAAGCAATCGTCGGTGTTGCGGAGTCATTACTGGATTACGATGATTCGATGAAAGATGATTCCATGTCGAATCTTCCCAAACATAGACTACTGGAAACAAACATTGCCCTCATCTTCCTGCATAAATTGATCATTCGTTCATTTTGCATCCAGCAAATCCTTCAATGGTAAAACAAAAGATTAATCTAACAACAAACGAAAAACCTCATCACTAGCTTTTCGCTGCCACCGCCGAAAAGCCGCAAATGCCCGCATCTTGCCAAATACTTGAAATGTACTCACAGCAAAATGGAGATCTAATGAAATATGATAATTTCTATCGATTTCCTTCAGCGACAAATTTTTATTCCCCGACGGAATACGTGCCCTGGCTCAGACGGTGAGTAAACCGTACCCTGCAGTGATTAAAGAAATGGATGTCAAGAGACCAACGGACTGAGTGGAAAACAAAGCGAAAAGCAAAAATCCTCACCGGAATTCCATCACAACTTTTCCAGCGAAAGGCGTGTTCCAGTGGACCGCCCAATCTTGCGAATCGCCATGTTTTTTACATAATAAATGAACGGTAGCGAAGCCGTTTTTTTTTCGAATGCGACCACCCGGCGACCATCCCAACGGAAGGCTTTAGGCCGTATCCTAGGCTGGGGATGAAATCCTAGCATGTGTCCCCACGAAAAACCGAACCGATTCGTAGAATTTTTCGGTCCGCGTAACCAAACGGACTGGTACACAGCCAGACAGTGCCGGAAAAAGAACATCCGAATTGAAGGTATGATTTATTCAACCACGAAAATGGGCGGCAAGGTGGAAATGTTAATGGGCTACGCGCAGCATCCACAATTGCTAGATCCACTTCCAGGCCGCGTTTAAGCCCGTGGGACCAACACAGAAATGAATGCACAAGCAGCACCAGTGGCACAACTTCCTTCGCACCGGCTTGGCTGATGATTTTTATATTCTGGTCGTCCTTCTTTGAGGTTTTTATTATTGATGAGAGTAATTTCCGCCCGCGCAATGCCGCATTCCATTCCCTTTCGCTTTGTACCGGTGGCTTTCCGATTGATTGTCCCGGCGAAATCCACATCGGATCATCCGGCGGTAGGATGAGCACAGTAGAGCACTTGAATTCGCTGCTCGCATTGGAAAGGGGTTCAATCGTACGGCGCGAAAGGAAATGAACATTCGAAAGACACTTGCCGGCGAGTTCCGGCACTGGCGATGGGTAATGGTAAGTAAAATTGACGTTTCTACGATGATTTATGGAGGGTGAAATCCGTCTCCCATAAGACGAACCCCCGAAAAACGGAAGACGAACGTCGCCGAAGCGAAGATGACTACAACTTTGTGAATATAAATTGCGCACAAATTAAAGTCCACGATTGCAATAGGTTTAAAATGGCAAAGCTTTCGTACACTCCAGTCCATAAAAAAACTCCATGGTTCCTTTCTTCAACGCTTACACAGACGCTGTATCGTGCAGTGGGAAATGGTTGGTTTGCGTACAATCTTATCCCACCGCCCAACAATGTACGTACAAATTCTGCAAAATCCACCTCCCCCCTTAAGCGGTTACACCAGTCGGCGAACGAGTGGCAAGTATGATACACTCCGGTGGCTGGATGGATCGTAAAGACTTGCTCCAGATTATCGTAATGACGTGCCGTAAAATCTTGTAACCGCCTCCGAGCAATACGAAACTAGCAGTTTTCAACAACTGCCACATTTTGGCGCATGATGCAAAGCCATTGTGCAAAGTGGATGCGCACGATTCGTACCCTTCGGCGGCATGTACCGGCGAGACTCCGGCCAAGTAGGTGAACACGGTGCTGAATTGTTCCGATTCGCCGCGTATGTGTCTTTATACGGCTCCTGGCTCCGCACCACACTATTCCGCGTTTGAAGTGGCGGCATGCGTGTTTTGTGTATCGCGCGGCATCGTTATCGTCAATAGCTTACGATGTGTTTTATGTGAATGGTGGCGTTTGAGTTGGATGTTTATGGTACACGTTACGGTGGAGTACAATGTTGCAATAAAAGAGCTGAATCCGGTATAAAACGAGAACAATTATGATGCTGGAAAGCAGCGTATCATAATGGAATTGACTATGAGGCTCGTTCCATCTTGCATATTCATTTCAGCTTAATTTCATCAAATTTCTCTAAAGAACAAGTCCAAAAATAGTATTGATCGTTACGCGCCGTTTCTGGAAGAATATCGTGAGCTAGTGTTACCAAAAAGATCTTTATGCTGTTCATCGATGCTTGTCTCGGCAGAAGGAAATTAATTCTTTGCCACTGAACCTCGCCGTAGTGCTATTTTTAGCAAAGCCCGCAAAAGCAAGCGAGCAAGAATAAAGCTTCTACGGACAGCTTTTGTCGGTGGTTTTCCTCCACAGTGTTGACATATTTTGCTGCTGATACTGCGCTCGCTTTACAACAAAACCCGTCCACCAGGACCAAAATATCTTGCAGACTCATTAATCTTCCAATGCTTATGGCGTGACGAAGAATGTTATCCATTCGCATCGTGGCACACACAAAAGTGTGCGCCGTCGTCGCGTCCTAGGGCAAAATGTTCGGCAACGTCGTCCAAAAATGAATCGTGAAAATTCTGCCAAAGAATTCCTACTGCCTTGCCCTATGCATTGCTTTAGAATTTTCCTTCGCCCGGATAAGACGCAAATTTCCGGCGTGAATATTGTAAAGGTTGATTTTTTTATCCTTCCTCTTTTTCTTGTTGCTCGTGATTTCCTTCAAACGCATGAAAGCAAAAACCGTTAACTCACATCTTTATCTGCTTGAATGATTATACAACTCAACTTTTTGAAATATGTTCATGCCGTGTGTCTTTTGCTGGTTTTCTTCTGTCCCTCCAGCCGTATTGTAGCATTTTGTGTTTCGTGCGAGCGATGAGAATAAGGGAGAAGAAAAATAACTCCCCTTGCACCTTATACCGATGAAAACAGGTTCTCAAGAACGACAACATACCGAAACCGAAAAGAGGTGCTTGAAGCTGTCAGGACACTCGCACTCGAAACCGACGTGGCACAAAGTGGCGTGTTACGGCGTTTTTCCTTATTACCTTTCTCACGTTGACTTTTCCACGGGCAATGGTGGTGTGGGTGCACCAGGTTTGCGACACAATGCAGGTGCCAATGAGTGAAGAAAGTTCCGCCAGATCGGACAGAAACTTGCTCCTGCTGTTTCGGGGCGGCACACCATCCGCTACACACAGGCGCGGGACATTGTGACGCGGGGAAGCAAAGAAAAAGTGAACCGAATTTTAAGTTGACACTTTTACTGCTAGCTTCCTGCCACGGTTTGGCTTTTGTGTGCGATGCAGCACAGCATGCAGCAAGCGGGGTTTTCCTGTTTTGGCACAAGAATGTCCCCACCTAGTATGTGAAGTGCGGGCAAAAAAAAGGAAGATTATGTTCTTTTTGTAGTGCGCGCGTTTGTGGGTTCGGCAAGTTTGGAAGTGAAAGTTCCAAACGAAGTTGACGGCGGGGTAGTGAGCCCGCACCGCAGCCAAGCAGTGGGGTGATTCGGTTTCCTTTCGCTCGGTTGACACGAAAATGTGATGTGGTTGCGGTGATAATAAAATATTGTCAGCATCGCTTTTTCCCAAAACCGCGGTGAGTCTAAAGCAGTGTGAAGTATGTGCACCAGCACACCTTGTGCCAGGTAACGTGGCCAAAGGAATGCGTTTTCCTAAACGACACCGTCACATGATTCCGAGTTGGCAACGGTTTGGTTGGTGCCGGGAAAAAGCGCATACAGTTGCCGTGCAGAACTTGCGCAAGAAATCGTTTCGAGGTGGCGACTTATCACGATCACCATCGGTCGGTCCGTACGGAGCAGCGTCTTTTCGTGGGTGATAGAAACCATCCACCATCCAGGTTGACGTCACACGCTTAAGAGACACCTTCATTTAAAAGGATTTGTGCAAGGGCAGAAGCACCTTCGGTTGGTTGATGAACGATTCCATTCCCCGGCTGCAACGAGCACCGGAGTGATTGACGGGCGTGTGTCTGGTTTGACTTGGGTGCGGATGACGGTGTGGAATCACATCGTTGCTTTTGTTCGTTTCATTAGTATCCTTGACAGGGCATATGTTTGGTATGAAGTTCGTCTTTACCTGAAAATAGAGCGTGCAAGATAAGAAAATAAAATTAATCAATCACGTACTGTTTCGCGATGGGTTTGTGTTACGTGCACAAGTATATCTAGCTTATTAAATGATACAATGTTATCTAATGAAGCGTTCAATCAGTAGCAGGATTCGTTTGAAAAATGTTTCAATTTAGAAGATAATCATCATGGTGTAGAATGAAGAGTCCCACGAAAATATATCAAGTTTATCCAGTATTTTAGTTTCAATAGTATTACTCCCCATTATTTTTCCTTCCAAGTTAAGGCAAGATACGTACTGTGTATCTGTGTGCGATAACTAGTAGAGTATATGTCTCTGCATGCGATTTAATAATTCCTTAATAATCTCTTATTAAACCTCAGAATTAACCCATCCAGACCTGCTCACAAATCTGGGAGCCAATCGAGTCCTAACAAAAAATTTTAAGATATTGGTTTTGTTGCCTTTCCACCTTCCACACGGTACAACTGTGAAATTTAAAGCATGTTCTATAGAAAACCAAGGATTGAATTATAACAAAGTAAAAACCAACTTAATGGTGACAGGGCCAACAAATACTTACTGAAACAGGAGCATCCTACAAGTTATAGGTATAGGATATGTCGTCCAAAATCACTCCTATCTTGGATTAAAGATCAACATTAAGAACGACGTTGATGTTGAGATACGGGCTAGGGTGGTGGATATTAACCGGTCTTTCTACAATCTGAGGCAACTTCTCCACT
The DNA here is from genome assembly GCF_943734725.1 of Anopheles marshallii. Taxonomy (NCBI): domain Eukaryota; kingdom Metazoa; phylum Arthropoda; class Insecta; order Diptera; family Culicidae; genus Anopheles; species Anopheles marshallii. The sequence goes on along the minus strand of NC_071326.1, from coordinate 64,046,743 downwards.
CAAAACACCTGTCGCGACGAACGAAGCTGGGACTATATAAAACTATGAAGGACTATGTAGTTCCGGTACTCACATACGCCTCTGAGACATTGACTTTGTCCAAAACTGACGAAACCCTCTAAGCCGCGTTCGAGAGAAAGATGCTCAGAAGGATTTTTGACCCCGTATGTGTGAAAGGACAATGGAGGACCCGCTACAATGACGAGTTCTATGAGCTGTACGGGGAACTTACTGCCGTACAGCGGATTACACTCGCCAGGCTCCGATAGGCTAGTCACGTCATGTGAATGACACCGGACGACTAAACCCGTAAAGCCCTTTTAATGCTTTCACAGAGAACAATACAGGCATGGTAGGGTCAAATAGAGATGTAATGTTGACGGTGATCACCAGAATGACCGTGATAATGTTTTCGCTAGCCTGTTACATGATTGATGATTGCAATGATTTCTGAACAATCGCAAAGTATATTTACAAAGCGTATTTACAAAGCTATTAAGAGATACTTATCATAATGCCATGTTATATAAAGATCATTTAATTTAATTATTCAATTTTTGTTGGAATGCACAATTTATCTTACGAAAATATTTCCAATATTTGAAGAAGAATTCGTTTAACGGGGATTTCATCCTTTTTGTGCCAATCAGTGTCGTTAAAAGTATGCAAGTGGTGAACTGGCAAGAAGGAATAACATATTTTTAGCATTATACATTGTACAGAAATTGAACATCTTTCCCTAAAATATTTGTTGTATGCTATCTTTGACATAGAATCGATACAAAATTCATTTCACACAAAGAAAATTTACTTTCCGCTGTACAAAATTCCCATCCATTCTAGACACCTTTTAACGATGTCATTTACAATTCCACCTTAAACGAAAGTGTGACAGAGAGTGTGAGAGAGGGATAGAGAGAGATAGAGAGAGAGAGGGAGAGAAAGAGCACGGTGAAAACTTTCCGACTGATGCCTGCAATAATAAATCACAACTGTATTTTTCTTCGCTCTTGATAAAAGACATCACATTAACACCTCCACGTGGAATGAAGATAACTGAGCGGTGTTACTGCTAGCGCTCAGGCCGGCACAACAACGGCACACGGACACACCGAAGAACTTACTTCCGAGAACGGAGGAAGCTGTAAAAACAATGTTATCTATGAAATAATCCTCACACCTTCGCACAAAACACTCGAACTTTTCGTTCAAGACGCCTCACACAAACACAACACCAGTAGCACCCCCCATTGGTGTTCGCCCATTGTCTCAGCTTCAAAGGGTCTGCCTTTCAGAGAAAGAGCAAATTACAGACCTACAACAAAGTCAAATATCATTTCGATTACATCCAGCGGTACGGTACGGTGTACCGGTGGTGGTGCCCATTAAGCGTTCTGCCCTTTCGGTGGAAAAAGGCCACCCATTTGCACAAATCCCCGGTGCCCGTTCAAACAACACGTTGCGTTGATGGGCCTCCTCCGGTGCGCGTTGGCTAAACTGCCAGCTTATAATGACAGCATTATTATTCAACGTTTTAACCTTTATTGCCGGGTGGAAATGCTTCCGATGCTGGTACGCATCGCAGGCAGGGTGTGGTAAAATTGACGTGCAAAATAAACATTGTGCTTAACACGGGCCCACACATCCCCCCGTCCCCGACCGATTGTCGTTGTCGGTGAGTGTGCCCGCGCGCGCGTCAAGTGGTGATGGTTCTTCGCGCATCAAAAACAATCAAAATTTTAATGCTTTCCTATCCTACTTATCTGCGAGAGTTTTTGTGCGGCGTTTGTATGGCTGGTTGGCAGCCGGGTGTGTGTGTGCGTGTGTAAAGTCATTCCTTTTTCGCGTGCCCTGAGCCGACGCGGAAAGGAACAAACCGAAACCGAAAAGTCGTTTCACTCACCGACCCACGCGACGATGTTGTGCGAGATGATAACACATAAAACGGAGGCGAAAAGGTGCGTTTTCCATACGCGCCGCACACACACACAAACACCTGCGGCATACCGGCCGCAGCCAGGTGCTAATGCGATAATTCTCATGCCATTAAATTTTATTTCCAGATGCTTTTTCCAATTTTACACTAAATTTACTCAAACAAATATTTAATCATGCTCGCTGTAGCTGGGGGAGATAAAGCTTCCATCACCATCCCTTTTTTTCCCGCCCCTCCCACGTTCCGATCGAAAAGCACCTCGAGGGCCGTTAGCTCACATTACGCGCCGGATAGGTATCCACCTGAGACGTGTTCGGATTTTTCCTCAAGATACATTTTTTTCCATGCGCCTGGGAACACCGGTCGGTACGTGCCATGGTGAAAACTTTGTCTGTAGCACGTTAAAAGACGATGCATATGTACATGGCTTCCATCATTCCATAATTTTTGAGCGTGCCGCGTTGTAATGGGAAAGGCAAAATCCTTTTTTACTCATGGAGGGAAGGACTTTTCACATAAACAAAAGCGAGTGAAAGGGGTAACGCAGCAAGTAGCTTTAGTACTCCATCCGTGAGCGTCTGTCGAAAGCTCCGGAGCGTTGCAGGAAGCATAGCATAGCATAGTGGTTAACTAAGCCACGAAAGCATATTCAAGGACTTTTTTTTATCTTTCGTAGTGCAAATGAGTTCGTCCCCTAAAGTGCAACTAAGGTTCGAGCGATGCGCTCATAAGGATGCGGTTTCTGGTTTGGTGCAGACTGAAGACTGCCTTACTGGCGATGTGTTGACGCTAGGCGTTAAATAAATAATGTTTCGTTGGAAAGACTAGGAAAGTGCAAGGGGGGTAAAGTTATTATGTTAGTCGGGGGCGAATCGTGAATGAAGTTGCGAAGTTCAACATTGTGGCGAGATCAACATGGCTTTAGCATTGTGTTTCACTGGTAGTGTTGTGCTTAGTGAGATTTTTGAGAGATGAACCATTCATATCAATCTTTAGTGAGCAGTCATTCAAATCGGGAGTCGTCTTTAGAAAAAAATCATGAATTCCCTAAGGATTATAAATCGCTCGGAAACATGATATTGGGCTTGCTTTTATTCCTTTTACTTCTGAAACAGACAAACAGAAGAAAGAAGTATATGAATTATAAAGTATTTCAATATGGTAACTTGAATAACAGGTAAAATATGTATTTAAGTTTTCATAACTATTAAGTTTGCACTTCGTAGATTTGCGTTGCAATTAGAGTTAACGTCAGTGCTTAGTTTTGGTAAACTATTTTAAAATAAATAAATATTAAAATAAATAAGATATTTAAACATATATTTTATAACATAACATATATATATATATATATATATATATATAACATTTAAACAAAAATTTAAACAATGTAAACAATAAAACAATTTGTGTTTAATGTAGTGTTGCTAACTACTTTGACCGCAATCCAAATTTACTTGGTGAATTGGTGAGGATTGGTGAATCTTTCGAACAGAGCTTCAGATCCAAGAAACTGAATCAGAATCATTAGTATGAAGCAGAATTATACATACATATCGATAAAATAGGAATATCGTAAATTTTAAGTTTTAAGTTCAGGTGAATAAGTTATCGGAACAGCCGTAAGTAAACTGATATTCAAGAGCTTCAAAAGGTAATTTTTTAACGTCAGCTAAATTTACAAAATAGTACACCTCAATTTCTTTCGCATATGTTAGTTATAGCAACACTTTTCCGGCTCTTCATGCATCAGGTACTGAGGGTTTGAGCTTACAGTAAAGCACACATGGCCTCGGACGATAAACCTTGACGGCGTATTGGGTCATGTGGTTTTCAAAAGCATATGGTGTAGGACTGTCCTTCTCCGTGTTTGCTTCCACCACGTTGTACCACACCGCCTATTCGCGGCCGGAAACAATGTGCTGTATGCCTTTTATTTATTTTGCACATTTTCTACAAATTACTCAACGCGTTGAATTTTGCGGCAAGCGACCGGAGCTCGCCACATCAATGCGCAACATCCTGCCATCCGATGCCGCTCAGCGAGTGAGAAGACTCCTCTTTGACGTGGCAGATAGTAGCGGCATATGTAAAAGCCTCGTTTGTAAGCGTGTAAAAGTCCGTGTGAAGGGCTGGCAGGACTTCGCAGGAAACGACACCCCGTGTTAAGGTTCTTCCGGTTCACATACACACACACACACTCCCACACACCATCCAACCACAACGCCCATATTTAGCGCAACAACACGCTGCGGATGGTAAAGTGTGAAATGCTCGGGAAAACTTTTCCTTTTTCCACGAACCATAAAATGGCACTGGGAACGGCGGGACCTCGGACGTATGGGTGCACAAAACGTGGGTTTATTGTTGTTGGATAGGGGTTTGCTTCCCTTTATGAAGGCTTGGCAGTTTTTTCTGCTGTTCCTTTTTTTTTGTACACAACAGACAGGATGACAAGAATGAAGGTGTTGATGCCTGGAAAAGTACACACTTTGTTTTCGATGATACCAACATTCCACGTGTTTGTGATGTGCGAGTGTGAGCTTGAATCAATCGGAGAGCGTAAAATGATAGCGTCGAAAAATAACTGAACCCGCCATGAAGTAAAACACCACATCGCGCTTGGTCTGTCCAGTTGGAAAAGGGTGGTTTGGGTTTGTGCTTTGAAGACGTGTCGATTCTTGCCTTTGTCTTGTACACTGGGGGTCTTGTAAGAAGAAACACCTACGACTGCAATTTTCAAACGTTTTTCTTGTCTCACCCTTCTATTTCGGTTCGTTTGACAGGGTTGGACGGGATGTGTCGGAAAGCAAAGAATTTTATAGTATTTTATTGCCACTGGGAGCGGTCAGTGGAATTCTTTCTTTCTTTTTTTTATCCCACATTGCAGTGCTATTCGCCCAGAACCTGATGCCCATGGCGACCTGGCCCCGTGTGATGGTGGTAGCCTTCGCGATGTGGAGTTGGAACGACAGGGTGAGATTTTTATTGGTCATCGCCATCACAATGTTCTGAGGCATCCCCATTTCCCGCGTGGACTAGCGTAGGGGACATGGGGGCGGTCCGACGGTAGGGGACAGGTTCTAAAGACCGGAACAGAACGGGTGATGGAAGAGTTATTCGAAGCCCGTGCGAGCATAAATCAGGTCCAGCAGTTTTATTTGATAAGAAAGCTACCCAACCTCGACAGCTTCGGACACGTTCGGTTACTCCACAGAGTCCGTTGGAATGTGATATTTCCTGTGCAATTGGAACATGGGTGAGGCAAACATTTATTTACTGCCAACGATGTGTGTATAAATCTCGCCGAAAGGTGGACGATGCGTAGCGGAAGCAGCACGCTTAGTGTTGTAAGTTATTGAATGACATTTATGGTCAATATTGGAGTGAAAAATAAATGGGAATTATAGAATTCTTGGAAAAGTCGGGATTTCGGGCACTAGTGAACAAACATTTTTCAAATTTCATATTAAATTGCAATCAACAACAACCGGGTTTTGAAACTTCCTTCCCCATTCTAATGATTATCGCTTTTATGATACGATTTCATGTCTATAACCCCTATTGAATTAAGACGAACCCACATACGAGTTCATTAAAAGACATAAAAAATCATTTATCAGCATTTTCGATGCACGGAAAATCATTTAATTAACCCCGAAACTTTTCACATTACTCAACCATCAGCCAACAGTCTCGCTCTTCGTCACCCCACGCGCCACTTTCAGTGATATCCGAACGGGGGTTATTTCGGGGAGCGCGATAAGCACAAACGAGTCCAAGAATTCGATATCATGCAAACATCAAACGCACTGTACAACGCTACCCGGGATAAACGGGAATCCTATGCGCGGCGAAGAATGAACCAGCAGATAGAACTTTGCCCGGGCTGGAAAAGCAATAACTCATCGGGTGGCAATGAAAACCCAGCCTTTTCATTAAGCACAAGAGCACCGCACAGCACTGTTGATAAATGATGGCGCAACGTTGCTGAAGGTTCTTTTCTTGTTTGGCAAGCCGTTTCGCTACTCCGCTGTTCCAACCAACCATCCCCCAACCCCCAGGCCACAGTGTCTCGAAAGATCTCTTACAGATGCTTGCCGTCTGCTGAGTCGCGAATTTATTTGCGCAGATTTTCAATTATCACCTGTCACAATTCCCAATCTCTTTATCAATCACCTTGCGATACACTCGAACCTTCGAAGCAGGCGTGAAACGATAGAGCGGGGTACACAGCGTAATGGTGCTTCGTAGCCCATCCGGGCACGGATTGAGTTCTCTCCGGGTGTGTAATAACACTTCACATTCCCTTCTTGTTGCTCTGTACACACGCGCTCTGGCTGTACATTAGAAGCGGCAGATTTTGTTGGGGCTTTAAGCGGATAATAACAATGGTCGTTGAGTTGCGCTCGCTTGACGCGCTTTTGGGGAGGGGGGTTTTGGGCGAAGATCAACAGGGTTCGCTATGGGATGGCTGTGGCCTTCCGAACCCTACCCGAATAGAACGAATCTGATTCATGCTTTTTATTTGCATTTACCGATCCAATGAATATTTCATCGCTTCCGATTTGTGATGATTACGATTTATTTGCGCACGGTTGCTCGTAAGGATGTTCCGCTTTCGTCAACGGAAAGGAAGCTAGAACCCACGGTAAACGCTACGAATGGCCTATAATGGATAGGATGGGTTTGTGGATGGGCAACGACACAGGGCGGATAAAAAGAGGAAATCAAGTATTAAGCGTTTCAAACCATTCGGGAGGGTTTTGTGGCAGTGATTCACCCTGAAAACTCAACTACCACCTGGGGGGATGTAGTATCATGGTACGCTTGGGGAAAACGAATTGGGAAAAGAGTTACCAACGACAAGGAGATATCGACAGCAGGGGATGATATGCAATCAAAACATCATCATCACCAGTACCATCGAAGGATTGATGTCGTCCTTCCGCTCAGCAGCGTACGTTTCGATTTTTTATTTTATTTTGTCAACTAACCTTTATGACAGGATCATCAGATTGACGAATCCTGATGACAAATTGAAACGAGGAGCAGTATGTGAAATAAAATATTGATTTAAATCAAATTGATAGCTTCATTGATTCCATTTGTATAGCGATAGTGATTTTGCGGTATGCGTTGTGTCTACTAAAAGAGATTGAGAAGCTTTCATTAGCGGATATTAAAGATACCAAATGTGTTAAGTAATACATTTTTTTAAAGTCCAATGATTGATTGTTTTTAATTTCTGACAAATATTTCAAGAGATAAATTATTTCTGTTATTATTGTGGAAATAAAAGCGATTCAAATTTCACACTTACGATTAAGTAAGGATATTTTGTTAATAGTCAACAAGCCTCAGCAGATCGAACAATATACTCCATATTTTTGGTCTTAATTTAAATTTTCTCCCGAAGTTAGTTAACGAAAAACATCAGTTATTTGGCAGTGTAGCCGGTAACTGATCAATAATGACATTTTACCGTGCAGTACAATAGGCAGTTCTTACGTACCTGTTGACTGATTAATTAATTAATTTATTTTTTCATTACGTTTTTATTTATTCGTCTATTTATGTAAAACAATTATTTTCCATTTATTAATTTAAAATTTTAATGTTTTTTGTTTATTTCTTATGATAAAATAATTTTCCGAATTGTTTTAAAAACTATTTTAATTGTTTACAAAAAAATTAAACAAATTTGATTTTAATTTATGCATAAAAAAAACTTTGTTCAATGAACATACATTCGCAGATCAATTACCCGACTAATGGTCGACCTGGATGGCAATAATAGGTACAATACGGTGCTTACAAATAATAAATAATACAAAGTTAACCAAATATCGTGCGAGGGTATTTGTACCAAATCTTAATATTTTTTAAACTATATCATTTGTGGAACAACATTGCAGTAAACTTAAGAAAAACAGACCTCCGATAATCCTTCGTTTAAATTTGCCACAACACATTAACTTGGCAAATCTGCCCAATCTGCTCTTCGTTTTATTGCCGGCAAATAAAACTACGTACTCAGCAGGAATGTTTGTAGTTGCAGTCGAATTCCGTTTCGGCTATTTCGGTCTAAAGTAATTGGATACTATCGCCCAACTAAGCACCTCAAGCGGCACTGGTACTGCCTCTCGGGAGCAACATTCGCCAAGGAAAAACACAAATAAATCCATGCAATTTATCGATTGCGTTAAGCAACCAGCTGCGCTTAAATCCGCATCTAAGCGAGCAGCTTTGGATCCGATTTTCCTGTGCTGCCACCGTAAAACGGAAAGATTTCGCTTACTAAGCAGCAACGCACCGTTACCAGGAGAATGTGTTTTAAGACCCATGCACACACCAGAACCGGCGAAGAAAAGGGAAAAGCGTTATCGGGCAAACCACTAATACATAAAACCTCAACCGATTCGCTAGTCACTTACGCGAGACCATCAGCTGAAGCTCAGCTGCTCGGTGGACCGCGAACGCAACCGGATATCCGGGTATCGGAGCCAGCACCGTATCGAATGAGCATAAAACCGGCAACCGGATGAAGTTGCGCCACTGCCAGATAATGGAAAGCGATAAATCTCTAATTTCGTGTAATGGCAGGCCCTAAGAAGGAGGCCAATGAGAGTCCTTGGAGGTAAGATGATGGTACCCTTTTGGCGCTACCCTTTCCAATTTTTTTCTGAGGAAGGATTCTACTGGGATCGATTGAATTCGTGCTTTCCGGTTTGCTGACAGTTTCACATAATATTAGTCATTTGATGTAACTGATCCCAACCCATGGGAGTGTAGAAAGCGAGTTAAAAACAGTGATGATTAAAATGCATTGAGGATATCCTGTGAAAGCTTTTCGAAATCAGTGAAAAATCGATTGCATCGATGCAACGTGTGTGTTGCATCAAAAACGTTCCATACGGTGCTGTTCTTAAAACGCCTTTCAAACGAAACAGACCACAGACAGTGAATGCAAAGTAGCTTCACGCAAACGAAACAGTCGGTGGAGTATCCTTTCCATCAACATCAAACGATGCAAAGCGAGTACGTGTTCTACGTCTTCTACAATGCCCGCGTGTGTCCACTGTTTCTCCATCCTGAGCGAACTGCGAAGCACTCAAGGAAGACGGACAGCCCGGAAATACTTTACAGCTTTGGGAACCCCGGGATGGAGAGCAGAAATGGAACGGTTCTCCCTTGTATTGCTTGCCTTAACACAAAAAACGATACTTAAACGAGAGAATATACTTGCTTCCATGGTCCTGGACGAGCTGAGAACACAGCACAGCGGGAAAGAGAACAACCGAGTGAGTTTCTTCACGGTGTGCTGGCGGTTGGTTGGTAAAACTATTTTATTTATATTCCGCCCGTATACTGTTTGCAACGAAAGTTCTTGCACCGGAGCTGAAGGTTCCGCAGCGGACCAGCAGTCAAACTTCATGTGGAAAATGTGCAACCATACACGGATTGAATTCTTCACTCGGAATTGTTCCACGACCTCGGTGTATCGAGAGAAACGTCTGCACACACTGCTGCTTGCAACAACGGATTGGGACCTGTGTAATAATGGGAAGAAAAGCACCTTAAAACACGCACATGCACACCACATCAGTCGCTTCCTTCTGCATCCTTATTTCAATTTCATTCTCTTGTCAAACTCAAACATCAACTTTTTCTTCGGCACCAAGTTTCAGCGCGTGTTGAAAGAAAGGGGACCGCCAACATGATGGTGAAAGTTGGCTTGCTTTCGCACGAAGAAAAGTTGCTGAGCACGCATTAGTTTAATATCATTTTAAGAGCTCAGAATCGGAGGTTCGCGCGAATACGCTGAGAAAAGCTTTCAAGGCGAATGAGTTTTCCTCCACGGTTGCAAACACGGGCAAAGTGCATCCTTGCTGAAATGGGGTTTCTGCCGTTTCGTGTGAATAATTTATGCAGGACCAAAATCAATCAAAGGAACAGTGAGCTTTAGGGGGGCTTTTGGAACGGTATTATTGCTTTTGAATTAATTCGAAATCAATTTTTGCTGTTGATTTGATATATTTCCTTGATAAAATACATGATTTTAAATGAAATTTTATCAAATAGCTAACATGGCAGTTTCCACAAAATGCCTTCAAAAAGATCCTCCGTCTGCAGCATCATGAGTTACAGTACCACTCCGGATTATCCTTTCCAAGAAGATGATTTCATCAGTTAACTGCCAAAGCCAAGGATAACATCGCAGTGGCATGTTTCCATACCTTAGGTGAAGCTTCAAAATTCTTGCCATACATACATACATTCCTTGTGGATGAAAGCAGCATCATCTCCAGCTAGCAGCGGGAAGGATGCGTTGTTGGGGTACCAATTAGATCTACCATCATATGCAGATTTCCTTATCATAGGAAACCGTCCGAAAACCGAATAGGAAGGAAGGAGCTCTTGATCACAAGTTACCGTACACGGGAGCTGCTACTACAATGCAGCACAATGAAATTCATAAAAATTCAAATGAAATTTGCATCAAATTTCACACTGGCTTGTTTCGGCAATTTTTGCCAAACGTGATGTACTGGGGCCGCGCGTGTACTGTCGTTGACAGTGTTTGCGTTTCCCGGAGGACCGAGCCAGAACAGCCACTGGAGTGTAATGTGTAACGGAGCTTGTCATTCACGCAAATAAACGGCTTACCGTTGGCTCTACATCGTACTGCAGAAACAACGGCATCTTTGCGGAACGGAAGAAGCCAAGGACACAGACTGTCATAGAGGAAACAATCTGTCTTGTTGATGTGATGCTGAATTTATGCATAGTTGAACTTGTGAGCTTAATTTAGAACACATTTTTGGGCTTGTTCTAGCCTTCAACTGCGAGATGTGGCATATCCGGTACTGTTTCCATACATTTAATGTATAAAAAGGACAAATTGTTCAAATTCAAGGTACACAATTAATAATCCCATATGAGTTTAATAAATTCAAAGTTATTTTAAAGTGAATCTTACCTAACTATTACCCGAACTATACTAAAATTCCAACCATATCCCATGTTTACAAAAAGTCTGCTTAAGATAGCAATGCTTTGATTGAAGATTTAACCCATAATTACATCATGCGTAACATATTCAAGCTTTCCAGTTAGCGTTCCTCCACAGTGATGGATAAAAAGGGCATCCCCCTAGGCACAGAATCCTTCACTAACGCAAACAAGAATGTAGACACACAGAGACGCCGCGGGGATACCCATCTACTCGGGCGGTAGATTGCGTAAATATGAATTATGTCCCTCGGAGGCTTTACCCGTGTGTAACGCTGCCACCTTGCGCACCAGCGACACACGTGTGCCCTGTGTCTATGGCAAGTTTTTCCTCCAAGCGTTCTGTCATGCGTATCCACAGACGGTGGTACGATACTGTTGAAAGGATGGAATTTGGGCGAAGAATATTGTTTTGATGTTGGCTCAGCAAGGACACCCATAGCGAGGTCTCTCTATGGATTTTGGTTTCGGCTGCGCTCACCAGGCTCAACCATCCATACCTCTGGTCCGGTCTTTACGTTCGGATGAGTGAATGTATTTCAAATTCTAACTTTTTAACGCACCAACGAGATGAAAAGCCAAATGACACCAACCAAAAGAGCACGAGAGTGGTAAGAGTCACAAAACATGGTCGTAAAAAAAACCTTACCATTCTCTTTGGAAGCATATAAATCTCGTCCTAACAAAGCCTGCCGGATTTTCATCCATTTGCTTGATGTCGCCTGCAGGATGTGGCACGCTGACGTAAGTAGGAGACTTTTTTGTTTTGTTTTGTTTTTTTTTCTTTTCTTTTGGAAACAAGAGTTCACAAAACGATACAAATCTACCCTGGCCCTGATAGTGATGAACGATGCAGGAGAAACAGTTTCATCCTCCGTCCACCCGGTGGCGCACACAAGCGCACACGTGTTTGGAAGTAAAAATCTTCCCGGCGGCCAGTGCACGAAGAATTCGGAACCGGCCAGTAAGTAGCGTAATCCACTTTTTGCAAGGATTTTAATTTTTGGTCTACCGCTCAGCGTTTGCGTGTTTCTGTTTTAATAGAAATGCAACCAAGTGGCGGAGAGCGCGTGGTTTGTCACAAGAGCAAACTGGCGAAATAAGAACCAACAGATTACGAGTCTGATGATGGAAGCTTACCATCTCCGGGACCGGGAAAGACGAATTTTACACTAACTGGCCGGTGCCAGACAGTAACCAACCCTCGTGAGGGTCGAAGATCATCATCCTGCAGCAGGGTATTAGACGACCGACCAACCGAATTGCTGTACCGACCTCAGGCACGCTCGGAGTCCGAGTGTATGATGACGGGGAGTGTTTAAAATTTAATACCTTTCGTCGTAAAACCTTGCGTTTAAATCGTTTGTGGTCAAGGGTGGTGAACGTACCGGTGGCTGATAAATCGTGCCGCAAACAAAACACGATGCTCAGGTTTGGGGCTGCAAGATGAAGATAGCGCTGTGCTGAATGAAGTTGATAAAATGGTGTGACAGTGCGTTAAAGTTTGGCTGACATAAGCTGATGGGTGAATGTACAATGTTTGCTCAAGGTTTAGAGAAATAGCACAAAGAAATACATTCTCCATTTCCCAAACAAATGTACGTGAATAGATTGTTTACCCAATTTTTATTTATACTCAAACAGGAAGGCAATAAAAACCTCGTCGGGTGTTAAACGCAACAAACCATTAAAGAGTAATCGAAAAACTTGGGCAAACCAATTCCAACAGCAATTGTCACCGTGCGATGATGGGACAGCAGATTGTCAATCTTATTTAATTGCTCCCGAAAACGATAATTCTATCCACACGGCCACACAGCGGACCTTTTTCTTCTCCTGTTTGTTTTTTTCTTCCAGCACACATCAAATCCTTCCTGGCACGGTTACACTATCGCTGGACATAAATTTTCAATAAATTTCACATCACCAGCACAGTTCGTGCCGTTACGCAGTCGAACATTATCCAGATAACAACCTAATATTTCCAACCCATTTCACTTCAAAACCGAACGCCAATGGTGACGATGGCGCTGATGATGGCAGACACGGACTCGGGGACATGCAAGCATGTCCCAGACATCCTGGAAGGCATTTTCCTTTCCAATGCATACCCATACCAATGGGGTGCGGATGGGGGCGAGTATGCCATAACTTGTTTCCGGCTACAAATGGAGTGTAAACAAAAACACTTCACCAGCAAAGGACACCCCTCGGCACCGGCTCCGGATAACAAACGGAGACAACAGCGATGCAACGATACTCAGACGTAGAGACGGCCAACAATTTCCCAAAGGATAGTGAGCTTTTTCCTGTTGATGGTACCACCAAATGGGAGCTTTTCGTGTCGAGTTTTCCGACGACAAAATGGTATACACGCTATACGTGCGCACCTTTGCAAATATTCCTGTGTAATGTAGCGCGCGGCCTGTAACGCGTAGCCAGCAGGGCGCTTCCGGTTGCGATACTCCAGACGATTCGATTTCTTCCTAATGGTCTATAATATCACAATCAATTGCAGTAAATACCGCACGGCAGTAAAGTGGGCAATGGATAAAAAAAGACAAAAATATAAGCAAAAAAAAACACTTCCCCTAGAACGTGTACGCCGGGAAACACGGTGGTAAAACGTGTCGCAAACCATCCCGAACGCAGATCGAAGTGAAACGTTGTGCTGTTTTATTTCATCCCACGATCCTTGGGTGCAGCTTCCGCAGGCAGAGAAAACGAGCCATCGCTAGATCCTACGTGACTTTTCCGCGAACATGGAAATTTGCGCGACAATTCCATCCAATTCTAAACTTTTGTACAAACAAAACGCTGCATGACTCCGAAACCGATCGAACGTTCCGGGCTCGGGGGCTTGGGCCGGAAAAGCGAAATTTTCGTTACCAATTTTATGTGCCGTGCTGGGGTTGGAGGTTTGAGGGTGGGTAGGTTGGTTGGTTTGGAGAAGGAGGTTTATGGAAATCATGTCCTAACACTGGCACTATCAATCTTTGTTTACGTCGTGTCGTACACGTCCCGGTATCATCATCATTGTCATTGTCGAAGCATGACGTGCAGGGAACACAGTTGGAGTTGGGTAATTTTTGGGAGCAGTTCAAGAGCATCGCTCTTGTCTGTTTTGAATGAAATAATCGTTCTTCTGTGAATGTTGCGGTTGTTGCATTTAACATTTCCGTAATGTGCATAGAAAAGAAATCCAATAAAAAGTTTGCCTTTAGCGAATGTTTCATGCTACCTGTCCAGATTTGTTTTACATCTGGATTAGGAATTAATCGCAATATTTACCACCTTTACGAATCTTCAATGATTGATTGAATTGTTTATTTGTTTTTCGTAAAATCATTCTTTACGCGCCTAATCAATGCAAGAGTGCAATACTTACCACTTTAAGAAAGTTAAGTTTAACTGCTTAGAACTTCATATAACAACATGAAATTGGATAAAAAATTACTTTTAAACCTTAAACGTTCCAAATATCCCCATGTCCAACAGATCCATGTTACGGTGCTTAAGGTTATTTTGCTGCCAAAAACGATAAAAAAAAACCATAACCTACCGTTTGTGTATAGAGCGAATGGTCAACTGTTCAGTACGCTGCCGTAAGCCATCGAAAACAGGTGCCAAACTACCATCATCAGGGAACGTATCCCAAACAGAAACACCTTCCGGAAAAAGCCGTGGCAGGATTATCCCCAGACATTGGGGCGCGCAGGCAGAAAGGATCATTGTTGTGTTCGATTGTCCTCAGGCGTTTTAATTCCAGTGTGCGATATTTGGGTATCAAATACACACAAAAAAGCTGCCTCCAACGCTGCATAGAGCCGCAAACAATCCTACACAACAGCAGGATGTCTTGTTTCGTTGTTTCGGTAGTAGGTGCAATGCCTGGGATCATTGTACGATATATGGAGCTATGTGTGTGTGGGCCTGTGCCAGCCTCCGTTCAGCAAGTTTCCGCTGCATCTGTATGGATGCGGCGTGTGAATTATTGAAACACATCCTGTTTATTTTATTAACGTTTTGTACTGTCATGGCTCTTTCTTCAGGACGCTGAGATGCGGTACGATGATGCTGTCGACTTGCTAGCAACGTTTGGTCCGGGTTATGGGCAGCACTTGTACGGTGCATATACGGATGGTCGTACGGAACGGAAGCCATTGTCTGACTTTGAAATATTCGGCCTTGCTTCAATTTCGTTTGGGATTTATTCATTCATGGGAAAGTAAACGAAACACAGTACAACAGTGTTGTACAGGATTTCGCACACGTGCATGAATGCTTATCGTTTATTAAATTTATCGATTGATTTATGAGTCTTTCAACAATTATTTTCTTCTAACAGTATCTTTCAAAACTAATATCCATTGTACCGCATTTTATTTAAGATGAAAAGAAGAGAAAAACATCCCTCTATAAAATTTGTATAATTTATAATATAATTTTTCAATTTATAATTTGTATATTGGCAGAAAAAACAACGTAAAGAAGCTTTTGACACGTTTTTTTTCTATTTGCATTGATGTCTATTGAACGAAAAAAAACCAAAGAGAAAACTAAAACCTATTTCTTTCTAAACAGAATGTAAAACAATATTATTTAGTTATAAAACCATTTGTTTCAATATTAAAAGCGAAGGAATGTTATTGTATTGAAAGGATTTCCGAAATTCCAGATTGTTTCGATCTTCTGTTATCAGATAAGATAATTTTCTTTTCTGCAATACTATATTTCTAAATATTACTTAAATAAGTAATTTATTGTAATTTTTGTATTTTTTTTGTAATAATTCTAAATATTACTAAATATTACTAAATATTTTCTATTACCATTACTATATTTCTAAATATTCAATCCTTTAGGCTCGGCCTAATTTAATTGACATTTTTTATTCCCCAGTTATAAAAGACCCTTTTTCCAATTTATTATTAACAAAATAATACTAGCAAAACCTGATAGGAAAGGAAATTTTACGATTGGCTGTAATGGCCGACCGAAAAAAAATCTTTGCTTCGTAAATAGGGTTGAGGTAAGTATGGCACAAGATGTAATACCAAAACCCCCGTTTGTAAGAATCGAACCAAAGACAGCAAAGCGGTACGGATTATCAGCTTAGCAAACAGATCAGTCGGAATAATTAACATCGTAGCGATCAAGTAATTTGCCCGGGCACTTGCTTTTTTTGTCTCTCCTTTCTTTAAGGGGTGTACGGTCAAATGAACGACAGATACCATAAAACGGCACATCCGAAACATGGCCCTTACAAGAAGGAAGGGTCAATTGTAGTCAAATTGAAAATCGAGCTCAAATAAAAGGTACAAAGTGGGGTATTGGGTTTAGCGCCAGGTGACCACCGGTTAAGAGTCATCCTCGAGCAGAAATGGGGCTGAATCAAGAAAAAAATGCCACATTCCACAGCAATTGGAAAGAAAATGTTTCTTGTTCACTGGGAAAAAGGGCACGACAGGACGGACTGTATACTTTTTTTTTTGCTCGTATGCAAAAAGCGAAGGTTCGCGAAAACCCTCCACGATGCTAGGTTTGAGGTTAGCAGCGAACGAAAGCAAAACCTGGCAACCCCTTCATGTGGTATTGGAGCAACGACTGTGGGGGTGAATTGTATTTTTTTTCCTTTCCTTTTTGACCCTCGGTTCGGTTCGTTGGCGGCAAGCCATTTCTCCAGCGCAAAACGAGGAATCCAATCAAGTTTTAATGGAAATTCAAATCATGCCCTCGGCCAGGTCATCACAGACCGGGGCTCTAGGTTGAAATTACTACAGCCCAAAGGTGCAAATGTCCTGCACAAAAAGTGAAGGCACTGGTTCGGACTCGGTGCCGGGATGGTTTTAATTTCACATGTACCGATATTTGATGACCGGGACGCGCAAAAGGAAATCGTCAGCGACACGTACCAGGTAATGTTGAATTTACACTGCGGCTAGCAGTAAAAGCATCTCGGGAAATTGGAGTGAAAAAGTGTCATGGTTAATTAAAAGCAATATTGAAGTAACCAATACAAAGGACTTTAAAAAGAAAAGAAAAATATTTCGAAAATGTTCCTTTCAAAAATATTTCTTTTGTGACTTAAAATATTGAAAAAAGGGATTTTTAGTTTTGAAAAGTTCAGATGTTGAGCTTTTAAGTTCTTTTATTTTACATTCCATTTAAAAGCGCTTAGCAATAGTAAGGTTTATCCCGTATATTATATTCCATCAGCTTCAGCCTACTCAGGAAAATTTGCTGACGAATCAAAAATACGACAGGTTGAAAGATAACAAAAACAACCCAAACCAGCTCAACTCTATTTACAACCGGGCAAGTCTTTCAGCAACGTCCGGTCTCGGATAGCCATCTTATGCAGCGTTGGACGAGAACGAAATGTCTATGGTGCCGCAGCAAACGTACAGACTCCCGCGACGGTGCTGCCTGGGAATGCATTCGTGCAAACCGTCAGCTTCACGTGGAAAACTGTGCAGCGAACCAGCGGTGGAAAAACTAACGACTGTGAGTGAACCCGCTTCTACAGGACAAAACATGGCGCTTTGCAATACCGACTACTGCACAACCGGACCCGATAGAAAATTCGTCTGAATGCTTTAACTTTCACTGCCTTGATAGCGGTGGGAGGAATGAAAAATCAAGTAAAAGCACTCAACATTCCTTCTTTCCTCTTTGTTGTTTGTTTTGTTTTGCAACGACTTCACGTCTTGTCGACTGCAACCTGCAACTGGAGGCGGGAAAGTAAAGGAAAAAACGGACCGCACGAAGGTAATGCGCACACAGACAGCATCTTCCGTATTGGCGTACTACGAATGGTTTTTCGGAACCATTTGGACGAGACTCGGTACATCACACAGCACAAGGTTTTTCTGATTTCTATTTGCATATTATTTCCATTTCGTCCTGAAGCGAACAAGCTCGAAACTGCGGCCAGCGTAGAGCTCTCGTTGGTTCACAGCCCGAATGAGCAGCCCACCTGCTCATACCCCCGGAATCGCATTCGTCTGTATGCTGGCTGTCACTTTCAACCGCTGAAGCTGAAAGGCGAAAAAGGCAAAGGTTTTGCATCCCTTTCGGCCGTCCCGTTTACTGATGGGTAGCGCAATAAAAAGCACAATTTTACTTTAAAATTTGAAAGGTCGAAAGAAGCACTGTTCACGACGGCAGGGCTTGACTTTCGGAAATTCGGTGCAGAAAAAAACAGTGGGACGAACGCAATACGTAAGGTGAAAACAGGAAGTAGATATGCATCAGGATTGTGACCGTGAGTGAAAAGTGGTGGGATGATGTAACGAGGTACAAGGCAGTCCAATAAAAAAAGGTTCATACTTTCGAAAAGAAGCAGTAAAAAAATCCTAGCCGGAAATTGACAAAGATAAAGAGATATTTGGCATAATAAAGTAGACAAGGCGATAGAGCGATTGGGCAAACGAGCAGGAAAATCATTTCCAGCCGGGAAAAAGGCTTGGAAAACAAGGTTACGAAATTAATTTGAACAGGGAAACTCTAACATTATTATTTCATCATTTCTGACTAATTCTCGGTCAATTACTTTTCTGTTGATTGCTAAATGATAACACGGTGTACATACTCACTATATCGATACGTTGTTAAATAGAACCAGCAATCGTTAGAACTCGGAATTACCTGAAAATAAATAATAAGTAACTTATTTAGACAATGCAGGCAAACAACATAAGAAAACAAAAAAAATAGTACAGTTATTATTGGATAATATCCCAGCAACAATGTATCGATTACCCGAGACAAGATTTATGGCACTAAGATGTTATTTATATTCGTTTGTACCTTTACCGCTTCGGCCTGCAATACAATGTAATACGCGAACCCTTGTTTCCTTGTACGCTCATTCAGCAAAGAGCTTTTCACCATTACCTTGGTTTCGCTTTTCGCTTGTAATTTTGCGCCCAGTGTTTCAGGCGCTTGCACGAATCCGCAGCGAATCAGCGAACTGGATCAAAAGATCATCTGTCTGATGACGGGTGAGAGTGTGCCTCAGGATCACACCCAGGTGATGGTCGATTGCAAAATGAATGAAAAACACGACTCACCCCTCCAAGGATACAGCGAATGCAGGCGGCGGAATAATGGGGAGAAGGCGGCCAAAAGGTAATCATATCGAAATCGACAATGTAGGCTCGTTTGCAGGGCAATAAGAACATCTCACTTAACCGCGAATGTTTGCTCGAGGGCGTAGCGTGCGTTTTAATCTCATCGTGCAAAAATCTCAAATGATATAAGCCGTCGTCCGCAGGGGGTGAAGGTAGCAGGAATGCGGAGGTAGTTTCAGGAGCAAACCTCGAAGAAGAAGAACACTACTGAACAAATCGCCCGCCAGATTAACAGTGGACAAAGAAGCTCTGGGTGTGCAGCGTTGCCTGAGCTTTTCACTTCAGAGGTGACGTTCCGTTCGACAAGTTTCATCACTCTCGTATAAGACGCTAGTTTGGCGTCCCCGTTCCTTCACCATCCTTCACCATCGGCCGCAAAATCATCACAATGCTCTCGAGAGGAAGAGATTACGCCCAGGCGAAAGGTGATAATTTTTCTTGTCAATAATTTCAATGAAAGCTTTGCTTCTTTTTGCAACACCAGTTGCGTTAAGTGTTGGATGCTGATGATTGTCGCTCGCTGCAACCCATGGCTAGGCGATAGGAGAGATCTGGTACACCTGGAAGCGGGTGGCACTCGAAACAAACGACAGGAAACCGCAAAAATAAAAAAAAAGGTTGCCCGCAACCACAACGAAATATGCGAGCACCGTGCAGCAGCAACATTGATGCATAAATTGATGATGGGTTTATGTTTTTCTGTTCTCCGGATTCGTGTACCTCGCGGGCTAAGCAGTTCAGCCGCGATGTGTCCTAAGTGCGCACACTCACACGGAGCCACACGAAACGAACCGATTGCGAATTATGATGCAGTTCGCACCGCAGCTGCACATGCAGTTTGCCCTTTTCACACAACAGGCGCGCTGCTGCGTTACCGTGGCAAATGATGATCGGCACAATCTGGACAGGAAAGGTGGCAGATAATCGGTGTGCCTTCGTTTTAACGAGCGATGCAATGCGATGGAAAGGTTGCTCTCGGTAAAGGTTTAATGGTGCTGTGTTTTTTTCGTGTTTTTTTTACAGCAAAGAAGAATTTCATGTCTAGCAGACATGATCACAGGTTTCATTGCGTCACAGCGTGCCTTAGAGTGTTGTTTGCCTAATGTTGCATACAGGTATGCAAACGCAACGTGTGATTTGCTCTTAGACAGAAGGTAACCGTGCGAACAATTCACAAAATGTCACTGCTGATTGATGCTTTCATTTGTTATGCAGACATTTTATTGTCACGCTGGAAGTCCCACAAAAGTTTGGTAATAAAATTCAAATATCTAACGTTTTAGAATATGATAACATATACATGCCCATTTTGTATTTTTTTATAATTAATGATCAGTTCTAATTGTTAATTAAACGTAATTCTTTAAATAATAATTTACTCTTCAATAGTATTAAAGTAATTAAGAAACATAACATAGAAACGTAACTTCTCTAATAAATAATCAGTTTATGAGCTGAAGAGAAAATGTTAGAGAAGAAATAAAAACATTAACAACACTGTGTGTTTTGTTTAACTAAATTCGAAAACATAATTTGCATTTAAGGCTTTGTATTTCGTTTATTTTTTATTGACTTATTTTCTGATCTTTTTACTATTTTTTTATATCTTATCAATCTTTTATTGTTTTTTTTTCCGATTTGCTTCTCCTTTGCCGCTTTTAATGCTTTAAAGTTGTTTTCACTATAAAGATAAAAACGTAATGTTTTCTTTCTTTTCAATTAAGTATTTCAGTTGCAAAGTAAAGCTTTAATTTGTCAAGCCCAGCAATTTCTTATGCAGTCCCAATATTATTCGCACCCAGAATCATATCAAGATGGTGTACATACAATTGCTTCCGCTACATACATATATTTTTTAATTCAAGTAGAACGGCTAGGATCGCTACATATTTATAATCTTTAGAGAAAAACAGAAACAAAACCGATTATAATGCAACTATGCAACAAACTCACAAAACCTGACCACAATAAACCGCACACAATAATCGCAAGAAATGTTGTTATATTTCATTGCCTTTCTCCTGCTCAAAAATGTGCTCACCCTACACTCACAATCAGCCACTGCCTGGTACGGAAACGCTGTACACATAGATTGTGGCAAAGCATAAACATAAACCTGCCACGATCTAGAGCTGCCCATCACATTGTGCGCACCGGAGAGCGAGAAAACAAAACGTCGGTATCATTTGTGCCCGTTGTTGCATCTGGGAAGATGCAAATGCGTTTCTGCCCGGTGCAGCAACAACAATTGTCACTACATTGCATCTACTTTCTCTACGGCTACGGCTAGTATTCATGAGGTCGCAGTCGGATGCAATTTCATCATCCCATTCCCCGCCCATCACATTCTATTCAATGGCACCGCTGGGATGGGGCTGCATGCAGATGTGCACCACCGTGGAAACCCGTTAGAAATTACTAACCCAGATAATGGCCGGCAATCGGGCAACAACAACGTTGCCGGGCCATACGTTTTCCGGAGCGTGATGCGATGTTTATCCAGGTAGATGCTTATCGAACCGTCACCGGCCACGATTTCGCGCTCATGGAAGTGATCATTCCGGCCCGGTCTGGAGAGCCAGAAGAAGGTTAAGAGAATGCAATTATTTTGCACTTGGCAAGCGGATATGCAACGTAAAAATACGAGAAAACTGCTTTGCACGTGTGCATCATCAGAGCGAACGGCAGCGAGAGAAAATGCAAAAAAACGATCGTCACTATTTGAGTGGCATAAACGATGCGAGACAAACCTTCGACTGACCCGTTTAATGCCCGTTGCATAAAATGGCACTGGTACCGAAATGAACTCACGCCTAGCGTCCCCGGGAAATGTATCGAGACGGAGTAACATAGTCGCACAGCGAAATAGATACCATTTCTAGGCGTTTCGAAACAAAACGGCATAAATCGTGCCCATGTCGGAAACCGGTTGATTGTATGCAGAAAATACGCCTGAGAACCATTTTTTTTGTTTGGCGTTTTTTTTCTTATCCTCGATGTAGCACTTATTTATTGGGCCAGGACGTGTCGTGTTGAAGCCGCACCGCAATCGGCAATGCAACGGCTAAAGAGCTAAAGAGCAACAACTGTGGCCGCATGATGTGGAGCTCTTACACACGAACACGGGCAACATGCGAGCTGAAATACATTATTTCCAATCACACCTGCACCATTGCACATGGTGTGCTTTGAAGTGCGGAATAGTTTAAAAGGACGCTTTGCAATAGTGCGATGAAGAGATGGAAAAAACGGAAGACCTTCCAAGAAACGGGACGGTGCACGGAATGTGCTAGCATCGGATGAATTTTGCATCTGCGTTCGTTGGCAGCACAACTGGCAAGGTGCGAACACGTGCAGAGATTATGGTATCGGATCATGTTAATGTTACACACGGCGCGCTGGAATTGGATGAATTGGAACCCGAGCATTGATGGTAGGTGTGGGCTAGAGTTGAGTTGAACATACCCTGTACAGTTCGATCAATTCTTTTAAGTCAACGAAAGAAGTTCGTTCGTCAAATTATATTACTACAGTTCGTGAAAAATCCCCAGGGTCTATACAAACAGATCTGTTAAATTATTCTTTCTATGTAAAAGTGAATAAGCCGACTGTACAGGATGAATGACGCACGTTGAACGGCTTGCATCGCAGTTTGAACGGCTTGTAACGCAGGTTGAACGGATTGTAACGCAGGTTGAACGGAATGTAACTTAGTTACAGTGAGCTAGTTGAGAAACTAAAAGTAACGAAAGAACTGTACCGTTCGTTCAGTTCTTTACAGCGAACGAACCAGTTCACTCTAGTTTTATTTTTTTTTTTTTTTTTTTTTTTTTTCGTTAGAACGGCCTGGCCGTATCGACTTATTTTACCACGTAGCCGGATAGTCAGTCCTTGCTACGGGGAATTGGCCCGGATGGGATTTTGGTCCGGTCCGTTCGTGTGAAGACCGGCGCCGCTACCATCATGCCACCGGGCCGCCCCGTTCACTCTAGTTCTATCAACATTAATTATTTTCTCAACTATAGTGTGTACATGGTTGATCGTAACATGCCATTTTATTTAAGAAATATTGAAAATTCCAATAAAATATAAATTAAAACAGATGTTGATGTTTCGCCAAAATGAGCCAAAGGCAAATGTCTGAAGAATTTATGAAGATATCAACAGAAACAAAAAGTATTTAAACAAGATTGCGGAATGGTCGCTCGAACTCCAAGGATGGATATAAAGAATTTACGAAATTATTGATACATGCTATCGATCTCCCAACGTAAACCCGATCGCTGTGGGATGTAAGAAAGGTGCCCCAAGCGGTGGCAATCGGGAGGTCCATCTGCTGCTGATTCGGTTGTCGAACGACCTGACGTGTTGCGATGCCTTGAATCGTAAATCTTGCGAGACGATCTCCAGCTGGGCGCGTTCGTAGCCCAAGAAACGTGGAGCAGTGCGACAGCGAACGAACTGATTTACACTCGCTGTAGGTTCATTTTTGTTGCTTTGCAATTTCGCTTGCCCATGTCCGAAAGATCGCAGTCCCGAAGAAGGGAGGTTTTATTGTGCGCTATGCACTGTTCGATGATCTCGTACTGACGAAAGAGGTAAGAAATCGCGAACTGAAACCATAAACAAAAGTTTTATAGAACTATCCCCATTTTGCGATCGCGGTCGCTAGGGTAGAACGGTGATCAGGGTAGAGGGTCTAGATTGCATCACGCGTACAAGTTGCGCGGCACGGTGGCCCGAGCGGCCGTGTATGATGCAAAAAGGCGAGACCCGGGCTGCCGGCATTGCTAGCCGGCAGTCAGGAACGTTGCTAGAAAAATCATCCCAACCGCGCGCTACAGTGAACGAAGCGCGGGTTCGGCTATGTTGGCAAAAGCAAAACATTGCTGGCAGTGGAAGCTGAGCAGAAAAAAGAAACAAATAACAAACCACAACATGGAAACATCTAATAGACAAAAAAAAAAAACATTGCCTGCCCGTGAGGCAAAAACCGGGGCAAAGATAAAAATACATAAATAAAGGCAGAATTTTAATGCTGTTCCCTTGTTGCTTCATATCGCCAACAAGCGGAGCACGACCCAGGTCGATTGTCGTACCGGAAAAAGCCGTAGTTTGTTTATGAACGCAGAAAAAAAGTCGCGGTTTCGATCCGATGTTTCCGCCAAGTTAGAATAAGCACGATGGGGGTTTTCTAACTAACCAGCTGGGAATCGATCGTAAAAGTAAACGGAAACCTTCGTAGATCAAACGATGTATAATCGATTTTTTGCTCGATTAGGAAACATCTACTGTTTAGACCTGTAGAAATCGATGCGACGTTCTTATATGTTGATGAAATATTTAAAAACGATGACTAGCTATTTATTCCTAGTTGTTCAATTCAGACACGAAAATTAATCTATGTAATAAGTTAAATGAAACTCATAAAATATGTTATTAATAATAGATATAAGTGTCAGCTACACCGTATACATGACAAGAGACTAGCTTGAAAACAATTACTTCAGGAATAGAAAAAGTATTGTTTTTTTAGACTCATTAATTACTGCTCAGATATTCACTATGCTTGAGAGAAGAGGGAATCGAGCGATAATTCCACGTCAGTGATATCAGCCTTACTTTTAATCTCACAGCCGAAAGGCCAGGCCAGAAAAATTACAAAATGGGTCTGCACAAGGGAGATGGGTTTACAATCTTCGAAGGCCAACCGAAACTAGAGAATGCGACCACTGACAACAATGTTTATAAAAATAGGTTATCACACCAGGGACTCCAGGAATATTTTCCACAGCCTTGAACCTTGATCTGCGGTAATAAAGCTATTGATGACCAATTGAGAAACATGAAGTCTATCTTGAAAGTTGATGAAACCCTCTAACCCACATTGCATAGGATCCCTATGCTGAAGAACACTACGAGTTGTACAATGACCACCCTCAACTTAAAATTCACCAGGTGAGCTAGTCATGTCACTAGAATGACACCGGATGACCCGTTTTAATTTCCCCCAAACGCCGCACTTCTGTAACTCACGTCGATTCATTTACGTGCACCGATTACCATTAATTCCTCGACCCTATAATTGGATTTCTACATCTCGTTGTCCTTTTTCTAATACCATCTTAGATCTTGATGTTCAATTGAATTCTCCTCCTCATTCTATTCCTGATCTATTCGTTTTTTGTAGCTTTAGTGCTTGGTTATAAAATATCTTTAAGTTAATTTTAAGTAAATACTGCGTGTGGCCAGATGGCAGACATATTTAATAAATGGAAAAATTAGGTTAAATACATAAACCGTTCATACAAGCAGAATATGTGTGAAAAACTCAAACTGACATGGAGTGATGACGTTGATGCGTTCACCTAAATGTTCGGATAATGATATTGGCTGATGATGCGGATCAATACCAATGTCAAACTGACGCAATAAAAATACTGGTAAAACGACGAGAGTCACACACCAACATATTTCTTTCCGAACTTTTCTGTCTAGCTTTATGCTGACATGGTTAGCTTTCCTCCATTATACTGCAATTTGTTCACGCTTGCTGAACGTATCCTTTCACAAGTTCACGGTGTAAACGACGGACAAAGCATTTTTCATACCGTGTACACCTCACAACCCTGGTGTCCTGGATAACGCTTTCCCATATCGCATGTTGACGCGTTAATGAATGAGTGCGCTGGGAGTTAACCGCAGATCGCGATATTGCTGTTCCTGTGCGCTCCTTTTCATTAGTCGGCGAGCTGTTGTTTATTCTCCATTATGCACCTGGTGAGTTTTAATGGGCAGACGTAATTTGCGTATGCATGCAACTGGTTTTTGTGGTTATTTTGGTTTTACTGTAAATGTCTTGCTTTTTGTTTGATAACGAACTATACCTAGAAGAGGAATGATTCACAATTTTACTTTATTGTTCACCATCATTTGGGCTAGCATGACCATGCACTAGTTGTGTATTTTCATTATAATGAGGTTTTAATTTCACAACAATAGAAAACATTATTCTTATCAAAAAATTGTTATTAAAAAAAACTTTGGAACAATAGCTGAATATTTTCTTCGTTTTATATTTTCATTGCCCTCAATCCTCAATAATGTTCATTCTTTCTCTCATGTCCTTTTTCCAAAGAAACCGTAGATCCACAAAAATGTTGGACGCTTACTGCTATAAATGTTACTGTAACCGTTTGAAAGTACTTTCGGAAATGTTTACAATTTTTATCACGTTGCTCTTCGATTTAATGGAAAAGACAAAACAATATCTTACACACATAGTTGATTCTTGCAGCACAATGAGCTGTTATTATATTCATGAACCAACGGGTACAGCTCATCGTGGTGAATTTCAAACAGCATCACGTTATTGCATCGAACCATATTTTCGTAATCATGCAATACTCTTTCAAAGAATGCACCCCAAACGCAAAAAGCTCCTAACGCTAATAAACTTCATCAACCGGTCAGTGACAGTATACCCGCAAAACTTTGCCGAGCATAGCGAATCTCATCTGTTCACATAATCCCAACACGTGCAAACACTCTGATTTCGCTGAGAGCGTCGTTTAAAACCACACAACGAAAACTCGTACTATATTAGCATACCGAGGATGCTCACGGAGACATTTTATTTTTATTTGGTTAAGAAATGGATTTAAAAAATCTGCTGAAATGCTAGCGAGCTGCACGTTATACATAAAACACACCAATATATAATAAATGTGCTTCTTCAGGTGTTGCTTTTTTACGTTCCACAGTTTGGAATCATTGGAAGCCTTATTAAATTTTCTCTAGAGCAACCATTACGATTCTGTTAGGTTTGTACATTTTAACCTCCATTACACGCTCGTATTGAACTCGTAAATTGAATGTTATAGTTCAGGAAATGTGTTAAATTTTCTTTTTACTAGTTGTTTTCATTTCGAGACCCATTATGGATGGGTAATACTGCAATCAAACGATTCAAAACTTGACTCATAAATCTATATAAAAGTACTTAATAATATATTTTCACCCTACACTCCCACACGTCAGCATTCCACCAGTGCACGTTCACCCAAAATCGACCAGATGCGTAAAGCTCTGTTTTACGACCATAATTCCACTATCGTCGAAAACAGACACTTATTGGATTATGGCATCTTATCGACCATCCCAGGGAAAGGATGAAATGAAAGCCACGAGATTCTAACCAACCAGCAGAGGAAAAGTGATGTTTTTTTGTTCTCGCTCGAAGTTTTTGATTTAGTTTTCATGTTCATTCGCACCGGTCTGACAACGAGCCAGACACGCCACCACCAGTGTTCTGTCCCGGTTCATTAGAGTTTAGCGTTTGCAGCTTGCAAAAGCTTGCAAGCACACTGGCTTGAACAAGCGGAAACAAGAGCAACAAACAAAGTGTATGCGGTACACGGTGGGAGGGCATCACTCGATATGATTGTCGCTTCATTGGGTTCATTCATTTCACGCAGAAGGCGTCGTTGTGATCCTCCTTGCTCGGTGATTGTATTTCTTTTTGGTGGGAGGTTTTGGTATAAAACATTTGGCGTATGTTTATTTATGAAGCCATAGCTCGCCTCCACGGGTTTTAGAACCAAACCACCTCTCACTTTACACCGGTTTTGGCAAACAAGGTTCGTATAATAATCGATAAGAGATGCCACAAGGTGCGTTAGCGAGCGCGCGTGTGTTGAGGAGAGAATGGATTGGGTGATCTAGCATGATCATCGTCTCGTTTCATGGGCGATTAATTATGTGTGAATATTGATAGGAGGATGTAAATTATTTGACCATCGAAAAGCTTAACATAAAGTTGGACAGGATGCGAAATAAAAATGTGTCTATTGTCCGTTAGCTTTCCTATCGTAGGCGTATCAGCGCCGTGTGGGCTGAGTTACTACACCACCCCGATATTCTAATTCTCGCTATAAAACACTCACAGCACAACTGAGGCCACCATCCCCATAATAAACATAATTGGATTTACGTTCCTTTTGCTGGAGAGGTTCGGGCAGGTTAAAAGGCTTTTAAAAAGCAGCACTTGCTAGTAGAATACAGAACGTCCCGAGTTCAACGATCTGCTTACAGTGTGTATGTGCAAAAAAAAAGGAAAAGCACAACATAAATCCGAACCATTTATCTACAGCGATCTCCGTTGAATAGAAGAAGCGGACGAAAGTGCAACACAACACCACAATCACAAAAAGGCTAACGAAGTGTGGAGATGATATTAAAATTCCTTACCTTTTTTATGCACTCGAGCGCGGATCGTCGTGCTGGGCTGTTGCTCATCTTTTATGTGCACCGATCGCTCCGTACGGGTGGTGCCCGTAATCCATTATGTTGCAATTAGTCGACCTATAAGTGCAACGAGAAGCAAATTCATGGTCAGTATCTGAATGCTTGACGACAGGGTAATACAAATTTAAAAGGAAAATAAATAAATGCTATAAGTTATATTATATCTGCTTAAATGCGTTAAATATTTCCGATATATAATACAAAATCTCGGTTATCCGGTCGACTGTATGCCAAACGCCGGTAAATACGGATAATCAAACCCTGATATCCGGTTATAATGCAACATTGAAAGTTAAGGAAGGAATTTCAACATTACAAACTTTAAATTGCAAATATTGTAATTTTTATAATTTATGGTTATTAATAACGACCAATTTTAACACATTAAACTATTTAGTTTCTTTTGAAAAACTAAATGTTAGCTAATTGTTGAAAACAAAAATGGTAAAATCAACTAAAATTTAACAACCAGATATTTGCAGATATTAGAATTCAAATCGATGTTATAGCTATGTTTAGAGAAATACTTCGATGCCCCGAAACTGAGGTGAATCATCTGAAAATAATCGACGTTTTAATGATATTTTAAGCATTTATTTTCAAGTACACTTTAATAAACTATACATAAAATTTAAATAAAAAACACCCCATCAGCCGAGATACACGGTGCTAGCACTAGCAAGCCGATTGTCTACTTAGAAGTCACTTACATAGCCCATTTCCTGAATATCAACCACGATGAAAAATGGCAAAGAACACCTTTCCAAAGTGCTCCTATCACACGTGCCGATCGGTTTTCGAACACTTCCGAATAAATTGCCTTAAACATCAAACAATGAGCGCCAAAACCGTCCCGGATCCCAACACCGTAGGTGTAAAAAGAAAACGAAAATAAAAAACTTTAACCAACAAAAGCGATGAGGCAAAAATCAGCGAAGGAAAACGAATTTGAACTGCGTGTTATCGGCCGATCAGCATCATGCTGGGCTGGGTGTGTGCGACCTGCTCCACCAAGCACCAAGTTGTTAGTTTACGCGGAGCAATCATCAGCGCCATCCCGTGCTCCAAACCGCCTCGGTGATCACATCGACCAGCAGGAAGACCCAAACGAATCAGGCCATAGAGAAGGGAAAAGGGATGGAACGAACAAAGGACCGGGATGATCAAG
The DNA here is from genome assembly GCF_943734725.1 of Anopheles marshallii. Lineage (NCBI taxonomy): Eukaryota > Metazoa > Arthropoda > Insecta > Diptera > Culicidae > Anopheles > Anopheles marshallii. The sequence continues at coordinate 64,017,183 of NC_071326.1, read as the reverse complement.
GTTGGGAGTACCACACTTGTGGATGGCCAGAATAAATGTATTATTTAAGCATAAATTTATCGATTCACCGAACAAGGTGTTTGCAAGCGATCCGGTCAAGGCAAAGAAACAGCATAAAGCTTCACCATTGCTTCCTCGCATTCGTGCCGATACAGATCCATGGATCCTACCATGGACGGAATGTGCTACTATAACCACTAAGGAACAAAAAAAAAAATTGCAACAAACGTGCTCGGTGTAACGTGATGTAAAAAACAAAAAACCGTTTGGTTAAGCCGGGAGAGACCTTGGGGAACAATTTACAATTTAAAGCTTCTCGTTCCATCCGTCCGGAAGATCTACGGTCTGTTACGATATTATTGCCATTTTTTGTTCCTGTTGCTGAGCAGAATATAACACACGTACAAAACATAGAGAATTCTTTCCTTGGTTCTTCACATCGCAGTTGCACATCGTTAACACTGCATTCTAGCTTATAGGGTGTCCCGAGTCTTTACTGTGCCATCTAGGCTAGCGATCTTTTTCACCTTCCAGTTTTCGCGGACGCGAGCGGCCGTGAATTCTCGGACGCATATGGCAGCAGGTTGGTTGGACGCACCCGGTCGCAGTGATCACTTCCTCCCGTTAGATGCGCTCCAATCAGTACGGAGTCATCGCGGCATATTTTGTATTCGAACCCCATTTTTAGCCACGCTCCATAAATCGATCGTATGAAAGTGATAGCACGAACCAGCAGTCATGCCCTGGCTTTGTTGGCTCAGCGTCGTGAATGTGGGCCCGCGTTTGGCGTGGCAAAAAAAAACTTGAGACGATGACCACGAAGACCACCACCTCAGAACATCATAACGATTGGTGCCAATAAATTTTAATGCGATTCCCGGACTTGGTTGGGGTACACGATATAAATCTCCCCCCTGGTGGAAGACATACTAGGCGACAATATGCTCGTCTATTGATTGGACGGCGCAGGAATGAGATTTTGCCCGATTTGTTTATGTTAATTGAACACAAATAGGTGCAACAAATTGGCTGGAAAAATAAATTGGTTCGAAATTTGTTCATCGTTACCGGCGAAAGCGGTTGACGATGATCGTTCCATCCACAAGCGGAATGTTGAAATTGTTACTGGTATATTATTGTTCGAATATTCGCAAAAATTGTGTTAAAAAGAGAGCAATTGAGATTTTAAAGACTTCATCCTCTACTTTTCCGACATCGTTCCTATCAACCCCCGCTAGGACATATTTCAATCGATAGCAATCGTCATAACTTCCCCATGAACGACCACCATCATGCAGGAATTCAATTTCCTTAGTGATATGCTCTTTATCCCATCGTACACACACACTACCATACATGTATGTTATGTTGTCCACGTGAAAATTGAAAGTCGAATACCCAGCCTCTAACCTCCTCGTGTCCCGGGTCCTTGCCCTTGTGCACCCACAGACAGAACGCTTCAATTTCGTTCAAGGCAAATAATAATTTTCCATCATATTGCCATCGTTTGCTTTTTCATGTTTTTCCATGCTTCCTTCCGTGGTTTTGGTACAAACGCGAAGGGGTTGCAAACGGAGCGGACGGTCGTATCCGGAACTTTAGCAAAATTGAATGTATATATCAGCTCTGCTCGGGACGGGGGAGCCGGTCCGCGCGAAAGAGCAACGCGTCGCGAGGTGCTCGATTACCGATAGGATAATGTTTATCTTACCAAAGGATACGGACCGAAAATCGTTTCGCAAGGCATCGTCTCCGTTTTGTGCAGCATCGAAAGTGTGGCTTTAACGTGATTCCGCCCGTCAGTGGAATGATTTTCCATCACGGAGGTTCGCTGTATCCACATCAATCGGGCGCACACACAGATCAAACATCAATCAAGTGCGACAATCGGTACGCAAATGGGTTTCGATGTATATTGATGTGCCACCAGGAAGCCAAATTGATCCGGTTATTTAATGAGAAAATATTACACTTATGTATATAAGTTAAAACTATTTTAATATAAACTGTTAGGTAGTATTAGGGTTAGAATTTAACAATTCTGTTCACATTTATTAACTTTTTTATATCCATTAATATTTACACCAGAAGTACGCAATCATTTTGATCAAAACAAATTAATGCTTTTTATGATTGATGATTGATTTAATGATTTTTACAAATTTTTAGAGTTTGTAGTTCCCTGTTCCCCATTATAGAATAATAGGCCCAGTGGCATGATGGCAGCAGCACAGGTCTTCACACGAACAGAACGGACCCAAATCCCATCCGTTCAAAATCTCCCATACACAGGACTGACTACGAGTAAATAAATTCACAAAAAATCAGAAATGGCAGGCCTAGATTGTGCCGATAAAGAAGAATAAGTACTCTGTCAATACTGAAGTTTCATTGAAACTTTTATCTTCAATTTCAAAAAAAGAGATTAATCGTGAGATAAAACCATATACGTAAAACTTCAAAAGCATCATCAAATGACGGAAGAACAAAGAGGAGTATACAGCTAGACCAGACATGTCAAACAAACGGCATTCACGGCCAATTTCGCTCTTCCATTCCGGCTTGCGAAAGAATTGTAGTCCTCAAAATGCCACACACAAAACAATACATTTTTCGATATTCTTTCTATATATACTAAATAGTTGCTTTACTAAATAATAATAATGATAATATTAATTTTTAATTTTAGCATTTCCGGTTTAAGAGTGATTCACGTATCAGTAGAAATTATTATTTATCCTCCTAGTAAATACGTCTGTTGCGGTGAAATTTGGAAAACACACTGAGCAACTGGAATCGCTTTATTTCAGTATCAAGATTTTTTCATTAGTTTCATAGTGGCTTTGCGACTTCTGGTTGAAATTCACATCTGTCAATATAGAATGACTGGGATATGTTGCATATGATGTGGTCTATTAATGCGCAATAATCATTTAGCGGTCTACAAACTGTAAGAAATGTACGTACAAATCAACTTTAAAAATGGCATACTATATATTTCGAAGTATGGCGCACGTGCAGCCCATGTCGGATCTTACGGCTGTCATTACCTCGTTATATGTAAAGCGCGGTTTATAAGAATCAACTAAGATTAAATATAATAAAATATTAAATTTAGCAACCATAGCATAAATAGCAGACGGGGTAGGTGTCATATGAGCACGATTCTTCGTTGTTTGCTGTTTTGCTGCTTTTAAATAGATTTTTCTTAATTTTTCACTTGTTTCGATACATAAAGGACATGGCAAAATTTTTAAACTTCTAGAGTTAGATACAGAAGCCTTAACAATATATGCAAATCTGACCTGAGTTAGATATTTGATCGGACTTTAGGGCTTATGCAAATTGGAATCAATCAGGCAGTATTCATTATAGAATAATAGTTCGATACCGGACCAATAGAAAGAATAAAAAAAAACAATAGGTTTGACATCACTGGATTAGAAGGTATTTTTGTTGTTTTAATCTTTACTGTCATTCCCAGCAGCTTAAAACATTGATTGACATCCAAAATAAATTTCCAAGGTTTTTTTATTTAAACCAATGAAAATTTATAATAGATGATGAGTCGGTGGTAGAACTTTATTTTCCCTTACAGCGTAAAGCGTTGTAAAGTATTTTTGATAATGGACGATATAACGAAGAATGAAACGTTCTTTCACTATCCGTTTCACTAGCCATCCCCATTGCTAATTATTCCCTGTTGCTTCCTGGGTTGCGGTACACCAGCTACGAATGCATTCTCGCTAATATGGACGTACAACCAGTGCATTCCCACTACACGGTCACGCGCTAAACACTTTATCACCCACGCGTTTCGGCACAATTTCGCATCGGAATGTGTGCAGCACAGCAATAAACTTCCAACTTCCTGCGATTGAGCATAGATCGCCTGACACACGCTAGGTGTGGCGCACGAATGGGGATGGGAGCTCATTTCCTGCAAGTGAAACGGGCGAAGCAATTTCGCTACAAAACAGCAACCGCCGCAAGTTCACCGATTGTTCTGATAGTTCTCTCGGGTGTATTTAATAGCAGCACTTTTCGCCCCAGTCACTGCTAGATGCTGCTGCAGCTTGGCTGCAATTAGTTCGCCTATCATCGGCTGATCATTTCTGCTGGCGGATACCGCTGCAGAGCTTTTGCCGCACCACACAAACACATACACACACCGATGTGGTCCTTCCGTCGCCGACTCGAGGGTGAAACATAAATAAACAAACTGGAAGAAATGTACCATCGTACGGCCAAAGGGCACGATTTTGTTCTTCTAGTTTCGATATTATGTTTCACTGCTGGAACTGCATCGTGTAACGTGTTCCCACAGTTTCGTGCGCGAAGATGGATCGGTGGTTACAAAGCATCAGATTGCTTTCACGAAACAAAAAAAAAAAAGGAATGAAGAGAAAACACATAAACCAAAGAAAGGGCCACCGGGCACAGGTTCGGTGCTTACTGGCAGACTGACCGTAAGCTGGAGTTTGGCAGCGAGAGAACGAGATTGCGCTGCTACTAAAAACAAGCGCACAAAGTTCTACGAGAATTGTGCCAACAAGCAGAGCAGTTCTTCCACTTGGTACCAGCGGATTGGGTGTGTCCTGTTCACCAAAAATGCAAGAACAACCCGGAAACGAATTGATGCCGGAGTGGTTTGGTTTCGCCACCGTTCGGTACAGAATGATGGATCCCAACATCTCTGGCGGCACTCACACACGCGCGCGGCGGTGGGTAAATGAAAAGCTACATTTTGCAATTTGCAACAAACTATGCTAAAAGCAGCACAACAAGTGCATTCCGCAGGCAGTGGGGGCAAACATCGCAAGTGAAACAATATTTTCCTGAGTGCAATTTACATTTCAGCGAGCCGTAACCTTGTTTCAGCCGGTTTGCTTACAATGAGTGCATCCAACGGGTGGAATTGTATTCCCGATGGGGAAACATCAGCCCATGCATTATCCTAGCCTTTTAGCACAGGGATTGATGTTATGTTTCTACAGAATTCGAACAAAACAGAGCATTTGAATGATTTTTTTTCTCAATGTGTTTCACTGTATTTTATATTCTTAATCAATTTACTGTACAACATACATTCTTGGGACGACTTTTCTTGGGCTAGTAATTCGATTTGATTTACTTATCAATATCTCTGAACCATTTCTGGAGCGTTTCAATGTACAAACTCTACATTCCGGATGTCTTTTTCTGATCATTCGAGTATCCTTTTTCTGCTAGATAAGGCAGGATGTATGCAATCATTTCGACACCAATTGCACGCAAACACATTCCATCGGCACCGCTTCCGACGTGCACCAGTTCGGGTTCATATTCCGACAGAGTTGGCCACCCATTCCTCCAAGCACTTGTCGCTATCGTTCTTGACTTGAGACGTTTTCCCGGCGAAAGGAGAAATAGATGGTCAAATGCGGTAACGTGAGCTCGGCGAACTCAAAACGGAACGAACGCAAGCGGTGCTTGTCTGCACTTGTTCCATACGGCCCTAGAGACGACCCACCGAAGAAGACGTCCTGTTGCTGCAGCAGAGAAGTCCAACCCATTTGCGTGCTAGAGCCAAGGCTAACGATATAGTGCGCGCGGCAGTGAACCGTTTCTTCTGCTATTAACTTAGCAAAATGGAAAACCACTTCGTTTGCATGTGCACATTTCCGGGGTTTTGCTCACACCGAATGCATTGGTAGCGCTATCAAAGTGCACTGGGGAAGCCGCTTACCGCGACGCTTTCCAAGCGATGGGTGCTCTCTTACATATCTGGCTCTGACTTTTCGATTTCCTGTACATCGTTTGTGCTTTTACAAATCAGCAATAATGGCTGGCGAGCTAAAGGGGTGCGCGCACGAAGTATTTATGGTGCAAAATGTAAATCGCTTCACAGTTATCCCGATGTAGGCAGCGACAAAGCGCAATGCGAGTGAGTGTAAGTGATTTTTTATGTTTACCACATGAGGTAATAAATTTGGTGGTCTTTTTCAACGGTAACTAAAATCGGAAAACCGCACATACCTTTATGGAAAATCTTTTCATTGTAATAAGAACAGTATTATAAAATTACATGGAAAAGGTAACAGATCAAAGCGAAATCATGTTTGGTTTGCAGAAGTTTGCGTGTAACATTATATCACTGAAAAGCACCCAAAACGATCGTGGAAAGTCGTGGGAATGCATAAATTGCGCTTGTCAGCTTATGAGAATGTATCGTTCTGTTCGCAAAGTTGCGCATCCACGACGCGTTGTCTAGTGACTGCGAAGGAAACAAAACGACAGAAAATACGTTACATGGTATGGGGGTGCAGTTATAAAAATTGTTTGCATTCAAGTGCACAGCAGTCAGCATCACATTTCACAGCGACAATGTTACAAACTGTTCGCAGGAATCGGTAAAAGGGAAGCACTGTTTTTCGCGCTTTTCATCTGGTGCATCGAAATTTGGTGAACAAAGTGGAAACACTGTACATGTTGGAATGCGTCCTAGTTAATCTAATATGTTGTGCATCTAATATTACAGTAAGCGATGGAGAAACATAACTTAAAGAAACAAATACACCGCAATTTTTTGTATTATTTGCATATTGCAAAAGTGTTTAATCCGTTAACCGCTTACCCCGGGAAAGTGTTGAGCAACAAAATCGCTGCACTGTAGCGCAAGTAGTTGAGCGCGGTAATTAATTTATCGTACCGGTTCAAAGTTGATTTGCGTTTATTTCATGGAATTATGTGATGATTTTGATTACCTAGTTGTGCATTTGTCAACAATACAATACAACAAAAACAAAACTAGCAATTCTAGTTCTGATTTAATCCATCTATCCGTGTTCACATTAACTCGCACCAGTGTGTTTAGCGTTAGTTTAGCAGTACAGAATTTTATTTAACTTTGAGATTTCTTTCCTTATTTGCATAACAACTGCAAGAGTTCCAGGCCTGCCATTTCTGGCTTTCTTTGATTTTATTCCATGTAGTCCGGATAATCAGTCCTGCGTGTGGAAGTTAGTCTGTGGTTTCTTATTATAAAACTAATCTGGAATTACTAATTGAACTTGATCATATAGTATCAATGAATTTTGATGTCTTGATTTTTATGTTTACGTTTAGCAGTTCTGGATCAAAAGGAAATCGCTTGATATTTTAGAACTCTATTTCAGCCAACCGGCTTCTCGGGTTGTTAAACCAATTGTGAATGCTTATTTCTCCGACGCTAGAAATCCGATTAATTTAAAGATTGCATTAGGAGCAATTATCGACTGTATTCCTCCAGTATTTTCTTTTAATGCTTCGGAATTGAATTTACTTGTTTTTATGCATTATGTTCTATTATTCCTATGTTTTTCCCCTATTAAAGGCAATCGGTTACGTGGGTGACCAAAAACATTGCGGAATGGTAATTTTAGAATGCAAAATTAATCAAATATGTGTTAAATATGTGTTAAACAATACAGGGAATCTGCAAATACTGGTATTGTATAAGAAAATACAGTTATAAAATGAAATAATTAAAACAAAGAATGAAAAAACAAAACAAGAAACTATGAAAATAAAATAAAAACAATAAGTCAGAATAAAAACTTGAAATAAAATAATTTAATCCGATTAGTGAAACAATGGTTAATAGAATGGTTCTACTGAACAACACATAAACGAGGAATCAAATGAAGAATAAAAAAGTAACAATATGAAAAACGCAATGATAGTAATAGTAAATAGCAATAGCAGTTTATGATTTTTGTAAACACTTTGAGTTGGGCAGCTTCATTCGCATCTTTAAAATAGCAGTTGTGATTAAGTTGATATAAAAAAAAACAATTAAAAATTAAAACACGCAAACCTTTACTTATAATGAGCAAAATTGACACCGTTGACAATCAAAGTACGAATTCTGGAAAATAGTGAAAAACAACATTCCACACAATTCTCGAGACGAAAACGACAACGATACATCCGGTACCACACACAGTAAACGATGCGCTCACGTACGGGAGCATCTTTCTTCTATAACGATTTCCGGTCTCTGTACCAACCAGCACAACAGTAGAACACTGGCACAGAACGCGGTACGATGCAATTTATAATAATAATCTTTCGCAGAGCATCGTCGGGCGTTGCGTAGCTGCCGCATGGTGCTTCTTTCCACGCAACCGCGCGAGTAGCGACAAATGTGCAAACGAACGCCACAATGTTGTCGTGAAAGCGTGTAATATGAGCAAAGTTGTGATGAAAAAGTAAATAAATCGTAAACTAAATATTCTGCAAACCAGCACAGAGTGCAGAGGAAGGAAAGAAGCAACCTCATATGCACATACACACACACACACACACTAAACGAATGCATTTGGTGCAAGCAAATGTGTAAATAATAGTCATTGTGTTTATGGAAAATTATTTTCTCATACCCCGACATGCACAGAGGTTCGGGGAATAAATGGAAATGTGTGAATAAAAAACCGACGAAAGAAACATGGTGCGCGAGTTTCTATTTCTCATCTCAACCACAGGCTTATCCCGACGATGCCTGCTTAAGCTGATTTGTTTGCTTATAAAACGGGCAGGGGTTTGTTTTCTGCCGATTCTGCAGCATTTTCGCGCCTTCGCGTTTTGCAACTGCTCATAGCTGGCGGCCCGTGTTGTGGTGCCACCGGAAGGCAAAGGGTGCATAATTGTAGGGCTTTATAATAATGTTTTCAGCCGCCGGAAACCACAATGGCGACGATAATTAAATGGAATGTCATCAAGATTAGGTGGCAATTTAGTGTGGGACGACAGAAGTTGCATTGGCCTCGCATTGCAGTTGCAGTGGAAATCGCGCTGGCGGTGTCGAAAAGTGCAAAGGACTAAACGAAACAGTAGCTGGGGGGCAGGATCAAACGAGCACCGTTTTTGTGTTTGTATGCAATCAGATGACTTTTGTGGCATTGTGGCACGTTTTGATTTGAGAGCGTGTGGAAAGCAAGTAGTTTCACACTATTTTTTTTGTCGAGAGCTATTTTTTGACCAAATGAAAGTGTCGGACAAAATCGTACTCACGCATTTGCCCCCTGAAAGCACTGCTGCAGCACAAAGACACACACACATGACGTTATCCTGATTTTATAGTTCAAAAAGCTTCGATTTTCCCAATTCAATGGAAGTGCTCGTTTCGTTCGTTTTTGACGTGATTTTTTTGACATCCTCTAATCAACGTTGCCGTGTGCATGCGTAAAAACCGTGATGAAAAGTTAGAAAGCGTGAAATCTGGGTTCGTGAATGGCACAAAGAATTTGTAATTAGATTTTTTTTTCATATCCGCAAAACAAATCCAAATGAACCTTTTTATTCAAAATTAAAATGCATGTATGCATGATTGAATGGGATGAACACAGTTTTATCATGTGTTAATACTAACATGTAAAAGCTAAAATACTGTATCCATACAACTGACTACTACTAAAAGGATGCTATTGTAAAGAAATCCATTCGCCCCATTTATCTAAATCAGTACAACAGTTCAAAGTTGGTAGGCGCATGATTTCTATTTTATACATCATACACACATATGCATTCATCGCATTCGTTGAAAATGAAGAAAAAGGTGCAAAAAAATGAAGAACCTCCCTGGTAGCATTTACACAGTATCTTATTATGTGCACACTATTTCCAAAACTGCATTCACCAAAAACTATCAACGCTTGGAGAAGTAATCAAAGCTTTACCAACCATTTCCACCGTACGCTCACGACCGATCACAACCGAAAATGGCGATCCGTGATTGAAGTTTTTCCCAACAAAAAAAAAACTTTTCCATTATTTGCCGATGAGCAACGTTAACTGGCCATAAAAAAGCTCTTCACCGACTCGGGATGAGAATAGTTACAAAGTTCATTTCGCTGCACGATGCAGCAGCGACAAGCGGCAGCACCAAATGTGTAGTAAATTGCACAAAACAGCAGACTGGTGTAAAGTTTGTTTATCCGGGTAAGCAACGCAACTGAACGCAAAGTACACGGGAGAAATTTAACTACTTCTTTTCTGGTGGTACTGGACGCGTATTGCCACTTATGTAAAGTTTAACCAACAATCTTTTTCTTTCCGAAGTTTTCGATATAAAGGAGAAACTTCTTCGCATTGTCGTTTGCCTCACGCTACGCGTAAAAGCGTTGTGCAAAAAAGTGAGCAAAAAATCAATTAATAACCGAACGATGCGATGCAGTTCGTGAAAGTTCTTGGTGTAAAGTGGTCCAGGTATTGGATGTCGGACGCGACCCTTTTGGACATATATTTCCAGATTGGGTTACAAGGAAAGTTGAACTTAAAACTAGTGACTTAGAATGAAAAGCTTCATTGATTACGTACAACGTATTCATTTGCAGTATAGCAAGCTTAAATCTAACACGCTAAATAAATTGTTTAGTATTTGTCTTCAACATCATCTCTTACATCATGGTTAAAGTTCATAAAAAAGACCTATAAAGGTACACTAAAGAGGTTCTCTTTTCTAATCATAACACAATTACACAAAGCTGATTATTCAAAGGCGGAAATTGACACTGATTGTGGAAACAAAAACACATTCCACCTTCCAAACGTCTTACGGAAGAGAAAACATCCTGTCACAACATTACCTCCTCTACTCACGTTTTGATCATGCCCAAACCAAAACACAAAAATGGCTACAGCTGTGCTTTACAGCGAACCGTGGTAATACGAAACAAACGCTTTGGTATTAGCATGAAGGTGCAGTAAAAAGCAATTAGCTAAAGGCAGGTTTGTTTAGCATAATTGCAGCATATAAAAATATGTGTCGTTCAGAAACGTGCCATGCACGCATATGTGCGTTACCGCGGCAGGAACAAACACACGCTAACGGGAGTTATTAAATTTTCCTACCCCATTTCTTCTCCGGTCGGTCGGTTAATTTAAAATTCTTTTCATAACGCACGGAACAATACGCTCCGTACCCATTTGCATCATATGCACCATCATTGATTGTCTCACTGTTCACGACGGCCGCACCGACGGTTGTGTGTTTTGAAGTGATTGCCGGTGTGGTACTCCAAAACGATGAACGAGTGCCACCAAGGTGGAGTATTGCTGGAGCTCGCATCAAATCGTTGTTGGACGAGAATTTGGACGCAACGACAAACAATGGAAAAAGCTTTAAGATACATCGTCCCTGAGAACAGGTCAAGTATAGTCGCCCACGAAGCCGCATAGGCATCGAGAGTGCTGCGGATAAGTAAGGTTATGAAGCAGGAGCGTGTGTATGAGAGATTTCGGGACAAAAACGGACCACAAATGACTTCATACTGGGTGTGAAATTTGAAGTGAGCTACACAACCTTTTAGGTTCCGTAACGAGCTGATTGCGTTTCTGAGCCGCACTCAACCTGCCTGAAGATGGGAAGGCCAGAGGGAACAATGTCTGGAGGAGAATACGTTTTATTTCTTGTGATGTTTGGAGAGTCTTGGGATAAAACATCAAATAGCTGAGCATGAACTGCACACGGATCGTTTGAAATCGTGAGTACCATTTAACGGTAAGCTTTACAATTAAGGGTAAAGGTGTAAGAAAGCTTTTTACCTTTGACTTTTAAAGCAGTACAGTGTGACATAATACTACCCATACTCAAAAATGGAAGCATTATGTAAAGTTCTAACAAAATTTAAACCTTTAGTTTCCTGAAGTTTTAAATAAAATTTCACAACCAAACAAGAACTGCATCCTAGAATCAAACATAAATAAAATAAAACAATACTTCTTCTTTAGCGGTCACTCAGGCATCGTCCAATATTTGATCAATGCACTGAACACTGATGATGGTGGTCAGCTCAAACCAGAAAACAATACTTTATCGTTTCACAGAACCCTTGCCTATAGGAAATAAGCGAATCGTTTATCCAGCCATATGCATGAACAATTGGATGCTTACGTTCGCAATTTTCGGACCAGGAAAATTTCCTCGTCCGGTGGTGAAGCTGTTCTTTTTGTTGTATCTGTGCTTCGATTCCTTCATGCAATCTCGAAACGATCTCGGAGCGTTACCACCAACTGTGCCAACGGGGTTAGATCGCAAACATCAACAGGAAACCCCATAGATCCTGTGGCAAAACTGTGGCACACCACCACCAGGAACAAAAGTGGAAACCGTTCCTTTGCTGGCAGGAAACTTTCGACTCATTTCTTCGGTTTGGAGATTACCGTGATATGCCCTTTTTCTAGGAATGCTGCAAGAAGTATACAAACTCACTGGAGATGCCACTCCCTGCTTTGCATAGACGACCCAGTAGTTAGCTTACCCATCCGTAAGGCAAATCGTTTCTTTTATTTTGGTGCTAAAAGAGGAAGAACTCGACGCATACAAGGCACGTAGAAGAACAGCACTTGAAAGTGCTTCACATTTCTAAAACGACAAAGAACAGTTTTCGGTCAACAGATAGCCTCGATACCGCAACAGACCGGGATATCCTCGCCAAGATAGGAGTAACATTCGATTTTCCACAAGACTACGACTGCGGTGTGTTTGTCTGCTATTTTCTTCTGAGACGCCGCAAGGCACAATGCACGATGCTGTTCGCACAATCACAGTGTCTTTGGACCGATAAAAGTGTGCTGGTCTGTACGCTTGAACGGCATGTACCGACACAGCGCACGCAAGCAAAATATGTGTCTAGCTGCTTGGGCAATCCGCTCTTCGGAGATGAGAAAATGAAAATTGGATTCGTCAAACATTTTCCCGCCTAACAACTAAGGGGCAATGTGGGAAGGGCTTGCAAAAAAAAGGCTTTAGTCGTACGGACGGAAAGTCTGTTCCATGTGACAGTCGACTGCTAGGCACGAGAGCCGTCGCATATCAGCTGGCAAACATCATTCAACGATGAGTAATATATGTTGCTGCAAATTTGTCTCGCAAAAATATGCCACCACCCTTTGTTGTTTGTGCACAGCAGACGACATGGGTTCATGGGTTTGAGCGTAGGAGCGCACCAGTTTGTTGTGCGATGAAAATTAAACAAGTTTAACAAGCAGCAGAAGTTTATTGACAGACGACGATGTCGTACAATCGGAATGGTACGCTTGTCGGCTGCGAAATGAAAAAAAAAGATCTATTTCCCAGTTGGAAAATGAATATAGCGAAAAGGGATTACATGCAATCAACATGACGAAAATGCTGCAGACAATTGTGCACAACGGAAAGAGCACTGTAATGTCATTTCCATACACAAAACTAACTTCCAAAATATTAAATGATTTCTTGAAGCTTCAAATCAACATATAAAAACACAAGCATATGAGTTTAAGCAAGTCTTCTAGAATAACATTTGATCAAATCATTAAAATAAAGATCGTTGGGCAAAAATTATGCTTTAATTCGCCACGAAGTCAATAGACCGATAGCAGTAGATCATGTTTGTAAAGGGCAAAACGACTCATGTCTCAACTTTATCATGTTTGGAGTGTTGTTAAGAAGCGACAAGATCCTAACGAAGAGTGAATGATTTGGGTTTTGCTTGAGCTACAAATATCATAACGAAAAGATGGCTGGCTGTTCTTCCTTTCTGCGTATGTTTCCTATATATTCCGGGCGGAATGTAGAAATATGGCGAAACGCTTTTGCTAGGCCGTGCCTTGGCTACGAAGAGATTCACGTTACCGTTGACCGTGAACGTGCACTGAACGGATGACAAACGTGGTGCGTTTTAGAATCCTATCACATCTCCAGCGTGCAGAACGCGGACTGCTCATCCGTTATCGAGTCGGCAAGCATTTATCATGCCCTCAAATTGCTTTAGCACGAATATAGCTAGTGTTGTGCGATGGCCGTGAGCGGATACATCAACGTAGATACGGCGGATGAGATACTTTCTTCGCGAATCTACTTCAATCTAAATCAACGTCCTTCATCACGGACCGCTGGGCTCGTCAGTGGATAATGCAATCTAGTGTGTATAAATATAATTTATTTTCATCACGATCATCGTTACGCACAATGATATTAATGGCGTCGGGCGAGAGAACCGTGCACGCCGATAGTCATCAATGTCAGATTAAGTGGGGTACTTGACTTGAGGTACAATCTGATAAGGATTAGAGGAACATTACTGCAGCGTGAGCGTATGTGATGGGTTTAAATAAAATGCAACACATGCTGCAAACAACCGTCAGTAAAGTTCCAAGACAATTTTAACTGTAAGCTTTCTTATTTCAGTAATTTGTAAACTGTAGGGCATGTAAAATCTTCATACATGCTTGTTAGGGAAAGTACGCGTTACGTACGAACATTTTATCGCTAAAACTTGTACCATGAAAACTTCCTGCCACATCACCGGAAGAAACAAACTTTCACACAGAGAACGGGCTCCAAATTATGGTTGGAGTACATGTCGAAATAGTTCCAGGAATCGAACCAGACCAGGGCACAAGATGTAGCCTTGCGTCAACGCCCGACAAGACAAGATAAAGTTTCTTCTATGGGTTCATAATTTCATTTCCGATGTACCGTGCCATACATATCGTATCGAAGAAAACTTTTCCTTGTTGCAACTGCATCGACAGCGTACACACAATATGGTGTGCATCAAAACAGCATCGGTATCATTTCGATCACCTGTTAGTAGTCGTTGGTAGAATGTTGCATTCTGTTACCATTGTGCAGTGATCCAGCCTTGGGTCTTCCGGAACACGAAGCTGCGGAAAGGTGTGATGTTTGCGTGCGAAATTTTATTACCCTGCTGATGTGCCCCACCATCATAATGGATTGTATCGGAAGCTTTCAGAGCAACTGGCAAAATAACACCACCATCCTTGATGCTTTATACGCTGCGTTGTTTCCGCTTCCGATAAGTACAGGATGGTGCAGATAAAGGGGAAATACAACAGCTGGGACAAATGGGGGAAATTGTTTATTGTGTTCCTGAGCGCACGTAAGGAGAGGGCGTATTAATTGAACGGAAAATGAAAGGTTGAACGCACAACAACAGTGAGTGTGTGCCACTGTTTTTGTGCGTGTTTGCCGAGCAATTTCATTCATTTATTCGAGCACTCAAATAAAGCTAAATGGATTGATACGAGCGATGGCTGTGGAGTGAACGGGAAAAGCTCCATTATTTACCAGTTATGGGATAACGTACTGTGACTGAAGGATCATAGGGAGAAGCTTTGCGCAAGGGTACTTCCCGGTGAGGTCATGAGTTATTTGTATAATTGAAGGTTTTTGTTTAATCCTCTTAATAGTCCCGTATTAAGTAACATAACACGAAATTCTTCAAGATTGTTTTCAACAGATAAAATTATCTGAGATTATTTTTCTAAGTCAAACAACCTAAGAAGTACAGCAATAAAGTTATACAGCAAATGAGATGCAATAATTATTCACCTTAGCAAAAGCGAATTTCTTTCTGGTACTTTATTTTGTTCATTCTGCCGAACGCCATCGAACGATACGCAAAGCTAAGTTCAGGACAAATCTTGCACATCCTTCTGCTCAAAACTGTTCAGTTCTTCTAATCCCAAACCGTACGGAGCGAATGGGAAAAGATGCATCTTCAGTACCCGGAGAGCAATTAAAGCAACCATTAGCTATATTGCGGCAAGCGATTATCTTGTGTTTCTTATACCCTATGAGTGGTTTTACGGGATGTGTGCCAGCGTTTGTGTAACGATGAGCTGGTGTATACTATCCTATGGCACTCCCAATCGTATGAGTACACTAGTCGAAGACGAGTCAGTATCATCATTGAGCTATATTTCCTTTCTTTTGCCCACTGTTGCTTGCTCCGAAACATGATGAAACCCGAGTCGTCTAGGAGCCTGTGTTCCATGTTCATCGCTCCTTGACACACATACCTGACTGTACACATACACACACGAACACACACACAAGCACAAGCAGAGCAACCATAATCATCAGTATGAGACCGTACCACAGGGCAAGAGACAATAACAATACACCCTGAATGACTTTGTCGTACCGGTTGCGTCCAAAGAGCGGTTAATAGTGGTTTGGAGTGTGTAGAACACAACGCGTCGTCGAAAGGATGGATGGTAATGTGTATAAGGATGTACGGAAATCTGCACGAAAAAACGTGATGCAATTTGTTCAGAGTGTTTAGAAAAAAGTTCTGTTTTCCAAAACTTGGCAGAAAAAAAGGCAAACAATGGTCCAAGAGCTAAGTACCGCAATTAACCAGACACTGGAGTTAGGAAAGCACATAGTGCGGGAAACACTTTATCAGCACAAAAAAAGCTCGCAAGAAAAGTTAGAACATAATTAAATATGTTACTTTATGTAGATCTCTTGTAACCCTTCCAAAACAGTCAGTTAAAGTAATCTTAGGCAATCTAGGAAGACTTCTATTAAATAATTTCTACTTTTCCATTCGTTAATGGCATCTGTTGTCTGTATTACAATTATTATTACAAGAAACAATTATTATTACTACCAAAAACATACTTACAGATAAAGAAGATAAATTTATTCTACTATATGCCTGATGCATTATGCCGGCTATTTAAATGTAGATTGCTTTTAAAAACCTATTTTAGTCGCAATTTACCCAACTGGACATTTTTCAAGCTTTGCATCTTTGTCCATGGTACTGACCAAAGATACTAGACGTGTACTAAATATTCTCAAACTTTCCTTTCTCCTTCCACAACCATTAGCAGAGATTATGCAACATCCAAACAGCATGATACACTCTTTCTAATGTTCGACCTTTGTTCTTGCTATCTACCGAAGCAGTTAGGATGTACCGTCAGTGTTTAACAAACCATGGATCCATATTTCAAAACCGAAGATACTTTGCTTGAAAAATACCGTTGCAAACAAGGAAATCACTTCATAAATCACCATTACTACTGCTGCTGGTGTTGCTTCCGCCGCTTAGGAAGAGCGAGCCATACGTACGGTGGGCAGCAAAAAGTGCAACATCTCGCTCTGCTGGACTGCAACCACAAACCACTTAGGAGGTTGAGCGTGGTATGCGAAATGAAAATGCGGAACGCGACACGGAGAAGGATGAACGGAAAAAACACCCAACTTTCCCATAAACACATATTCAAATTTATTGCCGCCAGAGGGCGGTGCTTTATGTAGGGAAAAAAATCGAGCAAAACGAACCGAATCAACTTTCCTTTACCAAAGCCGGAAACTGCTAAGAACTAAAGAAAATACTTCTCCCGCAAACGCAACGGGTCGCTGTACTTCGGAGTCCATCAGGCCGCTCTGAAGGCTCTGAAGACTTTGGTACACATACGGTCATCCACGCCGTACTGTAGACATTCCCACTGAAAAGCTACAGGAAAAAAACAAGACAAAGGACAGAAAGAAGTTTTTGTTGTTGCTCCACCGAACGAACGACTCAAAGCAATAATGACGGTAGAACAGGTTGCAACGAATCTGCATGCGATGTTCCGACCGGTTCCGGGAGTTCCGTCATAAATTCCCATCACAACCGAAACATATGAGCCGTACGTACAGACGAAATATGTGAATGACTGCGATGATTCCACAATCGTAGCAGTTTCTTTTTTGGCACCAAATATTCCAGGTTTGCATATGAACGTTAGTGTGGTTGGTTGTCGTTGCCGTTGGACCTTCTTCGGTATGCTTCAGCTGATTGCAATTTCCCAAAGTTATGGGGCACTATCTTATCCTCCCATACACACATGCACATGAGACGACGTGCTTCAGTTTTGAGCGCCACCGACACAAAAAGATGCTGAGAAAAGGTTTGTCTATCGTTTGCCGGTTCGAAACATCCGGAGCCTGGGCTCCATCCGTGGAGCTCATGATGGTAGTTGAAAATTCATGATAATCGAAAGAGTGCATGAGTCTTTGGTGCTTTTTATGCAGGGAGGACGACACCGGATGAATGACGCTAGCAAAGGATCCGAGTTTGGATGGAATCGCAGCATGATTTGTTGTTGTTCAGACCGGCCATTGCCTAACGGATGCCACAATGTGATGCGTATGTCACCACAGATGCGATGCATACCGATTGCTCTTAATCCTCATTTTGTATGTGAGGAAAGCGTAAATACGATTTGATACACTTCTCGGTTGGATGATGTATGCGTTTGGTGACTTTGTTTGAAATCACGCAATTATGTTGAAGCTTGATGGGATTCCAAAAAGCTTTGGACTACCAAGATTTGGTAGTTTTTTTTAGAGAATTTTAGAATTTTGTTGATTTGACTGCGAACTGCTAGTTGAATGTCTTTGTTAACATTAAATAATCGTTTTCGGTAAATCTATTAAAAACATTTATCCAAAAAACTAAATTCTGGTGTTCACCTGTCTGGCACGCTTGGAAAGCTTGACAAAAGAAAAATTCTGAACTATAATATTGTTAGTCCTACACAAAAAAGGAATGATGCCACCTTAGGATGGGAAAAGAAAATGTCATAGCGATGAATTGGTTTCGTTAATAATGTTAGACATTAAGTATCATGTACAACAAATACTTCGCCCCATTGAACAGCAATTGGAGCTAACTCCACTGAGAGAACACATTCTAATTAGAGCACGAAGAGCTATTTGCTACGAAGCATTCACTCTATTCGCGTTGGTGTGGTTACGCAAAAAAAAGAATAAACTAGACAGCATAACGCAAAACACCAATCCCCACACGGTAACTAAACAAACAACAGATCGATACATCCTAACGCTAACACCATTTGCTGATAGTGACAATAGAAAACCAACTTCCGAATGGACCGGGACGGTCGCACAATCATCATTCACACGTAAGCCTGTTCTGCGGTATCTACAACACGTCGCACAAACACAACGGGTGCATTCTTGTGCGAGAAAACGAAATGAAATGAAAACAACAAATTTCCCGCCCGGACCTTGGGCACGGGCAGGGAAATATGTCTATTCTCCAGGTGCTATCAATAGCAGCGCACGATTGGCCGTGGAAGTGCACGTGAGCACGACAGCAACGAGAAAGAATGTGTGTGTGTGTGGGTACCGGTGTGTTATGCGAAGGGATTAAGCTTTTAACTGGAATTGCAAAAATCAACATCACGCGCACCAGTCAAAACACAATCGGGAACGAGCTTCGCCTATCACAAACGCAAATCGCAAACGAACAGCGGAAACACTTTGATGCTATTTTGGAACACCATCTAGAGATGGCCGTTTCTGCGGCGCAGTGATACGCAAAAACAAGGAGTTTTTTTTTTAATGGAACAATGATTGAGTCTTTGAAAGATTTCAACAATGTTAAGTTGCCTTGACAAGCAATTTACGCGAGAAATACTGTCTGCGCTGAACATTATTGTTAAATAACTTTTCCAGATTGATTAATTTCATAACAAAAAAATTAAAAATACAATACAAATTCTTACCAGAAATTCGCTAAACATCTTAAACTCAATGAACCGCATAGTGATATTGTTCACATACCTGTAAATAGAGATAAGATGAAAATAAAAGTTAGGAAATATTTTTAAAATAACATTAAATAACTGTTCATGAACAAAAAATAAAACGGTGAGGATCAGATCAAAAGAGGAGTGTCTATGCGTTTCAAACATTCTAGCGTAATTTTTATATGTTCTTTTGAGGTTCAGCAGATCACCCTTTTTAAATACGTTATATCAATTTATAATAATATGAAAAACATAAAACGGGGAATTTTTTTAAATGCTACAAATACTAATTTCTCGTGAAGTTCGAAGATTGGTTGAGATATATAGATATCAACGAAGTTTAGAATGGACACTACCCATACTTTAGTTCGCTCCAGAATTATATTTACTAGTACTTTGAGGTAAGGTTTATTGGATTTTTATCATCATTCTTTCTGTATGCGATACACTGCATCGGCAATGCACCAAAAACTACACTCATCATTCTTCAACGTTGTGCGATTCACTTTCATTCCGTCTGCTTCACGTACGCGCGCAAGCACTTGCAGACGCTGACGTTAGAACGTGATCAAAAATTCAATTCCATCTTCAGCACGCTCAAAACGATGCACCGTACACGGGCAGATCTTCAAAGAGACGTGTAAGCGTGTTCAACATTTTAGACTCTATGACTCACTTTTTTGCTTGTTGCAAATTTAATGAGCAACATTCACAAGAGTTATGCATTTTAACTTGCGATAACTTTTATGAAAAAAATATATTCCCACCGCAATTTAAGTCTTGATTAACTTAAAGAAAAAATTCCCTTTTGTTAAAGCACTTATTGCAAAAGTTTTTTTAAAAGTTTAAAAAGTTTTAAAGAATAGAAGAACGTCATACGCTCTTTTGTCACCATGAAAGACTTTCATTTTTTTTTTACAAAACTACCCTTAGCTTTGTGCTGCATTTGGTAGAAACATATTCCAATATCAACAAAAGAGGGTCAAGATCAAAAATACAATTTAAGAGAATTCTGAAATCGGATGATAATCTGACAGACAATCAGGTTCGTGGGGTTCGTTTGCTGGGGCCTTCCTTTTGACGTTTGGCACGATTGCAAACTCGAAACCGAACGCTTTCTAACATGCAACCGATGACGTGTTGACGCGTTGAATATAAATGGACTCGAAAAGTATCCATCGTTGAAGCGACACACCACAAACTCTAAAAGAAAATTGTACATCCAGCTGATAGAGGAGTCGGTAAACGGTACAGCGCGCATGTGGATAGGGGTATGCAAATATGCAAGGATACAAAGAACATAAGATCGAAAATCGGGCCCCGACAAAGGGCTCGGTCACGTTTGTCCCGAGTTGTTTGACGATAGCGAAAGCTTGTTTTGATTTTGGGAACTTTGTCTTATTTGCTATGCAGGACACATAAGGCTCACGCATCTAGCCGCCACTATCATGGAACATAAATACCAATTACCACCCACATAACCCAACCAAATGGTCGAACAGGCGCACCGACAAACCATTCACGCAAACGATGAAAAATGCTGATCGAATTCGGGTGTCTGATTGGTCTGATTTAAAATAAATCGTCACCTGACTGAAATATGTAAAACCGACTGTGAACAGGCGGGAATGTGCGATGATATGCAAACAAACATGCAACCGTGATAAGGATAAGGGTATTGTTGCCGCAGATCGACACAGAGCGAAAACGCAGAGTGATTAATTTTAATTAATTTTACCATCCCATCCCGGATTGGGCAGCATTTTTTTTGTACCGGTACATGTGGAAAATGTCCGCTACACGCAAAAGGCATGTGTAAACGTTATCTTTCTCCATTTGACACACACCGTAACCAGCTGTTTCCTCGATTCGACTGATGAGAAGAAACGATGATGATGAGGATGATGTGAACAGCAACAAAAAATTGCACTGTTCCTTCCACACCTCAAACAACCCACCGACCGTTGCATCATTGCGGATAAAATGCCACCGACAGCAATTTTCCATAATTAATTACATTCAGCTGCACAATCTTGGACGTATTTGTGGGCTTTTATATGACATTTTCGATGCGGACAGTTTTTGGTTTGGCTTCGGCGGAAATCGTTCGTGCGTGCGGAGGGCACGATGCAAAAGTGAATAATTACAGCGTCGGCACGCGAAATATCTATTCGGTGGTTCTGCTGGGATGGGGATGGTTTCTACCTCGTTATCCTAGGTGAACATATTTTTATCCTTGCTATAAAACTGTTAATTACTGCCCGAAGGGATGAGCCGCTACCTGGAGAAAACCATTGGTATGTGATGGTGAAACAAGAGCTCAGATCAGTCTTTGATGCAGCCGTTGTTTCTGTTCAATGTTTGTGCAGATAATGGGAAATCCTTAGCAAAATTATAAACAGACGAAATGGTGACAATTAAACTATTTTTAGACATTGAAACATTAACATAAACAATCACTTTATTGTGCAATACAACAACAATAACTTAAGGTTCCAGTAGTTTAACCAATACGGTCTGGCTGTTCTTTATACATGAAGAAAATAGTAAAATTACTCTGTATTTTATTTTATTTATTGAATACAATTATAGCGGCTCGTACCCGTATTATCCACAATATTCAGTATCTATTTTTATGTATTACTTCTAATCCCCTACAAGTTGTTTGATGAATGGTTAAAGAACTAATCTTGGGACTTGGGAGTTCTGGAAGATTTGACAACTTACTTGAAAACCTTTTTTGTGTTAATAAAGCCTCCAGGTATAATCATTTCGATTGGACACTACACATTCATAAGTCATGCTTATTTTGAAACCTCAACATTAATTTTGAAGTTTTAGTCTAACTATTGCATTGAATGTAATAGGCTATAGATAGATACAGTTGAAACTGATCCTTTGTCCTATTAAAAAAAATACTTATATTTTGAAAGAGTTTACCATTGAAGTCAGCACATTTGTAGGAAATAAAGCATTTGGTAGCTAGAAATCCAACCATAAGAACATGTTTTGCTTCTACAATTTAGTTATCACAATCTAAACACCACATAGACTTTGTTGTGTATGAACAAATGTTAAATATCACATTAACTTTCTTTTGAATTTAAATTGTTAAGTAAAGTAAATTAAAATAATATTTTAAATTATCAAAGCCATAAAACAGGGATGTTGCGTGGACTTTTGCGAGGACTTGCGTGGAAAATACTTTAACGTGGACGAAAAGCCTATTTTTTCAATGACTAACACTGTATATAAGGTGAAGAAACAAACATTTTGGGAACGGTAAACCAGTTTCCAGCGATCACTTCGAAGCTGCAAAGTGGTGTGTTGATTTCGGCCATGATTTATGGAACTTTATCTTATTCCCACCGCGCCAATAAGCACTTCATGCTTCACCGAAGCCTGGACCATTCCAAATGTTTCCGATCGGCGCCCGGCAAAAGCCAACGAACGAAATTGTTCACACCAACGCTATTACTAACCAATCGCGCGTACAAATAATCTCAACGAAAGTGCCGAAAAAACGTGAGCCGATTCGGAAATGAGTTTCGAGTATGCCGATTCCCAATGCTTCCCCACGGCTTCCGGGCTCGAAAAATGATATGAAGAAATCATTCCACCGACGCGGACTGAGAAGGGAACACTTTTTTATGGTTAGTTTTTAGTTCCGTTCACGAACGTTTGAACTGCTTCCTGCTTCCAAGACACAAGGCGCGCTCCTTATTGGATGTCCGGTGCGAGTGTGAAATCGATCCTTAGCAAGCGCATTAGCAATCGGTCGGTATTGAAAAATTCTCCACGCAGCCTGGAGCTTCCTTCTTTCCATCCCAATGTCTGGCATAATCATGATCACCCGAACGGCAACAGAGAGCATCCGTAGCTAGTCTTTTTTAATATATTCTACACCTGTCACTGGGCGACACCTCCGCATTGGAATATTAGTTTCCGGTTTGTGAAAGTAGCGGAAGCAAACGGCGTGAGATAAAAACAGAACAAATCTTCAAAGCGATGCCAAAGCTTTGCGACTTGTGCAGCAAACGGTGGCTGCACACATATTTGCCCTTAGTGGCGGTTGTGCTTACTGTGAACCCTTTCATATGCGGCTTTTGCGAGCACACTCGCGGATTATTGAGACGTAGTGCGCGTCCCAGCGGCAAACGACGGTACGAGATAGGTAATCCCGTCAAAGCGTGTTCCAATTTAGTGCAATTTCATTAGCAACTTCGCCTGCAGCCATGCTGATTGAACAGCTTTGCCCTGATACGAAGGAGGATGGCGTTGCGATACCCCAAGGTTCGGCAAAGCTTAGTAAGTCGATTTGGATTAGAGTAAAGATGTTTCTACGAAAGTGACAGATTTTTAACAGCCCTCGATAATCAGTATCAACTCGCAGTTATCAGTATTGCAGTACATGAGCATCAGACAAAGATGCTGATGGAACCATTCCGTTGAATATGTTAGTAAATGTATGTAGAAAATGTGCTTTCGCACAAAACGGATTGATTAGAGCGAAATAAGGCAGGGTAAGAGTCTTGGAACCCCAAGATTGGATTGATTAGCGGAAGTGTAACATTGAAATAGATAGTGATTGGAATTTACCTCGCACTTGATTAAAAGATGAAGTATGATTTAATAACACGATACTTCCGAATTCCGTTTTAAGAACGTTTCTTTCGGCCAATGAATATCATTTTTCAATAATTAAAACAAAGGCCTTAAAATCTTAGAAATTGTCCATCTACCGGATTTCCCGAGGACCGTCCATATATACCCATAGGCAAAAGCATATCGGAATAACCAAGCACACCCTCTTTCCTTTACCATTCGACAAATTCTTCAGAAACCATCCCATGAGAAAGGTCTTGCTCTTCACGCTCGACAAAAGCCCTCACGAGTAGAAATTTATCGAAGCAATGAAAAGCCACTCAAAGAAAATGGGCGCCATTCTTCGATTTCCCGTGAATGGGAGGGAAATGTTCCTTTTTTCCGCCACACATTTTCTTTCCGCCTGTTACAAGAATTTACGGAGTTGTCGTGTGGGCGAGGAAATCATTATTTCTCGAGACACCATTTTGGACACGAAAATTCTTCGCTTAAATGGAAGATTTCATGACAAAAGGTGCGTTCTAAGGCAGCGATTAAATAATATAAGGTTTTAGATGGACTGTTTTTAATGAAATCATGTTCATATATCTTCAAATAAAAATGTCACTTAAAGAATTCAAAATAAGGATAAATTTTTCATTAACCCTGTTCAGGTCCTTAATTCCACCTGACCCGCACAATTCGCACAGCATGCTTTTCATTACAAGTGGCGTTACAAACAAAGTACAACCCACCAGATACGATAATGCAAAATCATGTGATTTAAAATTCGACTCTATTTGCATGATAACCATTTCGAGCGCTCTAATGAAGTCATCCATTATGCATTTGTGTGCGCACGGGAGTGTCAGCCAAATGATTGTGCCATTCATCGAACGAACGGCGTCGGCCACGGTGCGGGTGATTGGAAAATATCAGACACGGATCAATCGGAATGAATTCAAGGCCAGAAGGCCGCTGCTTTTCGATGGTTTCGTCAAATCCGGCCGATGGCACGATCTGCGATTTGCTGAAATAAAGTAGCGAATGCCGCCGTTTGCGTTAGCCGCGCGCGATGGATTGCGATGATTATAGGATTCGCAGGAAACGGCAAACATTCGATGAGTCGTATAATGGACCGCAGGCGGCCTCAAACCGTGGTGCACGGTGCGATCGGATAGGAACGGTAAAAGGGTTTTTTTGCGGTGTTAGCTCATCGAGACCTAGGCGTAGAAGTTGCGCATTTCGGGTATTAGCCCATTCCCGCGAGGTTTTTGGGTGCTAAGAAAGGCGCCAACGGGCTCGTGTTCTAAGCGGGATTGTGTGTTGGATGTGTCTCAATAGCGGATGCCCCGTTACGCTGGAAACGTATGTATGCCCCGATCACAAAAAACTTGATCTGACCGAGATCAACAGGCAAAGTAGCTAAATAGAACTGTAAGCCGGTGTGCGATGTGTGCCGCTGGTACAATCTCCAACGCAGGCAGCATAATTGAATGGTTTGGCGTCCGGCAAAGCCGACTGGTACATGATTAGAAGCAAAAGATGAAGATGATGACGATGGCGCGTCGATGGCTGATGGATGAGTTGTGACTTTTCCAATTCCTTCTGCTAAACCCCCTTTTTTCTGTGGCGAGTTTCGCTTCGCTTCGTTGCCTTCGTGACCGGGCAGAACTGGCCCTTGCCAAGCGGCAGTCCGTTTTCATGGGCAGGCAAATTAAAACAGCCGAGCCGAGATTGAGTGGCCGCGTATCGAAAAGCAGAACGTGGCCGAATTGATCAGGAAAGCCGGTTGCATACGAGCTCTTTTTTTTGTAATGAAGGAGATGAGGAACATGGAAGGCAAGGAGGTTCGATTGCGGTAATGATGCGACGACGCGTCAATGATGGGAACCGACAGGCTCTTCTTAGGCGAGAGTGATGATTTAATGGATCAATAGAATCGAACCGGTCAACAAGAGCTCCCACAACGGGGTGGAAAGGATCACGCGGCCACCGTCTACGCGGGATCTAGTATGGGAAAGTAGATCAGGTTTCAAGGTGCTCTACATGTCAGTCGCTGGTGAAGTTCATCAATTCTGCGCTCCCGGTGAGCCTCCACGCAAAAGGCGAAGATGTGAAAGAGATAAATTAGGTGCGGCCATTGACCCGTTAGGGCAATCACATAACCCACACACAGCCAGGCACACCACAATAGCCGAAAGGGGTAGGCTGTCTTGGGTAAGGATTGGCAAAAGGCCAAATCGCTCATTCTACACCTTTTCCATGCCCTTGCTGGCGAACGAGAGCATGTTGGAAAGTGTTGTCCGTTTGGTTCACTACAATGAACTGTGGACATCTCATTTTCTGGATAAAGTTCTTCCGAACGGTAAACATGTGAAAGAAGCATGAAGAATTGTTTTCAATAGTTATCTATGGTTCGGTAAGCTATCCGGCAAATGACGGTAATTGATATCATAGACATATGAGCCCGTAACTAAAGCGTTACATGATTAAAGACCAATTTTGAGCTTTTTGTAATTTGAATCATGTAAGTGAAGAATACTTTTCAGAACAGCAAGTTGAATAGAAATTAATACACGTAATTATTCTCTAAACACAAGACGTTTGGTCAAAATATTTTTTGACACACTTCGTTAGTGTACTACAAAAATCTCAAGCAATATTCCTCATATTTAGCAATGTGTCTCACATAATTACATTGCAAGAAACACCGACACTTTTAAAAATCGCTCAAATTCCGACACACATACATTGGAGCCCGGGAGATGTGTGACGAATACCATTTTTGAAGTCTTAGTTTAGATTATGAAACCTAGTCTAGTCTAGATATGTCCCTAAGACAACAGCATCTCCATATGTGTTATTGAAACGAAGGACTCAAGGAAACTTGAGAAGTGATCGAAAACAAACACCTTCCGAGCACATCCTCCTTTCACATCCTCTATCAAGGTACCTTGCAGAGCGACTGTAAGTCACATAGGTGCTCGTGAGGCAGGATGAGCCTATCAAAAAGAAAATCTTTCGAAGCATTCTTTTCGGCTAAATGAACTGCTCTTTAATGGTCTGGCATGCAGTAATATTTTGTTATAGATATGTTACCTACTGTCAAATATGCTCATCAGAATAGAACAAGATTGAAAGATTTTTTTTTTGTATTTAACACCTCAACATTCAACGCTCCACAAGGAAAGCTTTGACATCGCCCGATCGATTGCTGTACGGAAGGGATAGAAAATTTGAGATGAATTGGTTTATGTGTGTCGTAAATCCATTTTACAAAGCCGAACCACACAACAAGCAACGGATCACGGTATCGTGGGACGGGCTCTGCTTGTTTGCTTTCGTACAACATTTAGACTAGTACAATTCGACGGCAACTGACTGATTGAGCTTTCGCGTGCTTCACGTGTTGGCATACCGAGCCACGCAAGCTTTTGGAAGGATTCCAGATGTATGTCTACCACAGATCGATAGCCATCCGTTCCGATGGGTGCTATGGCAGGATTAGTGTCACTGTCACGAAATTCCGGACGAATCCTGTCACCTGGTCACGTCCGCTCGGAGTCCGGTGCGCGATTTGGAATCAAATACCGCTGGACGGCTTATAGGTGCGACACTGGGAGCTGTTGAATTGCGAGATCGGTGACCGTAAAGCCGGCTTTGGCACGGGTCAAACCCCGATTGACGTTTACAATTTGATTGTTTGTTAACGGGTCTCACGGGCTAAACTCGGTGCAAAATTGTCCTAACGAGACGGGATGTTTCCGAGAGCGCATTTGATGTTTGTATGACCGTTCGTTTAGCTCAATAAAATGTTTGATTTATATTTGGATACGGTTTCAAGAGTTAGTGACACACAACCACTCTTATGGCGATATGATTTCACATCAAACACCTTGGTACTAGAAGTATTCCTACAGATACAGTTTTTAAATTAACTTCAATGTTGTTAAGCTTATGTCCATAAACAAACTACAATTAAAATAATCGCAACAAAGTGTCGGAGTTGAGCTAAAAGTGTAAAAAATGCACTAATGCACATTTTTCATACGTTCACAAATTCTTCTATAGACCAGCAAAACAAAGCGCAAAATTATTGCAAACGAAGAACAACAAAGTAACATAAAAACAACATTCAACCCAGAGAGGAACGCAAACGTTTCGGTACCGAAAAGCGCGACATGGAAAGATATTTTTAATTATTTAATGGATTGTTGATTATTTAAATCTGATTCTCGCTGATGAATCACATTTCTGCTTCTGGCAACGAATGAATCGAAAACAGCGATCCTGAAAAAAAAAACTGTACAAAATGGATGGAACTGCACAAAAAACAGACGCGACACACGTGCGAATGTGCGTGTCGAAATTCTTTTTCACCAATTTGGTCAATATATTGGCCTTTTGTACAATTTTGTGTATGTGTGTGCATTCTATCCTCAGCTAATACACATAAACTACCCGCCAAAAGTGTGGGGTAATGTTTTACCCGGATTTGCGAAAGAACGCACAGAGATGCAAAAATCTCGAAATGAATAAATTTGAGAATCACTTTTCCCGACCTATCCAATGCAAATCCGGTTGTTCAATGCAATGAATGTGTCGTTTTTTTTACTCTACTGCTACTTCTTGTTTTTCGTTTTAAACAACTCACGGATATCGCATTTGGGGTTTCGCTCATTCCGGCTACTGCTTCGGAGTGTTGTGCTTCATCGGAAAAGCGGGAAAAGTCTGGTTTTTGTTTCCTTCACCGTGAGTTGTTAGTCAAAAAAGGCATAATTTTTTATTCATCAGCAGTGTTCGCCTTTTTACGAGTAGAGCCATAAATTGAAATATTCGTAAATTGGACAACTTTTTTGCTCTCTTTCCAAAGTACAGTGTACTTTACTCAATTTGCCCGCACGGTGCAAATGTAGCATTTGCTTGTCGGAAGCAATCGCTGTTTTGCTCCGGAGACACCAAGCTAGAGATATACGGCACCTGGCTACCTGGATGCACCGTCACAAAGTGACAACGGTGGAGTTTTTTCTAGTTTCATCAGATCTTTTTTTAACATCAAAAACACGTGCTTCGTTATAGATTCTGACCCAATTTAAAACATAGTGCTTTCATACTTTTTTGTTACTTTTACTGCTGTGCGAGCTATTCGTTAACAAATTAAAAGCATCTTTTTGCAACTATTCGTTATTCCGAAAGCTTTTAAATGTGTGAAAAGTGGAAACGGATGCATCACTACACGTTCATAAAATTCATAAACATGATACAAAATTGTGGTTGATGTTCGGAATTAGGTAAAATATTTAATCGTGATGATCGTGATAAACAATTTAATTTATTTATGTTTTTTTTTTAATTTCTAGAGTTGTAATGTTGACTAGTTTCATTTTATCTTTTTATGTCATTTCTTTTTCGATTTGCCATCATGCTGTGGTGTAATCTGTTTCTTCAATATCTATCCAAAATTCGCGGCTACTGTTCGCTCTCTACACAGGTTAGTGAGTTGTCCTTGCTGTTCCAAAATTTTCCCGCATTTCGATCAATCGTCCAACTAGTGACTCATTTTAAGTTAACAGGCGAAACAACAACTCTCAGGTCTTGAGCTTTTGGGGGGTAAGACATGTAAAGGCATAATACACGTTATCTGGGAACCTCGAATTGTGAAAAATGGATACTGTTCAAACTGCATGCGCTGCCTTCAAAAAAGTTTCTCAGGTACGATGACATTCTTGACAAGAATAGAGATCTTAATCATAATCTCCTGTATTGCATCTGTAACCATCTTGATACCTCATATTTCTTGACAATAGATTGTGTCTGCCTTAAGAACTTGCGTATATACGCTCTGCTTTCGTGGAAAAAGCAGGTTTTGGAGAATTGCATATCTCCTTGATCATTCCATAAGTTCTATCAAACCAAATCAAACAGAACTCCTGAGGAGAGCGAAAATACTCGCGAGAGGTGATAAGAGATACCTTTCATAAGAGATACCCATTATTGGTTTCATTAAAGTAAGAAGGTTAGAAATTTAATATTGTTTTAAGTGAATAGACTGCAATCCCAACAAATACCGCTGTACCAAAGTACTCATCTGGTGGTCGATCTGGGACTAACTATCAATACCCCAAAAATTATGCTGAAAAACCTTCAATTCAAATAGTGTAAGCCACTCTGACTGTTAAAACGGCGATACCTGTCCATAAAAATGTTGGACATTTTCGTACAGCGAAGGTTATACAGTCAATTGTTTATACGGTGTTTACTCATATGGAGTCATATGGACAATCAAGAAACGTGCTTCTCTTAAAGTAGACGCAACTTTGTCGCAATCCATCAACATCCTTTAATGGGTTACTATCATGTATTGCCGCAGATACTACTACAGCATAACCGGTGGTATGCGTAAATTTAAACTGTCCTCAAATAGATTATCCGGTTAGCTGCTCTCGCACGTCCTTCTCCATTGGGACGCTCTCTTCTGTTTGAACAGCTATCAAATGATCAAATATTGGGGAAATACACGTTCCCGATTTATGCGTCCGATAAACGAGTGACCAAAAATTAATGATTTTATGGTGCAGCATAAGCAGAGATGGACAAAACCCAATATACGCCGGGGCGTCGACGCATTGTGACCGGTGGGCACGATCGTATAAATATATATACACGCACCGCGCGCATATATCGTCGCTTTATTTATTATTAATTAACAATCAATTCGTCCCATTTGGAGGATCCCTCGAAAGCGTCCGGAACACGTAGCACGCTGTCCAGCTGCCGATAGAAACCGTTGGGAATATTCATTTCTAGCCAATTTTCAACGAGAGATCAACACGGCAAATTTGTGTTTATCAATTTTTCCCCTTTCCATACCCCACCTTCCATCCCGCTCATCCATTCACCCCCCAACCCCCGCGGATGGTTCGTTTGCTGACGTTGTATATGCGCTGAGCTGCCATGTGTGGGATAAGTAAATTTGAGTGTTCCAAAATTTTAATATTATCATTATCTCAACGCCTGATTTTGGTGCAGGATGCGGCACGACTGTCGGGAAAGGTCTGTTGCAGCCGAGATATATAAATTGGCAAAAAGGGTTTAAATTATTATCACTATAATTGAAGCGATGTTTGGAAGATCCGATGCAGCAGCAAATAGAACCTAAACGGGGGATGGTACCACTCTGGTCGCAGAGGTTAGGGATATAAATTGCATTCAGGTCCCGCTCTATGCGCTGTTTGTTTTTAGAGTTTTGGCACCAAAACGATTGGATGCGTATGCGTGGAAAATCAAGCTTTTGTTTACGAAAGACCAAACGTATGCAGCAGCTGGCAAATAGGTCCTTTAAAGTAGAACCAAACTGTTGAATGGACGAAAATATCACCATGAAATCCACAAATTATTGGCATGGTGAACGTATCGGACCCGATAAAACTTTTAAAGGTTCGTTTTGATTGATTAATTGTTGTTTATTCCATTTTCCACAATTTTAAGCATACAAAAGTGGTGTTGACCTAATAATTAATGGGTTCGAATGCATTTTCTCTTCTCGTTGATTCGTGCTCTAGTAAGCGATTTGGCTGAAATAAACTTAGGCGGCTGTGCGTGATTGGAACTTTGATAAAGGGAAAAAAGTACGAATGGTTCGTAAATGTTCACGAATGCATACATTTTTGGGTAACATATTTTTTTGAACTAGGATTTCTTAAAATGCCTAACAAATTCTTATATATTATTCAGATCGAAGAAACAATATATTTAACCAGTATAAATAGTTTTACAACTGGTATATTCGTGGAAACATAATAACTCGTTGGGGTAATGCTTTCGCCATATTTGCATATCTCGTTAGCCGTTTTCCCACGATATGGCAAAATAGTTAAATTTAATTGCTTATGCGATGGTAAATACTGACCAAGAGCGTACTGTTTTACACGCGGTACACAATCATTGGAGCCAAGCGTTTTACACCGCTCATGTAAATCGGCCATAAATTCGGGACCGCGTTGTAAGCAAATGTGTGTGTGTGTTTTTTGTTTTCATTTTTCATTTCTTTTCATTGCGCCCGTTTTGCACACGGACACGGAAACTCGGGCGCTATAAATCTATAATAAACGATGAAATTACCCAATTCAAATCAAATCTGCAACCATGGGTCGGATGGCGGCAGAAATGGCAGCCTCGATTACTGATGTCGTGTGAGCTTGTAATTCGAAACACTTGAAGAACGAGGTTAGGTAGTGGTAGTGTGTTTTTTGTTTTCTTCAACCCTATTTATTACCCACACGAACGGTTGCTGTATGAGATGTTGGATGGGTGCCGAAACCACGTTAAATTACCTGCAAGTAGAGAACAGCAGAACAGAGAGAAATATGAGTAAACTTGCACTAATCGTGCCTGATTGTTGGCGCTGTGGCGAGCGGCGAGAAACCGAAGAAAGAAAGCATAGCGTGTCAGCAACAAATTAACCCACAAATAGGACTTTTTTCTCCCCTCGCAGGAGTGGCAAAGCATATAGAAAACGAGGAAAAAAATCCCTTTTAATCAGATTAAACCCCTTTTCGCCTGATTCTTTTTTATTTCGTTTGTTTGTTTCTTTCGGATCACCGCACCGCGTTCGTACCATCATGCTCGGGGCGGAAACGTTACCGGAAATCTAACCATTTTTCTTGATCGTTGCTGGAAACATAGTAATAAACACCCCGAAACCTGAAAATGATCACTAAATCATTGAGCGGTGCCACAACGAGAAAAAAAGCCCCTTAGCGTTGAGAATCCGCTGTGGTGCATTTGAGCGGCACTGTGGTGTCGATGCGCCAAAAACCACTCCCCGGCCTATTATTCACGGTTTCCCAATTAACCTATTTGGGGAACATTTCCAAGCCGTAAGATGCTCCAGATATGGCTAATTTCACAATGGTCGTGGTGATGGATGATGAAAAAGCGAAAAAACGAACCCGCGGATTGCAAAGGTGCCACCCTCGACACTAGCTAATCGGCCTCTTTATCAGTGGGTTGAGAGAGTGTTTCATCAACAGCCCCACCGTAACGCCAAATGGCTACTTTCTTCCTATACGGTTTCGCCAAAATAAACATTTGCGGGTTAGATTAATAGTTTGGGAGCTTTTCTCCGCGGTACTAGTTGATTGCTGTTTCCCTGCCCAAAAAATGTACTAGTGGTAAAGAAGGTTTTTCGTTCGGCCAAGTAGTAGACACACCTGGATCATCCGTTGCAATACACGTCTGTTGGAACTGTTTAATCTGTATGATGTGTTTAAATCTTGGTATAACAGCTTGGAAGAACATGACATCAGGCAGGATTTTTTGATGTTTTTTTTAACAAAAAAAATGATATAAACTAAAACATATAATTAACAAAACTAATATTCTATATACAGGTAATCAACAAGACATTCGTAGCTTAGATATACAAGATAGCTTAGCCAAGAGATAGCTTAAACAAGAGATACGTAGCATGCCAGAGCTAGAACTGTTCGGCGACGAAGCCATTTCGGACATTCGGAAGGCATTTCGTTTAAATTTCAACGCCTCTTTGTTGTTTTAGTACGGCAGCTTGAAGTGTGTGCACTAGCTTAGGCAGCATTTGAAAAAATCGTACTAATCATTTGTACAGTTACCCATCATTTTTTAAAAAATCGGCCTATTTTAATTGACGACTGTTTTGTGTGAAAACCGTTGAACTTATTTGACGATTGTCGATCACAAGGGATCACAATACTTGTTTTTTACTTAACTTAACATGATGAATCATAGAACTTTTTTCCAACTTCAGCTTGCGTACCCTTTGGCGAAGTTCAACCAAAATAGCTTATGTTTGGAGAATAAAATGTCTCTAAACTAATCTGAATATGAATGAATGCAGCCTTAGGTTCAGATTTCAATACAACATGTCCGTTCATTATAAGTTCCTAGTTTCATTATCCAAATGGTGGTATAGTTATGATACGAACTGTATACATAAAACATGTGACACAGGTGTACTTAATTTTTTGAAATCATTTAATAATCACATTAATAAAAAAGCTCTTTTAAAAAAATAGATGCATTGAATAACTATAGTAGTTACATAGAAACCTCTGGCGACATAATAACTAAAGGACAACTGGGAAAGGAATGGTAGCATAAACCGAAAAACCTCTTAATTAAGTCAATTTCATGCTGCTCTCAAGCAAAAATTTGCCTCCCATGGAACCATTTTCCTCTACAAAACACATTTTATAGAAAAAGAAAGACACCGCAACGCAACAGCTTTGCGAGCTGTATTGCCTCGTCCGGTTTGCACAGTTGCAACGCATCAGAGCTTCATCTTTAGGTGTCGGGTTCTGGCATTGATCCCCAACTCCCTCCCACTATAATCTCCACCTCAAATATGCGAACTGGCATGATCGTTGGTTCTGATCTAAAACACGCTGGCTACTATAAAGTAACATCGAAACATTGGAACAGGGCATAAAAAACCGCACGTCTGGAACGCATTCCCGGAGCGCAGCGATGAAGATGATGATGACGGTGACGATGAAACGTGGTGATTGTGGTTATATGCATTTTTTTTCTTGCTCTCTTTGGTTCTCCAACGCTTCGGCGCATCTAAATCCATCTTAGATGCACTTGGCTGCTGTATGTGCTGCTGCTGCTCCCAAGGTTTGGTGTGGTGTAACTTCTTGCGCCTTGTTGCGCAAATGAAACTAAAACCACAGCCAGACGAAAGCCACAGTACTGGGAACGCACGGATGGGCGCACGCGGGACATGGCAGTTTGGAGCATCAATTTATTTTTTAATAAACATCTACTTGCACTAGCCATGGCACGGAGTGTTCGAACAGCGTGGAACCTGACAACTGGACGAGAATGCAACAAAAAAGAAGGAAGCCATTACAGAAGGGCCGCAATCGAAGGGAGATAAAAACCACATGTCCCAGGGCAGCACTTCCCTACACGGGACGGCAAGCTGTGCCGGCACTTTATCCTTTGCGACCCCTAAACCCCCAGAAACACTCACTGCACTTACTACACTTTTAATTCATCTCAGCTGCTCCATCACCAAATGGGCAAACTGGCTTACCTAGCACGAGGTGGAAGTGCATATAAATTGCATCATGGACGCTCATCCGTTAGATTTTGTAGGTGGCATTGCGTTTTTTTATCGGCTTCTCACATAGTAGAAACCGTCACTGGAACACGGTCACAAAACCTTTCCAACCGTTACCTCAACGGTAGCGGAAAGAATTTGCACTGCATCCCGGGAATGCACATGCTGCTACAAAGCACACAGTCAATTAAAAGTCCAATTTATGACGGTGGCTGATGTTGTGGTGAAAATGGAAAAAAGGACCTATGACTATGTGCGCATTCGGCAAAAGATGGTTGCCTAAATGTGACCTATTTCCCAGCGGTAGTTGCACTGCTTTTACACCGTTTGTTTCAACATTTCCCATGCATACACTAATTATTCTAAGCCAATCCTGCGAATTCAGACAAAAATACAATTAGTTTCTATGCATAAATTCATACAACTATAAAATACAACTCTTGTTTGCAGACGGTCTCCTATGATATTCATGACTGTATGGTATTTATTTGTACCATAAAGCGCGTATAGCCACTTCAAATTCTATTTCTAAATTACTGTTTGAATAAGTCAAGCTCAAGTCATCAACGTATAACGGATAGATAATCAACCAATTAAAGTCAGTTAGAATATAAATCTGAAATATTTTAGATTATAAAAATGTATCAATTCTCAAATGTTCCCTTTGGGTGTTTGTGCATTTTAACATCCATAATTATAGAGCCTTCAAGGGCAAGTGAGCAGGTTTCAGACATTGGCCGAAATCATACTCTTAGCCAGTTTTTTTTTGCCAGCGAAAAATGTAAACAATTTTTTTCACGTAAACAACTGAAAATAGACAATCTCTAATTCTAATGCGACTTAAATATTTTTTCAAATGATTTGAATTAAGAGTGAGAGAGAAAAAGAGTAAATTTCTAAATTTTAATCGATTTTTCCTTAAATTGTGATTCCGCAAAAATGATCTCTTGTGATATTTTTGTAGAAAGATGCTGTGCTCTTTACGAATATGTACATTATGATATAACCCGGTGCTTGTATTATTTACATAGATACAGGCTAAAAGCTTTAGGTTTAACCTTTCTAACTAATGGTATGATCTGTCCAATTGTTGGATTTTTTTCCAAGTTGAATTTGAAGTTGATTCTGTTCAAGTTGGGTGTGCACATTCTAGTTCAACTCGAAAATAATCCTACAATGATTCGATCTTTACCACGCAAAACCACCACGATGGAAAACAATTTTGAATCATTTTTAAATCAAACAACAGTGTATTGCGTTTCCATCTGCTAAGTCTTGCCTGTACTACATGAATTATGTTTTTTTTTAAAACGAATGGACAATGAGTTTAGAATCGTTATATTGTGCATTTGATGGAACCGGAAAGGGATCAATTATTATGATTTGATTCCATAAGGCCAAAGATTTTATCGTATCGCTTAAAAACTTGACTGTTTAACGGTTTGAACGTAGAAACGGTGAAAATAGCCAAACGAAACATGTTGCTTTCAATCAGGATGTTGCCAAACAATAGACATCTTCAGTGTCTCGTCGGGATCTTCGGATAAAGGTATTTACTTAAAAAAGTAAGGTCTAGATTCTTTTCAAGATCAACTGGAATACGTAGAGCTAGATGAGGAATCATTCCATTTGTATTGATCTTTTAGGTTGATTGGTTGGTTTACTTAAAGAGTAATATTTCTACCATATAGTGTAGACCTGATTTCAAGAAGTTATAAAAAAATGGCATGGCATTATAAGTTATGAAAATCGGTTTGAAAAGTTAGATAACTAAGAAAGGACCAATACTTTTATGTATGAAACATTTTGGAGCTATTATTTTCACATAAAGCGTCACTAGTAGACTTTTTCTGCGTATCTTAATTAAAGAGGGTAAACTAAAAACATGTCCATGATGAACAACTTTTAAAAGATCTTTAAAGTTTAACAACTGTTTCATTGTATAAATGAAAATGAAATATTTATCCTTACACGTTTAGATCGCCTCATAAAAATAAATTGCTCATGGTCAATGTAGGGTTTGAAGCTATCATACCACACAAATCATTTTCATTCCTCCCAGATGCATACTTCCCAAGCGCAAAATGAATGCTCCACACATCACCACCATTACAGAACCAGCTAGCCATTCGTCAACAACAAACAAGAACACTCCACGTAAATGGGTCTTTCTAACGTATCCCCCGCACTGGATACGGTGCAATGGTTCACCACCACCATATAAATGCTGGATGGTTCATGGTTCGACATAAATTTTATCAAATTGAGATAAAAATCTTTTAATTATAAGCTCGCAAAAACACAAAAAGCATTCACTAACCGTACGGACCGGTTGAGAAGCGCGCGCGAGAAAGAGAGAGAGAGAGAGACCCTAACATTACCAGCGCAAATTTTCATCATCATGAAAATGGTGGGAAATTGGAAAAGACGAGTGATGTGAACCGGAGCCCGACCGGATGTGAAAAGATAAAAGAAGGACTTTTACATACGTGGCACTACCACTTGTTTCTCTTGGTCGGTAAGTTTTGCGCTACTCATTACCTTGGCGCGTCGTCTATCTGCCAAAAACAATAACCATTCGGGGAAAAGTTTTTTTCGCCCATTCTTGGGTTCCCGTTTGCCCATTCCGGAGTGCTCCTTTATAAGGTCGCTTTATTCTAACACCGTTGATGGAAGAAGGCAAGTAAAAGTTGAACTCTTTTTGCACGCTTCTTTAAGGCGTACCCTTTTTCCATCATGAACTAACCCCGCCCGAGGTGTGTTATGCACTTTTTTTTACAACCAACTCTAGCATAAAGTGCGACTCCATTCTAGCTGTCCAAAAGTTTTAGGCTTTCGACTTCTCTTAGGGTTTTTCGGTGCTAATGTATTTGTACTCGTTTTTATGGCATCCAAAGCCACGGTAGAATGGTTCTCATGTGTGGGGACAGTTGTGTGTTTCCTTCTCCTTCCGCAAACTCATGTGCGCGTACAGTTTCTTTATGCTAACTTAATTGACCCCTCGAGACGATTTCCCACCGATGGCCATTATCTACAACATCAACATCCTCGACGCTGTCCTTCAACTGCCTGTGTGCTATGGCTGTCAAATGGTCGTTGCTGTACGGAATAATGGTGTGGAGAAGAGCAAAAAAAACTGTCACTAATTAACAGCAGTCGTGCCAAATGCAATTCAACTGCATTCACCAAAACGACTCTCCCGATGCACCGAATAAGATAAGGAGTCGCATAATGAAGCAAGAACAAAAACAAAACATCGCAATACAATGCCCACTCCAAATGGCAGAAAAGCTGCAAAGAATAAAAAAATAACCAGCGACCAAGTTTATACCAGTGCAGAGGAGTGTATTGCTGTAAAATGAGTAAAAAAAGACCATCTCTTCCATTAAAAACACTAAGACCCTCGAACCTATTGCATTCCATTCCAGTCGTCCGAAAGCATCGCCACACACTAAAGTGCAACAGCTCCAATTGCTCCATTTTGCAGTTGCCTCTCCTATCTCTTTCGCGCTCTCCGTCTAATGCACGTTGCAAATGGACCCAAAGTTTTTGGCGTTGAAGGTAATAAAATTATCTATTTTTCCTTCCATTGCCCTGATGGAGTCGACGGCACTACTTTCAAGACTATGTTAAAGTTTTCCTTTTATTTGCAGCTGGTACCTTGGCGGTGGCATACGAAAAAACATATAAAATTTACCACAGACATACACACACACATTCTGACTATGGAGGGTAATGTTATAAGCGTGTTCTTGGCGAGGTAACTCTTTGCAACAGCTTTGCAGTGATGCAACTTCATCATTCTGTTTGCTGCGTTCTGAAACTGCATGCGACACCTTCTAGGCGGTGGGGCAAGGTACGATGGGTGAGGTGAGACGGAGGAGAAAATCGGACGTCATTCCATTCATCATCGTATGCACCTTCTCCCACAGCAGTCTATGTGTGTAAGAAAGATCTTCTCTATGTTCAGGAGATGTTTCGTGTCGGATTAGAGTCGAGGTTAGGTGAGCCAACAGCTCGGGTACGAAGAAGTTCAGGAGTCACTTAGCTCGATACCATTCATCCGTACGTTGCTGCGGATGACACACGGGCAGTGCTCCACCCATTCCCAAGACCCCGATCGTTACCCCCATCAAAGGTTATGGTGTGGTGAGATTTATAGAGCGGTAATTAATTTTAGCTAGAGCTTATTTTTATTCAACTTTGTTTTTGTTCTAAGGTTCGCACGGTGCAAAAACCCTGCATGCCTTCATACTAAATACAGCGTGCTATATCGGCAGCAGAAACCGTAAACGGAGCAACGCTTCTCTATGTTGCAGCTCTAGACGGGTCAATTTTTCCAGCAACTTCTCGGCTCAGCGTAGAGAAAAAGCAACCTCCAGAGAAGGTGGGCAGAATGGTTAGACAAACCGAAACCCAGCGTTGGACAAACTTTTCATTTGTGTCTTATACGACACACACACAAATTAATTGTAGCCCCGGTTGCCATTAATAAAGCACTATGGCGATGGGTGTGAGGATCCAGGTGATATTGCGAGAGCGCAGAGCAAAACCTGGAAACAAAAGCATGAACACAAAAAATCGCTCCAACAAGATTAAACGAATCGGTTTGGACACACTTTCATGCTTCGACCAAACGATCGTTTCCGGGATGGCAAAAGGGTAGGGCAAAACGATGGCCATAGGGATGCGGATGGTGTGAATTGATTTTGTGTCGAGACTACTTCGTAAGTTTCGCCGCCAGTCTGATGTTCCCGAACCGAGTGAGAAAGAAGAGATATGAGTTTTGAGGAGCACTAAGAGGTGGGTTTTGAAGAGGCGTGTAGATGATACGCTTCAAACAAACTGTCACTTCCGGCGAGTTGGACGATGTTTTCGGGACCATATTCTTGCGACCGTTAATTGAGATTAATTGCTTTTTTCTTCTTAAATACAGTTGGGAAAAAAATAAAACGCATGGAAACGAAAAGATTTCAATGCTATACTGTCTTTTTTGTTTGTAAAACAGTTTTTTATAATAAAATATAATTTTTTTAGAAAATTAAAGAGAACAACGTAGATTTACATAAAAAATGAAATTAAAACGTAAAATGAAAAAAAAAGACAACGCATTAGGTTAAAAAGGTTGAATTAACTATTTAATGGTAAAAAAAACATGAATTTAAATTTTAAAATATATTTTTAACATGGAATGAATTATTAAAATTCAACAAAACATCTGTAGCAATCAATATTTCAAGCATAAGACAGAAAATTTACAAGCGGACAGCTACAGTGTGTAACCTTATTATAAGGTTAGTTGTTTTGGAAACAAATGAGGAAAATAAAGATCAAATTGTTCTAAGAAAATGTGGACAGTGCAAATGCTATGTTCCTTACATCCCTGTTAAAAACAGACTATTTTCACAAGATCATAAGATTTTTTTTTTAATTCACCTCGCGTTTAAAGAAAAAGGCCACATCGCGAATAGGACTTTTCAATAATATTACTATGAATGTATAATAATGTTCCACTTTTAAAATTAAATTTATCAGTGTATCAAAAAAGAACTACCATTTTGTGACACAAAACTAACAAAAAATGTGATCATTGTTCAACAAAAACTTAGGAACACACCAATATACAAACAACAAAGAAACAAAAATATAATAGTAATATGACAACACTAGTGTAGTAAAGAATTCGATTTTTTTTTAAGATGCGGACCACAATATTTTAACAGATTATTTTCAAACAATAACCCCAAAACCTCAAAATAGTGCACTTCCTTTACAACTCTCACACCCAGCAGGTGTGAGCTGGTCAAACCGGAACTATATTTCGTACCATTTCGGAAATTCAACGTAATGCTGCATCAGCAATCGGAAGCAAACATGCTGGTAAGAAAAATACACATCCAGGGGCCGTGT
Organism: Anopheles marshallii; assembly: GCF_943734725.1. NCBI lineage: Eukaryota > Metazoa > Arthropoda > Insecta > Diptera > Culicidae > Anopheles > Anopheles marshallii. The sequence continues at coordinate 63,976,220 of NC_071326.1, read as the reverse complement.
GTTTATGAGCGCAGATTGTGATCCCCGTCGGGTGGTGTTATAAAAAATGAACCCGAAGAGAACAAAAAAACAATCCCCGCTTGCGCCGAGTTAGCAAGGAAAACAAACAGATCGTCTACAAACATCTCCTCAAGGTTCAGGAAAAACTGCACCAACTCCAACTAAATTATTTCCCGAGCAGTTGTTTCGGTTGCAACATTCGCAGAATTTATTGCTACATTTTTGCCCATCTGACCAGGGGGGATTCAAGTCCAACAACAACAGCAACAGCATTCCTGATGGCGCTCGTTGCACAACCAAACTTTGGGCAGAAGAATTGTAAAATGGTCGAGTTTGCAAAAAAAAACTCACGAAATAAAGCACCGGAGTTGGAAGTAAATAAACGGCAGCATCAACACACAACATCCGAAAAATCACACCCAGCAGATCTGGAAAGCATCGTGCGTCGTTGTCAAAAGCCACCTTACGCCCATTATGCTGTCGTTTGATAATTTCACCTAGCACCGTAGACATACTGCGAAAGAAATGCGATGTTTTTGTTTTTCGTTTCGGTGACCGATCTGGTCGGTTTCCATTCAAAGTGAACACCAGCGTCCGAAGAAAAACTGCTTAGGTCGAAATTTGAACAAGTGAGGAAGAAACACGAAGGACAACCGGGATTCCCAGTTCCTTCCGGGCTTTTTGGTAATGGAGTGCGCCGCGCACAGGACGAGCGGTACACCAAGAATTATGTTTATGTGCTCGGTGATAATTTCGAGTGTCGTGTTGAATGAAGCAAATTATAAAATAAACTACAACGAAAAACGAGCATCGTACGTTCTTCTTCTCCTTGTCCCTTATAAGCCGGGTCTCCTTTACACACACCGTTCAGGCGCACTAAAAGGCATTCGTTCCCGGGACTATCTTTACCGGATCTGGATAGTTTCCGGGGGGGGCTATAATTCAAATGTAACCTTTGACATAGCTCCGAAATGGCTACTCGACATAGGCGCTCCAACGAGTAACACAATGGTAGAAGGGACATCTGGAGGAGTTTTTGGGAGCATCGGCAAGGTTAGCTCATTCGCCTAGGTTACAGTTTTATTGGAAAAGTTCTGCGAAAGGGGTTAGAATTTATTGAGAGCATGTTTGGAAATCGTGCAAGTTCGTGTTGAACCAATTGGCGTCACACAAACCAAAAACAAAAAAAAAGGTTTATGCAAATTATGGCGAAACGTTTACATGTCAGCGTAGTAAAAATAATGAAGTTCTAATTTGCCACATAAATTGCCCATAGGGATTGCGATAATAAAATCCGAAATTTATCACTAGATGTCAAAACGATGCATGAAAACCTGTCATTTTCATTAATGGAATCTACGAGATTAATAATAAAAAATGATTGATTTAAATATGAACATTCATAACAGCCTGGCCCATTATGTTGCTATTATATTTTTGAAAGATTATTCAAAATTCAAGAAAACATTTTAAGCTCAGTACAACATTTTGTAATACAGTCGGGTAAACGAACTGTACTTGCCAGACTTACGCTCTTCCTCAGTCGTCACAAATTGCTGGGAAAATTGAAGAAAAACCACTGCCAACCGAATCCCATCGTTCTGCAACTCGCGCACTAGGATTATATCAGCCTCATTTGCATTCCAAATTCCAACCGTGCTCGCAAGAGGTGTGCGTTTCCCAACCCGACCGGCAGCACACGATGGTGGCAAACATGCGTTTAACAAATGACTGTTGTTACGCCTCATCGATATTTTCCCCTTGCTTGCCGTCACTGTCGGGGCAGGACCGACCGGTGTGTGTGCGTTGTGCGCTTTCACTTGATTATAATATCCTTGCTACTAAATTGAAAATGTACTGCCGGGTTGCGCTATGTGCGTGAAAGTGTTTTTTCCCACCCCTTTTTCGCCGCGCAAAGAACCAGTCGACACACGATCGTACGCGGATCGATCCACGCCCGCAACACGTACACCTGTGACGCAAAACTAAAAAAAAAAGTCGGACGAGTGTGCTTCAGGTGCTAAAATTTGCCGACTTCCGTCCCGGCGACAAACTGTGGCCTCTTTAAGGCCTGAAACACTTGGCAGGCAAAGTTGCTGGGGTTTTTCGGCGATTTGCATTTCGGGTTGCGGTGGCAAGTGGGGGGTTTAGAACGCGAGGACGTCAACCTTCGGTGAATGCAAAACGATTCACGTGTGTCGCATATGTTGCCAGCCAGCCAGCGCCACTGACTCTTGCGGATGACTGAGTAAACGATTTCGTCATGTAATACCTGCCTGTGCGTGAATGTGTGGGCTACCAGATGGGTTTTTCGTGCCGTTGCCGTGCACCACCGGCACCGTTTGACGTCCAGCCTAGTTAGGAAACCACGCAGCATGATAATATGCTGGTAACAACGACGATGATGATATTTTGTTAGTACCAGTGAGACAGAACAGTAATTCATATCCCAGCAGCAGCTTTAGTGTGTCTACATGGAATTTGTTGCTCTCGAGGATGGTGTTATTTTTTGGGGAGGGCACAATTTCATGCTGCGTTTACGACGCACACAAACAAATCAGTCCAATCAGTTGTATTGTTCGGAGCACATCATCAGGCGTTGCACTGTACTTGCAAAACGATGCAAACGACATTTTTGTAAATCTGTTTTCGTAGTTGTTTGTTTTATTTTAATAAAATTATCAGTGCTGTGCTTAAATATTTTTTTGATAAGAACCATTCATGTGACTCTTTAGTGTGGAGTCACTTAAATCGTAAAAGATTCATGAATCCTCCATGCAGTGGCGGATTATGCCCCTTCAAGTATTAAAGCGGAATATTAGTCGTTTCAATCAATCAGCCTTAAAGAAGTAGCAAATCAATGAGCCTTAAAGAAAAAGTCTTGAATGAATCATGAATCTTTGAAATAGAGATTCAGATTAATTAATTCGGTTCAAAGATTCATAACACGAACAACTATTATTGTCCAACGCGGTTTTCTACATTGCTGTTATTATATACTTATTTCATAATTAGTTTGCCAGTCCCACTTTCTAAAGCCACCTCGATTCTCTGGCACGTTCTAAAAAATTGACAAACACACACTGCACATACTAAGTGCTCATATTTTAAAAAAAAATATAAACCATTTTTGACAATTTTTTAAATTCTGTCCAAAAATTTGCAATTTTTAAGCCATAAATACAATTGTACCTAATGTTGTTGTCGAAGACTATTCGAACAAAGATAATCAAGCTTTGTTCAAATTACGTTAAGTGCAAAATAAGCATAGGTCAACTATAAAATTCAATACTCTGTCCGTTGTAACAGCAGTAAATCCTTTCATTGATGTGAATGCCATCATGATTCAAATGAAAAACAACATTTCTTTATCATATATTACTGTAAACAGAACTACACAGCACAGTAGACTAAGGACAATAACTTGTAGTAAAATTATATGAAGTAACGAAATAACTTGAAACTGTTCGGTTATAAAAAATGGTCACAGGTTAGGAAAGTATTTGATTTTTCTTTAAATAAAACTCCTGAAAGCAATTCCATTATAATCTCATTATATCAAAAACGGTCAGAAAAGATGGTAACATTAGAAGAAAGGTGAAAGTAAAGGAAAAAATAGCAACTTTACTAGGCTCGTAAATATACAGCAAATTTTACGACAGCTGATTATCAAGTCTCTTTGATATTATGGCCGCTTGATCAGTAAGATAGGATAGCACATCGAACATAACATTAACATACCGGGCCACGGCTAATACACCAACCAACCCGGGGTAAATCCGTCGCCCGTCTCCGTAGATCGATTTAACCTAATTTATCGTACACATTATCCGGGAGACTAATGATCGTGTGCTCGCTTCTTCGCCTACCACCCTTCTAGACCCATTCCGACCCGCCGAATTATTGGTGAAAGAACAAATTTCCCAGCGCTGGTAGGGATCTTCAGAAGGTAAACGCAACAAGAGACACAAACATACAAAAAAAAAACACATTATCTCACACACAGCACCGAACGGAAAGACTTTCCAATCACGAAAGATTGGAGAAAGCAAACACACGGTGTCGGATGAAAATGATAGTCCGAAGAGCGAACAACGCAACCAGCAGCAGAGCTAAGGTAGCGCGCTGCAGCGAGTAAAAGACATAAGTTTTCTCACCCGGATCGCTGGCAGAGACGACGCTAGTGCATTCTCTTGTTGTTTGATGTTGTACTGGCATTACAACAGACGTGGAAAGATATCCATCGACCAGCGATTGGCCTGCCGGCGGCACGGTCGGTGTGTGTGTGTATGTCAGGTTTATTTCGTTCTCACCGCGGTTCTTCACGCTTTGTGTGACGATGGGAGTGTGCTGCAAGTGGCGCACAAGCGATAACCGTGGCCAGCAGCAACCTTTGGCGTGGGCGCAATCGATGCGTCTGTAGCATAGCGCGCCGTCGCGCATCGTGTCGAACCTACCTTAAACGGACGTAATGTCGCGTCGTAAGTTTCGATAATGGGTTATTTGGATAACGGTGCGAAGGACGATGAATTTAATAAGGTACGAGAGGTGCGACGACATGCGGGTGGAAAGGGAGAGATGAAAAAACACGGTGCGTAACAGGTACTCTGGGAAGACCCACTCTAATCGGAAGCACTATGGTCACGTAACAATGAGCAGCTGGTCGTAAAGATTCATACAGATAGCAATAAACATACACATTTTAATGATTAAAGTTGAAACAATGTTGAACAGTATTTATATTCTTTGCTCATTTTTTCCAATTCATAATATACTAATAATTAATATAACATCCTGAACAAAAGCTATCAATATAAACACATGTATTATTAATCATCGAGCATTAAGGTATAGAAACCATTTATTTATCAGAGAGTAAAATTAATACAAAAATACATACAACTTGCACACACTATCACCCCAAACAAGAATCTATAACCAAACAGGTCCGCAACGCAGTTCACATTGTTAATGAAAGCAGCACGGGGCACCGACGGTAACAGAATATGTCTGTCCGGATGCACCACCATAATGGTAATAAACAAGATCGTGTCTGTCAAGAAGCAGTAACGAGCGGAAGAATTATGGATGGCAGTCTCCGAAAAAGGATCTTCTCGCCGTGTCGTCCGAAAGCCCACACGCCTACCGGGACTCGTCCGTAGGCCGTTATCATCATCGCCGCTGTACGAGGTGCACGCTAGTTCAGGCATGTCAAGTCCTTATCAACGCCTAATAACTCACCGACATTGTGCCGCCCGAGCCGTGTGGAACGCTTTAGCAAAGCGCCACAGTGAACCGTTGACAGCGTACGCACCGTCGAACAAGTGCATCTAAGTGTGGCGGTACGGAACGGTACGAAGGAACGGTTCAAACCTCGACGGGAAAGTGCGGGAAACGCATCTGTGCGCAATGTTAACACGACAGCGGTTGCCGTCCGTCCTATTCCTGGCTGTTGCTCCGGATGCTGCTGCGTATTCCAAAAATCGCCACACGGATGAAGTTAATCTTGGCGTGAGACGCGAAACTTCGAATCACAGCGAAGAACCTGCAACCAACTGGCGTTCATCCGTTCGAGGATGGTGTTGAAGCGTAGCACGTGTCTGCATTACACCGTAGAGGATGTACAAGCACATGAACTAGAGCCAAGGTACAGTGAAGTAGGAAGCAAAATCTCATTAATTCACATACACCTATTTGTTAGCGCCATGAACATTGTAGTCTACTGGCAAGAAATGGCAATCTATCGTGGTGCTTTCATACTTATCGGGTACAGACTTAACTAGCGCAACAACGTAAAGCCGTGAACAGCATAACGTTTAAAATATGGAAGCAACTATGTTTACTTTTGATTTAACATTGAAAAAATTTATAAAATAGTCCTTATTGTGTTAGAAGTCGGAAGAAAATATCATGCACTAGATTTAATAAAAATCATTGATAACTAAACATATCAAGACAAGGATTGGCTCATGACTTTCGGCGATTTAAACCGAACGCCGTAGCTCAAGACCACTCCTTAACACTAGAATTACCGGACCAGTTATTTAAACTGGATCGCTTCATTTTTATCACATTTATTTTTTATGTTGAACCATTCTGCATGACTCTGTACTGTATGAACTCCTAAAGTATTAAAACATAATACAGGTACAGCCCTTAAAGTTATAAACCAGCTATTGTGTATAATTGTTTTCAAGGTGTCCTTAAATGCCTAACCCGCTTGGTAGTCCGAGTTCGTACCAATAAATTGCTGGTGAGCACCTGATTGATTCTGACTTTCACAAGACCTTATAGACCGGGGGAAGGAAAGTCCCCATCTCTAATTTATGCCGTAATCATATTCTAAATCATGATTGAGTATGTGTAGCTCTTCTGTGTCTAACCCTTGCAGAGTAAAAAATTTGCTTTGAACAGCTTTTCTTTAACGGTGATCCAACGCGTATTTAGTGTGCAGTATCGTGTTCAGGTTAGTATACTAGTGCTGCTATTCAAACTATGGGCAAAACTTAATATCATAGAATCTTTATCAATCTTAGTTTATACTTGCAAACCGCGCATTACAGATAAGGAATGGCAGCCATAGTATCCGACATTGTCTAGGCGTCTTCAAACGTAGGTGCCGTCAACGTGCTCGACGCTTTGAAATGTCTACTATTGAATTTTCCAAGTTGATTTTGTACGTGCATTTCTTACGAATTGAATAATGTAGAACAATGATTGCGCATGAATAGATCACATGCAATGCTTCCCAACCACTTGATATTGAAGGATGCGAATGTAAAGTGGATTAGCTGATGTCCCGGGCCGCATTTCGCAGGCCGTATATATCACATGTCTAGTTTAAAGCGTAACATAAAGTAATTTAAAATTATAATTCAACGAATTTCACACTCCAAAATTGCATCGTTTCTAAATCATCTGATGATTACACACTCCTGTTGTGTAGTGAACGCGTTACATTTTCCATTTATCGACACTCAACCACTTCTATTTAACCTTTCGCTGAAGTGCATGACCTCTGCAATCGCTCTGTCGTGACATCAGGAAAGTTCAAAGCGAAGGGCGTTCGATCGTGTAACATATTCTGCACTTTGCGTACATATTGCACAATTCTGCAAGCCGCCCCCAGCAACGTTCAGTGCCCGTCATTACGTGTTGCATATTTTAAGACGTGCGCCAATTCTTGTGGTGTGTCGTCCATCCGTTTTCGACACATATGCACGGGAGCATTGCCGACGTAATTCCAGTGCTGGCTACAGTTCTATTGCAAAACACACGCCACCTTCCTAGTACGTGCAGTCAAAGCTGACAGGGTGAGAAATATTCCAGCTGCCGCCAAACTGGCGATTGGCTAACTGTACCAACCATGCACTTAATCTTGCACTTCACTCGGCGGTTGAAAACCCCGGCACCATATTGCAAGCAGAATTGCGGCGGTAAACATTAAAATGCTCAATTAAACGCCCTTTAATTTTCGCGCTGAGTGTGGTCGCATGCATTGTGCGGTGTTTACTGTGATGTTGGATCGCTTAAGTGGCGGAAATTTCCTTATTTTTCCATTTTATAGCAATATTATTAAACAGATTTAGCTCGTCCTTGGTTTGATAAACTCGTCTTTTCCTCTGCGGTCGTATGGTAGAATGATATTTAATGTGGCATAATGCTTTACTTAAAGCAATAATATTGCCAACTTTTAATATTGAAAAACGAACCGATTGAACAATACATAAATGCATGTTTTGAAAAACACATGAAATCAACCATGTTTGAATATTGCTCAATCGATTTATTATTGATATCGTGAACATTTACATTACGGTCGAATCGAAATATACTGCCGTAGCTGAAAAACCAATAAACTGCTATCGAATACCGTACATATGGTGTAATTGCTGCATGAAATACAAACAAAAACACACGTTCAACAACAAAAAACGCATCCCCACAATGGTGATTTCTATAGCGGTGTGGCTCAACAACGTGAATGAACGGCATTGGACGGTCAAACTGATGACAAGTCTAAATAAGCAAAAGTAACACACAAAAAAACACAGCACAACGATTCCGACTGGAATGTTATGCTACAGGATCGTCAAAACATTGGCACATGCTTTCGCTAGAAACCGTTTACACGCATCGCGTTCGATTCTTCAAGGGCGAGAAGAAACTTCTTTCATGAAACCGAACACACTTGAAAAGGCTCTGGCGCCCACACTCATGTCTAACGACGGAAAAGACACACATACAAAAAAAAATGCACAGAAAGCGAACATACACTGCCCTTGCTGGAACATCTTTGTAAATGGTTTCTTCCGTGCGGTTCGCTCCGGAGGGTGGACATGTTTCCAAATGGTGTTCTCCACTACCGGACCGGAGAGCGTTTATTTTACTTCTTTCGAGCGAAGTAACGTTTATTTATTTTTATTTCCGATTAACTGTTCCGACGGTCGGTCGGTGTCTACCCTGCCCAAGCATCTCCCATTCCGCACGAAACTTCTGCTAGACCTCAACAAACACACACCTCAAAAGCATTCGATCGGCTTTCCGTTTGGAAGCGCGTTCGGGCAGAAACCCCCTAAAAACAAAATCCCAACTGCCAGCCTTCAAGTGTTCACACTTGAAGACGTGCGCGCGATCTTTCGCCCCGCTTCTTGTCGGTTGCGGATAGCCGCGAGTGCTCTCGAGGGTCACCGCGTTGACTATCCTCCGACATCGATGAAGTACCCCGTTGGAGAAGGATGGAGCGTTGGATGTTTTATTGGTTCTTCTCGTTTCGTTTCGCGTCTCGTCCGGAAAGGACCGTCCTGCGGGTTGAAACATAAAGCACCCACAGACAGCGATGAACCATGGATTGCGATTCAATGGGATGCCTGCGCTTCGTTCAGCTGCTGTCATCTTATGTCTATCAAGTGGGGTACAATTTATTTTGTTACTGTTCTGAAGTTACTGTTCCTTGCCACATTATCGAACAACCGGATTTGTGTTCGGCTGATTGAGGTGCATCGCGATCTTTTGAAGTAAGCTGCTTGTCGAACATACCAGCAAAGGGGATAGTAAATGGGTTCGGAAGGAAAACTAGGAATTGTTCTTGGAAAAAAACAAACATCGATATACAAAATTCCCCATATCAGAGTGAAAAATCATTCAATATGTTACAGAGTTAAGGAATTAAATGCTCCTCTTCCTAAAAATATCTTAAAAAAGAGAACCAAAAGTAACAAATTAATGACCATTCCACACAACAACAAAAAAAAACACGGTAAATGCAATAAAATCAACCAGCATCGGCTGGATGCATTTTGTGCAAACAGATAAATATTGTTCCAACACGTTAAACAAACAACATTAACCCTTTAGTGTTGCGCTGCGCTCGATAAATACTGCACACAAGCGTTTGTTTATCTTTGTTGTTTGGGCTAACGCTGTTACCGCTAGGGCAGCCGGTTCAGGTGTTAAAAAATGGAAAAATGTGCTGGAAATGGAAATTTGTGTGCGTATTTCCAAGAACGATAAATACCTAGTGGATGTAAACGTATTCCGACCTTTTTGTCGAGTGGCCTGGATCGCTTTACCAAAAGCGTGACAATTGTATCGCTGTGAAGAGCTTACAGGAAATATGATACAATGCTCTGGCAGATATGTTTTTAGGCAAAATGTAATCGATTTGTTGATTAAAAGTAAGGGTTTATTTCAAAAAGGCATCATATTACAGCTGAACGAGCCCCTCTTAAGATTGTTTCGCATTTCAAAAGAAATTGTACAGTGTGTAGTAAAAATAGCAAACAACAAATTGTATGTTAAATTCAACTGTCCCCACCCAAATTGTACACAGCAATAACTGCCCGAGTCGCTACAGGCTACCATTATTCGAACATCCTTTCCAGAAAAGGGTGCAACAAACGATGCTGGCAAACTCAACTTTTTCCTCTGACTTCGAAATGCGGAAAAACGTTCCACCGGAAGCCATAGGCTTCCGTTTTAATGGTGGAAAGGAGAACCGGCGTAGGATAGTTACCGGAACGGGGTAACAACAATATAACACCTCTTGCCGCAACCTTCACCACACTGGGGTGAGATTTATGAGCGCCGGTAATCGGAGTCGCTTGGGCAGTCATTAATCAATGTAGTAATTAAGAAAAACGGTTCTCTCCACTGTTGTGTCACGGTTTTCGGTGTCTGGTTTAAAATTAAATAATTGCCACACGGCCAAGGCCATCAAGTGTGCGTCAAGGTTGTGACATTGAATGTGAACCATTATGTTTTCTTTTTTTGGTGGACCTTACCTTATGGAAAATTGTCGGGCACTGGTTTATGGAACTAATTGCAAATTTGGCAACATCTGAAAATGAGAGGAAAATAGATTTAATTAAAATGTTTTCACCAAAATAAGTTACATTTTGATTTTAAATTTATTTTAAATATAAATCTTAAATTAATGCATTACTATTAATAAAGACATATCGATTTTGTATAGCTGCTTACGGTAGTACTGCTGGTTAGGTATAGAATCTTTACTCACTCTATTTTTGGTTAATATGCTTGAGGTTCTAGGCTGATCATATAGACATCATTGGCTACAATTGTGGCGTAATACTTCAGGTTGGTGATTACGCGGGAATGTTGTTTAGATAGGTGATTGCACATTTGAAGTCAGCTAAAATTTCATCTTTTTTTTCGTTAGAACGGCCTGGTCGTATCGACTTATTTTACCACGTAGCCGGATAGTCAGTCCTTGCTACAGGGGTTTGACCCGAAGGGGATTTTGGTCCGACCGGCGCCGCTACCATCATGCCACCGGGCCGCCCATACTGAAATTGATTCTATCTTGGATCAAAAATCAGTAACGTCAACCCCTACGATAATGAATTCTGAGCTACGGGGTGATGCCAACTAGACATTTAACAGCTTCTGCATCTTAACGCAAAATATTTATCACGATGGTCGAAACTGCGACTCTATGAAACATGGTAAAAGTTGCTAAGCACTGTCGAAGATCTCTAACCCACGAAGTTCTCTAAGCCACGTTCAAGGGGCAAATATGCTCAGAAGAACTGTGTAGAATAAGTCACGATGCACTATAGCAATTGCGTCAACAAGCTTCAATGGAATTCATTGTCTGAAAGTCACAGTTTGTGGACATTTCCCCCGCGCACGGGTTAATAGAACAAGAAACTCTTTCAAACGTACCCTGAGTACGTCTTCTTTATCGTACCAAGGTGGCGGTGACATAGCAGTGCCTTGTATTGAAAATCAATATTTAGATAAGATAAAAAGGCAGCAGGATGGCCTAAATAGGGCATACAAATTCGGAAAAAAACTCAAAGCCAACCCAAAAAACCATAACAAACCGGCACCGAAACGTGTTTGTCGTACCAAGGAACAAAAAAAATCACTCGACCATATTCAACAGTCGCACGGTGCGAAGAATATCCACGGAGAAAAGCCACAGAAAGACACTTGCCAGTTCGAATTGAGCGAAGAATGCTGAATCGCTACAGAGCCGAGTAGTCTTTCGCAAGGTCTTATTTCAACCCCCCCAAAAAAAAAGCGAAACTAGATTAAAAGTATCAGCCGGTTTCCCATTTTCGCCCACTGCATTGATTTCCTAGACGCTACCTACCGCGCACTGAGTGAGGGCTTATTATGCATTGAAATTAGATTGGATGGGTAAGTAAATTTTCTTCTTCAATTGAATAACTTTCACCACCCAGTTGAAAAAGGCTTTAAAGTGAAGATCCTTTACAAAAATGAAACGGTTCGTGGGAACGGTAAGTAAACTTTCGAATGAATTCACTTGAGACCGTTTAAGCGTACTTTAAAGAGAAATTTTTCACGAGAGAGCAGTTACGTCGAATTAAAAAGTAAAAATATTAATATTCATTTGTTATATCTCAACACGATGCAATGGTAATGGTGGTAATGGACAACTAACCATATGTACGTTACACTTATCAACCTCCAAAGATAAAATAGCTCTTGCTGTATTGGCTTCTTCAACGAAATGCACTATTTCCAGATACCTTTGCAACTTCAACACCTGATTAAACAGCGAGTGAATGTGTTTTATGCAGCGGAACAATAAAGTACTATCAATGGGTGGTTTTTTTTGTCTTGATAATGCTATCTCTAACTCGGGTCGTGTGCAACCGGAAGCTATTTGAGTATGAGTTGCTCAGATATTCCATGATATCATCATACGTTGTGCAATCTTGTAAACAGTTCTGAGAACTTCTATTACAAATAAAACTCATGTTCAAGAAACCAAGTGATACACAGTAAGGTATCAAAATGATAAGATGCAAGTGTAAAATAAAGAAAAAAAATTGTTCAACAAACAAAGAAAGCACAAATCTAGTTTCATGACCGTACGATGTATTGCGTATTTCTTATTGTTACAGTCTCGTCAACCAGGCGTTGTGCTTGTGCACAATCACCGTGCATTGTAAATTTAGACCGTAACGAAAGATAAGATATAAGCTGACAGCTGCAAAGTGCTAACCACCGGATATTCGCGACTGTGCGTCCAATAAGTCACACCAAAGTAAGTACGCGCTAGCGCTTGGTGCACGGCGCAATAAAGTTATTGCACTCAAGCCCACATCCGTTCACCGACGGAATATGCTCGCGTATCAATATGACTATTTAAACATTGTAAAGATCCACTTTGCTTTCTCCCTTTATTTTATACTACAATTTTCCATCCTTGCGCTGCGATACGAACAGTCAAGACGGAGTGCTTCCGGTTGCGCCATTTTTGTTCGTTATCTTCTCGTTTATGTTGTGCCTTACGGGGCCCAGACCGCGCTGGGACGCCGTTATGCAGCAACGAAGCAGCTCGCGACCGACCAGTTGATAATATTGCTTTTATCTCATTATTGTTTGAAGTGAATGATGAGCAAACAGTGTCTATCTTCCGGAAAAGTCTAGATATTCCAAAGTAATTGCGAGTACAGTTCTTGTCGCTTTGTGCAGCCCGTAAGGATGCTTTTGCACGACAAGACTAAAATGAATAAATATATAATGTAAATTAATAAAATTTCAGCAACATTTTTGTGAGAAAAATGTAATTATTTTATTTATTCATTAATAAAATTAATCTCTAATAACATTTATTTAGTTAAGCAATACAAAAAAGCAAAAAAGCAACATTCAGTTCAGAAAACAAGTTCAGAAAAATCGAAAAAATTGCCACACGGGCAAACAATTGCAACAAATAAAATTATTAAATGGATTTCTGTGCAACATTACTGGCGTATTGAGTTATGCTCGTTTGTTTATACTTCGCTGGAGTGGGGGATGCTGGGAATTAAATATTTTCCCTTCAAACACTCATTTTTCCATGAGCCATCCAATAGCAATTTCCTTACGCGGCATTTGCGAATGCAGCCGAGATCCTTTTGTGTTTGCGATTGCATTTTCCATCTAGCATCGACACTGTCTGTCAATCCGTCTGCAAAAAAGTCACTTGTGCTCGAGGCCACATTGCATGGAAAATTAATATAAAAATCGTTTCAATTCTCTAACGAATCTGTGCGCTCCATTATGCTTCCGTTCGTAGTTGGTAAGCCACGATGGATTACAATCGTAGCTTTTCCGGAATCGAAAGCTGTAAGGGTCCTAGCTGATGAAGGAAGATTTTTCTACCATTAAAATTTACCCTAACTTTAATCGCGTTTGCGCGTATTATTCTACACAATTTTCTTCCTTCGCGCTTCAAAAAGGGCTATTTTAAGTTCGCTCTCGGCAGGAAAGTAGTAAGATACCATGTTTTCTCTCCTTTGTACTGTCTCCAAGAGGGATTCGTTTATAGTAAAGGGAAACTGTTGTTCCACGAATTCTGCACCGAACTCAGGGTAGATGAAAAAGGAACGAAGTAAACCCGACATCAAGCATCCCAGGACTAGAATAACAAAAAGTAGCACTTTCTCTCCTCGGAACCACTTTTATCAGACACTAAAGCAGAGCAAAAATGAGACTGATAAGCTGGTCGGCTACCATACACACAACAAACCCTTAGTAGCTCTACCGAAATCACAGATAATCACTTGAGCCGTGGGCACAAGCCCGAAACGCATTTTTCTTCGTCGCGTTGCGTGACATTCGAGATCGTGTAGGACAAAGGACGATAACGCCCCGCATAAGAAACACCAACACACACACGCCTTCAATCCTTATATTCAACCTTCAACATCACTTATCCATGAGGGCAATCAGTGGGTGATCTTAAGAATTCTTAAACAAAGACATTCATTTCTTACGCCTGGCACGATTTCCAACCGGGTTCGAGGGATGTTCCTTTGCTTCAATTGCAATGGGACATGCTCCGGTATCGGTAATGTCAATTATTGAAACTTTTTATCGAAGACAACCCTTGAACACAGTAATTGCTGCTTATGTGCCCAGCCGGTGTGGGTCTTGGGTGGATTCACCCAAATAGAAATATTCACTTATTAGGGAACTTTTCAAATTCCAAACTGTTACGTGAAGACGAGCTTGGCTCGGTTCGGTACTTTTTTTGTAAGCTAGAGATGATTCTGCTTAGGATGTACTTATCCTTTTTTTCTACTTTGTTCCATCTAGTAGGGATATGTTAGTGCAGAAGGCACACGGAGAGAACTGTACGGGATCTGTAACCCGGCCACTTAGCTATTCGACACACGGTTGGGCGAACCGACGATCAGCTCTTCCCCAATTCTTTCGAGTGTGAACGAGAGCATCAGGGTAATTGGATTTTATGAGTGACACATTTTGCGAGCGGAAATAGTTTCCTTGTAATGCGCTTCAACTCAGCTTGAACTCCGCACAGCCTTGCCAGACAGGCAAGTGTCTTCGGGAAACGAGTGGCACGTACTGGTCGTTTTATTTAATATAGAAATAATGACATTCACCTTGCGCATCGACAGCCAACCATGACGGGAATGAATGGAGCATACGCCACCACGACCTTGGCATGGAAACGATCTCATCCCTAGCCAACTGCGGTACTGAGAGTGTTAGGCTGCTTTAAGTTATCCTGATTGAAGCGATGCTTTAAAGGATATTCTTTCAACAGCAAATGAGAAGTAAATGATTATATTATTTAGAGAATGTGCGATTCTTTTAAATGTTATAACTTACAATGTTTAATAAATCTGACCATTTCAATTAATCGATTCAATCATCCAGCCCGGACGACTATTGGTTGTCAAAAATATTGTATCCCAATAAAAGTGTGCCATACTGCCCTTCCAGCTCAGTAGCAGTCTTTATTGAAGCGTTTAAAATTTTTCCCCTTTTTCTATTCGTTACGCTGTTCACTACATCTGCTACACCTTTACAACTGTCCCAAGGTGAAAGGTGCTTCTGGCACTGAGCGAAAACTTCTTCGGATTTTTTTTCCATAGTGTCGATTCCTCGCCAAAACAAATCGTCCACACTCGGGTTCAGCAAATTCTAACAAACGGCTAGCCATGCTGGTGCAAATGGTCAACATAAAATTTTTTCCAACGTCTTCACAGGGTCTGCTTCTCGATAAAATATTGAATCGAGTTACACACATACCGCACCGAAGCGAATGCCGGGAACAAAGTGCTTCCGCTGTGAGAGGAAAAAACTAAATGATACGAGCTTTTGCCCTTAGCACGATTGCTTGCAGATGTGTCCCTAATTCAGTTGCACGCTGATATAGCACCAAATGGCAATCGTATTCTCTTCTGCATTGTTGCTGATTAAATATTTCATCCAGAAGTGTAGCTTAGCACACGGAGGGGGGAAAATATAAATGAAACCCGTTTTCGGCACACTTTACTGCGATCCAAAAGCGCAAGGGTTGGTGGGTTTATAAATCGGGCGCATGTAATATATTTTGGTAACATTTTTAGGCTTGAATCGATGAATATATTCCTCCAACTGTCACGTGTCGTAGCATCCCACCGGGAGGAGCCTTAAGCTACATAAAGAAAACATAAAAATAAGAACCAACGGCCGACCCCATCAGATTTGCCCGCACACAAACGCGCACAGATCATCTTTCGAAGAGCCGCACATTCGATGGATTTTGTTAGATTTTACGGTGATGTTTGCGTCCGTTCATCACATCGTTTTTTGTTCTCGTGTACCACGGGACCTCACGCACGTTCTGTGCTACATATGATGAAAGAAGCATAAACTCCCGGTACGTACGGTTTAAATGGAACACTCCGCGCAGGCAAACATGGACCCGTGCAAAGCCAATGATAAAAGCAGCGATCCCTCGCACGATCAGGAGTGAATGGATGAGCGAAGCATAAAAATAAAGGAAAAATCGAAAACATACAGCATAAAGGCGAGAGAAGGAAAGGAAATAAAACAACCCCAGCAAAACGCGACACAATTCAGAACAAAAGCGGGAAGCATAAATTATTAATTTTTCAACGCCATAAATGCGTCAGTTACAAGCGATTTTACATGACTTTATTATTTCGGTACGAACGCGAAAGGTCCGCAATGGTTTTTTTTTCCTTTTATTTTTGCGGTCAACAGTGTTATGAGGTCGAATATGAAAACGAAACGAGTAAGAACAATTGATATGTGTGTTGTGTGTGTCCCCTTGTAGTTCTGAACATTGCTTGTGGGGAAAACGTTTTGCGAAAGAAGCTCCTTTAGTCTTTTTTTTTTATTGCCGCAATATATGATTTTTTTATAAATTAATATTCATCCAATTCATTTCGTCGAGAGCGATGATAGAGCGTTCAGAAGAACGAAAGGGGATGCCCTGGGGCAAACTAAAACATCGAAGAATAAGCATCGAGCACACAACAACCCTTTTCTTACGCTAGTAGCCATTTTTTATGCTCCTTAATAAAGGCGATTTCGGGGATGAACGAGTGGGATAATAAAACCAGAAACCAAACGGTCGTTACGAGTTTTGTGGCTGTCAGGGAATGCAGCGACCATTTATTGAGCCTCGAATTCCTTTCCTCAAACTCGACTAGACGCTAACAACCGCCATTAGAATGAGCGTGCGGTGATCGAAGCAGAGTTATTATGCGAAGCATAGTTACGCGTTTTTGCTGTAGCTTCAGATAAAATGTGCGCATATACCCAGATATCGCTTGTCAGCTGTAAGAATAATACCTTTATCAAATTTAGAAAAATCAACTTGTTTTTTCTAACGGAATTCAATAGGAGAATAAGACTAATACTTCTTTACCTACATTTGTATCGTGTGTTGGTGTCAAAATTGGTCTTTACTTACATCGGATATTCATTTTAGCATTATCAAGTCGCAGGTACATCCTATAATATTTCAGATACGTTGCTTTTAGTTTATTCTGTTCTACTAAAGGAAATCGTTATGTTTTTTTAGATCGTCATTACCGTTTACCTATTAAATTAATTTTTTTTTAACAGAATACTGCCGTCATGTAAGAAATTTGTGCAATTAACAATGCTTCACCAGGCCAAGCCGCTTCATTAGCTTTTTATACAACAAGTAACAAAAAATCAGGAAAACACGGAACAAACCCAACAACTCATGGAAAAATTGAAATATTCTTAATAGTAAACCGCTATCTGCAAATACATAGACGTGTCAAAGTGACTTAAAACTAAAAAGGCTAAAAACAGGCTAAAACTAAAAAGGAAAATGTAGGATCGATTGGTTTTTAGAATAACTTCGAACAACACATTGATTATGGTTGCAAAAAAAAATATCGTCAACCCATAATGCGCCTGACATGGCAGCGTAAATGACATGACTTAAACAGCAGCAACCCAGCGGATCTAAATAAATTGAATACGGTAAACAATTCACGCTTATCGCCCAATATTTCATCTATCATATGGGTCAATACGGATACGGTGCGCAATAAATTTTGCTCGCATGTTTACTCTTCCTAGTCGATAATAAAAAACAATAACATCCAAAAAACAAATGCACACACATTTTTGTGCATAACATTGTCCAGGGCGGAACCGTGAGCGGCCGATTTCTTTTTTCACTTCCCATATGAACAACATACATGCAACTCCGGTAAGCGGTAAAGATAACATTGCACGGCAAAAACCGTACAAATTTGCCAGATATCAACCCAAGCCTGTCGGATCCCTTTAATGGTGACACGTTACGTGTAGCATCATCGTATGCCGTGTATGTTTCATCCGCATCTACCGCACCTAAATTATCCACCAACGTCCTTACGCGTTCGCGTGCCATATTTCTCTTTTATCGCATATCAATCAACTTTAGCTGGATTGGATTTTTTCTCCCACTACCATCCCTTACACAGAAGTGCCGTTCGGTTGGTTGTGTTTTTTTTTTTGGTTCTGTTCGTAGCCCCAATACTGGCGCACCAGCAAAAGCCCTTTGGTTACAGAAAAAGGGGTGCGATTTTGGAGCAGACCTTATGCGTTTGCATTCGCGCGAATCCACCCGAGGGCTGGGGCGCATGCTTCGCGGGTTTGGATAATCCAATTTGAAGGCTAATTTATTGGCTTCATCGGGATCGACCGTTAATGCGATCCGATCCGGCGGAAAAGAGAAGCAACGGGTAAGCCAATGTGCTCAAAATCGAGCCGATTGGGGGGCCTATCACCAATCCGCATCCGCTCGGTGGCGACAACCTCCAGCAGGCCCTTTCTTTCGCTACTCCTCGGGGCATTAGGTTTTTCGACCAAACGGGTTACCGCATCGCGCGGAGGAAGATTATGGAGAATCGGATTTTTTTTAAACCGGTAAACAAAATTGGAGCACGCGGTAAGCCCACGCGTGGTGGTAACCACGGTTCCAACATAGTTTCCTAATTGGTTAACAGAGTTTGCCATACATAGCGCTATTTCGAGCTTGCTGTAAGGCAAATCGATCACTAATCCTAGTGGGATATATCCTTAATTAGGTGAATTGATTTTTGAAATAAGTTATGTTCATTGAATAATGTTGTGGAAATATTTCATTTCTAAGGTTCCGATTTTTATGGAGATATTTTAAATTGTGGTCCTTCATTCTAGATCGATTAAACTATTATAATCTGCGTATTTCGACTTCAATACATAGTTATCGATAAATTTTGAGTAGATAACAATTATCTGATTATGAGAAGATTATGACAGACTGAGAACATAACCAATTCGGACAATCATTCATGGCCTTTGTCCATAGAAAACGAATTCCTCCATCCGACATGCACGAATCCCGAAGCTAGAAAGACATGCATGTAGGAGCCGATAGAATTCCGAGCTCTACGAGTAGTACGATGAACTCGTCATTGTGCAAAGACTTAGAATTACCTATTTCTGGTAGCTACATGCTACGAAAATGACACCTGACAACCCAGCCTATTATTTTGGGACATCCACATAGATGCAGGAAGAGATACAGTGGTGACAGTGATGCATCCGCCAGAAATACCGGGATACAAGATTGACTACACGATGCTTTTTGAATGCGTGTACCATTGCGTAAAAGAGCTCCGACAAAGGACAGATCAAGACCGTCAAGCAGTTGTAACGCACGTGAAAGAAAAAAATATACTAATTTATGATAGAAGGATAGTAATAGAGTGAGATAAACAACAGATTTTTCGCAATATTAATCAAAGCTTTAGATTTCAGATTCATGATTCAGATTAATGATTTCTAATATTGGCAAAACACCATACGAGTTCCTAAGTTAAGGCTCTGTACATTCCCTAAACTTTTGTCATTTGTCAGTTCGCATTTATTTCAGTAACAGTGTACATTTTATAACATGTTTCTTTAAATGCCGCACTAACACCTGCCACAAACTATCTGTACAAAATTAAAATTTTAACCGTCTGATTAACACAGAACACGGACGATCGTGTCTGACATGTCTATTATGGCGATAGTCCCAGCACGTCCCTTGGCACCCGTTTAATCATTCGCTCCACTTTAAAGCACTTCATACCCATCTTAGCGAAACGTTACTTTCTTGCTTTCCCATTTCAGTTCCGCTTCCAGCAAAAACATTCTGCTTTTTTTGTTTTGGCAAGCCACACATAGCAGTTATGGCCAAAGATGCCACGAATAAAAACCAACGCCACATACTATGCCAAAGCTACTTCACTAAATCAGCGACCCACGGTATTTCCCTCAATAGCCGCTTGTGTTAATTTTTTTTTTTCGCCATACTATTATTATGCCTTATGTTGCGTTTTTAGCTGCTGTCTCAAGTTTTTACCGCTCGCAACGAAACGGAGCATTCGCATATCGGGGCACACTACACCGCACACAGCGGGCCGCCGCCAACCATTCTATTCTCGTTGCGGAAGGTGATTGATGCATCGTTAGCAGACCGAAGAATGACCGGTAATTACATAAAGAAACGTTCAGGTTTCATTCGACATGATCGTTTTTTGGCCGCCGTTGTTTCCCTGTTTGTAGCCACACGAATTTTTACGCTTCCTAAAAACCACCATTCATCAGCAGCAGCCGCCGCTGCCGCGCGATCCGTTCTAATCGTGCGTCCGGTGTAGTTTTGTTCCCCAGTCCAATTTTTCCGACCTGATGCCCTCCCCAACACGGGACCGGCAGGTGATATGTTTTGGCCAAACGTACACTCCCTAACGATTTCCGTAATTGTGGCAAGGAGCGTGAAATGGAGAGAATGGGATCTACATTAACAGCATCTTTGAATAACAATATGTACGAACAGCTCGTCGGTGCGAGAGTGGCATTGGCTCCCAAACATGAAGGGGATCTGCTCTAGATCCATTAGTTTGCTGGAGTTTCGCCTCGAATTTCAAATCGTTCCTTAATTATGGGACGATGTATCACTCGGAAAATGGATCTTTATACGCATCAAACGAGCGAATGATTAAGATGAAGTATCATGCAAGTTTTAATAAAGTTTCCCAAAGTTAGGCTAATTAACACTTGCAGTTTATTCTCGTTTGAAAAATACAGTCGCATAAAATGGGCGGCCCATATAGTATCTGCGCCGGTATTCACACGAACGGACCGGACCAAAATCCCATAAGGACCATTTCCCCATTAGCAAGCACTGACTACCCGACTTCGTGGCAAAATAAGTCGATACGGCCAGGCCGTTTGAATTAAAACAAAAAAAAGCCAGTTGCATATAAAACGGATTCTTAATTTAAAATTGTGTTTGTAATTTTGGAACAAAAAAAAACTTTAAAATGGAATTTGAACTAAAAAATATCAACTGGGAGTCGAAAAAAAAACTAACCTTCACACAAAAATATACAAAAAAAATAATAAAACGAAATAAAAACTTATCTTCCTGTTGATTCGAACTCCGAAACGCGTCACAAAACTACGCCAATGTCTATCCCGTACCTCGTCATGCTCGTCAATCTAACGATCCTGTCAACAAATCATTAGACGGCTGGTTGAGTTAGAAAATATATAAAAAAGCACATCCTATTGTATGGACGTACCTCACAAGCAGCTTAGCACATGAGACCCATAAGGGGTAACCTTTGCACGCAACTGCACGAAAGAAAAAGCAAAAAAAAACAAACATCAACATATCAGACGAAAACGAAACATATGAGCTACCCTTTTGCCGGATGTCATCACGTGTCAGTCAGTATTTATACATTTCTCCTTGCTCATGCACTCCACCCTCCAAAAGACATTCGATCAAACGCGAAACCTTCGTGGAGGTCCACGTTTACGCTTTTGGTTTCTTAATTTCTTCTAGTCCATTTGCTTCCTCCGAAAAAGCAATTAGTTCTCACATTGTAACCAATTTCCGATACGTTATAAATTGCGTTCATCGAGTGGAACTTCTTTCACTCATGCCGCGTATGTTTCATTCATCTGTGGACGTGTTTTTTTTTTCTTTTCTAAACAGAATCGAAGTAAGGAAAGTGCATTCATCAGTGGACCGTTCTTTTTTCGCTTTGTACCTAATAGCATGGGAAATATACAACCCAAATTAGATTCGCATCAAAAACCCGGGCAGCGGGCAGCGTAGAATATTTCTTTGGACCATTAGGGCGCACACAACCTGCTACAGCCTGCCACCATACGGGTGCACCTTTCTTTCAGCACGCCGACGACCAGCGTCCGCGGGAACCGTTGAGTGCTGCCTGTCAGGACCAGTCCAAACGCGTCACACGTCAAACGCTTGGCTAGAGAGAACTGGGAAGGGGGTTGAAGGTACCCGGAACACACACCGGAATGTGGGACAGCTGGGATAATTAATGATCCTCGATATCGACGAGAGACTCGCCCGGGGTACAGAGAATGAGCAAGGTGAGTCACACAGCCGACCGCCAAAGCTTCATTAAACTTTGCAACTCTGGTGGTACACCCCGTATAGCTCGACCCGACGACCCGGCCGATGTCCTTCCGGGGTATTCGTTGCGGATCGATGCGACAGAGAGGAGAGAGCAGTGTTTTTGAGCGGTAATGACAGGATACCCGCATACCGACCCCTACTCATCCACCTACCGCAACGTAGCGTCCTCTTTCATCGGCTCATCGTGGTTGCGCTTCGCTTATTACGCCGGTCCCAGAGTGTCCTGAGCTGGGGATATGCTTGGAATTTTACTGTATTCCAGGATCAAAGCATTATACATCACTTCCAGCGGAGTGGCTCAGTTACCCCTAGCGGCTCTGTACCATATCCCGATGGGGAATTGCCAGCACACACACACACACATACACATAAGCCACAAACTTAGCCAACTCCATCAACGCGTCTATTAATGAACTCATAATTAAATCTCCATCAGTGAGATGAGTTGATGTTGGTAAAGAAAGGCAAAAAACATGTATAAAAGGCTCAAACACAGTGGTTGATTGCTCGCAAGACACACACAAAAAAAGAAGACACGAATGGCATGAAGTAGGATCGACATTGGCAGTTTCACGTCGTCTCCACTCACCACGGAAATTACAACGCTCTGGTCACAACTAAAACTGGACCACGCTCGACCTAAACACCTACTTACACGTAAGCTTCCGGCCGTAACCTCTCCCGAGGGCGATAAAAATCATCAACCCAACATGAATGTCATAATGGTGAAAAGCTGCCTGCAATGGGGTACGAGTGCAACAAAAACAGAAACCCAGTAATGGCGCAATGGCATCATCAGATTGCAACACAGTTGCCCGGCCAGAAGTTCCTTTCAACCACGGCAAGTAATACCGCATCACTCACTACACCACCGCTGAATCTAGGAAAAGTTTAGGATGTTTTTATTCTCCAACGCTTCCGCTCGTGCACTTCTTCGGCACCTGAATTTTGAACGTGGGAAAAATAGTCGAACGAAACGGCTGGATTCTTCTGTTCTTTTACTGCTGCTGTTGTAGCTTCACAATGTTTTGCTTTGGTGCGCTTTTCCACGAATCATGCAATTTAATAAAACTGCCACAGCATGCGCTAACGGCGGCCACAGTGATGCGCAGTTTCAATACACTATGCTGCAAAATTGCACCCTTCGGTACCGAGCACCCTGCGGTGCTCCCCAATTCCTTGCCCGAGGAAACACGTTTCGTTTTCACCTCCGCGCCCCATAAAAAGGGTGACCTCCTCCGCGCGCGTAATGCAACACGTCACAAGGAGTAACTTTTTCGGAACACGGGTGCCTGTTAGTAGCTTTCAAAACCACGCTCGGTATATTGGCAAGCGAAGGAAAAATTTAATTTCCCAAATTCTTCATCCTCCCGATATGGAGTGCCCACGCGCATACAACCCCGTAGCCTTGGCAGTGTGCGCCCACGTGGGACGAAATCGTCCAATAATTTTACTTTCATTGCTGGTGGAATGCGCGTCTCCCACCTTCAGAGTGGTGTGTCCGTCAATGGCTGCTTGGAATGGCATATATGTTGCTGTTTGATCGACAATGTTCTAGAACCTTCGGAGCTAAGGATTATGCCCGAGAAAGGTATTACCATCGCACGGTATAACAAAACGAATGGGATGTGTTGTAATACGATCGGTGGTAGGATACATATTAAACTCTAGGAAAATATGAGAACGTTTACGGTGCTGACTACGGAATATTGAGATTATAAATAATATTTCATTATGCAGTGATAAAAAAACTACTGTTAGAGGGTTTCATATATCCTACAGACCATGTCTAAACTATAACCCCCATTGCCATTTTTCATTGTATTATCAATATTAAAAGAATCATAGAACTTTAATAGTTACTAAAAAAATAAGAAATTTATCGTTGTATCAACACGTTTTCATATTATTTGACAAAATTTTAGTACATTGATTAAGTTAAATAATTAATATTGGAAATAATTTGATGATGATGATGATAATACTAAAAGGATTGTTCTTATCTGATACATGCGTGAAAAATTCCAACGTGTAACAGTTCTGGTGATATTCATTACTCTCATAGCACAGAACTATAGCAGTCGAATGCTAAAGAGAAGTGGATGCACTCTTGTATATGACAGAGGAAAAATGAAAAGCTCTTTTTGGCCCTGTACGTGTGGAAGGACAATGGAGGAGCCGCTAAAACGACGAAAATTATGAGCTGTACGGCGAACTCACACTCACAGCGGAATAAAATCCAGGCTCTAGTGGGCTGGCCATGTCATGAGAATGACACCGGACAACCTTACAGGTCGTCCACATGGACAAAGGAGGTTTATTAGGCCCAAATTGAGATGGAGTGATGGCGTTTATGCGTCCGCCAGAAAGGCCGGTATAATGTATTAGCAGACGAAGGCGCACGACCGTGAGTGGTTTAGAGTACTCCAGCAGCAGGTCAAGACATGCGCCGGATAAGTAAGTAAGTAAGTAAGATAATTGCCTTCACATGGATAAATAGTACATTAGATCGACCAAGCATTTCAAGCGTTTCAACCATTGTTGCATTGTGAAAAATGTTGAAGTACTGTAATATGTTTTAATATTTTGTTGGAGTTTGTGCTGTAGAGCCGATTTGTTAAAGTCAATTGTGAACTGCTTGCTGAAAACCAGTCAAAATGATCCCGGACTAGTGTTTAATGTAAGTAGAGATAGAGGTTTTGTGTAGTTTTGTCCTTAACATTACTTAAATGCAAATCTTTTTTAAAGATTTTTGTGCCATCCATTCAAGTGTCGTTCTTGAATGATTCTGATTATGTGCTATTTAACCTTATCGTCTGTACATTAAGCTGGGTCATGCTGGTTTTTTCATGCTCTCTGGTTGGTTGGGGAAATTCTGCAAAATAACGGTGACTTCATGCTCCAAATACAGTAACTTATTTTTCAACAACCATCCCGGAACGGATAACCGGGTGGTGTGTGTGTGTGTGTGTGTTATGATGAAATGGTCAATCAACCTCTTTAAAGTATCTGCCCTTTTTCCCGGAATGTACTTTTTTCATATTTTTGACCGGTAATCATTGACCATTATTGTGAAATGTTTGTATGAAGCAATGCACTGGGGTGCCAGATCGTGCCCGCACCGGTTGCCATGGTTTCGCAATCCTGTCCGTCAAGATGCAGGGTAACGCCCTCTGGGACGCTCCCGAATCGTGATTTCGAGTTCAACTTCGAACGAGAAGGTCAATCTATGGGATTTTTGTTGCCGTTTGTTTGAATTTCTGAACCCAATCAAATCGTGCCCATCTTGCTGAATTCTGGTTTATGAGCCGCCGTCCGACCGAGCCTGAGCGCCGTGTTAAATGATCATTTTTGTGCGCTCGGAGTTCGTGCGGTTCAGGAAAATGTACTAGCGTGTGTCCCCCCCAACGGTATGCCACAGTTCGTTCGTGTGCCGGCATAATGATCCAGAGACTCGTTCATAAAGATGCCGCCAACTTTCGTGATCGCATTATTGTGCTTCGGCATTCTATGGTTTTGGTCGGCAAACGAATGCAATCAGATATATCTGAAGGAGAATTTATCAGAATTGAGGCTTGCAATTGCATGTCACTCCCATAATGTTTCTTTTTGGTTGGAAAAGCGTAAGAAAAGTTGTGTAAAAAAAAACCGTCAAAAAAATTGACTAAGTGAACTGTTCATCTACTGTCAAAATTTAAACAATTAAAATTAAAAAAAAATAATTTTATTAAATTTAAATTAAATTAAATAGTTCTAGCACGCGTTAGTTTTACAAACTGGCATGCAATTCATTTATCTTACAAGTATCACTTAGTTTACGTTGTTAACGACACGGAAAACTCGACCAATCGTAAATCATTCGCCAACAAACCGAGTTTGATTTCCCGCGTACTCAAACAGTTAGTGCGTCATGACAACCGAGCGCCACCGAAATTCGTGCCAAAATTATGAGTACAAAAATTATCTGATTTGCATCTTCTAGGATACCGAGAGTTTCGTGGTTCCTCAACAAAAAAAAATTACTGTCACTTCAATTATACAGCTCCAATTATAATCCGCAGAAACAGCAAAACAAATTTGTATTCTGTAATGTCCCAGGACTGAGTTTAGATTGAAATTTATGTATCTAGTCCATTTCCATTTTCAATTCAATTTCACAGTGATGAACAATGCTTTTTACTATTTTTGAAACCCGTACCTGAAAAACAGTTTTAATTCTATGAACAGTCACGATTATAGCAGAGCAGAACCAGGGTATGTTCAATATCTTGCAACTAACCGACGCACACTTCAGGCTAAAGCTTCAAAAAATGCCCTAACGAGCAGTAAAAAAAAAACGAGATGAATGAAAAAGTGTAATCCAGACGAAAGCTAAGCCATGCTTTCAGCAAAAGCTAACCAATCTTCATCTGGTCGTGTGGTCTGTCCGCGGAACCGTTTCCCTTATCCTGTTCGTAGCAAACGGTGGAAAGTAAGGAAAAAAAGCCCTAAAACGAGAACAAAACGTACCAAATGGTAATTCCATAGTACGTCTCGATAGCAAAAACAGAAAGAAAGCAACGAGTACGAAAAGTGGTCACTAGGTATAAACGAGCAAACATACTCACACACAAAAAAGCACACATACACGGACATGGACAGGAAACGATGGTCCGGTTTTTATGCGATTACGAACCGGAGATAGTGGCCAATCGGTTCCGTTACCGGTTTTGCCCTTATCCCATCCGAATGAAGCTTTTTTTTGCATTGCAACAACGTTACGCTATGGAGTAAAACAACACCGGCAACGGACAAACCATCCACAACCACCTAGCACAGCACACCAGGCCGCAAACTTGATGCTGTGTTAGAGGACACGTACGGGAAAAGGTGCCCGTAACTTCGGACCGAGTAGACCT
Source organism: Anopheles marshallii (assembly GCF_943734725.1). NCBI lineage: Eukaryota > Metazoa > Arthropoda > Insecta > Diptera > Culicidae > Anopheles > Anopheles marshallii. The sequence goes on along the minus strand of NC_071326.1, from coordinate 63,949,073 downwards.
AGGAATAGAAATTCAGAAACAGTACGCAACAAAAAAAAAACTGCATACACAGGAACACCCAAAGGAAATAAAATTACTTTTCACCGTACAAGCAAAACCGCACACTTACAGCTTCATTCGGGAGAATAACAAAAAACGAGGTGAAATCAGCATTTCAAAGACCACTCCGTGTGGGAAGCATCCATCCCGAACGGGTCCTAGAGCAAGCGAAAGAGGAAACAACATCAGTAACACAGAGCTCCCAAAACCCACCCCCCCGAAAACACATGCCAGAAAGGATTGAGTGAAAAATAAAATCATTATACTGTTGTTTATTGTTTTCATAAAACCTAATCCTATAACTCTTCACCCAATGAACAAGTAGAATCGGCCACACTCGTCTTCAAACGATCCATCATCCCTTTTTTCTGGGTGTGCTGGGTGCGCATTTAAAGGGATGCTTCCTTCCTTTTAAAGGATTTCACAGTCAGCAGAAAACGAACACATTTGGGCACATGGGAAAAAACCCATACCCCTAGCTGGGTAAAGATGAACTGTCCTTTCCGGGGACAAGCACGGAGCAAGGAAATTTGGTTATAGACGAGTGCCATTTGGAGCAGTTTAAGGGAGCATGGGACACTGCTGCCTGCCGTTTTATGGCAATGGTCAAGGCCTTCCGGGAGAAAAGTCACGTATTGTAGGAAAATGGAACTCTGCAAATGGATGGTGATTTGGGGAGGAAAATCGATACAGATTTGGTTTTGGGGCTGGTTCAATATTCACTCGTTCGCTTCATATTTTTTCAGCACTCGCAATACCACACCATGCAATTCTTCATATTAAGGTTGATTGCGATTTTTTCATGAGTCTAACTCTCATGACCTCCCAATACTGACAATTTACCAAAATATGGACGAGTAAGAACGTTGAAGGTGCTTAAAATTTTCGACAATTCTTTCCCATGAAAACATGTAAAAGGCTTAAGAACTCTAAAACATAACTGATACAAACCACGATTTCATAATGATGCCAAAAAGACAGTGCTTATCTTCGGATATGGAAGATTTGAGATTGAGCAGGCTCCATTTCACTAACGGGCTCCTTCTTTTCAAACAAAAATCCCTGTTTCCAAACCTGGGCACCCTTTATACTCCTGATATCCATAAATTCGCATTAACAGCTTGAAATTGAAACTGATTTTCGATCCAGCTGAAAGCCAACCAGCCGTCGGAACACGAGCTAAATCGATTCGCACTAACCTCGGGACGACACTGGACACAAAACCCGATAATGCACTTTATCGATTGATCATACGTAAAGGCCGTGTGGTCGAGGTGACTGTAGCGTTAGGTTGGTTAGGCTAAAATTCTATTAGCACTACCGGACGACTTCGATCTGACCACCTCTTTGCGACATACATTGCGAACTAAGGCACCGCGAACACATCGGAAGGTATGTGAAGCAATACTCAAAACACTTGTGAACTTGTGAATTTCCTCTTCGGGAATTCGATTAAGCTCTCGACGACGAAACCCACCCACCAACACCGTACGGGCAACGGTGTGGACGGTTGATATGACAGCAAGGCTTTGTTTTTCCGCTTCCGAAAATCCGGCCTACGGTGGCGAGTGAGCGTTGCGGTTTTGCAACGAGACGGTTCGGTCTTAAAGTCAAACAGGCGTAAATTAATTTGCGGCCCGAAAATGCAATTGCTTTTCGATACGAAATATGCTAAGGCTACCTTCTGTTTGCCGAGCTCGATGACTGGTGGACCCATTCTTCACCCGATCTCCCACGGACCTGGCATTCAACCAGGGTCCAATGTTCGCGCTCGGTAACACACTGCCAATATATATATACGGGAGCCGCACGAAAGCGGGACAGGATCGAGAAGGATTATTTTCTACAATCCATGCAAAGACATAAGATGACTGTCGACTGTCTCTGGTAGGCTTGCCGACGGCAACGATCTCCCGCCCGGATTGCAAAACGGATAAAGTTAATTAATACGGACTTCCGTTACGTTCATTTGAAGTGTTCCTTCTCTAGGCTGATGGTCGGACCGATTGGGTTTGGAATGCCGGGACGATTGCATCGAGTCCAACTATGCCGAGATACTGAAGGAACTTAATTATAATACTGCTGATGGATGAAACACGGAGCGCCCGGTGAACAGATTAAATGGGTTCGAATGGCTTGATCAACCTTGGTACCTGGGCCTGGGTGCAGGGTAATCGTTCAAAGACGGCAAGAATATCCCAACGAAACGAACGTCAAAGATTGTTTCAAAACAATTGTTAGAAAATGTATCACATATTCTAATAACATCGAACCATCGTGATGGTAAATGTTAATATGTGCACGCATGATTTTCTTTGCAAGTTACAAAAACTGCTTCAGTACCTCAGCAATAATAAATTACTCTAGTAGCGCTTACTCTAAAACCAAGGGCAAATTTATTCATAACACTGAGATATTTTCAATGTGAAATATACGGATTAATAAATAAATATACAATTAAGTTAAGGAAGACAACAGAGATAGATTACATAGATGTTGTCACTAGTTGAAATATATGCACACTTTGTGCTACTTTCCAATCATCTTCTGGCTTCTAATCTATGTCTAACAATGCCCAACAGCCAACGAATGAAAGAACAAGACAACATTTGATTCACTACGGAAATCGTAATATCTCATTAGTTTTAGCAATACTAACGACCAAATAATGCACTAAACGAAGATTATAGTTGAATATTATTCAACAGTAGATTCAAATACGACTTAACGCTGACTTAGAGCGTTTGACCGTAGAGGGTGCTATTACATGGAGCGTCGAAATAGATTCAGACAAGGATACCCGAGTTAAGAGGATCAATGACCCGAAGATAACGAAGTCAAAAAAGCTACACATCCCAACAAGAGGCATTCGAATTGGTAAAAATAAAATACTGCAATAAGTCCTTTTCGTGTGTTTTATTATGTTTGTGCAATTAGTGTTTCAATGTAAAAAGAACACTGTTGCTAGTTGCAGTGGATGTCTCAATTATATAATGTGAAATGTATGTATTGGTAGAATGCTCATGAATGTTAGATGATACTGGCATATAGCCATTCTTTATTATCAAGAACAAAATAGCGTAAAATAATGCCTGCTGATGGAGTCATCAAGATGGCGATGCACGTCGTGATCACCTTTCCAGCTCTAGACTCAATATTATCAGGGTTAAAAGCGGTAAAAGCGAGATGAGCATCATCGAATGAGTGTCCCTCTCAATGTCTAATGAAGTTCAGTGCGTCTGACATAATCGAATAGAAGACTTCTTCAGTTTTTACGATAAAACGTCATGGAAATCTCATAGTTTTTTTTTAATGACGGATGCGTAATTTATCACAAACAATCTTTGGTCAAGAACATCTTAAAGCATACTGCATACTTCATGCAAACCAAAAACCATTAAAGATATGCACCATTGAGCATAATTTCTTTCTAAAGAAAATTATTTAATGAAGGAATTATGCACATAACGTCTATCATGGATGGAAAGAAAAGCCACCATACGTCTATTTCATTGGACATAAACCAATTCTACCGAATCAAATGCACAAATGCTGCCCCGTCCTACGGTAACTACTGGTCAACTGTACAGTCCCTTTAGCTCGGATATGCATGAATTGCCCTCCTTCCGACCATTTGCTGTAGGGCAAATGGCTTATAAATATGTAAATATGCCACTTTTCCTAGCGATTGCAGCACGCCAAAAGTTATGCTACACTGTCGGTCGAATTTGTTAACTTGATTTTTCGTTCGGATAAGACGCGACCAAACCGCAAACGACTTTCACACACAGCCACATACTGGGGTTCGGCCCATCTCGGTGTGTTCGTGTAGAAGGCGGCACACATTCGGTGCCGAATCCTTTTCTCGTTAAATTGTAATAAAAAACAGGAAAATCTAACCCCCTCACAAAACCAAACCTTCGCAGATTTGACGTTGGTTGTGGCTCGTTCTACAAAGGCTTGCAGCGAGGAAATGTTTACCACTGACCAGTTCAATTCTTGTTTCTCTGTTAAGGATGCTGGCCCAACAGCACACAGTGGAAAACCTTCACTTTTGCCATTTTTTTCTGTTAACGTACCCTTAGAACGGACCATCTGCGTGTGCCTAAATGTGAAATAGTTGTGTTTCTTCGCTTTATAAATTATTTATAAACCGACGGCATTGAGCAAACCGCCGCCCTTGGCCTTGGCACAAACACCATCCACCAAAAAGGGGTTTTCCACGAATCCTCGAGCGGAACGTGGAGGTGTATTTTGTGGGTGGAGGAAGAGGACTGTGGGGAGAGAGATCTCTGAGAAAAGTGCAAAAGTCACGGAGGCCTAACGGAGCCCGCCAAGCGAAAACGTCTGGAGTGAAAATGTTAAATGGATTTGGCACGGCATCGTTTTTCTTCCGTTTGCCGTACCGTTTCACCTACTGCGCTGGCAGAAGGACACGACACCGAGAACGAACCGATTCCGATCGATACTCGTGATAAGGCGAAGTTACCACCCGCTTTCCGTTTTCCATCGCACGTTTATCTCACGAGGAGCTTTATGCTTGAAAGAACTATAAAAATCTCCTTTGTTCCGGGCGTGTGTAAGCAACACCACTTTTATGTAAGTTTAAGTACATTTGCAACGAATCTTTACATTTATTTATGCCGACGTTTGATACACGATCCGGTGTTACTAAAGCCCCATAAAGAACCTCATAAGCCCGTGGAGAGGTAATAGCCCACGCCCTTTCCGGTACCCTTTTGCTGCACTTGCTGCACTGGGCACGATAAATAATTTCTTCCTCGTACACAGAGCGGAGCAATCTTGGCTCAACGATTATTGACCCCTTACTACCGAGTGGAACATGGAAGGAAGTATGCAGTGTGTGCGCGTCCGTACAACATCTGGATAGCTGTAACATCCATTTGTCTCGTGCTTTATACACCCGCTTTCGGCAAACGAACGGAAAACGCTTGCTGAGTAACAGTTACATGAGCATAAATGTCGGGCGGTATAGCGAGTGTTTGTCCGGAACTCGTTCCCTTCATGACGCAAAGACGAGTGCGATTCGGTAAAATGGAAACGAATAACCAGAGCACAAGGGTAGTATCACGTCCTGGGGAACCAGGTTCGCCCCAGAGCAATGTGTCTCGCCAGCAGTGTGAGTAATCATGAATTTTAAATGCTTTATTTTGAAATATTATTATCTCGAGAGGACGCACAACACACGGGTGTGCACCGGCACTGGTAAGCCTGGAAGTGTGTTCCCGAACTAAAATCGGTAAGGTGCTTGGGCGTTATAGGTACGCGCGGTACTTAGCGTGCAGGCGGTACCTGAGAAACCCCAGTGTAGAGTAACCCTCGTAAAGCTTATCGCCGTAAGGAACTGTAAAAGCCAGCTCTCCCCCACAACTCGCAAGACGGTAGCTGGGGCTGGGGAAAAAGAAATGGGAACTTTACTTTCATCGGAATGATTTAAAGCCATACCTGGCCTTCACGTTCCGGTCTCAGGTGGATACACACCACGGTGTGGAGATTCTGTTCCAACCAACCTCCAGGAGCGAAGCTTCACCTGAAGAAGCATTAAGAAACTGGTGGGAAATAAAGCTGAAACAAAAAAATACACTACCGTACCACACACACTCACACCTGCTCTACCGTGTGCTACCGGGTATGCTTCAGAAAATTCTCTGATCTAATAGCTTACGGGTGGACAGAATCATGATTGAAGCGAAAACTTTCGCCACGCATCGCGAACTTACTGCAAAAAAAACAAAAAAATAAGAGCTGGAGTTATGAAGTTTAGCATCGCAAGGGGACCAAAAAAGCGATGGGATGCCTTTTAACGACGTGGAGTTACAAAAATCCCAAAACTGTACGCCTCCTGTTAACAAAACACATTGTGCACCGTAGCGGTTTCATGGTTTTGTTTTCGAACAAAAGTGAAAGAAATTTATGGAAAATCTGGTGACGGAATGGTCCGCAGTGCGCACCATAGCACACACACCAAGTGCGGAACGGCGAGCGAATGTCTTGATGACCTACCCTGGGTTGGTGGTGGCTACTCGTCGCAACGCTTCAAGGGAGCCATAAAATATATACGCGGCAGAAAAATATGTAGAACATTATTTATAATAAAACGATATTAAATCATTATTAAGATAAGAGCTGCGGGCGCTACCATCGCCTACTTCTTTTTTGAGAGTTCGCTGTTCACCAGGACAGGGCGCCTTTTCATTGCACTGGCCCCTCTACCCGATCCGATGATGGACAGGGAAAATGTTTCGTCAGATCGCGCTCTACTAACCGTTGCTCATAAATATTCGCTCTCTCCCCCTCCGTCCATCTTCTCCGCCTACCACAGCCCAGGCGCAATCGTTTAATGTCTTCATTTTCTCAACCATTTGATGATTTTGTTCTCGAACGGAGCTTTTTGCCCCCTCGCACAGGTTTCGATGGGTTTGACCGCCCGTATAATGATTTCACAGCCCGCGCCCATCGTTAGGCATTGCTTTTCACCACCCGCGACGGGAATTAACTTAGAGTTTGGCGCTTGTAGTGCGACCGGATGCTTTGTCGCTCGTGGATCGTGGCCATCGAGTGTACGCACTGCCTAACATTATCGAGGGCTTTAATGTCCATAAAAATAAAACCAACCTGTAGCACTTTAGAATCGCTTAATGCCGGGCGCCACTGATGAAGCTTCCGCTCGGAGGTGTGTACATGCTAACTGAGCAATTTAAGTGCGGAACTTGGTGTATCCTCATTCAAGTAATGATAGTTGAGCTTCACGTCTCCTTTGCTACTACTGCTGCCAGGTGTAGGTAGTAATCGTAAAGTGTATTGCTTCAAAAGCACGCAACCACACCGGAAGCATTCGGCGTTTAATTTCATTGCGCGTGATAAAGGTAACGAGAAAAGTTGTGCTAATTATTTTATTTTATTTAATAATTTCATTAAACAAACCAGATATTATGATTGGTAAAACTTTCCCACCACTGTCCTTTGCTGTAACATCACGACTCCGTGAATTTATTAAGCACAATAACGTCAGCGATCCCCAAGAAATATGCTCTGCCCAAGGATATCGAGACGATTGCTTTGCTGCTTTGATGTACACGCCTATAAACTGTCAGCTAGCAATATAACATTACCCCTGAAGATGGTATTTCGCAAACAAATCAAATAATCTACGAATGAAAACCCATCACGATCCACGATCAGCGGGAGGTTTGCTGTTCCTGCAACGATGATCTTGCGAGCTCTGCCAGCAACATTCAACTACACAAATGTGCCATTTTCGCGGGCTCATTGAAATATTCTATCGCTCCAGCAAAGCTATACTCACGCGCCACCGCCCTAAACGTCAGTCAGTTTCGAGCCTGCCATTCTTTTGGTCGGTTCCTTCGTCTGCGAAGCCTTTTTATTCGCAAAGTCGTGATGCAGTGAAAACAGGGCCAGAAATTGTTCTTTATCATTATTTGCAGACTTATTGAAATCGTTGCCGGCACAATACAACCCGATATTGTCTGCTTCTCGCGACGGAGGGAACGAACACGTACAGCGGCGGTCAGTTATATAAAACTAATACATAACAAAAAATTTACAATTTTCCTACAGCTGGTAATTCATTCGCAACAGCTGTCCACATGTAGTGTTTATTACGATATGCATATTATTCATAAAAGATTTTTAAGTAAAGTTCAGTGATGTTTGATATACGTCAATAGAAAAGGAGGAAAAAATAATAATGATGGGAATCTGGGAATCCTGGTGAATCGGAACCATTGCAGAAAAGTAACGCACCTGACCAAAAAATTTAAAAATTAATAAAGGAACCCGATTACACCAGGTACAAGTTTAACATTGCTCTAGATACAAAAAATATAGTTGAAATTTTCTGAGACAGTATAAGGTAATTCAAATAAGAACAAATTTATTTACTGCCAGATTCAAACTGTTTTATTTTATAGAAAAACTTATCTGAACAATAAAACATGTCCCATGACAGCTCCACAATTCCACAACCAGGTCGAAAGTTTGCAGCTATTCAGTACCAATACATTTTCTAACAAAGCAGATAACGTTCCATTACACCTTTTTTGATACTTTTATCGTCATTACTAATTTGTTCGTAAAATGAATTAGACTTCGATACAGACCTTTCCATCGTATTGGAAAAAAACTAACATGAAAATGAGTTACTTTCATCAGCCAAATCTTTATTTTCTGATACAAAATTAAAATATTTTCATTGAATTTCAATTGCAATTTTGACTATTCAATAGTCACTATAGCGACTTACAGTGTAATTAACTTAATATAATCATGGACCCATCTCCATATCAAACGAAATACATTACAACAACAAATATATGCACCACTATCTAAACTTCGGTAGTCAAATTGTTTCCAAACACAAAGATATTTGAGAAAATTTACAGATTTTATATTACATAGTCCTATTTCTACGACCCCCACTGTATTACTCGCAGTCATTTTATCATTCGAAACTGCTCGGATTTTATTTCGCCTAGCCTTTCTCGCCAGCTGCCAAAGATGACACAGCGAGATGAAAGGGTGCAGCAGCAACAGCAGCGCGATACATGAAAAACTCGTGATCGGACTCCGATGCTGCTCGAATGTCTGTGCACGAGTGCGCCATCACGCCAGGAAGCATTGGTGGCTCTTTTTCGCAATCTACTTTATAACCCCGAAGGGACAGCTGAAAAAGGTTATAGCTAGCGCGAGTGCAGCTTCGGTGCCGTTAGAACTTCTCCGGCAGCAGCATACTCTTACGTGTTGTATCTACAACACAGCTCATGTTCGGCTGTGGTTTGGCTACCACGTTCCAACTGGTTCTTATGTGTTGTTTCCATGTGAAAGTACTGCAAAAGAAGGTAGTCACCACCTTTTTTCACAATTTCTATACTTTTTCCCTTATGGTCTTGAAACATATAACAAAAAGCACAAACACCATCCATGAAAGGATGGCCAATGAAAACGGAATAGACAGGGACATAAAAAAGGGAAAAAGCCTCCACCCATGTCACCGGTCAGCGTGATAAGATTGTGAACGAGAGGGTGCACAAGGATAACGGCAGCGCGATAGGCCTGGGACTAATCATAATTTTCCTTTCGCTTTCCCAGCGTTTTCAGCTACTCCAGTGGAAAACCAACCATCTCATCACAGGCGAAGCCCCCTCCAAATCACGCCTAATCGGATTATCAACACTGTGTGTTGTCGTCTTCTGCGGCATTCTACCGAACCGCCTGGATAGGCAGGATTGTCTAGGCGACTCTACTCTGCTGCAAAACCCGCCACTATTTTATGCCCCTGTCCACAGCCCAAGAAAGCTCACACCAAAAATGGATATTACCAGTGAGTTGGATTTGGGGCAGGACGGGACAGAATCGATAATTACATTTTTCCCAATTACCTTTGCTGCTGCACATACCGCACAACAATCGCAACGAAGCTTGCTTACGAATATAGGGGCAGAAACTTGTCAATTAGCTTTGGGCCTGTTTGCGACTTCCTGATGCTGCGAAAGCCGATAAATGTTTACGTCTCCAAGGGCGTGCGTACACCCGAGGTGTTAATGAGGTGGTGTTATTTTTGGCCAATACGAAAAAAAACAAAGCTCACCACAAACAACGTCCGTTATTGCTCGTAATGGCGGTTGTGGAGTGTGGACATCTTGAACTGCCCATGCGAATACGACGTGCGAAAAATGCGAACCATAATTGTCTTGAGAAGCGTTTAATTTGTGTTGAGAATGTGAAATTTCAGGCACGTTCGATAATTAGGTTTATCTTGGTAATTTCCCATTTTTATCAGTTCATTGTGACACGCTTTGGACGTTATTGGCCTTTTTCATAGCATAATGCTAAGAAAGTTTAGCTGATTTAAAAAAATAAATTAACTAAATTATCCAATAAAAATGTGCTCAAATTAATAATATTTTTTACTGATCATTACATTGACTTTATAGTTTTAAATTTGAATAAACAAACAAAATAACATTTACAAAACATTACAATTTACAAAATTATTTAATAAAATGTGCTTAGATTAATAAAATTTCATGCAGACCATTACATTGACTTTTTTGAGAAAAGAATAACAATAATTCAATCCTATGTGATGCTATGCTAATTCCTATCCTTCAATGCTATGCTAACTATTTCGGTTTGTTTAATGTTGTTTAGGCTTGCACAAAACTGTTTGATGTGCGACATAAAACATAAAATCAAACCTATAGATAATTTCCATAAGGGCCCTGATCATTCGAGACATTTTATAAAATTCTTCAAAACTACTTTGCTGTAAACATATTAGAACATTTATGAAAAATGCCAAGAAAATACACTCGTTTAGCTATTTGTTTTATTTTTGAAATAAAAATATCTCCAAAAATATGATAACTTAACTATATTGCGGAACCCTGTTAGATATATTTGATTTTTAAAAACCACCAAATAAAGTTTTGTGGCGTTTAGTAATGCTTAAACAATGATACCAATAACATAAATTTTTATTCGAAATTTGCCAAAAAACTGCTAGCAGTTAAGGTAAAATAATTGCACAATTCTTCCAAACATAAATTAAAAAGAATAAAATAGCAAATGAAACCCATGGAAAATATTAGGCATAACACACACCGGAAGCATTTCTCCCGCAAACATGTTATTACACTTTAAAAGGTAAATAATCTGATTGCTTTAAGCGACCGCTCTTCAACTTTCCAACGATGGACCACCGCACGTTTAGACCCTGTGGGGCCAATGACGGTGGTTTAAGGCACTCCGAACGGAAAGGTAGACGCACCATTAGCACCGGCATGTGTATTTGTGGCACACTGCAGGGCCGCATAGTTTCAGCCCGCACTTCCAACGCCGGGCGCTGGTCCACGTCACCGACCGGAACATGGCCGGTTCGCGGCCATCCACACACACACACACAACTTTCGCACAATGTTTCACCCGCCTGAAACACGGATACGTACAAGCGAGATTCCGTAATGCTGTCAAATTATTCGGAAACTTCCAGCACAAACTTGCCCATTCAATGCGAGCATGGGTATGTGTATGTGTTCGGTGCGGATAACCATATCCTTGATGGAGGTGCTTTGTGGGGACGGGTACCTGCTGCTTTTGCACTACCCAAAGACGCGCGAAAACTTCCAGCGAAAGCGTTTAAAAGTTGTGCAAACTCCTGGTGTGGAATGTGCTCGGGTGATCGGGTGGAGAACGTTGTTTTTTTTTTGGGCAATGCGCGTAACTGTGCCAGAATCAGTGCTGCCAGAAACAACAAAACCCCCGGGTGCAAAAGTTTGTCCATATTGGTAGCTACCAATACTAGCGGTGGATACTTGGTGCTGCCCAAGGCCGGAGGTCTTACTCAAACAAATTTGATACGATCCGTAAAATTGCGCTTAAACAAACAAACGAAGAAAGTGGCACAAGTTTTACGTTCGATCACCGGGTGCATGCTGAAGTTGGTTACAATGTAAACGAAAACAATCACCTGCAGGGTCGCTTCTTGTGCTACCTGTGTCTCGCGTGATCATCTTCTCATCGGCAGGCAATTATTGATTTCTGGTCGATCAGATACGGGGGATACGGATAGATACGGTTATAAAACTTATGCACACTGCACACATCTGGAAGGGACCCTCGATAGCTACTCGCCAATTTACCTGTAAAGAGAAAGAAATATGACCCGATTAAACAGTGCAAAAAACTAATGGATAAAGCAACAAAATAACAAACTAAAAGCACACGCACGGCGGACGCTAACGAATATGCTCACGAGCCTCCACAGAACGGGTTTCCAAATGGGTACATGGCGCGAAAGAATTATGCGATCAATTAGGGCTAGCCGACGATGTCGCAGTGATTTATTAACGAAAGGGCCACACATTACATTCACCCCATCCCGGCGGGAGCCCTCGCACCCGTTCGTTAGGGGTATAGTGAGAAAATTCAATGTTTTTATGAATATTAATTTATGGTAAGTCAAATGCAAATTCCTGCACCGGCCACCAAGGCACGGAAACCTGCCAGCATAACCGGACCTGGTGCATGGGAGAACACCCCCTAGAACAAGGGGAACGGTTCTGCAACATGGCAGTGTACAACACGGAAAGGACACACCGAGGACACACCGGAGAACCCATTGCTGGGTGTACCATGTTTCGTGTGTATCTTTTTATGTACACTTGTACACCCCTTCCGCTTGATTCATCGGTCGTTTTCTTCACCGGTTGCAGTGGCGCACAAGATGTAACGAGCTGGTAGGCATATTTACACCATCCGGGTTCGGGAAAGAAAGAATCGCAATGCGAGAATAACGCTGAGTCGTTAATTAAAATTGACAGCTTACTTCGTGGTGAGCGTATAATGCGCAAAAATGGTTACATCCGAAAGGAAAAGATAGCATTACGCTGCGTATTTTCTGATTTATTCTACATTCTGATGATTGTCGAACAGATTATTTCATTTATTGGCTTTTTTATTTTTAACCTCCTGTACGGTGAGAGTAACTATGTAATTCAAATGCTTTATTTTATGTATGTATGTGTCTTTTTGTTTGTAATTGTTATGGCAAATATCACTTTTAAGAGGCGTATATAAATAGTAAGCATGATGTAAGCGTTATATTTTTTATTACTTTTCCGGCGTCAGATCCAAGAAATGTCTTGCAATAAAAAAAAAAAACAAATAAATATTCCGACAAATGCAAAAAATAAGAGACCCCTAAATAGGATATGAAATGATTGATGTCAAAATGTCAAGATGTCAAAAAAGTAGTTAATTTTTGTTCATATTTTTCACTTATTCTTGACGAGAACATGTTTAAGAATATTGAGTGAATTTGGTTTAATAGACAAAATACTGCCAAGTTTTCACTCAAAACCCGTTCATGAATCGTGAATGGTAGACCCTTTTGTAATGAATTGATTTTTTCGCAAAACGTTTTTTTAAACTTGTTTGAAATAAATTAATTTAATTTTCAAGCTCATAATATTTCACGAGTTCTCAGCGGATGCTACTGGAATAATTATTACTAATATAATTATTACTTAAACAATTTTTAAATATGCCTACTTTTCAAATTGTATTCCCCTCTTTAAAATGCAAAAGGTTGTTTTCCTTTTCAACAGTTATAAAAAAAATACTTTATTTGTGCTACTGAGTTACAAGAGTTACGAAGCCTACATCTGCCAATAAAGTATATATTTTATTACAAAAATATCTCTTCAAATGTAGCTCTGAAAAGTTCTGGTTCACGAGAAACCTATTAACCACAAAAAAAAGCCTGCAAGCAACAGCAAACGGACGAAAAACTTCGTCATTGATTGAAAATAAAATATTGATCTTCCCCAACGCGACCGGGTGCGAATAAATAGAGCACCGAATTTTGGACCGCTCGTTTCGCCGAACGAGCTCCCAATCAATCCGTTCAATCGCAACGAAATTGCACCTCGCCCAAAGAGAAATGATACAATTTAAGCGCCCAGAGCAAACTGCTAAAAAATGGCAGTAGAAAGAAACTGGGTGAGGAGGGGGAAAGGGGTGGGAGGGGGATAGAGTGAAAAACAAAAAAACTCAAAACGCGCACAATACAAAGTCAAAGCGCACTGGATGCACTGGCTGCAGAATGCACTAGCCTCTCCCGTTGCACCCATTTTTGCTCATCGCAGACGAAACTTTGGAAACATCGAAAGCGATGGAATAAAAAGGGAGATTGAAGGAGGTGGTGGTGGCGAGGGATGGGGGAGTGAAAACCCCCAAGGAAGAGGGCACGATTTCCCAGCTAAAGCCGATCGCAAGTAAACGGACGGGGACTCAACCACAAAACTCAACGGGGACCACCACTACTACCGGTTCGTGATCCCGGACAACGGATTTCTTTCGATTCCAGCCGAACGGTCGCGATGCGCGCTGAATGATTGCTTCTTTTCAACGGTGCATTCATTCTCTCGATGATTCGCTCCGCTCACACCAGCCCATCGTTGGGGGCAATCATTTACTTGTCTATTATTCAATTAGTTTTCCATTGAACGGGCGGAATGGATATTTCTTCGGCACGAGAGACGTGATTGCACGACGGTGGAGATATGCACCCGGCGCACACATGCAACCGGATGCAGTGGATGCTCCACTTTGGAGCCCGTTCGTGATCCTGTGGCCCCGCCTGTAAGTTCCTTGCCCTTATCGCGTACGTACGAGCACCCTGCCGCTCAAGAGCACCTAATTCACTGGTTAAACGTGGAAATTCTCCGCATCTCCGAAACGAACGTACGAACGAGTTTACGTTTCGATGGCGCAAGCACAACACTCCTCGTTTTTCTTCACGCTAAATGCTGTTGATCTTAAGAAATGAAAACTGCTCCATTTTGTACGAACGCTAGATGCGGAAAGAGAGGGCTTACCAAGGATGGAGGATGGAAGGGGTATAGGAGAAAAAAGGAAACCATTCCGCTCACAAACAACTATCCAAACACACCCTCAGTCGACAAAAAAGCTTGTGGCGTGCAGAAAACGTGCGCAAAACTCGGGATGAATGGTAGAAAAATGTATCTAACGGAGAACACCTCCTGGCAATTGCCTGCAGAGGGCAGCAAATCAATTGAATTCAATTTAACCTTTTTTCCACAGTCACGGGGTTGTTACCCGTTTCGAAAGCGATCCATAGCCGATTGCCACAGCCTGTAGTGGTGTGCCATTGTGCACTCAACAATTTTTTTTTGTCCTAACTGCTAGTTTAGTGCTCCTAAGAGAGTTATCTTAAAGTAACAGAAAGCGATTTAAGGGCTTGTCTTCGTTGGCTTCTTGTTGGTAAAGGTCGAAACTGCACATTACAAATTAAAGCCACGTTAATTACAAATGTAGAAAACTACAACTGCAGATTTTTTTAATGAGATGGCAAAACTGTAACCGTACATTGGGTACTTCACAGTAACGTGGAACTTTAGGCTGATGATGATAAGTCTCAACTGGTACCTCCTATGGATTGATTCGAAAAGGACGTAGTTAGCTTCATTATTAAAATGCAGCACTTATATTTGAAAAGTGGTGATATCAAACATATCAATAAATGATTATCGTAGACACCTTTCGGAACATTCTAGTGTAATACGATCCTAAATTCACACATCAGTTAATCGTTTCTCAGATCTACAGACCTATATAAACTCCATACCTTCAGATACTGTAGCGAAGACACTGTCAATGTTAGCTGCAAAGTTGCAGTGTAATTTTGAATTAAGGTTAACGTGTAAGGTTGACTCTACGGGACGATTTCGGTATGTTTGAAATATTTGACATGTTTGAAAGTTAAATAATATTTAATATATTTTTTTTCCATTTACAAAACAAAATTTGAAATCCGAATTCAGGCTTTGGGCTAACAAACATCGCATGTGTACAACTTTGCTGCTTCAATTGACAATCTGATTTAATTATCACCTTCCTTTCATGCTGTAACTGTGACAAAAATGGTATCACTGGCCAGTATACGCGCGTTTCGCTCATCGCATACACCTTCGGAACGAACAAACAGACTTCCTTTTTGATGTTCGATCGTTATCACGAAACTTTCCGTTTCCCATCATCCCATTCCAGCGCATACATCCGAATCACATCCGTTGCAACTGGAAAAATGTGGTTCGGAATACAGGGGTACACAGAAAATTGTTGATGCATACATTTTCCAATTATTGGGGTGCGCGATCGATGAGCCAATGACCGGAGGCTAATAATGGTCACCCATAAAATATTCAATCGAATTTCGTTGAGCCTTCACCCATACATATACACACATGCACACAAAATGATTCCCGAATCATAAAAACGAAATACTGTTCGCATTGGGTACAGAATTTTATACGCTGCCATGCAGTGCTAAAGGCCAATAATTGCGAGTGCAAAAGAAACGATACCAACACCGGAGTTGAACTATCCAGAATCTGCCTTCCTTTTTCGTCGTTTTTTTTTTTTCTTTATAACATTACGGATATGCATTTTGCACGGTTGAATGAAAAACCCACTTCGCTCACAGCGACTACACGCTTTTCATCATGCTCTTTTACCCCCACTTGCACAATTTGTACAGTAGCCAAAAGGAAATTTTAATTTCCCGAACAAAACTACGAAAACCCCACGAGCAAAATGTCCATTATTGTTATTATTATTATTGAAATAAAAATGCATTAATGGGAAACACACACATATATATACATAATAAAAACACAGGGCGGATTGTTAAACGCGTGACCAGAAGCAAAGCATTGTAGCGGTCCTTTTACTTCCCCAGAGTGTAGAGGAAAATTGATTTTTAAAATTTATTGTCTTGAAATTGTGAGCGCCATCAGCTTTCGTGGTGCAACAGTAGGTAGCTTACCGGCTGACCGGTAGAGTGGACCAAAATTAATGAGTTTCGTATTGCCCAGTGGCGCTGCAATGACCGTAGGTGATCGCCATTTCGTGCCGTCGTGTTTGCGCGTTGATTCATGCTCGAATAATGCACGTGCATGCTAAGGGTCCCCGTCGAGTGTGGTGGCCACTCGAAACGGTGCATATCCCGAGCGGTTCGCTGGTGGTGTGAATGTAAAATTAATTTTCACAATTATGAGCTGAGACGAGCATCATTGCTCTATTTGCTGTATACCATTTTATTCATCCCTGCTCGAGTCCCATCTGTTTTGGTTGCGTTCAAGTGCATTGCAAACCAAACCATTAGTGCGTGTTGTATATTATTTGCATGGCATGATTTACAAGTACCCGCGAAATAAAAACAGCGATGGCGCGAATGGCTCATTGTAACGAAAAATTGAATTGAAAATAAATCAATTAATGTTTGCAATTATTTCAAAATTGCCTCTTAACGTGCGCACCATGAAAAGATTGAATAAGTTTAGCAGATACAGCTTGGCAAACATACATGGAAATTACTTTTCTTACTAAGAAATTAATTGTATTACAAGAAAATATCATCAACAACTGCTAACGCTTAATGGTCTCTTAAATTGCACACTGTCGACACGTGCCGTCATCTATGAATCCAATATCACTGGCGTATCTATCATTCTGGCCGACGCATCCAAGACAAAACTCCATCACAACTGCGAAAGTATATAAGGCCGGCTCAAACAGACTGCATGAGCTGGATCGTCGTGATCGTATGTCACTAGTGTTAAACAGGATTTGAAATACATTTAAGATGATGGCACTTGACTATTGATAATGGTCTCTATCCCTTGACCATTTGGTCGGAATAACTAATGAGGTTGTCAAAGTATTTGACACAACCTATTCCACGCGCTATAAAGAAAGAAGGCGCCACAATCACAAGCGCTGCATATGACGATCGGTATAATGGAGTAATAAGTTTCGAACGCGGAATATTATTAGACACGAACAGTTAGGAGCATTACTCCAAATTCGGATGATTTCACGATTCTATCGTGTACGGAGATGGAAGAAGTGGATCTACCGCTTCGTAATCTTTTCTGTGATATGCCAAATTATGAAATGTTGGTAGAAGGTTGATCAGAAAGATGACAAAACAATCTTGACAGCCAAACAGTAAGACAACTCAACCGATTATGGCACAGTCTGCGCCTGTTGTCAAATCCGCTCAAAAATCGGTCTGATGCGATCTGACGCGGTTTGGTGCGTGTAGTTTGAACAGTGTCAGCCTCAGTTCATAACAATGTTACGAATGATGTTTTATCATTGTTTAAAGAGCAGATTGCACCAAAGTTTGACTGCAATGTAGAATGGACATAAAACAACAACAAACGCAGCGTCAAACCCATTTCAACGGATGATATCAAGCCGTCGGACGCGGTTTGTCCAGAAACGATTGGGTGGTCTGGGAACCACAGATTATAGCGACGCCTGCTATCGAACTTCGTGTGTACTTTGGCTGTGAAGCATTACGAAGAATATCTGGATTAGCGAATAATTTTCGAAAGTTCATTCTCATTCTTTTCCCATCTTATATAAGCGGTAGATTATGTCATATATTGAAATTCCAATCGTTATACATAGATTCGCTTTCTCGTATCTATGTAATGGTTTGGTGAAGTTTTAGTTTTAGTATTTCTGCTTGCCTTGTTCACAATCACTACCAAACTGATTCAGAATCAAATTGGAATCTGCACGCAAACAACTAAGCAGTACATAAAAATAAGTCGTACTATCGATAAAATTTTATACATCATATACACCCCTTCATATTAAAGCAAACAATCACGCTGGCCACAGAGAATACACCCAACAGCGCAGGATAAATATAAATTAGAACAATTTAGCTCACTCCATCAATCATCTCTTGAGCGGTTGGCAAAAATACCTCCACAATGAGTTATCATACCGATGAGCCACTTGAGGCGATGCCTTTTTCTGCCATATCAATTCCACGCCTGGTCTCCGACAAGCATGTCGATCAGCGCAGAAATTGCAATCAATTGAACTGACACACAAGCGGCATCATAACAACAAGGCATCTTTCAGCATCGGGGGTCAGATAAAAAATCAGCCAACAGATCCGTCCGCTGATTTCACCGTAAGAGGGCATCCTCCCTTCGCAGAGGGGTTTCAATTTGTGTTCATTTACGACAGGGATTCTGTTTTGCTTCGGTCGACCATGTTTGGCGCGATGCCGCCCTAATTTCCCATGTCGAAACCTTCAAAATCCATTAGCAGCGAGCATTACTCGCCGGAACGATGCACTGTACTGGTCCGGAAGGCATCGGATGACCACTGGAACAGACACATTTACCCAAGAATGTGGTGCCATATCGATCAATCACGGTGTCGTCGATATGACGGTTCACTTGTCACTTGGACGGTTTCGAACTACTCTCTAATAATTGACCTGCATTGTAACTGTACAGCATGAGAGTAGTCAGGCAAGCGACTTCCTGGGAGAACACAGTAGCCTGAAATGGAGCATTTCTTACAACACTGTGCTTGAGCAAAAGCTGGAGTTTAATAATAAAGTTAAGATGGTTGTTTTTTTTTTGTTGCGTCGTAGAAGTGTGGTCAATGTACAATCCTTCAAGTACAAGTAGTACACCCTAATAACGTCACAAGTGGATTGACCAACCATTTTCCAATGAGTATCGACCGGAAAACCAGGTTGAATGGTACCAGAAAAGCAATCGAAAACTTCCCCCACTCCAACACTCATCTTGGTTTCAAGCATATTCTCGTCGGGAAGTTTCTGTTCGCGGTAGAATGTCGGTGCAAAAAGTTGCACGAACTGCTATCAACTGTTTTCGAGTGTACCCGCGGGATCGACGCGGGAAAACTGTTGGCGGAAGGTCGCATTCTAACCATCAATCGCCTGCCGTCCTAGTGTGCCTGTCTATGGCAATTGAAGCGAGGAAAAACTAGCATGCTCAGAGCGAGGGTAGACAATCTGGAGATAGTACTTTGGGGAGAAATGGTTCAAACTACGGGGGGATTTTCAGGGAAAACTTATTCCTATGCAGTTCCCTTTTTTGTTGTTTCACCTAGCAAGCTGGTTTCTCCGGTCCGCTTAAAAACTTTATCCCTGACAGCCCGCAACATGGACGAAGGTTTTCAAATGGTTTGAAAAATATAAAAAAAAAACTTTTGATAGGAAAGGACGCATGAAAGATCTAGCAGATGTGGAAGAAGATGCTGAAGAAGTGTAAAAATCTCGGATTGCTAAGGATTCGACACCTTGCGCCCCTCGTTCCACAGAATTTACGGGTAAGTCAGGTCCGGTCTCTCGGGGAAGTTTTTAACGCTTTTCTACGGCTTTTCTTGCCGTAGACACTCGCCGGACGGGCCTTCTAATAAGCAATAAAAATAAAAACAGATTACCACGGTCGTAAGAAACAATCAAAAAACGTTTTGTTGTTGTACACGCTAAAAGTCGTGAGACATCAGACACATGATGTGCTATCCCAGACACACCCATGGTCATGATGGGAAAAGAAGTAGCACGCAACACAAAACATGTTAGACATGGAACGAACAGTATTCCAAGCAGCACCGAATACCAATTTCAGGACGAATAAATTAATAACAAAATTATACTCCCACACTCATTGCGGGCATCCATTTGCCCAAATCCTTGGACATCTTTTGGAATGAGCTAAAGCCGTCGTCTATCCGTACCGTCCATCAAGGATCCTAATGGAGCAAAAATGCCCGTGCACACATACACACCGGGGAAAATGCCCGAATTAAACCACCGAAATAAAACAACACCAGTCGGGACTTCCGGCACAGTGGAAAGAAGTTATTAAATGGGAATTATGAGATTACGACACCAAGCACGATAAAAAATCAAATTTTATCACTTTTAACAACCGCGGCCGTGTACGGCAGCGGGGTTAAACTTTGAAAACCGAATCAAAATTTGTGGTCTGTGTGTGTGTGTGGATAAGAGTGTAGGTGCGTTTGTTCTTCGTTCTCGTTTGTGTTGCAATCATTCGTGAAACTTTGCATCGACAAAGAAACCAAATCTAATTTGTAGCTTTGCGCAACGAAATCAGAATTTATACCGATCGGTTAGGCAGAATCGATACGTAAACCTTCCTTTTTAAAAAGGGTAAAAAATGGAGTAGCCTTTTATAATTTGCATAACTTAAATCAAGGCGCCGATGAAGGATACGTTCTTGCAGCGACAAACCCCCGTTGAAGTCAACCGTCAGAAGGAAAGGAAACGTAACCTCTTTGTATGCCGCAGCTCGGAAGGAATTTGTGTTGGGAATAAAGAAAACAAATCTACATATATTTTCCTTTTCTCCCCTTTTTGCACCATTTTCTACCCGCTGGAACTTAATGGTTCTGTAAAATCATTGGATTATTCTTAACCACCCAACCGAACGTTACTATCTCTCCTACCCGCGAGGGATCGCTGTACAGTGCTGTGGTCCTTCTGGGAGTATAAATCATACACACCCGCAACTATGGCTGGGTTAAGATCTCGATCTGTCCGGGCGCTTTACGGCGGAACTTCTCATGGCACCGACGACGAAATGGGCGAAAAGAGGGTCTTTTTAAATTTTAAAAGCATTTGCCAATTTCCACTTCACGCGCACTAATTAATGTAGATGAGCGTACGAATGAATTCTAAATGAGCCGCAGTCGCATCCCCGCTCTCCGTTCTCTGCCCTTCCTCCCAAAAATCCACCCATTCAGAACCCAAACCGAACGCAACACAAATAATAGTCACCCGCTATTCATCTTGTTGCCCCTAAACCGAAGAACCGAGACCATAGGAGACACACTGAAAACCAGTTAAACCATTCGCTACCACCGCGCACTGTGCCAACTGATATATGTGCCCCTGCGATGTTTCGTTGCGTTTTGTGGTTTAAATCGGATTTGTCTTTTATTTTAGTTTCCTTTCGACTGATAAAGTTATTGTTTGGTGAAAATATCTAAACGCTTTTGGAATAAATTTGCGCTCCGGTTTTTTTTTTCGCGACAGAGATACCGCAATCGCACAACACAACGGAGGGTAAATGAAGACCATTTAGGAAAAAAAGAGCACAGAATGAGGGAAGATTTATTGCAAAAGGTAGCCGACGCGCCAGACGCAGACAGTGACCCTTTCAGTGTTTGTCGAGCGCACTGTTATCAAATATTTGCCAGCGTGTCTAGCAGCGTTTTTCGAGCAGGTCCTAAATAACTTTGCAGCTGGGAATTAAATTACTGCGGGCCTCAATAAAGGCCATAATGAAGATGCTTACACCATATGCCAGATAAGTGCAGGTTTACTAATTAAGAAGAAAATTCACATTACTTAATTTTATTCACATTACTATGATTAAGTTTTCAGATAATAAAGTAATTAAATGAAACCCGAGATATCTTCATCTTTAGCACAACACTAGTTTAAATATCACTATAAAAATTTAATTTATAGTAGTGACATTGAGCCACCACCGGCACAGATCTTGGTGGTAGAACCGTAAGATAACTGACATGGAATATTTTTACAATTCTTCAGCTAAGCTTATAATGTTTACTAAACCACTTTTATCAGAAAAAAATCTTACTTCAAACGCATAGAATATGAATTGAATTGAAATTTTTTTTTTTTTCGATATATATCTAGACGTCTAAGGATTTCTTAATGCAAATAGCGTCCTTGATCCATATTTTAGGAAATTCTTCAATGTACTAGAATGTTTTGTGCCATTTAATTTAAGATATCGTACCTCTGGGATGTAGTTAAAAAACTTTAAAACAGTATAAAATGCCCTGAAGGCCATATTGGTTTATTCATATAACCATCACTGAAGCTGCCTTCACAACCACCGCAGGATAGCAATAACCGGTACTATCACTTGTTCTATAGATCACAGAAAATGCCTCAAACGTATACGCCTCAAGCCATCATCTTGCAGCAACACATCTTAATGTACCTTGGAGAATTGCACGTTCATGTCGGTGTTACATCAGCACATCTATTGCTTGGAATCCCTTCGAACAGTTTAATCCACCGGCAGAACATACCTCGATGCATTCAATTAATTCGAAACCTGTATTACACAGGATGCAGTTCTATCCGACGTGCATTAAATCGGGTTTAATCAACGTTTCTAACCCATACCGTAAGACACATAAGGTGTCGAATCGGACGTACAGAATAAATTGTTACTGTGTCAGATTGGATTTTGAGATAACCTCCTTTCACTACCGGAGACTCACTGTGGCAAAGGTCAGTCAGCTACTAGCTAATCACTCTCGCAGCTACGAACCATTCGGAATGCAAATTGATCACAACCGTTAATACGTTCGATACGTAGCTAGAAACTGCTATATCTCACACGCTAGAACCGGCAGCGGTTGGTGGTCCCTTCATCGTTAAACGCTAGGAGCTACGTAAAAAATAGCTTGCACACAATTTGCCCAAGAGCATCGAGAAATAAACGAACTGAATATTTTCCATATTGCATTATTAATTGCACGATAATGCGCCACTAACGAACGAACGCAAACGGAGAGCTTTCGGAGTAATCTTATTTTACATTTCCATTTTTTTCCTTTTTTTTTAATTTCTGCCTGTGTGCATAGCATTGGATCTTTCGATGCCAAACCGGCTGCTGCGGACCTGCAAACAGAGAACGGGGTGAGTTTGATTAAATTATGTATTCACCAATCATTTCCAACTGTTCCGATTTGGGCCTTATCCGTACCATGACATTTAGCATCGCAACACTGGCAGGCGCAACCGGCGGGAGTCCATTCAATGCTCGAGAGCTCGGCACGATAAATCCGCACCGTGCACATAAATAATTAAAACTTAAAATGGCAAATTAATTTTGCATTAGAAATTTAAGGCATTATCCAGACGGGCGACAAACGCACCTGAAAACCTTCACTGTGGAACGGGGTGTTTCGAGCAGTACACGAGAACGGTATGCTGACAATCCGCTGTAAGGTTGGGAAAGTTTTCTCATTTTCCTCTTCTCGTTAGCAGCAGCAGGACAAACACACATACACACGCCGGTAACGTACACCGATGGTGCTCCCGGAGTTCTATGGCAGAGTTCGTGTTACTTCCGAATCGAATTACTCAAGGCGCACAACATCCTGCTGCCAGCCAGGGAAGCACAGGTAGCAATAGTTTCCCACCAAAATGCTACCATCTCAAACATCAAAGGAATATTGTTTATGAGGGACGCGTAATTCGTACTAGCGTAAACGCAACATACCGGAAGTGGTTCACGGCAGGCAGCAGACTCTCTCAGCACGGGAATTACAGATGGTAAGCCACTGGCTGCAACGACTAACCGTTCGCAGAGGACGACGTCAGGAAGCTACTTCTACTGCCGGGTGAACTTTCTTAGACAACCACGATGACACGGAGAGAGAAAATTAACTTTCCACCGCCAAAGAACTTTGATGTCGATCTATTGATAGGTGCAGACATCCACCCTGTGGACCGGCAGCAGGTGAAAGCGGTGGGACCCCAATGCGGTTTGACACCAGATTTACTGTTACTGATACGTGCATTGATGTGGTGGTGGCGCTAAGCATCGACTGGAGACACCTTTTTGTGGGATATGGTTTTCTGGGTGTGCTTGGCACATTGAACGACGCAACAATGATGTGCTAAACCAAATAAGGGACTATTAATGAGTAAATCAATTTATAAGAATGGTGTAGATTTATGTTTTAAATGACAGCACTTAACACAGGTACTACCACGACTTTGATTTACAAAAAATACAGAATAATGGGTGACTAAACCGGTTAGCTTCATTAATAAATAGTCAGTAATTTTTAAACAAATTAAAATATATTTTTTTTAGAAAAAATCTTGGATGATTACTTTCTAAGGTTATTTATTCTAATTTTGGTATTGGTTTTGGTTGATTAAGATAAATTCCTCATAAAGTACATGGCTCATTAAGTAACAAGGACAACAATGGTTGAAACAAATTCGAAACAGTCAGTTTTCGCATAGCGGGCAATTAATAAATTAGTTTGATATTTATAGGTATTTTTGTCATTTTAAAGCTGTTTCAGAGTTTCCAGCTCTGATAAAATGTAAGGTTTTTGATAATTATTTTAAAATCAACTATTCGAACTATTATCAAGAAAAGAGAATGGTTTGAATGATTCAAGCGCATCACCTTTCAGTCGCGATCATAATTTGGAATAAAACCTACAATGTAGACTTGTCAAGCGCTACAACCACTTTATGGTTGGTCTTGGCAATATTCTTAGCCATGTTGCAGGAATCCTCTGAAACGCTCACGGTCGAGCGTCGTCGTCTGCCAATTTGATATCTTGATAACTATTCTGGGGGCCGCATAAACGCCATAACTCCATCTCAAACGCACAGATGTAGCCGACCTAAAAACACTTATGGACTGAGTCATGCGGTGTCATTTTCATGACATGATCATTCGCTGTACGTTATTTTAGTTCATCATACATCTCGTAGAGCTCGTCATTGCAGTGGCTACTCCATTTTCCTTCCCCACATACGGGGCCAAACATCCTTTTGAGCATCTCTCACTCGAACGCGACTAAGAGTTTCGTCAGACAAATCCTTGTCTCAGAAGCGTATGTGAGTACCTCAACTACAGTCAAGTCTCTCTTACTTGCAAGCTGAAGTGACCGTTATCTTAAAGGGACTTATAGCTCTGGGAAGCAAAAACACTTGATTGGTGTACCATTTATGTATCGCAAAAGTCTTCAACCATACTCTGTAAATGCAGTCATCATGAGCTGTCATTGGCAAACACCGAAACACGGCTACCTTAGAGAGACATTGGTGTATAAACTTCACGTGCAGCTTACAGCATGCCATGTTAGGGAGACTTTGCAGCTTTGAGAGACATAAAATGTATTGGAAATGACTGTCAAAAATGTTCATCTTAGGGAGGCTTGCTATATTTGAGACAAACTACATTAGGGAGTTTCTAGAATATAGTCTTTATATAGTCCCAGCATTGTGCGTTGAAAGTAAATACCATACAACTCTAACAACTGTAACAATACATATTTAGAAAAATTACATGTCTTTGAGGATATTAAATATTTGACAAACTACACGTACTAAATTTCACAAAGTGTTCAATTAATAAACAAACTTTTAGACAATTTTGAACTTTGCTTTCATAGATTTAGATGTTTGTAACACAATGTAATACTCAACAGATTATGGCCAAACAAAACATAATAAACATTCTTAAACAAACAAATCGCAGAATTGCGAATTCTCTAACGCAACAAAATAATGCGCTCTTTCCACAGCGCGAATTAAAACAAGTTTCACAAAGCAGTACACATCGAACAATACAATCGTGAACGATCGAAAGAGACAAGAAAACGAATGACGAAACGAATGCATTACCATTGAAAGAACAATACTATCAGTGCATCTTGAACCGTTTTGTCACAATTAAAAAATACGCTGTCGAACATGTAAAGTGTGCGCACGAATAACCACACGCACCGAACGCTGCCCGCCCGGGTGTGCATAATGATGCATTTTAAGCGTAATTGCATTTCAATAGTTTGCCGCATAGCTAAAGCCTTTGTTGTTCGCTCCCGAGGTGTCGACGGATGATGTAGACCGCCACACCACGTCCATCCATCCCGCACGTCCCCCAACCAGTAAGGGTAGGAACTCATCCAGACGCGACTGAAGAATAGTGTGCGGCTCATTAATTACACATGAGTCGTAATGGGCTGTCCACTGCAAAACGTGTTAAGTCTGTTTCCGATACACGAACCATGGTAGGTACGGGTGCTGCATAATACACGCCGCGTTTCGCGCTTCATTTGCCAGTGAGAAACACGTCCACCTGGACCTGGAACCTCCTTGCGTCCCAGCGATTCGCTGCCACGTTACACTGACGAACGAACGTGTCATAGGTTCCGGCACCTGTCAACACGCCACCGGACGGGGTGTGGTGCCTTGCTGCACCAGCACAGCAAGTTCACTTTAAGCAGCACCGCGAACCGTGGAGGAGTTATTATTTCATGCACCAAAACAATAAACAGGGCAAGAGCGCGCGCATTAAAAAGGGCACACACACACACACACAGTTAACGAATAAATCATCATAAAGTGCAGTGCCAATGCAGTCGTCGATGTCGGTGAAATGTGTTTTCCCACAGCCCGCGGACGCTGGTGCGGTAGGCTTTGTGGGCGCCCCTGCATTCCAACCGACAATCGCGCGGTGTGCTGGCCGCCGCGTACACCAACTATCGTCATCATCATTATTCTGATAGCGATAGAGTTGGAAGTGAGGTTGGACATCGGGCAATATTATCAATGCCATCGAGTTGTCCATTCAATTAGCACAAACCATTTTACTTCGCCTCCATACTGCCAATGCCAAGCACTAGCAAACTGCCACCCCATGCCGGGTTTGCCCGTTAATAATCGTTAACGGCAACACCATGATTTGCATCACCCGGCAAAGAACATCAGCCGCATTCGTTTCCATCTGATGATGTCTTCCGATTGTCGTCAGTGGAGTGTTGGAGTGATTTTTCCATCCTCGTGCACATCGTGCACATGCACTGCAACGTAGAATGCAACAAAGCTGCACACAACCAACGAAAGCGAATCCCTTCTCCAACACTCCAATGCAAAGCATACATTTTAGTGGTTTCATTTAAGATCTGGTCGATTATTTGATTAGCCTCGCCGTGGTGCGGGATGAGACGCAATCCCATTTTCCCGCCAAATTGCCCAAATCGCCAAGACGCACCGAAATGTGCCTTTAATTTGATAGCTTTTAATTAGCAATAATTTTGGCTGCGGCAAACGACCCCGATAGTTGGCCGTTAATCCGACATCTCCACCTCCACCAGCCCCGGTAGTGCCGCTGGTGAAGCAGCCTGTTTTTATTTCCAAATTTTCCTCCATTTGAGTAGTGTTCCGTATTTTAAAAAGCAGTTCCAAAAACAGAGCCGTTAATTTTGGTGCTTCTCGCTTTTTTTGTTTTGATTCTCCCTTGCATTCCCTGTCGAATTGCGCTTTCGATGGTTTGCGAGCATTTTAAGTTGAAATCGATTTTGCAGGGTCAACTGCGAGAGTTCAAGTAACGAAATTCCTTCGATCGTATCACGAATCACTAGAAGCGTCCGAAAGATAATCGGTACGACCGCACATATATTTCACTCGCGCAGAAATTGAAGGAAATTGTGCCTTTGCTCCCTTTCCCTTGCCCCCCGGTCAACAACCAATGAGAACAAAACCATCCGCCGCCAAACGCAGCGGAGAGAAAGAGAGTAGTCAAGACGTTTCAAGAGTTAAATAAAATATATGTACGATTATAAAATAAGAGACGAACCACGTTCCACCGCGTTTCGCATTCCGGACCCTTGCTCATTTGCGTTCAAAAGCGATTGCGAGAGTATTTTGCCTTTTCGCCAAAGTCCTCGGTACGATGCGTCTTCAAGATATTTATTGCCACAACCATCGTCCGAAACTCGCCGTCAGTTGAAATAAAGCTTGAGTGGAGTTTTGAAAAAAAAAGAAACCAGTCCTCGCAGTATAAAAGTGATAGCGGAAAGAAGCGACAGATCAACCCCAGGCGGGAATGGATTTAGCAAGCGAACGCAAAATAAAAACGAGAATCGGCAGATTATCGATGTTCTTGGAAGAAACGCGCACCGCAAAAATAAAGGAAGAAAACGAAGGAAGCTGCCTGTGCGACATCTTCTGGGATGCTCGTCCGACCGGGGGGGATTGTTGTCGTTTTTCTTTTTTATAGATATTTTTTTTATTTCCACCAAACAGCCCGCACCCGCACGAACGCCAATCGTGAAGAAACAAATTCAGCTTAATTGGATTAGCCCACGGCGGGAGTTAGGCGTCCCGCATTGCCCAGAGGCCCGGAAAAAAGAGATATATACACACACGGTGGCGGCAGCTTGGTAGCTTAAGCTCGTAGAAGTTTTCGATCACCGAAAAGTTTACGACACTCAGTGCGTGAGTCTGTCCAAGAGACTGTGGGTTTGACCGTGGTCAAATTGTAGAATTTTGAGATGTCTATTTCGTCCAAACCTTTTCAAACCGATCCAACAATGACACACCGACGCCGAATATGTGCTGCACCGTCACCAGCACTCGATCCGCGGTCCAAACACTGACCAGAGCAGCAGAATGAAGGATTTATTTTTTATTACTTGCCCGCCGGGCCGGGATAACTTCCTCCAGTTCGGACCCAATACAGACCACCCCGCTTTCTGGAGATGATCCAATGTTATTCGATACAGATTTATTGGTACTATCGGTGTCTGTCATTCGAGGATCAATTTCAACAGCGGGAAACGCATGCAGCCCGGCTGCAAATCGGCGAAAGCTGGGTTGATTTAAATCGTTCGAGATATTTGTTGCGTCCATAAATTAAATTAATTTACGGAGAAAAAGAGTGATAAAAATTCGCCCAACTCATTGGGGTCATGATTCAGTACGAAACAACGATTTATGGAAACTGGACGAGAAGGTATTGAGTCCTTCTCCTGTCAATCAATGTAAGAAAAGAATCGTACGACGGTTAAGATTTAGGTGCTTAATGGTGAGTTGTTGTAAAAACAGCAGCAATTAAAAATAAAAATTGAAAAAGATGAAGTAGTTTTTAATCAGACATCAAGTCGAAATCTTCACGAATTGACCAGTATTGGGTGAATCCTGAACAGATTAATTCAATTATATCTGAAAGAATCTTCAAATTGATTTAATGAATTTGATTCTGTACTCTAAAAGTATCATAAATTCTCAAATTCATTCATCATTCATTCATAAATAAATAAAAAAAGAACAAACTAATACACCCAAAGGTTAATAAATCCTCATAGATTCTTAAATCCTCGGAGATTCTATCTGGAAACATCTTTTCAGGATTATTTTTATTTGTTTTGCTCCTGAAATTATAACAGGAAAACTGAAATTATACATTCCGCAACATAAAAAGAATCAATTTTTTTTAGAGCAAAAGGAAATGTTGAAGAAATAGTTAAAAACGATGTTCAGTAAAATAATGCAAAACAAAAATAAAAATGACTTATGTCATTTGTGATTTGTGAATCATTTGAGAGACGATTTCAATTACTCCTCACTAAAAAATCATATGAATGACTCTTCTCAAACGATTCATTAAGCACAAAACTAGATTTTACTAACTGGCTTAATTTTTTCCTAGGTTTTCTTTATTGTGCATATAATGCAATCTTGGCTAATGAAAAGAAAAATAAGATGAGAAATCCGAAACTCGTAGCATACACTCAGTATACAAAGCTCCTATCACGCACTTATACGATAAATAACCTCTTTCTCACATTAGCCATCTTATCATTAAAATATTCCATTAGAGAACATCTTCAGCTAACGGGATCATTTTAAAGAAAATTAATTATTCAAGAAAATAAATCGATCAGTAGTCAACAGCATGCTCGATAGGCCTAAACTTATCTCCAGCAATTAATGGGTTCACCTTGGTCTCCTGTGAATCATCACTCTGTTTCTAACCTCGATCTAAATTTTGGTCCATTTTTTTGGTTCTTTATCGTACAACTTCTGGCTTCTGTGTTGCGCTAATGGGTTTGCCACAGCATATTCCTACATACACACACACACATACTTCGCAAGTGATGGTTGGAACAAACTTGCAAACTTGAGGTTCACCTTAGAGTGGCAAGCGCACAACCTGGCTAGTGTCCAACAATTTGGCACAAAGGCAAAACGGTCCCCAAAGTTCCGAGCGCTACAAACTAGCCCGGAAGGGTCCTTCCCAACCCAATCCCGTAACGATGTGCCAAAACGGCGGACAGAACTAGGTTCGGAGGTCTGTCCACAGCCCGGGAACAAAATGGAGCACAGCGTCCAATGTGATTTATGACGAGGTCCAGCGTCGACTCAATTTGTCACCGCATTAATCAACGGAACACTGAGCCCAAGCTACCCGAGGTCTTTCCTAACCCCGTTTTTGGAGTGCTCAGGCGCGTGAACATAATTGGGGAATTGAGCTGTCCTGGGTGTGTGCGCGCACTCCTTGCAAGATGCAATGCGCGCTTCCAGCCGAAGACCTGGCATACCACACAATGGCAAAATGGCGTTCGGGGACGGTATCGTATTCGCCCCGAATTGCTTCTGCTCTTTCGCCTATCGCAACGCGTTTGCTAGCAGTGTCGGGGACATCAGGAATGTTAGACGACATCCGACAGCCCGCGGGTATGACACAGAGGCTGTGGTGTTTGGCCCGTATTTAAATTTGCCCCCATCCATCCATTCGGTAGCAGTGTCCAGGGTCACCCAAAAGGAACGGGTGCTAGAGATGGACCGCTCGTTTCGGTCTCGCTAAACGGCTAGCTGTCCCATTATCGGGCGGTTTCTCGAGTATAATTTGCATCTTGATTTATTTGGAGTTGATTGTCGCTCAACTTATCAAATCAACAAAGTTTTGTGGGGTGACGCGAAACGCGCCACCGTGATGATAGCCACTTCGCTTCGGTAGATGATAGCATGCCAGGGTGTTTTTTTCTAAATTTATTTCCTTTTTTCCCTGCGTTCTTCTTCGCGCTACAAAACTCTTTCGGATAGCGCACCCAATACGACACGCTCGGCTCCATCAACCCATCAACAGGGGGGTTGCGTCTATTTGCTCTTAATAGAGTGTTAAATTAATTAATAGCCTTCAAAGCGGTTGATTAAAATAGCGACTGATTAATTAACCACGATAAACTTATGCTTCTGGGAGCGGTTACTTGGTGAGCCTTTTTGTTGTTCTGTGAAGAGGAGCACGGACGATTCCTGCACGAAAGAATCGTAATGAATGACGGCGAATGGGCCCCAAAAAGCAGGCCCAGGCGGTGATCAATATTTATCATGTTATTTTCAATCATTTAACTAAGCCATTTTTTATCGATTTCGATTTGAATAGGAAAAATGAAAACACACAACAACCTAATCTTGTGTAATCGGACTGGAATCTTCAATATTCATTAATATTGATGGTTTCTTCTTTTTTCGCCAAACCGTTGTAAAGTGATGAAGGTATGGAGGCTAGTTCCCGCCCAGAGGATCGTTTTTCACTCCATTATTTAGCTATCGCCGGAGCAGCGCGGTTGATAGTCTTCGTAATGTGTTTTGGTTAAATTACTTCCTAAAATTGACCGACACATTTTCCTTTAGAAAAAAACCCGCTCACTTCTGCCTTGCCGAAAGATGTTTAGCGAACGCGAGAGCCCTTCGGTCTTCCGCTTGGCATCGCAAGCCAAAAGTCATTTACATAAAACCGAATACTCATTTTGAGCCACTTCGACACAAAAGACCTCCCCACGTCAACTCCCTGTTCCATTGGCCAAGCACCGGGAGCCGAAGAAAGAAAGCTAACGAAGAAAACCCAGAACGAAGGCACCGTTTTAGGGTTTGAAGTTTCTGGGCGAAGTCCTAGCAGTAATTCCCGGGTGTGCTTTTTCCGCAGCGGAACCACACGAGAACCACACCAAAATCTTAACGTTACGCAACGCAAACGGCTGCCAGTTCTATCCGTACACCTTTTTTCTTCATACATTCTCACGATATAAAACCGCGCACGCGGGTGAAAGAGTTAGCGTGCAGCTTCAAGAACCACCGAGAAACCGAGCCCGTCAGTCAACCACAGGCGGCAATGTAGCTCCTACCGACATTCGCCACCACTTCGCCCTTGCCGCAAAAAAAAACCTTCTACAACACGCTTTAAGCTGCTGCACGGCAGCATAATTTATTCTTCGTTAACAATAATCAAATAACCGAAAACCGGGCCCAAGAAATCGCTCCAAAACCTTCCGGCCGGAAACTTATCTGCGTCGATCTGCTGGTCTATTTTCCGTCCCTTTGCCATCATCAGACACACACACACGCACCAAGGCGTATAAATATTTTCAACCATCGCGGTTCGAAAAGATTTCCCTTACCGCAACCCTGGTTGGAATTGCGTTACCATAGAATATTAAAAACACATTAAAACAGTATGCCTTCTACTTCAAACTGTTGTTAGCAATGGGGATAGGGTTTGTGCCTGTACGGCGTAGTTAAGTAGTCGAAATAAAGCACCACGCACATATTCACAGCGCTTATACTCTACTTTCACTCCATTTTCTAAGAAGCCGAAGCATCAATGGAAGTCGCATCGCATTCTGGCACCGTGGCTTGCGCGACGTTTGTCGAATGTCATCCATTTTTCGCCATCATAAATTATGGCGTGGTAGAAAGCGGAAAATATTTTGATTACATTACCCAACGGAACGACACTTGCCGGTTCGGGTTTCGGTACGAGGGCTCTTTGAGATGAGCTTTTCTAGGAGCTACACATCTCTCGTTCGTTCAGACCATTCCTGCTGCTCCAGACGCGACATTCGAAGAGACATTAGCAAAACAACATACAAAAAAAAACTCAAGAAATGGACGAATGGAAATAAGCAGTAAATTTGGTTACAGCTCAATTCAGGCGGAAAAAAGCTTACAATGTAAAATGTGGCGGAGTGTGATAATATGCTGCGCATCTTTTGATATTGTAAAGGATCTCTCCCTTTTATGACGTTAATTAATCGTACATTTGTTCGCCGTATTTTCAGATAAATTATGAGACTTTGCTGTTTGGCATTTGCCAAGTACAGCATTTTAGAATTAGAATGAATTGTAGCAAAATAATTTAACAATTCACAATTTAACAATCTGCAAAATTTCTTTACTTTACTTGATTTCAATTTTTTTCAAGCATTTTATTATTTTAAAATCGGAAATAACATATGTTTCAATTGCTTCTTTAAGAATATACACACTGACCAATTCAAACTAATTGTGAAAGTAAATACCTATCCTATCAAAACTTTCAAACAATTTATTTCGATCAGGTATTTTGTGAGTTTCTCTTAATTTAAAGGTAAGGTTTAGAAACTACGTTGGCATCATTTTTTTCGAGTACAACGTTTAAATTCAAAATTATTTGTTAAGAGATGAAATCACTGCTTTTCAAAATGCGGCAAAAATTAAGTAAATTAAAATAAAGTAGTACATTGCTGCAGTAAATTAAATTATTAAGTTCAAATTTGACAAGACATTACAGCAATAATTATATCTGAAAAATATTAAAGTTATAGTTATATCAGCCTTTAAGGCCCACCGTTTAATTCAGAAAGAGTGACACTTTTCTCGCTATTGGCGTACTAGTGTTAAATATTAAAGAACACTCCATTATTTTGCCTCACTTGTCTTATAATATTACTTATATCGATAAATGTACATTTTCTTATTGTTGAAATAATTTGCAAAAAAAATTAACTATTAAAAAAATCATGATGGTTTTTTTTTCATGCCTACAACTCCCATGCACGTACAAAATGCTTAATTGTAATAAACATCGAAAATTCCATTAAAACAATCATCAAGTGCTACCGCTTAATCCACAGGCGGTAAGAATGAAAATCCAACGATAGGAAAAAAAGCTCTACACCCAACGATAGTTTCGTGCCGGGTTTTGGGCACAAAAGTTTTCCCGGTAGCGACCCTGCGAGGAGTTTAGTTTGCAAACTTGTACAGAGGGCAGGAAGTGGGCCGTATGTAAAAAGGACGACTGATGAAAATCATTTAACTTTTTAATGAATAAATTTTACCACCTCCTGCGAACGTTGCTAAAGCAAAAATAGGTAAATAGATTCGGTCTACTACTAGTGCGGTGGAAGCAGATAGAAGACGAAACAGTGAACAAGAAAAAAAAGCTTACAGCAAAACTCTCCCCGCCTGTGAAAGAAGGTGACCAGAGGGAAAGATAAGATGAGCCCCCCAAAAAAGGACCAAGTTCTACCGAAAAACTTTGTACCCACAGCAGGAACCTCCTCTGCTGCGTTGGCTGATTTGCAGGACCGAGCTGGAACTGGGACCACCGTACACCAACTCTCGATAAGGCGCGTGCACAGATTTCCTGAATTCTGCTTCCGCCATTTTCCAAGCACGCCCGGTACAAGGGAAACCAGCCGCGGATCGGGATGGAACAACCGATGGGGTGGTAATGAACGGACCATTTTTCGAATTAAGACACTTTCGTGGAAAATCATACAATTTCCCTTCTCCAAGCGAGTTTTTCGCGCTGATTCTGATTCTGCCCAGGTCCATTCCCATTTTTTCTCGTGGGTTCGACCACTTCGACCTGGTACTGGTAGAGGCAGTGTTTTTTATACAACTTTACTTCTGGAGGCATTGCTATGCTACTGTGCAGTTTTCAAAGCATGGCTGAGGGTTGGTGGGCTTTCTAGTTTGAATTGTAAATGAAAACAAGCGCATGCTTCGCTGATTTGACGCGCAAGCAAGGTTTTATCTATTCATTAAGAACAACCCAAATCTGCCACACTATCACCCAAGCATCGCTGATGCCCTTCCCTGTATTCTACAATGCGCGCAGGGTGGCAGCTTTTTCGCGATCAAAATAAGTTATTTTTCCTACCACTTTAGGGGTGGGTGTCGGTAGTTTGCGCTTGACTACACTAAGCAGCAGGCGGATGACGAACCCCGGGCACGGTATAGTGCGGCCTTCATCATATTTCAGATCTGATTAGTGAAGCTACCAGATGGACGGGCTAGTGTCATCCATCTGGCTCCGTCGGCTGCGCGCACTTCGCCGCAACACTGTGCTCCAACAGCACAAACACAGTCTTCAGTGCCTCCCCCTCCCCATATTAACGCCACACGCTGGGTGTGCGTTTGAATTATTTATGCTGCAATCTTCGCGTGCCGGCTACGGTGAGCGGTGGTGACGGTGATTTGGTAGATTTCATTTCTCTTTCTCCTTTTGTCGACGTACGACTTACGCGGCGGTAATTTGATTGAGCGCTTCCTTCGTCGCTACGATAGGAAGATAAGGTACATAACAACAACTCCTTCCTGTCACGGGTGCGCGTGGTTAATGTGGAGAATTTCGAGGCAAATAATTTGCAATCCGGTCATCTGCACCGAAGCAAACGCACTTGCTTGTTTATCATGTTCAGGTTCTCTGTCGTTGAGACTGATTCTTTCTTTGCGCTGAAGACATTATAAATAGAGGCGATGATAACATAGCAGCAAATGTAGGGATATTTTTACGTAAGCATACCAACAACACATCAAGTAGATTATATTAAAAAAAGTATTATATTATTAATGTTTTTAATCTATTTATTGAATTGAATAGAAATTGAAACATTTATCAATCAGATAAGAGAATAACTGGATCCAAACAATTTTCTTCCAAATTCTGTGTGCAGAAGTGCAGGGTTTGAAATTCTAATAGGTTTATTTATTGCTAGTTTATTTTATTTAGTTTATTTTTAGAAGAAACAACTAAAGTGTCAATTAAAATCTGATGAAGATAACTGGGATAGAGTCCACAAGGTGTAAATTCAGAATTTTATAGACAATTGCACAATAGAGAGCATTTACTATGAAACGATGTATAAAACCGTTCTTCGCACGGAACAAAATACCTAGCTAATGCATATAAATCTACTCACACTTGGTTATACTTGTAAGCAAAATAAAATCCTTGTAAGTCAACGGGATCAGAGATTGATAAAAATGTCTTCTGGACCTTAACATTCAATAAGTGATGGCATATCGTAGATAAAAATGTAGCATAAAAGACATTCTTAAACCTTGGCTTGCTGAAATTCGGCTTCATTCATGCAGCGTTTAGGGTTGAGGATCAAGAAATGTTTCAATATACCGGTCTGTAATGTAAATAACTTTGGTAAGGTATTAAAGAATTATAAATTATAAGTGACAATTTTCCATTCTCTGGTACAATCAGCAGCGAAAGGATATTAAATATAGTTGATTGATAGGATAAAACAATATCAAAATGTTCTATCGAAACAACCACCAGAATCAGCGGTAATGTCATACCCGATTGACTACACTGCTAATGTGCCTAATTGTCTAGAACTTCAAATTTCTGCCAATTCCAACTCAATCTTATTCGCAATATCTCAACACGTGGTGATTTCATATGTCTGACGAAGCAAAAGCATTTTGTCACCGTACAGACTATGCATACAGGAAGAGTTACGGTACATTACATCCTGATACGTACTGGGGTAAGCTACGCACCAGGGTACAAAGATGTGTCACTTTGCTTCTTCCACGTGACTAATGTGCCGATGGAAGGCGCTTTACGCGAGAAATGTGATCACATCAGCAACATTTGTTCCTCACTTCTTACTCATCATCAGGTGTATCAGTGGCATCATTAAGCTTACACGGCCTAGAGCTTTTCACTTTCCATTCAGGTAATTACTTTCCGGCTGCTTAACTTTTGTTTATTCCACCCAATTGCAACTGGCTCAGGGTTGAAATAGGATGTTGCGTGACATAAACTACGGCGGTGGAAAAACTTTTCATTTTACATCATTTTTTCCAATGGTGTGAATAATACCCTAAAGTATTATTTAAATTTCAAAATAAACATATCGCGAGCGTGAATTGGAGAGTCTTTCAATACAACATATGTCTTGTTCTAATTTCGAATTCCTAAAGATGCTACAAAGATTGGAATTTCTTTCTTTTCTATTTATTCTACATATTATCCCCTTTCATCGATCTGACATCAGAGTGCTATAAATAAATGTTTCCCATGTTTCCATTACAACAGCCACTAGCGCACATGTGTCATATGACCTTCTTTGCAACCAGCGTCCACTTCTAGCTTCAATCACTGTAACGCGACGATCGGCTAGCAAAGACTCCTCACACATTACAAACGATTTGCATACCCTCCTCTCGCCAGCGAAGAACATTCCTTTCGTGCGCAAGATCAATAGTGCATCGCAGACCACCGGCACAGAATGATTAATCTGTTTGTCTAGATTTGCGCAACAGCTACGCGTCACTGATGCCGGAGCCATTCGGAGCCACACTAAAGCGGACGGGGCGCTAATGTTACCGTTGTCGCGACATACCAATGCACACCGGACAGGTTGGGAGGAGCGTTCGCTAATGTTGAGCATGGGAAGAGCAGTCGCAACACTTGATGCATACACGGTCGCGCATTGCATATTGTAACGATGTCGTCGGTCACGTTCTACACTTACCGTGCCATGATGAATGACTCTCGTACGAGACGCGATGCGAATCCCATGGCCAGAGTGCATTGCGTTTGCGCGACCAGTTTCGTCACGAGAAAAGAAAGCAGCCAGCAAAAAAAAGGGCATCTGTATATGGGCAGTGTGTGGCTGAGCGGTGTATGGTTGTTGCGCCGCCGGCTTGCACATTTCGCATCAAGTGCATCCAATTGGCACAAACGAGCGCATGGCTCTTGGAGTTAATTGTCAATTAGCGATAATACGCCGCGGCGCATGCATGCGATGCAGCTTACCGGAATAGGAAATGATTGATAGTGAGAACCTCCGGGCACGATTAGGCCATTTCAGTCATAAAAGGCGCGCAGGGGTTGTTAAAGTGAATGTGCCACTCTATACCTTGGGTTGATGAGCAAAATGCGCAACACAGAGTTGCATATTATTAATTTGCAATTGTATGTGACGGACTGAGACTTTTCAAAAAATGTTTGATGCGTGAATGTCTCGAATAAATACTGTCGAATAATTGATTTGAAATGCATCTAACGTTATTTAGCTTTTACCTTCAAAAAATCCTTCATCATACACGAGGCATGAAGCTTTTAAAACGCCGAGAAGCATTCAATATAAGTGCCCGAAGCTGTGCTTAATGCATCTAACAAAATCTCCAATAAAACCACCGTCAATTAAAAAAAGCGTTACTTGTGAAAGGCTTCCCGATGCACTGAGCCCAACATGAAGGGATGCCCATCCGATAGACAAAATGTTTCCCCTGTTGCTATCAGATGCAAGGTTGCTGAAATGATAAGATTTACCGGTACTTTGCATACTTCGTCACCAGTTTCATCCAGCAGACACACACCGTATACACATACAAACCTTCATTCCGATACGATAGAAAGCTTCGTACAGGCCCATAAATCCAACCCTGACGGGTTGATGAAATTTATGACAGTGTGATGGTAAAATTTATCACCTGCAACACCGTACGCTACGAACGTTACAGTTACGTTTCGATAATCGCATAATGCAAGCAGCGTGAAAGCAAAACTATCGTCTCACGGCAAAATGTCATATTGAAGCCGCCCGTTTCTGTAAGTGCTAGAATAAACAGGATCAATAATTTTAATAAACAAACTATGTTAAATCTGTTCGGCAAATATTTGTCTCCCAACATCTCTCAGCGTTCGGTGCGCTGGAAAGCTTATGAAGCGCACCCGGTTGTTCGACTTACAGACCCCTACCATCGCTTCGATACCCACGGAACATTCGTGAGTGCTGACTTTACACACATTAATATGTTTATTTTAAGCTGCAAAGCCAAACAATCCGACCCCGAAGAAATCATCATTAAATGATGTCACCAGGTTTTCCGAAAGGTATCGCCTTACCATCCGCACCGGAATGTCGGAAAGTCTTTGTTTTTAATGCCATGATTCAGACCCGCGCAGACTTGCGGGATCTTTGTGGCCAGGCACAAAAGTTGCTGTAAAAGCATTGTGGCCTGGTGTTTGTTTTTATGACCATTCGTGTGCTCCGCGTCGTAGCCAACATATCCGTCATACTCTTGTGGTTGGAAGCCGTCGCGGTGTACATAAGAAAGATCCGCGCCAAAACGATGCTTCGAAACAGTTTACGATGGAACGGGGGAATCTCGGGGCTTTGGCTGTTGGCAGTTGATGAGATGAAAAATTAAACTCAAACTCGAAATAAAAGCAACGCTGCTAACACGGGCTGCTCCGCAATCGGGTTCGAGGTTGCATTCCATGCAGGTCAACCTCGCTTTCGGTGTCGTTTGATGGCGCACATTCCGAACGGAGGGAAATTAGCTCGTCTCGGAAGATGATAATGATAAGCATAACCGAGACGGTTTTATAGCTACATTTTTCACTCACTGCCGCACTGATGGCTATGTAGTATCGTTGGACAAAGTACGTGTAAAACTTCTTTGCTGCCACTTTTGCGATTCACGCTGGCAATTCTTTATTTACCGAACTTACATCATTTGCCTACAAATAGACGTACTACCACTGGAGTTGGGAACCTTTCCGGGTAACACCGTATCGCACCGTCTTTATTGTAGCTGGTCGTATGTACCTTATCTGAAACGAGACACAAACGCAAGCAAGATAAACATTAGTCAACACGCTAAAATACTGGCTAGCGGTAGCGTTACGTGCTAAATATATCTAATTACATCTTCAAATAATCTGCCAGTTTGATACTGAAGTTCCTCACATTTGAAGCATACGTCTAACACGCAGGTGATAATCAACCGTGACTTCTATGCAGAAACGAGTTCGTTCGGTTATTAAGAAACGTCGATGGTAAACATGTTTGTTTGGACCTCAGTTTATCACACTGTGATCTAGTTTTACACTCTTATCGAGTGTTAC
Organism: Anopheles marshallii; assembly: GCF_943734725.1. Lineage (NCBI taxonomy): Eukaryota > Metazoa > Arthropoda > Insecta > Diptera > Culicidae > Anopheles > Anopheles marshallii. The sequence continues at coordinate 63,909,096 of NC_071326.1, read as the reverse complement.
GTTATGTACTTATTTATCAGAAATAAATATCGGAATACATAACATATTAAAACATAACATATTTGTCGCTTATTCATGATTTTTTGAATGCACACAATATCTCATCTCATGTTATTCATGTTTTTATTGGCCTAATTCTAAATATTCCATACATGTGAGCTCGTTCGAATAAATTTGAATTATTCTTTCTATGTCGAGTACTTCACAACTCGAGACAAAAATTGGTGACGCATTCATCTCACTCATTCAAAACTTTATGCGTTAGAGACAAAATTTAACGGCAACGACTTTATATTGTTTGTATAAATTACGTCTATTAATTTTCCTCATATTTTCCTTCATTAACATGAATACTATTCTAAAATATTTGAGAAGACTTAACTCGTTTACAGTTTAATTATTTTTTTTTTCTAGATTAAAGCTCTCGTTATATTTTGTAAACATTAAACAAATAGTCTTAAATGATTTTTAACTCTTTATCCTTCTTCAATCGCTTCGAAATTTAAGGAATAATTGCATACAAAGAAAAAAATAATTCACAAATGTGGAGCAACTACAGTCCCAAAAAAGAGGTCCCAAACCGTCTATAATAAGCCTTTCCCAAACTACGAAACGATTCGCAGAAGACTTTTGCCATAACTTGCCACAACTTTTCCTCATCCTAAAAATACCCAAAACGCACGCACCAATTTTTCTACATAGCCCTACGTTCCTCGCACCATGACAGACTCGGGCACGATAGAGGTTTTGATGCGAATGGGTTCGCATGACGGGTAAATTTGATTAAGTTCCGTTTTATCGTCGATAGATTACGATCGGTAAAGGATCCCACCGTTGTGTGCCACCGCGTGTGCCGGTGTTCTATCATGTCTTTGCGGGGCAGACAGGTCCCCTGTCGATGTCAAACAGCGCACCGGGCGGAATGATGAGTAAATGGATGTTAAAACGCTACGGCAAATGCTGCATCGAAAACACGGAGTCCCCTGCGTGACTAACCGTGATTATCGAGACACATACTTGACGGCACGAATTTGTTTCTTTTCTTTTTTTAAGGTCAATCTGGGCCGTTCCGTTGGGAGTTTTGCTTAAAGTGTTTAAGCTGATTCGATTTTGGTGGTCGGATAGATATCGTGTCAGATTTCGATGGGTAAATATTTAAACAAACAATAAGCATTAAAGTCACATCCACGAAAATAAATATGTTCACGATACATTCGAATTGCAAGGATTTTTGTAACTTTTAACAACTTTAAACTAAAATAAACCTTCTTACATTCTTGCACTACATTGAAGTATTTAATTTTGAAGTCCTTCAAGAAATGTGACGAAAAAAATATATTTCAGCTCCAAGCACTAGACACTCTAGTCACTAGATAGTAGGAATTCTATAACTTAACAGCGGAAACTAACTCTTTCATACTAATTTTTGGGAAACATCTCCATGTTAGTGCTTTCTAGCTGGTCGTCAGTTGCTTTAATTCATATCGACATGCCCCTCGGTTAACGTAATTTAACCAACGCAAAGTGTCCGCAGACAGTTACAGAACCACCACAATGTACACAATGTCCCTTTCATCATCGATTGAAAGAAGGGTAAGCAAATCGAGCACGACGCACGTCATTTGTCTCTTCGATCAATTATGCACGAATGCATACCGTGCTATCGGACACGCACGTCGGACATGTAACCTTTCATCATTTATCCGAACCTAGAGTTTTTGTCAAAGTTGGTTTTTTGTCTCTACCTCGGAGTTTGGTACAAGAATCGCTCAAAGGGGAAATCAAGAATGAAAACGGAAAAGGGGCACTATGACGTCCAAAAAAATACACCAAAGTCTCTCTAAAAGGAAATAGTAACCGAACTTACCACCGGCAACAGCAGTAGATGTAACTTTAATCCATTCTCATTATTTATTAACCAGTGATCCCGCAACTGTGCCCTAAGTCCGGCACATCCGTCACAGCGAGGACAGCAACATACCCACGGCAGTAGCTTTCTACGCGTTTGTTTTTGGAAAGCTGATTAATTTATGTATGTTCATGTGTAGTTTTCACGCACAAGCAACACAAGAGTTCGATGTCACGGTCGCACACCTTCGTTGCCTGCGAGAAATGATCGATCGGTGTCTTTCTTTGTGCATGTCTGTGGTTGCATTTACACCGACCGGAACCGCCCGTTTAGCGCAGGTTAACATGTGTTTCAGATTATTTGTTCGGTCACTGAGCATGTCTCGGGCACATTCATTTCGTCCCAACACCAAACGATTCACGATGGATCATGAAAGCAAGTCAGCAGGTTGTTAAAGGTATTAAGGCATCGCAGTCACCCGAGAACCGATCGGTGACAGTTGAGATCAATGTTTTCTTTGCTCTTCATCTGACGGTCGCTCTCCAAATTGATTCCATTCAGAGCCGCAGCCAACTCTTGAACGCACTCGAATTAATCCCGAAGTCGAAGATCTTAAGCACCAGATTTTGCTGACGCATCGATGGCACTGAAGAGGGCATACTCCAAAATGGTCGCGCACACACACATACACAAAACACACGCAATGTCGCTTTATCGACGTTTATATCCCATCAAGAAATCCTAAATCCTGCTCTGGTGAAGGTGAATAATAGCGTTTTTCTCTCTTCGACAATCTCGCCATGAATTGCAATTGTATAAAACGCACTTGCAAACGCATGGACGCACTCTGGAGGATTCGAAAAGTCGTGTCCAACCGATGGTGGTCCGACTCTGTTCTGTGAAAGATAAAGCTAAAATATCCATCTCTGAAAACATCCAACGCGATTTCGGGACACTGTGGCATATACGTCGAACGAAAGTGATGAAGAACGATCCGAAGCCACAAGAGCAAAAAAAAAATGGCACAATTCAAAACTGCCCGACAAGCTTACTACACCGTCAGCCGATGTTCGAACGAAAGAAAGGCCCCGAAAAGTCGTACGTTCGAAAGCGCTTTCTGACATTGCTGAGCGGATCATAGCAAATGACACGCGAGAATTTCAACTCTTCAAAGAACCGATGATGCTCGATAGGATAGAGCGATAGGGTTTTTTTTTTTGTGTAAAGCCGATGACGTGAATAGGGGTGAATTGAGGCACTGACAGTTTTATTCATGGTGATTTTGACACGCGTGAGAAGTATTTGAAACTCAGCCACGCGTTGAAAAAGCAATCATTGGTACCTGGTTGATGGAACAGGATATGGAAAGAATTTCTCCACGAATATGTGGGAGAAATTATGAGTTATAAACCTGAACTTGTGCAAATTCTGCTAAGTTTTGTACGAGAAGGTATTCATTTTCTTTGGACATCTCTTATCGATTCCCCCAAATTTTAGGACATCAAAAACAATATTGAGAACGCACTTTTGTGTGATAGATTGAGATAGAGATGTACGAGATATAAAAAAAAAACATGCAACTAAATGAAGAATCAAATACCCTGAACATTTGGACAACGACACTTGATCAGAAATGTTCATGAACACGTTGTTCTTCCTACATTTAAGAAGCACTCACCGTCCCAACAACTTGACATTCGGAGGCAAATACAAAAAAAACGAGAAGCTTTTCCGCAGAAAATGTTCCAGAGCGGTTGGAAAGGATGACAGGGGATAAGATTTGCGCAGGCAGGAAGCAAAAAGGATCGTACACTCGGCACTTGGCAAATGGCAAACAGCTAACCGACCGTCGTTGACTATCTAGATGCAGGACGTGACTTGTTAGTCGTTATCTGCACCGCATTCCCTTGCCAGCGGTGAGTGTTTATTGATACTGCGCCGGAGAATGGAGGGTACAGAATGACAGCCACTGCAAGGGAGCGCGCACACACAAAAAAATATCCCCCAGCCCAACCAGCCACAGCCGGAGAGCATGGGAATGAAATGATACCCGTGGACGTTATTCCCTCCCTTCGCACAGATCCTTGCGATTGCCGGGCAGGAAGCGCCTGGCATCGCAACAAGATGATAATCACCCGGTTCCGAGGCAACGCAACACACTTCTAGCGCTCCCTAATGAACGGTTAAGGCATTCGTGTTTTCGTGTATGCCATTCTTTTCGACCGTTCGATCGTGAACTTGTCGTCTCGAAGGCGAGCGATGAATTTTTCTGCTGCGTGCTAAGGTTGAGATTTTAATGTGCAATGTGCGAGGGAAAGGCGGACCCGGGAAGGATGGAACAACACAAATCCCAATGTTCGTATCAGGTGGAATGTTTTCGAGAATTCCTTAAATGAGACACTGCAATGGTTAGTGGAGTCAGTTTCGGATACGTACAGCCACGCCTCATCAACATCTGCGCGCACGGCAATATTCATTTGGCTACAATTTTCTTGCACCAGTCGAAACGTGCACACTTTCTAATGCACACACACACGAGTCAGCAGCCAGCGCAACAACAAAAAAACGTTGCTCGCAAGCCTTTCAGTTCCAACCGTAGCAACCGCAGAGACGCTAACCGGGGAATCTGGATGGTTGTTGCATGCACCGTTTTAAAAGGAAAAACAAGCACACACAAAAACCAACGACCAAGGAAATAAGAATTAATTAACATATTAGCAGTAAAAACACCACCCGTACGCAATATGGGCGTGCGCTCACATACGTATAATCTTTCTCGCAGGCTTTCCGGCACAAACCCCCGACCGTATCAGAAGTATAATTCTTGCCCTCGGGCTGCGCACAGCTTACCCGGGCCGCTGATCGACGATCCCGGGGATGATATGATGCCGCAGGTCTGTCTCGTCCACCGCAACCGATGCACCCAGTGACTACACACACCCGAGGTTTCGATGCGACCTCACAGACAGCCGCAACATGGCGCAACGAGAACACAACACGTGAAACAAGTGGTTCAAAGTCAGCCAGTCGGTCGTTGTTGCTTCTGCTTTTGCTGCTGCTTCTTGCTGCCTGGGGGTAATGTCGTCCATCGTCTCATCGTTTCCGCCGTACCGTTGCAGCCACTCACGGAGCACACACACCTCGTTGGATCGATTGCAAACCTTGCCGAAGCTAGAAACGCGCGCCCCCCTCCGCCAGACCCGGTTGCGACCCAACCGACAGTGGGACCCATGAGTGTAAAATTTATGCTTTGCTTTATGGAGTTGTTTGTCAAAAACAGGCCATTCGTCATGAGGATTTGGAGTGGAGTGCAAAGCGACAGAAAGAGAGAGAGAGAGAGAGAATGAAAACGCAAATAACCGAATATAATAAATTAACGTTCACACGGTTCACCGGACAGAAGTTTTTGAAGAACGAGAACAAACCATAAATTAAAATTATCGTGAAAAGCCTCGAAAACATTTTATTCACCCTTATTTGATGCACAGTTTGTTAAGGTATGTGGCCATAAATTGCAGCTCCAGTATACCGAAAGCATTTTATAGTTAGTCTGATGTCGTGTTTTCTAAAAATCAAATGCAATATAAATACAGAATAAAAAAAAATACCATCGCTCCTCCTCGTACAAAGATATTTCCTGTTAGTAATATAAACCTTAAGCTAGCACTACTTTCAAAGTAAATAAAAAAAACCCTCAAAGTAAGTGATTGCAAAAGAAACAAGGAAAAAATGCATCAGAAAAAAAACATAGGAGACAGAGAAATAAAACGATACCAAAGCTTCTTTCGCAGCGTAGAAATGATAAAACAAGATAAAAGAAAAGATGAAAACAGAACCAAACGGAACGAACGAAGCCGTGTGAAATGGATACACGGGGAACGTGGTGGAGGTTTCGCCACGTAAAACGAACCCCCGGTTGCGGTTAGCGATGCAGAGGCTATAAGAAGCCAAACGAGAGTGCATGTGGACAAAGTGTGGAGACAATAAAGCAAAAATCACCTCACAGCTTACCGACACTATCGGGCAGAAATAGTGTTGGGCAGTGGGATCCGGATCGGATTCCGGGATTCGATTCTCGGATCGGATCAATCCGGATACAATGTTGAATATTCGGATTTGGGATTGGGATCCAAAACAAGCGTCCGGGGCTAGATCTTTACGGGTCACGATACTTCAGGACGAGAATTCCGGATTGGAGTACAAAATCGTTTTTTCTTTATCTTCACACCAACCTCAAGAAGTCTTGTGACCTGCCATTTATGGCTTTATGTGACTTTATTTACCCGTAGCCGGATAGTCCGTCCTGTGAACGGGGATTGGTCCGGATGGGATTTTGGTCTGGTCCGTTCGTGTGAAGACCCAAAATCTGTCATGATTAGAACTTTTGGGGGGGATTGGGATCCCCATTTTTTATTAGGTGCATGGATTTATTCCCTGTGGATCTCAATCTAACTTATTTTGTTGATGTTATACAAATCAAAACAAAACATGTCTATGTAAAAACAATATATCTTCTTCAATTATGGTGAGTTTTGAAAAAAATGTAAGGAATTAATGCATCGCTAGAGGAGTTTACCATAAATTATCAATCTACAATACATGAACTCTCTCTCTTTCTCTCTCTCTCTCTCTCTCTCTCTCTCTCTCTCTCTTTCTCTCTTTCTCTCTCTCTCTTTCGTTTTCCTTCTCTATGATACATATTAAAATTATCTTTTATATCATACATAAAGATATACATCGTTTGTTTTGTTTCCGACGAAGGATATGGATCGGATTCGGCGGATCGAACCCGAGGCGAATCTCTGACCGGTCGGATCGAATCCCACATTGGAGGGATTTTTCTCATCACTAGGCAGAAGTGCACTAGAGTAATGCATGGCTCGAATTGATGTTTCGACGACCCGGCTATATTCATACGGCCGGGTGCGGTAAGAATAATAACAAACAACAAAACCAAACATCTGCAACCCCCGGAGACGGCTAAAGGAAGCCAAAAAGCTTGATATTGCGATGGAGATTGCAAAGCGCCGACGACACGCTCAAGGCTATGCTTTTAGCATCCCCACCAGTCTCCGAACAGGGGAGTGGGAAAATGGCGAACTAAGGAAAGATACTCAAAGTTTAAAAAAACACACACACACAACATTCTGAACGATAAAATTCACGAAGCACGGAGTAAGGAGAAAATGCGAAATCACTTTTTACGCTCATTTCTACTTTGGCGTTCTGTTTGCATTGCTGTAATCAGCAGGAAAAGAGGTCCCAGAATCTGATCGTGCCACGGCGCAGCACCGGCGAACGGAGAAGCGGAAGTGTCGAGTGCACGAGTTAAATAAAGTCTTTTGCATTCCTTTGTGCAGTCCGTTACCTTTGCCGGACGACCATTTTCACTATCTAGCAGATCGGGCAACATTAATTGACATTACTTTCATTCGGTTTTTTTGCCAGTTTTTATGTGATAAGAAGAGTTTGTGAAGCTCACCAGAGCAGAAGGTCATCTTGCTCGGGAACGGGGGCGCACTCATGTCATGGGCTCCAACAACAACAGCTCTAAACCTCATTTATTTTCGGGATTAAATTCCTGCCCACCTCCCGCGATTACCGACCCCCGCCCCTCTCCGCCAACGAAAAAAAAACGGGTTAAAAAATAGCCCTTTGACTTCCCTGTCGCCATGCCCTAAAGGCAACACATGCTTTAGATAGGGGAAACTGCAAAAACAAACACCGAACACCACTCCACATTCTAACCGTGCAGCGCGCGTCTATGTTCTGAACCTTGGATTTTTCCACCTTAAAAAACAGTTCACTAACTCTTCTCCAATGTTTTGTGTCCAATGCGCGAGATCGGAGATTTGCGCGCCCGGCATCAGGGCCAGGTGTGTGTGTGTCTGTTTGGGGACGTTGCGGCATCTGGATATCGAGATCTGGCGGGTCGAACACCGGGGTGAATATAGAACCGCCCAGCCGTTTCTTCTTGGACGCCGCCCGGTTCTAGGATGGCCCGTCATTAGCGCACCGGTAGAACCAGTGCAAACACACACAGCTAGGAAGGAAGGAAGGGAGAGTAAGGCCAGAAGCGGTGGGAGTGAAAGGAAAAAAAGCTCCCGAACGGGTTCCACAGGACCGGGAAAACTTGTTTCTAACTTTTTGTCGTGCCCGCGCTCGCACTCCAGGCGGTCGGTGTTGGGATCATTATAATTTCAACGCTTCATTTAATATCGTACTACCACTGGATGGTTGGTTTCTGGAGTCGAGACCGTGCTGCCGCAGAAGCATAAGGGCAGGGATCTTGCAAACATTTGCAGAAAACGCCACGGTACAGGTGGAATGCTCTCGGCCACTGGATCGCTGCTAAAAACGGACGAGGACAGTTTTATAGCCTTCTTTTTTCGCCGTTCGTTCGTGTGCTTCGCAAGTCACCTCGTCTACTTGAGGCTTGATACTGGTGCGCTGTGTGTGTATGTGTGTATGTGTGTTTGGCAGCCAAAGGCAATCCAACTGATATGGAGCAAGGACCTACAATTACTTGTGCTCATGGCGGCACGATACCGGTCAGTAAATTAAAAGGTGTATGACAGCGAGAATTGATTAGTAGGTACCCCAAGAACAACTGCATGTATGCTTTAAAAGGCACTGCTCATTTGGAAGTCAACGGTGGTACCACACAGCGTTGAACAGGACGAGGCGTATTGACCGGAACGATTATCAATCCCCAAAAGCGACACCCTCTTTGCGATAAATATGTTCAACACAGCATAATAGATCAACGCTAAACAACGCCACACTGACATTGTGCGACACGTTCTAAACCGATTAAAATTTACTCGATGACATCTCATTCTTGTAGTAATTAGTGCTGCTAAACTATTTCGGGGAATGGTTCATTCTTCTTTTTTTTTACAACGATTTTCTATTCCATTACCCGGTGAGGTTTTGGGTTCGGTGGTACTAATTATTCATTAGACCACATGACATATCGGTCCGAGCTCTGGTCCAAAAGTCTGGTCCGAACAGCGACAACATTATACCCAACCGTAACGAACCCTCGCCCCAAAACCGCTCACTCTGCCGGCATCGTAACGAGGTAAAATAATCGATTTCAATTACACGCCAAAAACATTCCAGCGATCGGTGTTTCTGGCGTGTGCCGACGAGAGTAGTAAATCATGTACCCTAGTACTGGCAGGATGGAAAGGTGTATCCATTTTGAAATTATAAACTCATGCTAAACCGGCTATCGAGGCTAGGATAATCTAAGTAAAATAAATTTCAAAGTGTTGTTTCTAACCAGATTAATGAGGTACGAGAAACTGCAATGGTTTTAGTATAAGCGTTGATTTGATTTAGCTTCACGTTTGAATGCAGATATGTTTTAATTAAACAACACAGCAATAAATATTTCACAGATCACCATGTACCGAAATTTAATTACAATCGAACACAGTTTATTCGGGATCATCGGTATGTGTCCTTTTTCGAATAAGTGGACAGCTTGGATTGGCATCTGATATTGTTGATATATACATAACTGTAGATACAACGGCAAAAATAGACCACGGTAAGTAGTTAAATACAAATGAAAATATTTGGTAATAAAAAATGAATTTTCTCTGGAACATCAGTATTCAAACGATACAGTGACGGAAATAACAATAAACCGGCATGCATAGTTGTTAAACAAAAAATATTATGAAAAATGTGACGAAATTATTTATAAAAACTTTAAAAGGTTAAGAAGCGTTAAACAAACATTACGAAAAACGCAAAGAAATATTTTTTGTCGATATTAATTTGAATAATCCTCTGGTATTTTATTTCAAAGAATTCAATCAATCGACGTAACATTTGCGTTTCAAACAAGTCATTCTAACACTTTATTATATCTGTCTGTTCAGGCTTTAAAGTAAATTGCAAAACAAAATAAGGTGTTCTTATTGTTTTGTTTGTCACTGTATATGATACACATGCTCTGGTCGTTCCAGTGGTAAAGACATTTACCATTAAATTATACGAATACCAGACACATCTCAAATATCAATTCTTGTTGTGCAAAATGTCCGATAATCACTGTAAAGCACTCCGGGTTCTACGAAAACCCCCCAAAGGACCGGACCTTCCATTGATGAGCACAACTTGAAAAACCTAACTGCTACACAACCCTCTAATGGCATTTGTGATTGCTCCCTTACCAAGTGCCCTTACCCCTAACTTTACCCTCCATTCCCCGTGCTCTCCTTCACTCGGTAGACAAACGCTTCTCCCCACAAACCCGTTCCAATTATGTACGTACGCCAAACAAGCTCGTGCCATTGGGGCAGGGCAGTGTGCTCACTGGTTGCACCATAGTCCCGCTTTGCAGAACCACGGATCGATAAATGGAAATAATTGAAATGTAGAAAATAATTGCGAGTACGCAGTATACTTCAGCGAGTGAGGACCACTCGCACAATCCATCCGCGCTGGTGAGCACCAGGACGCGATGCAACACTGTAAATGACCACTTCAAATTAATAGTCGAATTACTACCCCTGAGGGTACGTATACGAAGGGCTGCGAATGAAGTAATCGGTGGATTTGGAGTCGTGGTGAGTGGTGGTTTTCATAAATATTATCGATCAATCAGCGCGATCGATCCCAAACCCGCCCCCTAGGGGACGAATTCGCCACGTCGCTACCGTAGGACGTAAGCGGCAGGCACTAGAACTTTTATCGTGGCGATGACACTGCAACATTCCAGTAAAGAAGCCAACCATTCGGGGTACACATTTCATATCCTTTTGTTTGCCTCCTCGCAGCCCATTCGGCAGGACCTGCTGCGTCTTAATAATAACCTCCTTTCAAACGCTTTACGTCTTCATTTGCCGTTCCTCAATCGAATTACTACCGTGAGGCTTCGAGACTTTGTTTCAATTGAACTTGATTAATCAGCTTATCCCGTCGGGGGTAAGCGAACGAGCGCCACACACCAATATGTTTCGATCAAACCGAAGCAATGATGGAGGGGTTCGGCAGGCAGGAGAATTTATTTACTGGCTTCATGTTTTATGCGTTCCTGGCCTCCCTTCATTCTTGTGCGCGTCGTTCTGATGGGGAGGGTTGTATTACTCGTACCTGCCAGTGGATGGGAACGCATCCAGTGCGAAAGAGCGCTTAGATGGAGCTAACCGTTACCGTACAGTTCAAATGCAGCAATTGAACCAAACCAGCCGCAGAGAAGCGGCTAATGATGATTGGCTATGATTTCTTATGCTGGCGGGCGGTAAACAAGTGGCCAATTGCTTCATTTTCCCAACGCAAACCATCACTCGCGCGCGCTCGTGGTCCACAAACAACGCGTGCTGTACGTCAAATTTTCAACAGCAAACCTCCCTGGCAATGCCCGAAACAGTTCCAATCCGTCATTCAATTAAGCATTAACAAGATGGAATGGCCCCGGTGCCCAGATAGGTAGGTGAGAGAGATCGGGCCGCATAGCCATCACCGCACCACAGGAGAAGAGTCCTTCACGAGCCGCGCAAAACAACCGATCTAATGATGAAATATTGATTCGAATTAATTTTCAGCAATTACGATAAATTATTAATCGCGCCTTTGTGGCCACTTTGGGAGGGGGGCGAGCTGGCGCACAGTGTGGCGATCGGCATCCAGCAATCTGTGGCAGTAGCGCGTTCTTCACCTTCCGAGATTGGCGGTAACGCATTAAAATACGTTCAGAAAAACACACTTCGCCCGTCTGGTGCCTTCTTGGCCCATCATCAAAACCCCATTTCACATGATGGAAGCCGGCTGGAAGAAAATAAAAGCATCTTCCAGCCCACAACAGGCACACACACACATACGCGGCAGCGATGTTCGCGTTCTCGCGATTTACGACACCTCTCTCGTCGCGTTGGTAAGAGGAATGATAGAGGCACCGTTTGCCGGTGGTGGAATGGGGATTCCGCAAGACGAAACAACAACCCAACACCAGAGCAATCTGTAATTAATAAGGTTTTTATTGCTATACTGCGGTTGTGGTCGCAGCATCAGCTAGACAGCATAAGGTTCGTTCGAGTTACACACAGCGCGCTCCAGCAAAAACCATCGAACCCCGGTGTGGGCTGAGACACATTCGGTAACACTGTAACTTCGCCCAAAATAATATGACGGGGTGATAAAATCGTAGGTGGTGAGCTCGCATCCACCTCCCTTCTCCACCATTTTCCTCCCTTCTTTCAATTGTACGCCATTAACATTCCACCGGGCAATGGAAAGGTGTCGCGCCGTGCGAAGGTGTGGCGTTCAGATTTTACGACTTTAGCCGTTTTTTGTTAGTTTTTAGGGAGTATACCACCTTCATCACCACGGGAAGATCGTATCGTTATCGGAGGCAAGCGACGAAACCGCAGTCGAGTGGAGGGGAGGGGAGAAAGGGACTTTTCTTTGAATGTGCGTGTATGTGGGTGCGATGTTTCAACGATCTACGCCGCCGGTAAGTAAATAAATATTTATACACCTTAAAATACTAACAAAATATGTTCGAGTGATGCACGCACTCGCACCCAAACACATATCATTATGCAAACGACAACCGGAACCGTTTATAATGGATGGTTGAGAGGTGGAGTTGAGCACAGGATTCGACGGGACAACTCGCGCTGCACAACCTGTATCGCCACCCCTAGCCCGTCCTCCAATCGATAATCGATAATGGCGTTGGTCCTCAACAAAACGAGAACGGGCAGGAAGGAAAAAAATCTAGCATGTTCATTGTGTGTTGTTGCTGCCAACTTTCCATCCCACCGAAAACCCAACAATCGTGTCGGGACAAACTAATCAACCTTAGTACACAATAGCCATGGCAGTGTTGTCCATAATCGGTAATTATAGAGATTAATTGTGCAACAGCGGTGAAACCCACTACCGTATGGTCTGAGTGCCGGTAGAATAAAAAAAACTTATTTTATGCTCCATTAGCTTGTTTTGGCCTTGTTCTGTAAAAGGGGCTATTATAAAACGACATTAACTAGCCTCGGACAAAAGAGTTCCAATTTCATACAGTTGGGTTTAGCCGATAAATGATTTACTTTAGGCGTTCTAAGATGGTGTTCCTAAGCTCATCAACCTTCAATTAATTCATCAAACAAGTTCAAACTATCGATCTTTCTAGTATGGAGTGATCCTAACCTAGATCATATTAGAAGAATAAGAAGCTTAAAATCAAATTTCAAAGCTTTAACCACTAAAATAGACATACTGTTCTGGTACATCGAGAATATTCCCAACATGGCTTAACCCTAGAAGAAACCCTTCAATTTCCTTTTTGGACGCCCTCAATCTGGCCAAATAAGCAAGAAAGCACATCGGCGAGATCACGACGAAGCTGGGTGATTTTTTTTTGTCTTGTGGATGAAAGTCGGCGATACCGAAAAGCACTCAATAGTGACCAACAGCCGTGGCCTCACGATCCGATGGTTAATCTGATAGAAAGACAACCCTTATAAACTTACAGGCGAAAGATAACCGTAAACTTTGCTCCCTTCCAATTTACTTTTTTTTTTGTTCAACCCGGCGCACACGCACGTACCTACATACCCAACTACATATGGGTTGAAAAAAAAGCGATTGGCTTTATAACTGGACAGGAAAATGAAGCGAAAATTTGTTGACTCATAGCAGATCGGATGGCGGTACGCGCGCGCTGTTGTTGAAATGCCCGCGGCCATATCTCGGACACTTCATCGATTCTTCGTCCGTCGCCGAAAAAATACGCCCCGCTCGAATACCCCCACCAACCCCTGATGGGGTGGACTCGTCGCAAGTTCTTCGGCCTCATCGATCAGCAAGCATCAGGTCCGGTAAGCTTTCATGTGCGGAGTTGAGAGTTGACCATTCCGGTATCGGAATCATGTTCGAGCGGGTTCGTTATCACGCGGGTATCATCTTGACGGCATCCTTTCTTTCGTCGGTTCGTTGATTTATATCTTTTGGAAGAAATCGTTCCACCAAACCGCTCCACACATTCTCGCCACATTGCCGTTATTTCGTTGACTAGTTATGCTCGCTCGCTTCAAAAAGTTGGCGGCATCGATGGTCGGTATCAATTCCATTCCACCTACCCACCTCTTTTTAAACCCACCTTCACCCGGATCAACCCAAATCGTCTGGCATCAATTGTTGGCCAGTGCCGCTAGGGATATGATTCGACTAATAAAACTTAGCCGCTAATTATTGAACACCGGTCTAGCCGTGAAGGAAGTCAGCCGTTAAAACATGCCTCACTGTCAAGTGCACCCACTCCAACATGGGCGACCTCCCACTCATCCCCCGCGCACGTAAAGCGCTGCACATTAAATCCAAAACCGAACGAAACGGAACAACGACAACAACAACTGTTCAAATCAAATCAAATTCAATCAGACAACGATCCATTGCTGGGACAAGGGCGCGCGAAACATAAGACAGGAACGGGCCCCCAAAAATAAAATTCAACAAAAGATATTGAACAAGAATGGACGGAACTATGTTCGAGTTCCATTCCCTATACCACCACTGCCAAGCGGCGGAGCATTTGTTCCTTCGCATTTGGCGGGTCTTTGTTGTCGATGTTGCCGCAACGGTTTCCGTTGTACCGTGGTTCCGTGGCGGGAGGCCGGTACACAGCAGCGTGCGTTCGGATCGAACCACTCGTCGTTGGAAAGCGATCCGCCAACTATTTAACACGAGCGCAGCTATGTGAGCAGGAATTTTCTTTGAACTTATCAATCCGATGCGCGGTCAATGGGTAATGCAAGGGAAGGAAATGTAACCTCCATGCCGACGCATTTCTCGACAACAAGCTGCAATTAGGGATCTTGCCGTTGACCTTTACGGTTAAGTTTAAATGCAAAAAAGCGAATCAAACATCTGTTACAAACGAATGGGGTTCTCCTCAGTACAATAGTTTGACAATGAAGGGCACGATTGCCAAATAGACAGATGTTGCTAGCTAAACAATTGTCCATAGCACTTTGGCACGTGCTATGTGATACAAGGATTTTATACGGTGGGAAGTGTGATTGAAATCCGTATCCAAAGTCTTAATGTTGTATCAGTTACTAGCGCCATCTAGCGTAAACCGTAACCTAACGCTACTGGGATCAATTTAACCGTTGCTCACGACACTACCACGAATCTGTTTATATGGATCTCAACCAGGCTTTTTAGTTCTATTGCTTATTTAGAGGTTGTTGAAATATTAAAGGACTTCAGACGACAGGTGATCAAGATTATCAAGATAGGATATAAAAAATGAGAATTTAGCATGATTTCTTCCGAAAGTATAATTGTGGTAAGCTCAGCAGTTTGATCATTATACGATAAGTTCAACTAATAACTAGAAATGCCACTACCAGAAAATAGCCTACTAGTGCCATCCCAAAAGGACGATTCATGCAAATGCATCCGTTTGCTTAAAAACAACAAAGTTTTAAATACCAATGGAGAAGCAATACTAATAAAAAGTGGATGTGTAGATTCGTGCAAATTATGCCATTTAAATGGAATCTTGGTCTCATCTCTTGACCCCTCATACAAGAAGAAAGTCTGCAACTACAGCAGTATTACAGTATTGGTCACTACCTATAAAATAACCTCCATAATCCTCCAAGATATAGTAGACTTATCGTAGAATTCCGAAATTATTTTTTTCAGATCAATTCAGATCAATAATACGACAGATGTTTGTGAAGTAGTTCCACTTTTATCGTCTGCCATCACTGATTTAAGGGACGTATATAACAAAAAAGACAAATATAACAAATAGTGAAACTATATCACACATTGAGTACTTTTTGAAACTCGGCCAGATTAACCCGCTCGGACAGAACGGTTTTCCTGACAGTTAGAAGGGACATGACCAAAAACACATCTTAGATCAACAGTCGTCACCAAGAACAATGATACGCGCTTAAATGGCAACCGAATATTGTGATTCCTGAGAAAAGTTCGCCGTAATAAACAGCCATTCAGACTATATGGTACAGTCCGAGAGCTTTTATATGTATTTCTCTACAACATGAACTCTGTCCTGTGAGTGGTAATAACGTCGGAAGGATTTATGGTTCCACATGGAGCATCCAATAAAATTGTATTATGACGTTTCTGTTTTCAACTGACTTCGACTCGCCAGTCTCAGGTAGGCTGGGCCGGACATGACTCTGGAGGTTTTCAGGTTTTATTATACTAAATCAAAAATATGATATTGTATTTCAATATGATTTCTCAACCAACTTATCTTCCAGCATGTTAGTTATCGTTAGTTATTTAGCTATAATATTTTTATGTATTATATACTCCTGTTTGAATAGCTCTACAACAATTTCAACACTGATGTCCAACTTCCAAGTCACAACAACTGACCATATTTTCTTACGATGTTAGCTCCCACACGCAGTCAACCCGTGAAACAAGCGGCTAAAATTTGACAAATAGACCAGCAATAACAAACATCACCACCTCCATTCCCTCCCAAAAGGCACGCACCACGTGTGCGGTGAGCTCGGTAAAGCAGAGCAAGTTAAGGCACAAAAGCCGAAAACATACCGCCACCGACCAACATAATTGAACAATGCGGGTCTCTCGAAGCTGCTCTTGATGAAAGAAAAACAATAACAACGGAAGTGTATCTTGTCATTTACGCCCGTCTCATCGGCTTTCCCTTGATTGAAACCTCCTACGCTGCGGCGCAAGGATCTGGACGCATTTTGGGTGGCTCGTGGGATAGGGAAAACATTGTACCATTCGCGCTACTGTGCCGGGCGGAGATGGATAAACAACCGAGGGATATTGTTTGCGGACGTTCGGACCCGGAACACCGATAAAGAGAAGCCAATCCGAAAGGCGGAAGTTGAGCGGAGAGTACAAAAATACGCTATAATCGAAGGGGGCATTCCGATAGATTCGGTTCTTCCGTGTCATCGATTGATCTCAAACGTCACCGTCATCCATCTGCTGGTTGGACGAGCCATTTTTACGCTTCGTGGACGGCACATTGGCAAGAAGAAAAATCTAGCCATACACAAAAGCTCACCCAGAAAAGTCGATCGAAAAACGCTGCTGCCCTGACCCGCATCATAACGGGTCCCGCGTTGGCCAACCATTTCTGCCACGAAACAATACGGGAGAGAAAAAAAGAAACCGGGAGGCTGGTTGACAGCAAACGAAATCTACTGAAGAAAGAAAAAAAATCTTGTCCAATTCTTGCTCGACCCACAAAATAAAAGGCGAAAACATAAAGCAACATCACCGAGTGCTCGGGCCGAAACAATTTAATTTTGATTAATGATATCTTCGTGCACGTTTGCTGTCCGGCTAACGATCACACACAGGGCAGCAGTGGTGATGGCGGCACAACATTGCTGACTGATGGACAAAATCATCGAGCAGTGTAGTGGGCCCCCGATGGTGCCACCATCATCTGTTCCCTTCATGCTATACCGAGGGCCCTGTTGTATCAAGAAAAAAGCTCAGCCGCTATCGTACTATCGAATCAGCGCGAATCATATCAAGCGTTGGCCCTCAAGGGGGACGAGATTGAGAGAATGTAATCGAATCCTCCCGGGATCCGGGGTAAGGTCACAGCAGTGAGAAAAGGTTGGTGGACGGCGGGATTGGATTTCGAAGAAGTTTAAAAGTGTGGTCAATTGTTCGGTGTCAATCAGTGCACTCGTACAGACCGGCTGATACCGTAGCGGATGATGCTGGGAATGGAAGGTTATCGAATCGCGTTACCAGCTTCCAAACGTGCGACCAATGGTTTGGAAGAATTCAAAACCGATGTCTTCACAAGCGATCAGGAGTCTAAGCCGGAGGAAGCTGGGGAGTCCAAGTAGAGGATGCAGAGCGGGAAGTTAAAGTTGGGGGAAAAATAAATGGGAAACTCAGCAAACAAACACAAAAAACACACACACTCATACCCGAAAACAACTCCCTTCTCACTCAGCCGTATCTGTCAACAAGCCAATCGTCCTGGGCACCTCTCACGCGCTGGTACCGGCGGCATACTATGAACAGGGTGAATGAGGCGCCGTCAGTTTATTTTCTTTGCCAGCTTCGCGATGCCGAACCGTTATGCTTCATGCCGGCGTGTGTTTGTTTCGTTTTGTATGTTTACCGATCCGGTTCGATCCGATTCAAAAATGACATCCGGACGATTTAGGATTTTTGTTTTGTTTCGTTATGTTTTTGGTTGGAGGATGGCAATCACTTTTAAAGTGGTTAAAATTTATGTTTAATGTGGTAGGCATTGAAGAATTTTAGCTCCCCGATACACATCTTTAGCGTGAATAATATTTGCTTCATAGCAAGTTTTCTTTTTAAATTATTGAACTCATCTGTGAAACATGTTTAATACTAGGAACACGCACGCGGCTTATCCGAATCCCGTTTAATCCTATATCTGACGGTAAAGAGATGGCGGTAAATAGTGAAGTCTTCTGATTTAAGGATATTCCATAACCTCGTTCTTCATTTCTGTAGTACAACTGCAGTAAATACAGTAAATACAGATGAGATTTAATGCTGCATCTGTCTTGTTAAAACAAACTAATGGGGTATTTTGCAAGTACAACAATTACAAATTTAAAGGAAAAACATACCAACCATGAAATACTCACACTAATTGTAACATAAAAGACTGCAATTATTGCAGTTCGAATGGAAATCAGATACTGAAACCAATAAACACATCGTGTTTAATCCAAGCCTTTAGTATACCATTTATGGATAACTATGTAGATGGCCCAGCAAATGCCAATTGAAATCCTTACAGCATGAATGTAATTAAACCAAGGATTTTCAGCAGCTCTTTCAAGCTATAACTGGTAAAAGCGCAATGATTTTCGAACAACAGAAACCTCATCAGAGAGAGCACTGCTAGAAGTAGCAATAAACGAGTGTAATAATTGGAAAGCATTTTAAAATCCACAGCTAAACGATATCAATGCCAACGGATCCAACCAAACCACTGGTGAAATAAGCTATCCCGGCGGTCAGGTGTATGTGTTCGGGAATGTATCGGGTTGTTCTGATACGGCAGCAAACAGAGCTCGAAGGCTCTCGATCGATACCATTTCGGGAAGCCTAGAATTCATTTCCGGCTCAGCTCCGTTCCCTTCGAGCGTAAACCGTATCGCATAACACAAAACCCTGAGGGCCCGAGAAAGTTGGCGAATTGTAAGTGTGATTGTGGAGGAGGAGGCGGGGGAGAGAGAGAGAAAAAAACCAGCAACAACCATCTACATTTGTTCTGCAAACAAGCCTTGGCCGGGGGTTAATCCACACAAAGAGCTGCGTGGGCAAATTTTCGCAACACTGGAACGTTGCGTTTCAGGCAGCACCGGATTATGCAATTCTTGGGCTAAGGTGGACGGTATTCATAGCCGCTCCTTAGCAACGAAAATATAATCAATGCTTCAGGCAATGCACATAGAGCGGCAGTTACAGAAGGCAACAGCATATACGCAGCAGGCACGCAACTTTCCTACTACAAACGAGCTGTTGCGTCCCGAACGAAGAAATACAAACATTCTCAAATATTAACCGATGGTGAAGCGTGGAAACCGTCCTGCAAAAAAAGGGCCAACCATACTCAGCAACCTTCCCCCCCAAAGCCAAATCCGTTTGACCACAGTTTCGGTTGGTTCAGCCTGCCCGGAGCTGGCTCTTACCTATGTCTGCACCCTGCGAAACCTCAGGGAAATAGCGGGAACCCCATTCACAGACAGAAACAGAGCTTGAGCAGGCAAATGCCAAGCTTTAAGCCGGAAGGGTTAGGTAATTCCCATAAACTGATGAATAATTAACCCGTGCCCTGCTTACAGAGGAAACCCGGCTAGACTGAGAGACACCTGGGGAGCCCAGTGCAAGTGTGTTTGCCGAGTGCAGCTGTGTTTCGTAATGGGGTTCTGTGGGGGTGAGGCATCTCGTACCATCATGGGTTGAGCTTGCTTAGAAAATCTATTTGCAAAAGGGCATCCACTAACAACAGAAACAACCCTTGAATTTCACCGTATACACTGTGCATATGTGTATGTGTATGCGTGTGTTGAGTCTCACTCTCTTTCTCTCTCTCTCTCTCTCTCTCTCTCTCTCTCTCTCTCTCTCTCTCTCTTTCGAACTAGTGTAAGCTTCACTGACCGGAATAGATTGTACAGCTAAGCCAGCCAGCTACCGATCAGCCCGAGATCGATAAATTATGTTTGCAATTTTAATTCTACTACTCTGCTGTAGCAGTCGGTTCCTTCATGTTGGCAGCTGAAATTAACATTAAAACATTTACAAAAAAAAACCTCTTAAAAGTGTAGCACAGCAAATTGAAGTAATTAAGTGATTTAAATCATGAATAACCTAATTCCTTTAGCTGCAGTAAGCAGCGAAACATTTGCAAATAGAAAGCAATTCCATCGGCTTAAAATTGTGCATTTTGTTCTTCGTTGCTTTCCATCCGAGCGCCGAAGCAATAACGGAAACCCTCAAAGCAATAATCGGTAGGAGACAAATGGCGATGTAATTAAATGTACATTGATATGAACACCGAATCCCTTTCGTAAGTTCCTTCTTTTTAACGATCAATAAACTCCTCCACTGCGCGGTTGGCAGCGGTCGACAGGGACGCGATAAGGACGCGAATTTCTCAAATAAATCTTACACCACAACAAGACGCAAAGCATAGTTAACCGGGGCTTTCAACACATTTTCTTTAGCGGAGCGCCCGGGGAATACAGCATCAGTAACTTGCTGTTCAGTTCATACAATAAAACAGGCGAAATGAAGTAAAAGAACAACAGTATAAGTTATTCTTTTTTTCTATCTCTCTCTACGCCATGCCTCGCTTCGTAAATGATCTTTGGGGTAAAGTAGAGAGAGAAAAAAATCCATATCATGCCAACCGCACCTTCCGTAAACTGCACCGTTTGGTCCCCGTCGGTCGAATCTCCTGCGACCAGTAAAACAGATGCGACCTTTTAAAGAAATTGAGTTCGGTAGTAATCGTGTGGCAAGTCCTCGCGAGAAAATGAAACCAAAATTTAAGCCAAAACATAACAGCAACAAAAAAACTTACAAACACTACTGCCTATGTTGTCTCTGGTGCATGGGAGAGGTACGGTATTGGCAGCAACATAAAAAAAAACTCCACAAACATAATGCTAACGAACCATCGGATGCGACGGATCGGACCGCGTAGTAAATGTGTGATAAGCTGGTTCTCGCCTCATGGGAAATGTAGCGAGGCGAACGGAGGAGGAAGGACCCGGGAGGCAAGGTACCCGCACCACCCGCACGAGGGAGCCGCGACGATGTCATGCTAAAAGGTCATTAAAAATCTTTAAACAGATAGCTTCTTAAACAGTGCTGCTGCGGCTAAGGCGGCTCTGTGATCGGGATGGCTTGGGTAATTAAGGCGATATTTGTTCCGTTTCGTTCGGCGGCTGTTTCCCAGTTCCTTCCCGGTACACCCTCCGGACTGAGCGCCAATAGGTCTTGTCGTGTGTTTTTTGTGTGTGTATGCTTTACAATACTACTTTCAACACACATTTCCACGGCCGTATTTTGGTGCGAGAGACAGCATCAACAACAACGCAAAAAAAAAACACATTGAGATCCCTTCAGCAAGACATTCTTTAGATCGCTTTTTGTTTGCGGCTACATAAAATTGTTTGTTTATGATTGCACTTACTTTTGGTCGGTTTGCTACTTAAGTTTGTATTTTGTTTTTCTTCATCAGAGCATGTAATATTCTCTTATTAATTGTGATGGGAACTATAACGGCTAGAAGATACATTTCCAAGCGCATTATCTGTGCGTTTTATTAACTCGAGTATCACGAGAATTTTTTTTTTCGGCTGATGTGGAGCTGTTCTTATCAGGGAAAGGATTCCCATATCAGTTTCTAAACTATCAACATCCAATTTGTTTAAGTTTTTATTCCTTGGTCCACTGCTTCTAGCATAGAAACTAATACGTCATCTGTTTCCATTAATCTTGACATTATCGCCATCACTAAGTAATCACCAAAACCCGCTGACAGGTCATTGAGTAACGCTGCTTAGCTCACATCCTGCCCGTCTAGGCACTCGTCGATGGAACGGAATGAATATTTGATCACACGGGTTAAGAAGTTTCCGGTGAAACGAAATATAAAACGCATCGCAATGGGAGCTACAGACCACACAGCCCGGATACAAACCGCACAGATTTGACGATGACAGTTCTCCAACGAACATTGGAGTCGATCGAACTGGACATCGGGACGGCAATGCTAGGAAACAACCCGATACAGCGGTGATGCTGCAGCAGAGTACGTTCTGTTCGATTACCGATGCGCAGGTCAAACCATTCAACCGAACAACCGGAACTGGCACAGCGACGGATGTCTACCAACCATCACCCACCGCATCGAAACAGGTTGCCGATTGCCGCGCATATTCGGATGACTATGGAAATTCCGAGATTTTGCAGCTGAAACCATTTCCGTTTCCCGTTGCTGTTTCAGTATGTGCCTTGGGCAATGAATCAAATTACAACTTCTTCGGTTCGGGTGAAGTTTTGGTGACCAAAACAAAAAAAATAAATAAACTTAGAAACACTGCACCCTTTCCTCCAACATGTCATGAAATCTTCCACGGGCCTTAAGCAAAGCGAGCGAGAACGAAGTTTTACTGTCGAATCACATCTGACAGACGCACGCCATCGAGAGGAAGCCGCCCAACTATTTAACCAGCATGTGATAAGTGGAAACTTCGCCTCCTCTACTCAATTTGCCCTTCTATGCAACTTCAGTTTTCCCCTCCCAAGCAAAGTTTTTCCTTTGAAAACAAGAGAAAACTAAATACCGGCACGCGTGGAAATGCGTTATACATTGTGGCAATGGTAGGTCACTGTGCAAAACATATCGTGTCGTGGTGCTCCGGTCGGTGCTCGGAAAGAGTTGGCTTGCTGGGTACCGGGGTGAAGAAAAAAAAACCCCCAAGACCACTCTCTCGGACGTGAAACTTCTTCTGACAGAAATGCTCCAATTAGCTAGCATTCCCGGTTTTGCCTGGGTTTCACCATACCCTGCAAACTGGCAGAAACCGAGTATGCCAAACCGATGGCTAAACTAATCAACACAACAATCGTAAGGAAAACTGGGGTTTGTTTGTACCAGTTTGTCGAAGTTTTCATTTCGTTGCGTTTGAAATGTGTTTTTCAAGCAAAGCGTTCCGGAAGCTGGACGAACAATATTGACCGAAACGTAAAACTAAACAAGACACTAGTGGCACGTTTTTAATGACTGGTGATACCGTGAGCATTTGTGGCTATGCGTTAGACTTGTCTGAGACTTTAATGAATTTTATTCTTCTGTACGCTAGTGGGAAAATGCTTGACAGCTACATCATTGTGAGAAGAGTAATTAAAAATGTGGTATGGGAGTATCATTCTTAAATTGACCGTCGAATCAATTATATATCCACCCGGATGTCGACCGCAATGGAAGATAAAGTTTTACACAGTGCACAGCGAATCTTGTGAGGTGAATGTCACTAAGTGAAGTTATGTTTCAAGACCGTTTGCTCTAAAAAAAAACAAACAGTGCATGTTTAACCTTCTTAACAAGCATGGAATTCTTCAGACGCACTGTCAGTCTCATCAAATCATGCCAGCTGCGACTTCAAGGTCTGAATTGTCACCATCGGCGAGATCCTCTTATGTTCTACCTAGGACATTTAATATTTCCGTTTTCTTGATCCACTTCTCAATAACGGGAACTCTTCTTCTCAATCTCAATTCCTCAAACTTTCTGTCTCCCCAAGCATTCAAGAGCATTCAAAATGACTAAATGGCGCTTTGAGTAAAAGTTTGGCATCTTAGAGCCTTAATGTCGGGATAAGACTCTGAGTAGCAGAATTCATCATCTGAGCGATCACGATTATCTGAGCAATGTAATATTTAATACATGAAGTAAAATTAAATTTATCATTATTAAAAAACATTTTACATCAAGCATTAGGTGTTCTGATAAATATACTCTTCGTCCTGATAACATCCCAATGTGCAGTAGTACAAGTTGCCGTTCAAAGTTCTCCTTGACATCGCTTTACAACTCCGACACCGCCTGGTGTCTAATTTACGCCAATAAAGAGCGACTGGCAGAACTTAATAGCACGGTATGCAAAGTAACCCCGTTCTTGACACTGTGCCCATTAATTTAGCATTAAGTTAAAATCAATTGAGCGACGTATGCGGACAACAGTTGCTACCAGTTTGAAAGACACACTGCAAACTTAGGCACACGACACGGAAGTTTTCACCCCACCCAAAAAAAAACTATGGGGCCCCCAAAAGATTGCTTTACGATGCAGGACCAAGTTTTCTAACCCAACTCCACAAGATGGACGGCCAAGTCGGGCACATTTCAACCCGGGCTGTACGCAAGTTACCAACCGTCCGGTCAAGGAAACGGTGTGTGTGTGGAAAAAGGTTATGTTGATCTCAGTTCGGGATTAAGGCAACAATCATTCACAGCCGAGATTAAGTTGCGTCCAAACGAGTGGGCCGCTTTACATGATTCCCGGAAGCTTACCAGCTTGTCCACATCGCACATCGGACACCTGTTGCCAAAAACTATCTTCCCACGTGTGTTTTGGTGGGGTGTGGGTGCTATGAAAAATGTCCAACTAATCATAAGGCAGCGCGGAGCTAATCTTCCCAGAAATGAAACTTAAATTAATTCCAGCAGAATACCCTCTTCTCGATCCTTGCTTCCGTTGGGTAGACATTTCAATCTAGTTATCATTTTTCACCAATCTCGACTTGTTTAAGTATTTCTGATCAACATACCTTGATGCTGCGACGGGGAAAGTGCCCCCAAAACAGGGTACGCTGCACCGCGTTCTACTGATCAAAAGCTGTCGTTTGATGTGTGTGCGTTTCAATATCCAATGCGTGAAAACATCGAATTTGGGC
Source organism: Anopheles marshallii (assembly GCF_943734725.1). Classification (NCBI taxonomy): domain Eukaryota; kingdom Metazoa; phylum Arthropoda; class Insecta; order Diptera; family Culicidae; genus Anopheles; species Anopheles marshallii. Next base: position 63,884,282 of record NC_071326.1, on the reverse strand, counting down.
GTTTGTTTCCTGGATGTCGCTCTATACGACGCCGTGCAAAATAAACAAACACTTCACCTTTTATTATTTGCTTCAATTTTGCCGCAGATAATTTCGTCAACCTCCTTTTTTACGACGAAACCACACTACAGATACACACACACACACTCATACACTGATGCATACACACAATATATCTTCACTAGCTATTGAAGCTCCCCAAACCAAGAAAAAAAACAGGCTTTCTTTATGTGCCCTTCCTTGAAATATCGATACACTCTTCTTATATTTTTTTTTCGCACCGCCTTTTTTCCCCAGTACTTTTCACTTTCACTCTCACATTGAATTCGGGCTTCAGGCAAGGTTGCCCCTGCTTCTAAGGAACGGCATCAAGAAACGATTTTTCTTCGGTAATCTTTGATCTTGGTGCTGTGCCTCGGTGGAAGATCAATCACTTATACCAGCGGTAGTACACACGCTCACTCAATACTACACACGATAGAACACACAACAGACAGCTCCCGAGGGCTGCACGAGACGGCTGCAATGAGAACGGCTCTATTCAAATCAAAAACCCATTTAATATAATCCAAAATTCCGACGCATTTGCGCGCGGAATGAAGAGAACGAGGGTAAGGAATATTGACAAATGGCTGCCCCGCGAAACGGTCGAATCAGCTGCACACAAACGTGCAGAGAAACCATTCACGGCTACTTCGCGTTTGTTTGTTTTGTTTGCTGCGTGTGGAGCGCGCGTCTTTGCTAGGCTTGGTGTGTGTTTTTACTTTTCCCGATCGAAAGACACTGTTGGCGACCAGGCCCTTCACACTATCGCTGCCCCAAATTTGTACGCAGAAAGGTCACTGTTTCTTTCGGAACTGGAACACAATCGGTACCGGCACCGAGGGGTTTCGGTCACGCAGTGCCAATTTCTTGCAACTTTGCCATCAAAACCGGCGCACACAATCAAAAACGCTTCCCTCCTACGGATGTGCTGCTGACCGATCACGTTCGGCCGATTTTTCTTCCGATTGATTAATCGAAACCTTCGACGGCCTTTTTTTCTGTTTCGCTTTGCTGTTCGCTTGCAGAGGAACCCACTGTTGGTGACCCTTTTCACTTGGCCCCAGCTGCCACTATTGTGCAGGAAGGAATCTTTCGCTTCTAACAAAGTTCGCTTCGCCACGTCACGATAAGCGACCCGGCAATCGCGCAGATAACGCTTGGGAACGAACCGGCAAACAGAGATTTACACGGTGCGCCTGATGAAATACCACCGCATCGGCCGGTCGTATCTCCACCAAGGTGACACACTCGCGACACTCGGCAAAATACGGCACGAAAACCATTTAAAACACAGCAACAAACAAACAAAAAGTTGCCGTATTAGACCAATACTTCTATCACACGCGCGGCGGTGCCTTGGTTCAGGTGTACATGATTTTGCACTTCATCTGTGTTTTCACGGAACATGGCGTTGCTATGCGACAAAACCAAAGCGGCAAAAAAACCAACAATAGCCTACTTCGATTTTACAGACACGAAACGCGGACGAGAACACAATCATAATCACTTACGTTTTTTTTTAAATATTTCCCTCAGCGCTTATCCACACGACGATCACTTTCGTACGTAATAGTTTTAGCGTTTTCCGACACCACCATTTGCACGATACGTAGTTTGGGACTCTAGACACACAACGCGCGACACGCGTCCGCACGCGCCGAGATCAGAGGAATGAATGAAATGAACATAAACACGGGCCCCGAACGGTTGTGCGCTGAAGTTACCAACACAAGCGCATTGCTGTGACGGCCGGATGGAATGAACCGTTGGGAATGGCAAGTACATTTCGACGGTATTGAATGGTACTGAAGGGGTGAAATGTGGAAATTGTTATGTTTATGTGTTGCTTTATACTGTAATTTAGGTTGGAATAATTATTTTAATGTTTTATTCACTTAATTTATGGAGTTTACTCTTCACTTAAGCGTTTAAAAATAGTTTATTGATTAATTATGTTTTTTTCAGGTTTCTTAACTCACTTGCAAAGTTATCGCAAAGTTATGTACTACAAAAGCGATAGCTATTCATCGATTTTACATTCAAAATTTCAACATATTCGTTTTTTATCATAACTGCTTGTTACATTCGGATCTTTTGTGGCAGATTTCTTCTATACTACTGATTTTGTAAAAACTTTTAATGAATGACAAGTTTTTGTTTAAAAATAGGAAAAAACAGTCGATGCTGACTCATGCAATACAGTTGCAATCGATTTAAAAAGGTAGAAATTACGTAAAATATTGAATAGTTATCGATTTCAAAATATGGTTGTTCCATTTTTTAAATTAATATACAAACTGGCATGCTACATTACGTCTAGTATGTTGTGAAGTTATTAAGTAGTAAGTTTTATGAAGTGTTATAGCAAAATACTTAAATTAGAACTCAGGCTAATATCAATTGAGCCCTCTCCCGCTATCAACCCTGCAATTCATCCAAACGAATGAACGAACAACTTTACGACTAGAGTTGAATGGATTGGTGTAGAAACTGCACCATCAACGCGTTCGGTGCCCGGTTTGACTGGGCAAGTTCGAAAATGTTTCACTGTGTAGATTGGAGGAGGTGCTGTTTGTACAGAATTCCATTCTTACGACTTCATTCGACTGTTGGGGTTCACTGGTATGCTTTTCGCCCTGCTGTTTCGCATCGTTAACTTAACGAAAAGCCCGAACAAAACGTCTATCAAACGAGGGGAACGGAACGCAGGCCGTCCGGATGAATTCCCCCTCCTTCGCTCATTCCGGTTTTGGTACACGGCCTGCTTCATGAAACATTTCATCAGCTGTATCAACCTCCCCTGATGAACGGTGGAGAATGAACGTATCTTAAAGCGCCGGGAGGAAAAGTGTTGGAATCATTGTTGTAACATTTTTGATCGTTTAGAGAGCTGATTTAATTTTCATTTAATTTGGAAAACGCTGTATATAGTTAACTTCATTTTTATGCAACTGTATACCGCGAAAACGAAATCGTACTTTCGCTCGGCCAGAGTTGAGATAGGCACAAGCAACGTCAACGCCTGGGAACTTAAAACGCTTTCGTTTTGAATAATGTATAATCCAACTATGTGTGAACGAATCTCATTCCCTATAAAAGAACGCAAGGAAGATCAGATTCTTCAATGATAATTGCATTTAATTAACGTGCCCGAAATATTCTTACAATAGAAAACGCTTGATAGTTAACATTCTTGCAATTCCAGTGCGTCTAACGACTACGATGAAGTGCTAACGTAAATCATTAATTGGACAGCGAAGTCTTTGATGTTTGGGACTCTTACTGAGGCTTGATCGGGTCAGAAGATATGTTCAAAATATTAGCTTTTAACTTCACCTACTGTGTGCCCTTTTCAACATGCACACGCTAGAACAAAACTTGTCAATTCATTCGGAACGGAAGTGCTTTTGCGCAAGTGAGTGTCTCACTCGCTACTCGTTGATAAACAATATTGTTTGTTTTGATTGGAATGGCGTGCAAGGCGAAAGAATACGAAAAAAGGACACAAAACACAGCACGTGTTAAAATTCTCAAACGTTTTTTCAACTTCGTTGCGAACAAATCGATTCCATACCCGTCCTTGCTGGCCTGTTTCGGTTGTGTGCTCTAGCGTTTGTTGCACAGCCAAGCATAAATTGCTTCACCAAACAACACTCACAAAACGCATCCGCACGGTTTAGACTTAGATACACGGGGGGTGCAGAACAAGAAGAAGAAAAAACGCATCATTCGTCAAACAATAACAATTCGACGGCTGTATGCATGGGGCTGCGTTTAGTTCGCCAAATTGAAACAACACACTCCCGATGCGAACCGGGTTCGCTGCATGGCGGTCTGTTTGCTGACAATCATAAAAATGGCAACATTACTCAACCAAATCCGTAACGGTGGCGAATCAAATCGTTGCAAATTATGCATGACTATCGGATCGGTCTGTGTGGGGCGCTACGGGAAGGGCCAGTTCGCAGTTCCTTCTGTAAGGTGGAGGGTGAGACAGTAACAACGGTCAGCTGTGTAGTTCCTGCGAGGAGCAAGGCAAAGAATGCGTGCCATAAGCGTCTGACGGGGCAGCAAAGTGTGACGCTATCGATTGCAGACGATTGATAACGTTCGGCAAATTATTCGCCTGAAGGTCGGATCGGCTTTGATGATGTGATAAAGCAACACCACCTATGCTACCGCTCGTTCCAGTGGATTGCGTAGGGGAAGTTATCGTTTTTCGTTAGCTACAGTGTACTCTTTTGTTCATCATTCATAAAACATCGAATTTGGCCTGTTTGTTGTTTCGTTTTGGGCAGTGTTCCATGAAGAAAAGTAGTTTTTCACTCTTCACATATCAGAATTCCTGCAGAATTGATAAAAACGGGTAAATTAAACCCACTCCCAGAAGTCCCAGAACTACGAATCAAAAACAAACATGCTCTGCTTTTTCGCGGATGAATAATTAGCTTTTTGCCAGAAATGCGAAACCAGCTTCCCTTTGGCCAAGAAAAACATTAGCAACATTTCTTACGCAATCTTTTTCCCGTACCGGTGCCGGATTCTAGCTAGCGGTCACTTCCGAATATCGTTACTGGTGTGCTGTTTAGTATTCCTGCAACGCAATCGCTCCGGCTGAAAATAGGCCACCCAAACCAACAACAAAAATAAGCAAAACTACGCCTAGAACAAATAGAATGTAATCATCGGGTGGTGTAATCGGAAATAACAGAGGAAATTTCTCTGTTCCAGCAAGGAATCATGCTAAAGATACTTTCCACCAGTGGGAAAAAGTGTGAAGCTTTTTCACCAACGAAAGTACCTAATCGAAGGAACTTACAACACGGTACGTCTGTGATTTGAATGTAACGGATGCGTTTCCAATCTGGAAAACGGTAAAACTTTTCCTCGAAAAACTTGCCAACTGGTAAAGATAAACAATCAGCAAATGTTCATACCAACCATGGAAAAGTTTGTAAAGAAGCTCGGAATAAATTATTTGTCATTTAGCGAATGTCGAGTATTCTTTCGGCAAAAGTGACCGGCCATCATTCAAAATCATTCTTCATTCATGATAAAAAAAAATCATTCTCAATCCGTAATATTCCAGCCGATATTTCTTGGAAACACTTTTACTCTCTCAAATCCCTTGCCAACCTGGTGCAAGTGGTCATTTCCTGGTATATTTCACCATGGCTGGTAAGATAAAAATCGGAACATTTAAAATTTTGCCCCCTTGCTAGAGTTTTATTTCCCCATGTCGAATGAAGGAAAGGCCTCTCCATGTAGTTCATTCAACCGTCATATCTCATCTAAAAGAGGAATCAAACCCCAACGCCTTTAATTTTCGTTTCAGTAAAGGAGTTTGAGTTTTAGAGAAATTTTTGACTGGTAGGGGAACATAATGCAAAATAAAACACTTAAGAATGTATCCACACATTAAACTTCCTTATGAGTAGCTTTAATAGGAACAACATGGAGACATCCAGCTGTGCCTTATAGGCGGAGAGCTGGTAGAGCGCTGGTACAGTTCAGAAAAGGATAAAATTAATTTTCAAATAGTAATAAAGAAAAGGAAAATTTGTTCTGTGTTAAATTTAAATCAACTTAAGACTACATTAAGTTATGACTGCATTAATTTAAGACTACAGGCTTTGCGGATTGTTAACAGTATGTTGTACGTGTTCGTGACCTCAATGAGCAATGTTAAAGAATTATTTTAAAGTATTGTTTTATTATTTATCGTTTACATTCTTTGGAGTTCCATTAACTGAATTCCAAGAGCTGGAAATTAAGTTTAGGGGAAATATTTTTTTTTTATGTAAGAACCAACAACAAAATCAAGCAAATAAAAAAAATCATTCTCTTAAAATGCTAAATAAATGTTGTATTAAATTTTATTATTTTAACTTACTGAAATAACAGACCCTGTGCAGGTGCCAAAGAAAGTCATAAATAAAGTGAGAACTTTGTCAAGCGCGTATATTTTAGTTGTTCGGTACGGTTGCCTGCAGGCAATAATGTAAGTGAAGTGTAACAAAATTGTAAAAATTGTGTATTTAAAATTATCTATGTTTTTTATGTATCATTTTTATCGATCTTTTCAATTAATTCAATTATTTTTGACTATTTTTTCAACTGCTTGCTTTATGTTTTACTTTATTAAAATCGAGTTCTGAAACCGCTTTAGTAACAGACGCACTATACATGTTTTTATGGTACTTTTAGCTTTCTTCTCTAACATTGTGTTTTTTTTACACGTAATTAATTATTACTTTTAACTTTACACTGATTGCTTAAATCATTTTTTAATTTCCTTGCTCTAGGTAAATTTTCTTAAAAGTTATTCACGCTTTCTTAGCCTTCAAACTTTTTCGAAGCATTCATAAACAACTCCTTGCGCCGAGAATTGCAATATTTTTAAAAATATATTTTCAAAAAATTAAATGAAAAGAACTTAACAACATTAAATACATAAAAATCTTTCATACCATTACAGGCTTAGGTTGAATAACAAGTTTAACATAGCATGTCTTCAAAGGAATAAAAAAAACTAGCGGCACTATTCGGCAACTTCACCGAAACCGTTCCATTTCCGGCTTTCCAAAACATACGGCAGCGTAAAAAGGGAAAATACTACCGATCCCTTTTTTCCCCTCCCGTATGCTTCTCCCTCCTCTTGCACCCTTTGGATCCGGGACATCCTGGGGTTTAATTTTCCAGTTGAAATGAAAAACGCACTCCCCGGACAAAACCAACATACGGCCATGGTAAGTTGCATAGCGGTCGCCCGACTGCTCTTTAACGTTTGTGCAATGTCCCGCGGCGGCACGAACGGAAGGATTCGAATGCATCATAATTCTTCCGAAAGGAAGTCCTTGCCGCCGTTACCGTACCCGGCATGGGACCGATTGATCGTTTGCCGGAGATTAACGGCAAATGCAGCTAAGCAAAGGGGACCACGGGGTTTTAGGTGATTGCTTACTACCACTGTGTGTACGATTATGTGCTTCTAATGCGGTGACGAATGCAGCATAAACACTTGCACGGGTCACGCTTGAGAGGGGTGTTTCAGTTCGTCGTTTTTTCCTTTCTTCCTTATTATCCAATGCTTTCTTTAGGTCCTTTCATTTTCGTTTCATTTCAGATGCCCCTTGCTAACCGCTAATCGTGACGTACGGTTACGGACTGTGGCGCGGTGAATAAAAATAGAAATCAACACAAAACGTGGAGAGGGTCCTGCTTTTTTTCTAAGCGTAAAGAAAGAAATCCTGCCGCACCATACCTACCGAGGGGTTACGCAAACAAAGGCTGGTGCTAAATGTCGCTCACGATGCGTGATAGTGGTACAAGGCATCCCTCATAAATGCGTTCCACCGCTACGCGACATTTATTCGATGAGCAAGTACCTCGTAATAATGGTGGAATAACATTTCTTTCGGTTATTGAATACCAACAGCACAACTGCCGCACAATACCGCACGAACATCCGACAGTACCGCTACTGGGAGGGACAAGGTTCGCTCATGCGGGATGTTTTTCGCGTGTTTATGAAATTTATTTGCCCGCCGTCAAAGTAGGATGACATTTTCCGCTGTCCGAGGCGGAAGCTGAAGGTGGCTGCATTTTTTTCGGGTCGTTTCAATTGCAAGTGACTTCAAACCAGCAGAATTCTTGTAGAACATTTTGGGGGCAATTCTATGGTTGTTTCCTTTTTTTTCCTTTTGCTTTCGCTGCGTCGTCGTGTCATGTCGTTTCGAAATGTTTATTTGTCTTTTTAACGTTTCAGCTTTTTTTTTGTTTGCCACTTCGGATTGATTGCTGTCAGCTGTTTGAGGCGGTTTTGATGACGGAGTATAATCGGGGCGGCCTATTGGGTGCCTTCTGTTGGGTTATGATCGCGCACGTCTGTACGTACGCTTCCGCATCGTGGGGTTCTGGGTTGGGCTCGATAGCACCATAAAAGTGGATGGTTTATTTGGACGGAATGATTTCTACTGGCTGTTAAGTGAACTATAAGGGCAACCGTATGACGCATTATTCTGTGTACGCTATGTTGTGTTGATTTTTTTTTACTTGAGTGTGAAAATTCCTGGAAGTGGAAAAATCCTCTCAACGAATCTAAGGGGAAAAGTTTGTTTTTTTTGTGTTATTTACAAACAATGAAACTAGTTGTATCGAGTGAATAAATAATAGAAACCCACTGTTTATTTACATCCCTATCATGATTCGATTATTTATGTAAGAAATGACAGATGCGCCACACCATTGGAAAATGAAAGATATTAACATTTGATACGTATTGTTACTGTGCCTCTATTTTATTTAATTTTACTGAATGTTGGGTTTAAGGAAAGATATTTTTCTCTTATTATATAATTTTATAATTATTGCAATCTTTATTTTAGTTAAACATGCCATTCGATTCAACGATTTAGAGCTAAAATTGAAATTTAAGGAATCGTTTTACGTGGATCTTTATTAGGGTGGGTAGATGTCCTGATAAGCTAGTTTTTATTAATCAGATTTAAGAAACCCATGTTGGCAGCTGTTGCATATTACACAATACTATATAAACGAATATGAACACAAATACAGAGCAGAATTACTATTGTTTTATCAATCAATCAATTCAGGAGTTGTTAACACGCATTAGCTAAAAAATGGGTTGTTTTCCCGTTTTTTCTTTATCTCAAATGTTTAATTGGAATTATTTTCATTAATTTTAAAGTTAAACATTAATTTTTAAATAAACCATCAATCATTGAAATAAAAGTATGTTGATGTTTTGCATCATAATTGTCGCTTTATTGAAAATTTATAATTTACAATACCCACAGTGCGGAGAGATGTGAAGAATTTTGCATTTGGTAAAACAAATTTCAAGACTACAAATTTTCAATATTTACTTGGGTACTCAGCTGTATAAATACTTGATATTTTACCAAATATTTCCGAGTAGTTGTACTTGAAGAATTGTAAAAATACTGGTTGTTGTTCCATAACGAAATTATTAATAAGACATTCGTTTTCTTCAACATCCACAAAACGTTGATTAATGACGATTTATCATACCTAAAAGAACAAACAAACACAGCTATAAAAATGAGAATTAAATCAAATCTCACATCACTATTACCATCAACGTATTCTTCTCTGGAATATATATTCAATACGACGATGGTATCATGAAATTCTGCTACGCCAGGAAACAGAGTACAGACTCAATAATTTTTAGCTACCTATTGCATATGTTACGCTTATCAAACGATTTTGTTCCCCTGCATTCATTCTTAAAAGCGTATGTATGAACACATTTTGCTTAAAAGGATCCAACAACCGTCTGCCTCGATAGCGTCCACACCCGCTAGACTTAAACATTCATTGCCCATTAGGGTGGCGCATTTCGGTGATGGGCAAACCGATACCGGAACCTGCACCTGCAAAAGTTCGCACCGCGTAAACACCCAGCACAACCACAAACCAGCGTTAAGCTGCTAATCGGGACGCAGGGCTAGAAGAACAGGGCGAGCTGGCTTAATTGATCCACACCCCAAACAAAAAAAACCGTACAAAAGTACAAAACCGCCATGGCTATCCGGGGCTGTGCAGTGGGAAACGCATAATTTTCCAATTTCATCGCGCTAATCAGTGATAATTATTGAATGCACTTTCCAGTAACAGGCGAGATGTGGATGATGACGCATACGAACGCGATAGTGATCAGCGACATCCAGTTTTTTTTTATTTTGAACCATTTTTGGAGGGTAACGGATGAAGCGCAGTTAGAATTAACCGGAGAGTATAATGGAAAAAAAAACGAAAAGGGAATCCACTTCGACGGCCACTGGTCCTCTGACAGCTAACGCGACGAATAAGGGCAAGGTAGGGAATACAGACGGATAGCGCAGGGACGAAAAACTGAATTCGATGCAGTCTCGATGCAGTGACGATACGGATGGAGGGTTCAGAGTTGTCTCTGCTGTCGTCTCCACATGTTTCGTGGCTCTTTCAATGTTGTACGTTTGAATGTTTTCCAGCCGACGGTTCTGCACTTTGCAACGCATCACAGAACGCACGTCTGGAAATGAATATGCATTAAACGTTTTCACACTAGGACATGTTGTTTTGTATTCTTTGATCATTTTTCCCCATTCAATCATGCTTTTGTTCTAGTTTTTTTGCAGGTCGATATGTTGGAAGGTTCTAAAAATAAGCGAAATAATTGTGTGAAGTTTATCATCAGAATTATAATATTGCAATACAATAATCCAAGAAACGCTAAAATGTTTAATCCTAGTGCAGATAAAGAAATTCTTCATTTTTAACATTATCACTCATTTAATAAATAATAAATAAAGCATAAAATAAATTTTAAGTAACAATAAATGTTTAAATAATTCATTATCGAAAGAATACTACCATAAATAAATAAAAAGACTTTGAGTTATGATTAATGATTTGCTGCCGAAAAAAAATCTTCATGATAGAAAAACTACAGCAGAAGGGACCTCCAAAATGTGACCACGATCAAACAAATAGAACTACCATCCCCTCTAACATGGGCGTAAACCTGTGTAGGGAAGTGAAATCGTTTGAAATCAAATTATGCCCTTTGTAGTGCTGTTGTTGTTCTATCCAGCCAGCAAAACAGGCCGCCCAGGTATGGCCTCGTGCTCGTGGCTGTTGCTGTGGGGCGACAAATAACGTCAGCGAAAAATAAATGTGCCTGAGAATGTTTATTTAAACGAATAATTTATTTTATTTGTTCCTGCGTCTGGTGTGCGTTTGAACTTTCCATTAGCAACGTTGCAGCACACGCACTGACGTCCGTGACATGCTTGTTGTAAGGGGTTTGGTCAGTTTCATTTCGAATGACTGCTTTTTTTCATATATGTTATTTTTTTATTCTTTTCCATCGTTGGTGACGTTTGCAAATTTCCCTGCAATCCAAATATCGTAAACATACCAACCAAATCATCTGCTCGGTGACCTAATGGAAGCTTGTGGAATTAGACTGCGAGAACAGGATGAAAAAGGGCATGAAATAAACACACGAATGCACGTGCACGTACGCGGCATGCAAAATGTATTAAAAATATTTCACCCTTTGAACGTGTTAAGCGATTTTACCGGTCCTGTAAATCTAAATTCCTTCCACAGCCTAATTGTACGGCAATTGTAGGTTGCAGAATTTGCTACCAATCGATTTGCTGATTGCATTAGTTATTGCTTTTTAAAAGAATTGAACCGTTCTATTTTTCACTAGAAGCCTTATCTGATTCAATTGAGCTGGAGTAGACAGTAGGTTCGATGGGGGCGCTGGCATTTATTTTGACTATTCATTCATCATCGAAAAAATAGGGAATGCTAAGTATTTTTTATTTATAGAGATATAAAGAAGATGTTATTATGATTGTATTGTATTGCAGCTAAAATATGAGTAGAACTAGATATCACGAATCATTACGTTATCACTGATGTTCACCGATCTTGTTCAACGTGATCTTGTATATTATTTAATGATTTTATGTACTCTACGTAATGTGACGTTAAAGAACAGAAAGTAATATTTTTACTATTTAAACGGAAGTTCCGACAGGACACGATAGAACCGAAGCTAATTGCCATCCGTACCGTTCTCCCGTAGGACTGACTATCCGGCTACTTGGTTAAAAATAATTGGATACGTCATGACCTTTCTAACGAAAAAAATTTCATAGAAATTTCTTCAAATATGGTTTAGTGGATTCATTTTCTGTTTCGGATTTTGTTAAGACTTAGTATGACTAGGTTTTTTTATTATACCAAAACATCGATTTATTTTACTAGTTTTCTACTCGAATAGTGAAATTATGACTTGTCCACAGGAGCGGCTTGGTAATTAATGGTTTTGTTAAACCATTTCAACCCACAGCAGGGAAAACCTCATCCAAATTGCATGAAATTTTGCAATCCATTTAGGAATGACCCATAATAGAGGTCTAGAACATACAGGGTTTTTTAGATGACAGAACAACGCAAGTGCCTATCACAACAAGAGCAGCACATGACATTAAAATCGGCCTTTAACGGACACCACAACCCAAGCTGGCATACGACGGTAGAAGTTAAGTACGATCCGAGGAGTATAAACGTGTTTTAGGATGGATTTTCACAACCTCACGATGTTTGTTGGCAATATTTACTGTATTTTTCATGGATTAAAGTATATTTAAATCCATGTAAGATGTGGTAAGCTGCGCTGCGATTATGACATCATGTGCTTGCATTGAACTATACCTGCTGCGGTTGTGGTGTCTAGTAAGGCCGTTGAAATGTCATGTGCTGCGCTTGTGGTGAAAGGTACTTGCGTTGTCCTGTCATTTCAAAACCCCATAACTCATTATAAGTCTCTGGTTTAGTCTTAATATAAGCGTGGTTTCTACGGCTTCGCGATGTACGTCATTAAAATTGATATTTCAGTACAAAGGCAAGAAAGGATTATAATTATAAAAAAGTAAATAATGCAAACCATCGGATCGTCCAACTGTGTATAAGCTTGTCATCAACTTTTGCATAGAAAAATAATCAACATAGTCACCAGGACGATAGATTTCTTTTCATTCGGCATCACTTCTAGCAGTCAAGCAAAGTTTTGCAAAGGATAAGAACAGATGTCATCAGGCACCGACACCGACCGCTGGCTAGTGTGAAGGGTGAACCGGTTGTTAAAATGAAGCAATGAAATGTCATCGTTTGGATAACTTACATCTATCACAGAACTTTCAGGCGAAACATAAAACACCTCGCCCGATTTGCTTCATACACCGTCCAGCTTCTACCGAGAAAAGGGTTCTAAGTCCGTAATTATCACGCGCGGTACGTGAAGGACGCACGGCTAGCATTAAAACAGGTCGCAATGGGTGGAATACATTACACTTTCTCGTTCCCGTTGCTGTCCCGCCTTCCATCATGCCGCTTCGTCGTTTCTGCGCTTAATTAAACAAACACCCGCTACTGACTCAAACTTCGAACCCGCAAAACCCCGTGTCTCGTGCACGATTTTCATTAGTGCAAAACCCATTGATCACACACAGCAAGCATACATTTTCATAATCCTGCTCGGACGTAAGGTATAATTTCGTCCTTCCTACACGATCCCTACCGGTCGTACGCACCGACCGGATATAGGAAGCGGTAAACAGGCAGAGTAGACGAGACGCACAGCGTCCGGCGTATGGAAAACGGATCGCATGGCCACGGTTGGCCTATTTGCATGCATACGATTGCGGTAATTGGTTGAAATACATTTTTTCGCCCCTTATTGCTTCTTCAACCGGTACGGTGGTCGCGAGTTCCTGTGAAAACGATGACTCAATTCTTGGTTTGGCGCCGGCACTGTGAAAGCCTGACCGGGAGCTGATGTCTTCTGTGGGCACAAATTGGTCCGGGTTCGTGCAACTGGCCCTTTGGTGGCCAATTGGTGGTAATGATTTATGCTTGTCGCATATTTATCGGTACCATCGGCTATTATTTTAGGTTCATTGTTTTCTTCGCATTCAATTAAGGGAGTCAACACTGTTCGCGAAAGGGCAGAAACCATATTTCCATTCTACCGAGGGGTGTTTAAATTCTTCTTTCGTATCTTTTATTTTTCCATTAAATTGGAGCACATAACTCGTGTTATTATGTATTCCAAACATTATACCCCTATATCATTGATGGTGAAATAATGTCTTTCATTTTGGTACTAGCATCAATTAAACGCGTGTATAGGAGGTTGTTGAGTATTTCTACAATTTGTTTTCTAATTTTTGCACACAGCGTAGCAATTTCTTGTTTAGCAAAACGTTTTTGCTCAAATAACGAAGCAAATAGTAAAGGAAATGACAGGTAACAACAAAAATAACCAAATTACTGTACCACATTAAGCATCTCAAGTTGTATGTAATGTAGCTGAGTGACATGTCACGAACAAGTAAAGCACCAACTAAATAGCTTCAATTACATCAATTGAAAAATAATTACACCACACGCTGCTTATCAATCAAGTTTTGATCCTTGATGACACTGATTTTCCAATGAATGGGATTTTACCGCATGGACATGGGTAAAACCAGTTATACGAAACAGAGATTGAATTTAATTTCTGTTTGAAATTTTATTTAAAAAAAAACTCACAATCCACATATTCGTCAAAACGATAGCTAAAAAAGCGGCACAAAATGATAAATAAATCATTAACCACAACACCCACTGTTACGAAGGTAATTAAGTAATGACACAAATGAAGTTGAAAGCACACACCGTAAAACACGCATTTTTCTACTTGTGCATTGATTATCACTGTTAATTCTTGTGCACCGGGTATACGGTAGTGATCGTTGATAACGTTACCTTTGAACCTGTTGGTTTGTATATATCGTTTTAACATTGAAGTGGTTACTTTTTGTTTTAAACATGAACATGAGAATGACATGAGAATCAGTAACATTTCAATTTTGCATCAACCTACAGTTCGTTTTCAAAACAATCAGACAATAAATCAGTTCCCACATGACATTTATATCATTTATGTTAAGAGAGTTCATAGTAATTTCACCACATAAGCAGGAAAATAAATGAAAAATGTTTTCTAACTTCTTAACCTATTGCTCTAATTTGTAACGTCTATAAGGCTCAACTTCATCTCATTCTTGACGGCCCCTTTACAAACTGGAGTAGTTCCCGGGAACTGCACAACGGATTATTTTCAATAAAACGCATAATCTGAGGAGGTTCTCTCCTTCTTCGTATTACTTTTCTCGATTGAGTTTAACTAATTGATTTATCAATACTTCTTTCCAACATATTTCCTAAGAAATGGGATTTTCCAATTCTTGTGGTGACAAATACTATCTAGTTTGACAAATAATACATTATTTCGCATCATATACGGCAGGCGTCTCCAAACTACAGCCCGTGGGCCGTATGTGACCCTCGAAAGCCTTGAGTGCGACCTGCGACGCTATCGCTGTTGTTACCATTTTAAGAAATTGTCAAATTAAAAAAGTTGTAATATGTTTTAACTGATCAAATAGTAATTACTGCAATAGTCAGTTACATTCTTCTTCTTTTTTATCGACACTACAACCTCAAGAGGTCTAGGCCTGCAATTTCTGGCTTTCTGTGACTTTATTTACCCGTAGCTGGATAGTCAGTCCTGCGTACGCGGGATTGCTCCGGATGGGATTTTGGTCCGGTCCGTTCGTGTGAAGACCGGCGCCGGGCCGCACCAGTCAGTTACATTAAATACTAAAAATTGCTAAAATAAAATCATCTCGAGCGCAACATATGTGTAAATTACCTGTAACATAATGTGTTAGTGAAACACATCCAAACTGAAGAGTGGATTTAGATTGCGAGATAGATTTAGATTTAGATGTTTATGAATCGCACATTTGGTTTATTAATAATTATTCAACTATATTTTTGTTGTAAATACCTATCTGCTATTAATGTTCTTCTTCCTAAGTCTTTCATACATCTAGCATTGATACTTTATTTATTATAATTCACTCATTCGAAAGCAGGAACCAAACCAGACATTGCTTCTCTAAAGTACAGCGTGTCAAGTTACAAGCCAACTGCGATAAGTGTCTTCCAAATGACAAGGTGCTCATGTGGAAAACCTAAACAGTTCCATTACTCTAGAAAATTTTGTGAATAATAGATAAGGTCACATTTTTTCGCAACATCTTCCTGTTGTACATGAATGTAAACCCTGCAAAAGTATCTCAAAGAGCAATTAAATTTAGTTCCTTACTTTTAAAGGTTTATAAGCATGAAAGTGTTATATTAAAGAATGGTATTTAATCCACACATTGCTGACCAAAATGGTTAGTGCAACTCTTTTCGGGAATGTCGTCAGCAAGTTATGGTTATATTTTGTGCAGCTTAAACTTATCAGCTGTTTAAAACTTTTTTTCTATCATACCAACGACACTTCACGTGTGTCGATAAGTGCGTGACTATTTACCATTCAGATACGTCAACTATCGGCACCTAGTACATGACGAGAATGCGGTTTTTTTGAGACACTCACCTAGAATGGTGGTGAATTACCCGGGATAGGTTTGAGGCAAAGCAGAAACGTATTTGATCGAATGTAAGTGGTGATTCCTGACGATTATCGTGATAGTCCTAGTCTTTATAAGACAAACAACTGTGTTGCTGACCGTTCAGTGCTTTCTTGTACCTTCATTAGCGTGTACACTCTCTCGGAGGTTAGTAGTCATGAAGAACCTCAGGATGTGGCTCGGTACGGTGGTGGTGATTCTAGTAGCTAGCAGCATCAGCATCTTTAGCAGTAATGTTCAGCGCTGTTCCTGCGTGTTCGGACCGCCAGACTATCTCTGTCCGACGGCGGCATTGCTGCAGGTGTATCTCTCGCACGAGCTGTACTGCACGCGGTACTACAAGTGTACGGATGGACGTGCGATCGAGTTCCAGTGTCCTTACGGGTTATACTTCGATGCGGTGAACAATACTTGTACGTGCGACTTTACGCTGTGTTACCGTGCCGATCCGTGCATACAGTTCGTCGATAGCTGCCGATGTTGCTCCCAGCAGTTCGACAATACAGGACTGGCACCAGAGAATTTTTACGTCTGCTATAACGACGGGTACGCCGTTGCTACAACCTGCCCAGTAGCATTCGATCCTTGCAGCGAAGAAACCATTCAGTTGGAGTTTATTAATCAAAAGTGTGAAGTCCCAGCACGTAAGTTATGGCAAACGTTTTATATTACAATTACTTTTCACCTAACAAATTTGTTTCGTTTTAGCGGTTCCTTCATAATATGTAAAGAGGAACTTTTATTCGCTGCAATTGGTCTGCCTGGTTTATATTTATTTGACCTTTTATGGGCTCTTCCTACCGTCATTTAGCTGCTATAGGAATGCTTTTAAAAATAAAACGTTTCACAAATTGTCATCTTCACGGTATTATCCTCGTGCACATAACAAAGCTAACGAAGCTTAAATTTATATAAATAAATAACATTTGTATAAAACAAATCCAAACATGGATTAATTAACACAACAATCCCAAAACACCTGTTTAATCTATTCGTTTTTAATCAATTGCGCTCAATGCAAAGCTATAAACATTGTAAAGTAATTCAATGTTTTTTTTTTATTGATAAAAGTGATATGTATACAAATATTATTTAAAGTTTTTAAACTGCAACGAGTGATCGGCAACAAACGTGCATTTCTATTTGTTACAAAATAAAACTCTAAAAGCCTGCATTCAAGATTAGACTCCGTCTGCACGGAATTTTGCAAATGGTTTAGGTCTGGACTCCGTGACATTTTGCTAGAACCGTGGAGTGTGTCTTTATCGGTGTTTCAACCCCCTGAAGGAGAGGATAGCCTTCCCATAATCCAAAACACAAGCAAGTAATCGGACATGCAAATGGTCAACACACCCATTCCGGTCGGTTTGTAGCAATTGGATATGCATACGGTTGCGAATAAGAATTACTCACAATTACAACAATGTCGCTGGACTGGAGGTGGCTAGCAATGGTTGTGTATGTAAACCTTTCTTAAGTGTAGTTTCGTAGCATAGCATAACCTGTGCTGTATTAATATATGATGCAGTGTGCCAACAATGTGATTCCACTTCTCGTCTATATTTAATCGGTTTGTTTAGCCAACAAGTTGAATGTTTAACGTGTGTGTACTGTTTACAAATGCATAGCATTTGGTGCATCTTACCAGTCGATTATCGGAACAGTACGCCATTGCAAAGCCAAAGCTTCGGGTGGTCTTGTCTCGTGAATAATCGTTTTCTATGTCGTTGTGCCGTACGCATGAGTGATCGGATGATCGAGTGGGTGTACTTAAAGTTGTAATGAAAGTAACACCATGCTGCTGCTGAGTGCATTAATTCTCACGGACCTACCATAAATTCAAACATCAAGAGCGGGACGATTTTGGGGTGCTATTTTTAACCGAGCGCATCCACTTCAAGGTCAATTGAGAAGCCGTACGGTTTTTAACGCTTCTGGTAGCCGCCACTGACACTTGCCAGGAAAACATCACTGCCATGGTCGATTTCCGGCTGCCGCATCGATGGAGACCGTGCGGCGTCACAACAGCAATCTCCACCACCGGGACACAGTTAATCAATTAGCATGATAAATGCGTGTGCGTTCTGAACCGACGACTCATTAGGGCACGTGCTGCAACGGTGGATTATGCGTTTGCCTTCTTCCCGCTTCCTGTACAGTAACGAACGGGCACGTACTGCGCGTAAGCAGCGATACCGTCTTCAGAACCTCGTCGCAACAGTTCTGAGCTACCTCGAAATAGATACTGCATACTGCCGGTCGAAGCGGTTTTCCGTCTGTGCGTCACGATTAATGCCGTGGGCACTTGATGTGACGGGTCGATTGAGGAAAGCGTAACCTGTGCGACACGCGTACGAAGGTGTGGTGTTGTGAGCGAGGGCAGAAATTTAAGTCTGCTTCGTGGATGACTATGGAAAGTATATTTTTGGTGCTTCCGTGTTTGGGTAATAAACGTGATAAACGATGCACGTTTTTTTAACGACTTTAACTAGTCAAGAGCAAGTGGTATAACAACTTAAAATTACCATGAAAATGAAGTAAAAGATGTACTGCATGCAAGATCGGTAATGAAGGTATCGTAATGGTGTTGGTAGTGCAAGGGATTATCTCCATTTTTATTCTGTAGATTGAACATCTTGACATCGACGCATGATCGCTGAGAATAAATTTGATGCCTAAGAATATTTACAATTCCTCAGACCTGAAGGCCAAATTTCATAATAACACTCAATGGAGTTCACTACAAGACAATAAACAATTCAATATAGGCTTTACGAGGTGACAGTATAGCTCTAAAGAACTCTTGTTGCCCATGTCTGGCAGATTGAAGTCGTTCTGTATATTCTTTCACTACAGAACCAGCTCGTGGCGCTTATTTTGCAACCATGTAGAATGAGATAGACACTAACCGATTAGGAAATATTATGACTATACAATTTTTGTAATTGATGATGAGTCCTTCCTCTTATCTCAAAACAAGTGGGTTGAGCAAGACGGAAGCATCTTACGATATTAATATGTTATTAATGAGTTTTATTAAATTAATACGTTCAAATGGTGTAATTGAAACACTCAACATATTATTTCCATTTAATTTTCTGATGTTTCCATAACTGGGAACAGAAAAAATCCCAGCTTCTTTTTATTTTTCCTTTACTAACGCTCTACAGCAACGACTGCAGACATTCGTAACGTCCCCTTGCACTGGCGCGGGCTCAAATTTGTTTTGACTCTTTTTTATCATCATTAAATCTCATCATTATCAACGTTACCAAGTACAGATGTTTGAATAATTACTACACATTTAGAAAGCGATACTTAACACTACTTATAACATTTACTTAGAAGGCTTGTTTGACATCTGCGTTTAAAATCAACTATACTGTCCTTATCTTTAATTTCACGTGGCATCTTGTTATACATCTGCAATCCTGTAAAATACATTGGTTTCATAGCTTGATACGTTTAACTATTAAAAATAACTAATGAATATAATAAATAATCAAAATAAAATTAGCTTGCCAAAAGTAGTATACACATTATGCAGTAGAGTTCAGTATTGCATTCAGCTTAATTCAGGAAGCGAACTCTAACATGCCTCACCTTGGGTAATGTTAAAAGTTATTGATAAATGTAAGTTACTTGTATTAAAGAAAATATTCAACATATGATAGAAGATTTCAGTTTTTTTAATAGCTTTATCCAAAGTAATGAAGCATTAGCAATGATTATTGACGATCGATGAATCGGTTTACTGTTAAGTTCTGACATTTTCATGGAATGTAATTATTTATTGCTATAGTAGATATTTAAAACATGCTTTTAATTTTCATATTACTCTTTTTTGTATGACTTATTTTAAGGCAAAGCAGTGAAAAAGTGTGTAATAAAAGCATATCCATTTTGAAGTTTCATATTTTTATCTATTTTTATTTGCATAATTGGTAACACATAACATAAAAACATAACATAACATAACATAACAATAACAACATAACAGCCCAAAAAGTTGCGATAGAATAACAATAAGAAAAGTTAAAACTATTTCCAGTTAAATTTACAAATGATAGAATTTTGACAGAAGTCTGGAAAGTTGAAAAAGGCATCAGCTAGAATTTCGCGCTAAATTAATTCTTCCTCAGATTTTTAAATGTATTCTTGTCGAAACAAAATCTGAACTGTAGAACAATAACCCGACGGTTTATAACTTTATTTGATCAAAGAAAATGCACCGCCAAAAGGTCAAATGTTCAATCGACAAAAAAGAGAAGAAATGCACGATTTGGCATCGCAACTATCTCGGAATGCTTGCAGAAATCGTACCACAATGAAGGAATTACTCTGAACAGAATACCGATAAGCGATGTGCCAAATCACTTGATCCGAAGTTCACTGATCGCAGGAAGAATTTGATTATCGTGATCGGAGAAGGCGACGAGGTGTGTATCGGGAGAGAAAATACAAACTTGTTGAGTTTGTAAAAACAAGTCGCTTCTCGAGGCATGCGGCACATCATCCGCGAATGCACGATCAAAACGAACGCTTCAAACTTCAAACTCAAGAACTCGGACCAAAGATGAGGATACACTCAGATATCACTGGTGGGATGTGTACATTTATTGGAGCTTCTTCGTTATGCGTTGAGCTTTTTCCCGCAACTTTGCTCTCCAATTGACCCGCGCGAATGATCTTTCGGGCACAGGAATGTGCGCACCTATTGATCGGTCCGCGTCGATCGTGGTTCTTCTTGTGGTAATTAATTCAGTCTACAACCACGGTATACCCGCATCATTCTCGCATCAACGTTGGGTTCGTACTTTTGCCGGATCTGGTTCGTTTTATGACATGCCTCACCCCAGGCCGGGTAAGGTATTTGTAGCGAACCGTAAAATCCAATCAATCGCACCCTATCGTCACCATAAACCAGCATAAACGCTTCGCATACAAGATGGCATGGGAGGGGGTGAGCAGAGTTACACCGAAGGTCTGAAGGTTGATCAAGCTGAGCTGAAATAAGCTTCAACAATCAAACAAAACAAAAAAACGAGACCATAAAAAGCTAAAACGGAAAAGAACACAAGAAGGACAGGAAAAGCAGCCGGGACAACAACAACGAAACTGCTCGAGATAAACATTTCGATCGTGAATAGTGCTCCCAAACGGTTGTCGAACAAAAGTGAACAGCGTGTTTGATTTCCGGAAATTGTGTAGTTAACACTTCTTTTGGGTCAGCTTAACTTCTCTCGGCCGGCGTACACATAAAACATACACACATACCGGAAAAAACACCGATTCTGAATGGGGGTAAATAATTTGTCGAACAGATCGAGAGAAATTGATCTCATTAGGAAAAAAAGATTCGGCAGAACTACAGCCGGAGCTTGGGCTCCAATCTGTGATAATTGGATTTTTATTGCTACGAAATCGTTAATCGTGCTGGCAATCAAATATTTTGAACCATTCGTATGATGTCTCAATCGGACACTGGTCACCAGGAGTGCAACAGTGGCTGGGTGCTGTTTCCTTCTGTACCGTACACTTCTGCTCTGGTTATTGGCATTGTGCACGCTCAGCAGGACGCCCGAGCGAATCACTGTGGAAGGATTGTGGTGGGAACGATGGCGTTGAACTGCCAATCAGCTCATGCGAATGATTAAATTATCCACGGTTTCAATCGATTACAGATTACGTTGGGAGATCCATCGTGAGAATATAAGAATTGAAGAAATGTGTTAGACCAACTACGCTATTAAACTATTTGTTAAGTTTCAGAGTAATGTGTTGAAAGGTAAAGAAATTGTAAGCACTTGTTACACTTATAAAACATCATTTAATGACATCTGTGACAACATCTATATTTGTGACACGAGATAAATAAAGACAAAGCCCCAAAAAGTCATCACACTGATTTCTGAGGTATTATTCTAACGATATGATCCTAATTTCCTGAATTTGCTGCAAAATACTGAGTCAATTTCTACTAGAAATAGATAACTGACGATATTTGTCTTTTGTAAACAAACAGACCGCATTAGTGATCAGCGACTGACAGGTCTCTCATGCCAATATCAAAGCACAACAATTGCGAAATACAACATGGCTAATCATCAGCTATGCTCACTTAGCATTCAAAGAATTCTTAGCCTTTATTAAGCAATTAGTGTTAATTATGCCTTAGTCTTAGGATTTTTTGCAACTTGACATTGAACCTGCATCAGCAACACAATTCTGAGCATCGAACGATACTGCCATTCTACAAGGCATATTTGATAAGCTCACATATTGTAGAAACAGTTGCGTGTGCAAGAATGTCTCTAGTGATCAGACATATTCAAATATGCTTGTCTATTTTAAACACTGATGAAGTTTTAAGTAGAATCGTATACTTTGTGAATTCTTTCACATTTTCCACATTTACACATCAAGAAAAAAGTTAATTTAGCATGTTCGTTATAAGTGAGTCAAATAGTTTTCCAAATCCATTTAATAAGCATAAAAGCCTCACGGACGATGGACGACTTGCCCTTGTCATGTAATAAACCATAACATAAATTAGTCAATTTTCCATCATCATCCAACCTCAATCAAAGCTGATTTTTCACTGCAAGTCAGTCCGCTAATCTGTTCATTTAAAATGACTTGCTCAGCGGAGTTAATCCTGGCGAACGTTTTAACAAAACAAAATGGGGTTCACTGCTAGAAATCCCTGTTTTTCCATTGTTCCATTCATTTTGATTGTACCACAAAACCACCTACAGATGTCACCAATCATCATCATCCGGAAATCGATTGAAGCGGTCTCTTTCGTTCTTTCTTGCTTTGATTGATGGGAAGTGGGCACCGATCGATCCAACGGTGACAGGTGCATCCTTCGGACACTCGCTTTCAAGATGCGGACTGCCTGCTGGCACCAAACAAAGCAAGACAAAAAAAAAAGTCGGAAATAGATTCCCGCCGTGTCCGGCCCGCTGGACATCGGCTTTTGACGCTGGTGCATTTTACGTGCAATCAGTCATCCGTACCGCAGAATGCTTTCTTTTTTTTTTGCACCACCCCACTACCCAAGCTGGACCGTTTGCCGGGATGAATGAATAGTTGCTTTGAGCCGCGAAGGGCACCAACGTTCATCGCTTCTGGCATTGACTTTGACATATCGTAATGGAAAAAAGCATGACACGAAGCTGAAAAAAATGGAGAAAGCAAGTCCTTTGAAAATTCTCCCAAGAAGCGACGAATCCACGATCGAGACTCTACTGCAGATTGGAAGGAAATCTCAGGTCCGGGTGTGGGTGAACAGTACGAACAAGAGTAAAAAAAATACGAATCAAAACTCAACCGACTGTAAATAAAATGGTCTCGAACGACAAACATCAAAGCACTTGACATGTGAAACTGGTTCATGATTGATGAATTGAGTTCGCGTTCCGTTCAGTTTCCATCTGTTACCCGGGATTTTCCACCGACTCGCTTCACGGTGACCTACAAAGTAAAAAAAAGGGAGCATGTCAGTGCTTTGGTGTGTTTGTAGATTTATTGATGTTTGAACCGCGTACCCACTACCAGCCACTTCATGTGGGCAAGTTCATCGGTAACGTATGGCGAAAAGTGAATTCCATTCGCTCATTTTTCCGAGCGACATTCTTCGACCTAGCGAGCGGGCCTATCGAAGGGGATCGTGTATGAGATTGCGGTAGCTGTGATATCAATCAAAATTTTCCTTCATTGTACGTTGTTACGTTGCGTTGCACAATAACCTTGTGCCGCAGGTTTCATTTCGATACTAGTTCCGATTTTTTTAGACGCGTTTGACAGGGAAGATAGAAGCAACCAAGAAAGAAGCTATTTCTTCACATGGAATGCTTTCCGCTTCATCGTGCAGCCAGTGTTTCGAGTGTAAGGGGGCTGTTTGATTCGTGGTATTCCGAAATCATTCCAGAACATAGAACTAATTGATGTCCGCTGTACAAGCCGCACTCGGAAGATTTGAGAGTGTAGAAGTCGTATTAAAAAAAAAAACACATTCACCGGTACCAATTATTCATGGGAACAGTGTCCCGAATCCGAACAGGGGAATGAATCGATTTTCTACCATTAGACGTTCCATCCGGGCGTAATTAGGCAATTGTTACACTGTGACTTTGGCGTTTGCCGCCACACGGGGCTGTAATTATGCTTCATTAGTCGGTTGGACAGCATGGTCGGTCGACCGCTAGCCACATTGTTCAGTCAGTTGTAAACGAGGTGTTGGAATCGGAACTCTCCGGAACGCACATCGATTGCAATGACTTTCATGTATACTTTTTTTTTTCAATTTGCCCAAATAAAGATCGTCCACATAAAACTGACCATAGAGAGGTGTAAGAACAGAATTTTGAAAAAAATTGAACAAATATTCATCAAGACTAAAGTTGTTTAAATGGTAAACAGTAATAATGTAAACAATAACTTATAACGTTCCTGTTATTATTAAGTATATGTGTTCCTGTGTGAGTGTTCAATTTATTTCCTAGGTAATCGCTAGGTTATATTAACAAGAACTTTTTCTGTTAAAACGGCACTAACGGGACCGGCGCTGTAACCAAATACCAAATAAACTCCAGAAAAAAACTGTTTTTTTATTCAAAATTATATTTTTAAGTTCTTACACATACGAAACAATCATTACTTTCGTTAGGTTAATATGTTTTTCCTAACAGTACGTTGAATGCAAAAAAACCTTATACTTCCTTTTTCATGGGAAAATTCTTTTCAGTTTATCAAGGATCATCTTCACTTCACCATTCGGTTTTGTCTATTTCTAAGTTCATCCTTTTTGCAGTATGAATAAATTTCTCTATCCATGCTGCTGCATTCTTCTACACGAAAGTCATCCAACGACTGACCGGTTGTGGCATGGTTGATTGAAGCTTATTCACTCACCGAACGACACGCTTCCTGCAGAATGGAAACTAACCATTTGCCGGAGATCGTACGCTAAGTTCATAATACGTTCCGATTTTCTCATCTCGTTTTCTCCCGTCATAATAGAAGCTATCGCTAATACGAACGGAACGCGGCAAAGCATCATGGGAAGTAGTGGTGGAATATTAAAAGAAACTGCCGGGAGGCGAGAAGCTAGCTTTCGGAGGGAAGTGCATTCTAGGCCATCGCTCATAGCAATGTAATCGAGGCGCATTTATGAGCACTGGACTAGCACACTTGGTACCTTGCTGGATCGTTTAAGTGCAGTCCTATCGTCGCTGGACATTGCAAACGGTCGTCTTTCAAATATGGCTAGTGTCGACCCGGTGTCTCGCAGAAGTGTCCCCCGTAGAGTGTTGAGATGGGTTTTGTGGTAATAAATCTACATTTCAAATGTCTGAAGACTTCCGGTACGGTGGCATCAGTTACGGATTGATTTAAACTGGACGATGGTATGGGCAGTTCCATCCGTAAACCGCAACCGATACACCGTAACACGTCTTGATGAGCCTGTCCAAAATAACGTATTTTCCTTCCGTCTTTACTGGTGACCATGAGCATGATGAGCACGATGATAATAATGTTGAAGATGGTTCATAGAAACGTCGACTCTATAGAGAAAAAAAAGGCGAATATCTGCTGACTCTCTATAGTCGCATTCGATATTGATACCTAGCATAGCTAAAACATTGCAATACTCTCTATTCTTGGCTTCCAATAATCCTAAAACGAACGTTGCAAAAGGATTCTCTTGCGCATGTGTGTATGTGTGTTTTATCCATGTCTGACCGATAAGTATCGTTGATTTGTGACTATTGAAAGCTGACTGGGAAGTAAAAAGGCAAGTGTGAAAGAATCTCCGGATGCTAGTCAAATAGCTAACCCATCCTCAAACGCAACATCACTCGGCCGTAACGTTCATTAGTAACGCGTACACATACATAAGCACGAATATTTCACACAAACGATTTGAATGTCATCAAATGATGAAAAGAAGAAAAAAAACCATTCCCTTCCGCCAATGAATCGAAAAGATTTCAGGTGATCAACATAGAATTTATGACTGCGAGTCGTAGCGAGGGCCCCCAACAGTGCGTCGATGGGAACCTAATCGAGATGTGCTGACAAACCGCACCGGACGACATCGGTCGGTGACTGTGGCCGATGGTTTTGTTTGGACACCGGGTTTTATCAGGTTGATGCAATTCGTCAACGCAAGGAACTCACCCCACTTCGTTTTAGTTCCGACACACAATCGCTCTAGTTTCGGCCAGCATTATGGTGTTAAAAGGGTGATCCCAACGGGAAGGAGTGTCACTGTGTGAACGGGTGCTTATCACGGCGAGTGAGCATTTTGGGCTCGTTTCCGGTGACTGCAGTGACTGTGGTACGACATCCGGTGCACACGATGCAATTCGGGCTTCGATTTGCTAGATGAGTGATTTGTGCGTTTGATTTGATACATCGACAGTGCAGTTGAATGTGGTGATTCCGGGTAAAATATTTGGTGCACATATCCATCGGTGAATTCGGCATCGATTTGGTGAGATTTGGAGAACACTAAGCTATGGTTGTTACTAATTCGCAGGGGGATTTTACAAGGTGTCACCCTTAAAATACAGCTCCGTGTATAGCGAAACATTTAAGATATTTTCATGGTGTACAATATCCTTTACACGGTCTAATTTTATAAATATATTATTCGGTTACTTTATTTCATAGTTTACTCTAAATCTATATTTCCTACCAATTTATTCCAAAAAATGTACAATTTTGAAATTCAGAATTCAGAATTTAGATTATTGCACTTATATCTCTATTAACAAATTAGAATAGTGCAATAACAATAATCTAAGTTTTTATATTAATATTTATATTATTTAATAGAAGGAAAAGTTTATTTCTTCGAACAACTTGATTTTTTTATCAACGTCTAGGTCGTATACGCAAAATACGATTCACATTAGTTAGGATACATTTTCAACTCCGAACAGTGAAATGGCACTTTTTTCCGGTGTACCGATGATTTTGAAATTTAGTGGAAACAAAATGAGAAACAATTTTTGTTTTTATAAAGTCTAGTTGCTAAAAAAGTTTCCTACACAAATTAACAAGGAATCACATGAGAATACCACAAATTATTGAACGCATAATAATAATAAGCAAAAAGCAAATCTGCAAAGAAAGACCCATATTGATAAAGACGTGCATACAAAGACAATTTTCAGATCTATTTGTACCAGATAATTCTAGCCGATCAAGAACTGTAAGGTATTCAGCATAATTGTTGATTTTTTAAAAATATTATTATTATATTGCTTATCGATAAAGATTACATAATATAAAATTTTCAATGGTTACAATACATTTAAATATTAATACTATTGAAATAATATTATAAAATCATCGTGATATTAGTTACTTTTTAACTATCATTAAATCTTTTTTGAATTAGAACTTTCCTTCTTAGGTGCGTCAATCTTGCAAGATAATTAATTCAAGAAAGATGACACAATTTTTGTTTTTGTTTTTAAAATTGTGATTATGTACACCTACAAAAATGTTAAATACATTTGAATGATTTCATCCGTAGAAAACAAAAGCTTTGCTAACGATGAGGTAATATAAAAGAAACGATTCATCCATCCCACGTCAACATCACGATTAAAAACACAAAATGTAATTTGCGTGACCAGAAAGACTCGGACCCAACCCAAAACCCCATTACAGCACACTGCGATACGATGGTAGACGCTTAGAATCGGAGGGTCAGCCGGACGGTGAAAAAAAAATGTTCCGTGTCATCGAATGTAAAAACAACGACAGACACATTAATTTCACTTTCTGCAAACGGGGAGGGTGGCCCGAGACAAAAACAAATAGCGTCCATTGGATTAATAAAATACTATCCCGGCAGGTGGCCACCGCGCTGTCATCGAACGACGAAAGCTATCCTGCACTGGCACTACCCATTCAATCTACCATCATCATTATGGAAATATGCTTAACCCGAGCCAATCGAACGCGGCCCACCGGAGACAAACGGAATGCCAGCCCCACCGATGGACAATTAATAAATCCAACCGTTTGTGCGGCTTCAACCTGTAAAGGCACGTCCGCGAACCAAGATGCCGGGCCAGGCGTACGGTCGTCAGGAATTAATCATTGCCGTAATCGGATACGGTGAGAAGCTATCGCTGCCCAACGATCGGAGGCTCTCCTGCTATCGGTTATCGGACTCCGGGACGCTGGTCGCACTCATGATGGATCGATCAATTAGCGACGATATGCTACGAAACCATTGGCTTGATCGAATTCTACCGAACGGAACGAATGGTATCCTGCCCGTAAGCAACGTGAAGAAGATGACGAAGGATATCTGAATGGAAAGGCCAATCTTTCGATGGCTAATGCTTGTTTCCTTTGTGTTCCGATGGAATCTGTCAGCGCGTGTCATGGAGCGTTTCTACTGGCTAAAGTGCATTATTTGTGCTAGAACATTCCGAGAGTTTCGCTAGAATCTCTTAAAGCATCTCATTTCAACGAGTTCCCTGCAAGTTTCTACGATGAAAGAAACTTTTTCGTTAGAACTCATTCAATGTAAGACAGGAGAAAAAAATGTAGACAACGATCACTCTATATCTAAATAGGTTTCCTAATACACGTTAACAAAAAAAAAACTCCAACCTACCCGATGGCGTGTCTGTCAAAGAGAGGAAATTAAACTGTGCTTTGCCTATCAATTTCGTTACAATGATCCGATTCGATACGCTCGATTGGCTAGAAACGACAAGTGAAGGCATTTCGATTTTCATGCCGGTGGTCGCATGAGTGGACAGTTTGTCGTATAAAAAAAAAACCAAACCTAACCGGCAAACCGGTTAGAAGTCACTTTGCAGTGAAGAGGTTAATCAGAACCACAGTGTATTGAAACACAAAAAAATATTGCCGACGATGCTGATGATTTGTTAAGGCTATTTTATGCTGTTAATTAAGATATATTACAGTTGCGAGATACGAACGAAATAATATAATATGATTCTGAAGGTTACGATAACAATTTAATTAGATAAATGATGCTCCGTAAGGCTTTGGAATACATTTACATATTCAAAGTAAAGCATTAGCACGGAAAAAAACATAAACTAGTTATGGTGTTAATTTGACTCTAATTTTGGCTTATTTCCTGTGTTAAAGGGCCTTAGTGAACTGTTTGTGGACGCATTCTTCTTCTTTATCGGCACACCATCTGAAGAGGTCTAAAAAGCCTGACATTTCTACCCTTTACGGGTCTTTATTTATTTATGTAGTTGGATTGTCAGTCTTGCGTATTGGCAATTGGTCCAGATGGGATTTTGGTCAGGTCCGTTCGTGTGAAGACCTATGCCGCCGACCTATTCAGCTCGTAGATATTAAATTTTGATGTTTTAAAGTCTGCTTAGAGTACATAGACTAACTCGAAGAGCTTCAGAGCACTATAGAGCAATTCTAACAGAATGACCAATCTTTTAACATACGGTGTTTACGTAATCTTAGTAACAGTACTCACAAAGCTCTCCTACGTAGCGCATGTTTTCCAAAGAATTGAGGATAGTGACATCACCAGTGGTCCTTAACTAACAATTCCTAACTTATGCAGGTGTGATGTACAAAAGGGTGAGCGCACCTTCGAAGTCGTCCAAAATTCCTACAACTACTTAATTACTAGATAACTACTAGATTCGGTCTTTCTACAGTCTTAAGGAACTTCTCCACTGAAAATACCTGTTGCGACGAACGAAGGTAGCACAGAACTTATATAGTTCCAGTACTCACATACGCCTCTGAGACATGGACTTTGTCCAAAACTAACGAAACCCTTTTAGCCGCGATCGAAAGGAAGAAGCTCATAAGGATTTTTGACCCCACATATGTAGAAGGACATTGGAGGACTCGCTACAATGACGAAATCTGTGAGCTGCACGGCGAACCTGTTTTATTAACGACCTTGCCCATAAAGTTAAGTGGTCCCCATGGGCAGATGAGGTTTGGTATGCCCAAATTGAGATGAAGTGATCCGTTGATGCGTTGATCCGTCCGCCAGAAAGCCTGATTTAATGGATTGACTGTCGACGCACTCGTAAGCGTTTTGGAAGACTCCTGTAGCAGGCCAAATCCGCGAAGCGCTTGTAGCGCCTTATAAGAGAGTATTTACGTATTCTACGTATTCTAAAAGATCCAACGATATTTTGTAGCAAAGAATTAATTTTGTAATTATTTGGATACAGTTTTTTTAGATTTCTGATTTAAATTATCCCAAAAAATTCTGATCATGATGTCGATGTACCTCATACCACAAAACAAATTTAAGAAAAAAGAATGGCTTATGGAAAATTCTGTTATACTTAGCAGCATCTTAGACACCATCAACCATGTTACTAAAATCAATTAATCGATAACAAAGAGACCTGATGCTTCATGCATTGATTTATGTTAACAGTACATAGATTTTCTACCGTAAGCAACATTGAATTAGTATCAAGTAATTTTTCTCTTTAATGTCTTTTGACATCCTGCGCATTTTACAGTTACAAATGCCTGTACTAAGACTTCCTCCAGAAAAGCAAATACTTTACTTTTTAATACTTTTTATTAGTTAACTACAAACCTCATATTAGGAACTGAGTGTTCACATTGAAACTGAACTGAAAATAACCTTTGTCCAAATATTAGCAATCGTACCCTTTCAATGTGCAATTGTGTTCTCTTTTTTTTAGCACGTAGCCCTAACTAATTTGATATAGATATGGCAACTTATCCTGCCAGGCACACGTGATTTGATTAGCATTGCATCGATGCTGAACCACGTGCCAAAATAAAGCGGCCCGTGCTGAGATGCATGAAGGTGGAGCCGAAAGCACGTGGTCCACAAATTTCAAAGCAATAAATTAGATTCAATTTCTTCGAAATCCGTCACCGAACAAGAAGAGGAACAAGTTTGTGTACAGTTTTGTGAAACATTCTCCACACGAACCCGATCACGGTACCACACGGTTTTGCTGGCCGATCGTCACCCGGCCATGCTACTCGCATGCCGGTGCGACCCGCTTGCCGAGCAGTTGCTTTAATTAAGTTTAAAATTTCGTTCTAAATAACAAACACGTCCAATCGGATCGGACACGGTTTCGGACGAGTAATATCACCTACTTCTTATCACGGTGCTTATGCAATTTCTGGTGGGAGGAATAGCTGAGTGAAGCATGTAGGGAGAGGCACAAAAAACCATCCAGTTTTAAATGAACTGTTCGGTACGTCCTTCCGGGCGTGGAGTGTCCGTTTGTGGGAACTTCGTTTGGACATCATCGGATAACGTCGTGTGCCGGGAGCGCGCCAGAAAGGACACTTTGACAATGTCGAATCTCGAATGCAGGAACGGAAGCAGCCTCGGACGCGATAATCGTAAATTGACTTTCGTTCTTCTTTGAATGGTAAACTTTTTGGGTAAGAAGTTTTGCGCCCGTTGTAGTGATCCTTTACGGTACCCGTTTGCAACACAACCACGGCGAGTGTGCTTTTCCCGTCGGACGACCCACCGGATCATCCGGTATTCGACACCTAGTCGTGGGGTTTTCTTTTTTCTTCCAATTTCCACAACTACGCAGCAGGAAGCAAGCTTAACTATGCTGCAGGGACAGTGGCTCTCCGGGTTTCTTCTGCACTCTACTTCCTTTTCCTCACTTTCCAAACTGTTTTAACTTTGCCCTTTTTTTTTGTTCTATCTCCCCTTTTGTTGGTAGCGAAGATACTACGGAATAGTGGTCTATAAGAACGAAGGGGGAAAATAAGTAAAGAAAAACAGATAGAACTCACCCTCCCAACTCGACGATCAGCGATTTCTTTCTCATCAAACTTTCAACTATCCTGTTTTATCCGTACCATCCGTTCCATTTTGCGATCGTATTTAGTTTTTTTTTTGTGATTTTTTTTTTGTTCTCTAGGGTTAACAAAGGTGCCCACAGTACCCACTCTCACCCAGTACTTCCCGCAGGGAGTTTGGAAGGATTGAGAAATAACTGCTCCGTTGGTAGATCCTGTTTCCACTTAGCACCGTATTAGCGAACCGTGCCAACACCCCGTACACCAGCAGATATTTAAGATCCTTTTGCTTATTCGCTTGCGGAGGCGTTTTTTGTTTGTTTGCGAAGGAATCGTAAAGAAAAAACCGAGATGTACCATAATGATTCGACCCGGTTCCCCTTTGGGCCGTCCACGGTATGGTTGGTGGATGCGTTTTAGGTTTGGTACGGTTAACGTGCCAGAAGTTTTCCACACAAAAACCTTCTGATGCAGATCATACCCGGTACAACTCCCCCGAGGAAGGACATCCATGCGATATTTCTGCCCATGCTTTTTTTTTCTCACCGCTTCTACATCTTACGCTCGTAGTATTTCACCCCGGAGGGCTAGATAGGTAATATCCGGTGCTCCATGGTTTCGCTAGCACGACGGTCCCAACATTGATGGCCTTTGGCATACCACCTCCGTGCACACACGGGTAGCCCATCTTCAAAAAGGTTAAAAAGCCCCAGCGGGCACGGGAAAGTTAGTCTTCGCCGTTGCAGGCGCGAGGGCAAGATTATTTCTACTTTAGCGCAGCGCGATGAAAAGTCATTCATAAAAGGGCCCGGCAATTCAATAAGGCGAAAGTTTTTGGCCTTGCCAGCGCCACTCAAACGGGGTTAATGGAAAAAGTAGTACGTAAAAAAAGTGGCAGCTAGTAGGGGGTAGCCTTTTCTTAATCATTTGGTCAGTTAGCGCTCACTAGCAGGTCCAGAAGTCTTTTGTGTAAAATGCTGTACAGAGACCAAAACCAAGAGAAAGAGGCAGGGATGGAGTGAGAGAGAGAGAGAAAGAAGCTAAGAGAGGAGAAGAGAGCTAAAATGTAAGTGCTTCTTACAAGAAATAATCACAAAGATTTTAAACTTATCGCAATTTCCAGTTGCCCGATGTTGGAACTGCATTTGGTGCCCATTTTGCAACGGTTCACCATCGCAACCGGTACCACTTCTCCTAGATGGGGTCAAATGAACAACAAGAAGTTGAAAATGTTATTACACTTTTTGTTCCAGTAATTGCAATGTTGTAACAAAGGTTTTTTCCTGCTGATTTCCACTGAAAAGAATTATCCAAGACGGAGGAAAACTGACTTTACAAGAAAAGAAAGAGCGGACTTTTTTTAAACTTATTTAATCAAAAAGCCCGTACTTATAGGTGTAATAATTGCATAACCTCAAAAACCATTTTCACGAACGTACAAATTGCGGCAATAAATTTATTAGCCTTTAAGTGTCAACCCCTTCCAAAGTAAACAAACTGGAAACATCGGGAATGTGTGTGAATTCCAAGCGAATTCCGGTAGCAACCGAAGACGAAACCACGGTGACGATATGGTCAAGGATGCAAAAATGCATGGACCCATTCTCCACATATTACGTGCTTCAAGATCAACACACACATGAGGTTGGAAAAGTCGTTTGCACCGGACCCGGCCGGTTGCAAGCTGATAAACAAACTATTTAAATGGAAATTATCCTCATTTGCATGATTCAGTATTTCGGTTGCGGGGCTTAACCCGGGTGTAGGTGTCACCGCGCTGCTGGAATGCTGTTATTTCTATTTTATTTTACTCGGGGTACTACAGGGAGGTTATCGTGCGGTTACGGCCACACCGACTGACCGGACGCATTGCATCGCATATTCGGCGCTACGGGTATAAGGATCTGCAGGACGAAACCACAAAACGTTTTCGGGTTTTTGGGCCCTCTCGGTCTGGAGGTTGTACGGTGATGATGGTTTTTCTCCTGGTCTAGCCGATGGAAACCTTGTTGCGTTTAGAGTTTGCGGGTGGTAAAAACGATATTACATACCCACGCACACACACTCGCACAAACATACAGCACCACACCACGGCAAGTTGGTTTGGTTTGCACATTTCCATGGAAAATTTTCCACGTACTACTACGGACGTTTCCGTCCAAACGACTGACCATCGGCATCCATCAGCCGGGTAATCGGCGATTGTGACGCTGTTGTGGTTTTTCCGTTTCGCTTCCTTTCCCATCCAGCCTGCGCCAACATAAACCGGGAATGACTTTTAACTGCCGACAGTTTCGACCGCAATTTAAAATAAATGACAATCAATATGGATATGGATTTATTGAAATGTTTCAAATGCATCTCGCTGTAACTGTGGCAGGTGAATTTAGATGCATTTTTTTTGTTTGGTTGCGTTACACATACACCGCGCAAAAGTCATACCATGAAAAGTCATATTTCCATGTTGGCATGCGAACAATAGCCGATATAGCGACAACACCGGTATGCTGTTAGTTTTGATTGCTCTGTAAATATTCAGACTGCAACCAATCAATCAATCATGCCGGAATTTACAATGAACCGCCAATAAAGGGCGAATAAACCGGGGTGGAAACTGTGTTGATGTTGTTTGTTTGGAAAAAGTTCAACTTCCAGGAAACGTTTATCCGGTATTGATGGGATGAATAAATAAGTCAAGCCATTTAGCCCCACCGTATGGACGGATTATGATTGGAACTGTAATTGCTTTTGGCAAGATATAATTAAAATACGAAACGAACATTTGAGGTGTAAATATTATAGATAAAAAATTAAGGCTCTACAAAAAAACAACTTTCGATTTCATTCTTTTCACACTCTCCAAAGAGTAAAACGCACAAACTCGGATAGTTTTTATTATAATTTAAATAGTTCGTTTGTTAATGTTTGTTAAGATCCTTTAAAATATTTGCATTGCCCGAAAGATAAAGATACAATTTTAGCAAATGACATAAACTCTGTATTTTACTCGGTAAGATTATCATGTCAGTCATCGCCTAAAGGTATACAATAAGTTGTCTAATGTCGTCTTGTAACGTACTAGGGTCCGTACAGCTCAGCGATCAGTGACTGGTTAAGCCAAAAAATGCGTTCAAAACTGTTTCCAAACACCCATTAGAGCGTGAAATGGTACTTTTTGAACGGTGATTACTGCATACTTTCAGGCGTTGTGAACCAAATACGCAATTCATCAGCATTGCATGAAGGGATGCCATCACATTTAAAAAATCATCCTGAGAGTATATTTTATCTGACTTGTCTTTTCAATGTTAAACAACAAGCTGCATAGTAATTCTGATTGCAAAATCAAAAACAGGCAGCTTACTGGATTTAACCGTATTGATTGGTTGCCCATAGCCTAATCCTGTGTGGTAAATTCCCGTGCGCAACAACCAATCCGCCAAAAAATCTCGGCAAGATTGATTACATGCTGAAAATTGCTTTCAAAGCCCTTTCAGCGGTTTTTCGTAGCAGCGAGCATCTTCAAGCCGCTCAATCAGTGTGACATATTCCAATCGCCTTAAAGCCGGCCATTAATGCATGAGCCACCGTTGCTTGTTATGAATATTTCCCATCAAAAATTCATATCCATTCCGGGTGCCTCTTTCATCAAAAGTTGTGATTACTCAAGCTATTAGAACGATAAAGAGCACACATACCGACCCGGGGGGCGAGACCAAGGTGTAGATAAAGTGACTGATAAAGCTTGGCAATTTTCCACACCAGCCAGTGAACGAACGCGTATGAGTCACGGTAACTGTGGTGACTTCCAGGAAAAAGGGTCGGGTAGCCTAGATTAGCTTGCTCGTATGTGGAAGAACCACACACTTTAAGTGCCGGAGTGCCTTGAGTTGTGTCTCAGCCGTAGGTTAGTGTGTTGCACAGTCACTGCGGCTCGGGTGTGCTTCTTGACGGAACAGGAAACATCAAACAAAACCGTCGGTGCTGTTAGTCGTCATCAACCTGTGGAATTATAATTGGAATAAATTTTGCTCGCGCGTTACCCACCCACGTGAAAGAGCTCTCGGACAGTGCGAATACCCATGATGGTACTCCGAAGCTCACGGTTGTTTTAGTTTCATCCGTTCTATTTCGTCTTACCTTCTGCAACTCATACACAGGAACCCTAGCGACCCTAGTGGGTGCCACATTCATCTTAAGTGCCACGTCAAACACCGTCCTGAGGTACCTGTAATGTAAGGAAGTTGTATTTTTTAATTGCTTTCCGGTTCGCTAGGACTACTCATTGCACACGTTAACCCCTGCATACGGACAGCCTAGCAGGCGCCCCGGAAACATTTGCACCACGAGTGCACTTTAGTGAGCGATGGAAAATGTTAACCAATTTGCTTCCGAATACATCACGAACTTGCTGAACATAGAAAATAAGAAAAACAGGACTCCCACATAACAAGCCATTCCAAGGCATGTTCGGAACCATTTGTTGCATTAGGTTTCATATTCGAAGAGCACTTCTTTAACTCAGCCTTGCTCGGATTGCTGTTCAACTTACAAGGTTTGCTCTGAAAAGGTATGTGTCGTACGAGCAGGTGATGTGCTACTTTTCGCTAAGAGGTGACATTGTAGGACAAATTATGAAACATAAATCTAGTTGAAGTAGTCCAACATGAAGCATGTTCTTACAGAAGAAAGTAAATTAAGTTTTGAAGTGTGTTAATTAGCTAGCTATTTTACTAACAATAAGAAATTGTGCATGCATTAATTGCTTGCAAACTAAACTACGAATGAATGCATTGTAAACTTCTTCTACCTTAAGGTTTAAAAATACCTAAACCATGAGCGCCTTGGAACGTTTTCATATTTACTAGCTAGTAAGGAACCTTCCTTTGTGTTGTTTTTATTCACTTGAGACCAATTATTTTACGACTGGTCCTGTAGCAAAATCCTTTCGAAACGTTACCCCGTATCAAGGACTTGTACTTAGGTTCAATGTTTAGTCTAGTAAGTCAGAAATGGCGGGTATGACCTAACATGAACACAATGGGCAATGTGATCTCATCGTTCTGATCAAGAGATCGGAGGCATTGACGCTGAAGAAGCACATGAACCTTTTTTTTCACGATGGTGTCAATCGTTGTCGTTAAAATAGAAGGGAACTGGATGACTGGCGTTAGGATCACAAACGACATACAGCAGTATATCATAAAGAAGGAGCTGGAAGGATCGAAGGATCTCATGAGAAACTATCTGTAGAAGTATGTTATTTTGGTTTTACTTGGTCCCATCTTCTAAAAATACAAGACTAGATCTTTCAACATTAGACGAGATCCAGCTGAAGTGTCTATACCCAGTAAGTTATCATTTCAACTATGAGTTCCGCGTTGCTAAGCGAAGCAAAAGTAGAATCAATAGTAAGATCCTTTCGTTCAATTATTTTGTTTATTTTTAAATAGTAATGAAACCGATTCCAAATATGTCAATCATTTACGTTAAAGTATGCAATTTTTTCTTATCTTTCTTGGAACGGACATGATTATACTCATAATGCTCCTTAAATAAATTCTTCATTACTTATCATTACTTATCTCACATGAAAATAGGCAATACATCAGTGTACCAAAGTAACTCTCAATCCTTTTGTACTTGGTTTTCTAACATGGAACAGCTAAATGAAACAGCTGTTATAAAGGACTCTTGTATTTTTTCTTGTTACCATAGCATCTGGCATCAGCTTCTAAACCCTCACCGCAAGTCCTCAAGATTTGTCTTTTCTAAGCAAAACATACAATTACCAAGCTTCCTTTGCATCCGTTGCACCAAAATTGTGTCATTTACTTACTGTTTCGGATTTGTTTACGAAGCCTGTAGACAAAGGTCCTAGCTTTTTAGGTCTCCTACCCACCCGAAAACAGTACTCGACGGATGCCTTCGTCCAAGCTGGTCATGTAATTACGATGACCTAAAGAGAATTCGCAATCACTGCTGGACGATGGTGTACTCTCGAAATGTGTGCGGTATTTTAAATGGAATTTTCATGTTTGTGTGTATTGCCTAGATTTGCATGGCCCGCATCATCAACCCGTTCCATGCATCAAGCAAGAAGCCTTCCAGTGTTCCTGGAGAATAGTTTACCTTGTGCGTCGGTCAACCATTGTGCAGCTTTCGATCAAGGACCGTCCAGAAACGACCCTGGCGCACCGGTTACTCGGGCATGTGCGGCGGGATATTGCAGTAAAGTTCGCTGCAGGCACAAATCAATAATTCAAGCGGTGATTGAAAGTAAACATGTTTCCTGCCAGTGTGAAGTGTTCGAATCGATGCATGGCCAGTACAACGAGCCCATGTGTGACCAACTGGGAACAACAATCGTTTGTCGTAGATTCTTCATCCCCAAGAGCCGCACCGTTAGTGGACTGTTCGGTAAAGTCTCGGTTGTCCCATTGTGTCGATGGAACGATTAGCTACGGGTTCGGATTGGTGGCTTGCCATTCCGTTGGTCTGCTAAGCAGAAACTCCTAACACGTTCTAGTGATTGAAGGCCAGTGTAAACGTAAAAGTAGACATCAAATCAATCACTTACAACCAAAGTGGCTGCAAGTCAATGGCTTAGCTGCGATATTAAGGCATCGTGTGAAATACTCCTTTCGGGGAGCAAAAGTATCCCAGCCAACCAATGTCCAACCGTACAGTGCCAGGGTATGTTTGCGTACTCCGTACGTCCACTGTTGACTCTGTGCGCCCCGAAGGACAATATTTTTGCACCAGCCCGCCCTACGCACGCCAATCGTTTCTGTGGGACATTTTTGTGTTTTGTTTTCCTTTCGTGCGGCACCATCTTGCTTCTGGTTATGTTTGTGTATCAACATACACTTTCTGCCGTTCATAATCAACAGCCACAATGGATGTTGATTTAGTGCGTCGCAAGACTTGGCCCTTTTTTTCCTCGTAGCTTGGGGAAGAACAGCTACCGGAAGCAGTTTGGTAAGCTCAAAAAGGAGATCGAACAAAAGGCACGAGCAAGCTGCTAGCTTCAGCCCATTTCTCGGTGGATTTGGGTGGTCGGAGAATGGGAGGGAAAACGTCCCAAGATAATTTGAATCGTATTAACGTCGCTATTGTTTCTTTATAAACTCTTCTCAAATACGCTACCTTGTGAGGGGGGGCGAGATGGGTGAAACAACCAGATGGAAAGGAAGCAGTAATCAACAACATCGGGCATATTCAAAGTCCTGAATAAACAATGTAAACCGAGCACCATAGGAAACATGAAACGGGCAGCATCGTTCCTAAGCCGTAGCCGATAGAACTGTGCCTTGAAAATCGCTAGACTGGTAACTTTTCACACCCGAGGACCTCGGCGGCTATTCGTTGATATAAATCTATCGATTTGATGAACTGAAATCGAATTTAAATATCGCCCTCCGAGCGGCCACAAGTGCGTGTGCTTGGTGCCTGTGGAGACCTATAGAATGACATCATGCGTCCTTTCCGCTATCGCAATCGCATTTGGTGGAAAACAGTGCTGATTGCTCGCTTTCCCGAAGAAGGATTTTGAAAAGTCAAGAATGTAGGGCGGCGGGCGAAGATAAGGGTAAGCTACCACCATTCGAGTGATCGATCACACAGCCTTCCATTCAATTGCCCTAGCGGCTTAGCGGAGAGTCGATGGTTCATTGTCGAGATCGAGCCCGGGAACACTGGGAGACAGGTAGCGCAGTGGGCAAGACGAAATACGAAATGCGATTTGAAATGTCCCTTGAAATTAATATCCCCGTTCGATGGCGTTACGCTGCTATTGATTTTGTAGATGGCACGGATAACGACAAACCAGCAAGAATATTACTATTGTGCGAGGATTAGTGAAGATTATTAAAGCGAAGCAGAGATAACACAGGCATTGGGCAGTGCACAATGTTTCGAAAGTCTTTAAATGGGATTGTTTGAAAAAGGAACACAAACATATAGTTATGTTTTTTCTGGTCTTTACAGGAAGATTACAGAAAGATGTACAGAACACATTAAATTCTATTCACACTATTACGTAACTTTGGGTTTAATGTGTTCGTTTGTAGTAGCTAATCAGGTGTGTGTCGGGAATTTTACAGTGTATCCAGGAATTGTTCTCAACGCATTTGAATTGGAACATTAGCCACCTTTTGCTTCCATCTACTGTCCATTATATCAATTGACCAATCCTTTTACAAGGTGTACAAGCTGCTGTCCAGCATCTAAGTGCATGTTTGGTTACGGTTAGGTTTTCTAACTTACGTATTAGGCTTAGGCAGAGTAATGTACGTTTGTGCATTGTGAAGTGAAATAATTCGTTGTTAAAGTTAAACAGGTTCGCAAATACGGTCAAGATATTATAAATTTCTTTTATTTACGATACTTTAAAAGACACGCCAATTTTTCTGGTTTTTGTGTGCATACAGACAACTCAACGACAAAAAATGCCATATAGTCCAACTAACAGTAAACAGTAACTAACAGTAACTAACAACTAACAACATTTTCTGCATATTTGCATAGTGTGATATTCGCATGGTAGAGATCGATTAACAGAATAATGGTGATATTAGGGAAAAAGGCCAAATAATTTTCTATGCATTCATAGTTTAACCATTATTAGAGTACAAGAGATGTCACCGGGAACTAATTGTTGACGATTAACTTTTATTGAAAAATTATCTACAGAACAAATTACGGTTTTTAATGAATGTGTAATGCTGTTTGCAAGACTTGAGTTCGACCAAAAATTCAGTACAAAAGTTTTGTATCATTTTTTTTTTATTCAATAAGAACGGGCCTGGCCGTATTGCTGGCTGGTATTGCTATTTTTTTTTTTTTTTTTGTCTCATTGTTGGGCAAACATACGTCAAAATGATTCAAGATAATTTAGCTCAATAATGAAATGTTGGAAGTTTTTAAAGACTTATGATAAAATTAATAAACCATCCGCTCGATTGTATTTCTTCAAATATTCTTCATGTTGTAGAACATCATCAACTAGTTGACGGAATTTGTTTTCATTATAATTTAAGATTTGGGGTGGATAAAATGAACATTACATTTCATGTAATAAGAATTTTATAGTTGTTGGTTTGGTTTTTATTTTAATCTAATGAACCATTCGATTTAATAACCATCAGTTTTTTAGTTTTAATAGGCTAAGCAACAATCAAACATACAATCGCTTAATAATTCATACAATTATGCTCAATCCCCAAAACCAGCTTCAAAAGGTTCTGCGATTGGGTCTAATTATCCGAGCGCTTTAAATTTACGCTGTTTTCTCTGTTCCCGTTGCGTGGGTTTTTGCTTCCTTGATAATGACAATGTGCTTCATTTATATTCCATTAATTTTTAAGCTTTATCGCTCCCGGTCGGCCGTACCCGTTCTTAGATCGTAGACAATTATTGTTGACCAACACACCGTCACTAGCTCGACGATAAGTTGGTTCGGTGAGAGATTCTATTATGCAGGGGATATTTCAATTCCACTGTCCCGAATGAACGTGTCCCTTCCTCGATGCAAACGATGGTAGATAAATTGCTTCAATGACGGGGGAAGAGAAAAAAAACACGAAACACTCTTTCGTAGATTTCTGTAAGGATACCGACTAGGTTTGGTGTTGTGTTTTTTCCCCTTCCTTTATCGAACCGTAACAAGATGTCGGTAGAGAAGTTTGGTTTTATCAGCGTTTCAATCCCTGTTATTCCATTATTCATATTCGAACAAAAACCAACGTGTATAACAGCAGTGGGTTGGCGGTCGGTTTCGAAACCTCTTACATGCACGAGGGTAATAAACGCGAGTGCCGTAAGGATTAAGGTAAGGCAGACAACAACATACAAAAGGTACAAAAAACCCCTTGGTCGCTTCAGGCGACAGGCCATATCCTTCGTCAAGGAGCGGTTTTTTTTCGGGTGTGATTGAGAGAAGTTCTCCTAATCAAGACATTATCGCAGCGTAGTCGAATGAGGACTACTTTAAGTACAGCAGCTCTAAAGGTGTATGATAAAAACATGAAAAAAATCGAATGAATAGAAAACTCCCAGCAAGTATGCGCCTGTAGACAATGGGCGGGTTTTTTCTCCCCAAGGCGACTTTTTTTACCATTTTACGAAAATTAATGAACCGTACCGAACGTTTCAGCTCAGTTGAAGTTTTTATTTCCTTCCTAGGCTAGTCCATTACGACATTAGCAACGCATGCAACGACAGCATTGTTTGTAAACATACGCGTCTGTTGCCTGCTTCTACGCGACTTCCACGCCACGCTTCCCGAAAGAACAATCTTATCCGGTAAAAGTGTCCCTGCAGGCGATGCCACCCAGCATCCCCGTCCGCATGAACATCTGCTGAGGTTTTGTGGGGTTGTTGATAAGTGATCGGTGCTCAGGCGAAGCGGCACTCAACGTACAAGGACTAATTTTGCCTTCGACCGAAAATATTGCCACCCTCTAGAACGTGGCACACACACACACACAGCCACTCGAAGGCGTAACAAATGAATGCAATATCAAACAAGGCAATACGATACGGTCATGAAAAATGCATTATCCTAATCCATCAGGTCGACCCCTTACGCTTCTTTTGCTTACTTTCTTTTCTTTTTCAGTTTGTTTTTGGCCAATCTGCTGGAATACGGTGATGATTTCCCCCAGCAGAAGAAATATGTGTATAGTTTGCGCCAGCGATGGCCTCAAGGCAATGCATCTACCGGTTGGGGTTTCGGTGTATATATTTTTCCTTGAAAAGTAACCATTTTCCTACAGCAACCTTTCTGCACAAGGAATCGATCACAGGAAAAGTAAGGTCATCGATAGAAACTTACACGAACACCATCTGGCGCTGGTAGATTGCGTATCAGTAACGGAAAATATGCTTTATCGCATACATTACCATTACAAATGAGAGTTTTTCCGTCCAATGGTTATATTAGTTTGCACATTTCTAGTATGAGTGGTAAGTTTGAATTTGACGTGACTTAAATTCAGTAATAGAAAATACGAAACAATCAACTGTTTATTTTTATTAACCGTTCAAAGATTGTTGTTTTTTATGCTTCTTTACTTATTTATAAGATGCTACAATGCGTAGACAAGAGGAGTGACCCAACAAAGACATACCTGGCCAGGTTTAGCTTTATAGAATGTCCAAACATATTTCAAGAGTGGTGGTGTATTTGGTAGTGGCACCGATACTAAATCCCATTCTAACAAATCTCCCGTGCGCAAAAATGACTATCCAACTACGGGTAAATAATGTCAAAGACAGCCGGAAATCGCAGGTTAGATCTCTCGAGGTTGTAGTCCCACAAAAAAAGGAAACGTCTTTAAAAGCTTCGATCATTGGGAAAGGTGGTCTGGATGGAGATGTTTCCCTGGACTGGTAACAAGCAATCCAACCTCTTGATAATATTTAACCCATCCTGAAAGGAACTGTGGTTTGCAACAGACCAGAGCACCAATTTTTAATCAGCAATGTAAAAAAGAAACCAATATGCTTAACATTAGAACTACCAAGAGTTTTAAGTGTTTTTCATTGATGATCACTTTTAAAAAAGCTTCGAAAACCGAGGATATGTTTTAATACGTTTTGCAGTATTAAAAACACACAGAAAAGATGTTTGAAGCCATGCATCGGTTATGGTAAAATTGTTCTACCCCAAAAATTAATGTGATGAAAATGAATTGTTCCAGTCAAAATCACTGGTCCAGTAGTTCTAGTATTAAAAGATTTTTATTAGTATATTATTATACAAATACTGGTAATTAAGTTAGTCTACGTCCATCAAATACTTGGCCCAAAAATATTTTCATCGTACTCTAGACGCAGATTCTACAAAGCACATCAGAC
This sequence comes from Anopheles marshallii, assembly GCF_943734725.1. NCBI lineage: Eukaryota > Metazoa > Arthropoda > Insecta > Diptera > Culicidae > Anopheles > Anopheles marshallii. Next base: position 63,840,480 of record NC_071326.1, on the reverse strand, counting down.
GCGCACTATAGCAAACAACGGAACGCTCCCACCTATTTGTCAATCTATCCCCAAGAACTGTATGCTGATCAAGACCTAAATCTACAGCAACGAAACAGATCATTGACGGTGCTGTAATTCTGATGTTGCCTACCTCCAATCGGACACCGTGCAATCATCATCCAGCAACCAGCGCCGACCAGTTACAACCGTCAGCAGTATTAACGTATCGTAATCACAATTGTCATCAACTCGTGAACCGAAAACATCAATCGACCGTCTGGAAAACTGGCCACGAAACAATCCCCGTTCAACAGCGGCACAGCGTCCGCCGATTGCCGGTTTTACGATCCCGATCAAATTTCAGTTCCATTTTGCCGAGCGAAATGCTAGTTTCCGTCTGGCTGTGGCTGTGCAGTTTAGCACGAATGGGATATTTTTAATCGAGACAACACAAATTCCTCCCCAAGCGTTTTTCTTTTTGGGTTTTGATGCTTTGATTGTGTGACCCATTTATCGGGCTCAGCGACTGTAACATCCATTGCGACGGGGTGATATTTGATATCCTGTTTGTCATCTGAAATGGTACCTCTGGGAGGGGATTTTGACGCGCTTTTTTGGCACTACCAGGAGATGAGTTTTTGGAGAAAAGACAGAAACCTAAGTTTATGTTTTGAACATAAAATTGGAAAAAAGTTCCTTCCTCGCGAGAAAATAAATAACCAATAAAGCAAATAAAACTGGTGCGAAAAGCTCTCCATGAGGTAATGATTTACGGTAATTGTTGAAAGATGTAAATAATATTCTGCGAATAGAAATGCATTCGCATAAAACCTTAATTTGAAAATTTTTGAATATAATGAGCGTCTTACAATCACAAAATTTCCAATCTGGTGGTTCATTTCTTCTAATATTTCAACAAAACTTATCAGCTCCGTCACCATTCGGTGGGAAACTGCCAACGTGAATAGCCTTACATCCACCTAAACCTTTCCTTGCAGTCAAGACAAAATTGAGAGATAAATGCTGAAATTTGCTCGGAGTTGAACACCGTTTGATGAAGTGTGGTCTGGCGATGTGATGATGATGCCGTCCCATACAAAGAATCACCGATTGTAGGTCAAAAGGGACGTATCGATGAGAGGCAATGACAACCGTTCGAGATTAAGATTATGTTATCGTGGAAAACGAACGATGATTGGTAACTGCTTGAGATCTGCTTTCGATACCCAACCGATGATTGTTTCAATCGAAAGAGGCATGGAGTAGGGTAGGGTGCTATTCTTTACTCAAGTTTGTAAGCGCCTTTTCGCCCACCGTTCGTCACAGTGCAACTGGAACAACTGCAAAGCGGGACGCTGTGACTGAACTGTTTCGCGCAGAAAATGGGGATCAGCTCGACAAAATCAACGATCCGCTTTGGTACTACCCGGCAAAACCCGGCTGCCAATAAAAAGAAATGTTTACAAACGGATGATGGGACCGTATGTTGTTCGGTAAGGAATGGCGACCACACGAAGAAGGGTACCACACCGAGAGTGGCGGTAAATCCGTGATGTTAAAATAAAATTTAATTGACAGATTAAATGGCAGCATTGTGGCGATTCCGATCAATCCTGCCCGAACGAACGAACAGGACCGTTATGGACGTTCGCTCACGAAGCCTTCCAGTCTATCGGTGTTCCTTTCTTCATCGAAAAAAAAACCATTGGAATGGGGCAACTATTACCCCTCCTTAAATGTCAATGTCTGTAATATGTTTTTGCTTAACTTTTTGCATCCGATTGATATAATGATACAATGAAAAAATAAAGTGAAAAAACTCTCCCCTACACGTAGTCGTCCGGATGAAGGAAGAATTTATTACACTATCAATTGTGCGAAAGCGGATCGAAATAGAAATAATAATCAATTGTCAATTACAAGATTAATCTCTAAGCAGATCGGTTGAGCTGGTGGAATAAAACGGATCGTTGGATGTCTATGATGGGACTCTTGTCGCTGTTGGGCGGCATTTTTGCATTAATGGGTGATATTTTATTTTCCGGTCTCCTGGATAAACGTTCTAATCTAATATCGATCAATGGAAGGTAGCTTATGGAAAAGTTTACTATTACGATAAGCTTCTCCATTTGGTGGTTAGGCGACGTATTCATATGATTGTATGAAATAGAAAACTATCTCAAATTAGATGGCTGTATCCAGCAAATATAGTGGAGTATTACTTCCAGATAGGAGCAATGTATAGATATCATTCTAATAATTTACATATAGTTTTAGAGTTTCCCCAAAAAAATATTGTATTTGTTATAGGACAAAACAAATACATGAAGTTGTAAATTTCATGGAATAATAATTTTAAAATCAGCGGAATTTAAATAATGCTAATAAAAAATAAGCAATAAAAGTCAAATGCCAAAGATAGCAAAATCTGTTGACGGTAAGATATCTTTCCTCAAATCACCTAGGAAGTTACAGGAAATAAACTTAAGAAGGAGCGGCCCCATGGCATGATGGTAGCGGCGCTGATCTTCACACTAACGGACCGGACCAAAATCCCGGCTGGATTAATCCCTTGTTCGCAGGACCAACTATCCGGCTGCGAGTAAATAAAGTCACAGAAAGCCAGAAATTGCAGGCCTAGACCTCTTGAGGTTGTAGTGTCGATAAAAAAGAAGAAGAAGCTTAAAAAAACCCATAAAAAATAAGCATCGAATATAAAAATTTTAAAGAAAAGTCAACACAAAATAATCTAATATTGAAACAGAATAAAATACAGAAAACCCATTAAACATAAATCACATGAATAAAATGAAATGAAAAATTATAAAAGGTACAAAACATTTTAAAAAGAAAGATATAAAACAATACACAACTACAAAGCACAGCAATCACATGCAGCTACGCATTATTGAAGTTTGGTTAACAATATCACATAAAACTAACAATTTCTAAAACAAACAAAATGAAAGAATGTAAGCTATCAAAAAACAAATTAAATCAAACTAGTAATTGCATAAACAAAAAAATCGTTTTAAAATTCTCGTGGAAACAGGAGTTGTGAAAGGAAACAAGAATAGAAATAGAACATTTATTTTTAAATAATTTTAATCCGTCGATCGATGCATTACATGCCATCGGCAATCAACACTGCACTGATCCGAAAAAGATAATTAATTTGCAATGATTTCTTCCTGTGTGACTTCTAAACATGTACTCCAATCAGCAGGACAACAATTCATTCATGACACAGAGCGCATAAAATATGTTCTCTGTCTGCGGAGTAGTGCGGTGTCCTAATGCTGACCGTTTATATTTTTAAAACATTCATTCATGGCCTACCTCACGACACGTACTGATCGGATTTTCACATAGAAAGTGGCTTCAACCCAATTAGCATGTTGATAAATTTTCATAATTTATCGCACCAAGCTAACACCACCAGCAACCGAGTCGGGAGCGGTAGACGTGAAAGTCATGGGAAAAGAACAAACGGTACGGTCATTTACGGCACGAGCTTGCACACCGGTCCCGATTGCAATAATGTGCCTGCTCTTGACACACGGGACAGCCGAATGGACGGACAGAGCAGCTCTAGAGACAGAGACACACAAAACACAACATGTTACCCACAAAATGACATTTCATCGGATGATTTAGTTACGCTGTTTTGGGTATGTGCGTATGTGCTTAATGTTAAGTTTTTTTTAGCTCTGCTTTCCTCTTTCCATGGCAGACGCAACCACCAAGTAGGTGTGGCTGCAAGTAGATTGTGTTGTATTTATCGATAACATTAAAATAATTCATGGTGCCATTAGTAATAAAATATTTATGAGCACACGCCAAAATTATGCACACAAAACCCACTCCCCGGCCGTGGTGTGACCAAAACCCGGACCCGACCGGCAAAGTAGCATTTGATCAGATGAGTTCCATTTTTTTTTCTGCGGTCACAGGTTGTATGTTTGAACACCTCGGACAGGGAATGGAAAATCTATGTTGCGTCATTCTGCGGCATGGCATGTGTACCGATGAATAAACAAACTATTGTTAACTTTTTTTTTGTATTCGTCAAAACAAAGCATTTAATGGGTCATTTTTCTATGTTCTACGCGATCGAACAACAGGAAGGCAGTATCAATTTGTGGTTTAAAGTGCATCGATGTCAGCTGTCAACGGTTGCTGATATGCGTGGCATGTGACTGCGTTTACTGCGTGTTTTGAAAGCCGTCCCGTGGCCTGTTCTCCTGGCATTCGATATTCAACGGTTCGGTAATGAAAATCACAGCATGTCATTAATGGACGTGATTAATGCTGTTATAAAAATGTAATAAGCTTTTTCCACCCACCCGGTACATCTCTCGTCAGTAGCTTAATTGTAATCATCTGCTTTACGATTCGCTTCCGGAGTGCACATTGGAGATGCGCTACAAAGTGGTTGACAGAAATGAATTGCACGGATTGATTGAAACAGTTGCTAAATGCATTTTGTGGCTGCCGGTTCATACATTAAGTGCTTGCTGGGGTTTATCCGGTATCGTAAGTGATAAGTGGTAATAACCTGTCGGAATTATTGATGTAAATGATATCAACGCGTTTGGTCGGTGAAGTGGCGATGGCCGAGGCAGGAATACAATTTTGCTGTAAACTATGGAATGTATTTCATGAGTTAGGGGGTTTTGGGGATTAAACCTTAGAGATGCAGAAGATAATGTTTCATCATGGACATAATAAGCGTTCTAAGCGAGGCTATTCTCAAAAATTTTAGACTGGGCGATTGTTATTTTAGGATTAGGTAGTGTATTTTATTCTGCAGGCAAACATATGAAACAATCTTCACTATGCGGCTGGTCTTGGAGAAGATGGAGAAGCAACAGTTACATTCGTTCGATCTCTTTATTGACTTCAAGGCCACATCCGAGAGCATAACCAGAGTAAAACTGTACGACACAATGTATAACACAAAACAGCTATATTCGAATCCCGGCCAAACTTCGCACTAGAATGAAAATGACCTAGGTCACATGCCAGGTGGTGATGAATGGCAAACTCTCAGGGCCCTTTGCTACCATCAAGGTACTTCTGCCAAGGAGATGAGCTAGTTAGTCTACTCTTCAATCGAGCGCTAGAGAGAGCCATCTGGCCAACTCGGAAGTTTAAACTTCGGGGACCATCTCCTATAAGTCAATCCAGATCCTGGCATACGCTGATGGCATAGACATCATTAGTTTACGAGTCACGTTACATTAACCAGCCAAAAACCAAATTGATAGTGACACCACCAGCGGCCCTGAACTAAAAAATCCTTACTTACGCAGGGGTGACGTGCAGATAGGAGAGAGCACCTACGAAATCGTTTAAAATTTCACCTATTTTGAGTCAAAGGTCAGCACCGACAACAAACTTTGATGTTGAGATACGCGCTAGGGCGCTGGATAATAACCGGTCTTTCTACATTCTACGGAAACTTCTCTACTCAAAACACCTGTCGCGAGAAACGAAGCTGGGACTATATAGAACTTATATAGTTCCAATACTCTCATTTTGCCTCTAAGACATGCACTTTGAAGAATTTTCGTCCTCCTAATGTGTGGAAGGGCAACGGAGGATCCCCTACAATAACAAACTTGGCGAACTGCGCGATCAACTTACTTTTTAGTGAACAGTAAACAGTACAGCGAATCAAAATCATCAGGCTTCGGTGGGATTATCTTGTCATGAGAAATACGCCGAACGACCCAGTCCGTAAAATCCTTAGAAATCTTCGTGAACAGAGAAATTAGCGCTTAAAGTGATTACGCCAAGGGCCACCACTGTTTTAGGCAAATTCTTTTGGGTCAACCGCTAAGGGTCATTCAGATTTTACTACTGCATTTAGCCAATATTGAGAATGAGGAGGGCTGCTTAAGAAAACAAGCTGTAACTAATCACTGTTAATGTGCGTGATTAAACCAATTGCTCTATTTTAAACAAATTATGGAAAGAATGTTGAATTAATACATTAGATAATAGCTAGCATACAAGTATATAAAAAGAATCTTTTCTTATTTCCTCAAAAACAAGTCAATCCCCAATTACACACAAAAATACCTGTAAGCCTTGTACACAAAAGTTAAAACACCGAATCCGTGTCGAACTGGCGCTTAGTTGATATTGTTTTAATGACTTTTTTAATATTCCACCTGTGGGATGAGCACAAGATGGCTTCCAAAACATAACCCATTAATTATAAATACATGTTTACTAATTCAATCCAATCCGAGGTCTTTTTTTTGTTTTGTTCTTCTTAATGTGATTTCCTCTTTCGTTGTTTGTGAAGTGTTTTTTGGACGCGTTCGATGGTTCCGCGGTACACTGCAAGAAGCAGGTGAAATCATTCCCGAACGGCTCAGCTGCAGTCATCAAAACTCGACTGTAAAATGATCAAATTTATAATTCGAAATGTGATAAAATCTATTATTTACGACGTCGGACAAGAGATGGTCGAGCGCCCGTGTGCAAGCACAACATTTATACATGTTCGTCTTATCGGGCCAACAACGGCACCCTTGCTACTCCCGCGATGGATCCAATCGAGCCACCATTCAATCGATTTTACCCAGCAGGGGTGTCTCGGTTTCAGCAAGAATCATCAAAACGTGGTCAGTTTCTCGCTCGCCGTGTGGTGGCACTTCGTTTCACTTTTGGTTTTTAGTTTGTTCATCTGTTCTTGCTTTAGTGAAGCGCAAAACCATCCAGATACGTTACCGATGCCATCGTCGTAAAACCGATGCAATGTGTCGAAAGAGGGAAAACGTTTAAAACCCACAGACACACCACCGAAGGACAGAAATGGATGACACACTGGCGGTGTTTTAATGGGAAAGCATACTAATAATCGTCTACTCATCGGTGGATCGGTTTTCGCTGTTGTTTTGTTTGATAAAGTTATAAAACAACAATTTATGATCATCGCTGTTCCAGTTAGCCACGGGACGTTAGGCACATTCAGGTCACGGGTATGCGCATCGGTAGATGATCAGTTAAATTAAATATTAATTCATCTTTAACTATAAAATTCCTCACCTGCTTCAGGAAACCGATTCAACGAAACACAACATTAATTTCATTCGAAATAACATTACTGATAACATAAAACACACCGTGATGTTGTGTTTAACGAATGAGTGTATACGTGGTACAGATTTGTTCGGTACTTTTAGAATCAAATCGCAACAGATAAAAAATAAACTATATTACGCTGCCATTCAGCAAATCATTTGCATATATTTGCATAAATCGAACTGAACGTCTCAAAGTAATTAGTATGCTGTCGTTTGAAGGAAGCATTTTTCGAAAGCGATTTCTTGAAGTATTCACCCCAGCTAAGATGACAGAAAGTTGAACACATAGAAGTTTACAATAAAGCAACTGAAATGAGATTGATTTCCAATAAGAGAATTCATTAGGCGCTTTTTTTAATAAAATTTTGGTATCAATGTGTTAATCACTTTGACGCGTAGTTTATATAATATAACATTCGTGTATATAATGGCTTGGCGTACCTGATGAAATGCTCATATAGAACTTAAAATGGCATTTGCGCAGGCCCGTATGTGTGGAAGGTAATGATACAGCCTCTCCAATGACGAACTCTACGGGCTTTACAATAAACTCACTATCGTAAAGCGAATTGCACGCGATAGCCTACGGAGGGCTGGTCATGTTATTAGAATGATACTGGACGACCAAGCAAGCAACGTCCGTTAGGGTCGTCCACATAAATATAAAAGGCGAAGTAGAGTGATGGCATTGATGCTTCGGCCTTGAAGGCTGGGACAATAGATTGGTAAACGATGAAGATGACGACTGTGATCGGATGTAAGACTTCCAGATGTAGCGCCGGATAGGTAAGTACATATCCCAGAGAAAACTAAGGAATCCTGTAATAAATACTACGTTAAATTCCAAAATATAGTATGAAAACCTATAGGTAGCTGCCATAAAAATCGTTACAATATCCGTGAAAAACCGAGCAAAAATCCGAGTAAAACTGCTGAAAACCCGTAGAAAATTATCATAAAGTCTATGAACATCAATTTCTGACGATACTGTCAGTATATCTACCCATGAAATAACCGATATCTGTGAATTTGTTAAATCGGGACAACTCTTATTTGAAACCCACTGTGACATAATAACATATATTTCAATGGTTTACTAACAATCCTTCTAAACATGAGTAGATTTGGAGATATATTGAATATTTGTGTTACTCCTCAGATGTTTCGATTTAATTTAAAGTATATCTGGAGTGGTGTGGAGCAACTCGGAATAATCGAAAGAGGTCGGAACATCGGAAGACTAATTTTACTATTTCCTTGACACAGATCAGCGGTTAAAAAATAACTAAAAACCACCCATTTTTTTATTCAACAGACACATCCTGGCGTATCGGCACAGCTCTAGATTACCAGCGAGAAATAAAGTAACATCAAATGTTCGTGATTTTTTTATGGCTAAAGGTAAGTTATTGCAATAAGAAAACTTTACATGTGATAATATTTTTGTATTTTCCGTCTTGTGTTTAACACATTTATACCCAACCCTAACTTATCCTTTGGCAATAGGTTGTTCAATGGGTTCAACCAGCAAAGAACTTCGCTTTCTTTATTGTAAGAAGTCGAGTTGTTCTTTATTGTAAGAAGTTGGAAGCAGCAAGTGCTAGAAATGGTCTCGATAGTTCAAAAAGCTGAACACTTTAATATTCGTAAGCATTCATTCTCCGGCTAACTAGAACTCGACGAAATCGAATTGAATAAACCGAACTCAACCGGAAAGCAACCAACGGGCGTGGTAATGTGGTTGGTCCTTGCCAGAACTTCTCCGGACGACTATTGCCATCGACCGATCGGCCAACCAACCGTGGAGCATCGTGAACGGAAGTTTTACTCTAGCCGGGTTTTAGTCTATTTTGGCATTTGAGTTGTGATGCTGTGTCGGTTTTCAACACTGATCGAGACTATGGGTATAGATCAAGGTACAAGTTATACAGGATCTCAATTTTAATCATCTTTAACGGGTAACAAACAGCTAAGTATGGGTAAAATTAAAGTTTATCAGCGACATTTTTTTAACACTTGTTTACTCGAAATTCCGTATGTGGTCCTTCGGCTAACCAGATGCATTTGGTCCAATTTTCAGTAAAATTCCCATTGTCCATTCACTCTTCCGTTTACTGAAGAAGAAGTTTTCACTAGTAAACGTAAAGTTTGCCCCATGATCCGGCTATTTAGCAAAAGTACATTTCTCGGCTAAACGGTGGGTTTCACAGCAGTCCATCGTCTGTCCATCGTATACGCACTAGCGCTAGTCCGGAAGCGGAAACGAGCACCAGTAAGGTAAGGAGTATCCAACTGGGCAGCGCATCAAACAACTCAACCGCACCGAGCCGGGAAGCAGCCTGGGGATTCGAAATGCACTGGGAGACAGCAACTCAAACAGTAGTAAGGAAACGATCATTCCCAGCCGGTCGAGAGTACTCATACATTGGCAGTACAAACGTAAGGGATGGAGTTCGGTTTCTTTGGTCCGGGAAGAAAATAAATTAGCAACATAATCGATTGTGAAACAGCAAATGAAATATATGGCCCTTTCGAAGGGGGTGAACCTCTGGCCGGTAGATGGTTAGGTTTATCGTGTGATAGCTTTTCCGAAAGACTGTAACCACTACTGACAACACACAGATACACGAGTACCAGAAAGTTTAGAGAGAAATTTGTTCCAACCCAGAGGGAAAATAGTTTAAATATAAAGGAGTTGTTTAAATAGGAACACACAAATGAAAGCAGCATCAAGGTTTAAATCGGTATACTTTTTGTGTTATCTAATGGAAGGAATTGCCAGCACACAAATTATTCCTTCATTTCGACAATTGTTACAGGTACTCAGTAAGTAACTTACATAAAGTAAATACTTGTTTTAGGTTAAGTATCTTAATGAAGAATTGTCCCGGCAGTCTTTACCTTGTTTTCCTGAAGGTTAACTAAGTTAACACTTCTTCGATAACAGAGAATGGATATGCAATAGAAATAAAATTATTATTGACCTTAAGCATGACAAAGATTAGCTTGACTTACTTCAAACCAATTCGCCCAATATTTCATCGTTCAACAGCAGCGTCCGGTAAATCCTTCAATCAAACGTATTCCCTTCAATAATCGGCTAAACATCAAGGGTGTAATTCCGGACGGATTATCTTGCGTATTTAGAGTTTATTTATAGCATGCAACCTTCAAGGATTTTCCATCATAGCTGTTGTCCCAAAATTAAAGGGATGCTGCACGTCAATTGCGCTTTGTTCCCTGCAGCTGCTGCCCTTTTCATCACTTTATGTGAGGAAGAAGCCAAAGGTTTCCCCTCATATTTGGAACAATTCGAACGATTGCAATTATTTTCCATCCACCCTCATTGCGATCGGCATGAAACAAAGTATTACTTTCTCATTATCCCTAAGCACATTTAATGCAACTTCTATTAACGGCGGCAACACTATGCGCAGCAGAATGTGAGGCTCATTATTTGTGATCTCAACCGAACCTTCAGCAAATAAAGCAATAAAGGACGAAAACGGGCGATTTCGAAATTAAGGTTCAGGAACTGAGTTTTTTTATCTTATTTTCTAAATTTATTTAAATGATTATATTAATTGTTTCGTTGATAGTGGATTGGAAAGAATAAAAAAGAAAGTGAGGGAGAGTAAAAGGTAAAATATTTCATATTTAACTGCTACTGCGTCGATTAATTATAACGCAAAAGTGAATTATTGCTGAACATTATCACCTCCCTCTCGAGGAAAGTACATGCTAGTTTTGAGCATTCTTTCTCGAAAACATGTTGAGTTGGCCTGTTGGGTATCGTCGTTCGTTAACCATTATCAAAAAATAAACTTAAAAAAAAAACAATTAAGTGTACAAGTAAAGTAAAGCAACGTTTTTATTCTATAGTTTGACATCTCAAAGTGTAACCTCAAATCGTTGGTCGTACGCTCAATATGAAATCATTGTTGCAGAATTTTGACAGCTTATTAGTATGTCCGTATAGTGTCATTTCGGCATACCCCCAATGAAGCAACCCTAACGTTGTTCGAAATTAGTGTACAGTCAATACGCGTCGAGTTACAAGGATTTCGACTTCGATGTTAAATTTTTTTTTGCATTTTTTGCGAACGCATTTTTGGCGTATCTCTACTGTACGCAATGCCATAATGAGTTCAAATTTTAGTACATCTGGAAATACATAGGCCCAAAACATACAGTTTTATGCAAAACGGGCCAGAAAAGATCACCATAATTAAATGCACTTGGAATGTAACCTCGGTGCAGAATTAAAATCTTTTTTTTTACGTAATCATATCGCAAATATATAAATATTTCTTCTGCTAAAAGTTTTTTCCGCGCAGCACAAAAAAAATCTTTCCAAGTGAATTGTATGCGAAAAACTTCATTACACCTCTCACGAGTGAATAGGAAAATTGGCGTTAAAAATGTAAATCCAGGAAAAACTCCGCTGTACACTATGCAACTACTAGCAGCAGCATCACCACCAGCAAACAACCAAACTTCGCGGGTGTGAATGAGGAATCATTAAAACTTTCCAACAGCATCCGGTGCGCTTCATCCGGCAGTTTATTACGATGCGAAAATGCATGCCCGTTGCACTGGCATGGGATGGCCACGAGTTACTTTTTCCCAATTTTGTGAGTTTTGCGCGTACACAAGTTGTATTGTGGAAATCTATTTTGCTGGCTGGGTAAATTATTTCTGTGTGAAAAATGTAACACTTTTAGCCCGCAGCCTCAAAACGTTTCTTTTCTCCGTATGCAGGTGATTAAGCGAGGAAAATTAATGAATGTAAGCAGGTGTAAACTTTTAGCACACATCTAAAGCAAAATTTGGGTAGTTTTTGGAAGGATATTTGGCAAATCATTGTACGCTATTGCATTTTTCATCATGAATGTAGCATTGAAGGACGCTGAATTTAGTTTTCACTAAAAAATACCCATAAACAAAGCAAATCACGCCCTTTGTCGTTTTTATAATCACTAATAGTACTTACTATATCGAACCTGATTTATCACGACTTAATCCACCCTCGCACGTAATTTATTATATCATTGATAATTTAAAGAGCACGTCAGTGGTGCAAAACGACGACGAACCGAAAAATGCCAACAAAAGGAAATCAATTTTCCCGCCAATCGGAAGTAAGCGAGGAAATGATGCAGCAAAAATTGAATTAAATGATAAAATAAAATCTATAATTTATAGAACACCTAGGGCTGTCGGGTACCGCACGGGAGCAAATGGTTTATTTATTTTTCATTTGCCACAGTAACTGTACGGTGGTGGAGAGAACACCCCGGTAAAAGCAGCGGACACGGAACCGGATGTAGTTCCATCTGCTAAGTGTACTGTACGGCACGAGGCCGCGTAAGATGGTGGGTGAATCAAACGCTTGGACATTCATCTTGCACTGGTTCGGCTGAGTTGCGGCTGTATTATCCTTTTTTTCTGTCCTCACCGTTAACACTATCTTCTAAGCCACCGTACGGTGTGCACTGTGCACTGCATCGCCTAACGAATCGTCTAACCGGTGGGTGATGGTTTAATTTAATTTTACACCCCAACGCTACTGTGGGGCAGGTTTGTTGCGGGTGCATCCGGCACTGGCTATCCTCGGTTTGCCAGCCAGTCAAACGACAAAGTGTAAATTAGATTCGAATCAATTTATTTTCCAATCATCGTTTTGCGTTGAATGGAAGCGATTCGCCATCGTGTAATTGTGGGATCGCTGCAGAACGCGTTGCATTAGCTAAATGAGGACACATTAAATACATATCGGAATGAAATGTTCTAACGTTTACTTTGGTGTGATTGAAATAGTGAAGCTATAGTCAGCTGTTTGTATCTTCTGTAAAATCGATGTAAATGCATTTGCATTCGCTCCAGTGATTGCTCATTACAAATTATTCGTGAGATATATATCATTTCATTTAGAATAATCTCTCATTACTACAGGATTTGCATTGTCATTGTAATTATTCGATTATCTCATATGGAGTATATTACAGTGCACAGTGGGCACTTTAGAACAAATATCGGGATTAAATTAATTTTCTAGGAGATAACGTTCAAAACTACTTTAGTAATATATATTTTTAAATTAAACTTAAATATCATGCTACCGGCAACACCATCAGGTGGCTCTCTCTTTTTTATTCGCGGAAGAACGACCGGGCCGTATATTTTATAAGCTATCCGTAATATCAAAGATTTTTCAACTATACAACTCTTAGCTAGGTGGATGAGCCAAAAAAAATATTTTGATAATTAACTATTCAATCAAACAATTAATGAAAAAACCATTTTGTTTTATTATTTTATAACTAATTGATAAAACAATTAATCAATTAATTGTGTAACAGAGTTGTAAAATTACGATCATTAACGGCATTTACTTTCGAAGTCAAGTAACTACTTTTAAAAATAAGAAAAGCAATATTTGAGAATGTATTTCTGTTCATTGCTACTGTATTGTTATGTTATTTACTATAATTTTAATAGGCATAATCTTGGTATCCATTGTTGCCTCCATATCGCGCCTCTTATTTTAACGAGGGTGATTCCTCATTTGTCGAATCGTTTTTCCTACGAGAAAGATTTTCCCAGCTGTTGGCTTGCCAGTATCGTATTTTCAAGCGAAAACCTGATGAAATGCACTTTCTTAAACATCACAAACCACCAATTTTTAAATACAAAAAATTTTGGACACAAAATGAGCGACACTTGGACAAGTATTTTCGAAAATACGGTGGTTTACATTATTTAACTTGATTCAAATGCAACGACATGTTCCAATATGCAATGTCGTGCCGGATCCGAGTCTTTTTGTTTTAAAATGTCAAAAACATAAATAATAAACGTTTTTGCACCAAACGAAACCGATTAAATGAATTGTTTTTTGAAGTGGGCTTTTATTTTAGTTGTGTAATTTTTGAGTCGGAAATTTGTGTTATTAACTTTTAGCAAATCGCTTTGGTGTGCAGAATCCTGTTATTGTAACCACACAGGAATATGAAAGAAATAAGATTTTAAAATAATATTGCACAGTGGGGCCCGGTGGCATAATGGTAGCGGCGCCGGTCTTCACACGAACGGACCGGACCAAAATCCCATCCGGGCGAATCCCCCGTGGCAAGGACTGACTATCCGGCTACGTGGTAAAATAAGTCGATACGGCCAGGCCGTTCTAACGAAAAAAAATATATTGCACAGTGATTGCTCTAATGGGACCACAGGATTGATAAAAGTTTGAAAACATATGTGATGAGCACTTTATTTTACTTATTTTACGCACTTATTATTAACTCGTGAACATTATAAGCTTAAAATTAAAGTATAAAGAATCCTTCATGCATTCCTTTTATCAATATCAACTATTGTCCATTTTACTGTTTGCTGTATTGTTTATTTCATGCATTGTTTAACGCAATATGCTTATTTATCGAATTCCGTACTACATCACCCAAATATAGGAGACTCGAAATGTTTTCAGGGGCTTGCATCAAACAAATATTTGAGTCTCGCTTTGACAAAACACTCCTGTGAAATATAAATTACATTTTTGGAACGGAAGCATTGGAACAAATTAGTGTAATTACAAATAAAAAATAAAGAAATAAATGTACATAAGTTGGATATGTTGGTTAGTATAATAGTATAATAGTGTATTAGTTATTATTATTATTATTATAGTTAGTAAAATATAACTAGTATAATAGTTAGTATAGTATTGTAAAGCCTGAGAGGCAAACAATCTTCAACAATAAATAATAATAATAACAATAATAATATTAATATAACGAGGAAGAATGTAATTAAAAGTTTAAATGATAATTTTCAATAAGCAATTAAAGCAATAATTGATTTTGATCAAGCACATTAGATTTTGAACCAGATAAAATGTACTAATTTTACTTCGATTTAATCAATTGCGCTTCATTAATTGCTATCCCATTTGTCGTCTTTTTATGTACAACTGATTTAATTAAGTTTATCAGATTCAAATGCATAGCTTGCACACTTCCGAAATATATACTACTCCCATCGATTTCGCCAATACATTCAATTGTTAAGTAAGCCCTCATGATAATAAATATTTCGCAACTGCAACCCGAAATTCATCCAAATATTCAATTCCCGCAATTCATTTCCACACGTTCCATGTGATCAATCGAAGCGGCGGATAGGGCCGGGCCCATAAGTTTGCTAGGCGGCAACGCTGATCACTAGTATCGTAATTACGTTTCGCATAATTTAACAGTGATCGAATGCAAAATTGAATTCTTACCATAATTGGAGCAAAACCGTTTAATTAGGCTATTCCCTCTACAACTCGTACAACAATGCATGATTAGCTACACACCGGCAGTTCACTGACCTGGGGATTATGTGGTTTGATTTAAAAGCTCAGTGATTGACGAGTGAGCAAACAATGTTTCAGGGCGCTTGAAAGCACTCGCTTGCTTCTGGTCAATACAGACTGAAATGTTTAAATTTGAATGGATAAGTTATTTTTAGTAAGTTTTTTTATCTTTCATTCAATTTGAATACCTTCCAAACATATTTAAAGGGGGCAAATGAGTGTCTAGCGTTTGCAGTTGAACCAACCAGAAAGAAGTTTCATGTGGGCGACATCAAACTGAAATAAGGCGCTGTTCAACTGTGAGGGAAACTACTGACTGAAAGCGAACTGTTCCGGCTACAAGGAAAGTATTTCAAATTCTAACACGTGCAAGAAACATTTCGGCGAGCTCTTGCATTTAACAGCGTCTGCAACTTCAAAGTGCATCCGGCGCATTATTTGCGGGATGAGAATGTCCTTCTGACTGCACGGACGACCTCGTAAGTACGTTTGAGTGGTTTTTAACAATCCGATTCTGGGAAAAGTTTATGATTCCGGTTGCAGCAAGCATGATACAGCAATTTAAAAGCCAAAAAGCTATTCAAACTGTTTAAAAGGTATATAATTTTTTTTTTCTAAATACAGTACCCGGAATTTGAAGCGCAACCATTGCTCGACAAATGGTCATCACGAATAGAAGGTGCATGGATTTTTGAAGTCTGTTTTCTCTAAAATTTCAATTTCAGTAATTGATTTCATATTGTTTTATGAACATGTTTTTTTAAGTTTTTTTAGTAGTATTTTTTGTTTGTAACTAAGCGTTAGAAAACTCATCATACTTAAAAATTGGGATTGTCTTTACTATGTTCTATCACTATAGTTAATGCCTTTGTTACGTAGGCCAGAAAGGTACCCCGATAACTCAGATAATAGGTCGAAGCTTTTAATTTCTACACAACTCATTACGCGTGTAACAAAAGGACTAGTTTTAGCAATATTTCTTACGATTTTCCTGTCATCTCGTAGAGAATACAGCATTGTTTTGAGCTTTTGTTGCTATCCGTCGATCGCGTTACATCAATAACGCATCAGCGCATCTCCCATCATGAAAGTCATGCAGAGTTGCAGTCAAACTGATAGATAAGCAGAATCTTTAGAGATCGCGTAAATCGAACGAAAACAGAAGAAGGAATTGTTCGAACGGCAAACCGCAAGACGCAGACGTTATCGTAAAGTGCAAGTAAACTAAACATGATAATCGTGGACAAAGTGACCGTTTCGTTCTTCGAAATAATCGACCAAACAAGCAGGAAGAACTCATGGACAGGATGGAATTGGTTATGTAAAACTATTAGTCAAGTTAAGTCGCATCTTACCAGTAGGCAATTGACAAGCTTAATCCACAATTAATCTTAACGATGAATTAAGGAAAAAAATACCAAAGATCGCCAACTCGCATCTGAGCACCGTTTCAGATGCGAGGAACAGAACTTTACAACATGAAGAGACAAGTGATATCCAAGAGAGAAAAAATTAAACCAATAGGCATTATTTTTTTAGATAATGTTTAATATAAACTCTCAGGGCCCTTTTCTATCACCAAGGGTCTGCACCAAGGAGATGAACTAGTTTGTCTACTCTTCAACCTAGCGCTAGAGCGGGCCATATACGACTCGGAGGTGGAATCTTTGAGGACCATCTCCTATAAGTCAATCCTGATCCAGGCATACGCCCAATGACATACACATCATTGGTTTACAGCTCTGCTACGTAGCGGATGCTTACCAAAGGATTGAGCATACCACCGTGCCGGGTTGGAGATAAACGATACAAAAACCAAGTTGATAGTGGCACTACCAGCGACCATTAACTAACAAATCCTAACTTATGCAGGAGTGATTTACAGATAGGTGACACCGAACATGACACCGAACGACCTAGCCCGTAAAGTCTTTTTTGGTCGTTCCCATGGAAAGATGAGGCTTGGTAGGCCCAAATTGAGAAGGAGTGATGACGTTGATGCATCCACCAGAAAGGTTAGGATTGACTGATGACGGCGCTCGACCGATAGCGGTTTAGAGGACTCCTGCAGCCGTATAATATGTATGTAAGTAATATTTAATATGTAATCAATTTTTTATGGTATATAAGTCTAATATCTTCCGTTTTTCTTTGGCGCTTTCTACACGTCTTCCACTCAATCGCAGAACTTCAACTAATAAAGGCAAATGTCACCAATGGGATTACTTATCTAGATGGATCTGCACTTTAAAAAGTTGAAGTTGAATTTTTTTTTTTGATTTGCGATTAGATGGCTTCATCGTGTTAGAATAAACCTAACCATACCGACATGGCTTGAGGGTGAAACATTCCCCGTTTCAATCACAGCAGCATTTCGAGGGTAAAACGATGCATTAGAGAACGTTAAACGGATATGTAGACGAGCGAAAGGTACGACCTCTGTCATCGATCATACTATTTTATACATTCCACGCAATATATCCCTTCTGATAGCTTAGGATGGGGTGAGGTGTGAAATTAGAATCCTTCAAACCTTGATTTCCAATCTACACTTTACCAACGTTCCTAGCAAGTAGCTAGCAAAATAAGCGTACTAAACAGCAAATAAAGATAGGGTAGACACATCAGCTGGCTGACATTTCGTAATTTAAAGTCTGTCTGCCGTGTTTGCCGTCGATCATGCTGGTCTATTTTATGCTCCATACGCATGGGTGTAATTTTTTTTTTACGACGTCAAAGCAAAAAAGGTTATTGTGAGTCGATTGCACGATTCCAGTCGGTGTCATCTTCGGGAAGGTGCTCATCACCCCATCGAACCTACTTGTCATCTTTCCCACCCCGGAGATTAGGTGGTTGTGGGTTGTAAGAACTGCCTAGGAAAATTCCATCACTGGTTTCGTCGAACCTCTTCCGTTTCTGACGCTTCCCAATAAAATTCCCAAACCCGAAATTCCTGCCACAGAGAACAAAACTGACTCCCCGCACGTTACCGACACGTTGTCAAAGCTCGCTAAAACGCATGACATTTGGTTCCCCTGCTGTGTTTTGTGGTCGGAGCATGCAAGATGCTGTTACACGAGAAATTGATTTCGATTTCGTTTCTTTGCCTCTCCCCTAATACAAGCCCTTCGGAAATCGGAATTCTTCAACGATCTCGCCCTACTTGTTTCACAGTTTATTACCACCACCACCAACCTCACCACCACAGACTTTCGCAGAAGCATCAATTTTATCCCGAAAAAACCGCGATACTATCACACCCCAAGCGGTGTGATACTTTACCTCCAATCTCCTCAGCCGTGGTTTTACGCCGATATCCTCTCGACGGAACGGAAATGAGATTATGGAAAATATGCAATCTTCACTTTCACCGTATGTTATGACATAGATCTTTGCCGTGGCGCCTTCCGGTACCATGGTGCACTGACGCCGACTGGCGACATCCATGTTGTTCGGTTTCGCCTGGATAGAACAGCAAAGTTGAGCCTGCAGTCTCGTTTTATACGGTCGTTTTCAATAGGGTAAGATTGGCAGTGAAAGTATGAGCGGTACGGTACGATGTTTCGAGTAAGAATGGCAGAAAGGTTAAAGGGCGTGATCGGTAAGGGAAAATTGGAATTGCCAACCTCAAAGGTGGAGGAATACAGCATGCAATCGACACAAGGCTAAGCGATGCTGATGAGGTTGAATACATTGTGGATTTAACTGTTGCGAATCATATCTAGTTAGCAGCAATTTCAATGATGGTTTATTTTCTACACTTTTGTCGAAAAACTAAAAGGAACACAAAGGAACTGCACTTATGCAATTGTGCTGCGGTTGCTTAGTACGGAGATAAACAGAGAGCTATTTACGACAGAGCTATGTCAATTAACAGGTCAGCGAAACAATCTAAGGTAAAGGCTAAAAGCTATTCCAGTCACATTTAAACCAAGAGAACCAATTAATGGTCTTCTCGCGTTAGATTCAATACTTTGACGAATAACTAAACGATTGGAGTATGATTTAAATCTAATACTTGTTTTGGTCGTCGACATACGGTAGATCCTGCAAAGGAAGAGGAATCAGTAATTCTTCATTGATTTGAAGATCTCATTGGGTGGTGTGGCTAAAGTAAAATTATAAGACGCATTGCGTTCTTTTGAAGTCCCATCCGAACTTACCACGTTGGATAGAATGACATTTTTTTTTTCATAAAGTAAAAAGTAGTAATAAAAATTTACATGAGCTACTGAATTGTAATTAAAAGAAGGCACGGCTCTTGGGTGAATTTGGGCTTCTACCTGGTACCAACATGTTTGTGACTTATTGCACCATGTTCAACATTTCTCGCCGCGATGGCTGATGAACGCTTTCGTTGAAAAGGAGCAACAACTTATGATCCACCATTTGAAGTATTTTTAAAACTCATCAAACACTTCCTAGTCCCGATCAGCCATTGACGAATGGACCTTGCAGGAGAAAAAACTTACATGAGCTACTGAATTGTAATTAAAAGAGCGCACGGCTCTTGGGTGAATTTGGGCTTCTACTGGGTACCAACATGTTTGTGACTTATTGCACCATGTTCAACATTTCTCGCCGCGATGGCTGATGAACGCTTTCGTTGCAAAGAAGTAACAATTTATGATCCACCATTTGAAGTATTTACGCTACTTTCTCCAGAGGCCCCTCTAGCATCCGGAGATGGTTAAAGCGGCGCTTTTCGGGCCCATTTCTGTCACAATTCATACAGTTTTTCCAATTAAATAGCTTTTTTCGGGGCCCCCTACACGGCGGGGCCCCAGGCGGTCGCCTACTCCGCCTACCGTTAGATCCGCCACTGAACAAAAGGCCGTATTGCTATCACTAGGTGATTAAGTAGTATGTTGACCACTGCTTCCATGATCACATTGAGCATATTGCTACTAAGGCTAGCTAAGGGTAGGGACTACGACGGACGCTGTGCGTTACTTGGGGTAGAGTCACTAGAATAGAGGAACAGTAATGTGCAGATATTATTTGTCGCGGAGTAGCTTGACTCTCGAATTGACTCGCCGACGCTTCTCTCCAGGTTCAATCTGCACGTCCCAGCTATGATGCTAGAACGTTACTTGACGTGGAGCCGTGTCATAGTCGTTTTGGTTCCTCTGATCCGTTTTAATTGTTTGTTGCGAATTTCACGCAGTTTGTGATCGTAACAAACCTGACATGATGCGTTAGGCGTTCTTAAATTGTAGTCGTGTTGTGCGGTCAACTTCCTTTAAATGTATTACTTGTGTGTAATATTGTAAAGCTAATTATATAAAAAAATGCTTTAAAGGGGCCACATGAGGCCTATTGAAATTAAGAAATAAAATATAAAATACAAATAAATGCAAATAACAAATAACACAGTACCGAGAATTCGTGGAGGTGCTAGATTTTATTGTAGATCCTAACACTGTTGACTGATGACTATTAGTGTTTAGCTGTCTTGTGAGATGCATATCAAACGATGCAACCGATGATGCTAGTCTTCTACTCGTACTTCTTCTGATCTGCAAGCTTTTCCTCCGATATCACTTGGTAATCAAGCTTCTCATTCATCAGCCTACCTCCATTTTTCAGAACTGCCAACTATCGGTCATATGCCCTACACGCAATAGTATAGTCGGTGACGTACGACAAAACCACATATTTGTTCTGGTTTAAAATCACGATCGTGCCTCTCTCTTATATGCAAAATTGAGCCATTATTGGGGATAAGTCACGTCATATATGGGACACAGTCCAACATCGACCGGGGTTGTAGTAGGGTTTTACATAAAACCAATTTAGTTTGATAGTTAATTCCTTCTTCTTTATTCAAAAACCTTCTACTTCTTAGCGCGAATGCCACGAGGACGAGTCATCTCGATTTTTTAAAATTCAAGAACAACGGCCTGACCGTATTGCTATCTCGATTTTGTTATTTATAAATTTTACTATACGATACTCTATACGCATACTATAGTATACTATACGATACTCTATCCTGACGCTTTTGGATGAGAAAATTATCTTTTACATTATTTTACGACAATTCAATAACTGCTTTCTCCATAACTGTCCATTACTATTGCTATTCACCAAAAAGTGTACACATTGATGGTGATTGTAATCATAATTTAAAAATACCCATTCCAGCCAATTGCACACCAAACTATATGGCGAGTATTTACCTTTCTTGTTTCACTCAACACAAAATCATTTGTGCAGCCAAATAAAAAAAAAAGTTTTCCGAAACATGTTGGTTATGAAAAACTTTGTTCATTTCGACCCCAGAACATCACATTCCTTCACATGCTGACACTGGTTGGCCACACTTTGCCGACCGAAAGATGCGCCCGGTACAGATACAATTTGTAGCCCATTCATTGCAATAAAATTATTATTTAATGGTGCGCAACTTTACGAAACAGTGCTTAAAAACGAAGGTCCACTTCGGTTCCATTTGAACCACTACACCGCTACACCGGGACATCAAGTTCAGGCTAAACAGCGTCGAGTTTCAATTTTGTCAAGAGTCGAAACGAGACGTCGTTGATGCGTGCCTAAGCTGACCAGCTTCCCGGCTACTATCGGTGCCGGGTTTTTTCATCGGTGGTACGAGTAACAGTTGGCAAGGTCGACGGGTATATTATTAACATAGAGAAAGTTTTGCACTAAAAATGAACGTAATGGATTTTTTGACCAACGGCAGAACCCTATAAGTTTCGCTGGCAGTAAGCCTGTTATGGGAGGAAATAATTAAAATAGAAATGAAATAAAATGTAAAACAATAGAACCACCTAAACTTTTAGCAAACGAGCTTTTCGGGTGTTGTAGTGTCCAACTTCTGTGTCCGAAGTGTTGTAGTAATGTCCACCCACCCATCAGATCCACTGAAGATGGTCACACACGGGTAACGGCCACCCGGGAAGGCTAACCTCCAACCGCAGATGCCTTTTACGGTGAACTCCAACAGTCATTAATCTGGTTTGCGGTCAAAAACGGTTGCGGCAAGGCACGGGAAAGGATACGTGCGGACAGACCAAGCCTATATGATCCTAATTTTTCACAAGACATAGCACAACGCATGCCATAGGCATTCGTTTGGGGTAGGGGAATTTAGTTAGTTGTGGTTTGTGGGACGAAAAGCTTCGAACTAATTTGGCACTAATTTAAGCTCAATCTGGGGGAAAGAATATTAATTCCCTGCCTGCACAATGACGATGGGACATTAATCGGCCGTTTTCTGTAGACTTTTAAACTGAATTTCACACTCTTTTCCGTCCTCTATTCGAAGTTATCTAAGCAAAGCTGAATAACCGAGAGGAACAATGTGTACGTAACACACACAAAGTATTCGCTTTACATTGGCAACTTATCTTAACACCACGATTCCCAAGAACAAATATCCCTTGCCGTTAGTTTGTAGTGCGACGTTGCACAGAGAAGTTTTGTCCGTACTCCCAGGGATGGTTAATTTAACGCAAATGAGTTCACTCGACCAAGCTGCTAACTGCTAAAGAAGTACGGGAAATGGCTTGTTGTTCGCCGGTGCTTAGAACGTTGCGAATACAACAATGTGTCTGTCGCCTTGATAATTACACTGTAACAAGAGCTGTACAAAAAGTAAAGAAGAATAGCAGCAGCACATAATGAGATTTGAAAAGTTGACATTTACGCGATATAATTAATTGAAGCTATATAAACTATATTAACTGTTTTAAGCTGGGTAGATTCATGCAATGATCGAAGGTAGATAAGCAATTCCTACCGAAGAGGTGTTGCGAAACGGAAAAACTTAGCAAATTTACATGCACTAGAAGCAGATTCAAAATTGCACCTCAAATGATATTTTTACCTTGCAAACAAAAGCTTTGGTTTTCATGTCCCAAGCATAAAGTGTAAATATCTCATGTTAAGTATCTATCTTAGAAAGTATATAACCTTTAAAAAAATAATAAAAAACATGCGTAGCGCTAGCTAACCAAAGGATTGAGAAGGAGAAAACCTCTGGTTTGGAGATTAACGAGGCTAAAAACAACTTGCTGGTTTCACCACCAGCGGCCCTACTAACATATCCAAACTTCCGCAGGGGTTATGTACAATAAGATGAGCTAAAAGTCGAAGTCGTTTCGAAGTCATCCAAAATTTCACCTATCTTTGGTCAAAAGTCATCAGCGACAACCAACTTTGATATTGTGATACGCGCTAGGGTGCTGGCTGTTAACCGGTCTTTCTACAGTCTAAGGAAACTTCTCTACTCAAAACACTTGTCGCGAGGAACAAAGTTCTATATAGTTGTATAAATTATATATAGAACGCTATGCGTTATACATAGAACTTATATACATCCAGTACTCACATATGCCGCTGAGGCATGAACTTTGTCCAAAACTGACAAACTCCTTTAGCCGCGTTCGAAAGGAAGATACTCAGATGGAAGGACAATGTAATGATGGACCGCTGCAATGACGAGCTCGAACGACACGATATCACTATCGTACAGCGGATGAAACTCGCCAAGCTCCAGTGGGCTGGTCACGTCATAAGAATGACACTTACGATTGCGTGTTGTTGATGCACCAGCGCTCCCCGTTTGATATTGAGTCCCATCGTACTCGTTTCGGACACAACGAACCGTTTCCCGTCTGTTTGCGCAATTTTAACCGTTTCTCTTATCTATTCGATTACAATCTCCCCATCCTCTAGTTCCGGTCCTCTTTTCTTTTTTCTCTCAATTTCTCCGCTAATCCCTATCGCTCAGCCCGATAATTTCCTATAATCCCTTTGTTCTCATTCGCTTAGTGTCCACATGACCAACGTCCTATAAATACACCCGTCGACTATGTTCTTGTTCGCAACGTGAAAAATTATCCTGCACTGTGTACTACTATAGGTTCTTAAGGGTTTGTTCTACCCAAGGGGCGTACAATGACGAATAATAATAATAATAATCGATCAAACACGATTTCGCTTTTCGATTAATAAATTCTTAAAATTGAAAAATTACTCGATTTGCTACAATGGTAGAATCGATTTACTGTACCAATCATTACTCTAATGATAAGTATCAAATGTTCTGCTACTCATCACTCTTGTTTCAATCTCAACATAGTGTTTATTGTTATGCTACTTAACCCAATTGGAAACCGCGCATTACATTAGCAATAATTCCCAAACCAGGTAATAAAATCTATTCCAACTGATATAACTTGTTAAAATACATAACCACACACTTCAAGCCGGCAGTAAAGAATCATCAAATGTCTACGCAACATCGAACGGGACGTTGAAATTGTCAGAACTGGTGGTGATTTGGAACGTATACCACAAATTTAATTTCATCGTTACCCCGCACCGAAATGAGGCGCACCGCTACAAGCAGCGACCATTCGAAAGTGTGTACTAAATTAACGATTAATTAATTATTCAATACCACCACACAGCACATTAACATATAATTTTCCATCCGTACTCACGGCGGCGATGACGGTTTGGCCTGGAGTGTGTACCGGTTAGGTGAGAAAAATCTTGAATAATGCAGAACCCATACAGTGTGGCGTGGGAGGTGTTGTTGATAAGAGTGTTTGCAGGAGTGCTAATTAAAGGTCGATGTTGACGAATCAGACGAAGTTGACTTTTGCGAGCTGGTGGTACAATCGTTCAATTTCAATTCAATTTGAACACAGTTTGTTTCCTGCTTGTATGCTTATATGTATGGTATTATTTGCTTTAAATTAATAATAATCTATTTCAATAGATGGTTTGAAGTTTTGCAGAAGACATGAAATGTAATAATTGCCCAATAAACAATTATAGAATAATAATAATAATAATCGTAAATAAACTTGTTTTAAGGATAGAATTCTCTTACTCTCTTATTTATTCGATCTCGTTACCTCGTTATCGCCTATAACTTATTTTTTGCTTATTACATTCACTGCGTTTTAGTCTCCAGGAAGTGATAAATAAGTACAACTCCTCACAAAAAAGCGATGAGCTTAATTAAACACTATTCTGGCCGTACATTAGTCTAATCTACCGTAAACCAGCAAACCAATATCGGAGCCATTAAATACGTCAGTTATGTCCGTCCGTTTTTGCAACTCACTTGATGTCCTACCGCACATAGGCAATACAGTCCCAGCAATGTTGCATCGTAACAGTTCCAGTATTATACTGGAATATTATTATGCGGCTTTGTTTCAAACTCCTGGTAATCTTTCAATTCAGCTCCCAAGCATACGATGGAATGGAACTGCATAAATCAGCATGGAACGGTGACAGTCTGAAACGGATTGCGACGCCGAGAAAGGATAAAGTTGGCATTAGTGTAATCATTAAAAAATCTGCTAATGTACTAGGAACTTTTGCAAAGATTTTACTTGCATCCCTTCAAGCGGAACGTTATTTTTACACGTGTTTTTTTTTATTTTTCGAGCCATTTTTAACAAATTTAAAGTTTGGCGCCAGCAATGCTCTGATCCGTAGCGTACTAGACACACCGACGAAGCAGAAAAACGCGCTGTGGTGATCGCTTCTGTAGAACGTCAACGCCACTCATGCATGCGAGCGGGACGAATTACTAGTCGGAAACTTTTCACGGACAATAAAATCCTTTCCCCGCAACTTTTAACGGGTTGCGCTTACGTTAGAGTTTGCGATGCATTTCGTTAAACTTGACAATAACTATTCCGTCATAGGTGGGGTAGGTTTGGCTGACTTAACAGCTTTTTTGAATTTCGTGTTTCCATTCGGTAACTACAACTTTCAACAGTACCAAAGAATTTCGCAATTTTTTTCGTTAGAACGGCCTGGCCGAATCGACCGCAAGCAGCTTATTTAAAAAAGTTTGAATAGTCATAGGAGACAAAAAGTAAGTATAAGAAGAAAATTCTGAAGTGCATGGTACAGTGTTGTGCTGGTAGCGACGACGGCCTTCACACGACAAGACCGAAACCAAATCTCGTATGACCGAATCCGTTCCCCTGTGACTACGACTGAATATCCGGTTACGCGGTAAAACAAGGCATAGCCTTTCTAAGGAAAAAAGAAAATTCTGAACAGATGAAGTGTTCTGGGGGCCCAAACTCCATAAAAACTCCAGGAACAATTAAACAATCAAATAAACAATTGTATAAAAAATCAACCAGAACATCGTGATTCAACTGTTGTGCTACTGTAGATTGCTCACAGTATTAAATATACTACTGAAAAGATAAAATAATTTAAAGGCTACAACTTTATATATCATTGAAAACCATGAAAAACCCGCCTATTATCCCAAGTCTGTATTAATAAATGAAAAGAATTAATCAACCGATCGATTTTTGTTGCCCGTTTCAGATTTAGAATCTTCGTTGGTGTATTAGCTACTGGCAATCTATTTATCAGATTGCTTCTTAATCACCAGTTGATATTTGTTTTCTTGCAGGCGTGTGTAATTGTTATCAGCACATGCATTTTCGCAATTTGCATAATTTAACATAGTTGGTGCAATGCTGGTGTGAAAAAAGGTTTCGGATTTTTAATCGTACAAGTCCTAAAACCACTCGACGATACTCGGCATCTTCTGTATATTAAATCAAAAACTTCACAGAGTGAATGTTTGTGAATTGCACAAACTATAAGGAAGCTATTCAGCTAAAACCAAATTGACCAGAGAGCATTACCGATTTATCTCTCTGGCGTTGCTCAAGGCAGTGGGTTAAGCATCATACTTGTTTGTTTTATTAATTAACGATTTACGCAAGGTTTTTTTTTGCTGTTTCTAAGTAATGCTATTCCTGTTTTTCTTATTCACCTATAAATGTGTGGTGATAATCTTCAGTCCCCACCATTCAGTTATAAATGGGAACTAGCCGGTACGCTACTGAACTGCGTCTAGTTAGTTAAGAATTGAGGTATTTGATTTGTTTGATTGGATTATAAAAGTCCGTTCTCTAATCTTTTGAATTTTGAATTGAATGATTTTTGGATCGATCGATTCTGGAATACGCTTCCATCATTTGGGCCCCAACTACTACTTCGTCGGATACTGCACAGGTGTCCTGGTTGTTGGACAGGTCAACCCAGATTGTCCAAGTCGTGCGACGCATCCAACGTCCGCAATATTTGGCAAGGCTAGATCAGCGTTGATTCCTTTTTGAACACAACAATAACACAACAGCCACCTAATGTTCAGTGTAGTAGGTATATACTCCTCCCAGAACGCTGACAAGCACGACACCCTATAGCCTAAAAGACAACAAAGTGATAGTTGGTTCTGTCGTTCATCCAGAATTACCTTATTCCCAACGACGTCACTATATGTTTGCCGAAGTGCAGCAAATCTTTTCCGGAACACTCCATTGCAGCCTCCAAAATCAAGGATATCGTCATCGATTTCGTCATATTGCACTTCTCTTGCTATCATTCACGCCTTTGTAAAACGCCAACTTTCCCAGCAAAAATGGATCATCCGTAATCGAAAAGAAGTTTTTTGGTTTGGCGTACCTATAATACAATGTTATTCGTGCAAACATTTCTAAATGAATACTTATTTGGGTTCTGCTAAATGCAATTTATGTTTTTCTTACCGACATCATGTACCGGAAGAATGTGCCCCTTCGCGTACTTAGCACCTGAATTTTGAGAAACATTCGAGACACACTCTTCATGCTTAAACATCTCAGTTAATCGGTACTACGGACAACATATGATACATTACAATTAAAACAATACAAGACGTACGATTTGTGGGACGCGAAATCAAAACACAGAAACAGCTGATCAACAAGGTTATTCTACGGCCATTCTATTTGACGTTTTGGGGTAATATTTTCGAACATGAAGGATTCAATTTGAAATTTAACGGCTACGCGGCATATTCACCTCACTAGTTCCCAAACATTCCGCTAGAGGCGCATGAGTCATAAAAACTATTCGATCGATTGCAAAAAAAATGCTTACAGTGTGCCGTTATAACTCGGGAAAATCCGCGTGTGGCTTCAAAGATACAGAGTTGATTTACTTTTCTGCACTTTATTTATCCACCAAATCAGGCGTCTTCGCGAAACAATACATTAAAATCAATTAAAAACAAACGTCTTATATTACAAGGGAAGCTATGTTCGATCAATTTTTCATCTTTCTTTTTCCACCAATTTTTGCTTAGATTTTGTGCTATAAATGAACTCAATGAATAAACGTGCAGTTGTCAAATTTCCAATAGCACTTATCTCGGGGACTGCCTGTAATTTAGTTTTCTAAACAATCTGAGCGAATAATCTAAAAACTTTGTTTTAACAAAAACATACTACAAATTCTGCTGTTACGGCTTCGAACCGAAGCTTCCCGAAGAATAACTTTTATCTTCGTTTCAATTACACAAAGCAATGCTAATCAAAGAGGCCATAAATAGTAGCCCTAGAACTCTTGAGGTTGTTGCATCGGTAAGGAGGAGGTTCTTTCTCCAGGAAAAACAATGTTTGTCAGAATTTTTAAAAGAGCCGAAATTGGAAGGGTCGTTTTAGAACAATTGAACAACGAACAACATTCGCGTAAAGCAGCTTGTGTAGTGTATGTATTAAGCACTCTACATATAATTACGTACACTTAAGACGTCGACGTAAAAAAGTGTCGACGGTCAACATATCACGTATGTGAAATGAAAAATTCCTGAAATTCACGATGTCTTCATGATGTTGCCGTGCTTTGTGTATAGCACGGCCTGATGGACTTCCTGTCCTATGCAGGAAATATGACCATAAGCTGTGTTGATCTACTACTAGTTTATGGATATTCGACAGGTTCGACAGGTTGGTTAGCAAAATCATTTGTAAACATCGCAGTAGAGTTTTAGTGCACGTTATTGAGCACACTTAACACGTTCAACTCCGCGTTCTGGTAATGCCAACGGTTATAGCCTGGCTATTCTTCAAGTCACATTAACGGAACATTAACAATGACCTCACGGCAACCATTTTTGGCACGAAATTGAACTTGTTAACACCTAGGCTAACATTACCGTCATTTATTTCATTGATGCATCAAGTTTATCTCACCATCGTTGCGCACAAAAAAATAACGCTAAATCATACTATTTTTATTACAGTACATTATTTGCACGTAATTAAAAACGAACCTAGTACTGAATTTTAGTCCATTCAGGGCAAGTAACGGTGCATTTAATTCACATTTATCACGTAACTGAAATATTTCATGCCACTCAAACTGGCTGTACAACCCTGATGCCATTTGCTTGCAAGTTTGTGTGCATTATTTTGTGCGTACAACTTCTTTTGTGCTGCGCACTCGTTTGTCAAGCCCTGAATTCTTTCTTTCCCAGATCATTACACAAATAACCGCTTCAAAAGTAGTTCGTTGTTCTTTTCGGATTGCTCAACAATCCTTCATAATCATTCTCCATTCGGCCGGTGGTTCAAACAGGGAGGCGTTCCAAAGTGCCAAGAACCATTAGTGGGGTGAACCCCAACTGCCATTTTGTCTGCAACGTGCGTGAATGGTCATTCAGTATGGATAGTGGCGTTTTGAAACAGCTTCGGGCCGATCAAGTCGTCCCCGTCGCCAAATACTGTGTCCGTATAGCTTCAGCCACTTTTATTTTATTCCTAATTTTGGTTTCACACTAAAATGTAATGCAATGAATCTACACTAAAGTGGTCCTTCCTATATTCTCCAACATCTAATCGCCCCAGTTACAAGGCTACTCAACAGAACTCCAAGGTGCCAGTCCAGTCTTCCGAGGTGTGAACGTGTACTCCAGAGTGTATATAAAGCAGTTATGTTCCCATGAGATGGACAATTTTATTTCAATATTGGAATTAATTTGTTGACAACGATACACCTGGTTTGCATTGGAGACATACTGCCGACAATAATCTGGTTTAAGCTGATTGAAAACTTTATGGACCAGGATACAACCTTAAGGTATGCTTAAATATTTTAATCGCACACAACTCAACGACCCTTTTCAGCCTGGTTTCCAATCCAATCTAACATGGGCGTATATTCGTTTGCCCGCAGAATTGCTTTGTTCGACAGGCATGGACAATAAAGATTCCTCAGTCGTTCTTTCCTATCCGAGCTGCACAATGTGGCATTACAGTTTTGATATCCTATTTTCGTCTCTTTTTATTTTTATGCGTATGTTCTGCGTTCACTGTGCTTGTTCTATGCCTATTGCCACATTATACATCATTTCAAGGAACAGACGTGCCAGATAAATTCAATCAAAATTACCCCATCCAATGTTTTGCTCATTGCATACATTTAGGCGTAAACATGTGCTGTGAAGTGGTAATGTTATTCGGTGGGAAATTTGAAATACAGGCAGTGCCCGAGATACGCTATTATAGCGTACCTTTTGTTATCCGTAAAAATTCTCGTAATCGTTTATACTTTACAGTTAGATAGTTGATAGTTCCTTCTCTGCTCTTAATTTATTAACAACCCATGCAACTTTTCGAAAGAAAATGTTAACAGAAATGAAAAACAAATGTTTAAAATGACAAGGGAAGGAATTTTCGACCATTTTTCACCTTTTCGATTCAATTTTGTTAAACTAACTCAGCTGTCAATTTCCAAAACCCGCATAACTCCAAATCCGCGTATAATGAAGACCGTCTGTACTAAATAAAATTTTGTTTTGTATACAGGCAGTCCCCGAGATACGCGGTTCTTCTTACCGTGCAATTAGACGGTAACAATTGTCTTGGAGGCTTTTTCTCCGAGACTTTTTCGATGAAATGCGAAGAAAAGTCCATATATAAAAAACGGCTTCCCATTTTCATCGCGTGTATGAAGTGGCTCTATTTTGGCTGGTTCTGTTCTGTTGTCATTTGTTCGTAAATACAAGTTTTATCCACACAAACAAGTCATTGCAAGCCTAAAATAAAATTAATATTAACTACATAAATAAAAAAATAAACACTCGCAAGTGGCATGTAAACAAACACATGAGCGCAGAAATTTCTCGGAGAAACGAACTTTTTTTGCTGGATTGAGCGACTTCAAAAAGTATCGGAGAAAAAGTCTTCGAGACAATTGTCACCGTCTAATTACACAGTTATACGCGGACTCGGAGGCACGCAGTTTTTGGAAATTTGGCAGCTGAGTTAATTTATAGCAGAAAATCTAAGCATAAAGGTGTAAAATTGGTCTAAAATAGCTTCCTTTGGCATATAAAACATTTGTTTTAAGTTAATTTTAATGTATTCTATCAAAAAGTCACCTGTTTTGCTGAATAAATGAAGTACAGAGTAAGAAGTCGACTGTGCAACATTGAAGTACAAACGATTTTACTCACGGATTTGACTTACGCGCAAATTCGACATACGTGGATTTTTCCCGGGTTATAGCGGTTCGCTATAACAGCGTATCTTGGGGACTGCCTGTATACGCACAACAAAAACAGAATAGCGAAATGTTGCATCTGTACCGAACTCAACTGACAGGCATCGACATACCGAAGCACCCTGCATCGACTGTCATTGGTTGTTTATATACTTCTAACCTCACAAGTAAGGCGATTGTTGGGTAACTACGCTGCTGAAATGTTAATTTTCAATTTCCGACAAATTGTGACTCGTGCGAGGTGGCTACTTCCTTCGACCGTGTACCGCGATGGGAAACTGCTACATACACGCTGCTATGGTAGCCAGGCAAAGATCAACAAAGACACAATCGACCTGTACCGGCAGCAGTATATTCGTGACTCATGGACGAACCTAACGCCAAAAGTTTTGTCCCATCTGGACCGAAACCTCCATCTGCAGCGAAACCATCCTCTATCGATTGTGCGGGAAAAGATCGTGAAATACTTTTACGGTGCTTACTTAAGTCCACGGGGAAACCCATTATTTAGTGTGTACGACAACCTAAGTCCGGTGGTGTGTGTCGAGCAAAACTTTGACCAGTTGCTGATTCCGCAGGACCATCCGAGCCGGGCCAAGAGTGACTGTTACTATGTGAATAAAGATTATCTGCTGCGTGCGCATACCACCGCACATCAGGTCGAGCTGATCCAGGCCGGGTTGGACAATTTTCTTGTCGTCGGTGATGTGTACCGTCGTGATGAGATCGACGCAACGCACTACCCGGTATTTCACCAGCTAGATGCCGTCCGTATCGTGCACCAGGACAAGCTGTTTGAACGCAACCCAGAGTTAAAAGTTCACGAAACGCACTACAAAACACATCTGTCAAACGGAAACCCGACGACAGGCACTGGTAGCCCTTTGGCGGACTGCATCGACCAGCACAAACAGCCATGCCATACGCTCGAAGCGGTGAAGCTTTGCGAGCATGAGATGAAAAAGGTTTTGGTGGGGCTCGTCCAGAAGCTGTTCGGCGAGAGCATCAAGTACCGCTGGGTGGACGCATACTTTCCCTTTACGCAGCCTTCATGGGAGTTGGAAATATTTTTCAACGGTAACTGGCTTGAGATACTCGGTTGTGGCATTACGCGGAATGAAATTCTCGATCGTGCTGGAGTGCAGAACTCGATTGCGTTTGCGTTCGGAGTAGGGTTGGAGCGTTTGGCGATGATTCTGTTCGACATACCGGACATACGACTGTTTTGGAGCAAGGATAGTGGCTTCCTGAATCAGTTTCGGGACGATCGAATCGTGAAGTATAAGCCGATCTCGTCCTACCCGCAGTGCAGCAACGATTTATCGTTTTGGTTACCGGAAGGTATGTCTGCTGAACAATTTGCTCTAAACGATTTCTACGACATAGTGCGAAGCGTCGGTGGTGACATTGTTGAACAGGTGAGCTGAGCAATGATGTTAGAAATCATTAATCATAGAACTCATCACGATCGTGTATTTATTTTTCCAGGTCACGTTAATAGATCGCTTTACTCATCCAAAAACGGGCAAGAGCAGTCTATGCTTTCGCATCGTCTATCGTCACATGGAGCGAACATTGACACAGGCGGAGGTGAACGTAGTGCATGCCAAGATTGGCTCAGAACTGGTTGAAACTTACCATGTTAGCATACGATAAAGAATGCAATATTAAATCGTTGTGATCTTCGGAGTGGAGTGCTAAGATGAAGCTGACTTTGACATGTACCTGGAGTTGGTGAGACTTTTTTCGTGTTTAAGGTACGATCCGAATGAATTCCATTACAAACTGTTAAGGTCGGTATAATAGAACCTTCGATGCTGATGTAGATCGGAAGTTTAAAAAATTAACTATTCTTCGACCAAAGGAGAGATTTTACACGAGCTTCAATGCGCAGTAATAACGAATGTAGACATTGTTTAACGAACAACAAGATGGTGATCCAATATGCCTTTAGAAATAATGTTACAAATACGGTGATTTTAGTATCTTTAAGCGATTTTTATTGATAACACTATTTATTTTCTTGCCTTTTTGCTTAACGAGCGCGTATTGATCAATTGCAGGAATTCTCTGTACTGCTCTTGAACGACGGCCATCGTCAGTCAATTTCATATTAAGACAGTTTTCGCTCTATCTCATTGTGATCATACCACGTCTCCTCTGTACGTGTGAACAGGTGAATGCGATTAATTAAGTCTAACTCGTTGTACAATAGTGATTGCTCAGGATAAGGACCAGGATAAGGTGTATGGAGTCGGTAATATTAGAGTGTGAGATAGAATGAAAACTGCAGTCGAAGTATCAAAAATGTCTCCTTCAAAACAGATAGGCTAGAGTAGGGTGTTGCAAGATATTATAATGAACTTCTCTTTGACATTCTCTGAACTTCTATATTTATTAAGGCGTAAAAGCTTGCGGCGAGCCCTGCTACGTATACCGAGCATGGTTAGCTGGCATAATTTGAAGAATGCTTCGGATAATGTGTTGTATACACCAAAACCAATCCCGTGCTATGATGAGGATCCGTTAGTATAAAATTGGTGTCTATTGGCCATACCTGTCCAGTAAAATACTGGGAGTTCAGGCCTTCCTACGAAGACTATCAGGGATAGACTTAGTTTCCTCTTTCAAAGAGGTATCTACATTGAAAAAGAAACTACATGACTCCGGTAAGCTGGAACGAGTCATAATTTGCGATGTGCTAGTGCGGACCTGAAATGAAGCAAAATCCATGTAAACTCTCAGGATTTTGCATTTAGAGCCAATCTCTATTTAGGCATTTAGAGCCAAAGCAGTGGTTTAAGGTTCTCGATTATCAATGCATTTTATATTGTACAGCATACGAGAAGGCCATGTAAAAGTAGCTCAAAACGGAGCTTTAGCGGCATCACTCCAGTCATCGATTTCCCGCGAAAGACATTATACGGGTCGATTACGTACAACCCAATGCGGTTCTCAAGCAACGATGCTGAAACCGTTCTGGACGGATCAAATGCGACTTGGCTACCCAATGGAAGCTTATAATTACGCGATTTGCCACAGGTATACAATAAAAAAAATTGATTACCAGTGGCAACTCGTTGGACCACTTTGTACTAGTACAAAACTAAGTGTGAAATGAATCACCTAATTCTATGTTCCCTGTTCTTTTTTACCTGTCGTGAATGGAAGGTTTACGGTTTTACCTATGGCAAAACGTGGGAATCGCGCTTGGGGAGGATGACTTCCAGAAAGTCGACCTGCAAGAATGCGTCTTCTTCCGCAGGGGACTTGTGTTGATCGATGACTAATGTCGTGTTGTATTGGGCTGGCTTCTGACGAACGGATTAGAGGCAAGCGATAAAGAATGCACCCGTTTCCGTAGGGGAGAAGTTCCAACAATCTGCGATAATGTCGTCCAGCACTACTGATCGGATGATAAACAGATGAACGGATGAAAGTCAAGGAATGTTGATATGATCACACGTGCAACGTAATTCATCTGGGGGCAAATTGAAGTTCGTCCTCGAACATTTCTCCTCTCTTCGTGTTGCTGCTTCGAAAATTCTTGAAGATTGCAGATTCAGTTGGTATACTCGTATATTTTCTTGTCTTAACGAACACTATTACTGCGATCGATATCGTAATAATTATTCCGGTGCACATTGTAAATGTTGCTTGAAAGTGAAAATCTTGGCTTAATGCAATGTGTTCCATCTTCGTGATGTTCTGCATCTGAATTACGCTAAAATTCAATTTGAGTTTCGGAAAGGAACTTTGTACCTCCTCCATGCGATGTGTTATTTCTTCGGAGGAAAATGTTTAACTGTCTATTGTCACAGCAAGATTATATCATTCGTAACGAGGGCGACTGTTGTAGTATCATATTTTAACTGCTTGACAGTTGCTTTCATTTCCCTCTAATATTTGTGTTAGACATGTGTCTTTGAATGGTTTGATGTATTCAGCCAATTGTACTGCATCGAAAGGTTTCATAATTTCATATATGCCTTGCCTACTTCTTACGATGTATTGTGGTATATTAGTTATCATTGGTTTATTCAATACGAGAGGTTCTATCTGGATTTTTTTTGCAGTTACCTTTTAGTGTTGGTACTAATGATGTAGTGTAGCATTTTATTTTTCATTGCGATTTTAGGTTTTACATAATTCAATGCCTCTTCTGGGGAATTTGTAATAATACCTTGAGCGTCGATTATTGTCTCTATGGCAACGATATCGGTAATATCAACGGTAGTCAACGATATTACCGATATCGTTGACGCTCCCTCCGGAGCTACGCTTACATGGCTGTGGTACTTTCTTCTTGTCCGATTTTTAAAACTACTACTCTCACGATTGATCGTTCGAGCCGTGTTTCCTTAGCAGTCTGAATTACTACTCGGCATATTATTTCGGCCCCCGATTGCACCGTTTCAATTACACTTCCACTTGGTCAACAGTTTCGAGGGTTATTTTCGTCAACTATTTGTAGAGTTCTATATGTTTTGCCAACAAGCACACAATACTTTGTTACCGTGTACAAGTGAAATGCGGTAATACTGTGAATCTATTGTTTGCACTCCTCGTCAACAGTTACAACTCAACTGCCCATCCGTCTGAACTAATCGTGATTTCGGATTAGTGCTGAATCTCCTACCGCTATTGGAGACTCTGTTCTTAACGAAGGTTGTAGATCTTTCGCCGGTCTTCCAGTCAGTAGCTCCATTGGAGATTTACCGGTTTTTTTTATAACAGAGTCGAACAAAAACTGTATTTCAATATAAAATATCTAAAATTCTAAAATTCTATACTTAATAATTCTTCACTTAAGTCTACATCGGGATTTTGACTAACTGCATTTATGTAATTGACGAAGTGTTTGAAAACCGCTCCTTTCCTGGTAGTATCGGGGAAAACTAATTCCTCCCAGACTTGAGTTTTTGTTTTGTTATTGAATTGCTTGGTTAATTTAAAAAAAATCCCATTTTTGTTTTATCATGGAACAGGTTGCGTACTTGTGTTCTTACGTTTCTATTTCATTGCATCTTTCACATTTTTCAGAGTTTCTAATGTTCATTCGTTTCCGTGAATTAAATAGTAGTACAGGTTTTTCTGATTGCTTGTCATACTATTTTTGCGAAGTTTTTTCCATATTTGGTTCCAGTTTTTGGATGGGTATTGCGTACATATTTTCGGGTTTTGTAATTGTCTTAAATAATGTTTGTAAATGCTCTTGCTTGACGGATTTTTTATTGTTTTCCTCGGAAGATATGCTGTTTCTTGGATTACGGATTTTATACAGGGAAGATTTGAAAAAGGGATTTTATTCAGGGAAGAGGGAACATTCATCTAGAGACCGAGGCCGCCTTCTTTAGTTGGTAGAGCTAACGTGTGAGCCGGAATTCTTAGTTTCCCTCTGTCCCATACCAATCTCGTTATTTCTGCCTTGAATTTGCTGATCTGTGAGTTTAGTGGAGAAAAAAGTACAGCAATATACCATAATTTGAAATGTATTCAGAATTCTATGATTGTGGAGCCATACACGATACGTTATTTTTTCCACTACTTCATCCCAGTTCTTTTTTCCAATGAGCCATATATCGTTTATGAACGTTACTCCTAGCACTTTTATGTTTTGTGTTGTATTGAGCCACGATAGTGAAATTTTGTTGCGATTTGTTGTATGTCCTATATCTGATCCTTTACATTTCGATAAGTTCAACTTGGCCCCAGCTTCCTCTCCGAATTGTGTGATTAACTCTTTGATTCTATGGAGTTTGCTTGGGGAGGACGATATTACAGAAATATCATCAGCCTATACTGTGATGCAGTCATGCTCTCCAGAGCATATTTTTTCCAATTCTCTTATTAGTGGATTTAGGTAGATCGCAAAAAAAAGCATCGACATGGGATCCCCTTGTCTTACGGATCTTTGTATATGAAATGTATTGGTTAGTGTGCCATTTACTAAATTTTTTTATGTTGCTTTGTCTCCTATTGTTGTTAGTATATGGATAATGTTTTTGTTTATTCCTATTTCGTTCATTGTCATTGTCTTGCATATGAAATTTCAATTTACCCTATCAAAGGCTTGGTTCAAATCGAAGGAAATGAGTTTCCCTGTAACCTTTTTCTGTTTCAGTTCAGCTATTTTTTCTTTTAATAATACGATAGCTTGGAAGTTTTTTAGTTGATAACAAAACATTGTGTATGTCAATTACAGTTTCTATGCGTATTCGTATTATTCTGCTGAAAATTTTATAATCGAAATTAAGCAACGTTATGGGTCTGAATGACTTTAATCCTGCAGCTGTTCCATTTCTCTTTTTACCAAATACAATTATGCCCTCGACCCCCTTATGCCTCGTAGAGGAAATTTTGCAATGCATAACATGACCAAATTTAACTCCGATGTATGATGTTAAAACACGATTGATAGAACTCAATTGGGATTCCATCGCAGCCTGGTGTTCGGCCTTTGGCTGGTAGTTTGATTGCTGACCAAATTTCTGATGTCGAATTTTCTTCATGCATACGATTATTGTTCTCCCAACCTGTATGAATTGACCTAATTGACGAGAAAGTATATTGGCTATCATGTCGATCTTCTTTATATAGGTTTGCAAAGTGATCAGTTATGTAGGGTTCCATTTCATCTGATTCATTAATAATAGTTCCGTCTTCTGTAACTAATTCTGCGATGTTATTAGCTTTTATTTTGTTGCTTGCTTTTATATGGAATGTTCATCCTGTTCCCTGCTTTCGTTGATTCTGAATTCATTCGCCATGGAATTCCGTTGCAATGTTAGCATTTTAGTTTTTATCTGATTGATATTAACGATTTCTTCAGGACTGCCAAAATAATTGTCGTAGGATTGTTTTAGCTGATAGTATAATCGATCATGTGAGTTTCTAAATAGTTTTATGTTTCATTACTTTTTCATTTGAAAAACGCAATTATTTTGGGTTTGGCTAATTAAACCCACCAATCTATCCAGCTTGAGTAATTTTTTTTGTCATGTTAAATAAGTCCAACGTGTTTTAAATTCTGTAATGTTTTTACGGAAGTATGTATGGAAGTTTCATATGTTTTTCCCTATCGTCCAGTATACCATTCTTGGAGCATGTATTATAGATATAGATAAACTTATTCGCATGCTATGCACTTTATGGTCAGAAAAGGCGTTTACATGATATGCTACTGTGCGAATACCTTGTTGAAGGTTTTCGGACACGTATATTCTGTCTAGTCTCGATGCCGCGTTTGATGCTATGTATGATCGCTTCTACGTATCGTTTGCCACGCATCTTTCACATTCATAGACTGCACTATAATTTTTAACGCGTGACAAATTCCACTGTTTGATGTTGCGTCTTTTTGCTTTATAACGGCGTTAAAATCTCCTGCCAGAATAACGTTTGATTTGCTATTTCTTAAGTAGTAGGGAATCGTACTATTGAAGAATTTATTCCTGTTTTTCAGATTTTGCGATCCTGAAGGAGCATAAACATTGCACAATGTTATGTTGTCCTGCAAGTCACATTTAATTAGCTTTGAATCTAAGCTTCGCTCTACGTTTGTTATTTTTGGATTATTTTCGAATGCTATTGCTGTGCCTCTTTTTGTATTATCTACGTTTTCAATATCATATCGCTTTCTGCAACTTCCTGCATGCAAATTATAGCTGCATCGAGGGATCTCATCAAGGATTAAAATCTGTCCAATTTCGTTTGGTTTTGTATATTGTTCAGATTCACTGTAATCACATTTAACGACGCTATTTTTAAATCAACTTTTTCCTCTCTTGCTTCGGTTTCCCCGTTGTTTTAGGACGGCCGCGACCACGTCTTACCATTTCCACTTGCTCTTAGACTCCGCATTCACTATCATCACTGGTTACCCTTTTATAAGGATTTTTCTTTTTTCTAGGAAGGACAGAAGTCCAACCCTGATCACTGATTTTTTCGGCTTGCCTCTTTAAAGGAGATGATCGGGAACTGCATGACACGCTACTAGCTGATTGTGAGCGTGTTTGTGTAGGGGCCGGCGAATGACCTTGGCTAGTTGCTCTGGCGATTACTTGCTGGATTGTGTTTGACTGCTGTGTCTGTTTGGGTGGGTGTTTCGGCGTGTCGCCTTCTGGGATTACTGCAGACTCTCTCTCATTTACTACTGCTGCATATGACAAGAGAGTGTGCAAACACTTGCCTTCTGCACACACAACTTTTTGTTTAGCGTACAGGTTATGCCGAAGTGAGCAGCCAGTTCCCAGTACCGGCATGTGGGTTTCTGTCCCGTGTATGGGAGGAGCGTTCGCTCTCCGCCAATTGAGATGTATGACGGTATGGGTTTCGTCAGGATCATTGTCACATAACGGTATCCGTTCGGAATGCCTTCGCATGGATACTGGCTGCCACAGATACCTTCACGGATTGCCTGGACTTTTCCGAAGCCCGTAAGTTGCTTTTTTTATTTCACTGTCGCTGCGCGCGCGAAGATTTCAGCTATAGTCGCACCACCTTTAATTTCTCCAAATTACAGCTACAAATGTAACAGCTTCCAATTGCGGGACCTTCCTTGGCACGTTTGAGAAGTCCACTCTCACCGTACTTCTCGATGATGCCATTGCGTTTCGTTTTATGCACAGAGATAAATTAATACGTCTGCTCTGAACGAGCTCTCATTGCACACTGTCTTTTCAAGTTCATTTAGCTTTATTTCCCAGATCAATACAAAAATTGTGTTCCGTGAGATACAGCAATAATGTGACTAATTCTCCTTAATATTTGTACCTTTAGATTGTTTCGTTTATCTAATTTAAATGGTGTTTTGTATGTTTTGAACGTTTGTTTACAAAATCCCTAACATCTAAAATCAAAAACTACGCCTCATTGAACACACTGAAACTGAATACTATGTATGCATGTTGTGAATTATCGATCGATTTCGGATTTACACAGCAGAAACGAGTACACGGGTTGTTTCGGTCAAGCCGATCTGAACGGGTTTTGGGAGCAAACCGACAAGCGTCTTTTATTCAGCTGTCAAACTACAGTAAAATGTATTTTAATAAGTCTTATCACCCGTCCGTTCGGCGTATTTCGTTTACCCTGTCAAGTACATTGCATCTTCTGCATTGTGATTACGATTAATGCTTGCACCCTGGTGGTGTTATTTGGGACGTAATTCTCTAATCTTATAATTATAAGACAGTGAAATTTCACCTACCACTTGAGCATGCCTACATTCATCCGAAGTAAATTCCTTTACTATATACGCGAATCCCTTTTCATATTCAGAGGTATGAGACCAAGTCCCGCAGTGTTTGATCGAGCGTTTAATTATTACCTTGCATTGACGAACATGTGTTAATGTTTTCGGACTGCGTTGTAATACCTGAATTTTTGTCTCTATTGTAGTTATGTTTTCTGTTTGAAGCATGTAAGAAGCCATTTTCATCAACGAATAGCTGGTTATGTTGATATTATCATTTGCGCAGTCGTAAGCGATTAATCCATTGATTGTTTTCCCAAAGGCTTGTGCTGCGAATAGAAGAAGCGTTATTAGTAAAGCGTTCCATGTATTTGATAATATCCTTCCTTTGAAAGTACGTTTTATTTGTACGTTTTTATTTACTTGTGTTACCACAGTAACATTCATTTTGCTTGCCTGAAGCTTCCTTGAGGACCATTATGAGCTTCCAGGAAGATGTTATCTTGCTTCGTTTTGCTTTCTATCTTGGGTTTTCATCAACATCCCTTCTGATGTGATCTACTTTGCTTTTGCTGTAACCTTCTTGGATAATGCCCAGAAAGCTAGTTTCAACGTCCTTTTTGTTAACCGATCCCTCATTCGTTTGATCCTCATTAATTTTCTTGGTCGTCATTTCTTCGCCTTTATTAGCCTTTTGTTTGTCATAAACATCCAACACCGCTATGTTGGTAACTGGCCGGCAGTATGCGCCTTGCGAAGTTTTTATCTTGGCCGACCTTATTTGACCATCTTTTCCTTCATGGACTTCGATTACACGGCCCTTTAAACATGCTCCCAATGGATCAAAATAATCAATACCCGTATGTGTAAACGGATAGACATATGCGTCCGTACGACAGGTAGGTAGCGGTGCCATTATTGGTTGTACTGGTTTAGCTCTAGCGTTCTTGCAGTACTGGCATCTCGCTTTTACATATCGAAAAGTTGTGTTTAACCCCATTATGAAATATTTTTGTTGTAAAGTCGATAAGCCATGCTTGATTTGGGCCAATTTTGTTCGGGTGCCTTAAGAAATTCTGGACCTGTTAACCAGATTGATTGTCTTGTTACCTTTTTTGTCTCCTCATCTGCTGTGTTTTGACCCGTTGGAACCCACCTCCATTTATCTACAGTTGTTGTTTCTAGGATTTCTCCTATGCAAATTGTTTGTATTTGCGGTGAGCAGAGTTCATCCAGGCTAACACCGTTTTTGAGTCACTCCAAATGATTGATCTTAATACTTTCATTCTTGTTTCTTTCTGGGTCGTATCTAGAAGTCTTACGCCCAATAGCGCAGCTTGTAGTTCTAAACGAGGGATTGAAAGTTTCTTTATTGGAACTACTCTGGCTACAAGAATTTGAACATGCGGTTTTCCGCTTACTCCTTTACTTCTTGCATAAATTGCTGCCGAGAACGCCTTATCGGAGGCGTCCACAAAAACGTGCATTTCAATTTCTGAACAAAGTGTGTTCAAAATCCATCTCGGAATTCTTA
Source organism: Anopheles marshallii (assembly GCF_943734725.1). NCBI lineage: Eukaryota > Metazoa > Arthropoda > Insecta > Diptera > Culicidae > Anopheles > Anopheles marshallii. The sequence goes on along the minus strand of NC_071326.1, from coordinate 63,797,959 downwards.
TATGATTTACTTGCTCCATGCTCTCAAGGTATGATGTCCATATTTCAAACAACTTTTGTGATAATGGACTCACCCACTCACTGGTTTCCTTGTGTAGTTCTTGCATTAGCATTTTTCCTTGAACTGTGATGTGTGATATCAGACCAAGCGGATCAAATGAACTAATGATGAAAGACGATACTTCCCTATTGATAGGTGGTCTATTGAAAACTTGCTTTGGAAGAGCCGATAATTTGGATCGAAATCCTAATTTATCCTTGGCTGTATTCCAGTAGACCCCTAAAATCTTGGAAGATCCTCCGTCTTGTTGGTCTAGCATTTTTATGGCTTCCGGATCTATTCTATCCTTTGGAATGGATGCAATCAGTTCCTTGTTGTTGGAGCAGAATTTGATGATGAAGAATCCAACTTCGTCATGTGCTAGGATTACTTGTTTGACGGTTTCTCTCGCAATATCGAGCGAATTGAAACTGTCGTCGTAATCATCGACATAGTGCTGATTTATTATCGGTTCTAATGCTCTTGGATATTTATCCTTTAATCGTTCAGCATTAACGTTTTTTGCTGCTTGAGCGCATGATGGCGAGCATGTTGACCCGAATGTCATTACTTGCATGACATACATGTCCGGGTATCTATTTTGGCAATTTCGCCAAATAAATCGCTGAGCATTCTGATCCTCCTTTCGGATTTTTACCTGATGGAACATTTCCTTAATGTCACCACAGATTGTATATTTTCCTTCTCGGAACCTTACAAGAATTCCAAATAATGATGTACCATCAGGTCCTGACAGTAATGCGCAATTGAGTGAATGGCCTCTTACCTTAGCCGCTGCATCAAAAACTAACCGTGGTTTTGGCGGTTCCTTATTTTTGTTGATTACAACAAAGTGAGGCAGATAATACAATGGAGTTGCTTCTTTTATTATCTCCCATGGTTCTAGCTTTCTGGCATAACCTTTTTCTACGTAACTCTTAAAGGTTGCCATAGCCCATTCCTTAAAAGGCTGGTTCCCGATTCAGTTTGTTTTCCAAACTTTTCAGTCTCAAACATCGCATTGTCAAGACTCCATGGAAATTCGTGGTTATCTTTTTTCCACAATAACCCAACTTCATAGCGTCCATCCTTAAACCTTAACGTATGTAGGAATGATAATTGGTTTATTTTTTTTCGCGCTTTTTATCCGCTCCTGTTTGCTATAAAATTATAGCATACTACCCACTTAACATTATCGTTCGTTCGCATCGTTGACATTTGATTATAATCCCACACGGCCTTTCCTGACCTTACAATTCTCCTGAATTGGTCCATGGTTTTAATTGATCGAAAGCCGTTGTAGTCGTAGTTGGCCCTTCATCTCCATCGTCTAACTTCTTTACTTCGCATCGCTCATTAGGAAAGATCTTCACAATTTCGTATGGTCCATAGTATTTTCTTTTGATTTTTCTACCTACTCCGAATTGAGTTATCGGTATTGCTACAATGTCTGCTACTTTGAACTGTTTACTTGGTTTCCGACGTAAATTATAAGTTTTACGATTCTCGTTTTGCATTCTTGTTATACCATCACATGCTACAATTCTCATCTCTTGTCTTTCATCAGTAAATGCTTTCTGAACTTCTTCTTGTAACACTTCGTAGATATGTAAATTATCCTTCGTTCTCATCTTAACACCGATCATTAATTCAAATAGGGTCATTCTTATAGATCGCTGCCAACTATTGTTAATCGCTGTTTGTACATTGTTTACAAATTTGAACCAATTTTCCGGATTTTCATGCGACAACTTTGCTTATGTAGGTATTATTACGCGATGAATACGTTCCATTTGGCCATTTCCTCGTGGTAGCCCTGTAACAATATGATGTAACATGATATTGGCCTCCTCACAATATTCTTTAAACAATCCAGACGTAAACGCAGATCCTCTATCGCAAATAATCCTACGTGGGTATCCGAATACATCTGATATAAGTGTCAACTTCCTTATAACTTCTTCAGCATTAGTAGTTTTAGTCTCAAATAACCAGACATATTTTGTGAATGCATCTACAACAGTAAAAATATAATTATACGACTTTCGCGTTGATGGCATAGGACCTAGATGATCTACGTGAAAAGTATCTAACGGAACGTCACCTTTCGGTATTGGATGAAGTTCTCCTTCTGTTCTTCCGCGTTTTCTATCATTAACAATACATCGAATACAGTTGTCAATGCATTCCTGAATTTTCTTTTCTACCTCCGATATGAAATAGTTTTGCGATAAACACTCTTTCATCTTTCTCTTACTAAAATGACCTTTCTCGTGGACTTCTCTTATTATACCCATTTCCATTGCTTGTGGTACAACTAGTTTGTTTTGGTTACCTATGTTCTTATAAATCACTCCATTTATCGAACAAAACTTATCATGCTCTTTTCCTTGATCGATCGCATTTTTAATGGCTATTATCTTTTGATCACGCAACTGTGCTTGAATTATTTTTTCGCTTACAACCGTTGAAATTTTCAAAACATTTGCTCGTGACAAAGCATCAACGTGTTTCATCTTTTCACCTTTGCGGTGTTCAACTTCAAACTCAAATTCAGACAACACCACTAGCCAACGATTCACCCGTGGATTCGGAATCTTCTTATCCAATGATTGCTTAAAAGCTATGTAGTCTGTCACCACTTTAAACTTTTTACCCAGCAAGTAGCACCTGAACTTTTTTATGGACTCAACAACAGCAAGTGATTCTAATTCAAACGAGTGATAATTCTTCTCAGCCTTGTTGGTTAATCTACTATAATAATAGCATGGATGCAACATACCATCCTCTTCAGCGCGTTGCAATAGTATTCCTGCAAGAGCATCTTTGCTCGCGTCAGTATGTAATTCGGTTTCCAAGTTCGCATCAAATATGTGTAACACTGGAAATACGACCAATTTTTCTTTGATTAACTCAAATGCCCTTTTTGCTTTTTGACGACCACTGCACTGGCGTAGGGACTTCGCGACGGCTGGATTATACCGTCATTTAACCATTCTCGAACTTGATTCCTCACCACCTCTTTCTCCAATGGAGCTAATCTTCTCGGCAACGTGCGTACCACATCTTGATTATTCACACATATTTTCAACTCACTTTCTACGGCAGAGTTTTTGGATGGTTCATATTTTTTCACCATATCACTTACAACGCCACTATAAGATGATGGTACATCTAACTCATGCTGATTTTCACACACTATTTGATACACCCAACGTTCGTCCTCAACCGTACATTGTTCTTCCCCCTTTCGTTTCGTTATTTTTACCTCACCATTCGTGATCGAATAGTCGACTTCTTGTAGAACGTTTATTCCAATTAGAATTTTGGTGTCGATAGAATCGTCATCGCGTTGTATAACGGTTTTCGGTCGAACCTGATGAAACTTGTTCGTAGCTCTCTCGTAAAAACGTATTTTTTCTTTGAGTTCGAATATATTATTGGCTTCGTAGAATAAAATTCGTTGCCTCTCGTCACTAGTAATTCCATCCGCAACATATTCTATTAGACTTGCTTCGTCTAGATCAATCCGTTGACCGATTTGCTGCATTGCATATACAAACTCTAACCCCGTTTCGTTTTTATTCTTGCGACGGGTAGATAATTGCCTGTGTATGTCGCTAGCGCGTACACTAGGAGCAAACTCGTCGATTAACGCTTTACGCAACGTAGCATAATTCACAACACCTCTTAGCGTCCCTAGAAAGCTGCGTGCAATACCGGTTAGCTTCTTTCTACACATAATCAATTTTTGATCTTCGTCCCATCCGACCATCGTTCCAATTTCTTCAAAGCTTCTTATCCATGCGCGAACGTCTTGCTCGGAACCGGCACTAAACGCATCAATGCTATCTCCAACATCTCGGTAAAAGAAAGGTTGCACCGCGGTGATCTTGGGTGATTCGGCGTCCACAAACTGAATTGTATTACTCTGATCGTGTTCGATAATACGCTCGGCCATCTCGTCCTTTGTACCAGTGGCCGAAAATCCACGTTCTTCGCACTTTTTCACTAATCCGAGACGCGTATGCTCTTCTACCAACGCCGCAATCAACTGTGTGCGCTCCATAACCTCACTTTTGGAACGAAGCGCTTGACTCAACTCGTACAATTATTTCAACAACCCGACCAAAGATTCTCAACGTTCAATACTACTCGCAAATACAACTTTCACAACATTCACAACTTTCAACTTAAATCACTGAACAACTTCAACTTGAATTCACGATTACCGTGTTATTGAACCTTCCCGGACGAGCCCCCATGTAGGAATGATAATTGGTTTATTTTTTTTCGCGCTTTTTATCCGCTCCTGTTTGCTATAAAATTATAGCATACTACCCACTTAACGTTATAGTTCGTTCGCATCGTTGACATTTGATTATAATCCCACACGTATTTTTGAGGATAGTTTTTGCACGCTTATCTTCTTCGGATTCCGGTAATTGTGTAACTGGTTTTACCCCAAAATCTTCTGCTGAGAAATATTTCTGCATCATTTCTCGCATGCTGTCCTTTTCGTGGACTATCATGGTATGATCATGTGGGGATTCATCGTTACTTAATTTTGCGAAGACTAGGCAGCCTAGTTTGGTTTTCATACCAATTGGTTCCCCAGGTCTACCGTATCTGTGCTGAAGCCCCATTAATAAATGATTGTTGTTTAATCCTATCACGATCGAAGGACGAACAACATCAAATCCTTGTATTGGTAGCCCTTTCAAATGAGGGTATTTCGCGCTCAATTCATTGTAGCGTAACGATTGGGATGGTAAATTCAATTCCCTAATTGTCCTTACATCCTGATGAGAACGGGAATACTTGGATTGGTGATATATCTGCGGTTTACTTAGGATAAAAAACACGATCCTGTTTTCCGGTTGGATGTGGTCACTCTTCTTCTTACTTTTTATTTTTGCACGCTCGCTTGCTGTCACTTGATCGATCGATCGATCGATGAAAAATAGTTACATGGTCATACTTTCTAACAATTCCACCATATGAGTTCAATTAACGATTTGCTTTAACACATCCTTTAAACGAAATCCCTTTTTAGTTTCACCTGTGATAACCAGCTGGACCTGTTGACTGGTTTCTTGTACCGATTTTATTCCATGCGCCCATGTGAGCGGTTAAATTCAATTGACGAGCTACATCCGCTTCTATCAATATCAATGATGATCCTGGGTCCAAAAACGCGTAAGTCTGTATAGACTTATCACCGTTTATCAACCTGACCGGCAAGGTCTGGTAATGAGTCGTCCATGTTACCTCCACGTTGTGGTGTTATTTATTTGTTCTGTTTGAATTGGTACGAATTGGTTTGAATTGGTACGACTTAGCGATTTTGCAATCCTGTAAGCTATGTTTATCAGAGTTCAAACACCCAAAACATAACTGTTCCTCATTTCCAATTTTCAATCGATCTGATGCAATTCGCCTCACTAGTGTATAGCATTTTACCGTTTATGCGGTTTACTACCTATCAAACAACCCTTTGTTGTTTGTTTTGCTATTTTACCCTCTTTGTTCATGGCTTGTCTTCCTGACATTCCCTGTTCGTGCAAATGGACATTTCCCTTTTGTGTATGAACCGTGATCGCGTTCATCATCTCCGCCGTCTTGGCGTAAGGTTTGAGCCGACATAATTCTTCTAAATTTTGAACGTCTAGTGATGATGAGGCGGCTGCCATATGTTCCGCTCTTTTCACTTGAATGTCATGCGGTAACTTGGCCGTTAGATCCATCACTAACCTGTGATCGTTGAAGTATGTCAGCCTTCCCATTAGTTTCACGTTTTTGATGATATTTTCCAAGGCACTTGTCATATCCGAGATCAAATTTCTCGAATCCTTTCGTAATTTTTGGAGATCATTCAGTAACTCCAAATATACCAAATCTGGTCTTCCGAAAGTTTCATCTAAACGTTTCATTATTTCTGGAACGTTTTCGGCCTCCATCATCAACTGTTGAACAGTCCTATAAGCTGTTCCATGTAAAACGATGTTTGAGACGATGTAAGTTTTCTATGTTAGAAAACTAACTCCCCTTCTTGGGTGGTGTCTTCAAACGTTTTTTTTTTTTTAAATTAGGCCATTGCTTAGGGTTGCCTTCGAATTTGGTTAATTGCATAACAGCTTGTTTTTTGACCAAGATCCCTATCTGGGCGGTTTCACCACCGTTAGTTGCCAATAGCTGTACAAGTTCCTTCGTTTGCTGTTGTTGGCTTATTATCAATTGTGCTACCATTTCTTCGAGGGATTGTCCCTTTCTATAACTTTCTTCTCCATTGTTCATCCTGCTTTCCTCAAAAGCTTTGAGCTCTGCTCTGTTTTTCACGTCTCTTTCCGTAAGAACCTTCAGCTCATCGTTTTGCCTATTAAGTTCATACTTAATCTGTTGACATTTACGGCATAGCCAGCATTCTGCTGGCAATGGTGGGCCTCCTTGAGTCCTTCTTGTGTACAAGTGCCTCTCTGCACTAGATACAGGCATGTAGAGTATGCTACCGTTTCCTCATTTCTTCGCTTAATGCGAAAGACTTCAATTGGTTTCATGGCATAGCATTCCCGCAGCTCCTCAATGTTTTCATTAGTATCCACTAGCGGTAATCCGCGTAGGACAGCCTTGAACGGTTTTTCTTTAGGCATGTCGTGCGAATAAAACTCCGCATCCTTTTTTCCTTCGAGATACTTAATCAGTTGTTCGAAATCCTCTACTGTTTTCACGAACACTTTGACTCCTATTCCGATGCATTGAAATTCCACGCCGGGAATATGTTTGAGATCATCCTTAAGTTGATTTACAGAAGGTTGTTTCACAGCCACAGACGGTGGTCGTATCTTTTTGGTCGCTGCTGCAGGCAAAGTTTCATCGGTTGAAGCAGCATGTACCGTTACATTGTGAACTCTTCTCCTATAGTTCACGGTTACAAAATCATCCTCCTGATCAGCATCATCATCAACATTGTCAATCTCTCTCACAGGTGTCTCTTTCGTTTTTTAGGAGCGAGCTCCTTTGGGTTTGAGAGAGAGGGACGAAGTACCTCTCTCATTTTACGCTTACCCATAAAGGTAAAACTGTCACACACTGCAGATAAGGTTGTGAACTGGAACGATCGGATGGAAGATAACACGTGCTAGCTAGCACTGGATGCTAAACTGTTCACTTCGACGTTCCAGATGAGACTGACATCGTGTCGACTTGGATGCCTTGGTACTGCAAACTTCCTACGTGACGGTGGACTGTTTTCACTAGCTCCATTTGAATCAAGTCCTTGTGGTTTCGTTTTGGAATAGGCTTTAATTCCATCAAACCAACCTAATGGGTGTCGACGATGACGCGGGGATTCTCGAACCGCTCCTTAAGCTGTTTCCAGGTCAACTGAAAATTGTTGTCCTGGATCATTTTCGCCGTTATCCATCCAGAAGCATCACCGACGAGAGCCTTATCCAGATGATGAAGTTTAATGGCGTCGGACACGGTGCTGCGAACGACGATGTCCTCAAGCATTGTTTGAAACTTCGGCCAGTTCTCCTCCTTCCCATCGAAGCTGGGAATCGGAGTTCGCAATTGCTGATGCTGAACCATGATCGGGGTGTGAAGAGTGTCGAATGCCAAGAGCATTTCATCCTGCTCTTCTAGCTTCGATTCCGGGCACGCTTCAATTATTTCTCGATGTACTGCGGTGTACTCCTGATAGTGCACATCGAGTTTCTTCGCAAAAACCTTCAGCAAGGTTGACGTCGCCTTTACAGGATCGTCTTCGCCTTCTTTCAAACTGCGGTTGATGAGCGTGACCCTTCGTTTGATTTGACCACGCTGGTGGACGAGCAGCTTGAAGTTGTCATCCTTCTTCTCCGGTGTGTGATCGTGTCCCATTTTGCTCGGCACAAGCACACTACACACAATACAGTTATCACACTTCGCGTTGTTGTAAGCCACGCGAACGCTTTTCACACTGCGCGTACGCAGGAGTCGGAAAAACACCTTGTTAGATTCTAGACCGACAGTAGATGACACTCTGGTGTCCTTGCAGGCTGCTCGGATGTCACCAGTGGCACCAATTAGCACACTAATCGGCAGGGACCACTTCACTGGTCGCTTCGTGGACTGGGAGTGAAGGTTTGTTTCTACTGGTTGCCTGATTTATCCAGAGAAGGCTTACGGTACCGAACGGCTAGGTAGGGACGGGTTGCTTCCTCTTGCTGCTTAGTTGACTAGGGAAGGCAACCAGCAGGGAAGGTTAAAAATACCGGGGACTGTAAGTCGGTATCCGGTTCGGGATGAACCAAATGTAGAGGCACCGGGTTGCCTCTAAGGGGAATTTCTTTCTGCGGGTAAATTGGGAGGAAACACTTACGTTTTGTTACTTCACTAGGAACATTATTCTATTGACCCTTTGCCAGGTCGGATCGAACTGTCCTAATTGATTTTTTTATGTTCAAATTTTGCGGTTTTTATTTGTCATAAAAATGTTTATTTTTATTAAAATTATAATTTGTGTTTACATAGTATATTTGTAACAGTTAGGATTTCCTTATCGTGTGAGTGTTTTTAACCTTGTTTTGGCTGTAGCCTATTTTAGTTTGTTAGATATGGGGTGTTAGCGGCCAAACCCAGGCCAGGCCACGCGAAGGAGAGGCCTTCCGAGTCCTTAGTTTAACCGCAAAACAGGATAGTTGAGTTTCTGCCCAAAGAGGGGTTACTGTCGCCAATTGTTTATTAAACTTCCCGCTAGTGTTCTCGGTACGTAGGAACCTATGCCGCGAAAGTGGAACAATCCGATAACAGCAACTTTTCGGGTGGGTCAGAAGACTCGGGTGAAATTCAAACAAAGCCTTAGGAGAGATCAAGAAAATTCAACTGAAAGTCGAGTCGTTCTCCGTTCAAGTTCTGAATTAAATCTGATTTTATTAAAAAATTTCTTTTCCTTATATACTAACAATGTTTGACAGTATTTGTGTATTATTTATGCGTATACGCCTACGCATTATGGTGGTATTGGTTAGTTCGGTCGCGTTGGTCTTATCGTCTTTCCTTTATCCTAAATAAACACATGGCTGGTGGTCTGTTTTGGTTTCTCGTCCTAAACATTGAAAGCAGCTCATTGCGCTGCACATGCGTTCCTTACCCAAGCTGTTTATTGCACTTGAGTCGGTTGTTTTAGCTTCCCTTAGACCTCTTTCGCATTATTTATTTACCAATGCTTATCGTTGGTATCGTAAACACAGACCTTTCCAAATTTTCTCAGTTTATTTTGGTCTGGCTCAACGATCCCACGCGATAAGTTACAAATTTTAAACAAATATTCAAATCTAACGTTGCGACCGCAACATGGGGTTTGAGAAAAGATAGTTTCAGCTGATATGAGCTATTTTGTGGGAAGGGATACCTTCGTTTTGGATATGTTCGTACAAACTTCGTCAGGGTGAGCTTAACAAATTCTGGTATAAGTGGACTGTAACACTTTCCAATTGGTTTGATTTTATTTCACGTCTTTATTGGTTCAGGAATATAACTGCTCCCTCCACGCTTGGCGGTAAAATTCTGACACTTCAGGATGGGAACGCGATAGGGATGGGTATACGCTAGTGATGGGTATACGCTAGTGATGGAAATGCGCTAGTGATGGAAATGCGCTAGGGATGGGTATGCGGTATGGATGTAATCCGTTCTGAAGGAAACGGAACATATTCCCCCCGTTGAGGTTACTCAAAACTAAAGAGCGGAATTTAGGGCATAAACTATTGGGAGGTTTTCTTACAAATGGATGGTTTGGATTGGGTTGGTGTAACATTGTCTTCAATTGGTAGCACAGAGATTTTTGTTATGCTACGACGATAGTTAGACCCTCCAATGGATACGTCGACTGCTCGCATTCCTCGTCGGCCGATGAATCGCTTCAATGATGCCAGGAAGGCAACAGCACTCAAATCCGACACTGGTTCTAGGTGTACGGCCTTGGTTGCCATACAAACGTAGACAGAAACGTAAGCCTTTATCAGTATCGGACGCCGTCCGCTTTGTTTCATAAATATCGGGCCAGCGTAATGAACACCAGTGACGGCAAACGGTGGAGAAGGTACGACTCTTGTACTAGGCAGGTTTCCCATTAGTTGATTGGTGTTAGTTGGATTTACACGAAAGCATCTCACGCATTTGCGAGTGATAGATCGGATGGTGGAACGTGCATTAAGTAACCAGTATCGCTGTCTCATTGCACTCATCAATCCCGTTTTTCCAAGATGTAGCAGTTCAACATGCATCTGTAGTATTGGGCGATGCATCAACGGGTCCTTATTTGAAACGATAATAAGGTGACGACCTTCGAATGGTAGTAAGGAGTGATCTAAACGGCCTCCCACACGAAGCAGGCCGTCGTGGTATATTGGGCGAAGATTTGCTAGTCTTTTACAGGGTTCATTGGTAATAACAGGTTGGATTTTATCGTTAAAATGAAGTTGTTGGATCAACTTCATGATGATTTCAGTTGACCGACGCAACCCTCGGACAGTCAAATGTCAGTTGGATTCACGCAGATTGGGTGGAATTCTACAATTTCCAATAAATCGCAGCAAGTAGGCCATGATACGCTGTGTCTTTCTAAAATTACTAAACTTATATAGGAAGGAAAAGTTGTCGCTACTTACGGCGGAGGTTGCTACTACTGGCATTGGAGTCCCGTTTTTACTTTGTCAACACGCACCAAAACTTTACTGCACGTTTGCAGCAGGTTTGGTAGAAAAACGTTTTGGCTATTACTCGATTTGGTGGGAGTTGGTTGTACCGATTTGAACGCTTTCTTAAGTTTGATAATAAAATCTGGTACTTCTTCTTCTTCTTCTTTGGCCCGCTCTTAATGTTGAGCACGTCGTGCTGATATGGCCTGGTCACCAATACGTTTCCAGGAGACTCGATCCAGGGCTGCCGCTCTCCATCCTCTGCTGCACCCGATCTCCGACAGGTTCTGCTCCACCTGATCCAGCCAACAGGTGTTATCCAATGAGTCGGAGCGTCACAAGCTTTGAGAGAGTTTTTCAAATGGCGATGGAATCGTTCCACCATTTCATTTCATTTGCTTGCGGGTGGTAGGCAGTAGTTTTGTTGTGATGAGATCCTAACAGCATGGTTAGTTCTGTAAAAAGTCTCGATTAAAATTGTCTGCCTCTATCTGTGGTAATTACCAAAGGACAGCCAAATCGCGAAATGTATTGAGTAACACAAGTTTTTGCTATGGTATCTGCTGATATGTCTTTTATAGAAAAGCATTCAGGCCAGCGTGTAAACCGATCAACTATGGTAAGCAGATAATAATGTTCTTCGGAGGGTGGTAGAGGACCTACAATATCAATGTGGATATGATCGAAACGACCCTTTGGAATAAGAATGTTCTCTATAGGTGAACGTGTATGTCGGATAATTTTTGATCTTTGGCACCCAAGACAAGAACGAGCCCAATTTGCAACATCCTTGTTCATAGATGGCCAAAAAAATCTTTCCGTTAATAATTTTCTTGATGCACGTACTCCAGGATGAGATAGACCATGCATGTTTTCAAAAATTTGTTTTCTAAGACAAACAGGGACGTAAAGTCTGTTCTTTCCGGTTGCAGATTCGAAAATTAAAATATTGTTGTCCAATGTTAGTCGCTCTAATTTAAATCTTGATTCTTGTTTTGCTGCATCATTTAATAGTTGCTCTAGCTGTTTGTCTGCATGTTGGCTTTTCGAAATGGTCTCGTATGAAATGTGCGTGATTGCTTCGGTTTCACTGATTCTTGATAAAGCATCTGCTCCGGTGTTACTGTCTCCTGCAATGTATTGAATGTCTGATGTGAATTGAAATATGAATTCAAGATGCCGGTTTTGACGTGGATATTTTTCAGCTTTTGTTGTAAGTGCATTGGTTAGTGGCTTGTGGTCGGTGAAAACGGTGAATGATCTGCCTTCAAGGAAATGACGGAAGTGCTTGATGCCAAGGACAATGGCAAGCAGCTCCCTGTCGAAGGTGGAATACCTTTGTTCAGTTGGTGTCATCGTTTTTGAGAAAAAACGCCAAAGGTTCCCAGATTCCTTGATTATGTTGTTGCAGAACGGCTCCCACTGCAAAATTAGATGCATCAGTTGTTAATGAGTAAGTTGCATCGGGTATGGGATGAGCCACCATCGCGGCATTGGAAAGTTGTTCTTTTATTTATTGCAAGGCTTGCTCACATTTCTGAGACCAAACAAATTCCTTTTTTGTTTTTTTATTGCCGTGTTCTGCTAACAATTCGTACAACGGTTTTAATTTGTTTGAAACTTGTGGCAAAAATCGATGTTAATAGTTAATCATGCCAACTATGCGTTGCAATTGTTTAGCGGATGTAGGCGAAGGAAAATTATTAATTGCTTCAACCTTGTCTGTTTTCGGCGTAATTCCTTTAGTTGAAATAGTGTGGCTTAAAAAGTCAATTGTTGGAACTCCAAGTACGCATTTTGATAATTTTATTTTGACGTCGTGCTCAGCTAATCGTTTGAGTACTACACGCAGATGTATGCAATGTTGTTCTTGCGTGGAGCTTGCTATCAGTATATCGTCAATGTATACGAAAACGAAACTAAGATCACGGAAAACACTGTTCATGTATCTCTGGAATGTTTGGCTAGCGTTCCTCAGGCCAAAAGGCATACTGAGGAATTCAAACAATCCAAAAGGTGTCGTGATCGCTGTCTTGGGAATGTCACTGGTCAAACACTGGCTGTGATACGGAATTTTATATATTTTCTGCTTCACCAAAAAGACTGTGTATCTCGGGCGCCGTTCTGTTTGCTACTGTTTATTCACTTGTCAAAGAGTTCAATTTACATTGCTCGGTATCGATTGTCCAAGGTGTGTAGTTCAGTTCTTAGTTTGAAATATTTCATGAAACTTTTCTTCCTTCAATTATTGTAGATTATTCCCTTTCGTTTTACACATTCCCGGCCACCAAAGAAGGAACTTCTTTATATTCTTGAAATCTAATTTTGTAAGTGTCGTGTTGCACCTACCTAGCACTCTTCGTCGGACAAAGTATTAGGATCAGGCAAAATTGCAATTCTAGCTGCCGCTCGAACGATTTCCTTTCCTGCACCTGTACGTAGTGTTACGACCCTAACTACACCGTCCTTTCCTGGGTGTAATACCTTTATTCTACCCATCGGCCATAAGGTAGGTGGTACATTATCTTCCTTGATGACTACCAATTGTCCTTCCTTTAGCTGAACCGGTTGAACCATTAAGTGTTTCGCGCGGGCCTGTAACTGTTGCAGGTATCCGGATACCAACGCGACCAAATAGATTGGAAGTGTTTCTCTACCAAATCAAACTCCTTCAGTCTATTTGATGATACCTGCCTTCTATCAATTTGAGGAAGTGATGTCATATTTGATCCTACTAAAAAATGACCTGGGGTGAGTGGTTCCGTATCTGATGGGTCACTAGATAGTGGAACCAATGGTCGAGAATTTAAACACTGTTCGACCTGACTTAAAAGTGTGACCATACCTTCCTTAGTAAGGCTCGTGCCTCCTAACGTGCGAATAATGTGTTGTTTCGCTGATTGTACCGCAGCCTCCCACAGCCCGCCAAAGTGTGGTGCCCGAGGTGGAATAAATTTCCACTGAATTTCATCGTTGACACACCAGTTGAAGATCGCGTTGCGCTCGCGATCACTGCACTTAAGCATCTCATAAGCCACGGGGCCACGAGCGATGAGGATTCCCTCAAAACTCTAAACATTGAGTGACTTGAGTTTTGAGGGAAACCTGGCTCATCTACAAAAGTCTCAAAAATTTTTGAGACTTTTTTGACAGATTCGGCCAGTCAGCAGCTCAAAATGTAAACAAAACCTGTTGTATCTGCCGATGGTATGGCGAAAGAATAATGGTTTATTTTTTTATACGAGTACACTTTTTGCGTACTATTATGAATGTAACTACATTCTGCACAATTACGCATTGTTTTATGCGTAATTATGATCGTACAACCACAATGTTTTGGCGTACGGTATGATGTTTTTATGTCTCCGCAACGTACTTTTTGGAACAATGTGTGACAAAAGTTGTGAACATGTTTTATAATTGAATTGATACTTTTCAACTGCAATATGATTGATGGATTAAGCTCCTGTAATTAAGAAAATGATGATTTAGTTTTTAATCAACAAACCACAATTTTTTTGACCATATTTCCCATAAAATTGAAACAAAAATACGGTAGAAACAAAAAATAAAAATACATGAAAACATATTACTCGTCACACACTGTATGTTGTCAACGTCAAATCCAGTAAGGTCACCACTGTACTGAAATTGAGGGAATCCTCAAGAGGCAACGGAGACTTTGGTTTTGAGTGACTTTTTGAGGTAAATGAGTGACTGAGGAGGTTTGAGACGCAGTCTCAACGCTCGTGGCCCCGCAGCTATAGATACGATGAAGCTCGTGTGCAGCTCCCTTAAATGTGGTGGCGTTATCCGAATGGAGTTCTACGATTTTACCTCTGCGAGACACAAAACGCCTAAGTGCAGCCAGGAAAGCAGCAGTGGTGAGATCACTCACGAGTTCGATGTGGACCGTCCTGGTTGCAAAGCACACGAAAATAGCGATGAATGCCTTTGTGGCACTCCGGTTGCGCACAGTTGATTTGAGGAAAACCGGCCCACAGTAGTCGATGCCACTCACCGCGAATGGCCTTGTTGGTGAAACCCTTGAAACAGGAAGATCAGCTACGGACTGTTTCACTAGTGTGGGTTTGGCCCTGAAGCATCTGTGACATCGATGGAAAACATATTTCGTCAGATTGCGTCCACCGATTATCCAGAACCGTTGACGCAGTATGGATAGCAATAGTTGCGGACCCGCATGTAAATATTTCTGGTGGTTCTGCCAACAATGAAGACAGTTGGTGTTTGGAGGCGAGTAGAATTGGATGTTTCGCAGAATCTGGGAGTTGTGCGTTCCGAAGCCGGCCACCAACACGCATGATTCCCGCCTGGTCGATGAAGGGCGATAACCATTTCAGCCTCGAATTACGCGGCACATCCTTGCCGCTTGCGATATGACGACGATCCTCCGAAAAAGAATCCTTCTGGGCTAAACGACACAACTGCAGCTCAGATTCCTGTAACTCCTTGCTTGTTAGCGGTGGCACTGATGCGATGAGTTGAATAATAGTGGCATGCGTATTGTTTGATGATGATTTGCCCGTCCTTACACACTGTATAAACCGCAAACAGTATGCCATAGTTTGTCGTAGTTTGAGGTAGGTGGAAAACCGTGCAAATAACCTGGTGCTGAATTCGGTCGTGGTTGCCATTGCAGTAACTTGCGGTTGTATAATTCGTTCTTCTTCATTGGAGTCGATTTCTTCTACTTCAAGGCTCTTGGGCCAATCTTTGACCTTGCTGCTAAGCCAGACTGGTCCATGCCACCACCGTTGACAAAATAGTAATTTATCAGGTAGTAGACCGCGCGATACATCGTCTGCCGGATTGTCCACGCCAGGAACATGATTCCAGCAGATTTTGGTTTCTGCTTGAATTTGTGCCACTCTGTTGGCAACGAATGGCTTCCATCGTCGTGGTGGAGATTTTAGCCAGTATAAAGCTGTCATTGAGTCACTCCAACCGTAAGCTTCGTATGTCCCATTGAGAGCTCGATTGACCTTTCGGAACAGTTGTATTGCCAATTTTACCGCACACAGCTCTAGCCTGGGGATCGAATTGGTGTTGGACAATGATACAACCTTTGATTTTGCTGCCAAAAGCTGCACCGCGATCCCTGCATGAGTTTCTGCCCTGATGTAACAACAAGCATCGTAGGCCAGTTGTGAAGCATCTGCGAACACGTGCAGCTGCACTCTAATTGCTCCTTTGAGTGATACGAATCGAGGAATGCATATTTCACCAAGCAAGTGTAATTTGGAATGAAACGCCGTCCATTCCCTTTGGAGATGTGATGGTAGCTCACTATCCCAGTCCCAAGGCTTTCCTCTTGCCTTCAAGGACCATAATTGCTGCATAAAGAGCTTGGCGATGAGGATGGTTGGGCTGAGCAAGCCTAGTGGGTCGAAGATTTTGGCGATGTAGGACAAAGTTGATCTTTTTGTCAATACTGTCGCAGGAGGAGGTAGGTCAATCCGGAACCTAAACATATCCACCGCTGGTTCCCAAACTAATCCTAACGTTGATACAAATTGAGGATCTTGCCACTCATGCGTCGGGAGAACTGCCAAATCTTCTGATGGAATGCCAATTAAAGATTCTGGAACGTTGGATGCCCATTTTTTTAAGGAAAAGCCAGCTGACTTGAGCATCCCTGTGATCTGCCTACGCATCTCGATTGCATCCGATATTTCTTCTGTACCCGATAATAAGTCGTCTACGTAGAAGTCGTTCAGTACTGCGTTAACTGCTAGCGGGTACTGTGTTTGATGATCATGAGCTATTTGCTTCAGTGTTCTAGTTGCCAGGAACGGAGCGGACGCAGTTCCGTATGTAATCGTTTGTAGCTGGTAAGTTTGAATGGGCTCTGTTGGGTCTTCTCTGTATCTTATGCGAAGGTACCGTTGGTCGCGATCATCGTGTAGAATTTGACGGTACATTTTTTCGACGTCCGCTGATAGGGCGATGGAATGTGACCGAAAACGTACAATAATCGAAAACAGGTCGTCTTGGATCACCGGTCCCACCAATAATTTGTCGTTTAAGGAAAATCCTGAGGAAGTTTTACAGGATACATCAAACACTACTCTGACCTTAGTGGTTGTTCTCGTCTCCTTTACTACCGCATGATGAGGCAAATAGTAATGCTCATAGGTATCATCGACCGGTTCGGTAAGTCGCTTCATGTGACCTAAACGCTCGTACTCCTTCATGAATTTGCTGTATTCTTCCTTCATCACATGATTCGATCTTAACCTTCGTTCCACCGCAAGGAGCCGACGATCAGCAATCGCCTTTGATTCTCCTAAAACGATACTGGGTTTATTATTTTGTGGCAAACAGACAACATACCTGCCGGATGCCTCTCTGGTTGTGGTGGTCACGAAATGCTTCTCACAGGCATCCTCTTCCGCAGATGCGGCAGGATAATTGTCTCGGTATCCCAGAAACGCTCCATAACCGATTCCAATGAAGGCGTTTCATTGGCAGCCAGATGACATAACTGTGAACCATGCGAAGCACCCGATGACGTGTTTCCAGCGATGACCCAACCGAATGACGTCTCCACTAGCCATGGTTTTCCTCTGCCGAGCGAACGTTTTCTACCGGAATGAAGCTCCCAGTACGTATCTCCGCCAATGATGATGTCGATCTTGCCAGGAACAAAGAACGATGGGTCTGCTAGTGGCAATTCCGGAAGCTTCCACGACAATGTATCAATGGGCGACGTTGGGATTTCCATAAATGGAGAATCCAAGATGAGTAGCTCCAGCTGAGAAGCATGTGTAAGGTTTCGGGATTCCACAGTTGCAAAGATTGATCCCTTCATCAACTGTAATGAATTGCCGATGCCCAGGATCGATACGTGAACCTTGTTCCGAGGTATCCCCAGAAGCTTCCGAGCCAGCGAATCACAGATGAAATTTGACATAGAGCCCGAATCGAGGAGAGCCCTTGCCTCATGACGGTTTCCGTAGCCATCTAGGATGTACAACCGCACCGTTTCCAAAAACACCATTCCATGGTTGTTTTGCACTGCCATAGCGATTGTTGAGTTGGGAGTAGGAGTATGTAGCAGTGTATGGTGACGCTGGTGACAGGTACGACATGTATAGTCCGACTTGCAAGCTTTTGCCTGATGGGAATCACTCAAGCAATTCCAACACAGCTGCTTTGATGCTACCATTTCCCGACGCTGTTGCACGTCCTTTCCAGAGAACACTGGACAGTTTCGAAGAAGGTGACTATCTACGCACTTTAAAGGACACTTGTAATTTGGCGTAATGGGAGATGATCGCGAAGACGCTGCGTTGGCGATCGATCGACGCGGTGGTGATGAGCGCAAGGTGCCGGCCACCTTTCTCGAACCATCGACTATATCACTGGCGAAATTGTTAGTCGACTTTAAGATTTGAATCCGGTCTTGTACAAAATGTACCACGTCCATGTACTTGTCCGTCGTAAAGTGCACTGAATGTTTCTCCCATGCTAGAAGTGTGGCACGATCCAACTTCATAAGTAGCATGTTTGATAACGGCGTGTCCCATGAATCCACCGGTTGATTTAGTTTCACAAAACCGCTCACATACCGCAAAAATTCGTTCACTAAAGTGGTCAGACTATCCACACTCTCCTATTGCACGCCTGGAAGATGATGTAGTTTTCGGTAATACTCACGAACGAGTGCACGCGGATTGTCATACTGTTTGAGAAGCGCTGACCACGTTACCGAATAATTGTCCGCCGTCAACGGTGTATGTTCGAAAGGAAACGGCGTGTCCCATGAATCCACCGGTTGATTTAGTTTCACAAAACCGCTCACATACCGCAAAAATTCGTTCACTAAAGTGGTCAGACTATCCACACTCTCCGATTGCACGCCAGGAAGATGATGTAGTTTTCGGTAATACTCACGAACGAGTGCACGCGGATTGTCATACTGTTTGAGAAGCGCTGACCACGTTACCGAATAATTGTCCGCCGTCAACGGTGTATG
Organism: Anopheles marshallii; assembly: GCF_943734725.1. Lineage (NCBI taxonomy): Eukaryota > Metazoa > Arthropoda > Insecta > Diptera > Culicidae > Anopheles > Anopheles marshallii. The sequence continues at coordinate 63,779,239 of NC_071326.1, read as the reverse complement.
TTCGAAAGGAACCGCCGCGTCCCATTTCAATGACGACAATAAATATTCGAGCTTCGCAATCGACGGAAGATCCGGCAAAGCATCAATCATCGCAATGAAGCGATCACGAAACGATAGCCATTTCGTCTGATCTCCGTCGAACGTTGGCAATTCGACCTTCGGAAGGCGGATGTGTGGAGCGTTTGGCCTACCAAAAGCAAGAGTCGAAGAAGCCAAATCAGTGGTCACGTTTAGAGCACCTTCCTCCCTCCGATGCTTTCGAAAGAAAGATCTTAGTTTTCTGCACCGCTCTTCGACGCTGATCCTTTCCAGGATACATGCCTCGATCGCCTCGTTACCATCGTCGAGTTCCTCCAACTTCGCCACCGCGGCGGCCGATAAAAAAAAAACGAAACAAACGAAGCGACGCTAACAACAAAATTTGGGCGCAAATTTTGTATTGCGATGGCGCACTATCGTCGGCCGTTGCCCCTGATGCAGGGCTATGCGCGATGGCGGAAGAACGACGCAAACGATGATTTGCTAAATGCTCTTGATGCAGAGCGTTTGACCGAGCTCCTGATGCAGAGCGATGGAAGAGAAAAAACTCCGTGAATCACGAATCCGGCTCGAAGGACCAAAAAATGTGAGAATTACACACGCAAACACTGGCTGTGATACGGAATTTTATATATTTTCTGCTTCACCAAAAAGACTGTGTGTCTCGGGCGCCGTTCTGTTTGCTACTGTTTATTCACTTGTCAAAGAGTTCAATTTACATTGCTCGGTATCGATTGTCCAAGGTGTCTAGTTCAGTTCTTAGTTTGAAATATTTCATGAAACTTTTCTTCCTTCAATTATTGTAGATTATTCCCTTTCATTTTACACAAAATGATTATCCCTCAGTGTGTGTGTCTGTTAGTGTAATAGTTTTTGGATTTTTCGGCGGACGGCCAGACTTGCGCCTAACCGTTCCTCCAACCGACGCGTTAGACGCGTCGCTATCCCTTTCGTCATCGTTTTTACGCTTACCCTTTGAATCAGGATCAGGCTTTGAGGAAGGTGGAGTAGGGGAAGGAACTCGGAGCGCTTTGAAAGCGTGCGTAAAGAAAGCGTTCACGCTCTCTACTTCGAGCTTTGCTGGTGTTGATGCTGCTGTTGTTGTTGGTGCAGTACTCGCTGCCGTTGGTGGTGTAGCCGGAGCCTTCGGTGCTACAGCCGGAGCCTTCGGTGCTACAGCCGGAACCTTCGGTGCTATCGCCGGAGCCTTCGGTGCAACCGCACCGCTTTGTGTGTTGGCTGTTGTTGTCGTTGTGCTTTCGGTGCTGGCACTAACGCACGTTTTTCGTTTTGTCTTGTTTTACCGTTTTGTTTAGGGCCTTGTGCTGTTGGAGATGCCTTGATCACTCCAGCATACGATGCACCTTCTGCCTTGACCAAGCTACGCTTGCTCTGCATGCATTCCATGCCAACATGTTCCGGCATCAAACAGTAGCAGCAGTATGGGTTTTGGCCACTGTACGCTACAGTGGTGCGCTCACCTGCCACCGTGATTATTGGTCCGATTTGTAGCGTGAGTGATTTCAGGATAATCTTGAGCAGGCGTATACCCGTCTATATCCCCGGCACTTTGCTTTCCTAACCGTACTCTGTCTCCGTTAATGAAATCACTTCCCCAAAGCTGGCCAGCGCTGATTTTATTTGCTCCTCGGTGACGTGGGGGGGAAGTTCGTGCAGTCGCATCTCCGTTGCACCGTCCTCCAGAAGGATCGGCAACGGGTAAGATGTCCCGTCGATCTCCAGGTGATGCTTGCCCTGATGCTCCTGCACCAGTTTTGCGCCTGCGCAAGCGTCTCCGTTTCTACGTAGACCACTGCCGTTGACGTGCACATTTGGATCCGTGTAACAATCTCTCCGGCCTTCAGTGTATCGACAATAAAATCGATCACATTGTCTCGTGAAGGCCATTTTGGGATGCCCTCGTACAATATCTTCAACGTTTTGTCCCTTATGGACCTTATTCCTGTTGCTTCCATTTCAAAATTATGTTGTTATTGTTTTGAACTGATGCGTACTCTTGCTGTTAAAAAACACGACCGAGCTCGGGAACTCGGAGCAAACTATTAATAATACCATCCATGTAGTTATGCCATAGTTGACAGTTATTAGCTGAGAGTTCCTGTTTGTCCCCTAAGACTGAAATCAGGATGTCTTTCAACTCCAAAAAGGTAGATGGGTGTCCGTGGATACAAAGAGTATCCTTCGCTAGACCTTCTACTTTATTAATAATCGCTGACAAATAAATTTGATTTGAGGTGAAACCAAATTTTAAAAAAATTGCCAGTGTTTGAACGTTGGTAACATCTTTACAGGGTCTGGGATCCTAAAAGGGTCTCCACTGATATGGGAGTGAACTTGTTCGCTCCTGTTTCCATCTGGAGTGTGATTTGCTTCAAGTATTTCATCATATTGGTTTTGCCTAGCTACGACCGTACTGAACGATGTTGATAGGGCTTGTATTTGAGCACATAGTTGCTGCATAGCATCCGATTGATTTTCCATGCTTAAAGTGGAAAAATTTGGAAGTTCTTCCTTTATCGGAATGTGCAATTCGATGTGCAATGTGCAGCTCGTTCGATTCGGATTCGGAATGTGCAGCTCGTTCGATTCTGCAGAGGTGTCACTGTCTTCTGAATCGGACAAATCTTTCGCTGGGTTTGCGTTGAGCAGTGATCTTGCTCTTCTGAGTGCTGATTTAATTTTTGGCATCAAGTATAGCTCGAATCGCGTCTATTTGGAAGTCCGCGAAGCCGATTCAACGTCTATCTGGTAGTGCGTTCAGACCAAAAAGAAAAATCAGTTAGTTTTTTGTACTAATTATTTCGAAACGATAATTAGTTTGAGCTTGTGTTCAACACTTGCAGGCAACCTACATGAAACGATTATCTGGTAGTGCGTTTCAGTCTTTAGATACAAAAACGTGAAGGGGAATATTTTCACTGCACTGCACTGAACTTACCACCAATCTTTCCTTATGAATGTATCCGTCGTCGTGGTGTGGCCGGGTACTGCTGGACGTTGCTGGTGCTCCCGACTGTTTGGCAAGGCGGAGGGTCCTCAAATTTCGTGATGGACTGACGTCCTTCGAATCACGGATGCTGTTAGCGAGAACCACTTTTGTCACTTTGTTATTCGGTGATGGCCACTATTTTCACTTGCTTTAACTTGTTCCCGGCTGTTCCCGTACGGCTGTGCCAATTATGAGTACGACGCCACGTACGAGTTTTTAAAAAACATGTTCTTATTGATCCGAAGCTACGTCTGAACTAAAACTCCTAATTTGTCTTGGGTGGCTGGCTGGCTGGCTTGCTGGTTAGCAGCTTTTTTTTTTTAAAAATAGCGGATTTTTATTGCAGTCTTTTTCAAAACGCAGCAAATAAGATTCCTCGCTTTACTCCTTTAAGTAATAGTTCCCGCAAGGGATGTTTTTCTTAAAGGATTGATGCTTTCTGCATTATCACTAATAAACAATAAAACTATTGAACACATTCATTAAGTTCAGTTAAGTAGTCGCTTAGCTATCGAGTTAACACTTTAAAATTCCGTGGACCCTCCCTTTCTTGAAACGCAAGGAGTGCGAAAACCGTTTCGCCTCGATCCGCACGTCATACCTTTTTAACGGCCGGAAAATTCGGCTTCGCTAGCTGCTGCCTGCTCAACTACGCTTAAGGAGTCTCTGTTGTCGATAGTATTATCGTTTGACGAGGTCTCATCTTCCTCAAATAATTGATGAGGTAACGTCAAACGATTTTGCTCGCGCCATCTCGCCATTCGTAGGCGGGCTGCTTCCCGTCATTCAGCGGTTGCGGGTGACGGTGGTGGTGATGGAGGCCGTCCACCACGTTGCTCCTCTCGTCGTCGTGCGGTTTGCGCTCGTCGTGCGGCATTACGCCGGTCGTTCCGGGCCCGCCGCACTGCGTCGGGATCGACCGGAACTGCAGCTGACAACGCCTGCATGTCCTGCGATGCCAGGTTCGCACGCTCCTCGTCCCACTCATACTGGAGATCATCTGCGATTCGAGCGGCTGCCTCGCAGATCCTGCTCCAGCTCTCAGGGCTCTGTAGAAGAGACTGCTCGAGGTTCTCTGGAGTCACCGGGTTCGGTCCCCCGTCGCCTAGCAGCTCGTGACGAATTGCTACAAACCGCGGGCAGTAGAACATTGAATGCTCCGCCGTCTCCACCACGCCAGGGCATCGGCGGTCCGGGGACGACGTGAAACCCTTGCCGCACAAGTAGTCACGGAAAAATCCGTGTCCGGAAAGCATCTGTGACAGCTGGAACGTCACGTGTCCATGTTTCCGCAACTGCCATGCCCTCACATCTGGGATGGTACGGTGGGCCCACCGTGTGTAGCGACTAGCATCTGCACTGGCGGCATCCGCGTCCCATTCCTGTTGCCAATGTTGAAGCGTGATCTCCCGCTCTTGCCGGCGCACCTCCCTGCTTGAGTCAGAAGTATTTGTCTGTAGCCTTTGATGGACCCGGTTGTCCTCGTCCACCAGTAGACAAATTGGCACAAGTCCAGCCAAAAGTACCGCTGTTTCATACCGGGTGCTACAAAACGACCGTGAGACACGGATAGCCGTTTTCCGTTGGACGCGTCGAAGCAGTCGGCGACACTCGCATTCCATGCATCACATTTCTAGTCCATCTCTCTATATTGGTGCAGCATACCGTATGACGGACTCGACCACCGCCGCCATGAGGCGTGACTTACTAAGCTTCGGTCCGCGGTGGTTGTGCATGAGTCTGGTTACTGCGTCTGCCATTTTGGTTGCCTTTGCCGCCACTTGTTGGACGTGCGGAAGCCAAGATAAATGGTCCTGCAACCTCACTCCAAGATAGCGGATTGAGCGTGAAGACTGCACAACAACTCCGCCAATGTTGATTTGGGCAACCGGAGGACGCTTTATGCTGGAGATGATGGTCATCTCCGTCTTCTCCGGCGCCAGCTTCAGGCGCATCCAATCGTTGATGGTCTCGACCGCCTGCTCTGCTATACTTGCTGCTGTTTGGGGTGTAGTGGCCGGTACCAGCAGCACAAGATCGTCCGCATACGCCATGGATTTGACTCCTGATGGGAGAGGGACGTTGAGAACCCCGTCGTAGAGAAGGTTCCACAGCGTGGGGCCCAGTATGGATCCCTGTGGAACCCCAGCTGTAATGTCCTTCTCAATCGGTCCCTCACTGGTTTCTACCGTCAATTTGCGGCCGTCGAAGTAACTGCGGAGAATGTTCTGCAACTTATACGGGACTCCCTTGTCGCGCAGTGCTTCGGCGATGAACTGCCAACTCACTGAATTGAAGGCATTGCGGACGTCGAGCGCCACCACCATCAAGCAGCGTTTGTCGCGTTGGTTGGTACGGCGGAAGGACATGGCCGTCTTTCCAGCATCGACGACTCGCTGAATCGCGCTGATAGTGGATCTTCCACGGCGAAAACCAAACTGCGCATCAGACAACAGCTGCGCGTCCGGCTCTTCCAGGTGCTCATTAAGACGGTTGAGGATCAGGCGCTCCAGCACCTTGCCAAGTGCATCCAGCATACATAATGGCCGGTACGAGGAGCTTTCCCCAGGAGGTTTGCCCGGCTTTGGTAGCAGCACCAGGCGTTGCCTCTTCCATGACAAAGGAAACTCGCCACGGTCAAGGCAATCCTGATACAAACGGCAGAAAACCTCCGGATACTCCCTGATTGCCGTCTTTACCGCTGCGTTAGGAATCCCATCCAATCCGGGCGCCTTCCTGTTGCTCATGCCGTCTACAATAGACAACAGTTCAGCTGTTGTGACTGGGCGAAGGGTCACTCGATCTTCGCTCGCATCCACCTCTTGGGAAAAACCTGGCCAGTCGACCGGGGGGTGAGTTGGAAACAGGTCACTGACTATCCGCTCAAGCTCAGATGGGTCAGTCTCCGGTGGCACTCGGCTACCACGGAGTCGGCTCATGACGACCCTGTAACCTACCCCGAACGCGTTCTCTTCACAAAGGTCGATGAGCTCGTTGAACTGGTCGCGTTTGCTCGCTCTGATTGCCTTTTCTAAGGTACGTCTCGCTGTTCCATGGCACGCCGCTGCATAGCTGGGCTGCTGCAGATCCGTGGTGTGTTGCATCCTGTCACGCGCGGTCTCACATTCCACACGGAGCTGTGCTATCTCAGGTGACCACCAAAAGGTATCACGATGGGGGTTTCGCTGTGATGAGGTAACCCGCTCCATTGTCTCATTGCACGCTTTCAGCATAGCATCGACCATCTCCTCATGCGAAGTTGCATGCTCTGAAAACCGAGCGGCTCGAAGTGCGACGCGAAAAGCGTCCGCAGAGAACTGTGTCGCCTTAAATCGTCGGCCTGCGTGACGGAATCGCTGTCCTTCATGTTGTTGATTCTGCCGCTGTCGCTGCTGTTGCTGGCGCCTATCACCGTTATTGTCTCTTCCGGTGGGTACATCCACGTCAAACCGTACGTACCGATGATCTGATGCCGTGTAGCGCTGACTCACCTCCCAAGAATCGGGGCGAACAATGGGAGTGCTCGCGAACGAGACGTCCACGATACTGGGTGTGGCGACGCCACAGCCATCGAACGTAGGTATGGAGCCACGATTGAGCACCTGCAGGTCTAATTGCTCGATAACGCTGAGCAGCTCTTCTCCTCGCGTTGTAGTCCGCCTACTACCCCACTCCTCATTCCAGGCATTGAAATCGCCAGCGACAACGACATGAAGATGTGGGAGGGCCTCGAGCTGAGCTGCTTCAAGGAAAGCTCTGAATTCATCCATATTGAGACGAGGAGGGGCGTAGCAGCTGACGAATACAACCCCAGCTATTTGTGCGGCCACAAGCCCAGGTGCTGCGCTGATCCATGCCCGTTGGATCGGGTGAGTCCCGGTGGCCACCACTGCCACTCTCCTCGACGTGTCAAAAGCCCAGTTGTCATTTCCCTCTGGAGGACGGTACACCTCAGAAAGTAACACCACATCACAACGCTCCTCGCGAGCGGTCTGGATCGCCAAATCTTGGGCAATTCTGCCTCCTCCGATGTTCACTTGCAACACCTTCAGCTTGAACTTAGAAGGGGCTGAGCACAGGCTATGTCTCCTACGCAGTGAGAGTCACCGCAGACAGCACACTTCACATCGGCTGAGCATCCTCGGGAATGATGTCCCTCCGTACCACAACGGATGCAAATTTTCTGCCGGTCCACCAACGATCGGCAGTCACGGACTAGATGACCAAAGATCAGACATCGATAGCATCTCTGCCGCTCTATCGGTGCAGCTGGTGCTTCGTCCAGGTAGCTGATGCACCCGCACAGTCTAATTTTACGACCAGACAGTGCCTTTACCTGTTTCGACGGAAGCCTTGCTCGGGCGAGTTTCGTTCCATCGAACCGCTCCCACATGCTGACTGTGGTGATTCCACTCCGACCTTCCAGTTCGGCGATCAGAGCAGATCGAAGTTCTTCCTCCGTGGCCGAGGGGTCAATATGGCTGACCATTATATCACCCATATCAGTGATGGCCCTTGCAACACCATCATCGCCAAGCAATGTTTGGATTCGCGAGCGAATCTCCTCTGTGTCTGCTGAACGACTTAGCGGCAAACGAAGGTTGTTGAGACGGGTTCGCTTTCCCATCTTAACGAGCTGCGCGATGTCCTTCACGCTATCGTTCTCATTGAGGGCGCGACGGACCTTCGTGTAGACTTCCAGCCAGGTCTTTCCTTCTTTAGGCACCACCTCGATTACGTCATTCTTGATGCGGCGCGATTTTCCTGCTGCATTCTGCTGCAAAGCTGATTGCGTGCTGACCGCTCGCTTCTGCTGTTGTTGTTGACGCTGTGCCTGCTGCTGTGGTTGTTGCTGTTGCTGCTGGATTAGGCATCCTTGTTTTTGCAACTTCAAGGCACTACCACGGTTTCGTTTCGAGGGGCGGCGGAGTGCCTCAGCGTAGGTGAAGCCTTCCTCGTCGACAGGCAGCGTGACCACTTCCTCCGTATCACACGGTCGTTGGTGCTGTGACTTTTGCTGCAATAGTTGCGGCTGCAGTTGTTGTTGTTGGTGCTACTGCTTATGTTGTTGCTGTTGTTGTCTTTGCTGAGGCTGAGCTACTATTACGCCCAACGATTGCGCCAGCAACTCTTGCAAATTGCGACGCTCCTCCTTTAATTCCGCCTTAAGCGTCGCAATATCCTCGCGAGCACACTTTTTACGATACCGCGCATCCTTAGCCTCATTTGAGGCATCCTGCATTTGCGTACGAAGCAACACCAAGTCCTGGCGCAGCGTCGCTACTAGTTCTCGGAGCTCCTCATTGCTCTTCAACGCTGCCTCTAGCATCAGTCGAAGATCCTCGTTGGCGACTGCCATTGTGCCAGATTTTGGTACTTCTACTCCACCAGACGCTTTGATATGCAGTGTTCGCGACTCCGCTGTTACCGACGAACGGCTTACTGTCGCTTTCGACTGACCCGCGTTGGCCGTCACCGAACGGAGCGTACGATGCTCCAACATTGTATATTATTCTCCCGCTGAATGCATGAAATTACACTGACCGGTAATGTGTGTGTCTCGGCTACTGTGTGTGTCTCGGCTAATGTGTGTGTCTCGGTTATCCGAATTTCGACATTCGACTTTCGAGATTCGAACAGACGCTTAATGACAACACTGTCAACACAAACACATGTGACGACACACCTGATGCCACTTGTTTCCGTATTGTGTACGCACTTTTTTCGCTTAGTAAGATCACTTAAATGATTGTACTTCACTTTACCCGAACTCAGAATCACTTGATCGTTAGATTTCAACGCGCTTCATTAATATTATTTTACACTTTTCCACACAATTTTCGCACCTCTATTTATACGGACTTCTTTAAAACTTTACAGCCGTCATCTTGGTTTATCTTGACCCTACGTTGTGCTTAAACAGACTTTTTATTTCTGTGAAGTTCGTCGATCTAATAAAAAACGATCTGACCGAAACCAATCTTCACTCACGCATCTTTTCTTCTCCTGCCTGTCAAAGCTGACGTCTCCCGCTCGCCAAGTTCTATCATTTACATTTGACACTTCGGTGTCAAACACCTAACATCTTCATTATGTAATAAACAGAGGGGAATAAAGGGACGGAAGAGTGTAATACGGAAGAGCGGAAGAAATACGGAAGCGAATTCGACGACGGTCCACTTATGAATGTGTATTTCGCATGACAGTTGCGCAGCAAGCTGTCATGCACAATTAACGGATTTACATTTTGACGTTTCGGGATTTAAACAATGGTACAGTACATGGTCATGATCCTACAGGACATTACAGCTGGGCTGTCCTGACCTAGAATTGGCCTCAATTCTGTCTAGCACAAAGATCCTCCTACGTTTTAGGACTGGTGGACTGGTGGCCCATTTCCACTTGTCTGCCTCTAAAATGCCATCATACGCCATCTGCGTATTCTGACATCCCTCAACATCCCTAACTACGTACCGGTCAGGAACTTTATCAGGAATTGATGTGGCTGCCAGCTTCAGACGAATCACATGAAGGGGAGATGAATTCCTACGCTGCAGGAGATAAGTTTCACAGCGCTTAATGAAGTCTACCAGCTCGTAAATATCTCAATGATGCACGGTGATCACTGTTGACTGTTGTAGAGGGGATCGCGGCACAGTCCTTTTATGGCGTACGTGATGATAGCTTGTTCATTCACCCGGCCTCTCTTTCCCAGTGCATGCACACGGTATACGTACGATTCACTGAGCTTCTTAGTGACGGCAGCTAGCTGGCTTGATGCCAAGGCCGTCCGAAAATTCAGGAATCAGAGACTTCACTTCCTCCGGGTGTAGCAATCGGCTGTCCGTAGCGGGTTTTCTTTGCTCAATGGCCTTTAGTTTTTCTTCCAGCGCCAACAGGTCCAAGCGTAGCTGAATCGCCTTCAACCGATCAGAAATGGCGGAATTTTCATCGGCGTCACCCATACCATCACCTTATACTCCTCATATCGGTGGTTTGGTTGCGCAATCGGTGTAATACACGGAGCATCCAAAATGGCAGCATCTGGTTGCATGAGTGTGGCACGAGGAGCGTCCAAAATGGCAGCCTCTGGTTGCACGAGTATGGCACGCGGAGCGTCCAAAATGGCGGTGGATACATCGGCTGGGGGCACTTTTCCGGATGTTTCTGGTAGGGAGGCATCAGCCCCAATGCTTTCGGCGAACAATTTACGAACCTGCGTAAGCGTAGCAGTTGAGGGAATCACGATTCAGGCGTTAGCGAGAACACACAGCATTTCATCCCGGGTGGGCATGATGGTACAAGATCGCCAAACGGAAACGCAAGCTGGCGCAGGGTACAATCCAAGACGGCACGGAGCGGAAGCACGAGGGGGATCCCACTTCTGAGATGTAATAAACAGAGGGGAATAAGGGAACGGAAGAGTGTAACACGGAAGAGCGGAAGAAATACGGAAGTGTAATAAACAGAGGGGAATAAGGGGACGGAAGAGTGTAACACGGAAGAGCGGAAGAAATACGGAAGCGAATTCGACGACGGTCCACTTATGAATATGTATTTCGCATGACAGTTGCGCAGCAAGCTGTCATGCCCAATTAACGGATTTACATTTTGACGTTTCGGGATTTAAACAATGGTAAATGGTCATGATCCTACAGGACATTGCAAAAGCAAGTTAGGTGTTCTTTTCAGAATAATTATGACTACTTCATTATATCAAACTATGATAAAGAAACTAATAACACATTTAAATAATAATTTATAACTCTGTCCTTTCGAGTGGACTGTATTAGGGTGAAAAAACCATGGTGGAATTTCGGGAGCAAAGGATAACGCGTCCGTTCGCTATGTTCACTACTTGATTTCTTCCCTTTATTTTCCTGCATTTTTGACATTTTAATTCGATTCCCAAATAACATTTCTAATACACAACCTGTCACCAAATTATGCCCAGGTGGCATAACATCCTCCCCGGCGTTGAAATAGTGTTTCAATTATCGTTTTCGTCCAATGGCAGCAAGCAGACTTCAGTCACTGCACGCTTGACTCCGCTCCATTCGCCATTCTAACAGTAACGACACGTGTCGCACCGTCGTCTCCAGGGTGTGCAGCTACTATCCTTGCAAGCGGCCAGTGTAGTGGAGGTGTATTCTGGTCTGCTAGTAGTACAAGCGATCCCACCTTGATCACCTTTCGCTTCAGCCATTTCGACCGATTTTGGAGTTCCGGCAAGTACTCGGCAGTCCACCGTCTCCAGAAGTGTTGCAGCATAGTCTGCACCAACTGCCATCGTGAGAGACGATTCTCCTTCAGGGTGGAGTAGTCGGGTTCTGGAACAGTTTGCATCTCTCGGCCGATCAGGAAATGTGCGGGGGTGATTGCGGTGTAGTCGGATGGATCGTCTGAGCTCGGTACTAAAGGTCGAGAATTTAGTATCGCTTCTATTTGTGTAAGTGTCGTGTAGAGCTCCTCGTAGGAAAGTTTTCTATCACCAACAATGCGTTTCAGGTGGTACTTGACCTGCTTCACACCAGCCTCCCAGATACCGCCAAAGTGCGGACTTCGCGGTGGTATGAACGACCAGTCAATACCGTTGTCAGCACAGTAGTTGATGATTTTTTTCGTCGTGCACTCATTCTTGAACATACGCCAAAGCTCTTGCAGCTCCGTTTTGGCTCCGACAAAGTTGGTTGCATTGTCAGATCGTATCGATTTCGGATATCCTCGTCGACTGGTAAACCGCCGCAAGCTTGCAAGGAACGCGTCCGTCGTCAAATCCGAGACCAATTCCAAGTGTATGGCTCGAGTCTGCAGGCATACGAATAGGCACACGTAGGTTTTCGTGATCTGCGGCTTGCGGGAGGTCGATGACTTGATGAAGAAAGGACCGGCATAGTCTACACCGGTATTCGAAAAAACAGGGGCTGGCTGGACACGATACGATGGTAAATCACCCATCATCTGCGTCATTTTAAACGGATTCGCCTTGAAGCAGACGATGCATTTTCCTGTCACCTTACGGATGGTGCTCTTCACGTTCAACGGCCAGTACCGTTGGCGTACAACTGCAAGAAGGCCTCTTTGCCCGATGTGCAAATTGTTAATGTGTAACTCACGAACAAGTGCTTCGGTGACGGGGTGCTTAGCCGGCAACAGCATCTGATGCCGACTATCGTAGGGTATGATGGCTCGCTTGATTCTTCCACCAACTCGTATGATACCATCATCTAGATACAAAAACGCCTTTAGTCCATTGAATCGACGATTTGTATTCGCATCGTCCATTAGAGCGAGGATTTCTTGCTGAAAGGCCTCTCGCTGAACCATTCGTATAATTACGTGTGTCGCTGTACGTAATTCTGTCGCTGTGAGTTGACCTTTTACCACCACCTTTTTGCGTGACTTGATAAACATAGCAAAGCGCACCAAGTAGGCCATACTCCTAACCATTTTCGTGAAACTTCCCAACTTCTCAAAGATTGGAAAACGCTCAGCAGGAACGGTAGTGGCCAACGCCACTCCAGCTCGCATTTCTGGCAGCTCGTTGTCCGGAATTTCCGTATAATCCGCCTTCTTAGCGATGGGTTGTAGTGGCCGAGGTTGCCACCACATCGTAGACTTAATCAATTTCTTCGGTGTGACTCCACGTGAAATCAAATCGGCCGGATTATCGTAAGTGGAAATATAATGCCAATGGAAAGATAGGCTGAGTTGTTGAATTTCACTTACTCGATTTGATACGTACGTTTGCAGCAGCTCCGGGGGTTTCTTGAGCCAACACAAGACGATTTTTGAATCGCTCCAGAGATTAACAGATTCAAATCGAAGCTCCGTAACGTCCAGGAACTTCACGACCATTCTAGCAAGTAACAGTGCCGCCAGCAGTTCAGCTCGAGGGGTCGTGATAGCCTTCTCCTTCGGATTCCGTTTCTTTGGTAGAATTCGAGACTTGCTGCAGATCAATTGCATCTTGGGCTCCTCTTTCGAGAAAGAGCCCTGCACGTACAAACAGGCACCATAAGCTTGATCAGATGCATCGGCGAACCCTTGCAGTTCTAGCTTGAGCACATCATTCCAGGAAATCCATCTCGGAATTTGGACTTCCCTCAGCGCTGTCATTTCAGTTCGGAAATTTTGCCACTTCTCATTGACTTCGGTTGGAACCGTGTCATCCCAATCGATCCGAAGTTCGCTGACTTCACGTAAAATCAGCTTTGCGTAGGTGATAACAGGCCCAAAGAATCCAAGTGGATCGAAAATCTTGGCCAGTTGACTCAGGAGCCTTCGCCGAGTCATTTCTTGTGGGTTGTCAAAATCAGGAACAGACACCGAAAACCAATCCTCAAGCGGATGCCATGTAACACCCAAAGTCTTCACTGTCGTCTTGGAGGTGTTGTCTGTAACTTCGAAAGAAGTTCCTCTAAGTTCTTCTGCTACTCCTGTAACGATATCGGGATGATTAGCACACCATTTATGAGCACTGAAACCAGCATTCGCTAGCAGTCTGGTCAGATCTCGTTGAAGTTGGCATGTCTCAGCAAGGGTATCAGCTCCCGTTAACGTATCGTCCATGTATGTTCCCTTGTTAACTACTTCGGCAGCCTTCGGGAACTCGTCTTGATGATCGTTAGCTGCCTGCTTGAGCGCCATGGTTGCTTGGAATGGGGAAGGTCCCAAGCCATAAGTAACAGTGAGCAGCTCTTGTACTGTCAGTGGATCGTTCCGGTTGTACCTCCAAAAAATTCGCTGGTACTTCGTGTCTTCCGGATGGACGATCACCTGACGAAACATCTTCGGAATGTCCAATGTGAAGACGTACTGGAACCCTCTAAAACGAAGAAGAATTGCAGTGAGATCGTTCTGGACTGTTGGCCCAGTCATTAAAGTGTCGTTAATGGATACACCCGTCGACGTCTTTGCTGATCCATCAAACACGACTCTTAGTTTAGTTGTCGTGCTCGAAGGTCTCAGCACGCAGTGGTGAGGCAGATAGAACACCGACCCTGGGTCCTCGTTTGGTGCTTCTACAATCTCACGCATGTGTCCTAGTTGCTCGTACTCTCGAATGAACTGAGAGTACTGTTCCTTCAGGTCGGGCTGCTTGTCAAGTTTTCGCTCCAAAGCTAGAAAACGTCGAAGTGCCATTTCACGCGAGTCGCCAAGCTCGCGTTTCCGTTCGTTGAAAGGATGTCGGACCACATACCGACCCTCTTCCGTTCGCTCGTGTGTGCGTTGAAAATGTTCCAAACACACCTCGTCGTCCGCCTTCGTTGAAGGACGGAGCTCGTCGCAGGATTCTATCTTGTAGAAGTTCCTCAGTAGTTCAGTAAGCGGCTCATCATCAGTAGTGTTGCAAAGTGTACGTGCAATGAGTGCCGTGTCGCTCCTAATCACACCACCAGCAATCCAACCTAGTTTCGTTTTTTGCAGTACGAGTCGGTTGGAACCAAGTTCGCATCGGCCATCTTGCATTAGATCCCAGAACGATTCAGCGCCAATCAACATATCGACAGGTCCTTTTCTGTTGAAGGTAGGGTCGGCCAGCACCTGTTCGCTCGAGATGGGCCACTGTGATATATCAAAAGACTTGGACGGAAGTTCACCAGTAATTCGTGGGGTCACTAAGAATTCCATTTCCGCTACAATGTCACCAGCACGAGACCTAATCGTTGTGTGCAGTTTACGGCTTAAACGGGTTTTGTTGCCGTTCAAACTGTTGGCTATGACGTCAGTAGATTCCATTCTCAAAGAAAGAAGATTAGCAAAGCGTTCAGTAACAAAATTCATTTGTGACGCTGAATCCAGAATCGCTCGGCACGGGTAAACAGTATTATACAAACCGTCTACTAAAACCACTGCGGTTGAGAGAACAGTTTGTCTCTCAGGATACATTTCCTTCGTGCATAGAGTTGTCGGTGGTTCAGCAGGCAAGTTTGTATTCTCAGCTAACGTTGTTGGCGCTACACTATCGGGAACATAGCTTGAACGATCTTCATGGAGTAAGCTATGATGCTTCTTGCCGCATCGACGACAAGAACCTGACCGACAGTTACGGATGCGATGACCATTCGACAGGCAGTTGAAGCAAGCGCCACACTTTTTCACAACATCAAGCCTTTCGCTAACACTCTTACTCCTAAAACGTTCGCAGTTTCTAAGTTCGTGAACCTCACTGCACACTGCACATTTCGCTTGCTGATTGGAATCGCTAACAACTAACGTTTTTGTCACTGTCTTTGGTTTAACAGATTCCGTAGAGGATTTCACGCCTATGTCGACCATCTCGGAAATTCTGCACTGCTCTTCCAAAAACTCTACTAATGCTGCGTACGATGAGAACACGTTCTTCTTTTGCTTCGTTTCCCAGGCAACCTGTAACTTCTTGTCCATCTTTCCCGTTATGAGCTTCACTAACATTTGTTCACCAAGCCCATCAACCAAAAGGCTATGATGCTTCAATGCATCAACATTCTTGTTGCAAGTATCGATCACCTTACGTAGATTGGCACCGTTATCTCGGCTAAACTTAGTTAAGCCAAGAAGATTGTCGATGTGTTTTTCTACTACCACACGTTTGTCCTCATACCGTTGCGCAAGGAGGTTCCATGCGGCTTCGTAGTCATTGTTGTTCACTAATACTTCGTCAATGATACCTGATGCCTTTCCGACCAGACTGTTCCGAAGATGGAACAGTTTCAGGGCTGGTTCCTCATGCTTGTATCGGTTCATCACAGAGGTAAACATTGCTTTAAATGAGTACCATTTTTCGTATGAACCATCGAATGTAGGTAGGGGAACATTCAACGGTGGCAGGTAAGGCGAAAATTCATGCAAGGTCGATGGAGCTACTGGAAGAGTTGCTTCCCGTTTGGGCACGGCGTCAAAACACATACTTAATTTCAACGAGACTTCATTAAACACTTTCTCGAACTCGATGTAGAGATTGTTCTGCTTTTCGTCTTCGTCTTTCGAGAGCGACAGTTCGTAGATTTTGCTTTGTATTTCGTTGTACTCCTTGTATATGTTCTCCAAAGCCTTTTCTTGGAGCTGTAGGAAGCGTACATTTTTAACGTTGGCATTCGGTTGCCCATCACTATCACATAAGGATGCACACACACGACTAAGCTTGCTGCGCACTCCCTCTCGTTGCTTCACTATAGCTTGTAGTTGGTCCTCCATTTTGTTGGAAACCTTTTTTACTTCTTCGTGTTGCGACTGTGTTGATATTGGTGAAGGTGTCGTACGTTTTACTGGTGATCGTTTCACTTTCTTAGACCGAGTAAACGGTGATTGCATTGTCTTTACACTCACACACCTTTATTGGTCCGCCATTTGCTTTTGGCAAACCCACGCCAAGCCAAATCACATGCGGTTTTCGAGAATATTCAATGTTCCTTTTATTGAGCGGATTACTTTCGAGCAGCAGAATGCCTTTATCGAGAGGAATGCCGGTGAATCACACTTTCCAAATCACGGTCCGGATAGTGCTACTCTTTTTGCATAGTAGCAACGCACTGTCACGTCACTAAGATCCGTTCGCGGATCTTCCTTAGTCGGGAGGAATGCCGTTGAATCACACTTTCCGAATCACGGTGCTTTGTTTTCCGGATAGTGCTACTCTTTCACAGTAGGGACGCACTGTCACGCCGCTAACATCCGATCGCGGATGTTCCATACACCGATAATACACGAAACACTACACTGGTTTCCGCATCCGGTTTGGTAGGACCACAATGTCCTTTCGAGTGGACTGTATTAGGGTGAAAAAACCAAGGTGGAATTTCGGGAGCAAAGGATAACGCGTCCGTTCGCTACGTTCACTACTTGATTTCTTCCCTTTATTTTCCTGCATTTTTGACATTTTGATTCGATTCCCAAATAACATTTCTAATACACAACCTGTCACCAAATTATGCCCAGGTGGCATAACAAACTCATTACATTTATTTCACAAATGTTCAATGTTGTACGTTAAGACAAAGCTACGATGTTTGAACAAAATTATCCATTAATAGTTGTTTTTTAACAGTTTTCTTTTCATTGTATATGTTCTTATAAACCTCTATTTCCTTCCTAACTCGGTTGCTTACATTTGTTGACCTTTCTTCGTCTTCATCCATCGCTTCAAATTCGGATAAGGCCTTTTCAATGTTTTCAAAGGCAACCTCTAACCATTTTGAGTTTGAAAACTACTAGGTGGTTTTAACGGGTTTTTCGGAGGATTTTCGAGATTATACACGGAGCAATATTTTCGCGTGTTTTTCAAGGATCTCCCTTCTTTCTTTTTTTCCTGATAGATGACATATGTCAAAGTGATTACAAGGTTATTTCGTTCACGGTTGTTAGATGTTTTTGCCCAGGGTTTATAATTTTGTACGTCTGCAAGTTGAATTTTTCTTTCGTTTGATTCCTGATTTTTTTCATCGTTACATTCGTCCAGTACTTCTAAAGTATGCATTTGAATTAAATCATTGCTTGTCAAAGGTTCTTCTTGAACCAAAATAAATTTGCTAACCTCTTCAGCATCTATTTCCACTGGCAACAAATCAGCTGCAGACATGCATTCTTCAATTAGAAGTTGTGTTTGGTCATCTTCATCAGCTGATTCATCTTCAAACGTAAAATGTGACGGGCATACTTTTTTCCAACTTTTTTTTTTCATCCCATGCAGCTCCAATATTATGTATGGCAGAAAGAATGTCGTAATTTTTGCATATATCAGTTAGGGTAAATGTTGGATGTTGTTCAATTGTTTGAATGATGCGATTGAACGTTCGGCGAAGATAGTAGGATTTAAACGTTGCAATTACACCTTGGTCCATTGGTTGCAACAATGATGTAGTTCTGGGTGGCAGGAATACAACTTCGATATTAGGTTCACTTCGTTAAGCTCAATTGGGTGTCCTGGAGCGTTGTCTAGTAATAAAAGTGCCTGAAATGGAATGTCTTTATCTCTGCAATACTTTTTTATCTCAGGCACAAAGTTTTGATGAAACCATTCATTAAAAATGGAACGAGTTACCCATGCTTTCTTGTATGATTTCCATATTACCGGTAAGGACGCAATTTCGACGTGTTTAAATGCTCTTGGTTTTTGCGAATGTTACACTGCTAAAGGTTTCAGTTTTAAATCACCCGTCATATTGCCTCCAATCTGTAGTATCGTAGACTCACACAACATAGACCGTTACTCCTCGTGGTCTTCACACGACTGACTCCTCTTTATTGTTCTCTTCCTTCATTCTCATTCCCAACTAACAAGCCAAGATCACTTGACTAAGGTAGTCCAAAGGTTACAATATTACATTCACTTTTTCCTTTTATATATATAGATATATTTTTTCCCCCCATCGTATACCTCCTTATTTATCATCCTTCGACGCCGGTTCACACGAAATCGTTTAAATAAGTTGGTTTTTGAATCGTTCTTTTAAATCTCACCGACTCATGATCGGACGATTCGTGCGAACATCCTGGTCGCTGATCTTCAGTTGCTACTACGGGTACCAATTCGTTATCAGGGATTTTCACCATATGAGAAACATTTCTCCGATACCTGGTTCCTGTTTCCTTACAAGCTACTACTACATCACCTCCTTTCCTTTTCACAACTTTGAATATTTTGGACCCAAAATTTGGCGCTAACTTGTTTGATTTAAAAGTCTTCTTCAGAAGAACTTCATCACCTTCTGATATAGGACTGATTTTAGCATTTCTACGTTTGTCAGCATATGACTTTCCCTTTTCTTTTGCTTCCCGGTCACGGTCCGCAATTTCCTCATCTACTATTTTAGGTTCGTAAATTGATGGAAGTCGATCGCGAATGTTGTATGCTAAAAGCATTTCTGCTGGTGTACTTTTAGTTGTAGAATGAGGAGAGGATCGATACATCAGTAAATATTTATGCAATTCTTCAACCCAATCAGTATTCATTGATTGACTAATAACTAGTCTTTTTAGCAAAGAACGATTCTGTCTCTCTACTTCTCCGTTCTGTTGAGGCCAATAAGGGGTTGTGCTTATTAAATGAATGTTGTTACCGATGCAGAATTCTTTAAATTCTTCGCTAGCAAATTGTGGCCCGTTATCTGCAGTGATGGATAATGGTAATCCGAACCGAGCAAAAATTGGATTAAGTCGTTTAATAGTTTCTCTTGAATCTGTCTTTTTCATAATTTCTACCTCTATATATCGGCTGTAATAATCGACCACGACTAGCAGAGAGTGCCCTGAAGGGAGTGGCCCGAGAAAGTCTAAAGCTAAATGTTGCCAAGGTGCAGATGGTAGCTCTCTTCTTTTCATCGGTTCAGGTGTAGGTGGTGCAGATACTAACATGCAGCCCCTGCAGCTTTTTACATATTTTTCTACCTGTAGGTCTAACTTTGGCCACCAAACCTAAGCTCTAAGTCGTTGTTTCATTATTGTCATACCGGGGTGACCTTCATGAGCTAAGCGCAAAGTTTGCTCCCTTAATGGATCCGGAATGACAATTCTAGTCCCACGCAAGAGGATTTTGTTCGAGAAGCATAATTCCGTAGAAAACGTTTTAAATGGTAAAACCTCTTCAGTCCATATATCTTTCTCGAGTCCTTGACGAACTGCTTGTATCGTTTCATTAGCTTCTGAAGCTTGTTCGATTTGTTTAATGGATAAAGCTATTGGTGATGCGTTAGCAACTACCCAAGAAACGTATTGTTCCGCACATTCATCAAATGTTTTTCCTTCTATAGTTTCAGTAATGGCCAATCGTGACAGAGGATCTGCGATGTTAGTTTTACCTGGCCTATAAATTACAGAAGCCTTGTATGCCTGTAAGCGAACGACCCATCTTTCGATTCTTGCGCATGGTTTTGATCTAGTTCCGAAATTTTTTTCCAATGGTTTATGATCCGTTATTAGTTCAAAATTCCGTCCATACAAGTAAAAATGGAATCTTTCCACAGCCCATACGAGGGCTAAAGCTTCTTTTTCTATTTGAGCGTAACGTCTTTCGACGTTAGATAGGCTTTTACTAGCATATGCTATAATTCGGGGAGTACTTAGGCTATCTATTTGGACTAAAACTGCTCCTAATCCTACTGGACTGGCATCCGCTATTAGCTGCGTCCTATCTGTCGCATCAAAATATCCTAGTGTTGTGGGAATCATCATAATTGATTTTAATTTATTGAATGCTTCTTGCTGCTCAGCTTTCCAAATGAAACTTTGACCTTGGGTTGTTAATTGTCTTAGGGGATGTGTTGTGGTCGCTAAATCTGGAATAAATCTTCCCAAATAATTTACTAAACCTAGGAAACTTCGCACTTCCTCCCCTGTTTTGGACTCTCTAAAATTTCGAATTGCTTCCAACTTATCTTTGTCTGGTTTAATTCCATCTGCTGAAAGAATGTGTCCTAAAAACACTGTCTGTCGTACTCCATACGCACACTTTTCTGAATTCAAAAGTACATTCCATTCTTCTAGGCGCTTTAAAACTTTTGCTAATCTTTTATCATGTTAATCTTGGTCTGATCCGTACACAATTATATCATCTATGAAATTTAAACACCCATCGCAACCAGCCAAGATTTGTTCCATAATTTTTTGGAATAATTCCGGGGCACAGTTTATACCGAACATTAATCTTGTATATCTGAATAATCCTCTTCGTGTTATAAACGTTGTAATGCTCCGAGATTTTTCAGATATTTTTACCTAAAATGAAACATATCAGGTTAAATAATAAAGCAGTTAACATAAATGGAAAGCAATATTTCATTAATTTATACGATGATACGAAAGAGTTTACAAACGGTTTACCTATGCCATATCCCAAATATTTCACTATATTTTATTTGCCATTGATTATTCACATTCCTTTAACATACCTGGTGGAAAGCGTTCTTTACGTCTAACCGAGAGAAAAAATCTGCCTTTGCCAATTGTGGTAAGAAGTCTTCCAAGGATGGTAGGGGATGATTTTCTCTTTCCACCGCTTCGTTTGCTCGTCGCATGTCCACACAAATGCGGACATCGTCATTTCCTTTTGGTACAACGACAACCGGCGATATCCACTTGGCTGGCTCATGAACTGGCTCAATCATGCCGGCTTATCATGCCGAGCAAAGATAACAGTTGTCCACCATATGCTTTCAGAGTTAACGAAGTCTCCTGTCGTTGATTGGTCACCTTAACATGTTTTGCTTTCATTTCTTCCCATGTTACTTGGCTGATCAAATTATATTTTGATCCAGAATCGATTTCTACCATCAAAGGGATACCCCCGATATCGCAATCCACTTCACTGTTGCTGCTTGTAGACGTCATATGGAAAACATATTCCGTGTTTCCTTTGTCAATGTGGTGAACTATGTTGGTCTTCCGATCCATTTTCTCGCTTGTACTTTTGGAATGGTCGTATTTTTGGTAATTCTTTTTCCAAGGTGTTTCTGATAACTTAGTGCGACACTTCTTGGAGAAATGATCTTTACCACCACATTTATTGCAAAATTTCCCTTTTGCCGGGCATTTATCCTCCCTCGCTAAGTGTCCTGAGTATCCACATCGATGACACTCCGAGTCTCTTGTTTCAAATAATTTCCTCTTCTTTCCATGCTGAGGTTCTTCTATTTTATTCACTTGGGACACAGGCTCCTTGTGATCGGAAAATGATTTTTCTTGATGGCTGACATTTTCAAAGATTTTGGCAACGTTTACAATTTTATCAAGGCTAGCATCTCCTTGTTTGAGTAGTTCTCGGCGTAATGTGGCAGAGTAGCAATTTTCAATTACATGATCTTTGACGTATTCTTCCGTCCTGTCACCAAAACCGCATCGTTCAGCTTGTAGCCGCAACTTCGTAATGAAGGTGTCAAAGCTTTCTCCAGATAGTTGTTTAATTTGACGCAGCAAGTGTCGTTCGTATGTAAGGTTTTGCTTCGGAAGAAAGAACTTATCCAATTTTGCTCCTGATATGCCGTCATGATCGGAGTGTATTGCTCAATATTTGCAAGGGGTCCTCTCATGTCGTTATCCGGTAGGTCTGGCAATGTTTGAAATATTTGCTGCACATTTGGTCCCATAAAGTGCAGCAAAAGATCCCTTTTCCATTCTTCGTCGTTTATTCGACATGCTCGAAGCATATATTCGAATGATCTGCGCCACTTTTTCCATTCTACGCCAACACTTTCCGAGTGCCCTTCATAGTTAAACGGCTGCAGCCCAAGGCCTGGCATTCGTAACATGTCTGCAAGAAATTATAAAGCACAAAGATTTTATAAAATTTACAGTACGTTAGATGGCAGGTGCTGCCATAGGCCATAAAGAATAAATCCAAGCGTTGACGCAAAGCCCGTTTTACTTTTTTTTTCCTCTTTTTTTTCAAACACCGTCCATTTTGTGTTCTATTGGTGAACGTGGTCTTGATCTCGTTATGATCCGAACATGTTCGGACTGGTTCAATAGAATCCACACTTTCTTCCACACACATTCAAGTGTTCGACTCTGCATTGAAGCAAATCGTATTGTTCTCATCCACACTACTGTTACACACACTGCTTAGACTCATCGCCTTCACCGTCTTCTGTATTCCAAGAATATCTGTATTAAAACAATGTTGGCGTCGGTACGATACCTGCTCTTTTCTTCCTTTACTACATTGAAGTAACTAGTTAAACCGACGCTATTTCAATATGAGCAACATGTACAAACTCTTATTTCTGCATTCAAGCTATTGTGTCAGCATTTAAGCCATAGTTTATACCTATAAGTCATCACACCACAATCTCACATACTCACAGCTTTTACGCTAGCGAAAAAGGTTGACACTCACTGCATTTAAGCAACAAATAATATTTTCCTTACTTCCTTTCACATTTGCGCATACCACAGTATAGCCAGCTTACCCATTGAATTTATTTCCATTTTCCTGTTTCGCTTTTTTTTCACCTCGTCGCCAATGTAGTATCGTAGACTCACACAACATAGACCGTTGCTCCTCGTGGTCTTCACACGACTGACTCCTCTTTATTGTTCTCTTCCTTCATTCTCATTCCCAAATAACAAGCCAAGATCACTTGACTAAGGTAGTCCAAAGGTTACAATATTACACTAACTACATATCGCCCAGAAGCAGTGCGAGTAACCGTGTTCCGAAAGTGTTCTTCACACGCTGATTGCTCGCTTGTGAGTTGGCTGGTTGAGTCTTCTTCTATTTCCCAAAAACGTTCCATGAGTTCATGGACTTCATTGACGCTGGTCGAAGCATGGTGAACTGAAATAGACTTGAAGCATGACATGAGCGTACTTACGACTGGCCTAGTGACAATCCATCCAAGTTCGGAATTGACAAGAGTGGGTCGATCTTTCCCGAGATGAATACGTCCTGATGGCTTCATGATGTCGTAGAAGATTTCTGCTCCGATGAGAACGTCAATTTGATCACTGCGTTCGAAATGACGGTCAGCCATGAAGATGTTGCTCGGTATGTTCCACTCAGAAGTTTCGATCGACGAAAAGGGAAGGTTTTCCGTGACCTTCGGTAATACGTACAGTTGAAGATCGGCGAAGTATCGCCCGATCCGCGAACGAAGTTTCGCTCGTATTCTGCATTTTGTTGTTGTACTCGTAGAACTAATACCCGAGATTTTGAGGTTTGTTTTTTCCTTGCGTGATTTGAGTTGCTGGGCTAGGTTTTCAGTAATGAAGCAGGTGTCACTTCCCGAGTCTAGCAGCGCTCGTGCGATGTGTTCTGTGCCCTCGTCGTCAACCAGAATTACTGTGGCAGTGGCCATCAAGGTTATTTTCTGAAGTCCGGACGACGCACATGTGATCGACTCGACGACCGACGACGTAGCTGATGTGGTCGGAGGATCAGGTTCTCGCAAGGTTGGTGAATCAGCGTGCTGTTGCAGCAAAGACGGACATAGCTGGGTGTGATGGCGTTTGCGGCATTTTTTGCAGGTGCTAGATGATTTGCATTCCCGAGCTCGATGTCCAGGACGCAAGCAGTTCAGACAGAGTTGGTGCTTTGTGACAAACTTTTCTTATTCCTGTGAAGATAGTTGGAAAAACTCCGTACACATGTACAGCGGATGGTGTTGAGAACAAAACGCACACTCTCTGATGTTGGATGTGTGAGTGGCGAGGGCACGATGTTTTGTTGGTTTTTCCACTGTAGATGTTGACACTTCTTCCAACACACTAATACGTCTGTAAATGAACGCAACCAGATCCTTGTATGTCTCCACATCCTTTTCCGCAGCGTATTCCTTCCATCCTCGTTTCGTTGTTGAATCCAGTTGGTTGCTAAGCATGTGGATAAGCAGCGTGTCCCATTGAGCGGTAGGTTCACCCAATTCATTTAAGGCACTTACGTTGGCCTCAAAGTTTTCTATCACTTTTCGCAGTTCACTGGCCGATTCTCTTTTGAGCGCAGCATTCTCGAACAATGCATCCACCAGATACTGTTTGACCTTCTTCGGTTCGTTGTAGTGCTTTAAAAGTAGCTGCCATGCGATTTTATAGTTTTGTTCACTGATAGGAATGTTTTGAATAAGCCGTAGTGCTGAGCCGGATAAAGACGTACGCAGATAGTATAATTTCTGTGTGCCTGAATAGTGTGGAGAACCGTTAATCATTGACGCAAATATTGAATGAAAATTCATCCAATCTTTTGGATTGCCGTCAAAACTGGGCAGTTTCATGTCTGGTAGCTTAACTTTCGAGACGGTTAATATTTTCTTTTCGTCATCTTTGATGGAGCACAACAATCTACCTTCCGCCTGGTAAAATGCTTCTTCGACAGTTTGCCGAAGAGCAAAATGCTCTGTTTCTTTGCCATCGTCGAGTGCTAATAACTCATCCTGTATGGTGACGAATCGTTCATACAGTTTTTTCAGGTTGTCCCGACGCGGACACACCTCCGTAGAAGATTTTACCGATTTTTCGGAAAATGTGACTATTGCATATATGGACTGTTTGACTGCATCCAACTGAAGTTTCAACGACTTGATTTTACGCGCTTCCGCCATTCCGTTTGCTTTATATCACGGGTTGAAGGACCAAAAATGACGATATAACTCAGTTAATTTTACGTGTTTTTTCACCAACCTTTATTTAGAGACACCTCTTCTTGAATGTGTGTGTGTGTTGTGTTACAGAGTTCTGACACGGATTAGCGGATCTTATCGACAAGGTGAGACTAGGTTTATAAACGCGCGTTCGTATCTTTCGCATTGTGCGAACACAAGGACAATGACGACTCAGGTTCAGCGCGAGACACGTTTCCCGACACAATCCATCCTAACTCCGTGTTCTGCAGCAGAAGCGTGGAGTTATCGAGTCTGTGGAGTTATTTGCGCCTTGCCGTTTCCACCTAGTGTATGATTCACTCGTGTCTTTGGAACCCCCAATCGTTGAACCAATCTTTCCGTCACAAGATTAATCTGCGAGCCGCCGTCTAGTAGTGCACGTGCCCAATAGTAGACTCCGTTAGCTGTAACGATTTTAACCACAGCGGTTGGTAACAGAATCAGATGATTAGTCTTCATAGAGCTAGCGTTGTTGCCAGTGGAGGGAGTGTGAGCACAGTGGCTCAGCGATGACACTGTTGAGTTGCTGGTTGACGCCACAGCTTCTTCTGCAGGTTGACTATCGCTAACACTATTTGCTGACGAAGAACTATGTAGCATAGTGTGATGCTTTCGACGACACACACGACAAACTCATGATTTGCAGTTACTTCGCTGGTGCGACGCTGCCAAACAGTTAAAACACAAACTATTTTTCTTCGCCAGTTCATACCGCTGGATAACTGATGCCTTCCGGAACACCTCGCACTCGTACGCCGAATGAGCTTTCTTTTGGCAAAACACACATGTAGCTGCCTGTTCGATGTGTGCACTGTATACATGTATACATGCTTCGGTTTGGGTTTTACGGTTGTTGAAGAGATATCCACGTTACGCGGCTGTGTTACTCGAAGAACGTTCGCATGATCACGCAAGAACTGCAAAACCTCCTCGTACTTCGGAACTTCCTGGCTATGATGGTGGGTTTCCCACTGCTTGAGAGTACCCGGATCCAATCTTGCACATAACATATGCGCCAATAACTCGCTCCAACCGTCCGTTTGTACACCGTTTGTCAGATGAAACGAACGAATGGTTCGGTCATTTTTACACTGCCTTCAAAGCTATCGATCAGCGCGATAAGCATGCTATATTCCACTTTCCTAACTGCCGGTGTGTTGAACAATTTGTTGAGATATTTTTTCACGATCAATTTCTTGCTGTCGTATCGTTTCTTCAGAAGCTCCCAAGCGACCACATAATTCGCGTTGGTGATCTCGATGGCTGTTACTAAAGTTTGGGCCTCCTTTGTCAATGCTCCCTTCAAGTATTGCAGTTTATCCACATCTGACAATGAACCGTTTTCATGGATAACGCTGACAAACGCGTCTCGGAAGGGTAGCCATTGTTCGATCTGACCATCGAAGGAAGGTAAGCGGGTATGTGGAAGTTTAACTCGTGCCTTGGTAGCGACTGGTGGTGTCACACTTGAGGACAATTGACGCTCAACATGCAACGCAATATCAGCCGATTACGTCGTAGCCAGCCGATTGGAATGCCACGTTTCGTATTCTGCAGCTAACTTGGACAAACGCGCTGCACAACCCTTTAACAAGGATTCGTCCATGAGCGTAGCATCTTCCAACGTCTGTTCGATTCGTGCCAGCCTATTTTCATAATGCTCGCGCATTCGCTGATCTTGCGATTTTTTGCGATCTGATTTTTGTAGACTTTCGGTCGATCACTGCTGGGAATGGAGCTCGGGTCGATTTCGCCTGCAGGCAGCATTCACATACCTGTTTCAATCCACAGTCTGTAATTTTCATATCAGTGGCAAGCTGCTCCTTGTTGAGTCTCTCAATAGCTGTCCAATCGCGGTGTCCCAACCGCCGGTGCCACTGATGTTGGCAGTTCTCTTCTTCTTCATTTTATCGAGGGGGAAGATCTTCATAGAGAACCAACATCCCAGAAGGGGACGCCTGATCGTATGCAGGAACCGCCACGGTCATGGAACTGCCCGATTTGCATTGAGCACCTACGGACTAAAAGCCCCTCTATCCTCAGAACTGTTGACGGATCGCCGGTAAGGCATTACTTCATCAACAGCCCTTTAGGGTACACCCGGTGTTAAAGACCGAGTCTCCCACGGCAGCGCACTGTGGTCCCTGGCTAGAGGACCAGGCGAAAATAGACGGCTTCACCGCAGCAGCATAACGAAAATGCAATCATTAGCCACAGCAGGTACCATCAGTCGGCTCCTTGGCTATCCGAAGAAAGCTAGTTACCCACTACTAAACAGGCCAGCTCATCTAAAAATTCAATGCAATCAATGAGCTGACCCTTCTAAGCTTCGCGCAAGCTGGCGTTCATTGCGTATTGCACGCTAATGAAGCCTGACCATAACGGTCCTGATACCTCACTATTTGACATCATCTGTGTCGGTACGTTCATAATCCTCGTCGCTTTCTCAACAGCATAGTGAACGTGTTGAGTGTACTCGAAGACAATCATCGAGCACTTCAAACTACGCGATGACTGAATCCTGTGATTACCGACTGTCACAGATGAACACTGCTGACCCCGATGGGAGCTGTTCAGAAAATATTCTGTTTTGGAGGGTGCTAGTTTTACCTGCACTGATTGCATCCATGAAAGTATTACTACAATCGATTCCTCCACAACTCTCTCGATGTCTCGATCTTACTAAGCAACTAACCATTGCGTTTCTTGCTAGCAACATGGCGTTTCGGACACGCGGCGCTAGCCGTGGTGTGTTTCGATGCCATGTCGCCCGTACAATCCAAACAGGCCATCTGGTTGGAGCATTCGCTCCGTTTATGGCCCTCTTGACCGCAGTTCATGCAGAGCTTACTGCGGTCCTCCTTGGTGCAGGCATAACTAAGATGCCCCGTGCACCAACACTTGAAGCATCTTGCCAATCGCCGAGCCTGGCGAAGGTGGCACACACTCCAACCAACTTTAAGCTCACCAGTCTTGGTGAGCTTTTCCGCCTCGGGTACACCCAACTTTAGGAAAGCCGTTTGGGTGCCCGCTTCCCGGCCCTTACGGAGCCGGATCATGCACTCGTCGATGGAGATTGCAGCCTGCTCCTTCAGAGCCTCGGCTATCTCCCCCACTGTTGCGATCTCGTCGAGATCGCGTAGCTCCAACATCTTGGTTGGAGCTAGAGGCCGAATAGTGGCCTTCTCGCACAGCACCTCTGCTATAACGGGCGCAATCGAGTGTGCTGATTCGCCCCGTTTCAGCTCAATCAGCATGTTGCCGTTCTGAGCGCGACGAATCTTGGCAACCCGTTGCCCGACCTGCTTCAGGCTTTCGTCAGTGCGGAGTCCTTTCAGGATCTCCGCATACGACTCCGACTCTTTCGAGGCAACCAGGACAGCTTCTGGTCGCTTGCGCTGCTTATTGCTCTTCTTGGCCTTTTTGGCCTTTTGAGGTGGAGCTGGCTTAGGCTTCTCCAAAGCCTTTCGCGGCTTAACCGCATCCATCTTATTCTGTGCCTGTGCGGCAGAATCCGAACGGCCTTTGGTAGGGGGCTTTGGCTTGCGCCCTTTCTTCGTCTGTGCGACGAACTCATCCTTCTGCTTAAGCGGCGCAGTTGTCTGCACCGCTTCATCCTTAGCGGAGTTGGCCTTCCCCGCTTGCGCCTCTCGCGCTTGTTTCTCCCGAAGGAGATCCTCTAGTAGCGCCAGGACTTTGCGAAGCAGCTTAGGCTTAGCCTCCACCACTTCGTCCTGACGCGCACCATCCACTAAGGCCCGAAACTTGCCAAGGACAGCTGTCGGGCCGTCCTTTTTCGGTTTCTTGGCCTTACGATCCAGACCCATGCTGGCTTTTGTTAAAACCAGCACTTGCTGGATCAAGAACGACGTCGATGCATCATCGTCGCTCTCCACTTCTATTACATCAATGGTTTTGGTATTATCAACTTCCATTCGATAGGGGCCCCAACTCCAGTCCGCTATCTCCGTCCGCTAACTGTAGTCCCTTCACACGATCCCGGGGTTGCCTTTGCATGCAGGGAGATCCCGCGAGGGTTGAAGTGTAGCCTTCATGGGGCTACATATCAATGCCAGATCAGGGTAAAGCAGGGCCTTGGCTCACCTGCACCTACAGTGGCCGGCTGGCTAGACCGGCCGCAGACATCGAGCGCTACTGAAGATTTGCCAAATTTTAACGGGGCGGAGACGGACTCACCATTAATCCTGTCGCCGTTTCAAGGAGGTTTAACCCCCCCTCTAGCCTCTAAGTAATCACACCAGCGTATTAAACAACTCTATATCCGACCGTTCGAACCGCTCCACTTAGTATGCAAACTGGCACGACGGTCCAGCTACACTCCGCCCGGGGCCACGAGGAGGTGGGAGTCGGATTTTCCCGGGCATGTTGGCAGTTCTCTAGATGATCACTTGTTGCTCTCATTGATGACTCAGTCAAACGTAAGTAGTACTGCCCATTGTACCGTGCTCCAGTAGTCACGATGACTCCATGTTCGTCGATGATTTTGCAACCATCGCAATCAAAATGCGTACTCATTCTTTTCTTCGACAAACGATCAACGGAGATCAGGTTTATTTCTAAACCGGGCACATATTTTAGATCACTAAAAGTAATGCGCCGCTCCTTCTGGTTCCCATCAATCACTGTAATAACTGCTTTTCCTTCGCCGAGTACCCTTGTTTTCTCTCCATTTGCGAGCGTTATGAATCCTCCAGCAAATTCTTTTAAATCCGTAAAAATGGTTTTATCGTTACACATATGAGCGCTGGCCCCACTGTCGATAATCCAATTGTTGGTATGCCCGCCATCAACAACAAAAGCCGATCCTGTAATATTACTGAGCACTGTCTTTGCATTTCCATTGTTCTTATTCGCCAATGTTTCAGCTCGTTTTGTTGTTGTATCCTTTTGTCGCTTTTTGCAATTTGCAATAAGATGACCGGGTTTCTTACAAAAATGACAAAGACGTTGCACACGATATTTGTCCTTTTCCGCTGAAGTAAGTGCTTTCTCACTTTGTTTATTAATACCATTTTCTCGCTCGATCTATCTCTGACTTTCATCTGCAATTTTTGATCGCACCAATTCCACGGAAATGTCGTCA
The DNA here is from genome assembly GCF_943734725.1 of Anopheles marshallii. NCBI lineage: Eukaryota > Metazoa > Arthropoda > Insecta > Diptera > Culicidae > Anopheles > Anopheles marshallii. The sequence continues at coordinate 63,749,016 of NC_071326.1, read as the reverse complement.
TCCGATAAGCAATCGAGCACTGTCACTTATGTGTCGTAAGAAACGGGAAGGCTTTGCAGAAACATACAGATTTTTATATCTGAGTCTAGGGACATTCCGGCCCCTCTTAAACGATTGAACAACTCGTCGATCTTGAACAAATGCTGTTCTACGTCACCATTTTCTTCCAAATTCAAGGAACAAAGTTTCTTTAATAAATAAATTTTAACTGAACGCGTTCTCTTTTCGTGATGCTTCCTCAGAGCATTATAAACATCATACGCGGTTTCTTTATTCCTCACCAACGGCAGCTGGCTGTCTTCAATGCATAGGATTATATTCGCCTTAGCGTGCCGATTGTCAGCATTCCAATTAAGATCAGTTTTGTCCGCAGGTTTCGGTGATTTAACCACAACCTCCCAAAGATCCTCACGTTGCAGGAAATTTTCTATTCGAATTTTCCACGTACTCCAGTTTGTGGAATTGAGTTTCGGGAAGGACACCTTGGCATGCGCTATCTTGTTTTTCAGCTGCGTTTGCTATTGCGTTGTACAGTTGTGCTATTGCGTTGCACTATGCTGTGACGTTCTTCTCGGAAGCGCGACCGAGTTCTCTCGCGTTTTTCACATATACACACACACTCGACTCTAACTGGCCGAAAGTAAGAATATTTATGTGAAAAAACTTCGCATTAGCCTCTACCTGGGCCCATAACCTGTTGAATTAAGCTTCAAGAAAACAACAAAACCAACATTCGTTCAGGACGGCCACAGCTTAACTAAACTTTATTCGCTTGTTGGGAAATGATGATTTGATGTAACGTAGTATCCGTTTAGCCTGAGTCCAATGCAGTTCCGTTGGGCAGCTCTGGAACTGACTCATATAATTTACAGCTGCACATAGGTCAGGCTTTTATGTCAATGTTACGTACGTGAGACAACCAATCAACTCTCGATACGGTTTCTCAGTACGTTCAGCTTCTTCTCCCCTTTTCAGGTGTAAACGGTATTCGACACCGATCGACGACGGTTTGCAATCTGCCATGTTGAAACGACGAAGCAGGTTTTCGAGAAAACCTCTCTGAATAATTCGCAGCGTTTTCTCTTCCACATTCTGGTCAATCCTCATACCAAGGAATGCACGCACCTCTTCCATATCCGTCATTTCAAACCTGTTCACCGCATGTACCACCTTCAGCCTACAACTGGCTATCAATAAGTCATCCACGTGCAAAGCAAGGATGACTTGTTTGCTCCCAGAACCCGTTCTTCTTCCAAGAAGACCACATCTCGAGCAACAACGATCTTTTTGCAGTTGGGGTCCCACACTCGATATCCATTATGAGAATAGCCCACAAAGATCCCTTTCCAGGATTTCGAATCCAACTTCTTTCTTCGCTCCTTCGGTATGTGGACGAACACCGTTGAACCGAAAACTCTCATGGTTCGGACATTTGGTTTCTTTCTTTTCCATATTTCATATGGTGTCTTCAGCTCATCAATCGCACTAGCAGGACTACGGATGATCAGAAATGCTGCCGCCTGGATAGCAGCTCCCCAAAACAGTTTGCTGATACCGCTGTCTTCCAACATGGATCGCGCCTTCTCAACAAGAGTGCGGTTCATAGTTCGCTCACGCCGTTCTGCTCGGGAGTATATGGAACTGTCCACTCAACCTGAATGCCTTTACAATCACAAAAACTTCTGAACTTGCGACTGATGTATTTTCCACCATTAACACAACGAAGACGAGAAATACTTGTACGAAACTTTGCACTCACTAGTTGTTGTTAAAAATATTAAAGAGACTTTGAAACATGAGAGTTTCTTTCGTCTCTGGAAAAAAAAAATTAAATAAAAGATATAATAATAATAAAAATAATAAAGATAATAATAATAATAAAAAAATAAAAATAATAATAGGGTGACCGAGTAGACATATGGGGAGCAGGAGACTGCTACGCATATGTCTACTTATTAAGTTGTAAGGTAACTTAAACCCTTATCCTGTGAAAGGCAGACTATCGTAGGAGTAGTCAAATCAAACACAAGTTTCTTTCTTTCCTCTCTGAAATATAAAATAACAGTGTAATAAAGTTTTGGTTATTTTTATAATTTTCTGGGTTTTTTTTTTATTTCCTTACACTTTTCTTCTTTTTTATAATTGCTTATCTAATTTGGTTTTGCGTAAGAATTTAGTTAGTTTTTTTTGAGAATTTGGATCCGGAGAGAGTATTGTATCGATATTGTTGTCCAGTAAGCACTGCGATCTTTCAACATTGTATGCTAAGCAGTCTGTAAGAATATGTCTCACTTTGAGTTGAACCCCACAGGTTTGACATGTCGGAGGAGGATCTTTGCCCAATCGATAACTGTGAGTCAGTCTTGTGTGACCTATTCGCAATCTAGAAAGGATTTGTTGAATTTTGTGGCAAGGATGATCTTCCCAAGGAAGGGTTGACATCTTGATTGACCTTAGAAATCTGTCAAACTCATTTTGCCAACATTTTTGCCATGAATTTGAGAGCTGGAGGTTGTACCATTTGGTTGCATCTCTCTTTGATATCGGATGATGGTTACCATTGTTAGATCTTCGGCCTTCGTTTGCTAGTTTGTCAGCTATCTCATTGCCTGGTATTCCAACGTGACTTGGGATGCAGCAGAATGATATCTTGTGAAGTTTGGAAGATGAATCTATAGCTTGTATGTGGGGATCTTTCGTGCAGCCATGTTCTAGAGCTGTTAGAACACTAGCGCTGTCGGAAAAAATCACATAAGGAGTGTTTTCGTAAGTTTCCTCTTCAACGGCCAGACCAAGGGCAATGGCTTCCGCGGAAAAAATAGAGGTATTATCCGGAAGCTTTATGGCACAGTTGGAGATTTCGGAGTAAATTCCGCATCCTGCAGATTGATTGTGGATAGAGCCGTCCGTGTAAATTTTTTTGTGGTTAGCGTATTGGTTGTGTAAATGGTTTGAGAAAATTTGAAAAATTTGTTGGGAATTGTGCCGAGGGTGTTTATGTATGAACCAATCAATCTTAGGCTGAGTTTGGTTCCACGGGCGGTCGGTAGTTCTAGGAAGTTTAAGAATTTTGGGGAGATGAAGTCCGGTTAGATTGAAAAAAGCTGTATTGGCTCGTTGTATAAGGGGAACTGAATGAAGATCTTTTTCGATGCAACGAAGTCCTGAGTTAACTAGGTGTTGTGTTATATGGTAAGAGAAAGGAAGCTGTCCACTTTCGCATAATAGCGAGTTGATGGGGCAAGTAATGAAAGCTCCTGAGGAATATCTCAGGGCTGTGTGGTATACTGGAGCTAGAAATTTAGTAAACCTTTCTTCTTCTAGTGAGAGAATTTCGGTACCATATAGGATTTTGGATAAAAGCCAACAGTTTAGTAGGCGGAGGAGTATAGATCTGGAAGCTCTGAATCGTCCACATCCTAGTATTTTGAATAAATTTATACTAGTTTTAACAGTTCGTTTGATATTTTTAAAATGTGGATGAAAAGAAAGATTAGAATCAAATGTGATACCTAAGATTTTTGCTTGTCTGGTTTTTGGTATTATTGTATTGTTGTAAGTGATAGGTTTGGTTTTATCCGATTTGTTTTTATGATGATTTTTATTAACGCGTAGAATTTTGCATTTATCTGTGGATACCTGGAAACCTGTTCGTCGACACCACTGTTTTAGTTTATTAATCCCTAACTGTAGTTGGTTGCTGGATTCTAGACCTTTGGAAGCGGAAGTTATAAGAACAATATCATCTGCATAAATCAGGGGTGTAATGAAGGGAGGAATTGAAAGGAATAAGGATTGGATGCAAATTAGAAAAAGGGTGGGAGATAGTATAGCACCCTGCGGGAATCCGTTTTCTAACGTGTATTGTTGTGATGAATAAGATCCTATAATGACGGAAAATGTACGGTTGGATAAAAAGTTGGCAATAAATTTCGGTAACTGACCCCTAAATTGCCAGTTGTCAAGTTGTTTTAATATTGAATGGCGCCATGTAAGATCATACGCTTTTGCAAGGTCCATAATTGCAATATCTGAAACCGAATTCTTCTTGTTGGCATTTGTGAGCGTTTTCTCGAGATTCGCGAAGTATGTTTCTGCACCGTAGCCTTTACGAAAAGCATGTTGGTTAGTATGTAGAAGTTGTCTGTTTTCTAATTCATGGCAAATTCTTCTGTTGACCATTTTCTCTAGGATTTTAGCTATACAATTTATTAGTGAGATAGGCCGATAACTATCAACTTCATGAGGATTTTTGTTGGTTTTTGGTATTGGGATTGTGAAGCAACTTTTCCAGTGTTCTGGAATTTTTCCGGACTCCCATATTTTGTTATATAATTGTAGGAGATACTCTAGGGCACAGACTGGTAAGTGTTGTAGTAATGGATAACCGATGCCATCAGGGCCAGCGGATTTCCCCCGACATTTTTTTAGAGCAAATTGGAGTTCCCTAATGGAGAAAGGTTTATTATATTCGTAGGTGCGGGATGTATCGAAAGACGGTGTTTTAAATTTAACGGATGTTTTATATTTCAAAAAATCAGGATGATAGCTGTTGTTTGAAGAGATAGACTTGAAATGTTTGGCAAAGGCCTCGGCTATTTCAACTGGATCAGTTACGGGATTTTGGGAATTTAAAATAGGAATGGTTGGTTTGGATGTCTTTCCACCTAATTGTTTGACTTTTCTCCATAGATCCTTTGAAGAGATTGTAGGGTTGATATCTTTGGTGAATTTTTCCCATGTTAGCTCCTTCGCTCGTTTGATAGTATTTTTTGCAATCAGGTTAGCTTCCTTAAAATGTTCCACTAGATTGTTTGTCGACACTGTATTATTTCCATTTTTACGGTGTTTACATAATTTACGAAGACATTTCCTTCTATTTTTTATTGCTGCTGCAACTTCCTTGTTCCACCATGGCGCAAATTTTTTTGGAGGTATGCCACTTGTTTGAGGAATGCTGTGTTGTGCTGCCTCTTGTATTATTTCTATCAATCTTCCCTCACTTACATTCATGGCATTCCAAGGGACATTTTCTAGAAATCTATTGAACTCAGACCAGTTAGCTTCCTCATATTTCCATCGAGGTCTATTAATAATTTGAGAACTTATATTTGGCACTGCATTTATTTGAACTATAAAAAGAAAGTGATCGCTACCATGTAAGTCGTTAGTAGAAATGAGCGAGAAATTTGGAGCTATGGAAGAAGAAATAACGCAGTGGTCTATTGAGGAACTATGCCCAGAGTCTGGAGCGATACGTGTTGGAAAATCATGACTAAGTGCGTAAGCTTGGTTGATAGTCAGAATATCTTCTATATCTGTACCACGTGAAGTAGTAGTGTGACATCCCCATTCTTTATGTTGTGCATTAAAGTCCCCTATATTAAGATAGGCGATGGTATTTGGTAAAAGATTTTTTGAAATTCGGTACTAATGTCGCTTTTTGAATTGGGAGAGATGTAGGTGCAAACTATGTGGATATTGACAGGAGTTTTGATATGAATACAGAGTGAGGGAGTAGTGGTGTTTGTGGGTACCTGTTTAAATGGGACATTTTTTTGAATTCCTATGGCAATGCTGTGATGAGTAATAGGAGATTTTTTTGCAATCCAATTATAGTTGTTGAGAGGAGAATGTGTCAACAAATAGTCGGAGATGTGAGATTCTTGTAATGTTATGATTTCTGGATTGTATTTATATAGTAGAAGTTTCAGTTCGTCGATATTTTTAGTAAAGCTACGAATATTCCAATTAAGGATAAAATTTATTTTTGAGTGTGGATTACTGTCGTTAGCGATTCTTTGTCTTGTAGACGGCACGGCGAAAAATAAAGGAATAATTATTGTCAACATCATATTGAAATATTCGATAAAACCTATTGAGTGCACACAATTATTTTTTAGCTTTTTTCTTAGTTTTCTTGGATAGTGTTGGCTCTTCGAATGACTCTTCGCTAAGCGAGCGTGGATGTTTGGAAGCCGTGATTGTATTGGTATTATCTGTGGTAGTTTTGTTTGTGTTTGTATTCGTAAATTCAATGTCCGAAGAATTGTCTTCAGAAACCGAAGCTTCAGTTTTGGCGGTTAGTTGTGCAATTGTGTGAGTGAGGCTTTCTATTTGTGCCTGTAGTTTGTTTACTGTCTGGGTGAGTTGTTCTATTATTTTGTCTTTGGGGTCAGGGATCTGAGCTGTGGTCAGCCTTTGTTGTACAACACTAGCTGCTGTTTCCCGGTTGTATTTTTGGAGGGATTCCTGAATGTTGCGGGCTTCACGGAAAGTACAGTTACGGTCGATTTTTATCTTTATTAGTTCTGTCTCTTTCTGATAGTATGGGCATTTAAGATCAAAAGCGTTGTGTGGGTTTTTGCAATTTATGCAAGTGGTAATTTCTGTGCACGTTTCGTGGAAATTTCCTCCACAGTTTGAGCACGCCTGATTGCTTTTACAGAATTTTTTTGTATGGCCGAATTTTAGACAGTTATTGCAGCGCATTGGACGTGGATAGTAGATACGTGTCTGAACACATTCCATTCCGATGAAAATGTATTCTGGTATCTTAACAGCTTGCATTGTGACTACATAGGAATTTGTTGGTAATGAATGCCCATTTGACAGTTTTTTGAAGCGGTAGATGTCGGTAATGTTGTCAATTTCCAGGTTCTTTTTAATTTCATCAGTGGACATATCAGATATCGAGCTACATGAGAATACGAACTTCACTGAGTTAGGGTAGCATGAAGTTCAATTGATATTTTTTCGCCAGTCACAGGCGCGCTCACTTTTTGCAGGTCATGAAATGTTTTTTCCGATCGAGTTTCGATCATATATGTGTGTGCGTCAATCGCATGGCCACTTTCGACTTTACCTTTGGCACGTTTTATTGTGTCACTTAAGATCCACGGGTTTTTGGGGAGCGGTTTGCCCTCCAGAGACCGTAGAACCAAATATCGTTTTTCCCCGAATTCGTTATTTTTGTCCATGTATTCTGGGAGAGTCCTATCTCTTTTCTCCCTTACATCCTCTCTCTGACGACTGACCTTACATCCCTCTCTAATTCCAAACTTGCAATGACATAGTCATCATCCGGCTTATCGTGCTTATTTATCAGTCTTGATATTATGTCGGCATTGCCAAACATCTCTGTGGACACATATTCGATATCAAAATCATACATTAATAGCGTTAGGGCGAAACGTTGTATTCGGTTAGCCGTATAAACAGGGATGCCTTTCTTGTTACCAAATATCCGCAATAAGGGTCTGTGATCTGTCTGAAGGCGAAAATGTCTACCGAATATCATTTTATGAAACTTCGTGACGGCGAAGATGATGGCTAAGCCTTCCCTGTCAATCTGGCTATACTTTTGTTCCGCTATTGTGAGGGATCTTGACGCGTGCTGAACAACTTTGATAGTACCATCAGATAACTTGTGACTCAACGTTGCTCCCAGACCGACGCTAGACGCATCAGCTGATACCACTATTTCGAGTCGTGGATCGTAGTGAGTTAATAAGAGGTTTGAAGACAATATTGATTTGAACTTTTCAAAAACGTTTTTGCATTGTGCTGACCAAGCAAACCCTTTCCCTTCTTTTAATAAAGCATCTAGCGGGTATCGTAAGTTGCGTAAATTCGGTATGAAACGGCCATAGTAATTGATTGCTCCGAGGAATAACCTAACCTCGCTGTCATCGGATGGTGGAGGCAGATTGGCTATAGCCTCAATTTTTGCTGGATCGGGTCTAATGCCGTTACTATCTATGATATGCTCTAGATATTTGATCTGCTTCTTATTGAAAGAGCATTTCTCTACGCGGATTGTAAAACCGTAATCCTGTATGCGATTGAGCGTTTGATTAAGAACTTCGTCATGTTCCTTCTGATTCCTACCTCCGACAATGATGTCGTCCATATAACTCGAGACTCCACGTATGCCAACAAGCATCTTGTCCATAAGCTGTTGAAATGCAGCTGGAGCTATCTTGATCCCCGGTGGCAGTCTGTTGTAGGAATACAGCCCTTTGTGTGTGTTAATGGTCAGGTGGCTTCGACTCTGCTCATCGATTTCAACCTGAAGAAAAGCATCCGATAAGTCAATTTGTGTGAAGTGAGTACAATTACCTAGCTTGGCGAATATGTCTGCTGGTAATGGAAGCGGGTACTCCTGGGGGTGCAAGGCTCCATTAAGTCCGGTCGAATAATCTCCACAGATTCTTATTTGACCGTTTGCCTTGCGTACAACGACTATAGGTGCGGCCCAATCGGAATAGTCAACCGGTGTTATAACTCCCAACTCCTGCAACCTGTCAAGCTCCTTATCAACCGCATCCAACATTGCGTACGCAACCGGACGCTTTGGACAGAAAACCGGACGACGATGCTCCTTTAGTTGCAGAGTAACGCTTCCCTTTGTGCAAAGGCCCATTCCAACTCCGAAAAGCTTAGGAAAACGCTGTTGTAACTCCTTGAATGATGATGTGTAGACGGCATTGCATATCTGGTCAATAGGCACTGACCACAATGAGAATGCCTCGACCAGATCCGTACCTAGCAGTCTCAAATTTGCCTCAGAGACATAAATAGTTCCTGATCGTTGCTTTTCTCCAATGATGATGTTTGCTCGAAATTCGCCAATGATGGGTAATATTCCTCCTGAAGCAGTTTTAGCGTCCACTGATGGCGCTGATAGAGATGGTCTTCCATACGCTTTTGCCGATGACTGTTATGTCGGAAGCGGTATCTAACTGCAGTTGTAGACTCATACCATTAATGTTGAGTGGCACATATTTCCTTCTCTGACGGACGTTTTGCACATTAACTGTAACCGTTCTGGTGTTGGTTTGTCTTCGACGAAAATGCGCTTTATAATTGTTGGTGCTTGCAAAACCAGTCTTTGTTTTGCAAAACCCTTCCTTGTGGCCTACGTTTCCACATTTTGTGCACTTATGGGAACGATACGTACATTCACGAGACCAATGTAATGATCCGCACAGCCAACAGGGATTGCTAGGTTTTATAGAGGGTGAAGGTTTGGCAGATGTATGGTGACGATGATGCTGGAAACGTCTTCCTCTATGCTGCACTGCGTTTACTTGCTCAGTCGTCTCACGCACGATCATAGCGCTGTCGTGTTTCAGATTGATGATGCGCTGGCATTCCTTTGTGACTTGCTCCATTGTAATTTCCCGACGATCCTCGATTTTGGCTAGCAATCTTTGTCGAATTTCCACATCTTTTTCGTCCTTAATTCCGCAGATGAACACGAGGCATTTCAGCTGCTCCTCTGTCAATTTTCCCAACTCAAAGTTGACCACACCTCGATTTACACGGCAAGCATACGCCAAGTAGTCCTCTGATCCTTCTTTGCGCGTGTTCAGGCATTTATATCGTTTATGTAATAGGGATTCCTTTGTGCCGAACAAATCTGTGAGCTTGACGACCGTATCTAAAAACGAAAAATCTCGTGCGTGTTTAGGTAAAATAAAATTTGCATACCGGTCGAGCTCGAGGGTTCCTAGATTGCGCATAAGAAAACGGACTTTTGCTTCGTCACTTAAGCGGGCTGCATCTCTCTCGAAGCGATCTTCGTAACGCCTATACCAAGCGGCAAATGTGGTTCCAGCTTCAGCATCATACTTGAATTCCTTCATATGACTGCAGAGCGAATCCAGAATTTGTTCTGGCGATGAAAAAGGATTTTGGCTTGACCCTTGCTGTTGCATCAATTGCGCCAAAATATTCTGCTACTGGGTCATTTGCTGCTGCATCAGTTGGAAAATTTGTACCATCGATATATTTTCCGGCGGCGGCAATTGCGGCGTTAGTGATGGAGGATGTTGCAATGGCGGGTCCCCGGAACCATTTTGTGGTAGGTGCGTTGCGGTCGATGGATGGACACTAAAAACTCCACTAGCGCGTCTCTCTTCATTAAGTTCATTTTTTTTATGACGTCTTCACAACACTGAACAAATAAAAACTACACACGAACTTTTGGCTCAACCCAATGATGAGGAGCTTACGATTATGGCCTCGCAAAAATGTTCCTGCACTCGATGATGAGGCGATTTTTTTTTTATATATATATAGGCCCGATTCGACTCAATGATGAGGAACTTTAAATAATCCTCGTCGCCACTTTTATGTTCTTTCGTCAGTTGAACACAAATTTAAGTAAAGTCGCAAACATTTGTTATTTACACCTTTAATTAAAATAAAGAACTAACATAAAACCTGAGCCTAGCCTAACCGCACCCACCCTGCTGATCGCTTGCCTGCTTGTCGCCGTGTGTGCTCATCCGCACACGCGATCGTGAATATGGCTGCGCCCTGACGTCGCACGTGGACCGATGACAGCCTAACGTCTGACGGTTGTCAATTGTAGCGACAACCCAGAGTGGCATGTCGCGCGACGTTCTGTCCACAACATCGATGATGATTTGCACTAGATCCTCTACGGTTATTGTTGGAATTAATGGAAAACTTCACGTCAAGTTGATTTAGCTTTTAAACAGAACCGTGAATTTATTGAGCCTTCTTGTTTGCGACAGGACGCTTCTTCTCTAGGTTGGACAGAACTACACTGAACTGTATTTTGACAACTGTCAAGGGGTAGGAATATTGCATATATCAACACTCCTTATGTTTGATGGCACCCAATGGTTTAGTCAACACGTCGGCAGCCATGTCCTCAGTCGGACAATACTCCAGCTGAAGAAGTCCCCGATCGCACAATTCCTTGACGAAGAACTCGCGCGTTTCAATATGCTTCGAACGACGACTTGTACGCTCAGAACCTACGAACTTGATGCAACTCTGGTTGTCCTCTTCCATCACAGTAGGTTGCTCCTGATGTTCGCCTATTTGTTCCAGTAAACCTCGAAGCCATACTAGCTCTTGACTCGCTTCACTCAGAGCCACATATTCCGACTCCATCGATGACAATGCAACACATGTTTGCTTGCGACTTGCCCACGATACAGCTCCTCCTCCATAACAGAAAACGAATCCGGAAGTAGACTGTAGTGTACATAGCGCCATCTGTGTGTCAAACTCAGGTATCAAACGCAGGTATCAAACGCATATAAAAACGCACACTCACACATCGATAATGTTGATTAGAAAACGTAAGTTAGAGATGAGATAGGTATCGGATCGGATGCACCGATCTGCTAGGACACTCACATTCCTGACCTGGAGCGATACACTACGGAACCGAATAAATTGTATAAGTATCGACACAACCAACAAGTGGTGACCCCGACGTGATCGGTACAAGTAAAATACAAAAGTGAACCGTTTTCATCGCCGGCACATGAACGAGTGCAACGCACCTTTATTCTATTCCGGGTGTTAATAAAAGAGCACAAACAATACCCGTGGGTACAAGCAGTAAAGACGGATAGTGAGACATGTGTGTGAAAGGGTGTATAACGTGAGTGCAATGTGAAAGCCGTCCGTAAAAAAAATCGCGAATACACGTCGGATTGACGCAACCACGAGGTCCGGCCATCGCGAATACACGTCGGATTGACGCTACCACGAGGTCCGGCCATCGCGAATACACGTCGGATTGACGCTACCACGAGGTCCGGCCATCGCGAATACACGTCGGATTGACGCAACCACGAGGTCCGGCCATCGCGAATACACGTCGGATTGACGCTACCACGAGGTCCGGCCATCGCGAATACACGTCGGATTGACGCAACCACGAGGTCCGGCCATCGCGAATACACGTCGGACGGACGCTACTACGAGGTCCAGCCATCGCGAATACGTCGGAAGGACACACCCACAAGTATTCGGTTATTCCTCGGATATTCGTCGGACGGGCAAAAATCACGATCACCGCCGTCGCAGAGATACGTTGGACGGACGTAGCCTAGCGGGACAACAACCACGAGGTCTGGCTATCGCGAAAATACGTCGGACGGACGTAGTCACGCGAACGATCGTCGCAAATATACGTCGCACGGACGTTGGCACACGGGACCGCCATCGCAAAAACTCGTCGGATGGACGTTGCCATCCCGATCGGCTATCGCAAACATTCGTGGGGCGGACGTTACCACGCGGGACGGCCATCGCATTAATTCCGCAGCTAAGCAATTTTAATTTTTTTCACTTATCCTTAAAACATTTTTTTCCTTTGTCATTTTTTTCTTTTTCTCAAAATATTTAACACTCTTATTAGCAAGGGTTAGTTAGGTTTATTACTTCCATTCACATTCACACAATGAAAGATTCTCAATTAATCCTTCAATTATTAGATAATTAGATTATAAGATACAGTAAGAGTAGGTTTTATTTCAGTGAAGTGTGCATTTTGATTTCCGTTTGAAATTTTTTTATTCTCGTTATGACTGAAGAAAGTAGTAAAACTTCTGTAGCCGTCAGTGGGGAAACATCCAAAGCGCCGGGCGCTGGATGTTATGATGCATTTAAATCGTCTAACCCTCCACCAGCGATTGAAAAAATTTCAACAAAGCTTCCAGAATTCTGGGAGGATGCTCCGGACGTTTGGTTTGCCCAGGCAGAGGCGGAGTTTGAGGTTTCAAAAATTGTTCGAGAAAGAACGAAATACTCATATTTGTTGGGTGCCTTGCCTAAACAAATATTGGTGAAAGTGATTGACATTATTAAAAGTCCCGACACAGAACTGCCATATACCACTCTTAAAAATCACATCCTAAATAGAGTGACACAGAGTGAAGAAGCAAGATTAACCAAATTGCTTTATCATGTAGAAATTGGCGACAGAAAACCATCCGATTTATTTCGCCATATGGTGCAGTTAGCGGGAAATTCAGGGATGGTAGGATCAGCTCTCATACAGAAACTATGGAAATCAAGATTGCCAAAAGCAATTGAAACAACACTGATCGCAGTTGATACCAAAGAGCAAGAAGAACAACTGAGGATCGCGGATAGATTGTGGGAATGTTCCCAGTCTGGAGATGTGTCCGAAGTAAAAAATAGGGCTACCTCCGAAAACAATTCTGAAAATTCTACAGCTATTCTTAGAGCCGAGATCCGTGAACTTCGAGAGGCGGTAAAAAGACTAACAACCAGAGAACGAGGTAGAAGTACGTCACGATTTCATGATAATCGAACTAGGACACAGTCTAAACCTCCTCGGTCAAATTCACGGCCACGCATGTGTTGGTATCATTTCAGATTTGGTAAAGATGCCGAAAAGTGCACAGAACCGTGCACATTCAACAATGAAAATAAAAAAAACTAACCAACTCGCAGGAACTAGCGGATGTTCCGCGAGATCATGTTAACTTCTCGCCACGACTATTCGTCGAGGATGAAACGTCGAAGTTAACATTCCTGGTAGACACAGGAGCTGACGTGTCAGTTATTCCGCACACCTTGATAGGAAAAGCATTGCACAAAACTGAGGCATTGCTCACGGCAGCCAACGGAAGTTCCATCGCAACATATGGCACAATGCTGCTAAGAGTGAGCCTCGGACTACGACGTGTTTTCAACCATATTTTTATGGTAGCAGCAGTTAATCGCCCTATACTGGGAGCTGACTTTTTGTTTCGAAACGACTTATTGGTAGACCTTAAACGTCGCCGTCTAGTAGATTCATCCACTCAAATAACGGCGAGAGGTACAATTGCACAAGTCGATACGCCGACACCAAAACACTTTTCACATAAACAAACAGATTTCACAAAGGTATTGGAAGAATTTCCATCCTTACTTAAACCTCCCGATTATAACGAACCGGTCCGCCATTCGGTACAGCATTACATAGAAACCAAAGGAACCCTTCCTTTTGCGAAACCTCGGCTTCTAGACCCAAAGAAACTGAAGATCGCACAGGCAGAATTCCAACAAATGTTGGAACTAGGGATATGCCGTGTGTCATCATCTCCTGTTTCATCGCCACTACACATGGTGCCTAAACCAGATCAGGATTGGCGACCGTGTGGTGACTATCGGCGACTCAATGCAATCACTACTCCGGATCGCTATCCGATACCCCACGTTCAGGACTTTACAATGAACCTGAATGGTTGCAAATTTTTCTCAAAGCTGGACATCATCAGAGCATACCACCTGATTCCGGTTGCCGAAGAGGACATCCACAAAACGGCTATAACTACACCGTTTGGATTGTTCGAATTTGTTAGGATGCCTTTCGGGCTTAGGAACGCTGGACAGACTTTTCAACGTTTCATGAACACTATCTTCAGGGACCTAGAGTTCGTTTTTATCTATATAGACGACATTCTAATTGCCAGTCCATCAAAAGAAGAACATATGGAACATCTTCGGATAGTATTAAAACGTCTATCCACAAACGGAGTGAAAATAAAATCTAGTAAGTGCAGTCTCGGAGTAAACGAGATAGATTTTCTCAGCCACCGCATAACAGCTGAGGGAATCACTCCATGTCCGGGCAAGGTAATTGCAATTCGAAATTTTCCTACTCCGAATTCAGTTAAACAAGCTCAACGTATAGTCGGAATGGTGAACTATTACCATCGGTTTATTAAGAATGTTTCAGGAAAACTGCGTCCTATTCATCAACTAATAGCTGAGCACAGCAACAAGAAAAAGAAAAAGGATTTCGTATGGTCAGATGAATGCGAGCAAGCATTGCAATCAATAAAAAGCGACTTAGAAACCACAACATTGTTGGCCCATCCCAACAGTGATGCTGAGCTATCGGTCACAACGGATGCCTCAAACTATGCTGTGGGAGCAGTTTTGGAACAAACAGCTGATGGAAAAAGAGTGCCTTTAGCGTTTTTTTCAAAAACATTAACGCCAACGGAAACAAGGTACTCGACATTCGATCGCGAACTACTTGCGATAGTTCTTGCCATTAAACAATTTAAACATTTCCTTGAAGGACGCATTTTTACGGTATTTACGGATCATAAACCGTTGACTTCTGCTCTAACTTCAAAAACTGAGAAGTCACCGCGCCAAAGCCGGCAGCTAGATTTTATTTCTCAATACACTGCCGATATTCGGTACATTGCGGGGGATAGCAACGTAATAGCCGACGCGCTTTCGCGGATAGGAGAGACAGAAGCAATCACAAATACCTACGGAAATTTTTCGAAGGAGCAGGAAAAAGATGAGCAACTAGTGAAACTTATGAATAACACAGAAGACAAGAACACAAAATTCAGATTAGAACGACTAACCTTGCATAACACAGACTTAGTGTTCGAGTCTTCAACGGGGACTAACCGATTGTATGTTCCATCAACTCTTAGGAGACAAACTTTCGAGAGCCTCCATAATTTGGCACATCCGGGCATACGCGCCTCACGCAAGCTAGTAACGGATAGATTTTTCTGGCCGTCTATGAAAAAAGACATTGGAAATTGGACACGTTGCTGTCAAGGATGCCAAAAAGCTAAAGTAGTTCGACACATAAAATTTCCAATCGAAGAATTTAAAACAACAAAGGGAAGATTCGAGCATATACACATGGACCTCGTTGGACCATTGCCGCCGTCAGAAAACATGACATACCTGCTTACCATAGTCGATAGATTCACAAGGTGGCCAGAGTGTTACCCAATAAACGACATAACCGCATCTACAGTAGCTAGGAAATTCGTTGACGAATACATGTCACGTTTTGGCTGCCCAGCAGTTATTACCACCGACAGAGGAAGGCAATTCACATCGAAGCTATTCGACGAATTAACTCGTATATTGGGAGTACACCATATAAAAACAACGGCATACCACCCTCAATCTAACGGGATGGTAGAGCGTTTCCACCGACATCTGAAGGAAGCACTAAAGGCAAATGGAAATACCACACATTGGACGAAATGCTTGCCTTTGATTCTTTTAGGGATTAGAGTAGCTTTCAAAGAGGACCTTAAAGGTACACCAGCCGAAATGGTTTACGGCCAAAACCTTAGGTTACCTTCAGAAATATTTATCCCTTCTAAAGATGGAAACTTCACAGATCACACCGAATTCATTAAAGATTTGAAAGAGAGTTTCAAATCAATACAACCGAAGGCTCCAAGACATGATAATCAATCCAGGTTTTACGTTCCAAAGTCCATAGAGGATTGCAGACAGGTTTATGTACGGGTAGATAAAGTAAGAACAGGATTAACTGCACCATACGAGGGACCATATGATGTGATACGACGATTTCGAAAATATTACATCGTGAAAATCAATGAAAAAAATGAATCTATTTCTGTCGACCGCCTTAAACCAGCTTTCGAATCTGTAGAAAACTCAAACAACGCAACGCCACAAACCTCGGGTACGAAGGGTAATTCCAGAAAAAAGACAGTACGTTTCAGAGAATAACAAGAGTCCGCGTTTCGCGTTTGACTGCCTCATTCAAATCGTGACTGAGTCACTGGGGGAGGGTCATGTAGTGTACATAGCGCCATCTGTGTGTCAAACTCAGGTATCAAACGCAGGTATCAAACGCATATAAAAACGCACACTCACACATCGATAATGTTGATTAGAAAACGTAAGTTAGAGATGAGATAGGTATCGGATCGGATGCACCGATCTGCTAGGACACTCACATTCCTGACCTGGAGCGATACACTACGGAACCGAATAAATTGTATAAGTATCGACACAACCAACAAGACTTTCTAGTTTTGACGTCATTAGCCCAATCAGCGTCGGTGTAACCGATTAGAATTCCGTCGTTTTCATTGTAGGTTAGCTTCCAGTCCTGTGTCGCCTTGAGATAGCGTACAACACGTTTAGCAGCCACGTAATCCGCCTGTGTAGGAGCTTCCACCTTTCGGCCCAATATCGTAGCACTGAAAGCAATATCTGGTCTAGCACATACAGCTATATACAGAAGAGCACCAACGAGACTCCTATACTTTGTTCCATCAGGCATAACCGTTTCTTTATCTTCCAACTTAGTGAATCCAAGCTCCACTGGAGATTTAGCTCCTTTTGCATCCTGAAGCCCAAACTTCTCCGCAATGCGGTTGATATATCCATTTAGACAAATGCTGTAGTTTCCATTATCGCATTTAATCTCCATACCCAAGAAGTATGTCAGGTCTCCTAAGTTGGTGATTTCAAATCGATGTTTTAGTTCAGCATATACTTTCTCGATCAATCTTTGCTCTTCACAAGCGACCATTATGTCATCGACATAAATCAACAGGTATATTCTTTTACCATTTTCTTCTTTCATGTAAAGGTCAGCCTTACTTTGATTGAAACCCATCTGCAGCATTACCTCGTTGAGCTTACGATTCCAACAACGTGCAGACTGTCGTAGACCATATATGCTTCGTTTCAATCGACAGACATAATTTTCTTTTCCTTTTACTTCATACCCAGGAGGTTGCTTCATGTATAACGTCTCATCAATTTCGCCATACAAATACGCTGTTTTTACGTCAAAGTGTTTCAACTTCATTTTTCTCTGAGAAGCCAGAACTAGCAAAACTCGAAATGTGGTGTAGCTTGTAACAGGTGCAAATATTTCATTGTAGTCCTCGCCGTACTGTTGTGTAAAGCCCTGTGCAACAAGCCGCGCTTTGTACTTTACCACATTTCCGCTGGCATCGCGTTTCAACTTGAATACCCATTTGCTCCCGACTGGCTTCTTTCCTTCCGGCAACTTTACTAGATCCCAAGTACCGTTTTTGTAGTGGGAATTCAGCTCATCCAGTATTGCATGGGACCATTCCGATTTCACCGAGCTAGACATTGCTTCTTTCAAGTTTCGTGGTTCATCAGTTTCAGCATAAACAATGTTGATTTTTTCCAACAATCGCTTCGGCGGTATACCCTTTGTTGACCTTGTTGAACGACGAACAATTTCTGCCCCTGAAGAATCTGCGAAACTATCGCCTTCAGAAGCGCTATCAAACTGCGCTGATACATCCGAATCTTTTTCCCTTTCTTCGTGCAATTCATCAACTGTTGCTGAATCCACCCTTGTTTCGTCTGATGTGTGTGTCAGATTCAACGAAACAATCACTTCCTTCGAAGCTGTTATTTTGTCGGAACAAGATCCACCTTTCGTTTCAGCTCTATCAACCAGTTCAAGGAACCGCGCGTCCCTACTGATTGTCACCTTGTTCGTAGTTGTATCAAGGAATCTGTACGCTTTCCGATCTTCACAATAGCCAACGAAGATAAGTTCCTTACTTTTGAAATCAAGCTTTCGTCGCTTTTCATCAGGCGCCACCAGTTCTCAAAAGGCGTGATGCTAACCGCAGACGTTGGCAAAAAATTTTGCAAGTAATTTGCTGTAGTAACTGCTTCTCCCCAATACTTCTTCGCTAATCCGGATTCCGACAAGAGACATCGCGTCATTTCGACCAAAGAGCGATTCTTCCTTTCTGCAATCCCGTTTTGTTGCGGACTATACGGGGCCGTTTGCTACAGCAGTATTCCTTTACTTGCCAAGAACTTTTTCAGTCGTGCACAGGAATATTCACCCCCACCATCTGCCCGAATGACTTTGGGTGATTTTCCAAACTGGTTCTGCATCATGTTGACATATTCAGCTATCTTGTCAGCAGCTTCCGACTTATTGGACAACAAATACAATACACAGTAGCGGCTAAAATCGTCAACCATGGTCATGAAGTAACGCCTTCCCCGAGGTGTTTCAGCTTCCAATGGTCCACACAGGTCAGTATGAACTAGATCTCCCACAGCGCTGGATCTCGATGTCGAAGCTTTTGGGAATGATGATCGAGCCATTTTCCCCTCGAAGCATGCAACGCATTCCGAGTCAACCGAGCATTTACGTAGATCCAATCCAACTCCCAAATTATCTTGCACGATTTTGTTCACTATCATGTGATCCCTGTGACCCAAGCGACGATGCCACACATGGATACAATTGTGGGTATGTCCTGCCGTCGTTACAAGCGCTCGTTGCACACCAGGTTTCAGGTGATAAAGATTATCGCTGCGTTGTCCTAAAACCAAAATTTTACCGTCTTTACTTACGTCACAGCCATTTTTATAGAACGTTACAACACATCCTTCATCGCACAGCTTACTCACGGACAGAAGGTTTCCTGTTAACTCGGGGACATGATATACCTGTTTCAGATTTACAAGAATATCCTTACCAAACTCCTTTTTCGACAAAAATTTGGTAGATCCAAGCCCTGTTGCTGTGATTTTCTTTCCAACAGCCAGACCAATGTATGTAGTTGTTTCACAGATTTTGTCAAGAATCGATGCGTTGCTGGTCATGTGCGATGTAGCTCCTGAGTCAAGGAACCAAAGTGCAGCACAGTCGTCTCGTATCAAACCAGCTTCCAAACACACCTCTTCTCCTTTTAAATCCGCAACCACCAAATGCGCCTCCTGATTTTGAAACCTTCCTGCAGCCCGACTGTTATCCTCCGTCCGTTTGCCTCGTCGATCGTTTTCCAACTTACGGCAATCGCGACGAAAATGCCCTTCCTTATTGCAGTAGTGGCACACTTTTTCTTTCTTCTTTTGCTCAGCCAGTTTTGGTTTCGCTCCTACCTTTAAGGCTTGCTCGCCGTTACCACTGGCACCTCGCCTTTCCACCCTCTTCCGCCACTCGTCAAGAAGCTTTCCTTTGACGAATTGTAGGTTCAAATCTTCTTCGGGTCTGCTTTCAAGAGCGGTGATAAGGCTGTCATAGGACTCATGCAGACAGGACAAAATAATAGCCACCAGCCAATAGTCCTTGAGTGGGTCCCCCATGCTCGAGAGACGATTCGAAAGCTGCGCCATTTCGGCGAGATGTTCAGCCATGTTGCCGTTCTCTGTCAGTTGCAGCCGAATCAGCTTTCGCAGGACATGTATTTTTGTCGAAAGTGTCGAGCGCGCATGATGCTTTCTTAACGCTTCCCACATTTCACGAGCAGTTGTGGAACGGATGACGTGACAAGTTTGGTTGTCTTCGATGGATAACCCAATGAGAGCACACGCCTTACCATCTTTAGTGATCCAGGTAATATCAGGCCGCTCCGGTTTCTCATTCTTGACGACGTCTTTCAATCCTTCCTTTGTAAGCAGCAGGTCAAGCCGAAAACGCCAGATTTCGTAATTGAAATCATTCAGCTTCTGCAGGGTAAATTTCATGTCCTCATTTCATGTGGTAAATTAATTGTTGCCGTAAGAGGCATAGAAACTCCAGCAGATTTTTTTAGTGTAATACCATTAATTTTTAGTTTCGGAATACAATTCCCTCAATTCAACTCAATTCCCTTCATGAGAATGTTCAAACTGATATAGGATCTGCTTCCTGCGATATCCTCTTCCTTAGTGTATCTGACTCGAGTACGCCGTCGCAGGGAATTTGAGTTTCCTGAGCTCCGTCAAATATCTAGTATTACATATCGATAATTGTGTACAATATAGGGTTCCTTTAACCTGGCTACTAATTTCTTATTCACATTCACGTTGGTGTCTACATTGCGGATCATAACGAGGTCTCCTAACTGAAATTGTACAGCTGGGCGGTGCTTGTTTTGCAAATTGTTCCTCATTGATCTGCGATTGAATGATGTTTTAATGAATAACTGCGAAATCTTTTACTCTGGAATCGGTACCTCAAATGACAATGCTTGCATTTCCAACACATATCCCGTAATAGATTCGTTTCGGGACAGTCGTGTCCGTAATTGCTTGTCGGACATTTGTCTGTTTTCTGGTTGTCCGTAACACTTTCAACGGAACGAACTTTATTGAAGGTTTCGATTAGTTTTGCCTTCAATCCATCGTACGATGTAACGTCGATCGACCTGGCGTACATAGCATCCGTTCCCGCCAAACCCTTTCTTGTCCCCGCGCTATTGCATGTCATCTCTCTCCCCGGTTCCCAAACTCGCGAAATGACAACCAGGGATTCTCAACATCACACTCCCCTCTGATCTCATCATCATTCAAATCCTACATCATAATCGTTAAGCCGCCACGGTAATCAATGATTCCGCTCAGGTCGTTGCCTATCTAACGCATGTTGTTGCTGATCTATATGTAGCGCCACATCTGAAAGATATTCCGTTCTTTCGTTTTGTTCCTTATCCGTTCACAAAATTTGCGGAGCAGTGAGCGGTGTTATGTGAGTGGTGCTTTCCACATCTATACGATCAGGACCCTGTCTAATATACAGTACATGTCTTAGCACGCCATCTACTTCTTCTACATTCTCAGAAACAACAGCAGTTACTGTACCGAGCCGCCATCTCGTAGTACACAGTGGCGGATTCATCAATACCCATGTAGGCATGGCATTTAGGCCAGCATGGCAGTGATTCTATTGACGTTTTGCACTGCTTAGCTCCATGTGGGCCTCCACACCGAAAGCATCGTTGATTCGCTATCGGATGATTTCGCATGCTACTTTGTCCATCCAAACGATCCAAAGATTACCCTCGGCCATGGTATCGTTGGCTACATGTCGCATCTCCGCTAAAAGCTTCGATGGTTTTCGGTCTCCCTGCTCCAGACCATACATCAGGCGGTTCAAACGGCTTCGCTGACGTTCCGCAAAATGCGCAAGTATAATCGTCTTCACAAACGCGTAACGGCCCGTTGAGGGTGCAGGTTCTAGCAACGGCTGAAACTCTGGGAGCACTCGAAGTGGTATTTGGGCCTTAACTATATGATAACGCTTAACATCCATCTTTCCCGTAATGCCGGTAGCCGCATTGGTTTGCGTTTTGCTCTAACGCGAAAAAGTACGATGGCATATCGGTAGTGTTCATCTCCGGCATGTTTAAACGAAAAGCATTGACGGTTTCATCAGACTGTTCCGTTACCTTTACCGTGGAGAGAGCCATCATTTGGTCGTCGAAAGGACCACCTATTTGCGCTTCCTCGCTTCCTTTCTTCGGACTCTGTTCCAACATACTTTTCGTTTCCAGAGTAAACGCATGGTCTCAAAACAATAAATTACCTGATGGCCCGTGTCACTTTGATCAGGCAACACTACGAAGCACGTTGCTCCTAAAACAAAATGGCGTATATCTTTTCGATGCGCCTGTTAAACGCAATTTTTTTCTGCGAAATTTTTCTAGATTTTCCAGAACGTACCGACGTGTTGGATGGCTGTGGCTCAACGAACTTTTCTTTACAGTAAAAATACACTCGTTACACGATATTCCCAAAACACAACCGAAACCTTGCGATGCTGCAGTCTGTCTCCTTTGGATCCTTCTATTTAACGTCTCTACCCCACACGATACCGATGTCGAGGTGAATACATAGTATAGCGTTCGACAATGCGTTGGGACATAGTTTATTCAGAGGTCACAAGAATCGCCTCTGGTCGCTTCTAGGGTTTATACTTCTTGCTCTTCTTGGTTAGTGGTGCGGGCTTTGACTTTTCTAGAGCCTGCCGCGGTTTTACCGCATCCACCTTCTTGGCATGCGCGGCGATCATTTTGAAATGATCTGTGTGTCTGGCTTTCGTTTAGTCGAGGTTTGATGAACCGGGACTTTTGGAAATTTTGGCACGAGCCCCTGTTGTAACCTAGAAGTAAAACACGAAGAGTTCTTTTTGTTCTCTTTAGACTCTATATTTTAATTTGCTTTTGTACAACGTCTTTTTGCTATCTCCCTCTTCTATCATGTAGCGTCCTAACTTGACAGATGTCAAGGACAGATTCAGCTTCGTAGTTGTCGCAGGATTAACCGTAGTAGTAGTATGTGGGTCATAGTATACAATGCATTTCTCCTCCCTAGAAGTGTTCGATGCATTACCGCATAAGTCCTTGCCAACTCCAGCTATGTGGTCAATGTGGCGCTTCCAGATCCGTCCATCATCTAACCGTATCGCGTATCGGAGTTTGCCAACCTTTTCAGCAATTGTACCGAACATCCATTTATCGTGTGATAAGAAATCCCGCACGCGCACTCTATCACCGTCTCGAAATTGACGTACCACATTAACTGCCTTGTTCGACGTTTCATTCTGGGGTAGCAGCAGGTCGAGTCTCGATCGAATCTGACTTAAAAAACCCGAGCATTGGCGGCGCTTTCCCGGTCGATGGATGAATCATCTTTCTATATGTGAGAATAATGTTGCACAGTTCCAAATTCAATTGAGACTTAGGGCAATTCATCGCTTTCAGCTTTTGCTTTATGGTCTGAACGTAGCGCTCAGCTTGACCGTTCGTAGCAGGGTGATATGGCGCTCCCATTTTGTGCACAACTCCGTTCATCTTTAAGAACTGTTCAAACACCGTTAATGTAAATTGCACTCCGTGGTCGCTTACTAGCACTGATGGTATTCCGAACATGCCAAATATCTCGCGACACATATTTACAGTATTTTCAGCGGTAGTAGATTTGCAGATTTGTACCTCGGGCCATTTTCTGAAGGCATCAACGTAGGTGAAAAAATAGGTGTCCATGAATGGTCCTGCATAATCGACATGGACTCTTTGAAACGGTGCACTTTGAGTTTACCAGCAATGAAGGCTCATTTTCGCTGGTTCAGCACGAACTGACTGACAGTCTGCACAATTTGCAATCATGGTTTCTATATCACGGTCTAGTCCAGGCCATCAGCAGTATCCTCTTGCCAAGGATTTAGTACGGTTTACTTCGAAGAGGCTAGAATGTAGTTTTTGCAGTATTGAATCAGATTCTTCAATCACATTATCCGGATCAGTAAAATGTAGAGGAATTCTCGACATTGCGTCCGCATTAGCGTGATCAGTAGACTTCCGGAAATTTTTAGTATAATCAAAGCTTTGCAAAAAGGTAGCATAATGCTGCACACGTAGCGCAGACATCACCGGTAGCCCTTTATGTTCTCCAAATATTTTCGTAATTGCTTGGCCATCCGTAAGAAGAATAAATTTTCGGCCGTATATATACTGAAAGAATTTCCTTACTCCAAAAATAATGGCGTAAGCTTCCTTGTCCACCTGCATATACTTCTGTTGTACACGGTTCAACGTCTGTGACGCAAATTGTATTGGCCGTTCCGAACCGTCTGGAAACACGTGACTAAGAACGGCTCCCACACTGTAGAGTGAAGCGTCTGTCGCTAGCAGCAATGGCAATTCCGGCGAATAGTGGACTAAGCAATTGTCAGATTGCATGTGTTCCTTTACGAACTTAAAGGAATTTTCGCAGCGATTTGTGTTGTAGTTAGTTGGGTAAAGTCGACACACGAGATTCCAGCATGCACAATACATATTATGTGTATTCAATAATGGTTACAACGCGAGTGAGCTTATTTCCTAAAAGGTTCCGGCTGTCATGAGAAACGCAAGGCTTTGACAGCGTACAAGATGTATACAACATAGATAGGATTGGACTATAGGACGTTACGATTCAACACCCCAACTCGGACCATACCATATCCTAACCGTTGCGTAGTGTGCATCCCGAATGCTTCTCTGCAGAATTTCGTTTTAATACCGTTCACACCCTTTGTTATCCCGTCTACATTGCTTGCGGATGAAACGTATTTAAGCTGTATCAAACCGCTACTAACGTGTTCGCGAATGAAATGGTAGCTAACATCAATATGTTTAGTCCTGGAACTATATGCTTCTCTGCTGGCCATTACCATCGCGCTCTGATTATCACAGTACAATGTAATACTTTCCTGTTTTTCGAATTGATTTGAAAAACGAAGTAACCAAATCGCCTCTTTTGTTGCATGAGCCATTGCTATATACTCCGCTTCGGTACTGGAAACAGCTACTGACGCTTGCCGTTTACACGACCATAACACAGCTCCCTCTGCTAACTTGAAGACGTAACCAGAATACGATTTACATCCATCACGCTCGATGGCCTAATCTGCGTCGACGTAGCCGCTGAGGTATTCGCCCGATCCACGACGATAACTGATTTTATAATTGACGGTCCCTTTGAGATATCTCAAAATTCTTTTGATCGCTGTCCAATGTGTGCTGTCATGACGATCATTATATCGGCTCACGTTGTTTGTTAGAACTTGTTAACTTGTTAGAAGTATCATACGGTGAAGATACTGCATTGCAGTTTTGCATGCCAAAGCGATGAATTATTTCTGTTGCATATTTCGTTTGATCAATACTGATCATATCATTGTCATAGGTAATTGTCATACCTACACATGTACGAGCTCGACCCAAATCTTTCATCAAGAAAGTTTCCGAGAGTTTAGTCTTGAGCTTATTGCGTATCTGTGCGTCTGACCAAAATATCAATATATCGTCAACATATTTAGCAACTATTAAACTGCTGTTGTTATTGTAATAGACGCAAGGGTCTTCTTCTGATCTATTGAGGTCAAATGATAGTAATGCTTCATCAAGACACTTGTTCCAGCATCGTCCGCTTTGTTTCAGGCCATACATGGCCTTGTTCAGCTTACAAACTCTGCCCGTGTTATCTTTAAATCCTTCGGGTTGCATGACGTAGATCTCTTCATTGATTTTACATTGCAGGTACGCTGTAACTGCGTCCATCTGATCTATATTCATATCCCTTTCGGCAGCCATAGCGATTAACAGTCGTAGCGAACCATAACGTACTACCGGTGAAAAGGTTTCAGCATAATCAACACCATATTTTTGACTGCAACCTGTGGCAACAAGACGCGCTTTATGTCGGACTACCGTACCATCTTCTGTACGTTTTCTCTTATATACCCATTTTGTTCTTATGGCTTGACGGCCTGGTGGTAGATCGACTAATGTCCATGTGTTATTTCTCTTAAATGAAGATAGTTCATCTTTCATTGCATTCTCCCAGAGTCTTGCATCATGCGTCTTCAACGCGTCTTCACGATCCTTTGGATCTTCTGGGCTGCAATCCCTAGTGAAGTAAGTCACAAAATCATTACGAGTGACTGGACGAGATATTCATTGCGATTCGAACGTCTCAGGATAGGTTGCTCGTTATCATCGTTATTGCAATCTTCATCATCATTACTTTCTGCAACTGCATATTCTTCCTCACAAGGAGAATCAATCTCACTTTCATCTTCGGCCTTAATGATTGTATCTATTGTAAATCTCTTTTATATTTTTCCCAAAGCACAAAGCACTGCTTTTTCGTCTGTTAACGATCACCTTCTTTTCATTTTCTTATGTCACATTCCTGCAAGGTTCTTAGATACCCAAGGTTGCAAAAGGAACCAAGGTACCCAGCGCTTGGTTTACCAAGGTTTGCATTTTTGTTTCAAAAATATCTACAGATAGACAAGCAAATTTAGCTCAAAAAAAAGTAACACAAAAGTAAATCCGATGTACAATATAGATCAGTACTACAACGAGATTAAATTTAGACTAGAAAAATCGAACAATATAGCTACGTAAAATATAATAGAAGCCAAAACAAAGTGACAAGCAACATTAAATATGAAGTTAAACCCTATAAAACTACAGATAGGTGATCAGATATTCTTAACAAACGAAAATAAAAAAAGTTAGGTCCAGTACACATAGGACCTTTCACAGCAATAGAAATTCAAGAAACCAATTGCGTAAATAAGCACAACGTTGCGAATTAAATCATACCAGTACACAAAAACAGATTAAAATTATTTTGGTGTATAATGTAACCCAATCATATAAATTCAACACTAACGTTATTTAAGAAAACAGGGAAGGTGTAGCACATATACTAACCCTCTAGATGTATCACAATTTTTGTGTAAATAAAATGCTAAATGTTACAACAATAATTTAATACTTCCGTTCATAGGTTCACTCAGTTATAAAATTATTCTCCTAAACGGGGAAGGTGTAGCATAACTGCTTACAGTTTATTTTTCAGCCAAAACAATTTAGATTAACTTACTTTAAGCAATAGACCATAGTGTAATTTCAATAACCAATATAGCAATCACTAGCACCGCGATTGATCAGTCCAACAAAAGACATCAAACATCTTTGGCTGTAACAAACAGGCGATCAAACTTATTGTAACAACTGGAAGAAAATTAACAGACGAAGCAGCTAAATTATGGATATAAATAAAGCGACTCATTCACGTATGAGCGGTCACACGGAATTGGATAGTTTAGACCGTCAGGCTGGATCTTATCTAACCCAATCCTAACGTCTTCTTATTTCAAGACCATTGAGTGTCCCCCTACCCAAGGTAAGGCCTCAATGTGTCCAACGGCTCCAGTAAGGAAAACCTCTTCATGGTTTCTAACAATCACCTGGATGATCGACACAACGTAGAGGTTTATGTCGGTGAGTTTATTATTGCACCCGGAAAGTACTACTGAGTCCGAAAAATAAAGTGACTTTACTAGTGTTTTTTTTTCCTAAATGGATTTTTTATTATGCCAAATGACCTTCGAAGTAATCCCCTTCCGATGCAATGCACCTGTTCCAACTCTTCTCCCCCACTCCTCGAAGCAGGTGGAAAACGCGGATGCTGGGATGTCCTTTCGTTCCGCCGTCGCTGCGGCTTCTATCTCCTCGATAGTGTCAAAACTGTGTCCCCGAAGCGGCCGTTTTAGGTTGTTGAACAGTCAGAAGTCGACTGGAGCCAAATCTGGCCAATACGGTGGTTGCGGAACAATATGGGTTGTTGTTTTTCCATAAATCTTTCCATAAATGAACTTGTGAATTGAAATTCCTTGTGAACTACCCCACGGTAATCAAAAAATACCGTCAGCATCACCTTGATTTTCGACCGGCTTTGGCGCGACTTCTTGGGCCTCGGCTCGTTCGGGGAACGGTACTCGATGGACTGGTCCGTTGTTTCCGGGTCGTATGCGTAAATCCACGTTTTGTCGCCAATTATAATCGATTTCAGCATTCCAGCGTAGTCTGCCAGTATTGTTTTGCAGACTTCGACGCGATTCCGCTTTTTGAGCAGGTTCAGGCATTTCGGAAACAGGCGAGACTTCACTCGCTTCAACCCCAAAACATCTTTCAGGATGGTGTTGATCGAGGCTTTGGAAATCCCAACACTTTCCGAAAGGTCTCGTATCGTCATCCGACCATTCTTGACCACCAAATCCTTGATTTGGACGACGTGGGCGTCGTCGGTCGAGGTGGATGGTATCACCGGATGTTCCTCGTCTTCGACCTTCTCACGGCCATTCTTGAAATCACTGTACCATTTGTACACATTCGACATAGATTCTTCCCCTAAGGCTATTTGTAACATCCGCCATGTTTCCGCAGCGTTTATTTCATTGCGCAAACAAAATTTGATACATGCGCGCTGCTCCACAAACTTGGACATGGTCAATATGGACAAAAACACTTGCTCCGAAAACAAATTGGCCGTAGTTGACGGTCAATATCAACATCGTCTGTAATAGCTACGATTTGCTTTCGGCTTAAAGCGTCCACGTGTCCCATGGAATTTCCAGGACGATGCAATATGGAATAAGTATAGTCTTCTAAAAACAATGACCATCTTGCTATTTTCGCAGAAGCGTTGCGATTCTTTAACGTCTCTACTAAAGAGCAATCAGTTACAATTTTAAACGGAATCCCATGTACATACGTGTGAAATCGTTTCAAAGCATATATAATCGAGGGTGTTTCCAACTCATAACTGTGAAGTTTTGCTTCGTCTGGAGAACCTAGAAGTCTTAGAAAAATAGGCAACTGGATGAAGCTTGCCATCTTCCTATTTCTGAAGAAGAACTGAGCCAAAACCAATCGCACTAGCATCGCAATGAAGTTCCGTCTCACAAGATGGGTTGTAAATGGCTAAAACGAGAGCATTTATCAACTTATTTTTCAGAATATTGAATGTGTTTAGACAAGTGTCGTCAAATAAAAATGAGGTGTTTTGCTTCAACAGGTTATTTAGTGGTTTAGCTATTGTAGAAAAAGAAGCGACAAGTCTACGGAAGTACGAGAAAAGACCCAAGCATCGCTGCACTTCCTTTGCATTCTTAGGTACAGGATAATTCTTTATGGCCTGAATATGATGATCACTTGTGTTATGTTCTGTACTGCTCAACTGATTTATTTAACTCAACTGTGATTTACGTTTAACAAAATATGTGAAAATCGTACGCGGGTTGTTCTACGTGTTCCTTTTTGTTGTACTCTCAAAACTCTACTACACTGGGTTGCATCGCTTAGCTCCGAATGACAGCGCTGCGTTCTCAACTGTCAAACATAACAGTCCTCCCCGCTTAAAAGAGGACTACGGTGAAAATCGTTGTGGCGGACGACGTGTTCTCTCTGAGCGGCGCGGTGGTGGTGGTAGGTCTTGGCAGAAACGACTCGGACTGCCTGTATGTGTTGCGAACAGGGTATCCGATGGGGTAGTCGTCTCAGCTGGCGTTGTTGATGAACTACATGGTTCCGGAGCTGTGGTGGGCTCGAAATAATGCCGACGACGCGTCCTTAGGGTTGAGCCAGACGATGTATTATCGGCTTTGTCGACGGTTGATCTCATCTGGTCCACGTGGAGTTTCGCGAGGATCCCTTGACTGTCGATCCGGTAATGAAGATCTCCCAATCGCGAGACCACAGTACCCAGCAACCATTTATCCTTCCTTGGATTGCCTGATTGGAAGAAGACTCGTTGTCCTGCAAGGAAATTTCTAAAAGCGGGTTTTGATTCTGCTCGCTGCTTTTCGGTGAGCTTCGTACGTGTGTCTTCGGGACGAATCAGGTCGAGTCGTGATCGAATATTGTGACCTAAAAAGAGTTTAGCCGGTGGTTCTCCCGTTTCCGAGTGGGGAACTTTTCTGTACTGCTGTAGAAATTCATTGAGATTTGAACTCAGTGTGGTGCTAGTGGTGTTCATGGCCTTCAGTGCTTTTTTACCGTTTGCACGTAGCGTTCTGCTTGACCGTTGGTGGCGGGATGGTACGGTGCTGACGTTTTGTGCCACTTCACTCCACTACGCTGTAGAAATGTTTTAAATTCTTCCGATACAAACTGTGGTCCGTTGTCTGTTACCACCGTAACTGGTGCTCCATATGATGCGAACAGGTCATCCAATATGGCGATGGTTGCAGCTGTTGTCGTCGAGTGTGTAACTCTAACCTCAGTCCATTTGCTATGCGCATCTGCCACTATGAGTAACATCGCTCCCGCTACCGGACCAGCGTAATCGACGTGTACTCGATCCCAGGGATTACTGGGATACTCCCAATGATGTTGGTTGTACTTGGGAGGGGATGATGCCGTTTGTGCGCATTTGACACATGCTTTGGCCAGTTTTTGGATGTCAGTGTCGATGCCTGGCCAGTAGACATACGATCATGCCAAAGCTTTCATTTTGACCATACCTATGTGTGCCGAATGGAGATCCTTCAGAATTGACGGGCGGAAGATGCACGGAACCACGGCACGATGCTCGAAGAGCAAGCAATTGACTACCATATTGTACTTTGATTCTGGCGCTTTGTTCCCTACTTGACTTAGGTCTCGTCCCATTTCCAGATCCTTCAAGATTTTACCTAAGTGTTCATCCTTCCGTGTTTTACGGGCGATTTGTTCCGTTCTGATAGGAAGTTGTTGAATCTGATGGAGTACAAAACCTTCGAATTCGTCTTCTCCGTCATTTCCTCCTCCGAACAAAGACAATGTGTTTACATCTGAACGTTTCTCACTGCTCGGTATGCGTGAACAATAATTAGCGTTCTTATTATTGTTCGTGGATCGATACACCACTTCGAAGTTGAAGTGTGCAAGTTAGTCGGCGTAATTTGCCATGCGACTTATACAAAGTGTCGGCAGTGATTTATGGGGATGGAGAATCTGTGTCAATGGCTTGTGATCCGTCACCAGCGTGAACGTTCTGGCGTATAAGTAGTTGAAAAACTTCTTCACGGCCCACACGATCGCCAGCGCTTCTTTGTCAATCACTGGATAACGTTGCTCCGTTGCGGACATAGTACAACTAGCGTACGCGATGGGTCTTTCTAAACCATTGTTCATTCTATGGGAGAGTAGTGCTCCGAGTCCTGTCTTGCTTGCATCCGTTGCCTATATTAGAGGAAGAACAGGGTCGTATTGGGTGAGAACTTGTGGTTTAATTAGAGCGTTCTTAATGTCTCGGTAGGCTTCATCTGCTTCGGTCGACCATTCGGTCGGCCAGTAAGTTACGAAGAATATTTGCTCTAGTTGATAAGTTCGGAATATACTGCGAGTAATATTTTGCTTTACCCAAAAATAACTGTAACTCCTCGCGGGTAGACGGTCTAGGTGCGTCTCTTATCGCTTCGATGTGTTTGGTGGTTTTGTGAAGGCCTTCTTGATCGATTCGATGTCCCAAGCATTCTAGTGATGTGGCGGCAAACACACACTTCGAACGATTCAATTTTAATCCGTGTTCCCAGATCTGGAGAATACGGTGGGTGGGGAGGCAATTCGAAGCCCAATTCATGAATTTTTGCCATCGTTCTCAATGACTTGTGGCACGGTGCGTTGTCTTGGTGGAACAACACTTTTTTCTTCTTCATATGGAGCCGTTTTGCCGCGATTTCGACCTTCAAACGCTCCAATAACGCCATATAATAGTCACTGTTGATGGTTTTTCCCTTCTCAAGATAATCGATAAAAATTATTCCATGCGCATCCCAAAAAACAGAGGCCATTACTTTGCCAGCGGACTTTTGAGTCTTTCCACGCTTCGGAGCCGGTTCACCGGTCGCTGTCCACTGAGCCGACTGTCGATTGGACTCAGGAGTGTAGTGATGGAGCCATGTTTCATCCATATCGTCACATATGTCACATATCGATGCAAAAACTCGTGTGTATTACGAGTTAGCAGCTGCAAACACCGCTCAGAATCATCAACACGTTGGTGTTTTTGGTCAAATGTGAGCTCGCGCGGCACCCATTTTGCACAGAGCTTCCGCATATCCAAATATTGATGAATGATATGACCAACACGTTCCTTTGATATCTTTAAGGCCTCTGCTATCACGATCAACTTCATGTTACGGTCATTCAAAATCATTTTGTGGATTTTTTTTATGTTTTCGTCGGTAACCACCTCTTTCGGGCGTCCACTGCGTTCACCGTCTTCCGTGCTCATTTCACCACGCTTGAATTTTGCATACCAATCAATTATTGTTGATTTCCCTGGGGCAGAGTCCGGAAACTCATTATCAAGCCAAGTTTTTGCTTCCACTGTATTTTTTCCCTTCAGAAAACAGTATTTTATCAAAACACGAAATTCCTTTTTACGCCTACGCCATCTGCACTAGGACTGCGTAGGCCAGCACTTACTTGCTCGATCGCAGGTCCGATTGACGCCTTCAGTGCCTGGATGAGCATTCCGGATAGCGCCTCCATCAGCTCCTTGTTTTCGATATCCATCGTGGACCTTTTTCTCGGGTAACAGCGCTAGAGCGTACTTTTCACGAAAGGTTATGTGTGCGCGTGGTGACACTAACCTCACTTTTCACGAAAGGTTATGTGTGCGCGTGGTGACGCTAATCTCTCTTTTCTGTTAGGGATGTGAGTGTGATGTATCGCGTGTTTTCGTAGGCACCGATGTATCTCCTGCAATCCCACTTCTGACACCAATGTTATGTTCAGTACTACTCAACTGATTTATTAAACTCAACTGTGTTTTACGTTTAACAAAATATGTGAAAATCGTACGCGGGTTTTTCTACGTGTTCCTCTTTGTTGTACTCTCAAAACTCTACTACACTGGGTTGCATCGCTTAGCTCCGAATGACAGCGCTGCGTTTTCAACTGTCAAACATAACAACTTGGGCGAACCCCCTTTGAGCTGGCACGAAACCCAAGGTAATCTAATTCCTTATTGGCAAATTTACACTTGTCCATTCGTAGTTCTAGGCCATTTTGACGTAGAGTGCTTAAAACATCACTAAGTGTACGCAAGTGATCGTTTGCCCGTTTGCTTCCTAAATGTTCAAGACATGTATCAATGAGTGGAAGAGGATAATTATCCCTGATTATCTTATCTATCTTATCTATGATTATCAGAGTTATCTTATTAATTTGTCGGTAGATGCGTGCGTGGATACTTGCGGACTTCCCCATTTTTCTTACGAACTAACACAATTGGTGAGGCATACGGGGAACTGCTGAGACGAATTATACCTGTTTCAAGAAGATCATTCACTATTTTCCTTACTTGATTACGCTCAGCAATGGAGAGGCGTCTTGGGTTGGTAAAAATAGGAGTGTCATGCATCAGACTAATTCTCATGGAGTGATTTGTTTTATCAGTTACATTACAGATATCATCAGGAAGATTACAGTAGTTGTCTACTACGACTGAATTGATGGCATCAATTTCGTTTGATTTTAAGTGTGTATCAATGTCTAGTTTATGATTTGTGTCTTATATGTCTTGTATGTATGTATGTATGTAATAGCACACATTTTCTCGAACGTGTTTCGACAATCTCCGTTATTATCATTAGAATAGCCATTATTAATTTTGTTCGGGTTAGATTCACACCCTGAATGAGGCTGTCTACTACTTTTGAAGGAATGTCGTCACTGGTTAAAATGCCCGTTGAAACACCTTTGAAAATGCCAAATGAGCGCATTTGCGAAATCACAAGTGGTTCCAGAAAATTTATACTTCTATTACTCATTTTAAATAATGCTTTCGCGGAATATTTCCGTGAAAATTCACACAAGTGAACGTTTAGTTTTTCCAGTAAATCTCTACCCACAATTATGGGTCAAAATATTTCATCTTTCGGTAGGATGATAAAGCTATGCATTTCCGTCGTACTATGGAATTGTATGTAGCATTCTACTATACCGAAGGAAGTTAATTGGCGATTTCCAAGGCCTCTGAATCCAGAATTACACGAAAGCTTAAGAAAAGTGGAAGGCACTAATGCCTTACTGATGAAGCTCTTCGAGCTACCCGAATCAAAAAGAGAACACACTCGTGAATAACAGCCCTGACGCTCATTTTCAACATCGAATGCAACACTTACCTCCTGTTCAGCATCTAATATCTCTCTATCATGTTCACTAACAGCAGCAGATGTCTTCTTTAGCTTATCAGGGCAGTTCTGGTAGGTATGTCCCGTTTAGTGACAACGGAAACACGATCCAGCAGGCCGATGAGGTAAAGAGCAGGATCCCTGGTAATGTCCGATTTTTGAACAGTTGAAGCATCGGATATCTTCAACGTCGCTCTTTTTCGGCGCAGCCACAACCGGACGAACAGATGTTTTCGATGGAGTATTGTCTGTTGAACTGCATTGGGAACGAATCTTCTCGTATTTCTTCAGCATTTGTTGGAGCTCATTTATAGATTTGGCAGCAAAACGGATAGCAGCTGTGTTTATAGGATCCCCAATACCATCAATAATTATATTGATTAGATCCTCTTCCGCGATATGATCACCGACAATTTGCTGCATCTCTAGCACATATCTGGTAATCGATTCGTTGCGAACTAGTCGCCGTGCTCTTAACTGTTTGAATATATTTTCGATTGATGAAGTTTTCTTGAAGGTAATTGCTCCTTTAATTCAGCTCATGTCACAAAATCTATCAACTTGGCAAACATTGCCGCTGTACCTGTTAACAGGCGACGAGTATTGTAGAACTTGGTGAACTCGTCCATGTCGTGTGGGTTAAAGGCACGCTCCAACTCACGAAACCATTGTTCGATTTTAACATTGTCAACATGAATTCCTCAAACTTTATTATTATCGCCGATGATGACGCGTTAAGGTTGCTACGTGCTTCTAGCTGTTTGATTTTTTCTCGAAGCTCCAAAATTTCGAGTTGATTTCGCAACGAAACTTTTTCATCATCCGTTTTTATGTTATTCATCGTTTCCTTTACAGCGCTCTCAACAGCTAGAGTTTTGGGAACCGAATTTGCTTCGAATATTCCTGCTGGGTCTTCCGCTAAAGCACCGTCGGCACGTGTTTCGGGAAGCGTGTTCTTAACCTCAATTTCCGAAGAGGTATGAGTGATGTTAATAACGCTCTCATAGAGTTGACGAATCTGTGCAATGATTGCTGTCGGATGTACTGCAATTTCAGCATGCTCGAGGGCACAAGTCATTTCGTCTTTCGTAGGCATTTTCACACTAGTTTTAATAGGATTGGATCCCACTTCTGAGTTGTAATTCTCCATAAGTCAAAAACACACGTTTTCCAACCGAATCGTCGAAACAGATTGATTTTATTTTTTTTTTACTTAACCATGACATTTCCATCGTGACATCCACGATAAATACAAACTGCAGTAAATATATACATTGAAATCAAGGTCTACAAATTCACGATTTTAAGGTTACTACAAACACTGCTTTTAAATTCACGCTTTCGTTTATTTTCGTATAATTGCGTTTATTTAGCAACACTAGTGCACCATTTTCATACTTAAACTAATCCTTTCCTGCTCAACGGAATGACTTCTTCACTTCTTACTGATACGTTTTCAATGCACTCCCTTATGACGTCCTACCTTGCGCGTTCTCCGCCTATAGACTGAATGCCACATCCTTATTTTGGATTTTCCATTGAAAGATTTTTAATTAAAAAATTAAATTTTCTCGGCATAACAGCTTGTAATTCGGAAAAAACATTTTGCTTTTCAGAATTAGAAAGATTGCGGAATTTGTTTTCTACTAGCGCTTTTGCTACAATGAAACGTTCTTTGCTAATTGCAATATCAAAAATACGCTCACTCATTGGGCCAAGTTTATCGTAAAAATCCACTATCGATCGTTGTTCGAGATATACAAATATATTGGCCGAAGATTTTTCTGCCCAGCTGTTTAAGCGTTGTTGAAAAACTTTCAAAAGGTTTATCATATTTATCTTTGTTGTATCAAACCCAATGGCAATCAAGCTGTGCAGCATGTACACGCAGCCATACTTAATGGTCATGAGAAACAAGTTAAGCTCTTCCTCATCAACAGCGTACAAATCGGGGATCTTCTTGAACAAATATTTGAATGTGGCTGCACATGTTTTATGATTTCTGTAATTGTGGTCCACTCCTCGTAATTGTTGCATAATCTGTTTAACTAATTTGAACGTAATGGCTTTATTCGTTTTCTGAAGTATGTAACTAACTATTTGTATGTTACCGTAGTGTATTGCTGCACACAACAATCCTTCTTCATTGGATTCTAGTTCTTGGGAAGTATATTGGATACAGCAATATTTTTCAAAAGGGATCTCTACTTCAAACGTTTCATTCTCACCTAGATCGACAAATTCATCGATAATTTTGTCTTCTTCAACACAATCAATTTTCTGTGTGAAGCAGAACTTTGTAAAGATTGTTATGAACAATTCTATGAGATTGTTTTGAATTGCGCTTTTAGCACAAAAGTATAAAACATGACCGTCATTAATGAAGGACACGAGTGAAGGATGTTGTTCCACAAGATACATTGTAATTTTGTCAAATCGGTTGTCCAACGATAACTGTAACAAACGGTTGGCACGATCGTCCATACCGAATCCTTGTGGATCTGATGTTGTAATTAGTTGACGAAGCATAGAAAGAGAGCCTATTGTTACAACTTTGTCCAACACCGATAAAGAATTTAATTCTGCAATTGGAGAATAAACATCTATTTGTTTGTGTTCGATGAGATACTTTGCCATACGTTCGCTCAGTACATCTGGCAAGTCCTTTCGACCGAAACATTTGTTTGTATACTTTTTTTCCTGCACCAATAATGTATCCAAATGATTTGAACACACCTGTTCAATTAAATTGTCCATATCAGGTTCGACACCTTTTGTAAAGAGATATCCTGTTAAATCCCACTCGTTGAGAACAAAGGCATAATCCAAAGCATTCCATTTGCAAAGCTCGTCTTTTTGATTAATAAATTCACCATCTCTATTTCGTGGGTTTTGCAATATTTGATTTACTTCGTCTAATTTGTTCAATATAGAGCGATAGAATGATGTGCCTTTGTCTTCGTCTACGTCTAAAAGATAGTGTAACAAATGCAAAGGCAAGCGGCCAACCTTATCTTTGACATCAATAAGAGAAGGCTTATCACGCAACACTTTTTTAATCTCTTCGTGGGATTTGTTCACCAGAGCCAAGTGTAAATCACAACCTTCGCTTTCTCTAAGTATCAGTCGGTCGAAAAATTCGCGGATTTCTTTGAAACGATACGACCAGATCGTTTGAGAACGAAAAATGCTCTCACTCTTAAACCGTTCCCAGTTTTCGTATAACCAACAGGCGGTGAAATATTCTGCATACATTCTGTGGATAAATTGAGGTACTTCATTTTGTACTCCAATGACGATTCCCGTTGTTACGTCGCCTTGGTTCACTTCCTCAATTATCTCGATAGCACGCTTCTGTTCCTTACTGGATAACAGAATTTCTCTGTCGTTTTTATCGAATATAACGTACGAGGCCAAAAGCATGTGCTGTTCCTTTATTTCTTTTTTCCATTGTTCTTCAGTGTTCTTATCTGCCACAATCGCCTTATCTTTGATGAAAATCTCTATCTTTCTATTTATAATTCGTTCAACCAGATGGAGCTTATTCAGTTTAGGTTGGCAGATGGATGAATAGACTGAAATCCACATGCCATTTTTCATTCTACCACCAACAGAACTTTCCTTAAGAATATGTTTTGGGAATTCCAAAATTAGTTCACTGTCGAACTTTAACAACAGTTGGTGTAGTAAATCCAGTACAGCATTTTGCTTTTCCGAATTAGAAAAATGGCGAAATTGGTCTTCAACTAGCGCTTGTGCTACTAAAAATCTTTTTCTTTTAATTATCTTATAAAAAATGCTCTCATTTATTGGGTCAACGGTATCGTAAAAATCCACTATCGATCGTTGTTGAAGATATACAAATATATTGGCTGAAGCATTTTCTGTGCAACTGTTTAAACGTTGTTGAAAAATTTCTGAATGTGTTATCAAATTTATCTTTGTTGCAGCAAACCCAATGGCAATCAAGCTGTGCAGCATGTACACGCAACCATTTTTGCTGATGCTGAGAAACAAATTCAAGCCTTTTTTATCAAAAGCGTACAGATCGGGGGACTTGTACTTGAATAGATATTGGAATTCAGGTACACATTTGCGATGATTGTATGGAAGTTGTTGATATTTCAACGTTGATAAATGTTGTATCATCTTTCCAATTAATTCGACCGTAACGAGCATATTCGTCTTCTGAAGTATGTAACTAACTATTTGCATGTTACCGTAGTGTATCGCTACAGACAACAATCCTTCTTTATTGACTTCTAGAGCTTTGTAAGAAAATTCGAAACAGCAATCATTTTCAAACGGGATCTCTATTTCATACGTTTCATTCTTGTCTTCATTGATACATTCGTCAATAATATTGTCTTCTTCAACACAATCAATCTTATGCTGGACGCAGAACTTTTTAAATAACGTTTTAAACAATTCCATACGATTGTTTTGAATTGCGCTTTTGGTGCAGAAGAATAATATTTTAGTATCATTAATGTTAGACGCCAGGCAGGGCAGGCATTCAACAAGACAGTATGTAATATCGTTACTTTTCTTCTTCAACGATAGCTGTAACAATCGAATGGCACGGTCGCCCACATTCAATGCCTGTGCGTCTGATTTTGTAATTAACTGATGAAACATACAAAAGTTACTTTCAGTTACAACTTTTTCCAACACCGATAAAGAATTTAGTTCCGCAAGCGGAGAATAAATATCTATTTTCTTAACATCAATCAAATACCGAGCCACACGTTCGCTCAGTTCCTCTACTAAGTCCTTTCGATGCATACAATGAACAAGGAAATAGGTATATTCAGTTTCCTGCATAAGTAATGTGTCAATAGTGTTGGAACATACCTGCTGAAATAAATTATCCATATCAGGTTTAACTCCAATGGTAGAGAGATGTTCTATTAACAACCCCTCGTTAGACACAAATGTATAATCTAAAGCATTCCATTCATAAAGCTCGTCTTTTTGGTTGATAAACTCAAGGTTGCGATTCGATACACAATTTAATATTTGGTTTACTTCGTGTAATCTGTTTAGTATCGATTGATAGCATTGCTTGTCACTGTCTTCGCCTACGCCAGAGTAATAATGTAGTAAATGCAATGGCAAACGGCCCACATTATCCTTGATAGTGACAGCTGAATGATCTTTATGCAGTATTTCTTTAATCTGTTTATGGGATTTGTTCACCAGCGCCAAGTGTAAATCACAACCTTTGCTGGCCCTAAGTATCAGTCGATCGAAAAATTCGCGAGTTTCTCGTAAAGAACGCGACCAGAACGTTTGAGAGCGAAAAATGCTCTCACTTTTAAAGAGATCCCAGTTTTCGAAGAACCAACGGGCGGTAAAGTACTCTGCAAACGTTCGATGCAGAAATTGAGGCACTCCATGGCGTGATCTCGTCAAACCCGTCCAGAATTATCACGAGCTTCTTATGGTTAAACTTTTGCTGAAACATACGCAACTCGATTAAATCTTTCGTTGACAGCTTATTTGCTTTCTTTAGCACGAGTTTACCTTTGTCACTGGCGAACGTCAACAGTTTTGCACAATCATCGGCTTTGTTTCGGTCTTTATCAATCTCTTCGATGTTACGGCTATTTACACGCTGTACGAACAACGCTAAATGGATGTAGCGATATAGAATCCTCACGATTTTTATATCGTCAGAGTTTTGCACGTCGCTCTGTTTCAATCGGTCGAAATCGGTTGAATATTCCAGTGCGGTAATTTTTACAAAATAAAGCGATGGATCGGAGGTTGACAAATGCCAGGCTAACCAGGTGAAGTAGGTTGTTTTACCGAATCCGGCATCGTTGAGGAAGATACATACCTTGCCGCCGTTACTTTCTCGAAAACTAGGTGCAACGGGTTCTTTATCATTCGAAGCTAGGACTCTTTCCACATGTAATAGGCTTGGACCTTTAATCAAGAGATTTTCAGAACTTTCCGGCTTTCCCTCGTAGTCGTATGGCTCAAAATGACGCTGAACGTACCAATGTTTAATCTGTTCATAATTATGTTCATTTAAGTTAATATCCCTTACTTTCCTTGATTGGCCACAGAGCTCCAATACATATATTAAAAAACTCAAATCATCGGTAGCTTCCACAATGCTACTTAGGGGCGCGATAGTTCCGAACATCATTCGTTCAGCTTGCTTGTGCAACTGGTTCGAAGCATTTTCTGATAGATCCTGCACTAAAATTCTTTCAAAATTCTCGCCCTTTTGGGAACCTTCGGACATCTTCACTACAACAATGATCTTATGGCAATATTTTTCGGTTATTTTCTTGATCCCACCAACGAATCCATGGCTGTGATTCGCTAGTATTGTGATTACTTTGATAGCAGAATGATTTACATCTCTGAGATACAACAGCAAATCATCGAGGATATTCATCATAGCTTCCTGCGTTGTATACTTTGTACTATCAACAAATAATGTTTCACATTGCAACAGTGATAGCGCTTGATCTAAAATGCGACAGCTTACGATCCAATCAAACCTGCTGTTAAACTCATAAACCCCACAGTCAGACGCGTTCTTAACAAATGCATACAACTTTAATTCTTTCAAGCGTTTCGGGTCTATTTCAACGTAGGGATATTTCTCCTGCCCTGACTTAAGGCACTCTTCTGAAGAACGTCTCAAGTCACCAACGTGTTGGTTGGGCTCTATTCCCGAAATCCAGTGTTGCATACGTTCAAGGTTCATGTAGTAACGTCGTTGATTGTGTATGCCGTTAATCAGTAAAGCCTCTAGCTTATCAATAACTGTCTCACGTTGAACTTTATCACACCACTTTGGCAACAGGTTCCCTGCATTTGAGCGTAGTTTTTCCTGATTGCAGGATTTGCATATAAGCAAAAATTTGCTAAAAAAGTCGTCCTTTTGCGTATAAAACCCGATTTCTGTTTTCAGTTTATCTATATACGATTTCCTTAATGGTGCTATCAGAGCTGGTATGTCGCAAAAGAACTGATAACATGTTGCACCTATATCTTCACAAAACTGCAAAGATTCATCCTCCTGCGGTTCGATTTCCGTAAAATAACGTTCGACGTTCTTATGAAGTTCAGCATTCGTACATATGGCATAACGAGTTTTGTGTTCATCTTTGCGATCTTCGGGTACTCCTTCTGTTAGTTTCTTATCGATCGCCAGAAATGATGAAAAGTACATGGGAATCGAGAATTCACCATTGGTGACGCATAGATCCCTT
The DNA here is from genome assembly GCF_943734725.1 of Anopheles marshallii. NCBI lineage: Eukaryota > Metazoa > Arthropoda > Insecta > Diptera > Culicidae > Anopheles > Anopheles marshallii. The sequence goes on along the minus strand of NC_071326.1, from coordinate 63,707,949 downwards.
TCCGTGATGCAAACCCCAAACTTTTTTTTATGCTTTGCTTGTATGTAGAAGGTGCTGGTGTCATTTGGCGATTCGTAGTGGTACAGAATGTCATCGAATTTCCCTGCTTCCGACACTTCTGTTGCGACTACAAACTTGTTCTGCTTTTTGAATTGGTGGAGAATGATTGATATGGCCAAATACGTACAATATAACTCGCCCTGGATGGTTGATGCAGGGTTCACCGATTTTTCTATGATGGATATAACCTGTTTCGTCGTAGCAGATTGGTTTTTGTCTGAAGCTTTTTCATCCTGCCCGACTGTAATGCTTCTATAAAGCACATATGCATGGAAGTAAATAACAATAAAAAAATGGTTTTAGTATAAAAATAAGTAATGTAATAAAATAAGTATTAACATAACACATGTGGATGTGTGATAAAGTAAAAGAGAATTGAAAACGAAAGAGTATAACACTGAGCGCGAGCGAAGCAAGCTTAAACAGAGAGGTGTGGAAGAGAAAGAAATCGACAGAAAGAATAGAATCAGCCACGCGCGGCTGAATGAGGGATTCGCGTATCGACGGCCAAAGAGGAAGCACATTGAATTTGTAATCAGTTATTTTTTAATAAATTTTACACCCATTCTTCTTTTCTTACACACAATAGTTGCAAACATAGGACTAATTTATATAAATATACAGATATAATAAAAATGTGTTTTTGTTGTAATGTGTCAGTTCTAGGAATATTAATATAAAACGCATTATTTCACTTAGTATCCCTAGATTCCAAGAGCTGGCCACACAATGTTATGTTTCGGTGTGAGTAAGACCATATTTTATTCCCACATGCTAGCACACAACGAAAGAAATTCCGACGACGACGGGCGAATTTGGCAAACATGAGGTTTTCTATTCAAATGGCCAGTTCATTAGACCAGTGATCTCCAACGTACGGTCGGTTGACCACTTGTCCACATATATTTATTCCACTGAGTAAATGATCGCAAGCTGGTTTGACACGTTCATCAGGTTCATCATCATTTTGCCATGTTTTATTGGTAGCCCCAGCTCTAAGCCTGCACACGTGGACCGTGTTAAACATATGTAAGGTATGTATTGGAGCACGACGGGTGGAGGAGGAGAATGAACCACGAGCTTGCTGAGCTGTTTGGGGGACCTGACATCCTCACGGTGGCGAAGGCCGGAAGGATACGCTGGTTGGGGCACGTCATGAGGATGCCGGACTCGTGCCCCACCAAAAAGGTCCTCGTCGGCGACCCGTTCGGCACGAGACGCAGAGGAGCGCAGCGAGCCCGTTGGCTGGATCAGGTGGAGCAGAACCTGTCGGAGATCGGGTGCAGCAGAGGATGGAGAGTGGCAGCCCTGGATCGAGTCTCCTGGAAACATATTGGTGACCAGGCCATGTCAGCACGACGTGCTCAACAATAAGAGCGGGCCAAAAAAGAAGAAGAAGACGGTATGTACATGCTGAAAAGGTTGGGGAGCACTACGTTACACGGTAATCCCATACAAGTTTCCATTAATTCTATCTTACTTTCATTCCTTTGTAATTCCTTTATTTCCTAATTCCCTTTGTTATGGGTACAACGTTTGAATGGAAAACTTTGTGCACATATATGTAAAAGGGGTAGCAGAACAAAGAGTGAAGTGTTTTTCGTTCATTAGATCTTAACCTCCCGGCGGTTGGTGAATCACTGCCTTTTTCGTCTTCATGACGTCTCTATAACAATTCTCCTTCTTCAAACAGGGTTACCCTTATTATTTTTTCTAAAAGTTCTTTACATACATTAACTCGTGTTTAACAATAATATATGTAGTATAAAACAGATGATATGCGAAAGATCCATGAATATAGCGCGCAAGCATGTAGTTGGAGTTTGGATTGGATTGGAGTGGAAGTAAAGAAACATGATCTTAGCCTAACAAAAACGATCAGAAGACTGATTGTCAAGTCTGCCGCTGGGCTTTCAATGTTTGGGGTAACATTACGAAGGAAATTGTTGATGATGAAATTTCAAATGCCTTAGATAGAACAGAAGAGTATGACCTCTTCAATGATGACAATTCAGAGGAATGCGACTAACGTAAAACTTGATGCGACCGGAAGCGAAGAGGAAAAATTCCATAGATGTTATAATTATTTAATTTTCACTGTTTCATTTTCGTGAACAACCATTACAACTAACCAAATGCAATTTGTTTGTTTTTATTAAAAATTGGGGTCAAGCCCTTATCAATGTATTTATCGTATTTTAGTGCGTTATACACGCTAAACAATGTTATTAAACAATGGCAAATCAAAAAGTTTTTCATATAAAACCTCTGGTGATATAACAAGTGAGTAAAGTGATAACAATCCATTATTTGTATTATCCTTACCTTTCTGTGAGGTCGACGTGCGATGTTAAATCCGTCTTGGACGTCTGTGGTACAGGTTCATCATTCTTACGCGTTACCTTTGCTGGTTGTGTGTCGCTATCGATGCTATAACCTCTTTTACTCATTGTTATTCTGAAAAGATTGATAACAAATTTAACTATTAGCAAAAAATTAATATTAAAAAGGTAAAGATCCACAAGTGGTAAGAATAGGAAATTAATGCAATTACCAACCACGACACTACAGCTCGACGAGTAAGCTTAAAGGGAGAAAGTAAAAAGTCAGCAACTTACAAAAAATTGAAAAATGTTTTCTGCATGTTTACAATACATCTACAATAAAGTTTCAGTAATATCTGATGAAAATGTCGTAATTTTAAATATTCGAACGGGCTACCTATTTTTTAGAACGACGTTTTGCAAATCGGCACTCAGAAAGTGGGACTTCACCAGACCGTTTTAATGAATAATAGTATCGACGTTAAGATTTGTGACAAAGGAAGAAATAGAGATAAGAACCTTGAACTAATGAGAACCTTGCTTTTAATGAATGACAACGATTGGCATAGGTACTAAGTAGTGTATGGTTGAAAATCGATTTTTCAACATTAAACATGGTAAACGTTTAACCCCAGTTTAGAATTTTTTAAATGCATTCTGATAAGTTCTATACAGGCGATATGCTAGTATAGAGGGCCGCGTATCTTGACTTTTCACGTAAGTCACATCCGGGAGTAAAATCGTTTATACTTAAAAGTTATAAAGTTGATTTCCTTCTCTGTACTTAATTTATTCAGCAAATCAGGCGACTTTTTAAAGCAATACAATAAAATCTACTTAAAACAAATATTTTATATGACAAAGGAAATAACGTTCGACCCATTTTTTACCTTTTTGTTTAGATATTGTACATTAAACTATTTAAGCTGTCAAATTTTCGAAACCCGTGCATCTTTGAATTCATGTATAAGAGAAATCGTGTATCACGTGGACTGCCTGTATTTGTGTTTCTTCTTTCAACGTGTTATTAAACATTTTAAATACCGAAGTAATGAAAATTTTTGCCAAACGAAAATGGTTAGCGCAAATTCCTTTTTTTCTGACACTTCAGTAGAAAGTCAATTATCGGGACAACTGCGAACCGGCCACACGTCGGTTCATCGATTTCCATGGATAAAAGGCTCTTCAACTTTATACGTGCAATAATTGAAGATGACAGGTCAACATTAAAAGTATTCATGTATTAGAAGTTATTGTTTATTAACAATACGGAACATTTTTCAGGCAGTTTAATGAGGCAGGTTATAGAAAACTGTCCAGTTCCTCTCGATCCAACTGGTTAAACGGTCATGAAAATCAGAACTATTCTACTAGCTGTCATTTTTTAGCTTATGGATAATCCGCCGGCTGGTTAATCGACGTTCTACTGTACAGTCTTCCTAGTTACGTGAATAATGCGTACCACAGAAATTTGCGTAACTCGAATTTTCTCGTAACTCTCGAAAGATATCAAAAGATCGAGAAATATGCGATTACGATCGGGCACGTCGGTTTTTTTCGGCAAAATAGTTTGACTAACTTCGCCTAGTCAAACGAAATTCTAACTGCTAGTCAAACGATTTTTGAGTTCGGTGAGATACTTCTTACCAGGTGGGCGGGCATGCCCGATCGTAATCGCATATTTCTTTCATCGTTTCTTTCGATCTTATCCTACAGTAATGTACACTACACTAGCTACGCTTCAACTTTTTTTTATTTTCTTAATAATCAATATAGAATTTTATTACAAATTATATTTTTCCACACTAAATTGCATTCTATTCACTCGTGTAACACAGTTTCACAAATTTCACGTTCACTGGAAAACGCACTTAAATTACCACTTTTCTGCCGGTACGCGACAATCCGTCCCACACTGTTCAATGCCGCTGGTGACGCTGTTTTAATCCTTTCGCCGGTCGTGTGATTGTTCCGTGTCTCGTCATCTGAAACACAGAAAATCGTAATACAAGACTTAAATTAGCTGCGAATAATATGCCATGAATGGGGCGGCCCGATGGCATGATGGTAGCGGCGCTGGTCTTTACACGAACGGACCTGACCATAATCCCATCCTAGCCAATCCCCTGTAGCAAGGACTGACTATCCGGCTACGTGGTAAAATAAATCGATACGACCGGGCCGTTTTAACGAAAAAAAAAATAATATATGCCATGAACATTTTACTATGCTTTTACTTACCTTTCGGAATGCACCGCACCTATATTTCACTACTAAATTGAACGAGTCCATCTTACACTATCTTCAAACAAAGTTTGCCGACTAAACGAGGACTGTGTGCATGTGTGTGTTCATCATTCGATTCTTGCATTTTTTTGGGCTCGTTGCGGTGGATGATCGGAAATTGTGCTCGGATCGTTCGGATTGCTAATTTTACACCAACCCATCCACAAAAGTACTCTTCGCGGCACCCGAGCGGCCAAAATCACTCAATTAGAGCGAGAGGAAACGATGAAAAAACGAGAGGTCAATATAAAATCATCGGTTTTTGTAACTTGGGATCCCAATCCCAAGTGGTCCGAACGCGCCGAGCTCAATTTCCGAATCCGAATTCCAATCGAATGAAGAACACACACATGCACACAGTCCTCGTTTAGTCGGCAAACTTTGTTTGAAGATAGTGCAAGATGGACGTGTCGGATTTTGGAGTGAAATATTGTAAAACAACAGTGGATATCATTTCGACGGGTAAGTGAAAGCAATCAATAACGTTCAACACATATTCTTCGCTGCTAATTTAGATCTTATGTTTCGGTTTCATGTGTTTCAGATGAAGATTAAAGAATCACACGGGCTGTGACAGGATTACAATGGCGTCATCAGCGGCATGGAACAGTGCGGCACGGACAGTGGCGTACAGTTATGATAAAGGTAATATAAGTGTGTTTATCGATCGTTTATGAAAAAAGTGTTATTTTTAGTGAATATTTGTACGAAAAAACATGTAAGAAGTGGCAAAAAATGTGTAAAACAAGGATGAAATAAAAAAATATGATTTTGCGTTACGAATTGAGTGTACGTCACTGTAGAATAAGATCGAAAGAAACGATGAAAGAAATCCTAAACAAAGACCTAGATTGTTTAGTGAGAATTTGAGTTGCTTTTGCCAGGTGGGATGTTTACCCCTCAAGGTCCGCTCACGATCAAGCTCACGTAAAACAGGTTTACCGAAATCCCCGATTGTTTACCGGTGGATACACACCACAGAGCAACAAAAACTTAATTGACAACAAAACATTCAAAATCTTTCAAAATTTGTTTTGAGAGAGCTTTGAGCAACAAACTATATAGATCTGTGATGAGCAACAAACTATATAGATCTGTCTCTGATTCGTTTCAAACGGTATTGATGTTTTCAAATATTTTTTTGCTTTTTATCACTTGCAGCACTTAACCCAAAGTCACCAACGTTTACATCGATAGTTATTAATTAAGTTTGCATCTGGAACAAGGGGAATTACTTCAATAGCTCTATTGGATCGCGATCAACGTATTATTCGGGTCTACAATCCCGATTGAATACCAGTCCAATTGACTCGTCTCACACCAAACCTTATCATTAACGTTAATCTCTACCGTTACTGCCATCCACCAATACCAGGGCATACCAAAGCGCAAGCCAGAACATACACATCCGATTAACCACTTAGCATAACTTCGACATTCGAGGTCACACTTGAAAAGGAGGTAGAACTTAACACAGAATACCAAAACTTTAACACTTCGACGTCATGCTCTGCAATAAACCAACACAACCAGTTTTCAAAACAAACATTAATGGGCCTCAACCCCCACACGTTACAACGTTGTGATGAAGGTGACCTTAGAAGCCTTTAAATTTTCACTTGTTTCACACGTCACTTCGAAGTTTTCGGCAAAGCTATAACTTTCTTGTATTTATCGTTCTGCTGCACGGTATGGTTGAATGCTGCGACAACTTTGCAACTTCTTCGTCGAACTAAGTGCAAGTACAATAAATAAACCAGAGCCTTCCGGCAAAACGCGTCCGATCACTTTGGAGCAACACGGAAAATAAGCCAGCAGCATCGATAAACATTTTGTGAGCTGTCATTTGTTTTTCGGACAGGTTCACAGTGCTTACCAATAAAAGACGCCACTGCCACCTGGCAATGATCGATATCAGCAACATCGATTGGCCATCTGCCACTAAATTCCAATAAACGTGATCTTGTTGACTTAAATAGTCACTGCTGGAAATTTCCTGGCATAAAACAATAATAATCTAAATATTTAAATCATATGTCAAATGATCTTACAACCAATTTATAGATACAATTGCGTTGCTCATACTTTCAAACGCCGTAATTCGAGAACGATGGTCGTCTACAGAAGATAGTGTGCACAATAAACTGCAAAAAGATATAAGTATTAATTGTAGAGCAATTGTGGAACTCTATAATGAGAGATATTGAGATCCACGGTAATGGAATATAAATTTACCTACAGTACAACTAACAAGAGAAGATATCTAGCTGGGAACGGCCCAAGAGGATGAGTCAAAATCTGATATAAAGAGCTATTTATTTACTATAGAATGAGAGCTTTTTCGTAGCAATGATTGACTATCGAGCTATGTTGTGAAAATAAGTCTATACGGCCGTTCCTACAAAGAAGATAGTACAGGTGATCCCCGATACACAAGGTACCTGTAATACGCGTATATTTTTTTATATTTTTTGATAGCTATTTTTTAGGGTTTTCCAAAGCTTTCTTTTGAAAAATCGCTTAAACTGATGAATATTTTACTAGAAAAGCAAAGCAGGAAGTCTACTTTGTAGCTTTCAAACAAAAACTATATTGCACCGAGATTTGGCTTACTCCGTAATTCCAATCTATTCTTATCAATGTTGAAGCAAAAACGTACACCATCTTTCTAGTGACCGTAACAGTAGACTATCAAATTGTATAATTTCTGTACTCATACACTAGGGTATATCACCAGTGGTAGATTTAACAGTAAGACGACTAAGCAGCCGCAGAGGGTTACGATATCGTGTATAAAATAATAACTCTTTTAACAATAAAGATACAGCACACTGATTTTAAACAATTCGGTATAGCGTTTTATTGGACGGACGTTCTGTGTTGGTTGGAGAGTATCCATGTGGAGAAAAAATAGAAAATCCCCACGACAAATCTACGTGTCAGTAAGAATTGACATCAAATATAGAAAGTGGCATAAAATGTGTCGAAATAGAAGTTGATTTTGCTGTTTTTTTTTATAAATCTCGGAAATATTATCGAATTTCATCCCAGTTTCATTTCATTTCATTCCCAGTCCCAGTCCCAGTTTTGGCGTTATTAAACTGTTAATATGCGATAAACTGTACAAGTGCGTTATAAAGCTGTACTTTAAACACCCAAAAAAACAATTTTCTGGAAATGCATGGAATTTGAATGACAGATATTGTACATCTGTGGCACAGTTCAAGTATTTAGCTAACATAACAATAATGTATTTGGCAATCGAATATTGAACAGCACAATATTAATTGATACCAAACTGATGGAAAAGTTACTTTGACCTCAACACGTACTTTGTCAGATCCTTGTTGTAATCTAATAGCTTAATGTGCAAGTACATTAATAAGCTCTTATTATGTTGTAAGGCCGGAGTGGCGCCGTTCTTTATACGACAGGACCGTTCCAAAATCTCATCCGGACCAATCTCCTGTCCCTGACTATCCAGTTACGGGCAGATAAAATCAAAGAAAGCCAAGAATGGCCGGCTTAGACCTTTTGAGGATGTTGTACCGATAATAAAGAAAATATTGTAAAACTCATTTTTTTAATTCATGCAGAACGGCGAATGTGTTGTTGTAAACACGAATATTTTTGATCGCGAATCGGATGCAGCTGCAGATAAAGTATTGGAACTACGGATCCAGCATCCTAGAAAACGGTTAACTATCTAAACATCTCATTACCAATACAGCATAAACGACACACAGAGGGTACGAATAAGCTATATTTCATACATTCTGATGACATTGGACATGTTCACGTTCTGCCAGTGTTTTCCATGAACAATTGATCTCATTTCCAAACATATTCAAAGACGTAACATTAGGTGACGTACTGTTCACATCGAAGCTTGAAATTTGATTATATGCAACATTTATCCCTAGCGACTGTACCGGTATGAACGTCAAGTCGATCGTTTTTAATTGGTTTTTGTCAATTTCAATAAATTTTAGGCTTGCAGGAACATATTCTGTGTTCAGCACTATTGAGGCTAGCTTATTCATTGATAGAGAGAGCATAACTAAATTATCCATTCTTGCTATCCTTTCGATTGTAAAGCTGGAAAGACGATTGCATGCCAGGGAAAACATAGATACATTAGGTAAGTTATACACACATTCCGGGAACAGTTTTAGATGGTTTTTTTCAATTCTAAGTTCTGACAAAGCTGGCACATGCCAGCGACAATAATCCATATACGTCAGCTTGTTGTTGTTTAAATCAAGTCTGTGCAGCGTCTTGTGCACAAATCGGTCGAAACCCGAATTAATCTTATTATCGGCAAGTAGAAGAAACTCCAATTTGACAAACCTAGTGAACAGCTCTAAATTCACCATGATTAATCGATTCTGGGACAATGCTAGTGTTTTGAGAGAATCGTAAACGCTGCAACGCTTCGTTGACGTATTTACAATGTACCGTATCTTATTTCCTTTTAAACTGAGATCATACAATACGGAATGTTCACAAACGCTGGCTAAATCTAGCTCTCGTAATTGGCACGATCGTATTTTTAAGATATATAGTGATAGTGCCTGACTTAAAGAGCGAGGCATTTCTGCTAGCTCACAGTATGAAATTAACAACATGTTCAAGGCACTGTTGGCCTCGATATCTATCACTCTCAAGCTGGTTACATCGACTGTAAGGCACTTCAAAGTCATTGGAATACTGATTGATTTGACTACATCGGAGTTTTTTATATGTACACACATGATAAAACTCGGCACATTCCGCAATACCGATTGACAAACGTGCTCAATCAACATGTTTGACAGAAAAATTTCGGGAATGTATTCCGGGATGTATTGATACACGAAAATATCGTCTGCCGAAAATTTAGTAATTTGACATCCATCATCCTCGCACTTGATGCCCATTGCATCGATACGGCATCCACTGTTCAAAACTATCAGCCACCTGTTCGTTAAAAGGAAAATAACATTAGTATTACGGTCCAGAAGGTACATCACTGGAATAGAACTTCAAATTCACACCATATGAACCAACGGTACATGACACTACTGCACAATTACGTTACGTTACGAAACAATCAAGCTCGGCAACTGCTGTTCTCATACTGTTCACTATTGGTTGGTAGTTATTATTATCAACCCGCTATTATAATGAAACTTGTTTAACAATCGTAACCAAGTAGTTATTTTCTCGTTACCTTAATAAAAAAAGTGGAGTTATAACAAAGAGTGTAAGAAAAAATCGACCAAAAACAGGTTGCTTCCATGGGTATGGGTATGGGCATGGGTATTTTTATCCCTCTACACTTTCACCTTTCTTGGACCCGCGTTCACCAATACTCGTGTCGTACCGGTTCCTCCGACACTGTAGCGCGAGTTGCCTATCGTAAGGCGCAACAGACTGGGACACCTAATGAGTATGCTCACGCCCTACCAGGAAGGTACTCGTAAGCGATCCGTTCGGCACGAGACATAGAGGAGTGAAGCAAGTGAAGCAGAACCTGTCGGAGATTAGGTGCAGCCATGGGTAGATGAGAGCAGCCCTGAAGCGAGACTCCTGGAAACAATATTTTGAGAAATTATGGTGAATCCAAACACCCTAAAAAATATCAAATGTTGTCTACAAGCAACTACTCCCCATCCTCTCCACCTGCTCCTGGTCCTGGTCAGGCTTTTAGAAATTAGAATCTAAACCGCTTTTCCACCAAGGGCTTTCGAAATATTATTATATAGAACAAAAGCTTTTGACAAAAGTAACAAAAACACAATTTAATTACCTTCGATCCTGATGATGACGAGCATCGCCAAGTAACAGTAGCGACGCGTAGCGGTTAGATGCATGAGGCAGACCAAAATCAATCGCCAGTCCCACAACAGTGGCGACGCGTAGTGGTCGGCGCCGAAAATTTGCCTTCAAGCTCACAACTGTCAAATTGCGCTACCGGTGAACTCTTGTATTTTCATTATTGTTTATGCAACACAGAATCAAGTGCATTTGGCGGGCTTATTAGGCTTTGGATGGTGCTGTGTGAAAATTATTTGTAAAACATTAGTTATCTGATAAAAATGAATGCAAGTGTTAACCGTAAACGTTTGCGTTCGAACGAGAGTGACGGGTGCTTTGCTCTGCAGCGGAAAACCTTCGTCAACCAGCAGATGATGGACCAACAGGACCCAAACAAAATGAAACGAATACTTGGTAATAATGTTTGTGCCGTTGAAGCGTGTGCAAGCAGTTGATTTATAATCGCTTTTGCTCTTGATTCACATCCCAAGCGAAAACAATCAATTTGCTGTTCCAGGGAGCAAAGCATCACGACAAAGATTTGGTTGCCAATCAGCAGGAGTCACTGAAATCGGTTCGTTTGCTCGGTAGCGGAGAAATAGATTATGATATGAACGCCGTAAGTAGGAAAGGTTATTGTGATAGAATGTAATGAATGAATAATCATCGACCATTTGCTATTGTTACAGACGTCTTCCTGGTTGGGAAAGAAAGCTGATCGAAAATGTCGCCAGTGCGATCGTATGGCGATTGTGCACGCGGATTGCATCAACTGCAACTTGGAATTGTGCGAGTACTGTGGTGTGAACTGCAACTTTTGCCCGGAAAAGATTTGTCTGAACTGTGTGAACATATTGTAAGTATGCAACTTGCCACTTCTTTGGTAGTTTTTTTTTTTATCGGATCACATTATTCATTTCAGTCAATGCGTATCGCATGAGCTGCCCTGCTGTGAGCAATGCAAAATGTTTGTTTGATAATTGAACGAAGTGTGCAAGGATATGTGATAGAAACCGTCACTTACGTTTACGATTAGATCAATGTAGAGTTTATTTGTTGTTGGTTTTTATTGTGTTTGTATGGAAAATAAAGTCATTAATTTTAGCTGTTATCAGTTTCAAGTAAACTCCCGGTTGACTCGGTTTTGTTAAATCCGGCCTTACGACGTTGCTGTACCTCCAGTTGATAAAGAATGATTGGTTGGGTATGGGTTTCTCCCAATTCAGAAGCTTTGTCCGTTTTGGCTTTCTTATCCAAAACTTCGGGATGAGCAACCCAGAATGTGTCACTAATAAGATCATCAAAGACCGGAACGATAAGTCTATGCTTCTTTTCCGCAATGTATACACTTTTTGGCAAAAGAATCGTTCCCTTGCGGTAGATGAGTGGTTCGTTGTTGTAGTTAATGCCAAACTGTGAAAATAGTATTTCATTTTTATCGCTTGCCAGCGTCCCCTGGAGACGTTTTTCCGCGTCCGTATTACTTAGCCCTGAAGCGACGAGATTCCAGAACGTTGTGTTGTAGAGATTATTTACGTGAACATCCGCCTGGCGCCAGCTTAGATAATCTCGAAGATTCTCGTCCGTCGGATAGAGGACGGCTCTGGCATCGAAGGAAGGGGGATAGCGCATTGCTATTGAGCGGCTCTCAAATATACGCTTCCAGTGAAACATGTACGCCGAGGTAAACAAACTGGCCACGTAGCTCACAAGTTTGTCTCTTCGTCGCTGGTACACACTGGCCTCGCGGCGAAACACGAACGAGTATTCGTCGCTTTGGCCGTACCCGATAGCAATTTCGTTGAACTCCCGCATCACAGTCATACCAGCAAAATTCATCAGCTGCAGTGCATCGAGGTCGTTGGGTTTGGTGAATGAATGCGCGTTGCAGAACCGATGAAACCCTTTCCCGTCGATCCGCACTACAATCCAACAGTTGGGTAGCAGCTTTTCCTCCTGTTCGAACTGTTTTACATACTCGAAGCGGCTCAGTGCCATTGTGTAGGATTGAAGCGATCGTACAGCTTGTTTACTTATCGTCTTCAGTATCTTTCCACAACAAAAAGAAATATTCCGATTCATTTAGCTAAAAGAACAAAAACTACCGTTCGCACATGATTGAAGAACATGTGTCAACAATAAACAAACCTCATTTGACAAGGTTCAAATTGAAAACTACCAGGCTGGTTCATAACGTTATGCCATCGTTCTGCGTACAGTACGTAAAACATGAACTCGTACTAGGAATAATGTTTTAGTTTGCAGTGCTTGTGGTGTAGGCCAGACGTACTCGACGGCTTTTACTTCGTAAGTTCTTTACATAAAATAGAAAATGCCTCCGGTGGTATATTCCCATATATCAGTGCAATTTACGGCTGTTTCACTACCAAACGTCAGTTCAGTACGGATGAGCCAACCTCTTGGGAAATGATGTTGTCAAAGTGCATTTTGGCAGAACACACTCGAAGACGAAGCAAAAACAGATAGGCGCATAGTGCAAAAGTTGAATTTAATTGCGTTTTCGAGAAAAAGTTGTGTATTTTGATATTTTCCAGCAGTTTCTCGTTAGGATAACCTTCATTCACACGGTTTATCAGTGCTGGAGCAGTCTTTTGCCGCCGCAGTGAAGTCCTGAAAGAAACAGCAAAGCAGTGAAAACCCTTCCCACAGCAGACCAATTTGGATGATTCGATCAGCAGCCTCGCACTGCTAATTAAGTTGACGTCATTATATACAGCCCGCTGGATGTTTGCAAACTGGTTTTAATTCGCCGCATTCTTATTAGCGTGAGTGATAAAATCATTTCCTACAGCCCATCCCCATTGTCGTGATATTACATGGTCTCCTAGCCGTGCCGTGACTGTGACAAGGTCAGAAGAATAGATATTTCATCCACATCCAACGAAACAAAGATACGGCATAAAAGGGATACGCCTTTCTTGTGCGACGGAAACAACACGTTCGACACGGTTGGGTTTTCCGGTTCCGATCGAATGTAAGGATCCAGACTAAGCGAAATGCAATTCTGTTACCCCTGCTTTTTATAGTGTTAGATGATTGATGGTCTCGCGGTATGTGAATCCTTCGTTAATTGAATCAAACTTTTCACTAGTGGCAACAGCGTAGTGTGCTATCCATGTTATGTGGATGTGGATCGTAATGCTTGCCGCGACAAAACAATGCGAGTCGTTGTACAGTACCACCGGTGCATATGCACGATCCCGTGATAATGGGGGATCCATTCGTATCGTTGCTACGGTTTCCGTCCCATCAGCGAGGTCGACCGTTTGTTTAATGATTGCGACAGATCAACCAGCCACACATACATTAATGTGCTTTGTTCTATGGGGTGTGGAGTGTCTTTTATGGTTGAGAGATAATTTAAGGGAAAATGTAATGCCTACTGCACGATGCTCTCCTGTGCAGTGAAAGAGATTTCCCAGCGAAAGAATAATTCACGGTTCCTCGCTGGAGTCTGTAACTTCCAGATGTAACGACGTAACATCAACGATCTGATGATCAGATCTCTGACATTGACATCTGAGTGTTTTCGAAATGAAATACAAATCTTTATTAATCACGGGTTTATTGGCTTGGCAAAATGGTATTCTGCCAAATTGGTGCGCATTATTATTTTACTGGTACGTGGTAAGGGTAAGGGCAATTTCATATCTTCTTGTCCGACTGTGTATCATTTTTATTTTCTATACCTATTCGCATGAAAATCAGTACGAATCTTATCAATATCCAGACAAAATAAGGTTTTGATTATATTTTCTCTCCGCAGTATTTTATGTGCCGTGTGCGTATTTGTTTCTCATGCATATATTATCAACCGGAAGTGATGTTTCCGCTGCGTAACACTTTTCGATGCTCGGGTTGCTTTCAACCTTAAATAATATTCCTGGTCAGGGCACTAGTTTTCGATTTTTCGACTATGCGGTAAGTTGGTGTACACAGGAGGCCCCGAAGAAGACGTTATTTTGTTTTCTTTGGAAACACGCTGTGATTGCGGACGAAACGGTGTGATGAATCATCGAAGCAAGCAGCAACTCTATCGACACCTACGGTTCATAGTGTTGCATGCCTTGCTGCGGGTGTGTGTTTGCTTTATGCTTTTTTATGCCCTTTCCACTAGCCTACTTGGATGAGTTGTTATGGGGCAGTATGCTTCAGTGTTACATGGAGAGCTTATCTTTATCTTAAGCTAGATGATGCTAGAGTATGGAGGTTTGTCTTTTTTGGTTTACGTTACTTGATATAGTAAATAATAAACCGCAATCAATGCTTACCGTACCATGGTACAGGTTAACAAAAGATATGAAATCTCTTAAACAATTCACTCAATTTTTTATGTTGGACTTATAATTATATTCTTGTAAACACAAATGAGTGTTTTATTGCACCCCGCTATTTGTTAAACGTATTAGTAAAACTCATAACGATAGATTTATAGGTGAATGTAGGAGGGAGGAGGAGGGTTCAAACAAATTTAATTTACTTCTGATAACAATACCTCTGTTTTTATTATTGCATCATGTCGTATTTTGTCATGTTGGCAGAGTCATGTCTGGCTTACTAGACTTAATTTTACCACGTAGCCGGATAGTTAAGTCCTGGCTATGGGGTTTGGGCAGGATGGATTTTTTCCTCTGTCCTGTCGTGTGAATAACAGCGCCACTACCAATACACCACCGGACCACATCTTTCAACAAAACGTATACAGTACAAAACTAAGTTTAGACAATATTAATGTTCAACTTCTCTCTCATTCTTCTGTTCTCTTTTTTAGTAGTCACGATGACACGCGTTAAGGTCCTGTACGATTTCAGCGGCGAACCGAACTCATCGGAGATCTCCATCACGGTGGACGAAGTGCTAACCGTCACAAACACGGACGTTGGTGAAGGATGGTGGGAGGGTATGAATTCTCGCGGCCAGCGCGGCCTTTTTCCTGCAGCGTACGTGGAAACAATACCAGAGGCACCATCGTTACCACCCGGACCGCCGAAAATGCCACCACCACCAGCCGTTATGACGGCACAGTCGACGGGTGTATCCAAATCCGGCTCGCAGCAAGCACTAGGTGGCGGCAATCGGTACGATCAGACGGCGGACGATTGGGGTGAGCAGCAGGACGATTGGGACGACGATTGGGATGACGATAATGAAACGTATTCGGAAATCGGACCCGGTTCTAATGCAGCCGCCCGATCCAACGGCCAGAACCAAACCTATCACCAGCAGCAGCCGAGTGCAACTTCCAGCTACTATGCAAACGCTAATTTGCCTGCACCACCGGCATCCGACGGTGACACTTTGTCACTTGCATCAGTAGCGACCACGGTTGGTGGTGGCCGGACTCGCGCAACCGGTACGGGCAAAATTTTCTCCAAATCCGGCGACAACTATTTGATCGGAATGCCGGTACCGGATGTATCGGAAGCTGACCGTGTGCACGTGCTGCTCATGGATCATGGTATCGTGTGGAAACCAATGCACGACTCGTACACCGTATCGGTCGATTCTCCCAAAAAGGAGAAAAAGTTCAACGGTCTGAAGAGCTTCATCGCGTATCAGCTAACGCCGTCGTTTAACCATATTCCGGTTGCACGCCGTTACAAGCACTTTGACTGGCTGCATGAGCGGTTGGTTGAGAAGTTTTGTCTCATTCCGATTCCGCCGCTACCGGACAAACAGATATCGGGCCGGTACGATGAGGAATTCGTCGAGCATCGCCGGATACAGCTGCAGGAGTTTGTCGACTGGGTGTGTCGACATCCGGTGCTGTCGACGTGCGGTGTCTGGATGCATTTCCTTACCTGCACAGATGAGAAAAAATGGAAGACGGGCAAACGAACGGCTGAGAAAGATCCACTAGTCGGAACGATGTTCTGTGCGTCCGTGTTTCCGCCGGAAAAGACGCTATTGCAATCGCTGGTCGAACCACAGGTAGAATCTGCCGGACAGTTTGTGCCGCAGATGGATGCGGCTGTGAAGACACTGTTTGCGATCTGTGGCGACCAGTCGAAAAAGTTTCAGGTCCAATGGAAGAAGGAGTACCAGCGCATTGGTGAAGGATTTTCCGAGCTTGCCCGAGCGCTCGCGGTGGATGAACGACGCTCCGCTACGCAGATCAGTATGTCGAGTTCGGTCGGGCAGGCGGCTGGTGTGTTTATTAGCATCGGGCAACTGTTCGGCGAGCAGCCAAAGCATGACTTTATACCATTCTCGGATAGGCTACACATTTACCGCGGTCTGTTAGCTGGGTGGCCCGATACACTCGGAGAGTACCGGAACGCTGTCCAGAAGCGTAAGGATTGCGAGCGTTTAACAGCGGAACAGAAGATGGAGAATGTACAGATGCAGGAGGTGACCCGTCGCGTTGACGTGATGTCGTATGCATTGCTAGCCGAGATGTCGCACTTCCGGGAGGAACGCGATACTCACCTGAAGGATACGATACGCAACTTTATTGGGGCACAGATTGAATTTTATAAATCGATCGTGCAAAAGCTCGAACAGGCGCAAACACACTTCTAAGGATGGTTTCGGTTAGGTAGGACGAACTGTTCGCAGATGCGAACAGTGCAAAACATGAGAGTGCCTTGAGAGCGTTGATCTAACCAAAACACAGCAACAAACACGGATAAACAAACAGATATAGACGCGTTTAATCGCTGCATTCCATAATTAGCTAGCGCTTAACGTAAGCAACGAACAAACAGAGAACCTTTTTTTTTTCTAGTACATACTCTGTACAGAAATCTGTTTATTTTTTCGTCATTATGTGGGTTAAAACGCAAAGGATCCTTTTTCTGACAATTTTTTTTTGTAATCAACAGAAACATTGAGCTGTTTCCAACAGATCCCAACGCTAACGCAAGGAAGTTGCGCATAGTTGTATGAATAGCGGGAGAGCGCACTAGAGCGACAGTAGCAATCACATTAAAGCCTTAAGAAACCACGGAATAACGTTGATGAACGAGTACTGCCACTACTGTGGTTGGCCTTTAACCGACATGAAAGGTTTGATTTTGAGCTTCGTCTGTGGCTCCGACGTGACACCAAAGGGAAGGAAAGCCATACCAATGGAGGAAAACGTTCCAAGCGGGTTTTGCAGCGGCAGTAGTAGTGTGATAGCCTGGACTAGCCAGTCGGCCAGGAGCGCGTGCAAGGAAGTCGGTGTCGAACAAAAACTCGAACAGAATGCAACGGAATTGTAATAAAAATTAGGTTTAAATCAGAAGAACGTTATAATACACAATGTGCAAGTGGACCCTATTTTTAAAACAAAACAAGAACAATTATGTTCATGATGACTGCTGATTATAATGACGATTTTAAATGATTACTTGACTTATATGTAAAGGGGGCTACCCGGTAGTGTATTGACAGCCGGCATCGACACGACAGGAACAGCCCAAAATTGCATCCGGACCAATCCGCCCCGTACGCCGGACTGACTATCCAGCTACGTGTAAATAAAGTCAAAGAAAGCTAGTTAATGGCGGATTTCCCTAGACCTCTTGAGTTTTTTGTGCCGATAGAACATACGTAAAGAGCGACATATAGTTTGTATCATTCAAATTAAGAATTAATAGCATATTTTTTCTTATCGCATCGTGCTGATCAGAGGAACCATTTATTTCGTCGTTGTTTGTCAGACTTACGACGCGAAGGCTTATAAGGCAATCCTTTTAACGGTGGCACATCTTTTGTCCACCGTTCGTACAGTATCCTTGCCGTTCGGATTGCATCTCCCATCGGTTGGATGGTATAACGTTTCCTGTCCGACACGAAAGGCAACTCAACGGTGCGAAATATTTTATCGCGTATCTTCAGATCATTTATCGTCCCGTTCGTTACGAGCACTTGATCCAATTCGGTGAGAAAAACACGCCACCGCGCGAGGAAGAAATCTTGCACCATGCCGGCCCACTGCTTGTTGGCATAGTCTATAATCTGTCCCTGTGGACCCCAGAGAGTGATTTGTATGCGTGCGTTGTACTCGTACTTGTGCCGTTCGAGGCTCGATTCCCCATGCGCTTTAGCTGATTCGAGCCACGGTCCTAGCAGGAAATGTACGTCAGTTAGCAACAACTGATCTAGATCGGCCAGCAGCTGAAGAAATAGTGTGGAGTGTTTACGAAACTGGATAAGATTGCGCTTTTTAAAGCTGTCCATCAGTGCAAGATAAAGGGCGTCAGCTGTGTGTTGAAGACACTGGCGGGTTGCATCTACGATATCGTATTGGCACAGTTCGTTGCAAGGTGATTCTTCTGCAAAGGAGAGAAGCTGTTCCAGGCCTCGATTGAAAGTGGACACGTTGTACCATGCCTGAAGTTGGAAGCAAAATGAACCATTAAATGCCCGGCTTGTGAAATATGAGCGGCTGTTCTTACTTACCCATGGTTTTAATTTGGAACTTGGACGACGGTTAAAGGTGTACTTCCCGCGCATCAGCTCCAGACCCTCGAACGCATAAACAGTGCTGCGAAAGATGTCCCACGCCTGTTGCGCTTTGTCCAGGCCAGCTGCACTTACATTTCCATAACGTGCACTAGCATACTCACTGAACCACTTTTCCGTGCTGTCCAGATCGGCGTTCCAGCCCATCTCGAGCGCAAACTCATACAGTGCGTAGTTTTGGTTGATTCCTTCGGGAGTGATGCCGGTACCGAGCAGTGTATACGACGCATTATTTCTCGCCTCGCGAATTCCTCGATGGACATTTTCGACCGAACCGAGCATTCCGAGCGTTCCGCCAAAGTTGCTCAACATACACCAGATAAACGGTTGGCCTGCATAGGATGCCGTCCGTACGTACTGCGGATACTGTTCCGACTGTAAATCGAGCACAAGCATACGGCCGAGCGGTACGGCCGACAGAAACGCCCGAATGGCACGATCGCTCCAGAACGGATTTTTCACAAACATCCATCCTTGCAGTAACCAAATAGCGTCCGGATCAACCTGTGTCATGGTGCTGTAAATAGCTTCGGACACACTCGACAGGTACCTAACGGTCGGCAGGGCGGGATTGATTTCGTTAAACGGATCACTGAAGTAAACGTGATCGGTGCCGTATGTAGCGATGGCACGCTGTAGAAAACGTGATCCTATATCCGCAAACAGCGACTCAGTTGGGTCCACAAACAGCGGACTAGCATACTGCGGTGGGAAGTTATTCCACACGGATACATTTGCGAACGATACGTTGGGGTACAGGGTTCGGAACTGCACCGGTAGATGGCCGGCAAAGGCAGGCAGTGCCACAGCCATCCCAAGCCTACGCATCTCGGACACTACGCGTACCTGCAGGGTGTGGGAAAACTGGGAAAAGCTGGCCATCAGTGGGCCTCCCCAACCACGGATATTGCCCATGCGCTGCCAGGCGAAAAATCCGGGACCGGACAGATGATCGTCAATTTGTGCGCGGGTAAGATTGTACGTGAGATACACTTCCGTCCAAAGATCTTCCTGGAATGGGGCCAAACTGAGCGTTATACCCTGCATCGCCATCCAATCGATATGTTTTCGCCACTGTGACCAACTCCACCATGTGAACGAGTACGACCAGGTACAAACGTTCTGATAGTACACAATACTGCAAAGCGGAAAGAGATCGTTACTAACGGGAGGATAATTATTGAGAAACATATGCGTCACCTGCTTGGAGCTGTAATGGTCACATTAACGTCTGGAAGTTCCGACGGTAGATCCAGTTGAGTACCTTCCCAAGCTACTAACACACGGCACCAGTATCGCAGGTAGTGATAGAATGCTTTAGTTGCAGCAGCACCACTGGATGCAGTGATCTGCACCACGGACGGATCGGTCGCTCCTTCACCTTTAAACATCTGACAGATCCATCACGGGTAACGGGTACACGGGTAAGTATTTTTCAATCACACAACAATAACGCTTGGTTATTCAAATCAACACACTCACATGAAACGAATTTCTTTTCATAGAACTGTCGATTTGGACATGAAACTGCTGCGCCTGCTGCTGTGGTACGATCCGTGCGATAACTTCCAGTGCTGCCTGTTGCTGTATTGCTTCGGATGCTTGTGGTCGCACATGTTCCAGAATATGTGCGGCATAATCCTCTGGTTGTATGCCGAATGCTAGTGCCAACTGTGCGAATGCCACCAGCCAAGCGGCTTTCATCATCCGTAAGTTTTTGATTCTTTTAAAATAATGTCCTCCTCCTTGTAGCTTTCGACGGACCGCTCTACCAGACGAATGCGACGATTGTGTCAGGTTGTACAGACGATCGGCCTCGTGGGTTGGACGTTGTAGGTAAACAAAGCCGGATTGATAATGATTCAATTGAACGAAATTACCATTATCAACGTTTGGACAGCGACCGGCTGTTCAATGGCGACCAAAACAGTTGCACGTCCAAAGGGAAGTAGGAGGTGGGGATGCGTTGGGGGAACATTCAACTTCATAGAGACTAAAGATTAAACAACGTAGAGGGTGAGTGTTGATAGTTCAAAACCAAATATTATTTTATATAACTCCCGTTGTTGAGCGTACCACCAGCATACACGAATGTTTGAATCTTCAGTTTAGAGTTCTTGATGTAAATTGAAAACTAAAATGACCATAGTACATGCGATTGAAGGGTGTGCTTGCTTGGACCGGAAAATGCATTACTTACCTTTATGTGCGCCGCAAAAACTTGTTGTGCACCAAAAATGAAAATAAGTCTTTCGTATGGAAGATAGATGCAGGAAGCGATATGGCGGTGTTTGTAGTCACTTTTGTGTTCGATGGTAGTAGATAGGATGTTTTTGTTTTTGTTACCTTTTTACTTCTCCCCAGAACTATTCAGAACTGAAACAAACAAAACATTGCAAGCGTTTGAAATAGTGTTGAGCTTAATAAATATTTTAAGAATAGCCATTTATGCGAATCTTTATTGAGAATTCCTATCAATTCAGGAATCAACTCTCAAAACATTCAAAGCCTCAGAGAAGTGGCGCCTTGTCTCAGTGGAGATGAAGATTTGAATCTTGGAAAAGAAATTCAGTTCAAAGATTCATTCAGTTTCATGAATTTGAATCAGATTCACCACTACTCTGAAAATATTTAAAACAATCAGGGCAGCTTGATACATAATTATATATATATATTTTTTTTTTCGGACTAGTGTCATATTTCTGACTTAAGTTTATATATTGGAAACTTCACTTTCGTAACTACTTTTTACTTTACATTTCGTTTTTTTTTCTTAATTTGTTTTTTGTTTGTTTGTCTGTTTGAAATTCTTTTCAGTTTTTTTTGTAATTCCAAAACCTTGGAGACCTTTTTTTCACCGTACCAGGATAGACAGCTCTTGCTACCGAGAAAGGGTCGTATAGGATTTGAGTATCGATTTTCTCATATATAACCGACCGGCCCACTACTTGCTCACTAAACTTCCTCTAAAACATGCTAAACTTTTATCAATGGATTTCAACTTACCTTGAAAATAATATAAACTAACTTAAATTTTTTTTCAAACCCAATTCACTCAAAAGCCCAGTCGACAAAAATGAGTGTCTTGCCAGTTTTGACTTACTCGAGCATAACTAATTCCAATAAAATTGTTACATAATTTACTAAATTTATCAAACCATATCTACTTAGTTTTCTTTCAAACACATCGATTTGCATAAGCAATACGGCCAGACCATTCCTCTCAAATAAACAAAAAAATCGATTTGTTTGCACCAGACTTTTGTAACCGGAAGACAGGAAGAGTACTTGTTTGGGATCGGTTGATTTTATGCAATTCAACCCTTAAAAATCTTATGCCATCCTATAATACCAATGCCTAGCGGTCCGGGATTGCTGTTCGGGATCATTGCGTATTCTTAAAGTTGGACAGGAATAGATCCTAAATTTAAGTGCATTTCTCAAAAGTAATTGAAATTGAAGTGCACAGTTAACATTGAGAAGTCGACAGCATTTTTTTTTATTTGCACATGTGTTATAGTAAAATTTGGTACTGATGTTTTGCCCAATCCGAGCGGCGAAAAAACATTTAGCTTTGACAGAGATTTAGTTTTTAAGGTGATTCATGTAAGACAATTTATTACTGAATTGTACTCTTTTGTACTTTCCACTAATTGTTAAAACATAGCTTAAAAGCTGGACTTTCCAAAACGGTGCGCCAAGTAAGAAAAGGTTGCATTTAGCAGAATATGGAGTATAATATGATAATACAAATTTGGATCGACACGAAAATAGGCGAAAACAAATTAATTTATATAAGATTGATTTATTTATATAAGATTGATATAACTTATAATTTAATAGAACTATGCGTTAATTTTGATTGTCTAGCTTTTGTTTTATCAATCCCATATCAATATCAATGTGGTGACAATTTTAGAAACGATCATTAAACTTTAGCACTACGGTCACAGGGTTAAGCTACAGTAATTTGTTTGAAAACAATACGATTTTCCAACTATAATTCGTTTTCTATAAATTAGCAACTCTTTTTAAGCCCGCTATTAAGCTAACGACGGGACACTCATTCCTGTCCGCTGGGAATGAACGGATCAAAGATGACCACAGTCACTCATTTGGGTTCATTTTGAAATTACGCGCGGAAAGCAGCACGAGCACGCGTTTGAACAGCGCATGAGAACAGTTACGCTTCACGTTCGTTGGCAGTTGGTCGTCGCAAAGGTTTGTTGGAACATCATCATTGCTATAGAGTTTAGCGCTCGCGAGAAAACAAACTCGTACACAATTTCGTCTTGACACTGAAATCTGTCTTGGTGCACACGTGAAAATTGTGGTTCGATAAGCAAAAAAAAAAACAAAAAACAACCGTGTGAAAAACGGAAATAATCTCGATAGGGGTGCGATTTTCGGTTCATGCTGCGGATCGACAGTAACACCAACAGCATCCACCATCCGCTAGATTAAGTAGGTGGGTGTTTTAGTGACTTGTTGGTGTTATTTTGGTCGAACTCAAGACGGGAGTGAAGTGTGGCATTGTTTTTCCGACGTGTTGCGTTGTACCATTTGTGTATGTGTGCGTGTGATTGTGTTTATTTTGTGTGAATTTTTATGTCTTTTGACCGTTGTTTTCCATCTCGTCTAGAAAGAGAATATAATACACAACCATGTTTATGTTGTCGTTGGTCGATGTAGTTGCGATTATAAACTCTTGTACAAATTTTGTTCAGAAACGTTTAGGGAAAGGACATTTATGCGCCTAAAACGCTCTACTTTGCAGTCACTAATAGCCGGGGAATCGAGTAGGCCTTTTGTTTGAACCATATGAACGGTTGCATTATAAGGAAAGCTAAATTTAAACGCGTCGTGTCGTCGAAATTTCATCTTTTTCAGCTCCTCCGGCGTGCTGAAAGTGGAAATCTCTTGTTTTTGTTAGTGTTTCATCACGCTGGTAAAAGTGCGTGTGGTGTCATCCATCGAAAAAATCAACCTCCCCCTCCCCCTCGGCCACACGCAAACCGAAGGATATCGTCATATTCGACAACATCCCATCCCGATGGTGCACGTTTTTTGCCTGTGAAGCGACATTTTCGCGACTCTGGTGGAAACTCTAAAAATAAAACCATCCGAAACGAGCAGGTCACGCCAAAAAGGTTTGCGTCTGTGGTGCTATCAGACGGTGTTTGGCGAACGTATAGCTTTTGCCTGGCAGGACCAGAATTTGTTGCTGGAACGGGAACGCCTGCAAACGTGCAGAACGGTAAGCGCCCAAACAAAACACTACCAAATTTGCTTACCAGCACCATCAGCCGTCGGTTTAATTTCATAACTTTCCAGGGCTAATTAAAGTTAGCGACATGACGCGATTGTGCCGGAATGCTCCATATGCTGACGAGCGTTTTTCGTTTATTTACCCAAAATATGGCACGTTTTTGATGTCAGATGCAGTGGGCCTGCGGGAAAGACGCGGGAGTAGTGCAATTAAATTTCCACATAAACTCCCGCAATATTATACGGTCATAAAATTATTGTTGATTTTTCGCCACGATTTGCCTCCGTTCGGTTTTGCCTTTGAGGACGTCACTCGATGGGCAGTCGTGCCGGACCCATCGGTGGCCATTTGGGAAGAGTTTGGGAAGAAAATGTCGATGGACGACAGTTTGATGTCTTCTTCTCACATCATCAAAATTGGGTGATAGGGAAGAATCTGTGGAAGCCCCCCAGCCCTTCCCCCCCTCTTGGGGCAGCGGCCCTCAACCCCGTCGACCTCCTCGGTAGGCGATGATTATTTATTCGGTTTTAAAAATAAAATGTGTGTGAACAAACAGGGACACAGAACACAGGGAAGTGGGAAGTGAACCTGTGGGCCGAAGAAAATGTCGTAACCGACTGTCCGGTGGGCTGTTGGTTGATTGTTTTTGCATGAAATCATCGCCCAAAAGCATTTGTCGATCGCTATGTGTTTGGCCGGCTGCTTCGATTGCCCGGACGGCAGGAAACAATAGAGAGCGGAACGGTACCGGTTGTTCTGGGAAATATCGGTGTGCGCATATGTTTGCCTTTGAAGAAGATTTTTTTATTTGGACGCGTATTGTTGCTGTATGTTGGCCCCGCGCGCGTTAGCAATGCGTTTATTTACGATCGCTCCATCTCAATCGCCCAACATCATCAAGGTCGTCGGTTTTACGACCCAACCCCACGGCGACCGCAAGCGAAACGCGCCCATATCTCGCGCACACAAACACATCCCAAAACCGAAGGACATCGCAACCCGACGAGTGGCTGATCCATCCTCACTTCCCCGAGCGACAAGAATGACATCAGCGGCTGGGTAAGATCACGGTCCACCATGTGCGACATTGTTTACTATCAGAGATGACTTAATGGACGCCGGGCAACTGTCACAGTAACCTCAGTGCGAGCTGGTTGTCAAAAAAGGCCACTATTTGCGTTGACGCTTCGTTGGTGTCTTGGTGGGGAGGGGAGGCCAGGCCGATTGACCGGTTTATACTACGTTTGATATGTGGCGGTGTCTTGCTGCTGGAGGTCAATTGGTCAATCGACACTTCGTAACCGTGACAGAAAGCGCCCACATTATAAGGGAACTCGATAGAATGCCGTTTTGTATTGGGCGAATTTGTGTGGTTGATTGCGCTTAACTCGAAACCACTTGTGGAGAGACATTACATGATCTACTTGCTATTAGTTGAATTCAAAAGTCGATATTTTTGTTCAGCGTACAATCGAAAAGTATACCGTACTGAATCGAACTACGGACAGCTTCAAATTCTGGACATTTTCCATGTTTGAGCTGAATATTTTCTTACTCAGCCAGCCACCGCTTATCAATTTCACATGATTGCCATGATATACTGGAATCAATTTATAAAGTTACAGGCTCTAATTTTACGATAAATTTACATTTTCTATTTGTCGCCATCGCGCAGTTAATCACCGGTGGTTTCCGCAATTTAATTTATGATTTTACAGCTGGACAGTCGAACTAAACTGCAATTAAGTACAGAGTAGTGTAGTGTTCCATGTTCCCAGCACAGCAGGGCGATAAACCCGTGTTGAGCTCTCGGACTGGAGTATCAAACTCCGACCGAAGGTGAGAGTAGGTAGCAACTGTACTAGCCACGCCGCAGACAACCGAAATAAAAAGGATTTTCGTTCCGGTTGTGAAAAGCAAATCTTTTGAAAAGAGTTATTCATATGAATGTTTAGTGAAAAATCATTCAAATCAGAAATCGACTCTCAAAAGATTCATGTATCCACAGAGCATTAGCGGATCATGTGACTTAGAGGTCTTAAGTGGAATTGGTCCACTGTAAGCAGCTGCTGAGCGAGGAGGGTGATGCATAAGTTAAAAACTTGATAGTTGTACTTTTAGTATAGAAAACGTGTGATTTGTGAACTTTATTGACGAAGTTCAATCATGGCGGCGAAAGATTCTGTAGTTCGAATCAAAATAACGTTGCAAATATATGATTTTTGCAAACATTTTATGTTATGTTCTTGGAAATTTTTATTCGTAACTCAAATGAGAAGGTTTTGCTCTATAAAGCCGAGGTGTGCTCAGGTGTGACCAATTTAATTTATATTTACTACGTAATAATATGTGCAAACGATGCGTAAATTGTCCGTAACTCGATGCAAAACGGTATTTTCGTTTAATATTTTGTCTTAAAATTGACGAAAAGCGACGGTAGTCGAAGCACCCTGCAAACAATCTTCACATCTTGATAAGACTGTTTAATATCACGCGTTGCAGTTGTCACGTTACTGGTGGACATCTTCCGCTACAGCCGAACCTCCATTACCCGATCACAATGGCCCATTTTTGACTTCCTTTTTGGGATGAAAACGCAAAAAAAAGAACTCCTCCGATAAGCGAACACACCGGGTACCAAATTTGCCATATTTGGATAAAACAATACCCAAAACCTGTTCCACGTTTCCCGTATTTGGATCGCCATCGATTGACGGCGATTCGGATTCGGGTGCAATGCAATATGACAGGCACATACGGGGTTGTCACTAAAGCGAGTGCTCACCGACACTGAGCGCTTCTTTTCCTGCGGGAACTCTTAATCTTAGCTGGAACTGGCGACGGTGCCGAACGAAGCTGGGTGGAAGGTTCCAGCGCATCACAAACCGTGATCTTTTTTAAGGTTATTTGCTTTCTCCCGCACATGTAATCTTCGCGTAAGGTTAAGGACAATGTCCGGCGAGCCGTCTGGCGTCGCCAACAAAATCATCCGGAGCAACGCATGCAAGCGATTGGGGTCAACCGTACGCAGTTTTGTGCTGTTGAGGGGTTTTGAATTTTTGAGACAGCAAATTATCATACAATAAATTAAAGCCAACCACCGGAACGACCTTTTTTTTTTTGGAGGGGGATGTCTTGCTCAGTTCCCGCGTTGCGTCGAAATGCAAATGAAGTTATTGTTGTGTACTTTATGTCCCGTTGTGTGCGTTTTTTTTCGTGAGCTTTTGTTTATATGTTATTTACTTTTACGCTTTGCTGTCGCTCGTTGGTTTGACCGGAGGTCATCTGTTCGGATCGATTATTTCTTCTTTTTTTGTTGTTGGGGAATAGACAATATGGCGTACAAATAATCAAAAGCACAAGTTGGTCTAATCGTTTGCGTTGTCGGTATTTGCGGTGTATCGATTGAATGTCAATCCAACCGGTAACCGTTTATAAACAAGCTAAAGAGAAAGAAAGTGCCGTTAATTGTGTAGTTGCATCGCACGCCATTTCTGAGAATCTGTGCAGAGGACGAGAAGTTGAGTGGCCTCAGAATTCCATCCGCTCGTCAGGACGTGATTGAATTTTCCTGTCCCACACAAGCTTTAATCTAAACATTGAAGATCTCAGACAATGATAACTTGAAGAAAGTACCCTAAGTATTTAGTACATTAGAACGGTTGTTGGGGATAAATGCAAGATTCTCCTTTATCTTGAAAAAAAAACTATCCAATAATCACCTAAAACAATTGATAGCAACGATAATATCATGGTTGGGAACTTCTGGCCTCCTACAGCACCTTTCAACTCCTCAATAAACCCGTTTGTCTGTGCAATGTGTCACCGTTAGCTGACGAATCGGGACGACTGGACTGGCATCCGAAATGTCATCCCGTGCGACTGACAGACATGCGGAGATGTATGATTTAATGGCGCCATTCACTTGACACCAAATAAGGTATTGTCCAGCCTAGCAGCCGCCTCAGATCTCGGGACTACATTCTCGATGATATGTCGGCGATATGGGCGATACTCTTCTTGTACCCGGTATGTTGGTTGGTTCAACTGCCGACTGAGATATCTTCCCTAGCAGCAGGAACGCATCTGGAATACTGATGGAATCTGCACGTTTTTGATGAATTCGTTGGCGGTCGTCGCGTTTGAAGATGTATCGTAAGGGCCCTGTGAGAGTAGGGAAAGGGAAAAAGACCCCCGATTGATTTCTTCCAGAGAAGGTCACGAGCGCAATAAAGGAAACCGGGGAAACAGATACAGGTTGAATGAATTATTGATACCGTCTGTCCCTCCGGTGAAAGACGCAGTGAAATGTCTTCGTCGATCATTACCGCGATGGGGAGAATGGCGAATGGTTGCGATTTTGTCTTTTTGTTTTCCAAAAGTAACGTATGAAATACTTACTCGTGACTGGTCATGTGATCGATGGAATTCTCACACGAGTAATCTTTAGCTGATGTCATGATGAAGCTATCTCCTTGAGCATAATATGCAAAACAGACACGAGTACGCTTATCGCAGATTTGTATCAATATTGCTCCAGCGCACATGACCATGGTAGTCGTGATGACATCCCACAGGACGAAGGTCTCCAAACACAGCAGGAAGGTGTCGATTGGGCACGATTTTAAAATAGCTTTGCCCGGCAACATTCTTAACTCTTTGGCAGCGCAGCGTAACCTTTCGTGATCAAGAAGCGAGATGCGAATGTCCAGGATGTTCTAGAGAAGAGCTAAACAGTAGCCTAGAATACACCACCAAGCGTGACTTCAAACTTTATGACATCAAAGTTATTGTATTGTTCGCATTGCAAAGAACAAAGAACGTTCTTAGTTGGGAAAAGTCATTCCATATCTAAAACTATCTTTCTCTGCACAACATTACCTGTCCACAGTAGGGTAATGTGAGTTTCAAATATCGTGACCTTAATGTCAAACACAATCGGCAACTCAGTTCGCCCATATGCTTTGTGTGATCCGTTAACGATCACGGCATCGATCGATCGTCGATCGCAAGCTGCACGAAGATCTCATTCATCCCGATTTTGCTGCGCTTGGCAAGCATTGATGGGCGTCCCGCACTTAATCCCCCTTTCTTCGCAAGATCATTTCCGACAGCTTAAGCGACCGTTAATGAGTCAATCGATAGCTGAAGCAAGCTTCATTGGTTTCGAGAGTTGGTGCGGGGTCGTCATGTGCACAACTGTGTGTGTGTTTTTTTTTTATTTTGCCACCAGTAAATTATCGACGCTAGTCAGCCGGGTCAGTTCCGCGCATTTGCCATTCAAGTGGGGTGTTATTTAATTTTTCGACTTTGATGTGGGATTTTTTTTTCTTAACGCACTCGTTCTCTCGCTCGCTTCTCAAGTCATCGGCACGAGTGCCCGTTTGGATGATAATTAATTGAGCCGATAATTGAGTTTAAGTGTTGCGGAAAAATGGCGTGGTGGTGGCACGAAATCAAGATGATGATTGAAATTGATTGCCATCTAATAAGGCAACCGGGGCGTGTGGAGTGAAATTGTTGTGATTACTGCCCCAGCGAAAGCGCCAGTGTTTATTTGCATTTGTTTTAAGTGGTTTATTTAATCGGACACATACACAAAAAAAAACAGTTCGATTGGTGGAGTGCTCGTGGTTAATTTGGGGAAAATGGATGCAATCATTCTTACGATGCAGCAAATGAAAGGAAAAATGTCTATAATTCTGTAACCTTTCACGCAAGTGCGATGCTTGTGAAAGTTTCTTCGTTAAAAAGAATGTGTATGTACGATCTTTCCAGTGGTGCAATTCCTTTGATTCCGCCTGAAAACTTGGCAAATGCTTTACAGTTTAACCACGCTCGTGAAACGGTCATTAAACAAGCAACCAAAAATGCTCGTTCCCATCATCCGTATCGTGCTGATTTCTCTTCACAGCAAAAGCACTCATAATTATGAGTCATGCTCGCACTGGATTAACGATGCGATCCTACCAGAAAGATATGGCATCGTACCGCAAATGACCTTTCTACACAGATTCTTTCTATGTATTTCCATGCCCTCTCCAGAAACCACGGACCATCACGTCATTCGCACATTTTTTTTATTCCAACATTCCGATGGGCAGACGTGGTGAAACTATCCGATGAATCACTTCATCCAACATTGACCTCGGGCTCCCAGGCACGGTAACGATCCGGCACGCGAACTCCTAACACCAGACAGAGTGTCGTCGTAACGTGTGCTTCCAGCGCGTGGTACACCACCGGTAGTATCCCTACTGAATCCTCGCCCTGCACACTTTTGAATTTCCCCGGGTGCATCTGGTTGCTCTGGCACGTCCTTGGTTGCCCAGCTGAAAATGGACAGGACGAGCGTAATGAAATTATTATGGTTGCATGCAAACCACGCCGGCAGCGCTGGGTTGGAAAATTTTCCCCCCGAGAGGAAATGGTTACGGTGGTGGTGCAAAACAACACAGAGGGACAAGGTCGTTTCGCTTAGTTTAATTGATACACACTCGGGGTGGAGAGAGACTGGTCTGTATCATTCTTAGCCCCGGTTTGCTCCGGTATCTTATAACATGGACGAATGTAAATTTTTTCAACTTCAACCGAATGGAATGGTGCCAATGCAATGGATCCACTCGGGTGATGATGTCACGTAGGATCGTAGTTAGTTGAATTTATCATACCTCGCTGATATAGAATTGAAGCTGATGTACGTATTTATTCGTTTTTATTTTCGTACAGTCAAACGTCAAACGCGGGCAAGGGAAACCAAATGGCTACCACAGCCGGACTTGGTTGTTTTGACAGTAAGTGAACGTGCGGTAAACAATACCGTTTGACGGTTTGTTTTTTGGTAGTAGCGAGCGTGCACGTCATGTGTTGCTACTACTACACAAAGGGAAGCGTGGTAGATCAATATTTTCTCTAGAAATATTGCGTGGTGATTTTTTTTTTGAGTTCTGCCTGTACATTTACGTTGAAACTATAGCAGGATATGAACTTCCTTTACCGTGTGTGCGCATGTGGGATTATATTTAAAAAAAGGTGACGTGTGCCTCTCTTATTGCGCAAAGCAAATTTAAGCAGGCCTACAAACTAGATTGCAACCAATGTCAACTGTCAAATTAAGCTTATTAATATTTGCAATTACCAAAACATTCATGTTTTATTCATGCACCAGCCGGGTGCGGCTGTCCAATGAATCTCCTTTAAACTGCTAGATTATCCCGTCACTTAAAAGTGGTAATCACGTCGAGTGAACTCCCAGCAATAATATTGATTCATTTTTGAACACAAAGTATCAGATACAAAATTGACTTCACTTCAGCGTATTAAAGCAGCTTAATCGATGTGCGTCTCATCTTCATCGATTACGGTTGGCTACAGAGACGTGATAGGGGCCGTCGTCCAATAATGGGAAACAAAGTCTATCTTATTTGTTTTGGTGCGGGGAAGCAAAAACGGTAACGAGAGACCATCTACGATTCTTCCTCCACCATGGTTCCCCGCTCTACGTAACTGATCGAAACAATTAACAACAATTTTGTTAATTGGCTACATATAAGTCAGTGTAACGTAGAACGCGTGTGCCTTCTGCGGTAGGGTTGGAGCAAAAATCACAATCCAAAATGGGTATGGAGGAGGCAGAAAAACTAACAAACAGGTTCAGCATAGGAACATTGACTGAATTTCAAACAGAGTCCCCCAACACGCCAGCGATCTGACAAGCGATGGAATGACCGGCACGAAGAAGAGACAAGCTGTTCTTGTTGGGGCTTTGGGGGCTTCTGTTCCTCCAGCATAGACGACGCGTGAAAAATACAGACCCGCTGAATAAAGCATCGAACCGGTTGTTCTTCGAGGAAACACGTGTGCCACTGATGCTATGGTCCCTGGCACCGGAAGTCTCGCGGTAGCGGGTGGCGATCTCTGCCCCCATAGTCAGCGTGTACTGTTTACGGTAGGACGGTTAAGCTAAACATCGTAACTTTTCCGCCCCGAAGTCCAACGGGCTAGCGCTAACCGGCTGACTTTACCCATTTAAAGTCGACCGGGAAACAGAATCGGAGCCAATACTGTTTCGGGTTTTTTTTTAGGGTGTCTTATTTCATGCTGCGGATAAAGACTACCGTCGGAGCACGGGTAGCCCCAGCCTCAAAACAATCAGGGGCAGGTTAAATGGAAGAGACGGAAAAAATATCTAGAACAGTAGACATTTACCTACGCACCCAAATCTATCCGCTTTCATCTGGTTCCGGTTTCCGGAGATAAACAATATCAAGCGCGCTTGTGAACGGAAACGTCGTCCCAACAACAATTCGTTTGGCCGCTGGAATTGTGGTGGGGGAAATTGCCACGTTCCTTCGTGATGGCGTCCCAAGAATGTGACGTGTCGAAGTTTCCTTAACGGACCACCAAGCATGAGCTCCACTGCACTCTGGAATTGGTTTGTGGCCAAACAGTTTTTGGATGACTTTCGGCATGGGAATAGTAATGTCTGTGTACCGCAACGCCACTTGCCCGTGTTAGATATCCTCCAATAAATTCTAGACAATGTTGGACAGAGGGATACGGTGCACGTTGGAAGGGAAAATTAGGTCACCCACCAGTAAGGATGACGCCATTCTTCACTATTCACGCGTCCAAATGGGAGAGAGTGAGCGAAAACCCCGGATCGCCCATCGTCGAAATGGGAAAATCGCAAAGGATACGGAATGTCACACGAGTGGGGATTGTTTTTCTTTTCTATTTTCATCGCACTGGGGGAGATACAGAGAGCGCGTCCGTTCATCCCATTCGAAGGTCACACAGTCACCACAGTTGTGTGGTGCTGCAGTTAGTCTACGCGGTACGTGACCGGTACATACCCATCGGTTGAGCGCTTGACGCTTTAAGACGCCACTCTAGCGCGTGGTTTTTGTTGTGCTAAATTAGTCTCGAAGTTCAGAATGGTACAGAAAACTATTTTAGCTTCTCGGTTTTGGATATTCGCCACAGCTGTTGGGCGTAAATTTACTCAACAACGAACTCCAACCACAGTGTGTGCGTGTGCCCCTTCGGTGATGACTAATTGCTTCCGAATGTGGTAACGCACTGACTGTTTTTTTTTTTTGTTTTTTGCTCGGAAGGGTCCAGATGACAGCTTCTCTAGCACGGCGCGCACACACTGACATCAGCGCCGGTACGTGATCGGCTAATTTGCATTAATAAACCATTCGAATGCGTGGGTTGCTATCGTGCAACGCGCAGCACTGCATTCGATTGGACCTTTACCGAGTTTACCGGAAGGTTCGGGCGGTGAAGGTGCAGCCATTAGAGGTTTCCCAATCGACCTTAACCTGAACCCTCGTACATGTTCGATTCGGAGGTATGACAGCGGATGACGAAAATGGCGTAAGCATTACCACCTTCTTCGTACGTACCATGAAAGCGAATCTCACGTGTGACTCACAACCTCCTGCAGGCTGGGTGTATAGTGTTTGCAATCGATGTGATGATCAAGATAAGCGAAACTGATCGAGTAACATGATCGCATAACGTGCATGATATTGTATTTTTTAACAAGCCAAACTGTCATGTCTTACTTCCAAAACCCTACCGGGAGTAGTCCGGAGGGTAGTGTCGTTTAATCCCTGGTGATGGAGGTTGACTTTCCCATTTTTTTTTTTGGGCGAACCTTCCAGTTTTTGTCCAGATCCCTATCCTTTCACCTTTCGCCCTGCATGCGCGTGTAACAAGCGATCCGATCACATGCTAAATGTACGTTTCCTAGATGCCTAAGCTCGCGACAGCAAGCATTCTTATCATCGACACGATCTCGAAAGCGGTGCTTTCGGGGCGTAACGTTTCATCCAATTAAATCATCCCTAGCACCAAGGTTTGCCAGAACTCTACGACTCGAACCGCGGTTGAGAGGCCGAAATATATTAATCGTCTAATGAACGAGCGGTTAGCGTAGGTCCACAAATCTGACGAGACCTGGCAAAGCACGGAGGAACGGCAACGTAGGTCTGCCCCGTTCGCCAATCGCTTTGCTAATCAATTATCATTCGCCTTCCTTTCGAGTGTGTGCAGAAAGGGACACGTTAATTGGATAGAAGATGCGAAATACCCTTTGGCACGACTTACCCTGGATACATCAGGTACACGAACCAGGCACTTCTTTCATGCCCAACGATCCTTTCACTTTAATGTTTATTTGATCACGTGACCTGTCTCCACACTCGCGGAGAAGCATCACTGGGACGGACAGTTTCGGGCATTTTGTTGAGCGTTGTTCTCGGGAGTTCGGTATGAGTACACTGGACGTGCGGATGGAAACACAATCCAGAACTCCTTCACACCGAAACTGGTATGTCTGCGTTGGCATAGTGAAGCAAAGGGAGCATAAGGGAGAGACCGTCGGGAACGCACCCAAACGGAATGGTCGTAAATCATACGAACGTGTCGTGTACGTGCGCGAGGGTGTACAACAGTGGGGCTGAACACCAAAAAAAACGCACGCTGAGCATAGCGTACATATTATTCGGTTTCTTTTCAGGTTCACTGTCATAAAACGTGGAATTGGACCGGCCAGTGGTTCAGCAGCCCGGAAGCCCAAGGGCCGCACCGCACCGTTGTACGTACGAATTTCGGCTTTCTCTCGATTTATGCTACTTATGGAGGTGTGGGTAGTGAGGAGGATAGGCAGCAACTAACCGCGGACGGCTGACACACCCTTCACAAAACGGATTAAATGATGCTATCTGACCGAGCATTATTATTGTTGCTGTTTGTGCGTTGTGAGGGCGAGTGAAGCTCATTTAGGAAAGGCGAATAATTCAAGCTCTCGAGTCATGGATGAGTCTGAGGCTGGTGTGGAGTTGTGGCGTTTATCCGAGCATTTTGCAGTCGGCCACGGTAATGTGAACCTTCAACGGGGTTTGCTTCATTGCCGGTGGGTGGTTAATCTGATCGAACGAGATCAGACATCAGCGAACCGGCCGTTGAAAGCTTCCAACACATCACACGTCTAGGTTGTGTGTTTTGTGGTGATCTTCAAAAGTCACATTACTACCATTCTACGCCGCACCCGCTAGATAGAAAGGGTAGAAGAAATAAATCGTAATTGAAAAGTTACGCTAACGGCATTTCTGCTGGAGCTGTTAAGATAATTAGTATTTGGGTTTGAAGAAGTTTTAACCGAGGCGTGTAGCTAGGCGGACTCTGACACCACCACCCGTAGTAGAATCCGCCCAGCAACATTATCATCAACACCATCATCAAACTAATATCTTTCCCGGTGCATGCGGTGTCTTTTTTTTGTAAGGCGTTTTGTTCTAAGCGCAGCGAAGCGTAGCATCCCACTATTGCTCATTCGCGCGATGTAGGCAGCGCACGTTAAGAAGGATGGTTTGGAGTGTCAAAGCACTCGGGTGGTTGGGATTTAATTACCGACTTCACCCACACCGGGGGTGAGCGGGACTCCAAGCGACACAGCATAAACAGTGGTGCGTGTGGTGTTCGTTCTGCATAATGTGCATAATTTCTTACGCCTATTGCCATGTGACGTTCGGTTGCTCACGTATAGAAGGGTGATAGACGGTAGAAGGAGGTATCTAAGGTCAGTGGCATTGAGTTGTATAAGTATGGGTGGATTATTTATTATATTTGTGACCTTCGGTAACAAAATGTCTATATCACGACATGTTACATAACACCGAAAGATCAGTTGTATAAAGATCACGCTGATCTGTAATGAGAATAGTCAACTCTTTCTGTTAGTACATTTGCAATGCTAAAATCATTCTCACGAACTCCTTGTTTGGAATAGAAATAGATTATATTTTACTGAAAATGTTCTGGTTGCTGGTTGTTTTAATTCTTTTCGCTATTCTTTTTATATGCGAACTTAGATATTCGGTTTGTTCGGTTTGGTGCGGCAAACTTCAAGAATAAATTTACATAATCAACGAATGGCTTTTGTTGATCAAATAGAAAATTTTAAATGAACACACATTACTGTTTCGTTATCCGACGTAATGTGAAAAAATGTGTGTCAAAATTTATTTATTCATGACATATTTCATCACATTCACCTTCCGGTCTGGAGAAAATCTCTCAAACGGTCCCAGCATTTCATGTCTCAAGCAGAACATTTTGATTGCAACATCTCGTTTGCCTTGGGGGGAACTCATCTTCCAACAGCAACAGACATCCTCAGCGACACGTTACGCTGTCGACTCGATCGCCCACACCTTCATTCTGCCCAATTCGTTTTGCTCGGTTTCAGTTTCGAGATCGCGATCACTTCAACATCGTTCAACACCTCTAGCTGACCGTACGAAAATCGGATGTACTACGACGCATACTATACCCGTTGGGAAGAGTTGTCATAATTCATACACAAAACCGCCTACCAGGCAAGTGTGTTGGGTATGGTTCATCCACCTTCGGAACACTTGTTAACATATCACAACGCAGGATGTTTTGCACAGACTCACAATTTGCAAGCTAGTTCTTTTCGCGCAGTCTTGCCATTCTACTGCCGTTTTTGCACCGCGGATGAAATTTGCGAATGCAATAACCACTAAGTGTTGCTGAATGGTACCCGCTTTTAGTAGAATTGTTGTACAATCATCCTGCCAGGGGTCATTTAATCATCGTGTCCGGGAAGAAGTTGGTGCTGCTTTTTGTCCCATTTGGTCTGTGTTGTGCTTTTAATGCGTTCTTTCATGATCTCGCCTTACGTTGCGGACGATTCTTTACACCAATGCTTGATTGCGGGTGAAATCCTGGTCATGGCACCAGGCCGGCTCATAAACTGGACCACACTGCGGGCACGCGCGGACAAGTGATTGACAAACAAAGTACGGGATGATTGTGTATGGATTTCCAACCCGAGCAGATAGACCGGTTCCACTTATCGTCGCTCACATCGTTGCGTGAACGGTTCATTAATAACTCGACTCACTTCGGCCTAGACGGCGAGTCATCACGATCGTGTTGCGCTCCATCCAGAAGCACATCCACAATGATGTCGCGATCTTGGACACTTTCGACCATCTGTCAACGGGTACGCACAATTCTTTCTGGTGAGAGGTGTTTGCCGTTTAATCTTGCCGCCTTGTCATCGGTAGAGAATAGCCTTCCGTTATGCATTGCACATATTCACATTCCGAGGAATGGACCGTTCACAGCTGGGCCCAATCAACACCACAACACCCTATATAAGGACCGGGTGGACGATTATTAATTTGAATTTTATTTAAATTAACACCACTTTCGTAGCTCTATACGCTTGGGTAGGAGTGCTCATGTTTATATTTTGGACATAAACAACATTGACCTACGAACGGGCACCAATCGAGTAGCAGCAGAATGAGTGTGAAATGGCTCCACCCATGCGAGAATCACCACACACATCGCATAACACAGTTGTTTTTTTTTGTGAGGCTAATTAATCATCGTAAAAGCGAAAGTACCTTTATCTACCATTGGCTATCAAATGAGATAGTGGAGTTTGGTTCTTCATGTTCTAGCCATCTGATAAATGATTGCGATTAAAGGTTGTTTAGTAATGCTTCACCA
Organism: Anopheles marshallii; assembly: GCF_943734725.1. NCBI lineage: Eukaryota > Metazoa > Arthropoda > Insecta > Diptera > Culicidae > Anopheles > Anopheles marshallii. The sequence goes on along the minus strand of NC_071326.1, from coordinate 63,670,182 downwards.
CTGATCAACACCGCACGCTAGAGGGGAGGTTACATGTTTTAACTATCAACAACTAATCCAACATGAAGGTTACCTAAGATCGAACCGGAAACCGGGTGACTAGCCATTAACTATATTCAGACATCATCATTTTGCCTCACACCGCACTATCAGTGTTCAGATTGTTTATTATTCTCGGATGCTTTCCAAAGACGGTTTCATCTGCCAAGCCAGTGGTCAGCAATCGTGGGGTACAAGCGGAAATTTTAATTGATAAATAATTGATCGGCAACTTGAAATAGCTAGCAGGTTGTACTAGAAATTATTCACTCGGGGGTTACATAGCTATTGCATAAATATCAATTACACTGTAGATCCAGGTTAGTGAACGGTATAAAATGGCTCCTGTGGCTGCAATATGAATTAAATTATCTTCGCACTATAGTTTGCGGAGCCTATTGTGCTATACAATAATGATGTCTTTGTACATATTCTAGATTTCGTTACATGTGAGAATGGAAGGGAAGGGCATATGGAGTTACACGAATTGACTACCTTGTGTTGGGAGTTGCCCTACATATTTCGAAAACTTTTCTAGAACAGATTAATGAACTCCTAGGATTAAGCGAAATGAAATGATTCAATGACTGAAATTTAAGTAAATGAACAACCTTTTCAAGAAAACACAGCAAAAACATTTAGCGATAACGATCATATGCCTGCGATAGCATTTAAATTCAATGTTCTGATTATCAATACCTATCGACGATCATGCTCTACCCAATGCGATTGTTTCTCCTTAGGCTAATTTTTTAGTCAAGTAATAAGGCCAGTCTGCCAGACCAAACTCTTTTAAAATATACACAAATACAAACAGTTTTGTGAACATTTCACGGTACTTTTGTGATTTTTTGAGCTGGTGGACTAAAATCCTTCAAAAAATCGACTAAGGGACTCCTTGTTTTCGCCTTGTTCGCGACTAAGAAGTTTTCGTCTGCTTTTCCATACTAAAGAGGTACACGTGAGTACTGTTCTGCCAGCTTTGTTTATAGCAACAGGTTTTAAGTGAGCAAAGGCCTTTTTCTCATGTCACAATGTCCATGCTAGACTAGGCACTGACGTCTGGCTTGAGAAAGGTGAAGTTTTTACTTGGAAGGTGTGATCGCTAATTTGTAGATTAATTCACTTTACCGAGGGGCTTTGGTTAGTAGGACCCCTGGATGTGCCCCTTGACCACTGGACTATTTCATTCTCTATTCTCCCAATCAGAGAATACAGAACAATTCCTTATCACGCGGCATTGCCGCAAAGAAATTACTCGTCGTTGTTGGTCTAATCAAAGCAATTCCACTCGACGCATCGTAGGCCTCCAGGCCCGTAAATAAAAGAAACAAACTTTTGCATAACTCGATAACCTTTCAGCCTTACTTGTAAAGAAAAAAATATATATAGATTTTCTTCCCGCATAGACCACACGACGCCGACGGTTGATGAATACGCAAAAAGAAAAAAAAATCATCTTTAGCCAACTAACGGTGAGCTCGCAGTAACGATGCGAATCGATGTGCTAGCGCGAATCATAAGACCGTCCGAGTGGGACAGTCGCGTAAAGCGATGATATCATAAATCGAAGCACAACGAAGTAAAGAGTTGCAACTGCAACCGATGGCGATGAATGCACCAACGGTTCCGCCAGATCGTACGGCCAAAGGGTGCGACGTTAGTAACACTTGCTGCTGCACACGCGTCCACCGGGGGTCTTCGGAGTCGAACCAAACAACCACCATGCCGCCGGTATGGCACTTCCTATTTATAATTCTGCACGTTGTGTTCGATTTCGCGAAACCACCCCAGCCCAATCCCTGCATTCTGAAACTCTTGTACTGTCCCCTAGTTCAGTTGTTTACCGTTGTGATCGATGCAAGTGATGATTTTGTCCCGGTGCTTACATACAAGTCACACAAGAAGCAAGAACATCGCAGACAAAAAACCATTGATGCGATAGCGTAAAATTTTTCCGTTTTGTTTCAGCTGTGTTTATTCCCCACTCGTTTTACGATCCGAGTTTGTGTGCCAATCGGTCGAGAACGTGTCTTAAAATAAAACCCCTAAAGTTAACGATCGTCACCCGACGAATGGTCAGAAGGATAGATTGGGGGATACGGGAGCACTGTTTGTTGGTATAGGTGTCCGGTGACCATTCAACATCGATGACATCATGCGCGTTAGCCGTGGTAGATGCTGGTGCGATGATGCACGGGATCATGTAAGATCTTGGGTGTTGGAGATGTGACTCGCAAAGTTGGAAAGCGAAGCGCCTTTTGTAACAGGAAAACAAGATCTCCGGCGACAGCTGCTGCCCCGTGGAAGAGATAGATGGAGATGCAGTCTCGTACGCATCTTTACCGTAATGCGCAGTGTATCTGCCGTTGGGAAGGTTATCCTGAGAACTGGTAGTGCAAATTCTCCGCTCAAGGTCAACATGCTGTTAGCTCTATCTTCAAATGGAACTCCGGCCTTTATCTTACGGAACCCTTGCATTTTGGGAAGCAATTCCCGCAGACGTGCGGTATGATTTATGGTCCCATCCCCCATCCCTGAGAGAAATCCCTAATCCTTTTCGCTTGTTTGTGACGGCATTTTTGTGTATTTTTGAGGGCTTGTGGTGGCTTTAAACCATAAAACGAAGATGTTGTGTGTGGCAGCAAGATTAAGTTCCAACCAGCAAGGAATTTCGTCGAAGGTTTTCTGCACGCTGTGCGTTCTTATTTATGTGTCCTTCGTTCCATTAACGAAAGCGCGGCATTTAAATGTTTTTTTTTTTGTCTTTTGCGTGGACTATTTTCGGTAACTCAGCCTTAGTTTGTTGCTGCATTTAAGCCCAAACTGTGCTGAACTGTGAAATTCCAACGTATTAAATTGAGAAGTTAATTCGAATTGTCTAGGACTCTTACGGTGACAAATTAAAATGTTTTTCAAACAATTTTGTCGCATTCTTGGTGGATCAGAACGGATCGCTAACGAGTCACACTAATCCGGAGGGAGGATAAGTAGACCCTAAATAACTGTTGATATAACACACGCGTGACAACCACCCTGGTTAGGAACTCCATAAATGTGAATCTGTCCCAACGACCCATTCGGAGTAGGATTTCCTTCCCAACCCGCTTGCACACTACTTCCTGCAACCGGAAACACGAACAGTGGGCGCAAAAGGCGGCTCCAAATATGTCCGAGCTATGTGACGAAGATGTCGCCAGACGTTGCTGGTCGTAATGCTAGTGCGCGTCGTTGAGCGTCGGTAGGAACGTAAAAACGCATCCTAAGCATTTCTTCAGTCCGCGAAGGTGATCGTAAATTATGGGTGACGTTTCGCTGTTTTCGGAACTCGAAACATCATTCTCACATTGTCGAAGAGGAAATTTGTCGGTTGTAAAAGGCCCAAAAAGAGGGGTAGCTGGAACTTTTTTTTTGCGGCATCGACTTGTTTGTCAAGTAACAATCACCAAAAACGCGTCAGTAGAAGACTTTACGTGCGGTTGATCGTATTAAATTCGTTTGTAAAGAAGAATACACCTCGATGAGCACGTAACAGAGTGGTTTGTATTGCCTTTTTATTCTGGAGGTCACGATCCACGATGAATACTATCGATAAATGGTTCCTTCACCGTGACGATCGGTGTCCGATTAATATGCTACCGGGAAGTTCTTTAACAGTTTCTTCAAATGGAAACGAAATAAACGGAGTGCCGGTGGTACAGTGGTACAAGTGTAAATGGCTTTTTGGAAGTGTTTTACAATTTGCCGTTGATGGATATGCATGCTTATGCATTTGTGTATTTTCTCTTCAAAAATAATATTCTTTTTATTTTTAAACAACATTGCAACCAATTTATGATGATTTAAGACATATTTAGAATGCATCGGCGAGGAAGTATATTCACTGCTAAATCATCCGGTATCGTTCTCTTAATATATTGCATAGAAATTTAAAAGAACCTTAGTAAGACGAAGTTGTAATATTTTTAAACGTTCAAATAATAATTATTGTTTTAGTTAATTAAATTCAAAGACCTTAATTACACAAAAAAATATCTGGAGCAAAGTATCTGTTTAAATGGTTTATTGAGTTATTATTGAGTTATTGAGTAATTGGCCCTAAAGCTACGGTAGTTTCTACCCATACCAAGGCCCCTGAACTGAACAGAAAAAATTTACGACCCTAAGCTATAGAAGATCGAATATATGATCTTCTGGACTGTAGTTTCACTTAGATTTGAGAAGCGAAATATTATTTTTTTATTTATTTTTGTTATTTATCTATTAAAGTTTCTTAAGATATGTTAGTTCGTTATCTGAAATAGTAACTGAAATTTCGGGACGTACTCTGAAGATTAGTTAATGGAAAAAAGGAACGTACCTGGTGAGACGGTTCCACTCCTTACCTGTAGTGAATAACAACGGGTAAAAAAATGTCGAAGGAACGACGCTCCAAAAAACGCTTCTTTGAACTGCGCTCCAAATATCGCTCCTTATAACGACGTTCCAAATATCGCTCCAACAAACGACACTCCACATATCACTCTTTTGGACTTTCATAATATGTTTCAGCTCTTTTGTTGTGTTTTTTTTTCTTCGTGTGCATGCTTCCTCCTCCCCTCTTACAGGTTATCCAAGTGGTTTAATCCACTGTAGGCTAACAAAAACCTTTTGAAGGATTCGCTCCGCACCTTTTTTCCAGAACTTTTCCAATCATTACGAAACATGTCTTCCGAGCTTTAAGCGATGTCATCGAATTTAATTTCCTCGCATCTTTACACTGGATCTCCATATAACAAAGACATTAGAATAACTCATGCGTAATAATGCTAAAAATTAAGAGATTTTTTAATACTCTATGTTGAACCTGTTGAAACTGTTTCTCTGTATCTAGTTCCTAGTTTAACCTAAACATTCAAAAGAGTAAATTTTATGATTCACTATCTGTTTGGCTTCCTTGGCTAATTTTTAAATATTCCAGAAGAAATAAACAGCTGTGTGCAGCTTATCATATGGGAAACCCTGTGATCCTCTGATAGTATGGTAATTTGAGAAGGAAAGTACCGTACAAACACAAGAATGTGCCGAATAGTTCACTCTTCTTTCACCGTCAAATTGTCATCTGCTGGCAGTTTAGAATCAAAATCATTCAAATTCCTCCATATCTATTGAAACTATGCCGGATGACGGATGCGTAGGGCATTGTTTGTGTGAGTGTAGAATGAAATCATACTTACTACCACCGCATGCGATCAATACACACATCCCACCCACCATCACTCCCAACACGAACGCGAAAGGTAACGAGAAAGGCGGTGAATACATGATGATGTAATTCGGCATTCGTGGGAGAACGATGACCATCATCACTATTTACCTTTTATAACCGTTTTTTTTCTTTCAATTTCCATTATTCTCTGCTTATAGAAGACCCGCGAGTCTCTGAGCACTGAGTGTACGTGGTTTAATCATTTGCAGGCTTATCTGTCACGATGTATCAAGAATTGCGAAGCACTTTCTACCGACTTCTTCTGGCACTAAAATCCATTAGCTCAACAAACACACACCTCTCCCGGGGAGGAGGGTTTCCATTCGGAGGGACAGCTTTGTTGACGGATTTAGACTTCAAATTGGGAATCTGACGGTTGGGAGTTTTTTTTTGCTGTTATACCCGGTCCAGCAATTCCATCCACAGCTCCCAGAGACGATCAATCTACATATAGCTCTACTGCACAACCGTACCAGCGTCATATGACCTGGTTTCAAATGCTCGTAAAGTATCGAGAGCTCGTGAGCAATAAAAGTGGAAAACGGAACGATAGGGGCGTCCCAGACTTCCTCCCCATCATACCTTTCTATTCAATTCCGGGGGAGCGTCCGTATGCAGCCAAGCATTGGAACCAAAATCGCCCGCTGCATAAACACGGCTAGCATAAACCGCCAAGAGTTGAAGTTCCCCGGTTCCCCAAAACAAAACAAAAAAAATGAAGAACCCAACCCAAACTCCGGCTGGATGTTTCAGTGGTAAAGAAAGAATAATTCTCCAGATCGTGAACACCCAAACACGCTGCAGCACTGGCGCGATAACCTTTTGCTCCTCAATGATTTGCCCCATTTGTGGCGCACTTAGGGCGGTAACATTATGGTACACTCCTTTCGTGCGGCAAGGGACCTGTGTGAATGCGGCCGTAATTGATTGCAGTGTCACGTGACATCATTCACCGGTTCGCTACCGGGTGCCCTTTATACCGCCAGTAAGTAAGAAGTTGTCAAGCAGCAAAAGCGGCAACTCATCCTCAACACTCCCGTGTGCAGTGTGATGGTTCACCGTCGGGAAAATGCATTTTCACGGGGAAAAATCTACACGTTTTTCTCGCACGTTTCTCTTGCACTTGCGATTGTGTAAATATTTACCTCGGGCTACTTCTGGCAGAGCGAGAGATGTGGTTTTTTTTGTATTGTTATTGCTGCTGGTAGTCAGAGTAATTTGATTTCGGAAGCACAAATGGAGCAAATTGTGCAACAAAACGTGTCGGAAGTGTGCCAGTGCTGCTGGGAGGCGTAAACACAACATCGAAGGAGTTTCCCGGCGGTTTTCGTCGTCCAGTGTGAATTCGATTCGCGTACACAGGTGTAAACAGGGTATATAAAATTAAGCTTCAGCTAAGCTCAATAACTTAGAATTCCAAGCAGTTAAATGTGTGCCCGCTCTACGGCAGGACCGGTCCAAAATCCCATCCGGACCTATCCCCCGTAGCAGGACTGACTACCTGGCTACGTGGTAAAACTAAGTCTAGTAAGCCAAAAATGGCAGACATGTCCTAGATGGTCGTTTCAGTCATAAAAAAAAATTGACATATGATGGTCTGTGAGAGTAATTGCCATTAGTGCTTTAGTAAATTACCTTAAATTACTTCAAACATTCAAACAACTCTTCAGTGAGCTACTGAAATGATGACTGTTTAATCGAAAATTCTACTATGTAGGCAGTATGGCTCATAGAATTAAATAAATGCAGATAAATAACACAATTTTGACGGATTACTTATTGTAATGATTGGAAATGGTACAAAATATTTATATCAACTAAATTTGCATGAAGATACATGATTTTAAAGTTTAAATTCTAAAAGTCTAAAAGACAATTTGCAAGAAAAGAATAATAATAACTAATTGGCATTAATTTCTTCACCTAGATAAAATATATTATTTTTTCGCTCTAAATAAGCAAAAAAAATGTTAAATTATTTGCCAAATAGACATATTTAATATATTTAAACTATTTCAATATTTCACGATATTAAATAAGTTTCTTGGGAGTATGCAACTATTATTTAGTGTTTATGTAAAATATAAGCTATAAATAAGAATAAATCAAGCAGTTTGTGTTACTTCTTCATATATGGCTTAACCTTTTGGTTGTATTTAGCGTCCAAAATCGTATTACCACATAAACAATGCGTAATCCGCCACTGTGTTGAACCCACTCGGACGAACAGTTAAGTGAACACTTCATAAATCTTCTCCCTGTAAGTGATAACGATCGACACCTCGCATCACCTATTAATAAATACAATCCTTCATTATCACACATCGATGAGCATCCCATTGCACTTGCTCAGGGCGGCAACAAAAAAAAAACACCAACAACACTTTACTTCACATCTCTCATGGAGATAACCGCCCAAGTGGAATCTGCTTTCCATCCAGGGGCGTCATTAAATAATGCGTGTAAACGAGCATATCGGGTGGGGCGTATAGATGGGGAAAGCATTTATCTTCCAGCTGTGTTAGCCGGTTGAGCGCATTGATCGTTCTGGGATGAGTTTTTATTTTTGTTGGTAGCGCTTTAACTCTCCTAGCATCGGGCATAAAATCTCGCCAATGTCCGACGATTAGCAATTAGTCATTGCTGAGGCATTATTTATAACGCATAGGCCCGTGTGTCACGGAACGCTAAAAATATGCTCCCTGTTCATAGTACCTCTAGCCCTATCCGCTCATCTGTTAACTATTCCTCAAGGTATAATCTCCAAACAAACAAAAAAATCCTACCCAGAATTCGAAGCAAAATGGCTTTAAAATATTGAGCGAACATATTTACAACCTTACCAAGGCGACTAATTAGGGCCACATGCCAACCATGTACTAAGGCATCCCCAGTAGCAGGAGAAATGATCCGGTACGAAAAAATGAAAAACGAAAATGCTGCTCCACAATATCTCCACTCATCTAGCGGTTCGCACCAATCGATCATCGGCCAGATGGGCGGCACTGGGCGAGATGTGTTTATGTATTTTTCTATAATGTTGAGAAAACATACACCAGCGGGCAAGGTAAAAACCCAAACGTTCCTCGTGTGCAGTTACTATGGACACGAGATGGTCGTGCGATAGTTCTACCCTCGCGATATGCCACACGCGATATCTTGCGAGACAGCTATTTATATCTCGTATCTGTAAGTGGGCAGCTGTTCAGACGATTCATCTGGCGACTCTGGTATCCATTACCAGCGTCCATCCGAGGACGCGAAGGGCCCGCACGATGTCTGTCTGCTCCATTCGGTCGGGAGAGAGAGAAGGAGGGAGTGTCGTCTGGAGGCGCCATTGTTGGTTCTGCTTAGCATTGGTTTACTTTCTTTGAAATTCCATGTCAACCGGTGTCAAAAATAGTCCATTCCATTCGGATGGTGTCATCACCTTCAGGGCCATCACAGCGAGACTGTTCTGTATTCCATTAGCAGACAATGTAGAAGATGTTTGCTACTACTACTTCTATTGCTACTACTACTACCTTGACTACTCCTACAATCGCTGTCAGTTTGCCATATCGCTAGGTCAAACCTGATGTCATGTACACACTCCACCCATAGACCATTAAAATGCCACAAAATTCTAGAACGTTGTTCGCACCTCATGCAGCCCCACTTAGTTCAGGATGTTTCCTTCGCTGACATGTATCCATTCCAGGTTGAGCAGTCCCGTGAACATTTTATTTACATTTTGATTTCCTCTTACCATATTTCGCTTTCAGTGATTGGATCCAAGAAGGATATCGGCGCGGAAGTGTCGGTGGTCCCCAGTTTACTGCTGACGAGGACGGTTTTATTAGATTACCACCGAAGTGACGAACTTAGCAACATCGCAACCCTGCCCAGTAGCTTGTCCAGTGCAGCAACACGCTCAAGGCGTCCCGGTGTGAAGAAAATGGCCCAGGAACGTCGTCGTGATCATCAGTGAACTATCGCGTTTTATGGACCGATGTTTCACCGGAAGCTAGAAGATTAATTAAAAACAACAGGATATTTGGAAGAAAACAAACAACAACAACAACCACCAACCAAAGGGGACAGTTTTTAAGGTGTGCGTGTGTGTGCGCGATAGTAGTGCTTATTGGGTCAAGAAAACGGAAACCACTGACACCGGATTGAACGAAACAGTTCATTACGATGGGTGCGCCACCTGCAAAGAAGCCGTTGGTCAACAGGAATTTAATATCCTTGAAAATTGTACTCTTCCTGTTCTACGGAGGTAAGTGTAGCTACCGAACGGAATGGGGGCAGTTCCATGACTCATGTTGCATTCTCATTGTAGCGTTAGGATGTCTTCATCCGTACATCCAGAAGCACATGACCCTGACCGGGTTGAATTACTACGAATCGCAGTTGGTGACGCTGATTGCCCCGTTGGTGGCAATACTGGGACCGTTAATAATTGCCCCACTGGTGGATCGGTTGGCAGGACGCTCTGGTACATCCTTCGGTAAACGGTTGCGCTTGCTGGCCGCCCTCTGCATGATCGTGTCCGTCATTCTCTACTCGGTATTGTTCTTTGTCGTTCCGAGGGTGGAACGGGAAGAATCAAGCCGCTCGCAGGTAAGCTTCGCCTGTGACTATGACGGTGCCATCATCTTTCAGCAGCGCTGCAGTGAGGAACGCACCTGTTATCAGTGGAAACGTGAGAAGGTATATATAATGGTGTGCAACAAAAACGACAAAATGTGTATTAGAAATTATGCCGAAATTATTCTTCCTTCTTCAGATTGGCCACCTGACGCTTACGAACTGTTCCTACACCTGCCAGAAACCGGTGGAGTTCGAGAACCTTAACCACCCGTACACGAAGGGCCTAATACTGCCCTCGTCCACGGAGAGTTCGGTGGAGGATGAAGACTACGACTTGAATGATGAGCCACTGCCGGCACCGGAAAATATACGGCAGGAGCCCAAAGTGCAGGTAGATAACACACCGATCCCCGTGCCGCACATTTGTGAGCACAAAGGCCACCCGGAGAAGGAACTGTGCCACGCGTACACATCCGCGTCGGAGTCCCTGAAGCTTGCTACCGTGCTGCGCAGCGCCGTTAATGAGGAAAACGAGACGCACAGTGCGGAATGGTGTCGTTACCCGCTCGATGGGTTCTCCTGTGACATCCCGGAGAAACAAATCATCTGGATGAAGTTGCTGACCAACTCATCCAACTGCACGCCGAAGGTGGAGTGTGAGGTACACGATCCGTACGATGATGAGGAGAGCGTACTTTCGGAAAGTGTGTGCATGCGGGTAAGTAGCAAACCATCCAACTACTTCAGCAATTATGTTGAATGACACTTTGTTTTACCGTTGTAGATTGTTGGAGATCCCGAGGTTACATTCTGGTCGTATATTGCACTGCGGTCTTTCGGCGATGCGTTCCTGCTTGCCGTGATTGTACTACTGAACGCAGCTACTATCATCGCCACGCGTGAAACTTCTACCGGTCGCGGTGACTTCGGTCGGCAGATTGTGTGGGGTGCGATTGGATGGGCGGTATCGTACTTTGCGCTTGGGTGGTTCTTCGAAACGTACTACGGATACGTCGCCCTAGCGCTGTTGGCCGCCTTAGTGCTGCTGGTGTCGTCTGGAATGCCGCTTACACCGCCCGAGATGTGGTGGCACACGAAATGCGGCATGGTCGCTATCCCGATGTCCGCCATTCGTCGGTACGGTCCCGAGTCGGCCGGTCTCTGTTTGGTGACACTGATCCTCGGCACGTTCTGGGCCGTGCTCGATAACTATGAAGGTGTGCTGGTGAAGACGTACGACATACATCCACCGGCCGACAGCTATTACGGTGAAGTTTGGAGTGCTTTCGTCGTACTCGGCGCGTTGCTCACAATTCCGGCCCTATGGTACGCGGAGAAGATTGTCGACTTCTGCGGTCACTCCAACATCCTGATCACCGCCATTACGACGTTTATCTTCCGCTTTTCACTGCTCGCCACGACCGAAGTCGCCTGGTGGCGTGTGATCATCGACTTCCTCTACCCGGTCACACTCGGACTCACCTGGCTGACGATCGTGTTCTACATGCGCCACATTATGCCGCGCCGTATCATCACCACCGGTCAGGCACTGCCCGTCATCTTTCACTTCTGTCTTGGACGCTTCGTCGGTGCGCTCATCGGCATGTGGACGAACATAGATGATCTGATCGTCACCTTCCAGGCACTGGCAATCAGTGCGTGTATCATCTCCGTCCTGTACTTCCTGCTTTACCATCTCGTGCTCGCGCCACGCTGTGCCGCCCGTCTGCATCACGAACCGTCCGCCTCGGCCCTGAACATTACCGCACCCGAGACGGGCAATGGGCACCAGCAGCAGACGGCTGTGGCACAACCTGTCCAGACGAACGGTAGCTACCAACCGCTCCGGATCTATCACAACTACCGTGGTCGGAAAGGGCACTTCCGCTACTAATCGCTGCACCTATTAAGCAGCCATGAATAGGCTCCGAGCTATACTAGTCCTCTTTAGACTACTGTTTGACCACGATCCGGTGCATTCGCTAGCCGTTAAAGCTCTCGTTCAAATGGTGCTTGTGATGCTGGACGCTGCCGCAGGAAGAAAATGTCAAGCAAAAGAAGTGAAACATTTCTACTCTTGAAGGAACCATGGTACCAAAAAGCAAAACCGAAACGATCTTAAAATTAAATTCATAAACTCACTCAAAGCATTGTTGGTGCGTCCGCAGCTACTTTAAATGTGAATTAAGTTATTTTCACGCAACTGTTGTGCTCTTTTGAAACAAGAGATTCACTTTAACAGTTTAACATACTATTTGTTGATTGGGGAGAGAAGATTCGTTTCTCGATCGGTCTTACTCGGTAAAATTTTAGTAAAATTGTTCCGTACTTTCAGTTGAAGCCTCATCTTTCGGCCCTTGCATTGCAGACCATTGTGGACGTTTTCAGTTTTATTGTAATTTAAGAATACTTTTAAAAGAAAAGTCATTCGTCTGGCGTCTCGGTGTACACCGTGAGTGTTCGATAGGTTATTAAGATATTTCCCTTTGTTTTTGTTTTCTCTGCTCTTTATAACGCTCCAGAGCGTATATAGTTTTACCCTTAGATTAACGAACGAAACGAACTGTTCATTTGTAGCCAACCATACATAAAATTCACCTGCGATTGTTTTGTTTTCGTTTCGTATTTCTTCATTTTCATTACTTGCGTTTTGTCACTCATGCTACACACTCGCACATAGAAACTACTTACACTATGTACAAGAACCGGCTCGAATAACGACTCAAAGGAAATGGAATTCCCCTAAGCAAATGCAAATCTTAACGACTCTCTGTGGGTACCTGGAGAAGGAAACAAAAAAGAATGATAATACAAGGAGGTACAATCTATACGCTATCTATTTACACGCCTTACTCTACCAGTAATCGGAACATAAACAAACAAAACAAAAACACGCCTTAGATGTTACGGAAGTCATTTACATCCTCGCTGCGCGGAGAACAAATCGCAAACACTGGGAAATTGCTGTACGGGACAGGAACAAAACAAAGGACGATGGAATCGAGAATCGCTTCAAAAGTGATACACGCGCCTGCCTTTGCTAGCCGCCTTCCTTTGTAGCACATAGCGCATCGTTCGGTCGGCTTGTTCCAGACGTTAACTCCCGATACTACTGTGTATGGTTAAAAGATAACAAAAAAAAACTTTATATTTGTAAATAAAGCTAAGCAATAATCGGATACGAGTGTGATGGGGCAGATGCATACTTCATCCGAAAATGGACTAGCGAAACTGACATTAGATTATACCATTCAACATTTCGCTAGAGTTCGAATGTTACTGAAACAGGCACTCGATGCTCAATCCATGGCTTCATTACAGATGCGTTGGTATAGATCAAGCACACGCTATGTCTTCTCAATTAGCAACGCTGATAATCGGGAGAATTTTACTAAAGTACTGACAACAAGAGTCTATTTGTGGCCTTGAGGATTACCATCAATTTGCGTAGAAGACGACATCCTGAGTCTGATGCGATTAATTTCGATGAAAATCTTTTTAAGCCATTATCTAATTAAATTAATTATTGTAATAGTGGTAATTGTAATTTCTCCTCATGGCCAAAAACTCCTGATAAAAGTGTCTAATAGATAAGTTTAATGGTACGCGAGATTGAAGGACGGCTCCCTAAAAACCCAATCACTCGCCTGATCACTTCTCCCCCGAAGGCAAACTTCCCCACGATTGTGTTTGGTTATCAAGAGAGAAATATCAGCTCTTGATAGAAAACCATAAGGATTAGAGCAGATTCAGTCCGTCTCCTGCAGTTTCTTCTCACGAGTTCCTATATTCACTGATGAAATAAAAATATTCTTCGCAGGTCCCGTAAACGCCGATTAGGCGCCGAAACAAATTCATCTAGTGAGTAGCAAAAACCATTTTTATAAGAAGCACGAAACAAAACATCTGCTATGTGGCCTTCCTCGACGTAGTTATTTGCACATTTATAGACTAGTGTAATTAATCTTTAGAGAAGAATCGTCGAACGAATCATCGCTCAAGAGGTTCTTGAATCCTCAAAGACAACATTTTAGGATTCGTGAATATCTGACGATTCATGCATATTTAGAGATACAAGATCTTTGATGTTGAATGTTTGAAAATGAATCTTTAAGCATTCAATAATCTTTTCATCATTCCGAATTGATGATTCATGAACCTTAAACGATTCACGAATCTCTGAGGATTCATGAGTCTTGGCGCATTCCTTCATTGCTACCCTTGAACTGCTTTGCTTAGTCTATTTACCCTAAAACCACGGTACCGTCATCCCCATTCCTCCCCGATGCGAAGGAACCTCACCATCCAAACAATGTTATGACACTTCCTTCCATCATCTGAATTCTCCCTACTGATTGGCGCTGCTGATTGATGCCACGTGCCGCAGACTTGTTAACGCTGACAGGTTGCCGTCCCAGACAATGCGACGCGTTTGGCAGAATTAGTGGCAGCAGCCAGACGTGCACGCTGTTGTGGCAAGGTGTCACGGACCAGTCGATTAGATAACCGCTGTCGGGTTTGGTTTAGTAAACCTAATCCGCTCTCTTTCCTTTCGAACGAGTACAACATTTGTTAAAAAAAGGTAAATTATTACGAAAAACGTTAATGCTCACATACACAAATTTTGAACTATGGATACGCAACAAAAAAAACACTGCCTCATTTTTCATCACCCCAGACACCCCAACCCTGTGGACACCCAACCCAAACAAAAACAACCTTGTCCGCGGTGAGCGACCGGGCGCCTCCATTGAGGCACTCAGCAATCAGCATCACCACCGAGACTCATGCCAAAGCGCGACCGTAACGAGCGCATGCTCCCGAACCTTACGCTCCTAAGTGGTTTTTGGCGGTTACCGCGAGTGCTGCACCGTTCGCGCAATCCGAGAATAGTACGCCACCGAGCGCAAGGGAACTGCCCGTTAGTCCGCTCGAGACCATCTTCGCGGTCTAAGCAGTGTGAACTAGGCGATACTTAGTGGCCAACTGTGTGGCAACGTGTCTGTCCCGTGTGTGGGTAAGACTGTGAGCGTGTGTTTGTGTGTGTGCGTGGATGTGTTTGTATGCTCCTCATATTATGGAGCAGCAAGACAAACAAAACCATCCACCAAACTGTGGAATTTGTTAAAGAAAAATGTCTGTGTCCAGTGTAAAATTCCATCCTCACGGCCCGATTCCTGCTGAGTGAATGATCAGTGGCACACAAAAAAATGTGTTGTGAACGTATCCGATCGGATCCGCTTTTCCTTCGCAGTGGTGGAGGATAGGATGAAAATTCGAGCCAGACAGATTCAGCGGAACGAGCTTGCTGTGGGTTATTTTTACTTACCCAACTATCCTTCTCGCAATCGCCCACTCTTTCCCCGTTTCTCTCTCTCTCTCTCTCTTTCTCTCTTTCTCTCTATGTCGCTTCCTCACCCTGTGCGGTTCGCGAACGGAACGGAAATTTGCGTGAATGAAAAATAAATGTTAACAATGGTGACAGGTGTCAAAAGAAGGTCCGTGCGGGGTGGGTGGTTGAAAGGTGGTTCAGGCTGGGAAGTGCGTTAGTGTGATACTGCTTATGTGTATGCGTGTGGCTGTGTCTGTTTGTGTGTTCAGAAGCAAACATGGGGAACATGATAAAAGTACCCTTGAGCTATCATTTGCAGTGAAATTGCATCAATTGCAAGCCGACCGGTGCATTCAGTCCCGCTCCAGTGTGCCGCTACCGGTTGCCGTAGGCGATCCTGCGCTGTGCGGTAATTGCCTCGGTCACTTCCTTTCGCGTAATGCACGCCCGGTCGGTACGGGGCAGTGTGCAGCAGTATCTCGAGTGGTGAAAAATGAACCCATCATCTGTAACCGGTCCGGGGGTATTTACGTAAACGAGTTGCACAAATGTGGTGTAGAGCGAAAGCAACCCAAAGAAAAAAAAAACGCCACAAATCCGGCCTCTATGCGCTGCCTGTACCGCGAAAACCCATCCACTTAGCAGGATCGAATCGCTGTGCGGATCAACCCGCTTCGACCCGTGTGACACTTACCGTGCGCGGGCTAAATTGGTGACGGGTACCGGCGTGTGATAAAATTAAAAATCGAAAATTCAACGGTTTCCCACCGTCGGCGGTAAATGAGGCATGGAGGTGAAGTGGACGATGAAGCTGCAGACAGTGAGCAACAGCCACACATACACACGGAAAGTGATACGAAAGTAATTAAAACGCTTGTAGCGAAAGCAGTGGACCGTTTTTTCCCTCTCTCTCTCTCTCTTCATTCTAGTGTGTACACGGTGATGAAACGAACTCGGACAGACCACCACGATCGGCGACAAACGCCACGTGGTCGTGAGTGTGCGCGGGTGGACGCGAAACGCTCACAGCAATTGGTTCTTCGGGGGTACACACCGTACCAAATAGCAAAGCAAATCCTACGTAAAGTTGCGCTTACCTTGGCGCTGCTTAACCGGCTTGTTTTGACGTCGATCTTTACTGTCACGTTCGTGATGGTGGTTCAGTACCATCGACGACACATTCATACCCGACCGATCACCACAGCTCGTGAAGATGTCGGCGGAGAGTTGTTTTTTTTTGCCTTCTGCAGATGCATCTTATAATGCATGCGCAAAAAAAGAATGTGTGTGCGGTTAGAGGAATATTTCATTTACTGGACATTTCACCTAACAAACCACAGGAAGGCACACACACACACATATAAACGTACATTTAAACCTAGCGCTAAAAGCCAATGGTTGCTTTGCCGTGGTTCAAAAGAAAATGGCTTTATGTCACTAGATGCGCTTTCTTCTTCTTTTTTTCTATGCTCCCTTTTTGCCGCGTCGGATGTGTCGGTTTTGCGACACGGTTCGGCACTTGTCGCTTGTTGTTTGGGTTCGCTTAGGATGCTGATGATTGCTAAATTGTAGAAAATTGATAAATTTAGAAGCGACCTGCATGCGCACGGCGACCAAACGCACGCGAAACGGTGGATGGCTCGCCGCAGTGAAACGTGCCTAGGTGCTGATTATGAAATTTATTTGCCATCCTGCTTGCCGGGTAATGCCGGGCACTTGCCGGTTCTGCTGTAAGCCGAGATTGAAATTCCACCCACAAAAAGGCCGGTTGGGCCGAACGGTCCGACGCACGACCCGAATTTGCATTCTTGACAAGCTAATCCTCACCCGGAGTGGGTGAGAAACTGCAACCGTAGCGATCTGGAAGGGGTTTACTGATGAAGATTTACGGTTTGGTAGATGAATAGAGGATATTGGGTGAAGTGCATTGGTTACACAGCTGATTTTGCCCGCAGTACGTTCGTTTGCCAGTCCATGTACGTTCGCTACATGGACGACTTTCCATGGTGGAAAATGGAACGGCTCATTGCACTAAATTAATTGCTGCTGTGGTGAATAAAAATTGTCCGACACGGTTGTCCGACCATGGGGTTTGGAGAGTGTGGCGAGAATTGTAACACAACTGTAAAATAGTAGTAAGAATGTTTTATGAAGGCGCAAATGCAGACGTTTCAATTAGTGATGTGCACAACGATTCAGAACGAAGGAATGATTTAAATCTTGCTGCAGAGCAAGTTAACTCAAATCTTTAAAAAGGGTATTTATAACTGTTTTAACGATTTAAGTCATTCACAGTGATTCGTAACAATTTTAACCCTTCACAGCGACCATCAACTCATGATTTAAAACGTGATTTGACTCGTGAGTGAGTTAACTGAGGATTTAGTTCTTCAAGGCGCTTTTAAACTCAATACTTAAATCACGAGCAAGTTAACTGAAGGATTTAACAATTCGCAGCAACCAAGCAAATCAATCATGATTCAATTTATCCATGAGTTATTTAGTTACTTAGTGAGTGAGTTACTTTGGGATTGAATTCTTCGCTGTGACCAATAGACGTTATTGACAATGATCTCCCAATGATGGTGTGTTGGTAGCGGCACCGATCTCCACACGGCAGGAGCGATCCAAAATCCCATCCGGACCAATTCCCCGTACGCAGGACTGACTATCCGGTTACGGGTAAATAAAGTCACAGAAAGCCAGAAATGGCAGGCCTAGAGCTCTTGAGGTTGCTGTGTCGATAAAGAAGAAGAATTGAACTGTTCCAACCATCTTTTGAAGTCTAACTGGCCTGACTGCTCAATTTAGCGAGCTAAACCAGTGAGAATAAATTATTAAAAAATGATTTCTCACACACTTTTTGAACTAGCTAGTCATGAGTGATTGAGTGAGTTACGAACCTCACTCCCAGAGTTAGCCATCTCTTTCATTTTTAATTTATGTATGTTTAATTATTTTGAGCTAGCTCTATCACTGCTGTTGTGCTGTGAACAGTTAAATCCCGATTTAACTCACTCACTCAAATTTAATCCTTTCAGCCTTTCCTTTTTCCTTTTTCAACGTAATACGCTCACTCTGTTGTAAATCATTGTCATTTCATATTAAGCTAGTGATTAAGCTGATTCGTAAGATCTGTTTGAATTCCAAAGATTTAAAATCACTCACTTAGTCAGTCAAGTTCAATCTACTAATTCATTCTGATTCATTATGCTGATCATTAGTGCCTTGTATGACGATTCGGTTAAGCAGTATAATCGATAATATAGACTAATCATTTAATTTCATTTCACTCAGTTGAATCAATTGAATATTCGTAGCCAGGCGGAGTTTCATTTAATTATTTGAATACGTGCAGTTTTTGCATTATTTTGCAGCTACAGTGCAGTTTTAGCTTTAGAGAGAACACTCCACAAAAAGAATGTAGTATATAAAGAATGTATATATAAAATCTACCATTATAAGAACCTCATATGCACGAAACGTTTAAAAACGACGAAAAGAAGTGAAGATCGCACAAGAAAAGATGATGAATCAATTGCCGGTGAAATGAAAACCCGCTTCATCTGTCCACAAGCAGCACGAAGCAAATGGGGAGGATAAACAATATTTCAAACTTTCTTGCACATGAAACTTTAGCGACGGTGCGAGGAATTAACTTGCCACATCAAAGCGAATTCTGCCGTGGGACGGGACGAACCCCGAAGTCGGTCGTGTTGTTTAATTTCGGTACATTATACCCTTTTTATTTCTTGCGGTTCCCATTTAAACGGTGACACGCTTGGTGCTAATCTAGGTCAGGAAACTTCGCTGTAGACAATCAATCGTTAAAGTGTTATAGGTTTCGGGGTGTTACCAACTGCTTCAGGCCGGCACCAGGCCCACTAACTGCCGGCAATGGAGGACAAATCGTCGCTGTTCGAGAGCAAACACTGCCTCTCGCTAAAATGTGTCCTCTTCCTATTCTACGGAGGTGAGCGAGTGGTGGGATCATGCGCTTCATGTGCTTGCTAACCGCATCGAACTGGATCTTACTTTACAGGCCTAGGATGTATCTATCCCTTCCTTCAGTCGAACATGACCCAGAAGGGTTTTGCGTACAATGAGATCTACTCGATATCGGTCATAATTCCGCTGACCGCCCTGCTCGGTCCGCTAGTCTTTGCGCTGCTCGTGGACAAATGGGCCATCGGGAACGCGTTTGCCTATGGGAAGCGGTTGCGTGTCCTTACCGCTGTCACGATCATCGCGTCCATGGTGCTGTACGTGCTGCTGATGTTTGCAGTCAGCAGGACGCCCCCGCCGGAGATGTGTCCACCGCAGGCCAGCTTTCTGTGCAATCGCAAGGGAGCATTCATCGTGCAGGAGAAGTGTTCCGAAAGTGGCATCTGCCACGATTGGGCGGCAGGGAAGGTTAGTAAGTGTGGAACATATTGGTTGGGTGTACTTTTCCTGCCCAGGTGTAACGTTCTTTTCTTCCTTCAGACGGGAACGCTGAGCTTGGAGAACTGCACATACAGCTGCCAGAAGGAGAATCAGTTCGAAAGCACGTGCTACTCGCGCCATGCAAAATCGGCCCAGATGGCGGCATGGTTGCGAGAGCAGGAAGACGCACAGGAAGATGATGAGGGTGCGGTGCTAGATTTGGGCAGTGGCCAGGGTACGATCGAGCGCGATTCGGATGGTGATGGCATACCGGACAATCTCGATACGGATGATGATAACGATGGTATCCCGGATGCCCGTGATCCGGACTCGAGCAATGATCTCGATGGTGATGGTATCCCGAACGAGCTGGACCCCGATGACGATAACGATGGCGTCCCGGACGAGAAGGATGATGACGATGATAATGATGGCATTCCGGATGATCAGGACGTGGACGATGATAATGATGGCATTCCGGACACGCTGGAGGGTAAGGCCAAGTCGAACGATCTGGACGGGGACGGCATTCCGAACGATCAGGATCCGGACGATGATAATGATGGTGTACCGGATACGGAGGATGATGATGATGATAATGATGGCATCCCGGATGACAAAGATCTGGATGATGACAATGATGGTGTGCCGGATGCGCTGGAGGGAAAGGCCAAAACAAATGACCTGGACGGCGATGGCATACCGGACGATCAGGATACGGATGATGATAATGATGGCATACCGGATAAGGAGGACGATGATGATGACAACGATGGAATACCTGATGCAGAGGACGTGGATGACGATAATGATGGCATCCCGGATGTGCTAGAGAGTACACCGCGCACGAATGATCTCGATGGCGATGGCATCCCGAACGAGCTGGACGACGACGATGACAATGACGGAATTCCGGATGCAGAGGACACGGACGATGACAATGACGGTATTGCGGATGATCAGGACGTGGACGATGACAACGATGGCATACCGGACGCGCTAGAGGGCAAGGCCAAGTTTAACGATCTGGACGGGGACGGCATCCCGAATGATTTGGACACGGACGATGACAACGATGGAATCCCGGATGCGGAGGATCAGGACGATGACAACGATGGTATCCCGGACGATAAGGATACCGATGACGACAATGACGGTGTGCCGGACGCTAAGGATCGCTCCAACGCGAACGATCTCGATGGGGACGGTGTGCCGGATGCGGAGGACGATGATGATGATAATGACGGTATCCCGGATGCGCAAGACACGGACGATGACAATGACGGCATCCCGGATGCGGATGATCCGGACGATGATAACGATGGCATACCGGACGCGCTGGAGGGTCGACCCGTAACGCACGATCTGGACGGTGACGGTATACCGGACGATGAGGATCCGGACGATGATAATGACGGCATCCCGGACACGGAGGACGATGATGATGATAACGACGGTATACCGGACTCGGAGGACGTGGACGACGATAACGACGGCATACTGGATGTGCACGATCCGGGTCAGCGTAGCAAGAACGATCTGGACGGTGACGGGATCCCGAACGATGAGGATCCGGACGATGACAATGATGGCATTCCGGACGATCAGGACAGTGACGATGATAACGACGGCATACCGGATGCGGACGATGACGACGATGACAATGACGGTGTGCCGGACAGTCAGGAGACGGTGATCGTACCGACAGCCATCGTGTGTGCGGACGCCGATGAGGAGGATGAGATCTGTCACACGTACAGTGAGGGCAGCATACAGGTGAAGGCCACGTTCGATGCGCACAACGAGAGAGACGAAGGGGATGAGTGTAGCTATCCGTTGGGTACGTTCAACTCTTTTGTACTTGCTGATGCTGTTTTTTTTTAATATGTCTTATCTGTTTTTGTTCGTCTATGCACAGATGGTTTCCGATGCCCACTGGATAAGGCCTGGGTAAAGGCGCAGCAGGCAGGATGTAAACCCGTCGTCCAGTGCGATATCGCTGACCCGTACGAAGACAGTGAGAGTCTGCTGTACGGTACCACTTGCGATGGTGTAAGTAACGAGAGTAACAAGAGCCCACTGTATCGACGATAGCTAAACATTGTTCTGTGCTCCAACAGGACGAGGACAACGATGGTGATGATGACGAGGGTGATTCGACCTTCTACTACTACCTCTCCATCCGCTCGCTGCTGGACTTCTTCCTGCTCAGCGGACTGACGCTGCTGAACACGATCATCGTCATCGTAACGCGCGATCGCACCACGTCCGGTGTCGCTGACTTCGGTCGGCAACTTGTTTGGGGTGCCGTCGGTTGGATCATCTTCTTCAACGACGACTACGAGCAACCGTACATGCTGTTCGTACTGCTGTACACCACGGCCGCCGTCATCCTGCTCAGCCCGCTCAAGATGGACCTTTCGCCGGCCGAAGAGTGGTGGCAGCTTCGTACCACGCCGCAGAAGTTTGTGTCGGTACCGGCGTGCCGGAAGTACCTCCAGCGCTGTTGGCTCCCGTTCCTGGTTGCGATCGGTCTTGGATCGCTCTGGAGCGTGATCGATTCGATCGACGAATCACACATGATCAACCTACCCGCTAGCGATGCTGACGAGGGTGATGACTCGAAACAACAGTCGACTGTGTTCCAGACCCTCGTCCGAACGGTGCTACTTGCCGGCGACCTGCTAGCCATCCCGGTATTGATCTACTCCCGCCACATCATCGAGGTGTTTGGAACGTGCAAGATTCTGGTCGGTGCGTTCCTGACCCTCGTCCTTCGCTTCATCCTGTTGGCCATTTTGGATTACGCCCTGTGGGATGTGGTTGAAGACTGGCTGCTGCCAACCACGCTGGGACTTACCTGGGTTACGCTGGTGCTGCACTTCCGCGAGCAACTGCCCCGCAAAGTGTCTGCCCTCGCGCAAGCACTGCCCGTGATAGCACATTTCGGATTCGGACGCTTCTTCGGTGCACTGATCGGCATTGAGCATCACTATCAGCGGCTGGAGAATGATTACGAAATTTTGGCCGGCGTACTGTTCGGTCTGACCATCATCAGCGTAGTGTTGTACCGCTACCGCGAGATAGTGCTGACCTACCTGGGCCAATACATCCCAGCACTGAAGCCCGGCCAAGCGAACGGGGCCGCGTCGAAGACTAAGGGAGAAACGAACGTTTAATCTCACGCGCACACACAGCGCATACTGCACCTTTGTGAAGCCATCGGGGAATTGTGTTATATACCGGAAAGGAACGGTTAAGTGTTGCTTTAGTGACCAAATTGTTAACGTAATAAATAGTTTAACGAAGGTAGCCGTGTACTGGGATTTGGACGTTAGCGCTTAAATCTGCCGTCAGGAATTCATTTTGGTTTTTTTCTTTTCCGATCTGCGCTATACTCGACCCAGCCCAGCCAAAATGGCTTATTCTTCAAATAACGAAAACGGCACGGTATACTCGTTTGCTTTGCCCACCGCAATCATTCGCTTGCAGTTTCATAATCTGTTTGTAATTCTCAACCAGGATCTCATTTCGAAGGTTCCACACTCATAAGCTACTGCCATTTTAAGGGAATTCATGACTCGTAATTAGATTTATTGTATTCATATATCGCACATGTGAGAAATGTTATTCGTTACAGTACTGAATAACCCTACGACTAAGCTCAGCTTAGGGTTGTACACCGGTAGGTAATACCTTAACCTACGGCCATAATGGGGTGTAGCGAATCTTAAGGATTATATTGTACAGTTGTAGTATAATAACACCTACTATCCTTCTAAAGTAACGTGTTGGGTCATATTCGGAGATGACGCTCTTTACGAGAGTAAGTTGTACATAGAAAATTACACAGAAAATGACTTCGAGTTCTAACTATTTGTCGAATCTACTTCCATTGCGGTAGACGCCTCCTTATCTTGCCCTTGTTCGCAGGCCCTTGTTGCAGTATCTGGTGGATTGGTGAAATGCATATCTTTAATTTCCTCCTTTTCTGTACTCTTATTCGTATCTTTCACCTGTTCAGCAGTGTCAGATAAATTGTTAAAATGCTTTTCATTCCTTTCATTCATTTTTTCTTCCTCAACCGGTTCCATCCTATCCTGATCACTACAGAGCACCCCTTCATTACCCTGGTTTTCAACAGTTTCCGCAGTAGTATGGCTTACAGCATTTTCCTCCTCGTTTGATCCATCTTTTACTAACTGCTCATTTACACTATCTACCAGTAGCTTCTCAGTGGATCGTTGCGTTTCTTTGTCTTTTTCGTCAGTACTACGGTAGCACTGGTTTTTCGTTTCAATGACGTCAACTATTGTGCAATCCTTGCGAGTGTGCGGAGTGTAAGTTTTCTCTGAAAGTGGCACTAAGTGTTTTGCATCTTTTGCTACTTCAACCAATAGCGCATCTTGCTCCATCTCCAGCTCTTCAGAATGCTTCTCAACCGAGCAAGACGGTTCTATTTTCTGTAAATCTCCAGTTACTTCAACAGCGATTTCCATGGGCTGTTCATCTTCCTGCTCCACGATGGCAACATCAACCGATGATGACTGCACATCAGCGTCTACCTCCATTGGTTCCTGATCAATTTTGTCATTTGAGCTTTCTAGAGATATTTCGTGTTCATCATTCTTTGATTTGCTTATGGAAACATCGTGCTCACAATCCACATCAGTTGAATTCGGTTTTCCAGCAATTTCATTCGTAACTCCATCGCTACTGGATTCATTTGCCCTCTTTGTGCTGCTAGTTTCTACATTTGCTGCATCAACATCTTTCGTAGTGTTTTCGGGAGCATGTTTGTCCTTGTCTGTAAAATCGTTTGCATTGAACTCATTAATGGTTTTCATCTCATCTTTCTCCTCTCTCATCTTGTTCTCATCTTGCTCCATCTTTTTTTCCTCGTTTTTCTCCATTAGATCTTGGTCATTTCCTTCCGTCTTATCTTTTTCCTTTCCTTCCTTCTCATATTTTTCTTTTTCTTCCTTCTCATCCTTTTCCTTTCCTTCCTTATAATCTTTTTCTTTTCCATCCATCTCATCATTCACCTTGTCTTCCGATCCATCCTTCACTATTGCCTTCTTTTCCGTTTCATCTACCGTAGGTACGTCGTCTGTGGAATTTTTATCCTGCGCTTCAATATCATCGTCAGTTGATGTTTGCGGTTTGGCCGACTGTTTCTCGACTGGATCTACGGTCTGATCCTCTACAACAGACGATTCCTCCTTATCGTTTTCTAAATTTACTGTACTTTCTTTTGTTCCAGCAGATGATTCCTCAAGTATTTCTGAATCAGGTGTACCTTCTTCTGGTACATCAATGTCTCGCAAGGCGGTTGACTTGCTAATTTCACTTTCTTCACTGCTATCCAAAAGATCTATAGCTTCTATTGGTTCATTCACATTCTGCTCTTTTGAACCATGGGACAGTTCATTCTTCTGCTCCTTTGAAACTTTATCTTCAACTGCAGTTCCGGTGCTATCCACCGGAACAGCAGCTTTTTCTTTACACTTTTCTTCCACAATTGCTTTCTCTTTCGATGATACTTCACAGCGATCAAGTGTTGCACCCAATTGTTTTTCTGTATGCTGCATGACGTATTCGGAGCTATATTCCAAATCGGAACTATCGCTATGGTAGCTATCATCAGCCGCATCCATTAAATTAAGAATTTCACTGCTGCTTCCCTTGGACGAGCGATCCAACTCATCGAGCAGCGTAGTGTCATTGATCATACCTTGTCCACGATCTGTCCCAGTTACATTATCCACGTCTTTTTGCTGTGATTTCTCTACCGTAGCTGATAGCTCTTTTTTAGCGTTGGGAGCGTTTTGATCGGATCCAGGCTTGTTCGCAGAATCAACTCGTTCCTTTTGTACGGCAGAACTTTCATTCGTATCATCCGAAAGTTTGCTGGTACCATCATTTTTATCATCCTTTTCGTCGGTTGTTTTTACTACATCACATTTGTTGGCTGTAACGATTTTATCGACGCCACTTTCTTGCTCAAATTTTTTTGAACCATTTTGATTTTCCAAATGAGGAACATCGTCGTCCAAATCTATTACTTCCATCGATCCAACGGTTTCTTTTGGTTCGCTTGAATTTTCCTTCAACGTTGCTTCTTCGTTGGTCATATGAATGTCCAACAGTTCTGATACTTCTTTATCCGATATTTCAATTAGTTCCACCTGCTCATCCTTATCTTCCCCACTGTTCTGAACTTCGTTGTTTTCAGACGCAGCTAAAGTAAGCAATATAAAAAGGAAAATATTATTGTAAACATTCAAATGACAACCATAAGCTGAAATAAATATTATTGATAAAATTCAAACGTAATATTTTTTTCTACGGCACTTCTAAAATTTGATCAATTGCGGGCTGCAATTAAAAAACAAGTAATAGGAACAATTTGAATCCTTGGAACAACAATTTGATCATGAATTTTCATCTTTCTCACGCATATTCTTTGTTATAGTTTTAAGAATCAATCACTAGCTGTAGATTTAAAAAAGTAAGATCAACTTAATCAAGGATATTTATGTGCCCATTTGCGCCATTTTTTTTAATTTACTGATACAAATACACGCCATCATGCAATTATATAATTTACATACTATTCAAAACGGGCTATACTGTGGTGCATGACAACATAGAACTTACATGATTTGCTTTGCTGATCTTGATCATCATTCCGGGAAAGTTCGCTACGTTCTGTGGATGCATCGGTGGAGGCAGCATCACCATCAGTAGGATTTTTCTGCTCCATACTCGATACACTGCCAACTTGATCTTTTGTCGCTGTGGTACTTTCAACAAGCTCTGTCGATACCTTACTGGCTCCCTGACACCCGTCCGATTCTTTATCGGTGGTTGTCACACTCGAAGTTGCGACAGCAGTATTCTGTGATTCTGAAGGTTTGTCAACAACGCCGACCACATTCCACGTTACCTTGATATCTCCCACTGTAAGCGACATGGATGTGTTGCGTTCTTCTGGGACAGACTTCTCCTTGATGTCACTGGCAACAGGTTGTTTTGCTTGTTCTACCGTACCCTCCTTACTTGATGGTACTTCATCGTCCGAATCGACTTCAATAACCGTTTGAGGCTGCTCGATAATTTCGCAATCATCATCTTCTTCATTCTCGCTTTGGCTGTCTGCTTCCTTAGTGCAATTCACCATCCTATCGCCAACCATTACAAAGTCGGAATCCTGTGTGAAGCCCATTTTCTTAACGTCATTCACACAACGGTCATGAAGCGTCTTGAAGCGTCCAATACCGTACGTCACGAGGTAGGACAGATGAATAAACAATTCCTTCAAATCGTGGAGATTGCGCACATTGCTGTACGCTTTGGAATTAACCAGCGTAGCGATCTTGGCAAGAATGTGTTTACAAATCTCTGCCCCCGCCAACATAGCCTTTTCAAAGTCCTTCCGGGAGTTACCGAGCGGAGTGTTCTCGTGCGGTCCATTTACTAGTCCACTCAGGACATGCACTATCGAATACGGATGCAAATTATCCCAATCTGACTGAGTAGAATCTGGAGTACCTTGCACTACTGTTGCATTCGGTGCGGAATTAGCCGATTGCCTGGCAATACCAGGTCCTGGTTGCAGAGTATGCAACGGTGGACGCTGATGCA
Organism: Anopheles marshallii; assembly: GCF_943734725.1. Taxonomy (NCBI): domain Eukaryota; kingdom Metazoa; phylum Arthropoda; class Insecta; order Diptera; family Culicidae; genus Anopheles; species Anopheles marshallii. The sequence goes on along the minus strand of NC_071326.1, from coordinate 63,642,916 downwards.
GAGACTGCTGCATTCGCGTAGGCGTTAATTGTGGTCCACGCTGACCCGGTGACATTCGCTGTTGTTGCTGGATTCGCTGCAACTGTTGTGTATATTGATTCTGCATGTTTATTTGTTGCTGCAAGTGCTGTTGTTGTTGCAAATGTTGTTGTTGCTGCTGAAAGCGCTGTTGTTGCTGCAGCAAATGTTGCTGCTTTTGCAATTGCTGTTGTTGCATACGCCTCAACTGTTGATCCTGACCATTACGAATGATCGCCGGACCAGCTGCCTGCTGCACCTGTGTATTATTGTTTAGTAGCAAACGTGCCGTTGGGATTGGGACAAGACCCGCAGGCGGCATCGGTATTGAAGCGTTCGCGACACTAGGTTGCGACTGTTTGGCAGGCGTGTCCGTTGCAGCCGTATTATCCAACAATTGCCGACGCACGGATATTACCTTACCATTCGGTAATCGATACGTACCCTGCTGGCTGGCAGTGTGCAGATCAATTTTGAAACCTTCGAACATAGCTAATAACGGTGAGCCTGCATTTGACTGTCTTTGTACTGTTGAAGACGGCACACGTACGGTATGCGTTACTGACTCTTGTTTTAAAGCGGAATCCGTCTGTCCGCTCATTGACGTCAGACCGACGCGCTTTGCTGGTACACTAACCGCCAAATTACGAGGCATGGACTGGTGCAAGATAACTTTTTGCTTCGGAATATTCGTCTTAGTAGGAGTACCCGATGCAACATTTCCTATCGACAGCGGTACTATAGCAGGAACGGGAGGGTTGCCGAACCCGCCAGGTTTGGCAGCAACAGGAAATAGTGCTTTAGTGCCGACGGAAACAACTTGCGGCCTGGACACGGGTTTTTCACTCGCAGGATTTTCATCAGATAACATGCTCAATATGTCGGGCGTGCAAACTACTTCGTTATTTCCTACACGCTTTTTCTTTGCAGGTGGTGTGGACGTTGCGGGTGATTTGTTGTCAAACGTAAGCGCTTTCGGCTGTTTTTTTTGCGCACTGCCTGCAGATATCTTTCCTGACGAAGTTGGTTTCGTTACAGACGACGAACCTGACGCAGTGGCAATTGATGATGACGCTACCGGAGTGATATCCAAGCTTAAATCCCCCAGAATAGAGTGCGTTAACTGAGGCCCCAAACCACTTGAGTCGCTCGAAAATGATGCTGTGTTATCTTGTGAAGGTTTCCTTTTTGTTCCCGATTCGCTGTACGTGCGTTTGGGTGCTTTCTTGGGAACCGAAGCTACAGCTGGGCTGCTTCCTTTCAAACGGGCTACACCTTTGCTCTGACAGCAGTACGTACGATCCTGTTTCATCAGTGCGCTAATAGTGCTTCCAGATAGTTGCTGGTTTTTGATCTCCCTAAATCGAAAGGTAATGCGTTGCGTTAGATGCTGCTGCAAACCGTTGAAATGTTCGTTTACTTACTTCTTTTGTTTTTCGATATAGTTCTCCAACGCCCAGTGCTGGGCACGAAGTTGCCACAAAATGTTTGGAGCACAACTGAAGCAGTGCCAGTTTTCGTTCTCCACTATATCCCGCACACATTCCTTGGAAAGATTTCGCGTGATGCATTTCTTGCAGAAAACGTACGGACACCGAGAGCAGCAGTAAACTTCACCGCCTTGACCGCACCAGCGGCAATAAAGTTCGCTGCCATCTTCGCCCTTATCGAACTCGCCGCTGTTGTAGAAGGCATGACAGCTTCTGCAGTGTGTTAATCGCAGCACCGGATGCATCCGAATGATCGCTTCCGTTACCGGTGCCGTACCGATGTGCGCATCGCATGTAGTGCAGTGTACCTTGCGGTCCGCGATCTTGCTTACGTTCGGGAAAACGCGCATGTAAAACTGCTTCTCCTCGTCCGCCGTTTCATTATCAAACGTCAACCGGAATCCTATTCGAAGGAAGAAATGTACCAAAATTATTTATAGTACAACATAACAAACAAGATTTTAATCATACAACATAATATGCTCTTAGCTCTCTACATTTTCGTTACAACCGATGTCGGGTTTAGCTTGTTTTGGCCGAAAGCAAATAAGCCTTTGATTGAAGGCAGTCTTTTGGTTCAGGCAAATACCGTTTCAACATAAACGGATATATTAATGCCGGTGTGATTTAAAGTCATTTGTTACCGACAACGCTATTTGACTAATCCAAAAAATTGACGGTATTTTTTTTATTTAATTACAATAGCAACTGATGTGTTTCCTATTTTCCTATTTCCTTCCTAAATCCTATTTCAATGAAAACGGCTGCTGAGATACTGGCATTGTTGTTTAGTGGAACCTCTTTTCCACGGAATCGTTCAAGAAATAGTCCGTGCCATATTTCGGCATGATTTTACAGTCATAAGAAATTGATGCATAAGAATTGATTGTTTTAAAGATCTGATCGATATTTAGCAATATGGTCTGTTATAAATAAAACATAAACTTTTAATCATTCCCATAACGCTGAATATTTCAAATATGCAGAGCGTTCATACAATAGTAAATCGCTCCGGAAATGAAAGTGTTTAGCTTTAAAATACTGATGTGTTTCAGTTTTTCAGCCCGCACTGTAATCAAGACTGGGCTGCGTATTGTTCCGAACAGCTAAACAAATTATTTCCACTACCATCCAAAGCGTTCAATTGCTTTCTTCATTTATTTGTCTACATTGAGAATATTACTATTTACAGAGCGCTGTGCAGCTAAAACTGCTCTTTACAACTACCGCAAATGTTTGTTCTGACTTACCATCTTCATCGTAATATTCGGCTGGCATTTTGACACCGTCAAAATGGATTCACCCTTTCTCTGTATTTGGTCGTTTCACTGTACCGTTGGACACTTGAAAAGTTGCAATTTGTTTATTTTCCGTCAAGTAAAGTTGTTTTCCACTTCAACAATTCCACAGTACACAAATAGTCGCAATTCATCGAACAAAATTTTCGCTAGCTAAACTCCCAAAGATGGTGTCCGATCGAAGCGCGTCACGAAAAGGCAGCAATTTTAAGCTCTTCGACCTGTACTGACGTTATCACAAACACTATGCTACATTTTTCAACAAAATTATATACTTTTTGTGGGTGTATTTGTGTGAAAATGCGAGAAAACAGTGCGACCGATCATTTGCTTGCGAGAATAACAGGGATGCCTGCCATGACAGGCAACTGTCAACATGGCAAATTCCCGAAATATGACAAATGACAGCTGTCAACTGTCATGGTAATTCAACCAAGAAACAAACTTTTCCTTCATCCCACCTTCTTTCCCTATTCTATTTTACCATTATATAATGTTCATTTACGCATAATTGAGCAAAATAGATTTTTTCCCTTCATATTTTCGTATTTGCATCGAGTTATACTAGATCGCAGTAGATACTGTTGCTATTTCTCGAACTAGACTACGACATCATGCTTTGATGGATGGTACTCATTTGATGATTCATCATCATTTTGCACTTCCGTTTAACAGATATGTGTTAGTTGCATCCATACACATGTGTAATTTATTTGCATTCAATCCGTGCGTCATGTAGCTACAATAGAGTTTCACTGCCATTTTGTGTGAATGCTTCTTTATCATCTGATATGAGTTGTATCCACCCATGAGTGACAGCAATACGCTTCATCCATTATGCACATACTTATCAAGACTAGAAGGTATACGATTAGTGCAAATAGTATGTTTTCGGTATGATGGAATCGGTACATTCTGGAATTGAATCCAAACCAGATGTGTTGTGAATTCGTTCTATGTCAATCATTCTTATCAAGTTCAATTGCTGCTAACTAGGTTTTACATCAAAGTTACGAGCAAGATGATTTTATTTTGCTGTATTGTTCTTTTAATTGTTACTTGGGTTTCCGGAATCAACCCATATTTTAAATTTAAATCTCTAAAACAAAAAATGAAGTTAAAAATTTAGATAAAACTTTTACCACAATTTCAAAATTACAAAATGAACAAATGAGAAACGACAGTATTACATTTGGCAACACTGCTCAATGACAGCTATCGAACACTCACATTCCGTTACAACCTGCCATGTAACAAAAACTGCCGTTATGAATATAACGAGCTCCACTATTTGGCACTCATCATCAAACTTGTCGACAGGGACGAAAGAATTCCTTTGGAATTCAGTCTCTTTAAGCTATAAAAATTCACACATGTCGAGTCATTGATGATTCTATAATCAAGTATCTATACGCAAGAGAAAACTTTTATGGCCGTGGTCACGCATTTAGAACAACAAGTGACACGAACCGGCAAATCCGAACGATGACGTTTCGCAGTAAAAGGAATGATACATTCATAATGCTTTATTATGGAATGACAAACGCTTTTGATTTCTTTGTATAGGATTTAACTATTAAAGTAAAGAAATTAAAGAAAGAATTAAATTAGAAAAGAACTTTCGTTGTGATAAACAACAGTCTACACAAAAAATAACGTTACTGAGCGTTACAACTGTAACTTCACACATTTCGCATGTTTTTTGGTTGACTGCGGTGCGGTGATTGCGGCTGCGGAAGAAAGGTACGAAGATTAGTAAATGTGTTGTAGGAGTAATAATTAGTGGCACAATCCAATTCATGAGAATTATTTTTGTGCTCTATCCATTAAAAAAGTGGTCCAAATTAACGCTAAAACGATGATTGTTTGACGTGTGGACCTGGTGAGTTCCATCACGTCGCTTGACGCAGGGGAAAAATAAACAAAAACCGCGGTTCGCGGCACCCATTTCGTGGCAAGTTGTTTTACCGCAATCATTCGGCATTCAGCACTCATATCGGGCGGTTACGGTGCGTCAGTAGGGTACAAAAGGTAAAGTTAAGGAAGGTCGCCGCGGAGTGCAGCGTTCTGCATCATTGCGTATTGTTTGTGTTTATCACTTGTACCCGTTTCACCATTTGGAAGATCCCAACAAAAAAAAAAAAACTGCCCAGCTCAAGTGTGCTGTAATCTGATGGAACTGTCGGAATCTCGGTTTTGCTCGCAGCACGCTTGGATTTGTGCGATAGTGTAGTGGTTTGCTCAGGAAGGATAGTAATTGTTGCTGTTCAATAGAGCCCGCAAAACTGCTTGTGTTGATATAGGTGTGTGGGGGTTTGGTTTGCGGAATCTTGCAAGAATTATCATACCGTTGGTTCCTGATTGCCGGGATTCGGGTTTTGTGACTAGCATTATGTGAGCTGTGATTTTATTTCAGACGATAAAAGCAAGTGTGTAAAGTAACGGTGGTGAAAGATATCGGTGCAGTGATAAATGTTTGCACGTGATCAAAAGTGGCGATTGCAAACGGAAGAACAACTGTATTACCCGGCAGCGGAAGCGTCCAGTAAGATGACATCAGCGTAGCCCAACCACTTCCAAAAAAAAGAGAAGGGGTCAGAATTTTTGACGCAATAAAATTCAGCAAAACCGGTATCCCAAGAGGAAGTCAAATGCCGCGCGCGCGTTCGTTGATCCATGATGAGTCGCGGGTTTCGTTTGGACGCGGCGGTGTCTACGCTTCGGTTAGCGTTTGCCAATCTCGAGTTCAAGCAAAATGGTCGTAAAAGTGATACAAGAAGGTTTTTTTGCTACGTTTTTGGGGGTTTGTGCATGTGAAACGCAGTCATTTGTTCCGATGACAATCTTGGTATTGCTCGAAACTCGAGCTTCATCCGTTGAACGGGAGGAATGTTGTTCTCTCAAGTAGATCAAGAAAGTTTCCTTACTTTAAAAAAAAAAAGTAAAATGATGCGCTATCTTCAACAAAACGCACCCCCTTCGGGCATACAGTACAAAGCAAACGCGATGCTTCGAAAAAGAAAATGCATCGAAGCAATCGTGTCATAAAAGTGGCATGTTTCCATTTTTATTGCAAACGCTTTCGCACAAACCATCATAGCCAATCCGCTGATGAGACGAACAAATGAGGTTCCCTTCTTTGTGAGATGCTTGAGCCGCCGTCCAGCTGTCTGTCTAAAGGCGGAGAAGGATGGGATGATAAGTTATTTTTTATATAAATAAACATAGCTTCATACACTGCCGAGCGTAAAACTTCGTCCGCTTCATGTAGCTAGGGTGCAAAATTAGCGAAGCGTATCTTGCCAACGTTGCTTTAATCGGTTTAGCTTTCGTTTAATGGGCTGGGTTTTTAAAAATGTCAAAAACTGCTTAGTACTTTTGCAGTAACCCACCCGCAAGGTTTTGTACAATTTGCGTCAATGCACCGATTGCAATGCACGGAAGTGTGCACGCAGTGCAGCTCATGTCAGTAAGCTAGGGGGGTTTAAATGGTGCATACAAAGCGTGAGACATTATAGTAATTGTTCAAGAAAACTGCCACAAAACGGTGCTTGGCGGCGGCCGAACGGTTCATTAGCTAGCTTGAAGTGGCATTTAGCGGGAGAGATTGTTTAATACTATAGTGCATTCGATTTGCAAAAAAGGAGAAATAATACATAATCTGCTTTCCAGAGAAAAGAAGAATTGGTAGTGATATGAATCCAAGTTATGACCTTAGAAGTAAGGCGCGACAGGGCCCAGATTTTATTTATAGCAGGACTACTACTAGGAATCAACGACGAACAGTCACTAGTGAATTGGCTATCTTTGGTTGTTTCTCGTACAACCTCTAGACTCAGTTAAATTCTGCACGAAACTCGCTCGCTTCAAGCGTCTTTGTCATTGTATGTATCAACATATTTGTTAAAATAGTCTCCACCCTCGTTGGACAAATAAATTAATAAACATTAATCATTAACATGTAGCGGAGGCCCGGTGGCATGATGGTAGAGGCGCCGGTATTTTTACTAACTGACTGGACCAAAATCCCATCCGGACCAATCCCCCTTACGCAGTACTAACTATCCAGCTACGAGTAAATAAGGTCACAGAAAGCCAAGAATGTCAGAGGCCCGTTAGACCACGTATCTCTTCTGGTTATTGTTGCCGATAAAAAAAATCATTTTTATATCTGTTTGCATTTTAACAACAATCGATAAATTATAACATTTACAGTATCAGTGTTAAAACTTATGCCAACACCTGATCGTAGGAAGAAACTATTCTTTTTAAATCATCACGACACGACTGTGCAGCGCAGGTTGTGAATGTGAACTGAGACGTGGAAGGTTGATAATTATTTCCAGCCATAATTAAAACAGTATGACTGACCAAGGCGGCATTCCCATCGCAACGCGGCAACTACTTTGCCGATCTAGTACGATGCGCATTGCACATCGAAACGAGGGAGAGAAAGAGAGAAACGGAGAAACACGTTCTAATAAATTCCGTCAATGTTCTACTTCTCTGAAATATGTGCATCATGTTGCTGCATATTGAAGGAATCATAGGGAAAATCTGATTCCTTAGCTCATCTGATGCATTAGCTTTATTTATTTATGCATTTTGGTGTTTACTATTACGGTTTACTATTAAACGTCCGCTATATATTTCTTTTTGGGGACATCCGCTCAAACATAGCAATAATTCGCGTGTGAAGCCACACATAAGCTTCGACGTCCATGCTTTTGAGCGGAATTGATTAATTCTCTCGTCCCTTAGCAATATACAACAAAAAAAAAACACACACACACACACACCCCTCGAAAAGACCTTGAACTCTGGTGAGCGTTCACAAAAACGCGATCAGTGACGCTCGCTGGAGGGGTTCGTAGGGGTCGCAATCAACGCCAGCCAAAGGGATGACGATGATGATATTTTTGTGGAAATTGTGGCGAATAGAACGGTTGTGTCCCACAACTGAAACGATGAAGCTACTCTATAGCAAAATGATTTTGCATTGAAAGACAAAATCACACTGTCGTAGTGAAATGACAGAGCACCAAGTAGACGTATGGAAGCGTATATTATTTACGACCGAAGTGTGCTTGTGGCTGGTCATCATCATCAACACCATCAACGGTTTCTCTTATGCGACGCTTTTCATGAACCACAAGCCAAAATGATGCGAAGAAAAATGGAACAGGAAGTGCCCAACGTGATCAATTTTTGTAGCAGCAAATGAAAAGGTAGCTAGTCGGAAAAGTTACGCCTTCACTCTTGTCTGATCGTTGGGTAGAAAATAGGGAGGGGAAGTTTTGATGAATAATCATTATCATTTGATAGTGTATTCATCCGTGTGTACTGCAATTTCCTTGTGATTTTTTCCATTGAAGAATGCATAAACGACATCGACTTCCTACCATAGGTTATTCTATTGGCACGTGGGTGCTACCGCTTTGGATTAGAGATTGTTATTTGATGTTGTGTAATCGACAGTTTCATTTTATATTAACTTCAACATTGTGCATACCAAAGTGTAAGAGCACGTCACTTCTGTTTTAGTCTCTGCTGGAACCCTTCGAAGGGTGAACGGTTGTGCCTTCGGCGATACAACAATTTGGCTCGCATTTGGTTTGAGGTCATGGTAAGATGAATGGTAAGAACGCGATACATAAAAAAACCCAAAACATAAAACGTTTGTGTCGGGGTGCCATTCATTATGCGTGAGCGTTAAACAAATTATATTCAAAGAATTGGAGGTGTCTGAAAGAGTCTCTCAAAAACAACCCCTTGCTGAATAACTTCTACAAAGGCGTACGAAAGTTAATTGTGTTAATGGTTCCATAGACATTAGAAGGAAATAGCTATTTTTGCGAATTGTCCTTACCATTCAATGCTGGTCATTGCACCAGCTATTTATTGAATTTTTTTTTATTGATATGTGCATATTGGGGGTTGGGTTATATGCGTGTAGCATACATAATTTTTTTGTAAATATGCTGAATTCACGATATTAAATGGATCTACGATGAGAAAGACACTTCTTAAATTACCGAATGATATAGTTTGACTTTCGAAATTCCTCTACAAGCCGCACCTTTTAATTAATGTCTCATTTGATTGACGTCTCAAGCCGCAGGGGATAATAAATACTTTTCTGTTTCGGGCCCCTGTCACACCTCTACGAATCATTCGACCTTATTTAGTGTGTTTGGAAAATTGGCACTGTCTTTTTGTTTAAATAAGTTCATCACGCTCCATTGGGAAGGGATGACTAGAGCGAAGGGTAATGCTAATGGCGAATCTGTATGTTAGTGATGGAACACAAAAATGGTCAGTCATAAGAACGTCGGCCCGGATGTGTGTAGCATTCGTAGACTATCACAGACGAATAAGGTCCAGCAGTGCGTTCACTTCTCGTGTTGTGTTGATTCATAAGTTTAGGCAGTTTTGGAAGGGAAACAAACTAGTGACTTGTGTGCGAGACGATATTGTATGCGTGATTCCATAAGTCCATACATCGAGGTGAACATAACCGATATATTAGTAAACATATATTTTCTATCCACACAACAGCAACAGATGGAACGCGCATCACAACTGTAAAGAAATGTAATTAACGGAAGCCAGTGAATTGATCTCGTCTTAGTGTGTCGCGATCGCAAAAGTGCCGCAAGCTTGTGTCAATTGTTTTCACACTCCGGAGAGTGCTTGCTAGTGTGTAAAGTATAGTATAAGCATAAGGTGTAATAACTTCCCCACCATGACGGTAACTTATACAGCAGAGGTGGCCACCTGCCGTGGTTTTGGTTGCTTCCTGAAGCTGCTCGTGAGGTAAGTGCACGGAACACAGCTCGCAGTGTTAGAAACCAGTAGAACGTAACTAGCAGGTACTCCTTATCACTGTAATTCGTTTATCAGAAAATCAACACTATGTTCCGCTTATGTAGGTGCTCAATCAACTCGCTTCTTATACCTTGACTTGTTCGCCGACGCAAGAAACTGTTCTAATGGACAAATTTTGACCCTCGGTCACTTTCAGTCAGCGTCTTTCGTGATGACTTCATGTCCAATTATCACCTTGACCAGCTTACTCATCTTGGTTTTCCAACTCGTTTTCCTGAGAGTCCTCTATGTGGAGGTGTGAAAATTAGTAACATCACTAATGCTACTATTTTTGTCCTACAGAAGCATCATCAATTCTTACGGTTCAATCGGATGGGTGTGTTACGAGTTGAAGAAGAATATTCATCCTTTTATTTTTTGCATCGATAACCATATGCCGTCGGAGGCTGCAATGTGAAGTTTATCTGCATAATGTGGATGCCAATTGCACTTTATCATACGCGTCAAGCGAATGTGCAGACAAGCATAATTAATGCTTCAGGACGTGGAACAGTTCCCTTGCACATTGCGGTTCTCCACCGACTTATTCTTGTTGGTGTAATCACCATGTCAAGTCGGTAAATAAGTTGGTTGCGTTTATGATAAGATTAGCATATTTTAATTGTACTGTATGGCTTCATTAAAACATATTTACTTGTGGACGACCTAACAGGACTTTAGGGGCTGGGTAGTCTGGTGTCATTCTCATGACGTGACCAGCCAACCGGAGCCTGGCGTCTAATCCGCTGTACGACGGTAAGTTCACCATACAGCTCACAGAGCTCGTTATTGTAGCGGCTCCTCCATTGTCCTTCCACACATACGGGACCAAAAATCCTTCTGAGCATCTTCCTCTCGAACACGGCTAAAAGGGTTTGGTCAGCTTTGGACAAAGTCCATGTTTCAGAAGCGTATGTAAGTACTGGAACTATATAGGCTCTATGTAGTTCCAGCTTCGCTCGTCGCGACAGGTGTTTTGAGTGGAGAAGTTTCCTCAGACTGCAGTGTGACCGGTTGACAGCCAGCATCCTAGCGCGTATTTCAACATCAATGTTTTAAAACATATTCACAAATATTGAATATATACATATTATATATGTATTTAATATATTCAAGTTATATCAAAATATGTGCAAAGGGGCGTTACAGTCGTTGCTAACTTTCGTGTTAATGTTTTCAAATGAAGGTTTGTTTGATCTACGACTAGGCAATTGAAAATAAACGAAGACAAACAAATTTAATGAACGCAGACTTGCAGGAGACAGTTGCTGCTTGAAAGTGTGTTAAGTTATCTTTCATCAGGTGTCTTATCAGGAGATGCTATTTCGTTGTTTTGCCCGAATTTCAACGTAACATATAAGGCGTTCGGAATTTGTGTATGCATGAATCATACAAAGATAAGGGTTGCAAAAAATGTTTCATAATGTTATGTTTCATTGTAATTATTTTTTCAAGTACATTAAATGTCTGGTCCAGTTTGAATGGATGCTCTTGTTGTCTAAACATTTAACACATTTTAATTTTATTATTTTTATTGTTTTGTGTCATAAATAGATAATATTTCCGTATAAAAAGTCACATCGGGATGGTCCTAAAATTTTGGAAAGAACTGTATATAAATCTCTGCCAGAACTTGCATCAGACTTGGTGCATACATTATCACAACAAGGTTGCATGTAAACAATAAATAGGTTCAAGATCAAGCAACAATTGCCGTAGCGTAACACTTAGTTGAGGGAAGCATTTCATTTTTACCGCAGAAAAATATGCTGTTTCCGGCTTAAAATCGTACCGTAATATGAGTAATACTTTGTAGGTCATTCTGACTTTTATGGAAGTAGTTTTTTTTATCGAAAATATAGCTTTTCTAGCTTATTTATGAGGGTTTCACCCATCTTTGAGCTCATGCATTTTTTTACTGTGCTGATTAAAATTGAATTTCCATCTCAATGTTTTATTAGGACTCTTTTTTTAAACGATCCGCTAAACTGAATGAAACCGGCATTTTATTCAAACCTTGGCCACTTCTCTCGAACTATCTTCGCAGAGTTGTTGCCTTTTTGATTGGTCATTTGTAGCAGCCCCGGCTCTCACAATCAACGCAAACTTAGCCTATATTCGCTGTGCGCTGGTTGATTCATATGCCGGTTTCTCGACCAAACCGGTTCCATGGTCAATTCGCCTGTTTTAAACCAAGACCTTCGAAGCATGGGAAATTGTTGACGGTTGGCATCGTGTGTTTTCCATTATGTCACACGCAAAACACGCGAGGAAATTACACTTGTTCATACTGTCGAGACGTACGCACTGAAACCTACAATTCGGAACAATGTCCGGATGAAAGTAGTTGTTTTGGTATTTTTACGGATAATTCAGCAAGGCTCGACATCAAATATTTGGTAAGAAAATTCTACAATTTTCCTATTTAATATATAAATAATATTAGATAGAGCGGAAGACACATATTGTCGCATTTCCAAAATGGTTTTGTTACAACTGGTTAGAACGGCCAGGCTGTATCAATTTATTTTACCACGTAGCCGGATAGTCAATCTTAGCTACGGGAGAACGATCTGGATGCGATTTTGTTTCGGACCTGTCGTGTAAAGACTGACGCCGCTACCAATACCACATCATGTTGTGAAACAGAAGAATAAAATGAAAATAGTTGGAAAAGTAATTGGTTAACGCATTCTAAGAGATATTTCAACATCTCTTTTAATTTCAACAAAACATTCGAATTAATGTATGCTAAGCCGTCAAGACAGGAACAGGTGGAACGGAAACATAAACGGACTGCACGAAATTACACGCATTCAGAATAAGATATGCTTTCACTGCTAAAGTGGCGCGAAGATGTATTGATAGACCAATGACAAAAAGAATATCCAAAGCATCGATAAAACCAATGATCGTTGAATTAAGTATCAGTTCGCAAACCTTATGTTAATTTTACGAGACATGATAGTTGATAGATGCCGCTAAAAGCAACTTTTGTAACGTTGCGTTAGGATTTCTTTAAACATACCCCCACACAACACTACCATGCTCAAAGTATGTAGAAATCCTTAAATATTATTTTGGTTATTATTCCGCAAAGAAAATTCGCATTAGTCGAATTTCTGTAGAAAATTTAAATTTGTTAAAGAGACTTACTTTACCAGGCCTAGACGATATCCAACATCCACGTGCAATAAAATATAGATCATTTAAACATGTCCTTCCCTTCTTCCTTCACTTACAGATGGCGCGGTAGTATTTATAAACTAGTATGGCTGGACTTAACGTGCTTCCTGCTTCTATACTATGTGCTCAACGTTACCTACCGCCTCGGATTATCAGAGGATCAAAAACGGTACAGTATTGGTGTTGGCCAAAAACATCGCCACGCATCCTTAATCTGTTCCATTGTTGTCGTTTTAGGATATTCGAGGAAATCGTCAAGTACTGCGCTACGTACAGCAATCTGATTCCGCTTTCCTTCGTGCTCGGTTTCTACGTTACCATCGTAATGACGCGCTGGTGGAACCAGTACACAAGCATTCCTTGGCCGGACCCTATTGCCGTCTTTGTCAGTGCCAACATTCACGGTCAGGTAAGGTTGCACAGGACGAGGAGAAACATGTAAAGGAAAGATTTCCTACAGTCCTGCGGGCGCCATGTTAATATTCTTTCCGTACCACTTGCATCGGGTGTCAAATCAATAATTTACGCTCCCACCTCCACGGAAAGGGTTGTCTCGTCGTAGTTGATGTTTGTTCATTCGATTCCGGTTACCGGTTGATTCGACTGTGATGCTCACAAACAGCTGTGCCGAGGATAATATTAGTATTAACCAGTAATAGAATTCTCCCTGCGATTACAAACCGATTAGCCTCAGTCCATCGTGCGTTAGATGGTGGATGACCTCTCGCGATAGAAGCGAAACGGTCGGCATTATTAGCGAAAAACATTAAGGCGGGGTATCCGATTACGATTTGATGTTATCGCAGGATATTAGTGTCAGATGGGCCAATGTCTCGTTAATTGTTGTTAAATATTTACGTACCGGTCGGGTGGAACAAATACGGTCAGTTCTGACTGAGATTAGCGGTCGATGGTAGTAACGTTTGCACCTTTTTTTCACTGATTTCAGGATGAACGGGGCCGTGTGATGCGACGTACAATCATGCGCTATGTCTGTCTCTGTCTCACGATGGTGCTGACGAACATTTCACCGCGGGTGAAGAAACGCTTCCCGACCATTGAACATCTGGTGGAGGCCGGTCTGTTGAACGAGAACGAGCATACCATCATGTCCCATCTGAATCAGAAGTTCCCGCGTCACTCGAAGCACTGGTTGCCGATCGTATGGGCGGCAAGCATTGTGACCCGTGCTCGTAAGGAGGGTCGCTGCAGGGATGATTTCGCATCCAAGACGATCATCGACGAGCTGAACAAGTTTCGCGGCCAGTGTGGACTGTTGATATCGTACGACACGATCAGTGTGCCGCTTGTGTACACGCAGGTGGTGACGCTTGCCGTGTACAGCTACTTCCTTACCTCGGTTATGGGTCAACAGTGGGTAGAAACGAAGGAGCTTGGCGAAGGTGTGGTGAACAAGATCGACCAGTACTTCCCGATCTTCACCACGTTGCAATTTTTCTTCTACATGGGGTGGCTGAAGGTGGCCGAATCGTTGATCAATCCGTTCGGCGAGGACGATGACGATTTTGAGGTTAACTGGATGGTCGATCGTAACCTGCAGGTTTCCTATCTGATCGTGGACGAAATGCATCACGAACATCCCGAACTGCTGAAGGATCAGTACTGGGACGAAATCTTCCCGACCGAGTTGCCGCACACAGTGGCGTCGGCGGAAATTCGCGAGGAACCACCACAACCCTCAACAGCCGACATCGTGGTGAAGAAGAGAGAGGCCGAAGTCATCCCGGTAGTGCCAACGGCCGTCCGCATCGATGAAATGGTCGGTAAACAGAACCAAGCGGTTGAGTATAACTTCCCCGCGAATCCCAACGACGATGAGGTTAGCAAACGAGTGCGATTGTCACGATTATTCCATCTTATTATGACGCCTATGTACTCTAAACATATGGTACAAAATACTGAGCAGCGGGGTTTCAATTTAATTACCTCGGTGATGGCACTTTATAGTCTCTTTTTCCTGATCACGTATCGTATAGATGGCGGTTATCGGTTACCGTTCGATAGCTATCACTCTCACCACAGCCCAAGCCTGTTGGCACGAACGATGAATGGCGGCGGCCCTCAAAAATGTTATGCTCGTAAGAAATTGCCGAACGATCGTCGCGATGTATCGTACGGATGCACCCTAATTCGATTGCACTCGCTTACTAATCTGGAAAGGAATTTGAAAGCTCCTCGTGCAGAAGGTTGCTTATGTCACTGCACGGTGGCTAGTGGTACTAACGACAATGGTACTAATAGTTTTATAACTCCTCTTAAGCTAATCTAACTCTTCTTAACGACTGATCTGTCAGCTACAACTAATTATAACATATTTTCTTGTCAAAATTTTAATGAATAATACATATATGATGTAAGGGTTCAATATCAATTATCTACTAAACAACACCAGCGTGACATAAGGTTCTTTCTGCATTCACCTGTCCTATACACCTATTCCTTAAAAGAATTGCGAACACGGTCGCAGTTGATCGCTCCTAAAAGTAATACTTTATCCTGGCACTAACATTTGTCTACTGAATATTTTGAAAAGCGGATTCTTTCGAAAACTTTGTGAAATGTCAACAAACAAACAGCCAAAGATAGCATTACCCGGTACAATGAGCTTGTACGATGATGTTACACAGTCTTTATAACTTTTAGTGTAACCAGATTCTATTTCAAAATGAATAGTTTACAAATGTTCCACTTTGTTTGCTGTCATAGTTTTAGAATTTCATTTCACAATTAGTTTCGAAAAGTGTCCTCTTTCTGGAACATTGTCGGTTTATAGACAATAATTTGCAATATTTTGTACGCTTTGCAGATGGATGATAACGTAAGTGGTATACACTTTAATACGTACGAGAAACCCATCTATCGTGGTGGCAGCTCGGCCACCAGTCTGGCTAGTGTGGCGGGCACGATGTCCCGTGTCAACACTGTTACCTCAGCGCTGAAGCGATTTTTCAGCAAGGACGAATCGAGTCGCCCGAATAGTGCCACTCCGGATGCGACTGGATCGGTGCCGTTCAAATTTCCTGGTTCGGCCAGTTCGACGAATCTCGCCGGTGGTCGAATTCCCGATCGGGCAATGGGTAGCATGCGCATAACGGACCAGGTGATCGAAGAGGTGGACGAACAGTTAACCATCACGTCGATGCAGGGCAATAATGATTCTCGGCCAACGGCGGCCAGTTTGTTCGAGCATGGTCCACCAAAGCCTAGCGAACCGGTCGATGTACCGCAACAAGCTTACAACCGGACTCAATCCTCGGTGGCTCATGGATTCCCTACGCAGCTGACACCACCTGGTCCAGACACGATGCTTTCGGCTTCGGCACCGGAAACGGGCCGATTCGAACACAATTATGTGCCACTAAGCCCAACCGATCCGGATGCCGTTCCGATTGTTGCATCCTCGACGGCGCTCCGTGGTATGGTCGATGAAACGGACCGCGTGACTACAACGTTTGAGAACGTGGAAACGGAAAAGGAACAACTGGAACGAAAGACACGCTTGCTGGCTCGTTCGATTAGCAAGCAGGCTGTATTGGGACTGATCGATGCCGATATGCTGCTCGATGAGCTTACCAAGAGCACGGGTGATCTGGAAGGTTCGGAAAAGAAAGCCCCGCAAAACACGCCCGATGGTCCGACGTCTGACAGTAACAGCAATGTCGATACGACGTTATGATTCTACGTGTCCGATGCAGACGAAAATATCATCGTTGTCAACGTGAAGGAGGGTAGTGCCGATAGGTAGCAGATCTAGCACCGTATAGTGCATCTTCCCGTACGTGGATGGAATTGGAATTGAGAACGATCATCCATTCTGGCTCTGAATGCACAAATCTCGTAAGGTACGCACCCAACAAAGAAAGAAACGAATCACTAATCTCTCTCACTCACACACTTTTTCCCTTCACTTCCGCCGGTCGTACAAAACTAAGGAAGCTAAAATTGTACCAATACGTTCCATTAGTACCGTAAGCTTTTAATGGTTATGATAGTGGTGAAGATGATGGTGTTAAGAGGAAGAATAAGTAGCAGCGGCTGTTAGAGAGCTGTATGTTTACATCCTGTATCTCAATAATCGATAATCGTACGCGCTGAGTATCCACGAATGTGATGAAAGTGTTTTGTTTCCAGCAGTATTTTGCTATTACCCAGCGGTAATTGTACTAAAAAGAAGCCCTAGGCTAGCCAGATTACGCACAACGTGCTTACAACGATTGCAGGTGCTGCATTTTAGGTTGCCTTATTGTTGATGCAAAGTTTCCGCACCTCGTGCAAGAGAGAACATCGTGGCCTACGCAAACAGATGCGCCTTAACTGTATTAGCCTTTCGGATCATATTAGATGCTCGAATATGGTGGCCAAATGGACGGCCAATCAGGAGCTAAGCTATGAAAAGTCGTATATTTTAATAATTGCTCACGTGTAAACTATTTAGTTATAGCAGTTGAGCGCTCTGTAAAAGTGCCACCACAGGAAGGAAAATGATAAAAGACACACACATGAGATTTTTAACCAGCTATGTTGTAATATTTACATTAATCGCTATCGAATATTGAGCATAAAATTTTAACCGCAATAAAAGTTCTTCTTTGAACAATCGAGAAGTACGAATGTTTGCAACCAGTTTTTATATTCGAAAATGGTAAAAAATTTAAATGACGATTTATTTATTTGAATGTAGTTCATGCGGCTGTTGCAGTTTCCCGCTGAAAACACGCTTTCGACAGTAGCGTCCTCTGTACGTCAATGTAGTGTAGCAATCAAAAGGAAAATTTGTGTGCGATTGAACTCCCAGTGGATAAAATTGTACGCAACGACCTGTAAATCGACAGGGCAGTGACGAGCAGTGATGAAAATAAATTTGCCGTGATTGACTTGAATTTATTTATAGGATGGTTTGTAACTAATTTTTATTTTAATTATACAAAGTCCAATCTGTATTTGAGGAAATGGCCTACATGGAATCTGTCCCGATAATTCTTCTTTATCGGCACAACAATATAAAGAGATCTTAGACCGATCGTTGCTGGCTTTGTATGACTTGCTTTGACTTTCCATTAAATGGATATTTAGTCAAGCGCACGAAGGATTGATCCGGATGGGATGTTGGACTAGTGATGTCGTGTGAAACCAACGCTATTACTAAATACAACAGCGGGTACTACTATCATGTAAAAAAATGGCTGATTACTGTCGTGTTAATAAATCAGTGCTAAACCACTGTTAATATTACAACATGCTTAATCGGTCCCAATTCAGGGTTTACCATTTTATCTTACGAAGTTGGAGCTTTTTTTCGGTTCAAATAGAAGTAGACCGCTCCGAGATAGGTTTGCAAAAGTTTGCGCCTTCTGGACCCACACATGATACGGCGTAGTAAGCATGTTCAATAACAGAGGCTTGTGTGAATTTCTCATCCATGATCTATACGATCTTTTGGTCACTCCCCGAAAGCGCACTGTTTAGTGGTCTTCGGAGAAGAACTGACTTTGTTCGGCAGTCGATCATTCCCCTACTAACGCAACGGGCGCAAATTTGCTCGTTGGTTTGTGTAACGTACACGCGAGTGTAATGTTTAATTAAGTTACCGTATTTAATTTAAACAGTTTTAAGTAATGCGATAGCCGATTTTATGCTATTCTAACTGTTTGATAATCATCAGTATGTTTTTGATTTAAATAAGTGTAATTGGCCAATACATTTGAAGCTCGGATTAGTAAATCGTCAAAACGAACATCTAAACTCCGCAGATTTGATAATAACATATAACAGTAGAACAGTTTGATAATAAGTTCATGAAGTTCATTGTTAAGTTCATAGCCACACGAAAAAAACTAGTTTTTTTTTATCTTATTCTTATGTAGTTTTTATCGGAATATTTAGCTTCAGTATTCGTCGAACGTCGAAATGACGTTGTCCATTTTTATTATCATCGTTATCCTCGTTTTAGTTACATTAGTGCAGTGTAGCTGGTAATTAGTCAGGAATTAGAGATTAATTCCTGAATACGGAGGTGTAACAGAAAATGGTAAATTCCTTTTGGCCTGTTCATACGAGTGTTGTTTCGCGAGTTTTTATCAGAAGTTTATTCATGGGCATCAAAGGTGAATCTCTTTCGATATCAGGTTTTAGTCAACGTAACAAGTGACAAGCTTCAGAAGAGGACGAAATCGGTAGATTGTTACAAGAAGTACCGGCGATGGTGGGTATTACAAAATATAAGACAGTAGCATGTAATGGTATATTACTTACGCAGAATATCCTTCTTGCTCCAGCAAACTGTGCCATGTAATGTTGGTAATCTTGAAGCGTACTCTCGTAGCTTCAATTTTAATAATCGTCAATTTTAAAAAAATAACAATATTTACGGCAATGCAACAGTGGTTATTTTGTCAAAAAAAATCCCAGTAATCACAGTTCGCTATGTACGCGGATATCTTGAAGGATATCGAACCGTTCAAAGTGAATCGTATGGTGCAACATCCTAATTATAATGAAACACCATCATCATCATAACATTGCATTATTGAAGCTCGAAAACCCATTAAGTAAGAAACAATCGAGTGAAATATTTCATCTAATTCTTCATGTTTTTGCCATGATTTTCTTTTTCGTTCCAAGCACCGTTGTACACACTTGTATATGGCTCGACAACAATAAAATTCCTTCAAAGGTAATAAGTGTATCCAAATTTATAGTTCAAGGGAACATTTTATTCTTTAATGATATTCAGGGAGCTTAATCGATTGGATTGTTTCAGTGGTCTTTCTTCCATAGTGGTTATGTCTGATAGAACACAATCAGCAACATTTTCATACATCCTGACTACACTGAAGATTCATTTTACAAAAGCTTACAACAGCAGACAAATGTGCCTGCTGTAGGCGCAATTCTTGTATGGAATGTTGGACAGTTTGTTCCGATATGTTTCGCTAAAAACGCCAAAATTATAATGTAGCCTTTCGAAAACTCATTTTGACCACATAGTTTGGCCCAAAAGCAGTTGCAGCAGAAAAGTTCAACGTACTACAGCGCCTAGTCTCTTTTCTTTTGGATTGTCGGAGGAGAGAATCTTCATAGAGAACCCACGTCCTTAGCCAAGGACGCCTGCTCGTATGCAGGAGGCACCACACCCAGGGAACTGCCCGATTCGCCGAAGCGCCTACGGACTAAAAACTCCTCAGGCCTCAGAACCTATGCCGGTTGGTCCGTTAAGACATTACGTCAGCAATAGGCCTGCTGGGTACTTTGAGTAGCTGCCGATGTGAGTACATCGACGCTATCAGACCCCAACGGCACCGCACGATGACAAGGGTTAGATGTCAGGCGTTCGAGATGATCACGTCCATTCCTCGTTAATTGGACCGTCGACGTATAGTCGGCGTGCCCAATACAGAGGAATGGCCTACTCACCCGCAACGACAGCTTGTGATCCCGGGGTCCCAGGCACTTTGTGCCTGGGGTAGCCTAGGTCAATAAGCCGCCACCACGGTTTAACACTGTACGGTTGCCCAAGGGCTCCCAATACAGCGACCCCCAACTGGACCTAGGCGCGGGTTCCAACATTACTGTCGCCGTCTGCGCCGTCGGTCAACTCTGATGCTACGCTGTTGGAGTCGAGTCATGATGACTCGGATAGCATTGTGTATCAGACTCCAGAGGGCCTGGTTGGAACTCATAATGGGGATTATATTTGATGGTGAGACCCGAGTTCCTAACGCTAACTCCAGTTCAGTACGTACATCAGCAAACTGCGTACACTCAACCAGTAAGTGTTCCGGACTTTCCTCGCGGCCACAAGTGACACAGTCGCTTGAGTCAGCGAATCCCATCCGCCCAAAATACTGGTTGAAAAACCCATGACCAGTAAGGAACTGTGTTAGGAAGAAGTCGGTTTCCCCGTGCTTCCTGCCTATCCATGAACCTATGTCCGGTATGAGCCTCCGAGCCCACTGACCGTACTGCGAAGTATTCCATTCCTGTTGCCAGGCCCGGATAGAGACTTCGCGCTCGACTGCTCGCGCAGTACTACTGAGCGCTGGGTACTCTTTCCTTCTCAGGAATACCCGCACCTCTTCATCGACGAGGATGTGCAACGGCATCATTCCTGACACCACACAAGCCGCCTGACACCACACAAGCCGCATCGTGAGAGGCTGTACGGAAAGCGCTTATAACCCGATGCACAACAGTCTTGTGCAGGCGTCTTAGCCACTGCTTCCGACACTCGAAGCGTAGGGCTGAGCCCCATATAGGGGCTCCATAGCGAACTATAGAGGACACTACTGAGGCCACTACGCGGCGCCGGCTGCTCCGCGGCCCATATCGGTTTGGCATTATGCGCAGAAGTGCCGTCATAACTCTAGTGGCCTTCTCAACAACATACGAGATGTGTTGGTGGTACTCGAGGCGATCATCAAAGATGATGCCCAAGTACTTCAGGGACCGCTTCGAGTGTATGACCTGATTGCCTACTACGATGCTGGACCGCTGCTCCTTTTGATGGGAGCTGACAACGATATACTCTGTCTTATGCAGCGCTAACTCTAAACCGACACTCTGCATCCAGAGTTCGATAATCGACAACGATCGTATCACTGATTCCTCGACTTCCGTGATGGTATTTCCTTCTACCATCAGTACGATATCATCTGCGAAGCCTACCAGTGAGCATCGAGTGGGCAGTTGTAGCGACAGAACGTCGTCATACATAAGGTTCCACAATGTCGGCCCCAATACCGAGCCCTGTGGAACGCCTGCGGTCACCTTCTGTTCAACTGGACCGTCCGCAGTATCATACATTAACACCCGGTTACGGAAGTAGTCACCAACGATATTGTATAGATACTCGGGAACCTTGGCTCTCTGTAATGATTCGGCAATGGCCAACCAGCTTGCGCTGTTGAAGGCATTTCTGACATCAAGCGTGACCATTGCACAGAATCGGAGATTACCTCGGATCCTTCGTCGAGCAGGAGATACAATCTCCACCACATTCTGCATGGCGTCTACCGTTGACCGGCCGGCTCGGAAGCCGTATTGCCGATCTGATAGCACCTTATGACTTTCAAGGTGATCGTTGAGATCGTCAGCGATGACTCTCTCAAGGCCCTTGGCGAGGCCGTCGATCAAGCAGATTGGTCTATATGAACCCGGATCTTCTGGGGGTTTCCCAGGTTTCTGGATGAGTACAAGCTGCTGGCGTTTCCAGATGTCGGGAAAAACTCCCTCGTCCAGACACTTTTGGTAAACCGTAAGAAAGGCCTCCGGGTGGTGCTGCATTGCTGCCGCTAAGGCAACATTGGGTATGCAGTCCGGTCCCGGTGCTTTCTTTGCAACAAGTCTCTCACCTATCGACTTGATTGCATCCGAAGAGAGCCGAGTTTGAGTGGATGCAGGGCATCCCTCCACTCGGTACACCGGCCACATTGTTTCACAATGCGAAGGAAATAGGCCTTGCACGATAGTGCGCAGCTTCGCCGGATCTCGTTCGGTGGGTGTGCGGTTTCCCTTAATGAGACGCATTAGGATCTGATAGACAGTTCCGAACGGTTCCTCGTCCGCGATCTCTATGAGTTCGCTGAAGAGCCGTTTTTTCGTGCGTTTGATCTCATTCTTAAGTGTACGCTTCGCAGACTTGTAATCCCTCAAGCGCTCACCATGTGACTCACTTCCGAATGAGCGTTGAGCTCTACGACTGCATCGCAGACACTGGCGGCGAAGTTCGGCGATCTCGGCCGTCCACCAAAACGCTTGGTGACGTCGTCCCGCCTCACCTCTTTGCCGTGGCATTGTTGCATCGCACCCGAAAGTGATGGCTCGCGTGAGGGATACCACATCGGTTATCTCGGTTTGATTGAGTTCGAACATTAGAGCCTCCAGAAAAACCGTTTTGTCGAAGCGGTTGGTCAACCATCTTCGCGGACCAGCTGTTGTAGAACGACTGGTAGTTCGCGTGTCGCCACCAACGAACGAGAACTTAATCGCCCGATGGTCGCTGTAAGTGAAGTCTTTCAACACGGTCCAGGTCGAACCCCGGACCAGATTCGGACTTACAAACGTGACATCGATTACAGAACTCTTTCCTGGGCGAACAAAGGTACTCTCAGTACCAACGTTCAGAGGGATTAAGCCGAGACCGGAAAACGCTGTAAGGAGCTCGTCCCCTCTGCGCTTCTGAGGCTCACCTCTCTTGCTCATGTCACTACCCCAACACGCCGACCATGCGTTGAAGTCACCACCAATAATGATGCGACTTCTGTTGGAGATAGCTACCACCGATCGAGATAACTTCTGAACTCCGAAGGAGTCCATGACGGCGGAGCATAGCAACTACCGATTGTGATGCCATTGATGACAGCGGCCACGAATCCACTAATGTTAGTGGAAACTACCTCCTGAATCGGAAACCGTCCAGTCGGTACTATAGCTGCTGTCTTGTCATCGCTATACAAGTAGTTTCCGTTCCCGCAAGATCCATAATACGGGTCCGCTACAAGTAAAGCCTCGGCTTGTTGCTCTGCTGACAGCTGCCACAGCAATTGCCTTGCTGTGGCACAATGGTTCTGGTTTAGTTGCAGAACCTTAAGCATTCAAAGCCCCACGAGTTGTCTTCACACGCCGGTTGGGACAACGGATTGACCCGGTGGCATGTTTCGACGCGTTTGGGCCTTTACAGTCCAAACACTTCGCAGGGTTAGGGCACTGTCCACGCTTGTGCCCTTCGCTGCCGCAGTTACTACACAGTTTGCTCCGATCGGGGCCTGTGCAGTATTTCGCCACATGTCCCACGCGCAAGCACTTGAAACATGACGGCGATTGCTCCACCGCGTGAAGTTGGCAAATACACCAACCGATGCGGATTTTCCCGGAATGCAGCAGAGAGTTGGCCGAGGAAAGCGGGACACGGAACCTCGCGTTCTGTGTACCCGGAGAGAATCCCTTTCTCACCTTGACGGTGGAAGGGCAGATCGACACGTCGAACTGCTCCTTAAGGGCTTCACAGACCTCATCCGGCGTTGATACCTCATCGAGGTATTTGCACTCAAACATTGCTGTCGGTGCCAACGCCTTCGCCGTCCCTTTGGTGCCGAGGGTCTCACACACCGACTCGAGGTGTTCGCTGGCCTTGCGGCCAGGAACGAGTTCGATGATCAGCGACCCTTTTAGCGTCCGCCGGATGCGCTTGACACTTTTGCCGAGTTCTTTCAGGGAATCCGCCCCGCGGAGACCCTTCAGAATGTCGGCATATGTCTGCCCCTCAGATCCCGCACTGATCAGAATTGCTTCTGGGCGGGGCTTTGGGATGCGCTTGGGTTGCTGGGTCTGTTGACTGTTAGAGGCAGTCGGTCGACCCCTTGGCCCAGCAGCTGTAGACTGCCTCGGCGGCGCCGTACCCTTCGAAGTCCCGGCCATTTTTACTGCCTTGACGGCGGTTTCCGGCTTGGGCTTGGGTTTCCGGCCCTTCTTCGTCTGGACTGCGAACCCCTGTTCCGCAGATGGCTCAGCGCTTGCTTGGCCTGCTTTTTTGCGGGTGTCAGCTGCCACCCTAGCAGACGGCGTAGCACCATTGCTCTGTCGAGCGCCTGTCTTACTGGCCTTGCCTGTTGTTGGCTGGGTTACAGCTTTAACCCCAACAGGTGGCTTTCGGGACGTCTGTGGTGCCACTGCCTTTTTCGCGGTCTTCTGCTTTTTGGGAGCGGTCGCCGGGAGTGGTGCTATTTGTGTGCAAGCACACACGGCCTCCATCCTTTTATCGACCCCCTCAGACCGCTTAGATAAAAGCTCGCTTCCCGCTTCTGTCTGTGTCTCCTCTGAGACCACGACAGTGGGTCTAGCAAGCTGCTATTTGAGGTGATTTATCTCCTCAAACAGCGCCTCCATCACGGTGAGGGTTTCCCGCAGAAATATAGCGTCGGCAATGGCGAGGGAATCATCCTTGGCGGACTCCACGTAAGTCCGAAACAGCTCAAGGTAAGACACCTCGTGTGTCTGCCCCTGAGGTTCGGCCTCAACCTCGCAGCTCAGAACCTCCGGACCCTCCTCCGCCGGAGCGAGGGAGGCCGGCTCACTAGACTCGATCGCCCGAGAGGCGGACCGAGTCATCGGTTTTTGGATTGGTGGAATTTGGTCACTCATTAATGAATGGGTCCAAACTGCAATCCGCTATCACTGCCTGTAAGTTAAAGTTCCCATAATGACCTCGTGGTTATCTATGCAAGCAGGGAGGCCACGCGAGGGTTGTCGTGCTGCCCTCATGAGGCAGCACGATCAGAGCCAGGTCGGGATAAAGAGGGCGTGAGCACACCTACACCTTCAGCTTGGCCGAGCGGTCATTCCCGGCGACAGAACAGTGAGCGCTACTGCAGACTTGCTAAGTTTTAATAGGACGGAGACGGACGCACCATTAGCCTTCACGCCGTTTCAATTGGGTATCACCCCAATTTACTAAGGGATCAGATTGGATTGTCCGCCAGCCCCGAAAACAAACAACGAACGTGCGAGCCTTGTCGATATCGGTTTGGAGCAACGTGATCGCGTGGACAACCACGTTAACTCCGGACTGCCACTACCCAATTTAGTATGCAAACTCTAGATAAATCTAGATGGATCTAGCTACACTCCGCCCGGGACCGCGAGGAGGTATGGGATTGGACTTTCCCCGGGCCAGCGCCTAGTCTGAATGAGACCAAGTTAATTAATGGAGTCGCCCAGTAGTTTGTACAAAAGTCTCTTTCCAGAATCTAAAAAAAAAAAAAAAAACATTTCGTTGGAGTAATTCGAGCCGTTGAATATGATATTCTTTTAGCATATGTTTGATAGTAGATAAGACTACTGTACAGAGTTCAGTTTGGTTATATCTAAAACTAAAAACGAATTAAAATTAATTTATTAATCAAGCAGATATACAAAGAAAATACTTTTATAAATAGAAAACCTTTTAAATAAGTGTTGATACCAATAATAGTACCTGCACTTACGGAAATTAATTTAATTCAAATGGATAATTTCCTAGAAATCATTTGGGTTTAACTTTATTGATTGAGTGTTGAACCTTACTGGTTTACAAAACCCATTTTACCACGTAGTCGGCTGGTCCATCCTTACTACCCAAACAAAACATTTAGACCCGATGCCATACGAAACCTCAAAGTGCTCGCTCTAACCGCTATTTCCGTCTAGCAAGATCGCCTTTATCATCAATCAATGGCGTCGGGTCTAAATGTTTTGTTTGGGGTTGTCTCCGAGACAAAAAATCCGGATTCAACAAAAAAAAATCCGTAGTCGGATTTTCAACCTGCATGCTTTCGCTAAAACTAAGAAGAAATAAATATGTTGATCATCTTTCACAATCCTCATACTATTTAGTGTAAGTAAAAAAATTAATAAAGTTAAAAAGTTACTGCATATAAATAAAATAAATGATTGATATCAGTATTCTGGTGGTGGACGACCATTGTGAAGCCATGTGTCAAATTCCTCATTCGTCGAGTTTTTCGCTACAAACAATACGTTTTAGAACATCTTCACTTTTAGTACACCGTTCCGTTCTGGTATAAACAATTCCATCCCGAACGCGGATAAATTTGCTTTCTTTGTAATTGGATGCATGTGTTCAATTAATACACAAAACTGTTAATGAATGTTGGAAATTCGTATAATTTTCGATATAGAAAGAGTATTGACAAATAGTTTTGCGTTTTCGTCGTCTGTCACAACAATCGCGTCGTCACCCTGAGCTCGCATTCGTGTTTACATTTCCTCACCAAACAAAATTGGCAGACCCTCGCAGGCGGCACGCAGTAATAAACCCGACAGTGCATAAATCCCACGGCATAAAAACAAGCCAGAGTGGGACAGGAACAGAGGGCACTAAAACAACGAATAAGAAAACAAAGCGATACCGTTAATCCGCGCATCGTCGCAACCGCGTCTTTGTTCCGCGCCAGAACGAGGCCATCTCATCAGTGTTGTGCACAGCTCCGTCCGCAATTCACGGGAAAGGGGAAGGGGTTAACTGGAAGGAAGCAACAGTTGGCATTGTTGGTGTTTGGTTGTCATCATCCGGTTCGCACCTCGTAGCAGAAGAAGAAAGTGGGTTGCTCGATGCCGCTGCTTTTACACGTACGCGGTCTGCAAAGGAAGGTGCAACGCTGAAAGTGCATGAGCGTATGACCAACAGGGGTTGCGAGAAAGTGCGTCAAACTTCCGGAAGATGGACTACGTCTACATGTCCGGTGGTGATCCCGGTAATCCGCGCGCTGAAGACATCATTACGCTGACAAGTAGATATTGCATATTACCCCACTCACGTAACTGCGTGCAATAGTAATATTTACATCCTTCTATTTTCTCTTCCTTCGCATGAAAAGTGTACGATAACGATCCGAATGGTGTGGTCCAGGAGTTTCCGGATGCGGCAGAATACGGTGCATTCAACATCGGTTCCTCCGAGGCAGAGTTCATCGAGCACGGTATGATCTTGGCGGATGGAGGTGATCGATACGGTGTGTCCACCGTATGTTTCGATACGCAGGAGGAACTGATCTGGATGGGCAACCAAGGTGGTCACGTAACGTCCTACTTCGGCAGCGCGATGCAAAAGTACACCTCGTTCCAGGTACATGCAAACGAAGTCGTACGGCAGATAGCGACAATCGATTCGGGTATTCTAGCACTCACACCGACCACCTTAAGACATCAGATTCGACGAGGTTTGCCGAAATTTACATTTAGATCGGAACGGATGGTAGATATGGTATGTATGATCGAGCACGCACCCGCCCGCCTGCTGATGGGAGGCCATCAGAGCGATCTGATCGAACTGGACATCGCTACGGTAGCCGAACTGACCAGTGTTGTTGCAGGTGTGAATGGATGTGCTATCTTGCGGCGTCATTCCCGGTACCTTTGTGCCGGTGATGCTTACGGGAAGATAACGCTGCTCGATCCAAACAGCCTCGCGATCGAGCACGAGCTCTCAACACACTCCGGCAGTTTGTCAGATTTCGACGTGCAAGGAAACTACCTTATATCGTGTGGGTTGAGCGGTCGCCAGGGTAACCTTACGATAGATCGCTTCCTGATGGTGTACGATATGCGCATGCTGCGATTAGTTTCACCCATTCAGGTGTTGGTAGAACCACAGCTACTGCGCTTCCTGCCTTCACACTACTCTCGATTAGCCGTGGTATCGCCGCAGGGACAACTCCAGCTCGTGGACACGGTGGAACTGAGCGAGCCACGCGTTTGTATGTTCCAGATCAATACCAGCGGTTCACAATGTCTCTCCTTCGACATTAGCGGAACCAGCCAGGCGATGGCATTTGGTGATCAATCCGGTCACATAAACCTTATTTCGGCAGCAAAAATAAACACACCAACGTTGCAGTTTAATCCGTACTCACGCGACACCGAGTTTGCAGATACGATTGAACCGGCGACACCATTTGTACCGATTACGGACACAAACTTCCCACTGTCATCGGTGCTGCTGCCACATCTGACAACTGGAGACCGTTGGCTAAGCGATTGGCCACCATGGATGAATACGTACGAACATTGGCGAGCGAAGGCGATCGAACCGGTGGTAATCGGTACGATGAAAATGCAGGGCCCGATCGGCTACGCACCAAATCCGAGGACGGGCTTGCGCAATCAAATTCCCTATCTGCTGGACGGTTCGAATGGCACTTTGGCCACCGGTTCGGCGACATCCGCATCCCACGGTTCCGCTGCCACTAAAGGTGGTACTGGTTCGGAACAACAGGGCATAAAGCTGGTCCCGCGCCGATATCGTAAAGTGGAGGTAAAATATAGTAAACTCGGCACTCAGGATTTTGACTTTGAGCATTACAACCAGACGGGATTTGTAGGGCTCGAAGCAAACCTTCCGAATGCGTACTGTAACGCGATGCTGCAGGTGCTATACTTTATCATTCCGCTGCACAAAG
This sequence comes from Anopheles marshallii, assembly GCF_943734725.1. Classification (NCBI taxonomy): domain Eukaryota; kingdom Metazoa; phylum Arthropoda; class Insecta; order Diptera; family Culicidae; genus Anopheles; species Anopheles marshallii. The sequence goes on along the minus strand of NC_071326.1, from coordinate 63,614,083 downwards.
CCATCCTGGCACACTGTTGCACGAAGGAATTTTGCCTATCGTGTGAACTTGGCTTCCTGTTCCATATGCTCAACGTGGGAAGCTCCAGTTCGCCATGCCAGGCGAGCAATTTTCTGCGCTCCTTTCGCACCGTACCGGAAGCAGCTGCCCTCGGGCTGATCCTTTCGTCCAACAGTGCGAATGTGAATTTGATCAGTTTGATACAGAACTGGAATCGGTTCGTGCTGCACCAGATCCACTCCGAGCTGCTCGAGGCGATGAAGAAGAATGAAACGATGCACTTTTACGAGCACGGTCAACATTCACAACATCACTCGTTGGAGCAGGATAGTGTGCAACGGTTTCAAATTCTCAACTTAGGCAACGGGACATCAACGGCAACGAGTCAACCGCAAACAACAGCGGGAAACCCAGTACCGGAGGAATCGGAAATTGGACGTTTATTTGGCACGCAGCAACAAACGACTCACCGATGTAACAAATGCAATACAACGCGCGTGAAGGACAATGTGCTGCTCGTTTGCAGTTTACTCTACCCAACCGCAACTACCAACAACGTCGAAGGAACATTTGGAACCATTTTAAAACACTCCCTTGGGGTGGAAAAAACAACACCCGCCTGGTGCGAAACGTGCAACAAGTTTACTCCGACGAATCAAAAATCACGCGTAACCGATCTACCCGCAATACTTTCTATCAATTGCGGTCTGGACAACGAGAAAGAGCTGGAATATCTGAAGCGTCAAATGACCCGATCAACAGGTGCACAAGCTTCACCCAGCCAGTCAGGGCAAGGTACAACGACCGCGGCCGGTGCAACCGGCGATCAATCAACAGTGACGTTTAATGGGTCCGGCACGGGCACAAAAATGTGCCGATACGGAACGAACTGTTCACGGGTCGATTGTCATTTCGCTCATCCAAGGTATGTTTGCTGTTACTGTGCAAAAGTTTTCCGCCCATTTTAAGTTATTCTTTGTTCGATTTCAGGAAATCTTCTCCTTGTGTCATATCGGCCGCTACATCCTCTTCTACATCGGCTGCTGCGACACACGGTATGCAAAAGTCTTGGTTCCCGCTCAGCTTCCAAATGTCACTCGACGAACAGCAGAACCTTGACATTAGTTCGTTACGGACCGCTTCGAATGGTGAGCCGGTAATACTAAATGCTACTGCAGAGCACGATGCGGAGCTGCAGAACTCGAGAGCATTGGATGCGGAAGGAAAGGAACAAAACACCGCAAATGGTATGATTTAAATTCTTTCCGGGATGTGCGGTATTAATTTAGAAACTCCTCAACCAGATCAAAGCGTTAGTTTTGCCGAGTACAGATCTCCTTCATTTGGTTGGCTTTAGAAGGTTGAGCAGGTTAAACAAATTGGCATGATATATTTAGTTCTTCAGAAAGGTCCTTTTCGGAACTCTTGCCGCTACAAATTCTCTCTGTCCGAGTATGCGGGGCGTGACGGTACGATGTTATACTTGATCTATATCTAAGGGAGACTCTTTAATGTATTAACTTAAATCAATACAGTTTTATAGTTGGCTTTAAAACTGACATTGTTCAGTTTAGGTCAAATATAAACCTTTCTATTATACAACTTGCAATCAGTTTTTTTACCAGTATAGTATGTTCTAATCGCTCCAAACTCATTCGCTCTCTTCAAACAGGACTGTTGGTGGATTGGAAAGCTTCATTTTGAAAAAGCTGAAAGCTAAATTTCCAGTCTCACCAGATGTACAGTAGAAGCTTTCAGGCCGTTAGTACTGACAAATGGTTCAACACTGCTTAATGATCGATCGTTATTTCCTGGGAAACCACTAACATGATTATTGTTGATCTTTTAGACGAAGGATAGTTTAGATCTACGATATAAAATATTTCTTATTTTTATCTTCTTTATAAAATATTAAATATTTCATACAAATATTACACGTCTAACACCCGATATTTGAGGTTGTATGAATGATGCTTTACGGGACATCAATCAATAGTGTGAGCTTCCCAAAAAATATAGACTTTTTTTTTGCTAACCTAAATATTTAAAGATATAAGTGCTGCCGATAGCCGTTTTGGCATAAAAACTCAAAACGAAACGAATTATCGATGTCCTTGTTATTAGACCTATTTGTTAGGAGCATTTCGCAAGCTTGGCTGTTTCTCGTTGCTCTATTTAATACAAACTATTCTACTTTTCGTTTTGTTTTAGATTCTTCGGACGATCTTGTTCGGGTAGAAACAATCACCAAAACCTACAACCTGTCCGCAGTGGTTTGCTATATCAATGATGGTTCCCAGCGTAACCTTGTGTCTCTGATACACGTGCCGGCCTGCTATCAGGAGTTAAAGCAACCGGGAGATTCCAACCCAATGGGAGGATGGTACATTTTCAATGATTTTAGCATTTCTCCTGTGCCGGTACAGGAAGCTGTATGGTTTACACTCGACTGGAAAGTACCGTGCGTTCTGTTTTACACCAGCAGCGGTCTGGCCGAAGAACAGTGTCGCCAAGAATTGGGTTTTAACAGCGAGCAGCTAACGCAGTACGTAAATCCTTTCACGACTGATCTGTATGAAGAGGAAACTACGGATGATGGTAGTGGACTAGCGCCGGAAGATGGTGCTACCGATACGATGGGTAAAGATGAAGGGGATGACAAACACCCGGATAGGGACACGGAATCCGCCATTCTGTTTAAATCGCTAGGGCGCAATGAATGTTTCCAGGCCGGCGATCTGGTCGCAATGGATGCGGAATTCGTAACACTCAACCCGGAGGAGAGCGAAATCCGATCCGATGGGAAAATGTCTACCGTGAAACCGAGCCACATGAGCGTTGCGAGAATAACGTGCATTCGGGGTCAGGGCGATTACGAAGGTGTACCTTTTATGGACGATTACATCTCGACGCAGGAACAGGTCGTGGACTATCTGACAAAGTTTTCCGGCATCAAGCCAGGCGATTTAGATGCCAACTTTAGCAACAAACGGTTAACCACGTTGAAGAATTCGTACCAAAAGCTGCGCTTTCTCGTGGACAGTGGTGTAAAGTTTGTCGGGCACGGTTTACGGAATGACTTTCGCGTTATCAACATCATCGTGCCGCCGGCACAGGTCGTTGATACGGTGCATCTGTTCCATCTGCCTCATCATCGTATGGTATCGTTGCGCTTTCTGGCCTGGCAGTTTCTCGGCATTAAGATACAGTCGGAAACGCACGATTCCATCGAAGACGCGCGGACAGCGCTACACCTGTACAAACACTATCTGCGGCTGTTGGAAAAGGATGAATTTACGCACGCCCTTTCGACGCTGTACGAAACAGGCAAGAAACTGCAGTGGAAGGTGCCTGACTAAGGGTAAGTGTGGCGATTAGTGAAAGTAGACTTTTTTTTTATTCACATGTATTATCTTTGTTTTTTTTTTGTTGCTTGCAAAAAAAAACTGGTGCAGACCACATATTAAGGAACAAAGTAGCACAGCCGTTGGTATGCCTTTAGAACAGAGATGTTGCTTTACTGCAGGTGATGAACGTGTCCAGGTGCATTTGTTGAGATTATGAAATCCGTTGTTGTGTGTATGAGATGTGTATAGAATAACGCTGTAAAATGCAACCAATAAAACAACTTTTGTAGAATTAACAGTGTCTACTACACTCTTCTTTCTTACGACTATTTACTACAGCATATTTTGCATTTTGTGACATTAAATGTAATATAACGGAGTTTAAAATCTTTCTATTAAAATGTAGTTTCATCTGGCATCGTTGTTACGTTAAGGGCAATGCACTTTTGTCTGCTTGAAATGTGTGTCGACACTATTAACATCAGAACGCGATACGAATAGTTCAAGTAGCAAACAGGACGGTACAATAATTACATTTGATTATAAATACATTTTAAAACCATTTCTAATGCTTAAATGATATCTTTCTCGCTGGGATATCCTTGGCGGTTACATGCATGACACGCGTGGCATTGACAGGTTCTTCGTAATGATTTATTCACTATGACCATTTCTAGAAACTTCTCCAGAACACCATCTGGATCGTTCCCATCAACAGTCACACACGAAACACCGAACCTTGTCACCAAGCAATTGGAGGTTAGTCAATATGTTGGACACTATTACCTCCTTGTCATAATTCAATTCCTTTGTGGTCTTAGTTTACTGCAGGAGTGCAATCCTGCTCTCCTATCCAAAGACTACATCCATACACTAAAGACTTATCAGTCCCTGGTCCAAGTACACGTTTCCTTTGTCCTCATGTTGTGTTGCATCACACTAATGAATCCACCGCGATAATAGCGATTAGCAAATATTCCTTTCTTTTAACAAAAAGAACAAAATAAAAAATGTTTCAAAATTTTCAGTTCAGTTTAAATAATTATTTATACGTTTAACCTTGCCGATAGGCTTGCAATTCACATCCAATGTAGCTTATGTGCAAAGAAGAGTGGGGAATTCCTTTTTTTCATTTCTATTCATCCTATCATCTCCCCTTACAACCTCATACGTATGGTTCTTTTTTAATCTCATGCAATGTAACAGTGCGTGTACTTTTTGGATTAATAGATTATTTGTTTTCACGATATCCCACAAATATGTTATCTTTAGCGATATTTGAGAGCATTTTAAAACTATGAAAATGGATACATCTTTCGTACATCGAAAGGCATGAAAATAGATTCTGTTTTGTTCTCTGCTTAGCGATTATCCTTTCCCGATTGTACCAGCAGTGTAGCTATTAAGGTTTCATACTTTCGTAGGAGTCAACGATTTAAGCTCTAAAATCTTATACAAAAGAGATCACATCGAACAGTTTATCAGCATTCATCTTGTACGAATCTTACATTACTATTAAAAACATCTAAAATCCAAACGGGGGGTTGGGGTTTATAGGTTGGTTCATCATTCCGTCCTAATGACGATGTAGCATCCGGACACGTCTTCGCACTTCTGGCGGTGATCCGTTACTGACCGTCGAACCGATCACTTTTCCGCCGTGATCCACATCCCAGAATGAATCGACCGATGTTCGACGTCCGAAGGGTGCTACATTTGGTACGGCAGAGAATGTGCCTCCTGCTCCCGCTGGCATCACCTGCCCACGCATAAGTGTCGGCACTGATTGCCGTCTCAGCAATGGTGCCGGAAGTGGTTTTCCCGATAATGACATCGTTGTCGATGGTGCGACACTTTCGTCCATACGTGAAAAAGTTCCCGCAAACGGAACGGCTGACTCATCGATTGACCGCTGAACACTCATCGATGGTTGCGAGTAGTGTTGTTTCATCATACGAAATTGCTTTTGCTTTTCCCTTATCAATGCCTGATAGTTTTGCAACGATAGGCGACGTTGGGCGTCTGCTTTCGCGGTACTGCCACCGGTTCCGGTAAGATGCTTAGCGATATCGACACCGGCCGCAAGCAGCAAAATAACCAATACCGAAAGAAACATATAGATGGACGAATTTGATCCTGCCGTGTCCGATGGGTCTAGATCCTTTTTTTTGTCCCGCTCGCCCAACACCGTGCTCTTGTAGTGCAGTCCCTCTGGACCGTCAAACGCTCTGCGGCGGATGGTTCTCTTCGGGGAGAACACAAAGAATACCTCCACATCGAGACACCGGCCCGGGTACTGCTTGGACCGATCCCACTGCCAATCCTGCTCACTATCGTCCAAATCAAGGTAGGCAAAATCAAAGTAATACTCTTCCCCAATGCCGTCGTATGCTGGCGGTCTGGTGAGTGTTCCGACCCATTTCAGCTTGGCCGCGGCACGTTCGCGATTCACTTGGACACGATTTTTATAGAAGTTAAGCACGAAAATGAAAATCAAAAACGTTATACACGAGTACAGGTGTTTGTATGCGGTCGACATTCTGCTGGTTCCATCGAGGATGGAAAGCTCTAGCAGCAGTAAACTCAGCACTGCAATCGATCCCACGTCCGCACTAAAAATCGATATCGGTTCGCAACTGATAAGAGAGTGATTGTTACTACTGCTGCTTCGGCCTTCAGGGAAGGTCGCGATATGCCTCGGTCTCGCGAGGGAGTCGTTTATTTTTTTTTCCCCAACAGAGAATCAACACATACAGGTGGTTGCACCACTATATCAGCAGGTCAGCGTTGCTCTTTCCGTTCGCACGGAAAGACGCAGCTTTGTTTGTGGACGAGCGCAACATGCTTTTCCTCTCGGTGGGGAAATGTTTTCTTCGGCACGATACGCCCGACAGCACATGGTTAAACAACAGCTAGGCATGCGCAAAGTAAACGGTTGGTGATTGTATTTTAATAGATTTGATTTTTGGAACAGTGCCACCGTCCAAGCCTGTTTACCCGTTTAAGCGTTAATCTACTTTAAGCATAATGGAAACTATGAAAGCACATTCGAAAATTCCACACTTCCGTCTATTGGCCATCTATGCACCGATTTGTATTAAAAAACGGTATTCGTTCTGGAAGGAAAACAACCACACACATGTTTTGCTAGCAAAGTAAATAACGCGCCAAACAGTGAACGTCATCGTCGCTGAAAGGCGGCGCACTGCATAGATAGTTCGATCATAAATTAATTTGGACATAAAATAGTATGGAGTCTTTTTTCGGACGGTTGGATTTAAAAAACGTATAAATTAACAACCTGAATTGCATTTTATTTTTTGAGAAATAAAAGGCTTCTCAAAAAAGTCTACTTCTTGTTGGGACAATTCAGTTACAATTACTTTGATCATAAAAGAAGTTAAATAAGTGAAAAAAAGTTTATGGCCAAATTCTTCAATTCCATGGTCGTCTTTTCACCATGTCTGTTGAATTTGTTAAAATCTCTTGAATATATTTTCCTTTTGAAATGATACCGCGCGACCCAATCCAGGTCATCCAGATAGACAGATGTGTGTGGTAGCTGCAAGTAGAGACGTTTTTAAAGGTTCCAGATGGAATCCTAGTGATATTTTCCTTACTGGTTGTTGGTTACCGGTACACACGTTGACCTTACTCGTCATAGGTGATGTTCCAACGGATAAAATTAAACTGCTACAAATATGTAGCCGCGAATAGTGCGCTGGAAATGTCTCGTCCCTATCCTTTTGTTTTTTTGGTTCCATTTTTGTCTTTTCGCTCTCGGAATTCGTTTCCAGATTTCGTTACTGGCCTTTAGTTAGTTTATAGAGGCTTTATACCTATTGAATTGAGAAGAATGATTTCCAGCAAATCTGACTTGAACTAACGGTTCGCAGATGCGTTTTTGGCCCTCCAGATATGATATTAAATTTCGGATGTTGCCATGATTGTATCTTTTCGATACGAACCCGGTGGTGTACAGGGTCAAAATTGAGAATTGCAAAGTTTTTGGGTAAACAGTGAAATAAATTTCGATTACATTTATATATTTCCTTATTTTTCTAATTTCTCACGTGACTATCACTTTGTTCGGTATTTACCCATAGTCCAGTTAAGTATTGAATCAATGGTTATAACTATGTGGAATAGTTTTGAAAAAAAAAAAACGATAGAAGAAAGGGAGGAAGGGAGAAGAAAAGGGCTTTATTTACTTAGCGCATCGCGTTGTTTTTTTTTTGCCGCCCATCCCGTCTGTGTGCTGCAGTATATTTCGCGTGTACAAAAATCGACTCACAGCTTGCAACTGTGTGAGATCTAACGCATAATTTATCTGCGTCGACATTCTAGAAGGTTACCGATATGATGTAGTAACGAGTTTTCTTCAACTTTGTTCGTTTGTTTTTCATTTGCTGAATCGCAGCGATCCCGCTACACAGAGCGTTGTTGTTAAACATTACCCGAAAAAGGAAAAACAAATTACGTGAGATCACGCTATACCGTCATCTGTTCTTCAATGCTGAAAACCGCTAAAAAGTGTGTAGGTGCACTTGAATTCAGCTAATGCACCACCAACATAAACACGGTTCACCCACGCAAGCGCATTCACAACACGGACCGCGGCGCACAGTGTGTGCGTGTGTATGTGAGTCACGAATTTCGTTTCATCCAGTGCACTCGTTGGTGACCCAGTTAGACGATTACATTTTTCGGGAGTGGTAAATCAAAAACATGTCTTCTTCGTTACACGAGATGGATCCAGCAAATGGTAACGGAACGGTCGGCATGCCAGCAGGTGCTACGCATTGGTACGGCAAAGATATGAATGGCACAAATCTACAGCGTCCTAGAAGGCTTTCGTTCAACGGATCCGATATGGAGCTGTCCGACCTGAAAGGTGATATGAGTGAACAGAGAGCAAGGTCCGATGAACATAAAAATGCCATCGATACGAAACAAACGCTAATATTGCTCGCCATCGCCACAACGCTTGCAGTTTCCATCAAATATCTACTTCCGTCCTTCGATTTAGGTTGGTATAGGTATGGGAAAAAGGGTTCCCTCATTTCCATACGTAATTGTGGTTTGTATGTGGTGATTGAGAAACTATTTACACACGAGATGTCTGTCCATTGCCATGTGCGTGCAACTTCTTCTCTTGCGGTCCGTCGCGAGGTTTGTTTGTTTGCATTAGGCAAATGCGTGGCAGTGTGTTCCGACCTTTTCGTGAGGGCATTCGAGAGGGTTTGATGAAATCATCAGTTTCCGCAACACCACAACCAGCACCAGTAGTCAGTTAATCTTGTCTTTATAAATAACCACATTGAACAAGCGTGGTTAATGCACGGTTGTGTTTCGTTCAGTAATTCGATTGAATCACTTTTTCATTTCTTAAAAAAGAAGAAGAAAAAACTAAAAACTTTAAACATTCTTCCTTGTTCGTCTCACACTTACATACAGCATCATATCGATCGATGGGAACCAGAGTTGCCGTAGTGGCAGACAATGTGTGGCAAGATTTCTTAGACCGCTGCACCCGCTTAAAGCCGCCAACATTCTCGTGGAATATGGAGTATGTTGTACAATACATCGCAAATGCATCCCACACACTGTATGCGGTAGCTTTTGGGCTGCTGCTTTCGTCCTTCACCTGGTACATCATCTATCTGGATAGCAGCATTCCAGGAGTGAATCCACCGACTCCATTCTCCGCTTCCAAGAAAACGTACGAATTTTAAAAACCAATTGAATGTGTCTGGAATATTAAAAATCGCTAATTAATTACATCTTTGTGTCGCATTGTAGCTATCGTGGTGGACCTACCAGTAAGGAACGGCGATTTCACCTACCCTACGTAACGGCGTTGCTGAGTGGAGTGGTTGGATTTTTAATCGTTTTATTCATCAACGAGTAAGCGCAGCCAGGGTTAGGAACGGAACGCGCAAACCATCCAAAAAGTGCCTCGTATCGTGCTAATATGAAATGGGGAAAATCGAATTCTGCTCTGTCGCATTCCGGCTCTTTCTTCGTATTCGTTTTCGATAGATTTTATACGCGCTTTGTGCACAAAATGGGCAGCATCATATTGTATTTATTTTAGAATTTTTTTTTTATTTCTAACAGATGTAAGCTTTTCCGGTTTTCGTTCAATGTCTGACGAAAAAAACTAACGCGTATTGTGGAAATTTGTATAGTGGATATTGTAGTGAAAATGGTAACTAATTCATTAATTTTGCATTAATTGCGATTAGATTCGTGTAAGGGCCTTATTTTTAAGTTCCATTTTTATATTCATATTGCATCAGTACAAATAATTATGTTTGTTTTTCCATTAGCAGACAATGTTTCCATCGTAACTTAATTAAATAAATTAATTGTAAAACAAAATGAACATAAACTAATATTCTAGCGTCTCACCTTCGTGGAGAATGCACTGACCGTTTGCAATCGTAAGATTGCCCGATTGTACTGTTCCGTTGTTCGACCAATTTTCAGTATCTGCAACCGGCTTCCCATAGTCTGAATCCGTCCGACACAGCGCACCAAATCACCCGGCGCTAGAGGAGGCAAATCTATGTCAATCTCATAGAAAATACCCTGCATAACGGGTCCTTGGTTGCGATGGCGTAAAAGAATAACTTTCTCCTTCTTCCTTGTGCCAGGCTTAATGCTTATCACGTTTGCAACGGTTTCTAGTAGCAACGGAATTTTGCCTTTTCCACGAATTGTCTTCTGAAGGTGTTCTATCGTACCGGAAACGATGTGTAGAGAAGTTTTTGCTTCCAGTGCACTAACAGCAACTTCTGGGTTGGTAGTTTCGGATCCTTTTGGGATGTATGTCGATGTAGGTTTACTGTACTTCGATGGACCACACTCTGCTTGATCTGGATGCTTTCGTTTATCGTATGATAAATTACCAGCGCAGGAGTGAAACGAATTGTTCAGACTGGCCGATGCACCAGTGCGATGAAAGCTTTTCAATCCTAATGCGGTGTTGGCGGAAGAGGTATTCATATGTCTGCTTGTATTCACACTGTTGATGGTAGAGTTAGCCAATGGTACTTTCCCCTTTAGCAAGTATGATGACGGAGTGTAGTTTGAAGTAAAGCTGCAATCCAGAAAGGAACCGTTTAGAGGTTGTGATGTGTTAACATTCTGTCTGGAAGCAGGCTGATGAAATGTTCTGTTGTCGGCAAATGTTATGCTATCATTCAGTGAACGAAACGATTCGTTTGATGCAAACGACAAAACGAACTGCTTTGCAGGTGGTTCAACAACGTTCGCAGCGCTATTTTTCTGTTTTGGTGGCTGTTGAAACGAGCTCATAATGGAGGGTGTTTCAAGTATTGCTGCAGACATGGGAAATCGTGGCACCTTTCGTGGTGCCGGAGTTTGGGGGCATGAACGATTGTTGGACATTGTAGCTAAAAGTAAAGAAAAACACAAATGAAACTATTTCCAGCACGAATAACAGTTTGGGGGCATGAACGATTGTTGGGCATTGTTGCTAAAAGTAAAGAAAAACACAAATGAAACTATTGCCAGCATGAATAACAGTGCAACTTACTCATCCGAGAGTACATTCCAGTATACGCCTGAAAGTAAACAGGACTGCTACGATGTAAAGCGCCGTTCAGACGTACATAGAAACACGCGCGACCGAAGCGCGAACTCTGTTCAACCTATGAATGTATGAACACCATTTTTTTTTAGTATCTCTCAAATTTCCAGTGTCTGTTCGAAACGATGGATTTTGACCGTTGATTTTTGTTATTTTTTGTTTTGATTGGCATTTGGGGGTAAAAGATTTTTGTAGACTTCCCCCCCATAGGGTTTGAAGCTACCCTAGACATATTTGTTGCACTAAGAGCTTGAGTTGGTCATTATATGCTAAAAATTCAAATTTTAAAGGGTTTATTTTATTTTTGGTAAACAATTGTTGTAGTCCTTCCCATAGGGTTTGAAGCTACTCTGGTCATACTTGTTGCGATTTGGTTTTAGCGTTTTTGCACATCGCTTCCTCCCAAAATTTGTCAAGATATGTGAAGACTTCGTAACTGGAAAAGCTAAGTAGCCAATTTGCTAAACCCAAGAAAACGACGCTAATTTGTAGGTAAGTCGAAAAAAAATCAGTTAACAATTGCCTTTAAGCTGTTAATTTCCATACGAAAAATTTAAGGATTGGAACTTTGGTGAAGTTCGGTTTTCGTGATTTGTTTCTTGTTTCGCAATTTGCATAAAAGCAGCCCTACTTTTAGCAGCCAATTATTTCCATTTAGGTGAAGAGCGAGAACAGGCAAGTTTTTCGAATCCTCCACTAGCGCGCTTATTTGGCAACGATTTGCAAAAAAACTTTGCACATATTTTCAAAAGGCCAACTTTGCAGGTAATCAGCATGCGTTTCTGAGCGCCATGGACAAAGCCGTGCAGGGACTTGTGACGTTTTTAAAAAGTTTCCAGAAGGGAAAGCAAGTGAGAGTGACGGAGTCATTCCCATGCAAGATTAGTGACATCATTAATTGCGAACGGAGACATAATGTCCTCGTTCGTATGTCCTCTGATATGAAAGATTTTTAAATGATTATTGATGATTTGGAGTGCAGTGGAAACATCAATAAACAACAAACATTATGACAAGGGAAGGTATTTTCGACCAATTTTTAACATTTTAGCTTAGATTTTGTGCAATAAACTAACTCAGCTATCGAATTTCCAAAAACCGCGTATCTCCGAATCCGCGTATAAGATGAACCGCGTATCTCGGGGACTGCCTCATCCTGAAATCGTTGATATCGTAAAATTAATCAGCTGAAAATCTTATTTTTTATATAATCCCTTCATTTATCACTAGTTTCATTAACAGCATTTTTTAAACTATTACAGCAACGGAAACAAAAATTAAAACATACCCCTTAACATTTTAATTTTTACCATGTTATGAACAGCTCGAACCCATAGTGCAACAAGTATGTCCAGGGTAGCTTCAAACCCTATGAGAAGGGGACTACAAAAATCTTTTACCAAAATCTTTTACCGTTTTATCATCTACCAGAAAGTAACGCTTTGTGAATAAACGCATTGTGATCAATCGACTAATGAATCGTTAAGCGTAAACACAGCGTTCGTTACTGTCAAACAACCAACACATACAGCGAACAAAACGAAAACACAACATTTTTCAATATAGAAAAGGTGTACAATTCCAGAGGAAATCAGAAAAGTACAGAAAGTTTTACATCTTTTAACGGGGTTTAATGAAAAATTGTGTTTTTCATTAACTAAGAGAGATAACATTCCAGTCGCCTAAAGTAGAAGAACGATTATATTCTAGTAAACAACTATTTGCAGTGTGTTAACATGTGAAAACAAGTTGGTTAATCCTAGTCATTTATACTGAAAATGCAGAAATGGGAATAAATTATACAATGAAAGAGTTAAATTAATTAAAGCTAACTACTGTAAGTACCGGTTAACATGTTGCTCGTATAGAACCAAAAGAACTGTGAAGTTAATTGATACCAAAATCTTATTTAATCTTTGTTTATACAGCGGGCGGATTGACATATATTTTACAACTGCGCGAGCTGAATTGAGAGTAGTGTACAGATCGAAGAAAGGTTTTGGATTGAGATTCCATCAGGTTGCGAAAAATAATCGGTTCCAAAATGCTAACACATAAAAACAACCAAGGAGGGCGTAAGAAAATGCAAGTGGCTTTCGTCATACGGGATGCAGAAGAAAAGCGACACCGTAATGGAGTGAATGCACTGCAACTGGACACAATTAATGGGCGGCTCTATTCGGCCGGTAGGGATGCTATCATTCGTTTATGGAACTCGACGCAAACTACCTCCTCCGAGCCGTACATTCAAAGCATGGAGCACCATAACGATTGGGTGAATGATATCGTCTTATGCTGCGGTGGTCGTAACTGTAATATTGACCGTAATATTTAGCGTATGTTTTACTTCATTTGTTCTTTTTGATTGTTTTCAGTGATAAGCGCAAGTTGTGATACCACAGTAAAAGTTTGGAATGCACACAAAGGTTTCTGCATGTCGACTTTGCGTACACACAGGGATTACGTACAGGCGCTTGCATACGCCAAGGACCGTGAGCAGGTCGCCAGTGCTGGATTGGACAAAGCCATTTTTCTGTGGGATGTTAACACACTTACAGCATTAACTGCCTCCAACAACACAGTAACAAGTAATAACAGTAGTACAAAACTGACTGTGGGATTGTGTTTTACAAACGACAACTTTTACACATTTTAGCGTCCAGTATATCGGGATCAAAGGACTCAATCTACAGCTTGGCAATGAATCCATCTGGTACAATAATTGTGAGTGGATCGACGGAGAACACGCTACGAATTTGGGACCCACGAACCTGCAACAAAATAGCAAAGCTGAAAGGGCATACAGAAAATGTGAAAGCACTAATTGTGTCGGAGGATGGCACGCAGGTCGTGTCTGGCAGCTCGGACGGAAAGATTAAACTTTGGAGCATCGGGCAGCAGCGGTGCATTCAAACAATTAGTGTGCATTCAGAAGGTGTCTGGTGTTTGCTGATGACCGATGGCTTTTCACACGTCATTTCCGGAAGCCGAGACCGTAAGATTATCATGACCGAGCTCCGCAATCCAGCTAATAGCGTTTTAATCTGCGAAGAACAAGCACCCGTACTGAGCATGTGCTACAACATTGACCAGACAGGCGTGTGGGCTACCACATGGAACTCGGACATTCGTTGCTGGAAGCTCCACAAAACGGATAAATTATGCAACTACAGCTACTCGAACAGTTGCAATAGTATTAACAATGGTAGCGGAGATGGTACATCCACCTCTGTTGCGCCGGCACCGGCATCTAACAGTAGACCAGCTACATCCGTACCGGCAGGAACCGTAACTGCGAACGTCGGAAAAGGGTACGAGGTGGCCTGCATTAAAGGTGGAGCCGCTATTAAACGATATCACGTGTTAAATGATAAGAGATTAATGCTTACCCGCGATACGGACGAAAACGTAGCCATCTACGATGTGTTAAAGATTAAAAAGGTCGAAGATCTCGGGAAGGTGGACTTTGAGGAGGAAATCAAAAAACGTAGTCAACGAATTTATGTGCCGAATTGGTTCATGGTGGATTTAAAAACTGGTGTAAGTGTTTTGCGTTGCCTCCACGTGTCTAATGGTTTGCCAATTTTATGTTAATCTGAATTATTTTCTTTTCAAGATGCCAATGATAGTCCTTGGACAGGATGAGATCGATTGTTTCGCGGCTTGGGTTTCGGCGGAAGCTGGACTTCCAGAACATGCAGAACCCGGATCCGATCCAAAAGTGAACTATGGTAGCTTATTGCTGCAAGCGTTGCTAGAGCATTGGAGGCCGGCCCCACCCCATCACCACATTCAAGGCGGACCGGTGGAATTGGAAAATGGTTGCGATGGTGACATTCGTGGCAACGAATACTTTAGCGTGCCGAAGCATACGCCGATTATTTTTAGCGAAGTCGGTGGCCGGAATGTATGCCGGTTGCTTGTGAAAGATGCTGCTGGAGAGACGGAAAGCGCACTGCTTAATGATACTGTCCCGTCGTGGGTTACCAATGTGGTTATTGATAGAACGCTACCCAAGTTTATCAAGCTTCCATTTTATCTATTGGCACACCCATCAATGCTGAAACAGGATCGCAACAAGAAGGTATGTTTGGAGTTCGTAAGCAAATGAGATGGGAAGGAAATGCAATTGCTCACCTGTTGATTTTCCGTTCCATGCTTGGTTCCATCCCTTAGGAACGATTGATAGCGAACGAGTTTATCCAATGTCGAAAAGTTTGTGAGCATGTTCTGGAGAAGGTGTTAGGGTCAGATTTGCCAACGGCTGGAAGCACCGGCAATTCAAACTCCTCGCAGAACAACAGCCAAAGTGATGGTAATTCCGAAAGCAGTCAAATACCGGCCGATGAACGGATAGAGTTGTTATGTAACGAGGTGGTAAGTGCATCACGAAGTTGATAGTCGGTGCAACAAATGATCATTTAATTACGTCTCTTCATCTTTTCTTCCAAACACAGTTGTGTGATCCGAACATGGATCTTCGCACAGTGAGGCATTTCATTTGGAAGCAATCATCTGATTTAACTTTCCATTATCGAACGAAATTGAACTAAAAACGGCGCTAGCGCTTATGGCACCATGGATGTTATGTGACATGATCGAAAGAATACATATTATTTGTACATCTTCTATGCCAAGTGTTGTGGAAGAATGTAAAAAAATGATAGTAAAGCTGAAGTATGCAATAGTCACAAAAATAAATGGCTTTTCAACGCAACTAGTAGAAGATTGTTGTGTATGTTTCGAAATTTTATACTAGGTTTATTTGACTTCCTCATAATTATTTAACTTAGTTTGTCCTATCAGTCGCAAATGCCGTTCTAAATATTGCATGAACAATATTTATAGCATCCAAGCATCTGAAAATAGCACCGTGTAAATATGGCATAAGGCATAAAACAACAGTCATTGTCAATGAGAAGCAGGTGATCTCTGATTTAAATAGAAACTGAACGCGTATTGCGACCCGATTAATTTGATTTGATTCGAAAAATTGTTACAGCTCCATTTGCCACTCAATTCGATATTACTCATAATGCCAGTTTCCACTGTGCCTTTGCCTTTTATGGCACATGGTTATTTGGGACACTTCAGGGGTGTCCAACTGTTTTGTTTTCCTTCTACGCGTATTTCTGGGAAAAGACACATTTCCCTTCAAAAGTTTTCATCCCGATGCTGTAAACGCCTGTAAATTGTCAACGTTACACGATCCCACACACCACGATATTTCGCCGGAAAGTAAAGAAATTCGGCTGTTTCGTGCCACTTTTTCTATGATTTATCTCTTTGTTGAATTATTTAACTAACTCCTAGTGTGCTCGTGCGGCGTGCAAGATGAGTACGATACTGGAAAAAATTGCCCAAATCGAGTCTGAGGTAAGGCAACGTGTATATATCGTACACCTTACGAGAGCCCTGTGGATGCGGACGAGGTTATGATGATTTGTTGTGTTTTTTCTCTCCCGAACGACCCGGCTCGTTGCAGATGGCTCGAACCCAGCGTAACAAGGCAACGGCTGGGCATTTGGGATTGTTGAAGGCACGGTTGGCTAAGTTGCGACGAGAGCTCATCAGTCCGAAGGGTGGCGGCGGTGCATCGGAACAGGGATTCGAAGTTTCCAAAACCGGTGACGCCCGGGTTGGTTTCGTTGGGTTTCCCTCGGTCGGAAAATCGACCCTTTTATCCAATTTGGCCGGTGTGTACTCTGAGGTGGCCGCATACGAGTTCACAACGCTCACAACCGTACCGGGCTGTATCAAGTACAAGGGCGCTAAGATACAGCTGCTCGATTTGCCCGGTATTATCGAAGGTGCGAAGGATGGCAAGGGTCGTGGTCGGCAGGTGATAGCGGTCGCACGTACCTGTAACCTTATCTTCATGGTGCTGGACGTACTGAAACCGTTGACACATAAGAAGCTGCTCGAGCATGAGTTGGAAGGATTCGGTCTGCGACTGAACAAGCAGCCACCGAACATTTCCTTCCGCAGGAAGGATAAGGGCGGAGTGAATTTGAATGCAACTGCCGCACAGTCGGAGCTGGACCTTGACACGGTGAAGACAATTCTCGGCGAGTACAAGATACACAATGCGGACATTACACTGAAGTACGATGCCACGGCCGACGACCTGATCGATGTGATTGAGGGCAACCGGATTTATATTCCTTGTATCTATCTGCTGAACAAAATCGATCAAATCTCGATCGAAGAGCTGGACGTTATCTATAAAATTCCGCATTGTGTTCCGATTTCCGCCCATCATCACTGGAACTTTGACGATTTGCTTGAAATGATGTGGCAATATCTGAAGCTGGTGCGAATGTAAGTGTTCACAGGCATTTTCTGAGTGGGTGTATGAAGCTGTAGGGTCTCACAAAAACGTTGTTGTTTTAGCTATACTAAACCGAAGGGACAGCTGCCGGATTATAGTTCACCGATCGTGCTGCACCACGAGCATACGTCTGTGGAAAGTTTCTGTAACAAGCTTCATCGAACAATTGCAAAGGAATTCAAATAGTAAGTACAGTGATGTTATTTTTCCCAAATACGACAGCTGATTTTAAAATGCGACATTTTTCATTCTCTCTCCCTGGGACAGTGCGCTCGTGTGGGGATCATCAGTAAAACATCAACCGCAAAAGGTCGGCATCGATCACGTGCTGAACGATGAGGATGTAGTACAGATTGTGAAGAAGGTTTAAAAGATCGAATCGTGTGCAAAAGAAAGACGTGTTTTCCCGTACGATTCGTTGTCCGTCGATCAGGTTAAAAATGTGCGCAAATAATTATGAAAACTGACCGCTTTAATTCAAACTCATTGCGTTCTGATCCGTTAATTTTAGCCGAAAACAAACGCGTGTTAGTGCAGGATAAAGTTCAAAATGGTTTGTTTATTCGGTAATATTTCTAATAGTTTGCATGCTAGTTTCTTATTCAAATAGCCGTTTCAGTGGTTGTAGTGATACGGAATCGTCCTAGATAACGGTTGCGCAATTCCGGATTGAAAAGGCCGCGTCGATTAAGTAGTGTGCGGGAGTTAACAGTTGGTGTACGCTGTGGTTCAGCTGTGGTTGGACGCAACATCCTTCTTTTTCCTCCGAAGCGGACCATCCGACCATATGTCCTTGCCGGCGATTCGGTAGTGGTGGTAGTAGTAGTAGCAGCAGTTGTGGTAGTGGCGGATGAGACGCTGATCGTTGGTGACTCACTCTGTTGGGTAGTGGGTTCGTCGATTTCCGTGCCGGTCGTTAACTGTTTCTCCGCACAACACTGTTCACAATCCACTGTGTCTAAGCCATCACTAGACATATCATAGAGGCAGTTCTCATTTGTACACCAACATCCCCGATACGATGGATCGTTTCGTTCCGTTGTCACTGTTTCGGCTGCATCCTCAGTGCAGGTTACTGGAACTACATCGTCACAGTGACACGTTATCACAAAGCTCACCGCCAACAGCACGACCAACAACCGATTCGACCGCTGCATTGCGATTTCGGTGGGCACAGAAATGGCTCGGGTGTGCCATCTTGCGTACCATTAAATATGAGCCAACAGAACTTAAGGGTACATCATCGCACCATGCATCCATTGTCATGTGCGTTTCCACCGGACACGGGAAACAGGTTCTAGCTGGACGGAGAAGCAGGGATTCCTGTTTTCACACTTGCTCTCGAGGCCGACAGGAAAATTGGCGATAGGTTCAAGGCCACCGCGAAGAAGACATACATCGTTCTCGTAGTGAAACATGTTTAAGGGCCACTACAAGGGAGCATAAATTTTTATCATCATCCCAACCCACCGCAATTGCATTGCGATTGCGAGATATGAGTGATGGAAGATTAACATTTGTCTTACAGTCGATGGTGCGCTGTTGTAGCATCGTACGTTTCCGGCAACATCGTTACGTTTGTTCGCTTGTTGTGTATTGGTTCGGGTTCAATTGTTATTTTTTTTTTGCTTTTGCATGAACAAAAGCCAATTAAGAATTTACTGCTGGAAAGAGATGTGTTAAACATTATTCCAATCAACTTCAGTTAATTAAGGAAAGGTTTAATTTTTCTAGTTTTCTTGCAGTTTTGATTTTAAAACGAAATGAAAATTATAGAAGTGCGTTTAATTTACTTCGACTCGATGTGTTCGATCTCATGCCACCTGTAAATAGCTAATGAAAGAGAAATCGATACATAAACCAAATGAAGGTTGAATATTTTATGCTTTCGATTTGACCATTTGCGTCATATGGTTAATGTTCCACGCGGCGCATCAAATTTCACTACGAAAGATCTAGAACAATCGACAATGTACGCAAGTGTTATCACGAGGAATCATGATAAGAATTTGATATTATTTATTATGATTTCTTATGCACGTTATTTCTTTCTACATTAAATAATCGATATTTCTTTTTACCGCTTGGTTTGTTGTGGTTGTGTGAAGGAATTTTGTTTTTATTTCTTTTCCACATCCATTGTTTGCCCATAGATATACGTGCAACGTGAACGGTAAGCCAACTTTCAGGTCGCTCATTTTTACGAGTTAAATAGAAGAACAAAATGTACAAATCAGAAACAAAGCCACTAGAAGTTTGATGTGCAAATGTTGAACTTAAAATGGTGAACCCATTATTGTAATGACTAAATTTAAAAATGTTACCGAAAACTTATCGCAAGTAACCTTATAAGAGATCCTTACTTAAATAATGATACAATCTACGGCTTCTTCAGACACGCTAATATGCACTTTTACACTCTGGCTTCCCGAATACAACATAAAGGGTAGTTGTGTTCTGGTGTATAAATAACCATCAAACAAACACATAACAAGCGTACAATGAAAGTAAACGATCTAACTATTAACACTATGCTTTGTACAACGAAAAACGGGCTTTTTACCACCAAAGTATGAGATGATGTTCACCATGTCATGCTGTTTGTACGAGCTTTCTTCGAGAAAGGAATTGATTTTGACCACAACTCTACTCCAAAATTGGAAATAGTGGATCTAAATTCCAAAACTCGTTAAAATCATCGCTTAACGCATAATCAAGAGACATCGTGCAGGGATCGGATGGTATCGTTTCGCTGGCATTTGAGACCGGAGTAGGCGAGCCGAGCGATTCGTATCCGGCGTCAGAAACGCTAGAGAATCCTCCAGGACTTTTGAGCGGTTGCAGCGCAATCGGCGAAAGGAGATCCCGCAGTGGCGATGGTGACCTTATTGTGATGGGAGCAAGTGGCGAGAAGGGTTCCGACGAGAGAGGTGACTGACTGACGGTTGTTTCCATTGTCTCTTCCTCCGAATGCTCTGTCTGTTCAAGCAAGATTAATTCTTCGCTTGGCCCGTCGACATCTTGTGCATCCATGCAAGTGACTGTCGTTTCGCTAACTGCCTCATCGTCTGCCAGTACGATCGTTATGCAGTTCGTTTCGTTATCGTACGTGCCGTAGAGTGTATCACTATTCTGTAGAATCGCTGCAGGTTGCGTATTCTGTAAGGTGATCGCAGGATCGGGACACGTTTCGTGCTCCTCCTGCTCCTGCTTTGGTTGTGGTGTATCGGCTAACTCGTAAAACGGCGACTTGCTGTAGTTATGCGTGGTAAGAATTAGGCGATTCCCCGTAGGGGTCTCCGGTCGACTGGATTCCACGATTGCTGCTGTGGGCCCCACCATTGATCCAGGCAGGCGCTGGCTGGTGCGCTCGCTTTCGGCATCAGCCGGGCGGCTTGCGTGATCAATGTCTTCCAGGTCTGCACCGATACCTGCGAGTAGGCTTTCGGCAAGCTCTTCGAGGTGGGACACGTCGAAATTTTCGAACATGTCTTGTAGAGTAGGCAGATCGCAATGATCTTCAAGAGGGCCGCTAGCCGCGGATCGTTCGCTGTCGGTGACAGTGTCGTTTGCGCTTCCGCCGGACCGCACTTGTACAGTCCCTGCTGCTGAGGGCATCTTGGGGATGCTGCTGATCCCGTTTGGCGCCCGGCAGTAACGCAACCCACACTGTCACCAGCGACAACGTCGTCTTCCTGCGGTTCTTCTTTCACCAGCTTCTGCTCCTGTGCTAGCAGGCGCTTTTGCAGATCCTCGAACCGTCGCTCAAGATCCAGATACTTGTCGTAGATAGCACCCTTCTCGGTGTCCAGTGAACTGCATCGGTTTTGCAGTTGCACAATCTGTTCCGACTGTTCCTGGATCGTATTTTCCATTTCTTCCATTTTGGCCTTCTTTCGGTCGCGAGATGTTTGTGCAGCAACACGATTTTTTAGCTTCCTGCAGGGTGTAAAAATACATTATTATTAGTTACACGCAAAACCATCTCGCTGGGTTGTGTGCTTACTTTCGTTGAATTTTTTCCTCCCATGTGAGATGATCCAGGCGGCGCTTCTTGCCGCGCACAATAAACTCATCCATCGAGGAGGATTCGTCATCAGAGGGCATCGATGACGGAGCAACCGAGGCGGGTCGCTTGGCCAACGGCTTCACCGTTGTAGTTGGTGTGGTCGACGGCTTTGCCATAACCGCCGGTGCCACGTTTATTGGAATGTACTTGGTCGGTACAGTGATAAAGATGGGGGTGCTCATGATGATTGTGATGATGTTCTAGAAGTTTCTCTAGGTGGGCGAGCCTCAATGAGAGTGTGTGCCACGCTGGCGCACGAAATCCCGAAAACTGACACAAATGCGACGATAAAATCACGGAAAGTATGTACTTTAAACCGTGAAAATGTCGCCCTTTTACACTACCATCATGTAGATGATGTTTGCAATGCTGCTTTCACGTAATTTTAACAAATGCTTTGCCTTTCTTTGTTTGAAGACGCGAACACAGAAACCTTTGTGAAAAACTTGAGCGCGTAATTTTTACTTCCTTTCCGTTGGTGTGCTTGAATGAATGTGCACGAAACCGCACACCATGCTGTAGCTTTTCTTTTAAACCTTTCACTCTCTCGAGGAACCCGCGAAGGGCGCAAAGGAGTACCGAATTTCTGACGAAACAACCATTCAAGTGTTGCGCTATTATGAATGAACCTTTCGTGGGAAATCCTCCCCATCAACTGCGCACAATGTGTGTCGTGTATGTGTTCGATTCTGATTGGTGGATGCAGAGTGGTTGCCAGATTTGCTGAAAACGAAATTTGTTTCGCAATTCTGCTGGATTTTTAATTTTGTTTTCTTCTAGTAAAATACTATTTAACATTCTTTTTGTAATAATAAAATTAAATTAGTACTCTAAGTTAAGCGTAGTATTGTAAAAAACGTATTGTTCACGAAAATAAAATAATATTTCGAAGAAATTTAATTCGATGCACATTCACGATGGCAACACTGGCAATAACAGAACTCGACAAAAGCATAAGTTGGCAACCTTTCCTGCACAGTTTGACAGCTGTCCCGTGTGACATAATCGAAAACATAATCCAAAACAAAAAACGAACTCATGGTTTGCGGTACTGGCCAGATTGTTAAATTCCTTCTTTAATTCGTAATGATCGTGCATAGGAATGGCTTTAATACTGTTGCAAAGAATTCGTATAATCCCAGCTCCGTTCCTTGGCCTGCAACATTGTCAACGGTGCTTCAGTGCTCGTTTATCGGAAAATGTTAGTAACGACAATGGCACAGAGCTGCAGCATCCGGGGAGCAGGAACACTGAGCGACTGATCAAAGTGGCCATCATTGGACTGCCAAATGCCGGCAAAAGCACCCTCATTAACCGTTTAATTGATCAACGGGTAAGCCAATGTGATGAAATTAGCTCTTATTGTTGAGATTCATTGTGGAACAATGCTCAATTTCAGGTCTGTCCAGTTTCAGCAAAAGTTCATACGACAAGAAAGGCATCGAAAGCTATTCACAGCAAGTCCAATTCGCAAGCGATTCTTTTTGATACACCGGGGTTAGTAGGGAATCGGGAAATCAAGAAACATCAGCTGGACACCCATTTTGTATCCGCATGCCGGCATGCAATACAGCACTCGAGCTTGATTGGTGTGGTGCACGACGTTTCGAATTCATGGACACGCCATGCACTGAATCCAGTGTTGTTGCGTGTCCTTGAAGAATATGCTACCATACCGAGCTTCTTAATATTGAACAAAATCGATACGTTGAAATCGAAGCGTATTCTGCTGGACATTGTGCGGAACTTGACCTGCAATCAGCTGGAAAACATTCGAAATTATGGGCCACTTCTTAGACGACGAAGAAATAAGGAGTCTTCCCAGGTGACAGAAACGAACACTGTAATTGATGATAGAGAGGCGATTACCCCAGCTCCTTCACCACCCGTGGATGGATGGCCAAATTTTACGGAAATATTTATGGTTTCCGCAGTAACCGGCGATGGTTTGCGTGAGGTGATGTCTTTTATACACAGCAATTCGAAGCAACAACCGTGGGAACATCTGCCAGACGAACACACGGACCTAACGCCTGAACAGCTGATCGTGCAGAGCGTTCGTGCACGGTTGCTTGATTTTATGCCCCAGGAGATACCATACCTACTGCAGACGGAGCTAGAGTACTATGAAGTGGTGGGTGGTAAGATACTAACCAGTGCCATCGTAACCTGTCCGAATGACCGGATAGCCCGGCTGGTGTGTGGTGAATCGAATGGAAAGCTGCGTCAAATCAACGAACAGGTTACGTCGGATCTGATCGAAACGTTCGGCATGCCAGTGCTGCTTTCAATTACGACGCGGGTTCGCAGCAAAGAACCTAAGTCATAAATGGAGAATGGAGTTTATGTTTGTGGTGTGGTTTTCTTCGATTTGCGGTTTGGTTGACTCACGGAAAGTTGTTTATAGGGAGTGAAGTGCCGCAGTGTTCCCATAACGATGAATGAGTGATGCCTATAAAAATCAAATCTTTTTAAATGAGACACACATTGAATTTTGAAGCCAGACAGTGTCACAATATTGTGTGCTGTTGCTTAGAACCTAGTGAAAATGGTCGCTTGAAAGAGTCATTAAAAGACTGCATTAGTAAACCTGAAGCTAGTATCAGTGAAAATAAAACACGATAATAACAATCAATAAATCAATGTTTTCTAATGCTACACAGCATAATGAAGGTTATACAATTTGGGATATTAAAAAAATACAAAATTGATGAATGAGAAATTATTTTTTTTATTTTTATACGTTCTTGTTATTTCAATTCAGTACACTGTTGGAGAAGCAACTAAGCTAAAGCTTACCGTTTAACGTAGCGAAGAGAATAAGTCCTGCTGATCCCATACTTGTGCACGTGCCATCGGATAAACTGTTTACCCAATACAGGCGACTGCGTAAGTTTTCAGGGTAATGTTCTCCAAAGTATCCTCTTCCAAAACGAAAAAAATGCTAACACTCATGCGTGCAAATTACGCAAACAAGACAATACTCCAAACGGCATGCTACAGCTGGCGGGACACCATCAATCGTATGCATTTGGTCGATGGGTTCGAGAGGTTTCGTTTCGAGAGCATTGCTGCTCAACCAAACCCAAAACCCGAAAGTAAAAAAATGAACCACTTGGTATAGCCGGTATATGGACGTTAAATCCGTTCTGGCGCCAACCGAAACGGAACACGGTTCGGAATAGTGTCCGAAACTGCCAACACATATAAACGACGAGGTTTTAGAGCCACATTAGGTAGGTTCTACTGGAAGGAGCTGAAGCGGACGAATGGCTGTATTTGGTGGTTTGAAAATGTGTCCACCATTTCGGAAGGTAAGTAAACGATTGCTTTAAAATGTTTAAAATGTTGTGATCCAACGCCGTTATAAGCTTAGTGTCGTTTTTTCCTTCATACACAAATAAATTCAATATAGAAGCACTAAAGCTTACGGGTAGCGGACCGGCTGGACGTTAAAGCGCATTGAAGTCGAAACAAAAACGGTCGGTCGTCGTTAGCAGCTGTACGTCGGCATGCTTTGGTGACCCTTTTTTGCATCTTTTCCCATACTGGAACGGGCCGTTCTCGAAAGGCAGAAGCTTGACTTTGTCGTTTTGTCGAGAACGTTACTCCTGATTTGATTCCAGTACCATGCCTTAGGACTAAGCTGGACAACATCAAAACTTGTGCAAAGTAAAAAAAAAATGTCGAAAAATCAAATCCAACCCGCTCATCAAAACGATTGACCATGTGGCCTTTTGCTTCGAGCGCAACAGGCAACGTGTACGTTCGCGCCTTTCCCGAGCGTACGCATCGCTCGTGTCCGATGCGGGGAGAGAGAGAAAGAGAGAGGAATGCGGATGGGGATAAAGAGGCTTGCCCGATGGGGTGGTTCTGCTTTTAAGAGTCCGTTCGGTGGCACTGTTACCTTAGTCCGTTCGCAGCGTTTCGAGCAGTAAGCAGCAAATCACGGAATCAGCAACGGTTGCACTGCAGGTATACCGGGTGTCCTTTATTGCTTCCCACATCTAGGTAGGCCAGTATTTGGCTGAAGAAGCATTCTACTGCTCAGTTCTGCTTTGCGGCTCGGCCGTGCAGGTTCATTGTGTTCTGTGACTGTGTTGTGAGATTTTTGTGAAAATGATTTTGTGATCTGAAGTGGTAAACGGTGTGTTGTTTGAGCGTTACCAAAGAACTTAAGAGACTTAATTTTGATTACTTTAAATTATGGTGAAAATTATATTAACGAGATTTTGTGCAAAGTATAGCTGAAATGCTTGACGAACAAACTTTACCGTACCAAATTTTTATGCATTAAGTAAGACCGTATCTGGCAATATTCATTTTTATAATTCGTTTTACCAGTTTTTATGTGGTTGTATCATTTTGTTTCAGTTTTTAAATTTCTTTCCTTAGCAATTAACTTTGCTTGAAGATTTGCTAAAAATACGACTCCAATTTGTTACATAATTTAAAATTTACTAAAACATTTAAAATGTTATGAATATTATAGATCACGTCACGTTCATGTTAAACTTTATTACTTCCTTGCTTTTTGTAATTTTTGTCTTTTTTCCATTTATGATTATTTGTTCTTTCTTTTATTTGTTTTAATGCTGTTGCGTTAAAGTTTGATAACTAAAGTTGTTTTTTTGTTATTTGATACGATTGTTTAATAAATTAATTTAAAATTATGCATAGTTATATGATTTTTTTTCGTTATTTTTTACGCTAAATTGCTGGCGGTGTTTTTTTAAATAACTTTTCACACATTACATTAGTTTTATGTTATTAAAATCTGTATTATATTAGACATTAGAAAATTATACTATAATTTCGTATAGTATGTTTTAGTTTGAAATTTTAAATTATAAAAAAAATATAAAACGTGCTTATCTGCTATACGAATATATGAGATATCGTTTTTATTCTTTATTAATACTTTTTTGTGCTTTATTAATATTGTTTGTTTGTTAATATTTTTACAAGGTGGTTTATTATTATTATTATGACAATTAATGTACGGCATAGAACAGTCAGTTAGTTACAAGTAATTGTCGATACTTTTCATTGGTAAGAGAAACATTCGTCTACTAAATGTGTCGCCACAAACGATTGGTAAACAGTCGCGACCTCAAACACACTCCTGCAAATGGTCGAAAGCCCTTAAAAACACACGAACTTGCATAACTTTGATCGATTTGGGAGTTGTTCCGACGTTGTGGACGTGTCGATCTGTTTCGTTTCTTATTCTGATGGTTTAACACCTTTCTGGAACTTGCATACAGTATGAACTAAGTGGGGTCCAAATGAGCGGTTGCAGCAGATCGTCGTCGGTCGGCGATGTGGTGGATTAGTTGTGGACCGTTGCTGGAAGGACCGCCGGCTAGTGGACGAAATGGGTTTGGCGTTTTTGGGGCTTTCGTGTTGGGTCGGGGCGTAAAAAATAGTGCAAATAGAGTGATTAAGTGGTGATTAATTTGTTGACGCACGTTGCAAAAATAACCCTCCGGTTGGGTGTCGGAAGCGTGAGGAATCGGTTGAGTTTTGCGGCAGAGTTACTTGGGAACACTTGTGGGTGGTGGTAACTTGATCGACGGGCCAGACACAACGGAGTGGTGCTTCTGCGGCCCGTTTGGTTGTCTGTCCCACAGTCAGCAGGAAGAACCTGGCTGTCCATTGGGCGTGTTGCGGCTTCACATCAATTTCCAATTAATGGTATGTTTGTACTTTGATAATTAAAAATTTAAACACTCTCTTAACAACTCTTTGCGTCGTCATTCATGTTAGTTGTAGACACAATTATTGTTGTGTTTACCATAATTAAAACCATCCCCATTCGCTTACCATGTTTCCTGCTCAATGGTCGTTTTTTTGACCTGTTTCTTTTTTGCAAACAGTTCTAATTGTATGTTAAACAAAACTTTTTTCCCCTTTCGTTTTTGAAGAGTTTCGGTTTGAAGAGTGGCTTCTTTCGGGCAAATACAGTCGCTTTTACACCGCACACAATTATTGTCACTTAAAAGGGATTAATTTTAGGCCGAAATTAGTTTGCCGACGGGGGCCGACGCGTGTCGAAGATTTGGTTCAGTTTAATTAATATACACCAGTGCAATAAGGTCCAATTTCGCTGTGTAGAATGGTAAGTGCTGGTTTTTTTTGTCTTAAATTGGTTGAATTGATTCAAGAAGGAAGAAAAAAATTTAAAAATGTACGACTTGGTGTGATCGTAAAGCTATAAAGTGTTGGTGTTTTTTTGTTCTGCTGCTCTTTTTCAATTTGAAGTGTTTGTGATAATGGTGACATTTGAAATAGTTGGTTACAAATTGTACATGGTGATGACTCATGATGTGATAAAATTAGTTTTCGAAAGCATAACAACATAACATATGGTTAGTAGTGCTCTAATTCCAAAACATACGTCCAATTCCTACGTCTTAAATATTCAAATTTACTAAACTACATCAAAAAAAGATTTTGATCATTCAACTGACTACAAGAACTGCCCAACAAGTTTTAATTGGTAATGCATTGTCACTTATTGGATGGTTAGAAAATTACATTTAAAATCATTTTGTAATCGTGTACAATTTTGGCGCAAGATCATTGGTACTTGGACAAGACGGTTGCCATTCCATCACACCTAATTCAGGAATCGGAACACGGTATCGGTGGCAAAAAAAATATGTGAATTACCATTAGAATTCACTTTATTCTTGACAAATGACAATTGATTGCGAATGGAACGAAATATAGCATCACTAACTTGTAAATTGTCTGATTGTACCTGTTCTGTGAAAAGTAAACAGGTTTTCAGGTTTTTTTTTTATTGGAGAAGAACGTTCGTATTGCTAAACGTGATCAAACTGTGTCGAAAATTAACTTGCAAAACTAAAATAAGATTCGTAATTTTCAAAATACATAAAGACGAATGATGCTCCATTGATGATTAAAAAATAAGATGGTTTTAAACTGTTTCGCCAAATGATTTTGTACGTAAGTTCGTACTGGACTAATTACTTGTTTCCAATTAAATGTAACCGCTTTGCATCTTGTAATCTCTTATTAATAGGAAATATTTGTTATGTATTTTGAAAAATAGATTTAAATAGAGCGTTAGTTTTACATTCACAGTCATATTGACAAATTGAGTTTTTTATTAATTTCAAAAAAAAATTCTAGCTTTTTCATACAAGATTACAACAATAAATTCTTCTTAACTAATGTCCTAGCGTAAATTATTCTATTGCATGACATGATCCCAACTTTGCATTCAATATTTTTTGGGAAAAATGTTTCTTCAAAATGAAAGATGGCTTTCATGAGTGATTAGCCAGTAACATGGATTAAAACTTTAACGATACATATCAAAATGCTTGTAATTTAACCACATACATGTACCACAAACATTCTATTGGTTTACAAAAAAAAAACAAAAAAGCAAGTAACTGTGCCATTTCAAGCCATTTAGTCTTGTATACAGCTTCTGAATAACTAACAAAAACGTTGGAAAGTAACTATGAAAACAAAACAGGCGTCAGTGGTATACTTGGTAGCGGCGCCGGTTCCCAGAAATAATCCTATCCGGACGATTCTTCATACCCTCGTAGGTATGAAGAACTATCCGGCTACATGGTAAAACAAGTTGACGCGGCCTAGCCATTTTAACATAAGAAAAGGATCATCAAATCTCCAAAATGTTGATATCACTAAATGTCAATCATTTCCTATGTGCCAATTTCAGTGTGAAACTGATTTGCCATTGAATTACTTAGCATCCATTGCAACTCAATCACGTTGATAAGCGCACATCTAATCATGGTGCGTGACAAACTGTCACCAAAACATTTAGACAAGGTTTTAACCTTTCTATCGACACTTGACTGACGTAGTGACTGTTAAGAGATGCGCATGTATGTTCGCCCCGCTGAATCTTCAATTAAGCGACATGTGTTTGCGTGTCGTTTTGGAAGGAATAGAGTCAAAATTTGCAACACGACAGACCTTAACTGACAATAGTTTGACACTAATTGATTTATTGTGTTAAATTAGAAGCCGTTGAAATGGAAAGCAAATTTTGATAGGCTGTATTTATATGAAATTCGCAGCATGACTTGAGTAGTGGACAAGATCATTTTCTTTGCAAGTTTAAAACCTGATAAAAATAAATCTATTAAACCAAAAATGTTAGGCTTGACCTAGCAGATCTTTATGTCAAGAATCAGATTCCCCGAGAAGTTTCCTATCCAGGTGTTTGGATATGCTTCTTTTTGAATATTATGTTTTTAATAATATAATGCATAATGAATGACATATATTTTTTAACAGGCTGTACTGTTGCCTTGTTGCCTAACTCCAATTTTTCAATGCCTGTAGGGTAATCTTATGGGAATTTTGCATATTTGGTGCTAGACAGTGGCAGGTGTTGCTTGTTGGAGACCCTGAGCAGAATTCAACTCACTGGTAGTTGAGAGGAGCGTGGTAGCTATTAAAAAAATGTTATGTACAGAATTAAAATGCAATAGAAGAGAATCGATTTTAATGGCCATCTTTTGTCATTCTAAGTTCGCTATTAAGTTATTGGGTTTATTCTCCGTTCGATATTTGTTAAATGGCTTTAAAAAAATAAGGATTTGTTCATGGCTCCAGAATCTTTTTAGGATGGTGGGTGTTCTTCGGTGAAACGTTATTCTTAACTAGCCGAACAGAATTTTAGCACCAGAACGTTCAGTAGCTCCTTCTAGGATATTCTGATTAGATACTGCTGGTGACGCCGAAAAATTCATAATCTATTTGTGTCTTTTTGCCTATTTTGTGGATTCTGTTGGATTTACCGTCACGTATATTGTCAGGTAGCCAGAGTAACTTGCCCTGAGCAAGTTAACTGACCCTGATCATTCACAGGATGGAAGAAGATAATAAAGATGCCTTATCCGCTATGTATGAAGAATACGAAATGGTTAACCATAATAAACTTCTTCACTTCGGTAAGGCGCCTGCCGTTCGAACGAAGTTTTGAAAGTAGTTGCTAAAGCTATAGTACCTATGATAACTAGCTATAGTTTTCGGTAACTATAAAAGACAAATCTATGGTGGATAGTCTACTAAAACACAGGGAACTCTTATCAAAACCCATTCAAATAAGTCCCTTTAAGTACATACGTTATTACATTATTTAACATTAAAAAAATGTATGACCCTGCTTAGACACTGGGGCCCTTGGTAACCACCCAATAACGGGGACTAAATGCAGGCTAATCCATCACGATGTGCATCCGTAGCACACATACTACGTTTGCTTAGCTCGCTTACTGAAAGTCAACACATAGCACGGTGCCTCTTGGGCTCGGAGCCCCATTTAGCTAGAGGTCCCCCACAAACACTGAATTAGCTTACCGTTAAACCCGTCACTGGTCCTAAAACAAACAAAAATCAAATTCTGTTGTTAATCAACAGTAATGTAAGTGTCTGATACTCCAAGTTACATTCTAAAAACAATATCAATGTGGCACCACACCGGAAATCCGCAATTTCCACAGCCTTATCCGGTGAAATTTTCCGCTTCCAATGCCAAGGACACCACTCCACTACCTTACACGCCATTTTGATCGTATCGCATGCTGACAGTTGGAAAATTGCATTCGATAGTTAATCACCTTCAAAACTTTGGTTCCGGTACCGGTTCGAACGGCAACTAACTCCTTCCGTTTGCCAACGACAGTGGCGACGGAAGTCGGTCTCGAACGAAACCCCATGTTGAAGGTTCCGTCTTATCTTTCCGAACCCCACGAGAATAAGTAGCGTGTGCAGATCTTTACAATCACCAAAGACGACCGAAACTACTCACCGTTACTGTGCCTGCAAAAGATACACAATGGAAGTAAAACAACCTAGGTTAGGTCCTGACCTTCCTCCAGCCAGCTCCCGGATGCCGACCATGCCGACCAACAGTAGTCGATTCGCTCCCGATAGTATAGTTTATCGATTTCATGTAATTCATTTTCCAGTCCCATTGCCATTGCCGTAACCCAATTATGGTAGGCCATCATGGTTGTAGTGTGCCGTAGTTTCATCGCACCTGCAATTGCCCACAAATTACCGACACCGATCGAGACGGGCCCAAATGTTTTGTGCTTGTAGCAACAGGCAGCAGCCGCAGAGCGGAACACAATCGGGTTTCCTTCGGGTGACTTTCAATCGGAAAGGGCTGTGCTTTCGGAAGGTGTAGGTGTTCGTGGGCAGACGGCAATAAACCATTACTGGTTCCGGTTTCAACCTAGCGCAAATGACTTTTATTCTAATTTGCAACAAAAGTGTGCGTCGTCTCGGTGGATTTCTACAGTTTGCTAGACCGGATGTTTGAATTCCTCCGGGGGTTGGTCTAATGGTGATGTTTTGAAGTAATTTATATGCTTCTTAATCATCGACTGTTGGGGGTATCTTTCACAGAGGATACTGTTGGATGTTAAAGATGTAAACATTTTCCTAACGCCCATTAACGATACTGGGATTGAATTACAACTCGCCACATTCCCATTTCAACTTTCAATTCTAACTATTTTAATGTTGTTGAAATCCTTTAGCACCATAATCGTTGTGTAGTACTCATCAATTTACCACTTTTTCTTGGCGCTTTAGAATTATACAGCTCTTTAAAATGCATCCGACGACTGACGGAGCAAGAAAAAGTGTTATTTCAAAAGGATGTAATAAGCGGGTGGCGTAAGTTACGATCTGGGTTTAATTTGAAATCTCACTTTCCTTGTTTCAATGGCACGCTTAGCTGAGTAATGCTATCCCTGGTAAGAAAGGGAGTTATTCGCTGAACGAACGATAGCATCGCTGGAAGGTTGTCTAGAACGAAGTAAATAAAATAGGAAGAATTATGCGGGGAGCGTTTAGATTGGACCTTAGTTTCGAACGTGTAGAAAAAGCTTTATGTAGTTTTATGCAATATTTCTTAAATTAGAAAACATCTCAGGACCGATGTTTTCTAATTTAAGAAATATTGCATAAAACTACATAAAGCTTTTTCTACACGTTCGAAACTAATATTTACTTTAACATTTGTTTGTATTCTCAACTTGTAGGATGTTTTGAAGTTTGATCAGTAATTTAAAATTCGTTAAAATACCATTAGAAAGCTTCATATTGGGATGCATTTCAAGGATTTAGGTGTAAAGATCTGAATTTGGCAAATATTTGATTAACGACACTATTGTATAAAGAAATTTAATTTTAATACAAACGAGGCCTCGTTGAAGCGAGGTCCTCAAAGAATTTCGTTAGGAAATTCCTCAACAATAACCCAATCAGTTCGAAAGTATGTTAAAAAGCAGTTTGGGTGTGTAAAATCGGAATTCGCCAAACATTTCTATTAAATTTCATTTTGTTTATTGGCACAACAGCCTCAAAAGGCCTGAAATTTTTGGCTTTTCATTGACTTTTTTGGTCTAAACTATAAACTTCCATTGTGTATCACCAAGATCATCAAAATGGTCTTAATTGTCTTAATCAAGATACTTGACCAGCTTCACAGGTATGCTGAATGACGCACATCACGCATTTCCCCAATAATCAGTTTGTGGGTTTTACACTACAAAAGATAATTTCCCACAAAACTGCCCGTTGTATTAATTCTGACGCATTGCTTATCCAGCATGGTCCACCACGAAGATCCCTGTACGCTTGCTTGGTTAATTGGTAACAAACAACTCCACCGGCAAGTTTGCAATCGGTAACCGAAGTGAATGCTGGTAAGATTAACAAGATTCATTGCCCTTTGCCACATTTAGACACAGCAAAACAAAACATGCTCGGCGAACCGAATATGAACCGTGTGAAACACGACCCCCGCAAACAGCGATGGACCATAAATGAAATTGTTATTATTTCATTTGCGTTTCAAACCGCACCATTTACGCCTCCCTGTTGATAACGTAAAGTAGTGCGAGTTTTTGGTTAGGCGTTCGTTACCGATTTAAACTAACTTCGGAACCACCTTAAACCGGCGCATTCTCGGTCCACGTAATTATTTTCTCAGTTTTTTTTTTCATCTTGTTGCTTTATTTAGTTTCACACGAATGGAATAATCGTTGCGACTAGGAAGACCTTGCGAGATGGACATGTTTGGACGGGTTTCTTATCGTGACGGACAGGAAAAAGGTGCCGAAATGGCGCAATGATCGTCTGTAGAGAGATCGTGCACCATTGCAGATTTTTTTTTGGGTCGAGGCAATCAGCAATAACGAATCTATTTAAATGAAATGAGAAACGTAAAAACAACTTTACAATTAAATTATACGCTTATAAAGGGTATTAAGTGCGGAAGCATAAAATTGACAAAATGTGAAACATATTAAAGTAGAGCAGTAATGCCAAAAAGAGATATTCACCAATATCTTCGTTGCACAAAACAAGCAGCTTTTGACGTTGACGGAAAATGAAATCATCATTTGTAGATGGAGCAGAAAATCGGATTAGGCCACCAAAAGCCTACATTTGGGCGATGGGAACTAAGACTTCCTGAGCGTTTGGTACAGATGGAATGAAGGACAAACCAGAACCAAGAACAGAGACATAAAAACACATAATAAAGGGTTGGATGTACTAAATCAGCGAATTTCGACTTGACGAATAAAAAGGTTCTTGGTGAGAAGCGACACGAGTTAAGTTAGTTCTAAAGGGAATGAAATGTAAAGCATAAATCAATAGTAAACGAATTCAGTTAACTAAAGAAAAAACTTTTGCAGTCAGCAGATATAACATGCATCTAAGAGTAATAATTAGCCACGGATTCATTCCACACGCTCGAAAAATAGATTTGCACATGAAAAGCTGATGGGAAATTGTTCATTAGGAATTGTGTGTCATAAAATAAAATCATTTCACTTCGTAGGGTAGTTTTGATTTGCTGCCAAAAAGGAATATTTTTATTTCCTACTTTCGATGTATTTCGCTTGAAAAAAAAAGTTTGTGGGAAGTTTGTAAAAAATGTTGAAACAAAATAAAACGTGTCCGGAAACGGTTGTCCCGTGGTTGTCTATATTACGACCAATGGAGTCAGGTGTTTTATTTGAGATTTTTTGGGTAGGCAACGAGAATAATGGACGATTTTCCGAAAGTGTTGTGATCATGGGAATGGGATATCAAAATTAAAAGAGGGATGAAAACTGGAATTACTCATAAAATCGCTCCAATTAAACTCTCACGTAATCAAAATAAGCGAAAATCGGACTTTTTGTAATTTTTAATGTCATAAATACAAGAAATAAATTGTATGAGTACGATGTTACAGCATATTTTACTAGCTAATATATTTCCATAATGTCGGAGAGTAGTCTATACTATCGTGAATTGGGGGTATCACTTTCGGAGGACAGAGTCTATCGCATGCTGATGTGCTAAGGTGCGATTAATTCTTATATAATTAATGAACCCTTCAACTGTCCTACGGTTCACACGACAAAATGACACGAAATCTATTTATCATAAAGGACATTACACGCATTAATAGTCAAGGGTTAACTGTAGAACTTCAATCAGTGTCCACGGTTTGCACATTGACGGATGGCCACTGTCGTGCATATTTTCGGTCGAAATCGCCAACGTAAGCGTTCGTCCATCCCAGCACAATTTAATTAACTTCTCTAGAGGAGGGAACCCGTCCAGGGAAAACGTTCTAACGGTTGGCGAAATTGACTTGATTCGGACATACAACTAGCCACACCATGGGGCGTGCACCACCGAGAAGGAAAAGGTAGTACTTGATGTTTGGTAAACAAAAAAGCGAATAATCAAAACCACCCGAAAGCGGTGAAGTAAACGCGTTTTAATCGGTTGAGCTGAATGGCCGTGGGTGCGAATCGTAGTTAATTAGTCGTTTTGTGGTTTACATACGGATCGGTTTCATTATCAGCGCCCTAATTCCTTGCTAATATTCTCTGGTAATATCCACGTAACTTATGCTGAATGGAATCATTTTTCAAGTATGAATGAACTTATAACGGGGATGCTATTGCATGGAATAAATGATCGGTTTTTTTTATTCTACATAAACTAATAAACATCATAGAATCGTGATGAATGGAACAAAACTGACAGCTTGCCTTATGATAAATATGAGGTTTAGTTACACATTAGTTACGTTTACGTGACGTCACACTTTGGAAATAAAAGTTAAACAATATTTTTCATTTTATTATGAATTATCATCACCACCTTTTCTTGAGCCATTTAGTTATTTTATGGTTTTATATTTCTTCTCTGTGTATAGTTTGGTTTTCTGAATGATGTGTTTTTAACTATTATTTTTTGTCAGTTCAATTGCCTGTCTTTTCTGGCGTACTAGACTTATTTTACCACCGGTTTGGGGTTTGGTCCGGTCCGTTCGTGTAAAGACCGGCGCCGCTACCATCATGCTACCGGGCCGCGCCGTTTTCCTTAAAGTTATTGGTTTTGATTTTCTGATTGAGGTTTGCCATAAACAATTCTGTTAGAGGCTTTGATGATCTTCGGTAAAACGTTGTAAATAACCACTTGAAATATATGTTTTACAAGTTGCACTATCGGGGTGTTTATCTGCTGGCCAAAGGCGACTGGTCTTAACAAACATTTTCACAAATGAAAATTCATCTTGAACAGGTACTTCTTCACCGTTTGACCGATTGCTTGAGATTGCAGGGAGAATGAAGGTATCACTTCTTCGGATAGGAGTCGTTGAAATAGCCAGTTAGCTTACTGTTGTCATAGCGGCTATTATACATTAACTGATAACGCTGTCATATTTTGGCTGTGCATAATAGGATAGCTAACAAACACGAAACATTGCTGGGTTCTTCTCTAGGTGGCAGGGAAGTTGTGTGGAAAATTGCTGAATTTTGTCCGTTTTAATGCATGCGTTACCCCCTTTTATAATTTACTCATTGCTGTACGACACGGGTGACATTTGATGCAGGTGTTATCGAGAGAAGACCGCAACGGCTACCATTTATAAAGCCGTGCGATTCTAGTCAATTTTCTTTTCAATAAATCAATTTAATCAAATGCGACCATGTTTTAAAAACGTTATTAATCAGTATTACATTTATCATTCCCTTGCTGACCATTGATGTACCAAGCATCGACAACAATTGTTTGTTCATAGTTGATGCCTATAGATCAGACGTGATTAGACGTTGCTATGTTTATCGCAAGACCAACAACTTCTAGCAGAGATAAGCATTTTTCGACATGATTGTGAACCCCTCAAATGAATCATACGTACAAGGGAAGCAAATAGATACACATGATTGATACGGATGAACCTGCAACATGGAATCTGTTAAAAAATAGAATAAAAATTTACCAGGTGCCAAGCAGTCTAGTGAGGGGCAGAGCATTGTTCAATGTCGCAAAGTTGAACTTGGTCAAATGTTTTCTTACTTCCGCAAGTTGTGTGCTGTAAAACACACCCATCTTACGTCTGGTAAGAAAAAAATATGTCGTATCTAACAATGACTTGGCGAACGGAATCACTGCCCCCTATCATTATACGCTTGAAGGCTTGAGGTAAGTGTGTATCAAATAAAGATGAATCGAATAAAAAATAGCACCATTCATAGGTGCGAGATACCGCGCACCGGTGAGTGAGTCACGCAACATCCTCCCGAGTGATGAAGCATCTTTTTTTTGCCCTACCAACGAAAAGATTGCCGCGATATATGCAAATTTGGCCACCACCGGTCAAAGTCGAGCATGATCGAACGTAAGGTTTCAGGTGCGAAAGACACTGTTTACTCGTCACATTCGCTACGACGATAAGTGTTTATCGATGATTATTCAAAAACAAAAGTTATCGGTACTTGGCTGAGTTGTGAAATTAGTCATCCAATGCCGGTCAGCGTTTGGTGCAGCTGTTATGCAATGGTGCAAGGTTTTTTTTACGATCTGCCTATCGAATTTCGCTCAATTTGCTATTTTTTGCTGCATGATCATTTTGTACGCAAACCATTTGCGAGTAATTACGGTATCGTTGAGGAACATTTGATTCACTTATTGTGCCTTCCAGTGAAATTTGATAGTTGAGTCATTGTTCGTAAGTGTATTAATCCCTTTAGTCGCGGATGTGTTATCTGGTGGTTGTAACTGGGTTAGCGTTTCCTTATCTTTGGTGTGACAGGAGACAGTTATGACACTTTGTAGCTCAGGTCAATCCCGGCACGCTGCAATTCCTCAAGCCATCATGTGTTGACTAATGTTTTCAATACGTTCGTTTCTCTTGGTTGGAACTAAAAACGCTGCAGGGTTCGCTAGTGCAAGTGGTAGAGTTAAGGCCATTGTTGGATGGATTCTCAAGGTAAAATACATTCTTTGCAAGTGTTGCTCTTCCGAAAAGTTCACTTAGTTTTTCGAATGAAGGATGTGACAGTTGAGACAATTTTGCACAAAATCGATTTCACCTTTATCTGGATTTTCCATTTGGTGTAATGCTAATGAGTTTTTTTTTGTAACGACGTTGCTCTTGTTCTCGTTGATGAATTTTCTCAATTCTGTATTGTATCGACCAAATGTTTGTTATTTAGGAGGGCTTGACGAATGTCCCACATCCTCGGAATATCTTAACGCTCTAGTCAGTAGGAATCGGTAGATTTTAGGAGTTGGTTTATAATCTCCTAGTCCTCAATAGTACTGAACTCTTTTTTGTATATTCAAAACATCATCGCTGGATGATTGTTCGGGTATCAGTTTTTTTGGTTATTATTCATGTAGATCGTATCGAGCGAGTCCTTTTACCAGGAATGCAATTGAACATTGGTGTTTGATCGCTTGGGTTAAAATATTTGTAGGATAAATTTCGGTTTGTTTGACTTACAGTACCTAGAATCGCATCGTGCTTGAAGTCAAGAATCCTTCATTGCTATCCTTCGTCTTGACTATGTAGATGTGTCCAAAAACGAAAAGACATTAAAAAGCTCAAGAAAGGTGTCTCCCAAGACATGTCCAGATTAGTACACCGCTAGTGAGTGAGTTGAAATGAATTAATGAATGGGTTGCACTCATTCTACACGGGGAGTTTTAATGACCTTTTTGTTGTTTTATTCAGTTTTGAGTCACTGCATCAAGTCACTGCAGTTTGCCCCCGAAGGCAAAATTACAAGACTATCTAGCTTCGCCTAACTTTCAACTTAAACTGTGAAAGCATGACGATTTTGACCGCTCGTACCGTTTGCAAAAAAATGTTAGTAAGCGAGTTGAAACAAAAGATAACAACTCGTTAACTAGTCGCCACGGTGAGCCATTTAGAGAAAGAGTAAATGTGCGAGTTGAAACGACAACGAGCGAGTAAATTGAAACAAAAATGGCCGAATACATTTTCCAGAAGAATTGCGTTTGTTACTTTTAGTGGCGGTTTAAATATCTCTTTTGAATAAGCGCCAGGAAACAAATGTTTTACTATTAGTTGTTGGATGCTACAGTGTGAAATGTTTGAAGTGTTCGTGGTATGGAAAATAATAAACTAAGGAATCACAATTTTGCACTGTTGAGAGGTTTTGAAATATTTGCGGATATAACGTTCTGTCGGAAAAACAATAAAATGTTGTTTTTTTTTTAATTTATATTTATTTGGATTCTGCAATAGAGTTATAAGCTTGTTAGTCCATATAACATGTGACGACATATTACATATTATCATATTTCCTCTTTAAAATCGTCCTAAAAATCTAAGAATTTAAGAGCAAGGTATGTAAATTGTGTCCAAGTAATAATAAAAAATTGTTATTGCGTAAACGTTGGTAATGAGTAAGTAAAATGAAAGACCTGTTTCTTTAACGTTTTTGTAAGGCACGTTTGTGTAAGGGTGTTGTTTGAATTTTTATATGACTCTTGAGTGAGTCGTTATTCCCATCTCTAGTCCAGGCATGCCGCCAACTTCACCACCGAAACTCGAAACCCCTGTAAAATTTCATGACTGTCTAAAACTAAGCCCAAACTCTCAACAAAAAAAAATCCATTATTCATTTCAAAAAACAATAAGAAAAACTTATTTGCAATTAATAAACTTTGGATTTGCATTTTACGATCAATCGCATTAATATTGTGTCTGGTAAAAGGAGATATAAATAGATAGCAAATGTTAAGAAGCAACGGAAATAATTCCACTATAGGAAATGGGACGCCATTTAACAGTTATAACTAAAACGGAGGCACACCTTCCACCGCAGCACGATATTTGGTACAGCTTCCGTTAAATGCTCGTTATGTTTAGATCATTGCTAACCATTTCCCTTTTGCAGTTTCCGAGCAGTATCGCGTCGTTTGCCCTTCCGCGCACTTTTTCTTCCAGAGCATTTCTTTAAACTGTTTTGTAAAGAAACGGAGATGCCAACAAAAACGTGGCAAAATAATCTCGACGTCTTTTTTGAAAAACCTTCGAAAAACCAGTTCCGCTTTCCCACGCTTCACCTAGGCAACCGTTTGCGTACGGTGTGCGAGAACAGGCCAGCTTTACGCACTATGCCGCAATGGAATTTAACAAACACAAAAAGCACCCGGCTATAACATTCATTACAAATATCAACACAGACTCCGATTGAGTGTGTGTTTGTTTGGGAGAGGGAGAATATTAAGCTGGAAAAAACGCTGCACGATTGAGCTACCTTATTTTGTTTACAGATAAGGTAATCGCTAACAACACGCAGGATAGCTGTACTAGGCGAAGAATGGAAAACGGAAAAAAGGGGCAGGGAACATTTGTTTCTCCTTTGCTGCACTTTCCAACAAGGGCGAACGGGTTTCCGATTCGTGTTGGTACGCAGATCTGCCGTACGATGCTGTTAACTGGTTTGTTGTGTTCACCCATCTCGCCCGCCTGTTGACTTTTGTTTCATACATAAGCTCATTTTCTACTCACTTTTTTATGTAAAAAAAAAAACAAAAACAAGAAAGATCCGTCTGCCTGGTTTCATTTGCCAAAAACTTTCGCTTTGAAGCTGACGCTCATGTTTGCATGGCGTTTGTGTAAACGAGGTTCGTCATATTTGTCGTGGTTGGTTCTGGTTCGAGATTTTTCACCTGTGTGCTAACAAAAAAGGAAACAACCAGCTGGGATGTTTTCCCAAACATGCTGCTGATTGCGAGTTGATTTGGTGCTAGGGAAAGCACCATTTTGCACGGGTGACCAGCTCGCTCTCGGTTACGTGATAATGATCCGCTAGCAACCGATTCGTAACGGCAACCGATCGGTTGAAATGCCTCGCAATAGGTCGAGTTGTTTGACTTGGCCGTGGCGTACGTTTGATGCCGGTGCTGAAGTTATTACCCAGAATCACTAAATGTTTCCATTGCGCGGAACGATTCTTATCGTTGTTTGGAAACTTTCGCAAAGGTAAAGGTTAGATTGCTATTGGCCCTCTGCCTCGCATCGAGTAAGACGTTCGGGAAGTTGTTGTTTTTTTTTTTTGGCAGGGAAAATGATGTTTATCTGTGAAACACCAGGCGCCTCCATGAAGGAAAAGTTCCTTGCAAAGTTTCATCAAAATCAATGTTTTATTATGGCAATAGATAATCAAGGTGCTCAAGTATATAATTAAAGTTTGCTCTAGTTAATTGAATTATTATTTACAATCAGTTTGTGGTGCTGTTTTTATCAAAATTGTTTGCTTTTAGAAGAAATTATTATTGTTTACTTTAATAACATTAGTTTTCGAATATAATTGACTGAGAGTACTTAAATACTCATCAGACACTTTTTACGACATTGAATATTAAGTATCGTAAGAACGTTTTGAATAAAACAAAACCAAAAAACTGCAGACAATTTACAAAAAAAGCGACACCTTCAAGCAATTTTACAGCCAAACGAATGCTCTTTTTCCGAATCATTTTACCTATTTACCCCGCCGCTTTTCCCCGTATTGCTCTTGCATACAATTTACGTTTACCTTTTTTCCCCCCGACTCTCACCGCAAAAAGCGTATCGTAACCGGAAATGTTACCGTTTGCGTCCACCAGGCAGTTTGTGATCAGTATTCTTCGTTTTATTGTTATATTGCTCGCTGTCCGCTTTAAACATCCCTTCGCTCGTTCCGGTCTTTGCGGTTGATAAAAGTAGGCTTTGGAATGTGAAAAGTCAGGGCAACAAAAAAAAGAACATTTCCCAACAATTATAAGAAGTTCGCGAATGTTTTTGAACCCGCTTACAGGAAAAAATGTCCTGAGTATTTAGTGTGTGTTTTTTTTGTTGGGTTTGTTTTTACTATTCCGTTCAAAAGTCCGTTCGTTTGGTGTTGTGGTCATCAAAATGTTTTTTTTTTTTTTTGTTAACAAAAATCCTTTTTTTCTCTTTACAGTGTGAGAAGAAGCAGCAGCCGCATAATGCCCACCGTTGGAAGTAATAATTAGCGAAGAAAACTTCTCCATCCGCCAGACGTACGGCTTTGTTTGTGTCCTTTGTGGGTGGTCCCGACGAAAAAGGGATCCGCTCAAAAGCTCAACCACAACCCGGTACCTTCTGAGAAGCGAAGATGATAAGTTGGTGGTTTAATCGATCGGAGACGGAAGCGGTTACGGGCTCGTTTGCGACCGTGTTCTAGCGTTTTTTGGGGAAGACTTACAAATTGATTTGTTAAAGAGCCCTCCGATACAGGTCGAACGGTAGACCGGTTTGGAGAGCATTATAAGCCCATTGTAACCTTCATCGCGACAACCAGCCCACTAGAAATCCTCGAACAACTAGAAGCACGTAAGGAAAGTACCAGCACGGCACGATGGGAACCGAGCCGGGGACGACCAATTCCTCCGGTTCGGGTGGTTCCGGTTCACGTGGAGCCAAAAAGCGTGACTCGTGGCATACGGCTCCCGGCACCAACGGAACGTCCGGCGATGGTGGACGCGATGAACCGCCCGATTCCTCTGACACGGCAGGGTTGGCCGGTGCTGGCCCGAAGGAACCAGCCTCCAATGGAAATTCAGCTACGACCAAGACAACGCACCCGGCTGCCACGGAGACAGCACAGATTCTTCAAAGTGGCAAGGAGCGCAACCTTGTAGTGGCGTTAACGGGCGAACGGCGCCGTGAAACTTGGAGTCAAAAGGCGGAATTCTTGCTGGCCGTGATTGGATTTGCGGTGGATTTGGGCAATGTGTGGCGCTTTCCATACATCTGCTACCAGAACGGGGGCGGTGCATTTCTCATTCCGTACTGTATTATGCTGCTGTTTGGAGGATTACCACTGTTCTACATGGAGCTTGCCTTGGGACAGTTTCATCGGTGCGGTTGCCTCTCCATCTGGAAACGCATCTGCCCGGCGCTGAAAGGTAAGTAGAAGCTGTGCGTTTTCATTAAATTCTAATAAAATTGGACGCAATAAGGACAAGTTATTGTACATAATGAAGAAACCCTCTTTGGAAAGCAATTTTTACCGATTTACGATGGAAAATCAAATTTCTTTAAGATCTGAAGATATTTTGTTTCTTCTAGTGGCTAGCCACCCACCCTATTTTATTTTTTGTTATTGTTCAATTGATTAAATTTTATTGAGTAGTTTATTAACACGTTTCTTTTATTGGTTTTTAGCTGTTTAAAATTTCGTTGGTTTTATTTCTTTAACATTATTTTTCAATATCGAAAACAGCTCTATAGTTATGTTACACACTGTATCAAACGGGTGTAGAAACATTTGCCTTGAAGTATGCAATTTATGGGACAACAATGTCTTATTCTAATTTCTTTTGAACGTTGAATATTTGAGATTTAAAACACATTTTAAAAAACCACGTTTTAAATCGATTTTCATAATGAGTAAGAAATTGTTTTCTCAGAAAAAGGCATTCATTTCGAAGGAAAGTTTATCAAAATGGCATCCAAAGTTAATGATATTGCCATTTCACTAATTAACCCAATCGGATTGAGGGACTTTAGCATTTCAAGTTTCATAATTTGTCCACTCTTTCTCACGATCCTTCCGGGAAGCAGGTGTACAAATAATTCAGAATAAAAGATGCTTTATAAAAATTAGGTTTCTTGAGGACAATCTTTGTTTTGTCGGACAGGTTGTTTAGTATTTACCCTCTTTTATCAGAGCGGTTTGACTGTCCGTCGAGGAAGATATGACAGCATAGCAGGAATCGTACTCCCTGACATCGTACGTGACAATTCAACGTTCCAATGGATCGATCCATCGAACCTGGGCCTTACAGTTTCGCTTTTTTTTTGGTGTGTCAAAAGGGAAACGCGAGATTTAAGAAGATCGCTATCGGATATTATGCGAACAATCAAGCACCGTAGACAAATCAGGCAAGTTGGGTTGATTTGTTAAAAGGAAGTGAATAGAAACACCGTCGTCTACCGCACAAAACGAAGTAAATAGGCGAACATTAACACACGACGCATGTTCAGTGGCACGCAGACACAAATGCACGTGCCTACGGTATAATGGTTACAATTGCTCTTCCGTTTGCGCTAAGCGGATCGTAAAGCAGGAAGGAAGGCAGAATAGGAAACAAAAAAATGGAGCAAAATCAAGAAAATTTCCACCCGTCGTCACTAACCGCTCCCAACACACTCGACATACGGGAAATGCACGAGGATGAGAGTTATTCCACCATTTAGATGATTTCCCTCGCTTTGTCTGCGTCGAAGCTCTATCGAGATTTCGATTCTTCGATTGCATGCTGTACTTGCTTTGGGAATCTTTCTGGGGTGGGTGAAAACCAAAAGATTTCCACACAGCAATGCAGTTCATTGAGTAAGAATAAACGTGTTTTTTTTGTTATTTGGCTTTGTTGTAGATTATTGCACCTCTTTAGCATCGTCCTAATAAATCAACAAATCAATCGCACGTCGCCCATCAACCTTAGTACTCTACTCACTCCACATTCCGTTGAACATTTGCCGTAGGATGTGGGATTTACCTTAACCGCTTTGAGCAACCACAGCAACCACATATCCGTCGATAGGTACTTTTTTACATACGCTCTTCTATGCGGTCGAAGCTGCTTCAGAAGGATGATCCTCGGATAGCAAACGAA
Organism: Anopheles marshallii; assembly: GCF_943734725.1. Lineage (NCBI taxonomy): Eukaryota > Metazoa > Arthropoda > Insecta > Diptera > Culicidae > Anopheles > Anopheles marshallii. The sequence goes on along the minus strand of NC_071326.1, from coordinate 63,569,729 downwards.
AGCGCTAGCTATGATACCGGATTATGTCTGATTTACGCGAGGGTTTTTGAACAGAATATCGATCTAGCTGTAAGTAAATGTGAAAAATCACTTGTAAAGAGAAATGGTGTGAAATGTTCCATTTTTATGTTATGAGGCAGGCAAGACGTAACGATAAATGTATATGAAAAGCGAGGAATAAATATTATATGTTCCACAAAAAAGTATGTTTTCTTCTCTGCTCTCGCGATATACGCTCATTGACACGATTATTTGAATCTTTATCGATTAGTAAAGAGTTAGCAAGGCTAGTCTACAAAATATGGTAGATAGTTTTCTCCCATCCACGTTCTACGGTTCACTACAAGCACATACATATTTTTTGCTTAATCCGCCACCTGAACTTGCAAGATTTGATTTCCACACCGTAGGAAAACTGTGCACGGATGGTACTCACCATTTACAGCAAACGCAAGCATGGCAAACGTCAGTGAAGAAAATCGGCCCCGTGTACATTACACCGTCACGGCAGCCAGGCAATAAAACACGTCCATAAACATTCGCTGAAAGTAATTTGAAATGGTAAAAAAGCGAAACGAATATCGGTAGTAAACGCACGGTACAACAACTTGACAAGTGCTAACGATTATTGGTTCAGGTGTGTTTTTTTTTTGCTACTCCATCTTCTTCGCACGGTTGTTCGCGCGGTTGGTGGGTCTTAAACATGGTTCTTTTTTTTTAACCCTCGCTGCGAAACTCCAATGCAATGGTGGGTACGATTGGTGGAATTGGATTGGAAAGCTTAACAGCGGTGCTTCGAGATGTGAATTGTTTTAGCAGCAAACTTACTCTTTTTATCTATGTCGGGCATGCAACCTGTTGAGGGTGTTTCTTGTTTCTTGCGCAATAGGATTTTATTGCCGTGGTTAATAGTTGGGAAATTTAACGTTGGATTGGTTATCTCAAGGTATTGGGATAAATATGAAGAAGTTAAGAAACAGTGTTACTACGTGTGTGTTCACGATTATTGTAGCTATCGAGTCTAGGTGACAAGCGTATCAGTGGTTTGAGACATATCAAAGGCATAAAAATTGAAACAATGCAAACAATTTACGGGTTCTACAATGGCAGAAGAAGTTCATTTGATTATATATAACAGTTTTATGTGAACAAAATCAACAACGCTAAATCAATAACGCAAGAAAAAGCATTTCTCGTTGATATTGTAATAGAAATGATGGTATTCATTAATTTAGTAACTTGATTGGCTGTTACAAATACTTTGGTACTCTTGTCCTACTTTAGAATATGTCCGAACCCGTTTCCTGGTTATATATCTTAGTCTATCGTCTCCGCATGCCCCAATGTTCACTGTAAAGGGCCTATAGGTTGAGTTTCAGGAATGATGGTGCTGTTGTCCCATTGATGAAGCTGATCATTAAAGTGACTTTCCATTGTATTCCAACATATACAGAAATAAAAAAAAATGTTCCGCTATCTTAGGATAGTGCAGAGGTTATTTCTCCCACGATTGTACTGGTATTGGAACATTGAAAGTTTGATAGAGATACAACAGCATCATATTTATTCAGCGAAGAAATTATATCCCATAGGTAAGAACCTATAACCTGGGCGGCCTGATGGCATGATTGTAGCGGTGCCGGTCTTCACACGAACGGACCGGACCAAAATCCCATCCGGACCAATCCCCCGTACGCAGGACTGACTATCCAGCCATGGGTAAATAAAGTCACAGAAAGCTAGCAATGGCGATAAAATAAATATAAAAAAAGATAAGACAAGATAAATATAAAATAAAGAAATGGCGATGAAGCCGCTAAAGAAGAAGAAGAAGAACCCATAAGTTCATAACCATGCAATGGCCTAGAACGACAGTCCACCTCGAATTGGGATAGTTTGAAATGACTTCAAAGGTACGATCATCAATAAATAAATCGGTAAGCTTCTTAACATTTGAGCTACCAAGCATTATAAGCGTTTTTCATTGATGTTTACTTAACATTAGAACTACCAGGTCTGGCATTGTGACTGGTACGCTTTATCTTCATCACTATATTTTTTGGAGTAAAACAATTCTACCATAGTTGAGGTATGACTTTTACATGACTTTTCTGTAGTACGAACTCATAAATTTATTAATACATAATCCAGGCCTCCAAGATTGTTTCTAAAGTGACCATCAATAAAAAAAACGCTTAAAATGCTTGCAATTTTTAATTTTGGATGTACTTTGGAGCAGAAATTGCTTGATTCTATTTTTTTTCTATGAGTGTTATCTATTCACCTACTTACCTTCATTTAAACTCCAGAACCATAGAGACTCATACATAGTCTATTATAATCTTGGACCATAACGAACATCTTGATAGATAGTGAACGAAAGAAAGGTGAATTGGTTTTTGTCTTCTGCTTACATGATTCAATTTACTCCTTCTTGGTCATGTGTCATATTCTAGAGATTGACACCTACCTTGGACTATGTTTGGCTTTGTTCTATGACTGTGTTTCGGACGTGTGGTATTAGTTGAAGGATCCTGTGGAGATACTTTAATAGTCTCGATTGTAAGGCTCGTGGTTTTGTAATTAAGCAGTGAATATTCTTAACTTAATTAATATTAATATTGTTGTACCACGACGTTTATGAATCTCGAACACAATTTGAATAACTTATTCTGCTTCTTCGTTTGTTGAGATTTTTCACGATACGGCACAGTAATCCAGCTTCCTAGGCCTGCCTGCGTTAATTTGACTGACTGATTCGATTTGAATTGTGACTTTGCTTACACAAATACTTTCAAATATGTATACCGCCAACTTTGGCCATATGTCCCACAAATCGAATAACAAAATTTGCATACCCTAAATAGCACGATGCAGCGAATTTCTCCAGCAGACATGAGATTTTTGTAATATTACATTTTATTTAATTATACCATGGTAAATTGCAGAACGCAATGCAGTGTTTTGTTGAAATTTGAACTATTTTAATAGTAGGTATGTATACTACTTGAAAATCGTACCGTTGTTTATGCATTAAACTGCAGAGAATACACCTTGATTATTGTGGTTTGCTGGTTATATCTTGAATATTTTGTTTTCTAAATTAAACTTTGATGGCAATTTTCCTGCACAAACCACGAAGCAAGTTCAAGTGCAGACAAACTTTGCACTACCGTTGCCCCAGTAATCAGTAACCCATGTCTTACTGCACGATCCTATCCCGCGGAAGTCCATATAGCCTAGACGTAGCCTTAAAAATGGATAATAATTTGAAATTGTTTTTGAATAGACAATTTAGCATCCATTTATACTTCGAGCCGGAGCCCAACAAGCCCACTGCCGAGTCGTGCTACATCTTCGGACGCAACTCGTAACAGTCTCCCGTGCGCCTGTTCCTGTTACCGGTGGTAAGGTATTGATTGCGGAGATTGAGAGTTGGCAGGAATTAGATTAAATTTTGCCACCCTTTCATGCGTTCCATGCGCTTCTGGGCCGGATGTGTGAAATTTAGACATCCTCCCGGGTTGATGAGCAGCTACTCGAAAATCAACGTCCGATGACGAGTGCTTCTTAGACGGGCGCACAATCGAGTTCTTGTCTGGCGTACGGTAAAGGGAAGATATTCGTCATGCTACTCGACCTAAAAAAGTTCTAACCGTTCGAAATAAGCTCATAGCTCGTATGAAGGATACAGCTTGATGTGTTAAAAATTAATTTCAAACATCTTTAAGATGATAAAAAACGTGGAAAGCATGTCCACTACGAAGGAAGCATTTCGCTAAGGATTGCCATTGAGAGTAGCGAGACAACAAGTGACAATTTGCTCGTTTACAGAAATCAGTGTCTATCCTAAAAGTGCCCCTATGACGGTGCACAAAAACGATGTTGGTAACGAACGGCTCTAGCGATAACGTCACAAACAATGCCTATTTTATCGACTTCGGCAGGGCGTACAAGGCGTGCTTGCCAGTGTGTTCGGCTCAGTCCATGTCCACGAAGACGATGATGGTTGAGCTTTCGCGTGGAGAAATTGTTGGATTTCAACTGTTGGATCAGACTTTCATAAATTATGAACTTACACACCGGGAATGACAAAACGGGGTTGAGAATGGATATGGCTAATGTTCATGCGGGTTGTGAGTTTGCAAATTAATTTCCACCACGGTCACCGACTTCCGGGCGAAAAATACTGGAGCTGCAAAAGGTTTAGTATTACTTTCAGCGAGGGTGTGTCCGTGAATTAGTATGAGTGTATGAGATTTTTTTTTATGTTTGTTTCTACACTTCCCAAGTTGTCCTTCGTCATCCAGCTTAAAGTGGGACGTTTCTTTTGCGAGTTGTTACGAGCAATTAATTCACCCATAAGCCTCGGAGCTCTAAAGGAAGCTAGAAAGTTGGCCCATAAAAAAAAAACCCGTGTCTTTGCTCGGTTCTGATTAATTGTCAGAGACTAGTATTGATCGAATGAGGGAAGAGCGTAGAATCATCATTTGGATAGTACCATTCCGGTCTCAAGAGGACCGGCCCTGTGCGCAAGTGGCCGGTCAGTCCATTTTGTGATTACCATCGACTACATAAACAATAACAGAAGCTTTCCATTCCGCTCCATTAACATTTTGTCAACTAAAGACACATCGGAAGGCGCACAATGTGAGACGATGACTTTGATTTTGTGCCTAGTATTCCACTGCAGGTCTTCGGCCATGGCGGTAGGCTCGTCTTGAACAATCGAACTAAAAGAACCATGACCGGGTAACTTGTTGAATCGTTGCATTTCGATTCGGATGTGCCCCCAGTGGGAACCCATTGTGGCAACCGACGGACAAGCAACAAGTGCCTAACCACTGGTTGTAAACCGCCAGCCGTAGTAGAATAACCGTACCGTACGGGAAAATCCCACTCGGGCTAAAAACTCCGTGGTTTAGAAAGGCGGTAAATGTCAAAAGATACAGTGTGAAATGGAATCAAGCCGTAGAAGGAGCAGGGACAGAAACTTTGCGCCACCCGAAGGGGTTTACTTTGCCCTAGAAAGAAGGACGGAACGACACTCGAAAAGTACGTAAGTGTTTACCGTTGACTAAGAACACTATACGGCGAACTAGAACATGCCCGAACCGCAAACGAAATGTGGGGAGGAATCGTGCATTGAGTTGTAAGAATGAAATAGATAAAGCGTGTGCTTGTGCGGATTGGTGAGGAGAATTAAATCCATTGTGCACACTCGTAAATACTGTTCCGGACAATACGGGGCACATTCTGACCTGGGAATCGGGAAAAAAAACCCCATCCGGATTTAATTTTGTGTTTTCGTACCTTCTTGTTTGCGGTGAGCGAAGTAAGTTCGTGGGTTAGTGACGTTTTCGATGGTACTCCGTAACCGGATGGCACGATAAGCCGAAATGAGTTTCACTAGGCCCGATATGTGTTAGACCTGCCTTTTATATGGGACTTTAAATTATTGGCTTTAAACTGGAAAAGCCTTTTATCACAATTTAACAAATTATTTTCGTTCATTGATGACAATTGCGTAAGCGTTTATTGAGATAGACATCGTTTATTTATCGCTTTTAAAGCTGTTTCGGACCTACGATTAGTTGTACATAATTTTATGTGTCAGGAAATTGTCGCGCGTTTTGGCTTCAAAAAAATGGACAGAATGGATATCCAGACCAAATTGTGACTGTAATGACCCAAATCCGAATTGTGGTGTACGGATGAACATAAAATCAGTGCTACCGTATCCGTATCGGTGTTTCTGATTGGGAAATAATTCGTCTCCGTAAATGACTCCTCAGGGTGCACATGATTCAGTTCCTGTACGCCCTGTTTGCCTCCCGGCTAGGTCAACACGGCCTTGCGGGTAACCGACTTTAATGGCACGGTAACACGTTTTCGTCGGTTCCGAAGCCCGGTCTCCGGTTGTCCAACGTACATGTTCACTTACCGGCGAGGGTGTACAATAAATCGGACGGACGCTCACCATCGTAAATCACCTGCCACCGATGCTATCCGATTTTATGCGTCACTGACCAATAACTCAATCGGATGTAGTAATATATTTTAAAATATCATCCCTTTGCCGTTGGGATGCAAGTTTACGATTCTGTTGGATCAGTCCTTACCTTCCGTGTTTGTGCCACACTTAATCGAAGGATTCGTTTTCCCCTTTCCGCCAAACAGGTGTCGGATACGCTATCTGCCTGATCGATATCTACATGGGCATGTACTACAACACCATCATCGGTTGGGCCGTGTACTATTTGTTCGCCTCGTTCAGCTCCGAACTGCCCTGGACCAAGTGTGGCAATCCGTGGAACACGGAAAACTGTTCACCGGTCACTGGACGGGTCAATGCAACGATCGTCTCCACTACCACGGCCGTACCGACGATGACGACTACGCTCATGTCATCAATGACCACGAATGCAGCGTCGGCCGGTGTGACACTGGTTGCGTCTGCACTGGGCAACTCGACAATGGCCACCACACATCCCAACTACTATCAGCATGAGCAACACCTGCTGTCCAGCACACTGCCAACGATGCTGTCGAATCTGACCACCAGCACCATGGCGACAGTGGCAGGCGTTGTCAGCAATGGGCCAGCCCTGTCCAGTCCGGCGAGGGAATTTTTCGAGTAAGTAACTACCGAACAATAGAGCAATGTTTACGATTGGAAAAGCCATTAAAGGCATGTTAGAAATGCACACCGTGCCTGCCATATGAGTACTAAAACTAGGGAAAAAAATAAATTTCTTGCTTTGAGATTGATGCGACATCTGCCTCATTGTTTCTTGTGCTACGGGAACGAATTCGATAATGACGATATGAAAAAATGTAGCCACATTATCATCATCCGACACTTTTCCCCTACAGACGGCAGGTATTGGAGCAGTACAAATCGAACGGACTGGACTTTATGGGGCCGGTCAAACCGTCGCTCGCTCTGTGTGTCTTCGGTGTGTTCGTGCTGGTATACTTCTCGCTCTGGAAAGGGGTTCGTAGTGCCGGGAAGGTGGTATGGGTGACGGCACTCGCACCGTACGTCGTGCTGCTCATTCTGTTGGCCCGTGGTGTAACACTACCCGGTGCCGCCGAGGGTATTCGCTACTATCTAACGCCACAGTGGGATAAGCTCAATAATTCTCGTGTAAGTACACTCCCGTAGTACAATGCTCTCTTGCAGCAAGGTGCTTCTTTTCAAATCTTACACCAATTTGCAGGTATGGATCGATGCGGCCTCACAAATCTTCTTCTCCCTTGGACCTGGTTTCGGTACACTGTTGGCCCTCTCGAGCTACAACAAGTTTAACAACAACTGCTATCGAGACGCGCTGCTGACGAGTAGCATCAACTGTCTCACCAGCTTTCTGGCTGGGTTCGTTATATTTTCCGTGCTCGGATATATGGCACAGGTGCAGAACAAATCGATCGAGGAGGTTGGCCTGGAGGGCCCGGGCTTGGTGTTTATCGTCTATCCGGAAGCGATCGCCATGATGAAGGGTTCGGTGTTTTGGTCGATCATCTTCTTCCTGATGCTGATCACGCTCGGCCTAGACTCGACGTTCGGCGGACTGGAGGCGATGATTACCGCACTTTGCGATGAATACCCACGCACGATCGGACGTCGTCGAGAGCTGTTTGTGTTGATCTTGCTTGGACTGATCTACATCTGCGCGCTTCCCACTATGACATACGTGAGTATATCTTCTATGTAGTGTTGGACAAAATTCATTTTTTTTCTGGAGTTGGAATATTCCTGCGTACGGAGGATTGGATTGGATGAGGTTTGATTCCGATGTTGACTCTGATATTAAGTGAAGCGGAACTCCGGAGTAATTTGGTGTCGCATCCGTAATTGATACCGATTTTTCGGCTTCATGGTAGAAGTGGAGTCTTGAATCTTTTTCGGATTTCTCTTCTAACCACTAAACAAGTTCGACTCAGCACCGAGAGCCTGATTTCGGCATATTTATTTAGCAACAATCGATAAACAAATTGATTTTTGTTGTTTATGTGGTGTTATGTTTACGTCGATGTTGTTATGTCGAGTCCGTTCTTAACTGGACAGGACCAGACCAAAATCTCATTTAGACCTATCCTCTGAAGCAAGGGCTGAATTTCCGGCTATCTGTTAAATTAAGTCTAGTGAACCAGCAATGGCAGGCCTTAGACCCTTTGGAGGTTGTTGTGTCGATAAAGAAGTAGATAATATTAAATATGTAATTTCGGGTTCAGCTATTTCCACCGTTTAAGTCTCCTCTCCTTGAAGAGACAGCTACTTCATTCCCGCAATCAACTGTTCTAACAATTCGAATTCGTCTCAACTCCATCCAAATCACTGAACCTTCAATTAATTACCGTTTTACACAGTTCCGATGGTCAAATGGTCATGTACATATACAGAGTTAATAAACAGAATCAAGCAAGGGAAATAATTGCATTTGTAGTCGTATCACAGTTCAAGGCGGAAAAATCAAGAAGATGGCCAAAAATGGGCCTTTGCGGTGTACATCAAAAGCCGATTGCGAGCAGTTGAGTTAGAAATAACAAGTACGAAACCTTTCAATCGTTTCATGAAACATCGAGAAGATAAAAGTGATAGACTTTATAAAGAAAGGAGGAGTTTTCACTCAAGTTCAATTGAACGTGCAGCATCGATGGTGGAAGAAAAGCTTCGCGAAGGACTCCACAAAGCGCAGGATGCCACCGAGTCTATGGTGTAAGTGGGATGGGTTGGCATTGATGGAAGGATCTGTTCGTTTTCCCGCAGGTTGTTGCACAGATAATGACCCGATGGTGGAAGAAAACGAAAAGACAAATAAAAGTCAATTTGATGGCCCGGTTGTACCATTCTAACAGTTTTGCTGGCCTAGATTCCTAGAACTGTTTCAATCGCGAATGGTATATGGTGGACGGTATAGGAAGTGCCGGGCTATGGCCATGGAAAACACTCTATCGGTATGGGCCGGCATTCTCACAACATTTGAATTGATAAGTAAACCTGCTCTTCCGCAACAGGCCATTTGCACACAGCACAACCAATGGTCGGCAAGTGATAAATAATGTTCCGGAGTTAATTCAATCACTTACGATACGTGCCGACAGCATCGTGAAGGGAGGAAGCATCCACCGGTGGGGGGAGATGGACATGTTTTTATGCATGAGCCAATGGAGAACCGTTTAAACCGTCCTCTTGCGGTAAGGTATCGCTTGTGTTGGATGGACACGATTTATCTCGGAACAGTTTCTTCTCGCGCCTCTCGTGCACCTTCGCTGGTAGCTGTGTGTCCTAGATGCAAGCGTCAAAGCGTACGGAAGGATAACCTTTTCCATGTCATTGCACTAGATATGTATCTGTCCGGTATGTTGGTATGTCGGTTGGCTACATTTAATCCCGACAATTCGCTAAATGTGCGAGCACAGCAACGCATTGTACGAGTTAGAAACACAATTTATGATTCTTTGAATGCTTCGAGTAATCTTAGACCAATCATTGTTTATAATGTTATTAAACATGTAATTTTGCAAAGACTTTAATTAATTTTTCGATTCATTTTTCAGGGTGGCGTGTACTTGGTAAACTTTTTGAACGTGTACGGGCCCGGACTGGCGATACTGTTCGTAGTGTTTGTGGAAGCGGCCGGCGTGTTTTGGTTCTACGGTGTGGAGAACTTTTCCGCCGACATCGAGCAGATGTTGGGCAAGAAACCGTCACTGTTTTGGCGCATCTGCTGGAAGTACATCAGTCCAACATTTTTGTTCGTAAGTGTTTATTGTTCGCCTTTGCTTTTCTTACGTTTTATTATAATGGAAATACTTTCGGTTACAGTGCATATTGATATTTTCGCTGCTCGGGTACGAGGAAATGCTTGGCGAGGAGTATGAATATCCCGAGTGGAGTGTGGCTGCTGGTTGGGCATTAACGCTGTCATCGGTCCTGTGCATCCCAACGTATGTGATTTATAAATTTTTGAAAAGTCCGGGCAACTGTGAAGATGTAAGTATAAGTATAATGTGTAAGGTGTAGGTACTAAACTGATTCAAAGGTGTACCTTAATACCCCGACAATTGTTACTAAGTAGTAAAAAATGTGGTAGAGTAGCATAATAATGTAGTAATAGGCAGGACTTATTTAGGTGATATTTTATATATATTAGGCTTGAATCTATGATATCATAATCTTGGGGTATGAAGTTAACTAATCGTAAAAATAAATAATAGTATTGTTTATTTCTTAAACGAGAGCGACTGGCTTTCGTGGCAAGCTTCATCCGTATATACACCACATGTTTAATAACTAAATTTTCCGCTTAGTACCAAAGTTCGAGTAGCCAATATCTGATTATGTTGCATCAATTTCTCATGTTCTTGTAGCGCTTGAGACGCACGTTCAAACCAGAACCGTTGATACCGACCGCTATTCCCGGCCAGCTGTATACGGGCACCGCCGTCTGACATGATTGCGCGGAAGAAAGCTGTATGCGGCGCGGTATCTTCGTGCGCCTCGATTCACCAACGAACTCCTGCTGTTCCCCAAACGTCACCATTACCGTCGCTAACCATGATCGTCGTTGTCGTAGTAGTAGAAGTAGTAGCGCTCACCGTTGTAATCGCGAACGTAGCAAAGGCTGTAGAAGAAGCATCAGCAACTGTAGTAGTAACAGCAGTTGCACTAGCAACAGCAACAACAGTAGCGGTAGCAATCACGTTGGTAGCAATAGATGTACTCTTGGTAGGAAAGGACGATGCGCCTGTGTTCCTGATGCCATTGGTCAATATGATAGTTTTCGCGTGCGTGGAGATGAAACCGGCTCCATCTGTGGGGCGATCCCTGTTGCGTCGGCCGTGCTGCTGCTGGAGGATACGCGTACAACCCCTACGGGTTGCTATCCTTTTGGCCTGAAACTATCGCAGGCCATTCCGTGCTATGCCGCGACGAACACGTTTCGAGGAAAGTTGACATTTCCGTTGGCCACCGAATGGTTGGTGTAGATCTGGTTCAGTTCTGTGAGGAATCACGTCAAAGCATGCGAAAGAAGTTAGCAGCCATCCGTAGCTACAGCCATCTCCGGATGTATAGTGCTGCATTCTTTCTTGCGCTAATAACCACTGATTGAAACCTGTAAAAGATCTACTTTCATCCATTCGGTAGGTAGATAGTAAACTGGAAGGAATTGTGCTTGTGTAGGGTTAAAAACTATAGAGCTTGATGTAAGATTTATTTTTACTCAGGATTTCTACTATCAGTTCGTTCCTTTCCATGACTTGTTGTAAAACAAAACAAAAATACATTACTGTCGAAAAGAATTCGAGTTGCTTTGACACATTAAGTGGATCGCAAAGAGAACGCACAGTGACAGGAAGATCGTTAGGTACTTCGATTTGTTTGAAATAGATCCTAATGCCAGGTAGAAATCCTCTTACACTTTAAAAACGTACAAGAAGAATCATGTACGGCTACCGGACATAGTGCAAGTTGTTAGACGCTTTTATAAAGTTTTACATATTTCTAGCGATCGATGCATTTAATAGACTAATTGGAAGGAAGTATTTAAACGGATATTTATATCTACATATACTAGAATTTATATACAGTGTTAGCTATATTATACCATGTGCAGAGTAAACACAGAATGTTGCTGGATGTTGCATAGTAGAACTATTTTTATGGAATCTAACCGTAGGCTAATGGATATGCTAGGTATGTATTACCTGATGGGAGCCAAAAACCATCACGAGCAACGACCACAAATCCCGTACCAACCTGTACAACGCATCCTCAAGGTACGATCTTGAGGTATTATTATCATCGATGACGAATCATCGAATATGTTCGACACCGTACGCCATACGTTGAAAAACTGTTTTAACACATCCTTTTCTAGCCTTTCTGCTGCGCCTGTGAAAGTAGTGTGTTTAATTCTCTAAATCTCACAACCAAAATGGAGGATATTGAATAAAAAAAAACTCAAAACAGCTGTTACTGGTAGGACAATAGAAATCGAGCAGCAATACAGCCATTTGCTGTTCGGTTTATTTGAAGTAGCTCTGGGACGTGAATTCGTCGCCTCGAATGGCGTGTACAGTGTGAATGGCGAGTTGGGCATTTTGTTTCAAGATTTGTTAGACATTTGTTGACAAATGTAAAATAACGAAAAGACGTTATGCAAATCTCGTATTTTGAACAGAACATAGCAACATGGACAATAAAGTTCTTTGATGTTTTATTTGCTTTCATAAGTTAAACGAAAAGAACGTGTGGTTTCAATAAAGAAATAATACATCCGAATAATTGTTAAATGTGTAAAAAAAGATTCCTCTGATTATTTGCAACCTCCAGCACAGAATTCGTAGTCACAAGACGTACATGTTCACGTTTTTACAATATAAATTTCAGGTTGCAATAAAGCTAGTAATGCACAGTGCGCAGTTTCGAACAAATTTCAAAACAAATTATTTTGTGAAAAAAATCAATTTTTTATTTGGGTGAATATTAAGTTTTGTAAATAAGACCAAACCGTTCTAACAAAAAAGTTAGCTCACACCTACCTATCAATCCACCAGGAGACGTTAAAAAAAGGGATTTAGAATGTTTTTTTTTTTGCTATTTTCCTGCTGTTAATAATAACCTTTTTAATTTTAAGGTGTTCTTGTTTTTTTTTATTTCAATGCTTTTAATGATTTATTGAATTGAATATAATTTACTTTTTTATCCATTTTTAGGGGTGTAATTTTTTTAACTGAAATTTTGAATCTGTGGAGCGAGACTGCATGTAGCTTTGAAAAGGTCTCTTATCTGCCGTTACCCACAGGTTGATGTAGAGGTGGTGGAGGTGCCTGGTCTTTCAACTCAGGTATTGTATCGAAGTTACTTGATCGTCTGGAAATGTTCACTGGTATTCTGGGTCAACTGTATTTATTGGGTGTAGACTGTTATTACCAAATATATTGATAGCACTTGCAAAACATACATCTAGTATATCCCGCAGAATTTGTTTCGATATATACCCATAAGCAACATATAGTTTTAACAGCCTCTGGAAAGTTAGACTCTTTTTAGGCTTATTAGGCCTTTTAAACGTCGAAATTGAACTAATGAAATGATCCGGTAACTAAAGAGCGTTCATGATAAGGCACTTGAAGTTACAAATTTTTAATCATTTTTTTGTTTTGAATGCTCACGTCTATCTCTTTTGTAATTTGTGGCTACTTTCAGCAGGTTCTTCTCCCAACGCCCCAATTGGTGCTGGTACGTTTATGAAAAATTAATCAGTATGGGCAAAAACTTTGTGATCACTTGAGAGCATAATTTATCAACTGATTTAAATAGAAATAGTATGTGCCTATGCAAAATCTGCTAGTAACAATAGGATTACGAGGATTGCTAGCACCCTTCTACTTGTATTACCCTTCTACTTGTAATACCCATTGTGCTACCATTGGCCTTGGTTCATCTCCATTCCAAACCAAACCAATCGTTTACGAATCTAATACAACGATTTGTTATGTTTTGTAACGTTCCATCAGTTGAAACCATGTCTATAAGAAATAAGAAATAAACACTCTAAATTCATTCATTCAGCATTCAGCGGTACAACGGAGAAACTCCATAGTGCAACATTTTCAGGATTAGCACAAGATTCATTTTGCTACTTCATTCCAGTTATTTATCTGGTTTGGTTTACTTCCACATGTACAACATGTTTGAAAAACGCTATATCGAATCAATTTCTTATGGGGACGCCCAGTACGTTAAGTACCTTATGTACCTCGTTCACAAACTTTCGCACAATTTTTTTTCATAACATGAAAATATGAATATTACACTATTATGTATTCAAGTCGAAGTTTCAAATTGTGTCACTTTTCATTAGCAAATATATACAAATATATCCAATATTTTAAGCTAAAACAGCAATTATAAATATACTTTTTCAAACGCAAAAAATCATTTAAATCTGTACATAGTTTAGAGAGATACGTTTTTATACAATACGTCCAGATAACGATGTACCAGCTGCTTTGGTTCCGTCCGCTACTTTCTATCTGCAAAGCACGCGACGAATTTCCGCATAACCGTATTTCTATTTATTTTATCAGACACATCTGGGTAATCATTTGAACTGTAGTTAGAATGTATGGCCACTATATAGCACTGCGATGGTGAAACCTCCAATAGTGGGTGATTTACTGCCTCCGATTAATGTTATCGGAATCAGTAAAAAGGTAGGAGTATTAGTATATTTACAAGAATATCAAAATCACACTATCAGTAACCCTCGATGGATCGTTACGATTTTTGTACATCTGCGGTCATGGCATGAGTAAGGGTAATAATACTAGCTCCACATTTGAATCCACCATCTAACCACAGACTCAACGGATGTTAGTCGGCGATATTCACTACGACTTCTGCGTCACAGAACACTTTCCGTTCTGATATCTCCTGCCTGAACTGCATTGTTATGGAACTGTCCCAAAACCACTAAACCGATCACTGACTTCATCAAACAGGGAACGCGCGAACAAGATAGGAAAACAGCGTAAGAAAAAAAACGTTTCACTAGTTTAATGAAATATAGTGCAATCTTTGATGCGTTCGACTACAAATACTCGTTTAGATCTCTATAAAAAATATGGTACAAGAAGATGAATTTTGACCGATAAATAGTGCATATCGTTATATCAATATTTTCACCTAACGTACAGAAATCAATTTCACAACAATTACTAACAAGCATTAATGTGGACTACGCTCACGTCTGTTTCTGTATGAACCACTTTGACAATATCATAACATGTTTTATTCAAAGCATTAAACTTTAAGCACGCTTGCGAGAATTGAATTAATATCATTTAACACACACAGGCAACTAAACTATAACACAAGTTTGAGGGTGTTATAGTCACAAAAGGGTTTATAAAGGTAGTATTGTAGTTGCGATCTGCACTTTGGTACATTATCTGCCAACTACTATGACATATAATCGTTAAACAATTATAAAATCAGTTTGTGTTTTGAAGGAAGAAACGAGTAAACATGGTAGAATTATTTGCTATCCAGCTCAAACTCCAAGAACTATCTAAACTTAATGCTTATCCACCTCTACTACCTCTAAGCGGGACTTCTAAACTGCTCAAGGTCCATTATTTATCAATTCATTTTAATTATTTTTTGTTTATGTACTATTTATTCGTTTCTATCTTTATTTTAAAAAAATACAAGCGTGTGCAAGACCACGCATAATGCATTTGTTGCAGGACACAAAGATCGCGTCAAGCAACCACGTTTTATCTAATCCGAAACCGAATAGTTTTTTTTTAAACAATTCTCTTCATTCACTATTTATCTTTCTTTTAACAAGAGGGCGTTAAAAAATATCTATACTTGTCCATGGTCTAGATCGAAAAGCTAGCTTTTTCTCCTAGTGCTCGCACACGATCTAGTTCTTTTAGCACGCGATCGTGATGATCGTTTATTCTTCGTTATTTCCGTCCCTCTCTTGACGCGAGCACTACCTATCGCTACTCTATCACACCGCTTGTGTGCGTTCAAACGAACCGATGTTCGCAACAGCATTAGCTCTACAATTTTCCAATAACTGTATGATGTTTACGTTTATGTATGTATCATAATTTGGTGACTGCTATTGCCAATGTCTAGTTGAATTTATTTTTATTTTTTTAAATTCGAGATATATGATTATCATATTACGCAAAGTATTATAATTTCTGGAAATCAAGAAAAGGAAGACAATTTTTGAATCAATAAATTAAGCAAAATGTATTACTGCATTGTGACACCATCCGTCTCGTTCCCGGAGCATACGCATTCAGGTTACGGGCTATTTGCCCTTCGCGTCTCGTTTTAGCTTCTCTTCATAACCAACGAAGAAATTCTGATCTAACTATTCTCAGGTAATAATCCAAACACACAAACCAAATCAAATTTTAATGGAATTTTCATCAGCACAGGTAAGCAAAGATGAAGCGCCATCATTGCAGAATTTTACACACGTGCAAAATTAAAGCTTAATAAAACCGTTGGTCACGCACACTTTCATATTTATCAATTCATCGAATGTGTTTCGAACATTTTTTTTGTGCATTTTTAGACCAGTTGGCAATTGCGGAATACCTTAGCCGTAATAACCTCGACTCGATGACAGCTGATTTTGGCGCAAAATAGCTTGTTTATCATCTCTTTGCATCGTCTAGTGAAAGCAAACCAGCAGTTCAGTTTGGTTATTACGAATAATTTGTATTGCCGTTTCAGACATCAAATCAATCACCGCGTCATGGAATTAGAATTTAACAGTACGTCATGGTCACCAGAGCATTTCATTGCTCACGAAACAACGTGTCTCAAGCAATTATCGGCAGATACGGTGTGGTCCTCGATTCCTCTGCTCAACTGTACTGAGCTCGCTCATCTGCCGGACGGTTGTTTGGTACGATTTCGTGGCATGCTGCAGGACATGCAGGACCCAGAGTGTTACCTCGAGCAGTATACAGTCCGTGCCAAATCGGATGGTTCTGTCGTGCGACAGCAGAATGGCAAATATCGTGACATTTTGCTGTACAATGCTGCATCCGAAGTGGTGGATACTGGCTGTAACGGGGATAACAAATTCGGAGAGCGTAGATCACTGTTTGTTATCACTATTCCCGGTCAGAATCCGTGGGCTGAAGTGTGTGAAAAGGAACAGAAAGGAAGCCTTCCTCTTAAATTCTCCGAGGCGCAGAATGGATGTGATGGGAACGTTATTCGACCTACCGTTAAACGTACCCTTGATGATGAGGATATGGAAGTAGACGGAATAACAACAGCACCGAAACGTTCTTCAGCAGACACCACTCCTACGACGAGTGTAAACGGTGCAAAAAAGATGGCCACCAACGATGCATCAGCAACTGCAGCCGCACCCAGCGGAGCTGTGTTATCTGCTGACTATCTGCTCAACTCACCAATTGCCGATCGACCGGGAAAAGCTTGCCTGGTCAAGCTGTACAGTAACTATGACGATTGGACGCTTAACACTGTGATCGAGGTGGTTGGTTTCCTTTCCGTCGATCCCGCTCTAGACGGTAGCGGAGATAGTACCGGGATGGATGAGTTTGATGACGATGTATCCGAGCATCAGGCAACTCATCCACCACCATCGCTAATACCGCGGTTACACGCGATTAGCGTACGGAAACTTTCTCACGCGAATCCACTCTTGCTGGAGCAGGCTGAGCAAGCAGAAGTGGGAGACGGCCAGGACGTAGCTAACGAGACGACATACAAAGATCTACACAACCTTTTCACACAGTTTCTGTTCGGAGACGGGATCGCAGCCGAGTATCTTTTGTGTCATCTCGTGTCGTCGGTGTATATACGGGATGAGGTAGAAAGCAGGGGACAATTCTGTTTGAATATCAGTAATATTCCGGCAGAAGTTTTACCCGATTATACGCGTTCGTTGTATGATCTTCTGGAGCTACTACTTCCTGCCAGTCATTATCTGCCGATGACGCTTGAGAACATGAACACGGCGCAATTTGTGCCTAAGTAAGAAAGATTTTCTATCATTTGCTAAAAGATGGATAACATATGTCAAGCCCATTATTCCTATTCTTTGCTTCTATTCCATTGTAGAAAAGATTACGCAACGAACAAACTCACGAGCGGTCTGTTACAACTAGCTCCCCATACTCATCTGGTGCTGGACGAAACTCGTCTGCAAACGGGCAAGCTCGAATCAGCCGGTGTCGAAGCTGTAAAGCACGTTGCACACCTTATCAAGAACCAACGGTTGAAGTACAATTTTCAATTTTATCAGCTTGATTTCAATGCCGACGTACCGGTGTTGGTTCTTAGCGAAGGAAAAAGTATGCTGCCGGTAAGTTGCGTGAATTTACAGCCATTCAAATCCTCACCCATCTTACACATGGTTCCATCGGTTATCCCATCTTCAGAGCAATTGCTATCTACCCATCGTTCCCGATTTGGATGCGATCAAATTGATTGAAGAAACAATGAAAGCTGGCCGGCACTACATCACACCTAAGCTGAATGCGATGCGCCGATTCTTAACCACAGCCCGCGTGCGTGAGTTCGAGATGAAATCGCTCGATCCTATCATCGTGCAAGATGATTTTGTGCGAATGCGCACGGAAAACAGTGCGGTCACGATGGACGATCTGCATGCACTGTTCGTGCTGGCACGATTGCTCGGATTGAGTCGTGGCCGTAAATCATTGCAGCGAGAAGACTGGGAACGGGCGAAAGTGTTAGAGAACGAGCGTCGCAATCGGGTCGAACTGTTTAGCAGAACAAAAACCGAACCTTAAATATTTTAGTCTAACTTATTTTTTGCTGTGTGCTTGATTTGAAGTTATCTTATAATTTTTTGTTTTTTTAACCTTTATGTATATGTCCTGCGCTGGAGAATTATTGTAATACAAACTAAAACGAGAGAGGATTTTTTTATAAAACTGTGAAAGAAATTAGAATATCACTAGACAAATTCAATTCATTCACTTTTGGTTAGGATTGTAACAGTTACGTTACAAACTTTTTAAAATGCGTTGCTACGCACGATATGATGCAATGCAGGGGATTTGATCATTTTTTCTGAATGCGTTTGGCTGAAACAATAGCAGAGACGATAAAGTACCAAACATCTATCTGTTTAAAAATGCCACCACCAACAAAAACGGCAATAGCTAAAACGTAGTAACTGCCCTGTCTATTACAAGAAATTATTGCACGTTGCAATAAATACGTGGAGATCGACGGATTCTGCCTTGAAGATCGAAGACTCTATGTACTGATGAAGACTGACGAAAGTCAGAGCTAGTAGCAAATCGAAGTTTTATCGCGCTTTACATTTGGTCCTAATCATTACGCCAACCAACACATAATTTTCCATCCTTAACCTTTTTTTTATTCATCGTAATGGATAGTACGCATAGAAAAAATAGTATATTACAAAATAAAATAGCAAAAAACAAACGTAAATTTTACATTGAAAAAGTTTAACGCAATCTTCTTCTTCTGATCTTCCTCCTTGCTTTTTATTTGGAAAGGCAAAACAAGGGAGCGTGATAGAGAGTCTAGATCTACTTCCCTGTTTATAAATGTTTAGCTGCAAATCATACGACAAAAACTTCATTTTACGAACACAAATTTCTGCAACATTTTTTTTGTAACAAAACATATGTTTACATATGCTAATTACCTGGTTTGCTTCATTTTTGTTCTCTTCAATGAAAAAATAGCGCGCTGAAATACCATCTCCTTTGTTACCATCCGCGTAGTTCCATTGAAGATCATTGTATTTATGCACTTTTTTGTATATTTTATGTGTATTTGTATCAACTCTTGCAAGGGTCCTAATATATACAATTAAAAAAACATGAAAACCCAAACTAAACCGTAAAACTAGCTCCTAGCAGTCGAGAAAGTTAGCGGCCATCAGTAACTCCAATGCAATCTCCGGTGCGATTGGGAATTCCGGTATTTCCGTCGAACTGTTCGTGTATCGCACTTTGTAAGTGAAGTACATGCAGACTTTCTCGAGGACGTGCGAACTAAAAGCATAACAGGAACAGCCATTAATTAGTATCATGGTATCATTGATATCATTTAAGATGTCTCGTATTTCACGCGTACTCTTCAAGGATAATAATCAAGATAGTGTTAGGTACAAAAAGATTCATCAATCATCTTCTCATCCTTTAATTTTCAATTATTCAATCTTTTCATTGGCGCCACCATACTCAAAGTTCAAAGAATGCAACTAAGGTCGCTTTACCGATTTTGAACACTTTATCAGTTAACGATTGGGGTCAGGGTTGGGGTTAGGAACGGAAAACAAGGCACTTGTGAAATGGTTACGGGAATAACGGAACCATTTCAAGGGATGAATATGAGGCTTTTAGTTACATAATATTAGTGCAAACTTACGGTATTTCTCTAAAGTTTACTTCATTCGCTTCGTTCTCGGCGAATTGGCCCGGACCGGAGAGCATGGCCTTGATCGTACCGGAGGTTAGAGCGTGTTCGCGCTTAACAATAAATTCGTGCCCATCGGACGAGATGAGCTTCACGTACATCGCATCCGGTCCCTCGCATCCACCATAATTTTTTTCTATTCCAGTACGTTCCTCCATACTGTTGTTGATCTGTTTCGCTGTCGCAGGAGTAGCAGGAAGCTAGGTAACGGGGAGAAATGCAATAAGATGAGCGATACATCGGCTAATCTTTTGGTTTTGCTTTCTTTTAGTATACAAAAGCTAACGTTTTCTTTGGTACATTAAATGTACGCGATTCATTAATTTTCAGGCTTAAGGGAATAAAACATTTGCTATAGACACTAAAGAGAAAAGGATATGGGCGCCGGATGATGACTATACAGTTTCTTCATGCGCTGGTTCTGCAGATTTGCATCATCCTTCATTTCAACAAACCTGTTCAATACAGCACAACGAAAGGACGGGAACAGTAAAACGAACGAATAAGCACAGTTTCACGTTCAACGTTAATTGGTAGGTAAAATATACTTTTTGCACTCACAACTAAATAAGCACAGAAAAGGCGAACCGGAATCAACAGTGGGTCGTGGGAGAAGCTACACAGGGGAGGGGTGGTACCCTCCAGTGTGTTGTTTTTATTTGACATAAATCCAATGACAGTTTATGAAGTTCGAATGCACAGTGGTTACGCAGAAACAATTTTATTTTCAAATAATTATGAATACCATCGTCGGGTTCGAAATATCATCGCCATTAGGACTCAACTTCTACGAATGTAATGCAAGGAGAGTTCCAATGCAACGTAGTACATAAAATGTGAAAATAACAACAAAAAAAAATCATGAAAAATTTGAAACCAATCAAGGTTAGCAAATACGCCGATCTATGTTATATTTACCTTATCAAAAGTGAAACATCAACATGACAGTAGAGAAGAACACAAAACTGTGCAACAACAAATCAGCTTGCATTTTTTCAATGTTTTTCTCGCTTTCCTTTGGAACGAGAACAATAGATAATTCTGGCTGTTATTTAGCAACGAAATGGCGAACAGCGACAATGCAGAACTAAATATAAGTAAATACTTTGCTAATGATCCTCCCAGCTGCTTCGATAGCTTGACTGCCGATGAAGGTATGTAGAAAATGCGAGAGTTTTGTGGGTGGGTTTAAAGTTTATTTCTTTTCTTTATTTTTTAGATGGTCGTTCCCAAGGGGCCGTAGCCGAAGCATATCTATCTTACGATTACTTAACAACCAGTACGATGGACAAACAAGCCCAAATCAACATTCCCGATAGTGTACGCGACATGTGGGAACCACCCAAAGTGGTTCCAGGTATTCCACCAGCTAATCTCACTATGCCGGGTGTGAGTGTTGCCACCGATTTGACTGACCCGGTTCAGGATGCCGTAGGGTTGCTAGTGGATGCTAACGAGGCTCAACAGCGTAAGCTGCTATTGCCCGATAACGTTACCCAAGATGAACGGGGACTGCGAGAGTTGATCGAGAATGCATGCTTCCGATCGGCTGTTAATCTGACTGCGCGCTTGCTAACGATAAAACAGCAAGGTTTCGGTCATGCCGGACATCCAGTGAAGCATAGCCCGAATTCGTTGCAGTTATGGTTTACCCGGATAGCACTACTGGTAAAGCTGGGCCAGTATGAAATTGCTCGTGTGGAAGCGGAACCATTTGGTGCGTTAAACAATCCGGATGTATTTTACGAGTTTTATCATCCGGACATGCACGCCGATCGGAAGGGATCAATGGCACCGTTCTCTTTCCGTTTGCTGCTTGCCGAACTACCCGTTTATCTAGGTGCGCCACGGGTAGCACTGAATCGATTGACGGATCTGCTGGCGGTTGTAAATCAGATACGATCGTATTTCGAACGTAATGTTGGTAGCGTATCACACGCAAAGGCAGCGCATGAATTCTGGACGACGCGAGAGACGCGTATTTTACATTCCATCGTCAATTGTGCCCTTGCGGTAAAAGATTTCAGCCTAGTCGAACAGTTGATGGATCGACTGGTTGGTGCAGCATCGACTCCACAAAAAAGAATGTTGCTCTCCGCATGGGGACGGATTCGACTACAATGTGGTGATATGTTAGGGGCGGAGAAGAAGTTTTCCGAAGCACGTCGTCTTAAAGAGAAGTATGCTTTAGCCGTTGTGTATCAATTATCATTACTCTACAATGTTCCTTCATATCGCAGAAATAGCTCCGAAGCGCCAGACTTAATCGACCGAGGACTACTGGCGGTCGCCCAAAATGATTTCCAGAGCGCATTTGAGCTGTTCCAAAAAGCATCTGAAGCGGCACCGACCAACACGATGCTGTATAACAACATGGGAGTGTGTTTACTATATTCCGGAAAGCTTAAGGAAGCAATCAAGCTGTACGAGGGTGCAATCCAGCGCAATACCAAGTCCTGCCTGAACGAATCGCTGCTCGTAAACCTGTCGACACTGTACGAGCTGGAATCGAATCATGCAAAAGAGAAAAAAATTAATCTTCTAAAGCTGGTTAATCGACACCGGGCCGATCTGACAGTGGGGTTGGACGTTTGCCTCAAATTACAGACGACCGTGTAGTAGCCGGGCTAGAGGTAGCAACTACTTCCGGCTGTATGAAGTGAATAAAAAAGACAATTCTTTATATTATTAGGCAGCAAAGATAAAATAGCATAGATTTTCCAATAATATGAATATTAATGTCCAAAATGGTATAGGTGTTAGATACTGAAGTATGCATCATAATAAAGGAGACAAAAACACAAACACTTAAGATCAAATTTGAATGAAAAGAGTGGGTGGAAAAAATAGGAATAGATTTTTCTCTATCTACTCCCACATTTGGTAAAAAACATTACGATTTTCTTAAAATTCAAGTCAAGTGCAAGACCCCACATCAGAGACTGCTCACGAGGGATGTTATTAGCGTGCATAAGAAATCTTGTAAAAAACATTATTACCCTCAATAATATTGAAAATAAAATATTTCAAACGGTTCAAAAGGATGACCAAAGGGATAACCACTGTGAATTTTTGTTTGGTCATTTTCTTGGAGTTGCATTAAATCAGCAATTAATTCAAAACCTAAACAGTTTTGATTCGGTTAATAATGCACAAATCGTATGTTCAATTCTTGTGATTATGTTTTCTCTATTTTAGATATAAATAAAACAATGGGATGGTTTGTTCGAGACCGATTGATCAACCACAATGTAACTCCATTTGAGTCGTTTCGAATCTATGAGAAATTCGAAGAGATAGGACAATTACAACTCAAACCACTCGAAGAAAATATTTCCTTTAGAAAATATCTTAAAATAAGTCTATATACTATCGGTTTATTTGTTGATTTGCCTCAAAAGAGCACTACGAACGGTTATACAGGTTCGAAATTCCAAACATCCCCCTCCCTTCTATTTTGACATAACGTCATCGTGGAAAAAGAAGCAAAAGAAGTTTAGCTGGAATCAAACACGCCAAACAATAGCTTATTTCATCTCTGGCAATCCTTGGAATCACGATGGCGGCCGCGGACGTTGCAGTGATGAAGGTAAAATAGTGCGTGTAATCTACAGTTCTGGTACCGGTTTACGTGGTTATTATGTCTTACATTTGCAATAAGTTGTATGGAAAGTGTTTCTATTGTGAGGAAAAAAAAGTACATCCCAAAGTGTCGAATAGGGCGCGTCTGCCTGGCGTTTGGTGCACTGATTCATCTTTTTTAACATAATCATAACACCCCATGTCCGGAAGTGTATCGGTGCTCTTTACTCGTGAGAATATGCGTGACTACGTGTGTGATGAAAAGCGTGAAGTGAACACGTTCTGTGGACTATGATTCATCAGCAAATACGAAAAAACATTACTAACAGGCAGGAAGGGAATGATAAATATTACGGTTAATGCCGAATGTGTGTGGCTGTGTGCGCGGACTAACGTGTGTGAGCGCAAAGAATTCATATGTTTCTGGACTAAAATGTGAATAGTATGCAGCAAAGTATCCCGAAACTTTTAGGAAGTTTTCCAAAAATACCAATCATTGATAATTTTATCACTCGACGAAAGTTTAAGACTTCCATCAAGAATATGGAATATCATGTAAAGTACACGTAATGTTGTCGAGTGTTTTTTTTATCTGGATTTAATATATCCATATATAAATAAACCATAAATATTTGCAAAGCGTAAAAAGCACTGAACCGGAAATGTATGTCTCATGACAAACACCCACACATACACACAACGTATTGTGCACAAACAGGGCAGAACGCATTGGAGCGCAGCCAAGAATGCAGTCGACGCAATGTGAATCAAATGCTTTGTTTATGCGACGCCGGCATTTGAGTGCTCGAGATCAAGATGGAAAATACCGTCTGGCTCATACAAAAATCTGGTTTCTCTCATTCTCCTGATACCGTCACTAAGATGGATTGTAATTTGTAACGTTTTCTTTTTTCCAGCTGAAACTTTACAACCAAACTTACAAACCAAAAATATTCATGCTTCCCGTTGTTTGTTTTGCAGCTGGAAGAAGAAAAAAAGCGCTTGTTGAGAGTCGAGGAATAGTGTAGCGATGCAGGAAAAACTCTGCTTTGGGCCGCATAATAGCTGTTACCGCATAGACCAACCGCAACCGTTGGATCGCGTATAAATTCGGCACACACTTTCTAATTCCCAGTGTGGTAGAGTGCGCGTTACGAATGGCGGTCAGTAACACGCCAAAGGGGTGGAAAGCACATTCGTCGAGGAGAAGACAAATAAGCAGTATATTGGTTGTGGTCTGGTGTGGCTGCTGCTGCCGATACGCTATTAATGTTGCGTACGATCGCTGACAGGGTTGTTGAGGAAACGCATAAACAGAGAAGAGTTTTTTGAATGAGAGAAAGAAAACGGGCGAAGATTTTCCGTTTCTCGTTTTCTTGCCTAGGAAACATTGTTTGTAAAAGCATGAAAACGAAAAGGAAATTGTCTGCTGGGATTATCAAAAATTGTTCTCCTAAAAGTATCGTTTGTTATTGTTTAACAGTTTCTTTTGGAGGAAGTTGTTTGGAACAAGAAGGGTTTTTTTTTCACATTTCGGCATTTAACTTTGAATGCTCTTTAGGAGTTGCTTGTTGAATGGTCAGCTATTAAACGGAGCGTATTTTCCATTTGAGAATTAGACTTACTGGAAGGATTTTTTTATTCAACAAGAACGGCCAGGCCGTATTGATTATAACTAAAGGTAGCTTAATATAAGATACAATTCACATTCGTTTGAAGACATTTCTTTCTCCAAACAGTGAAAGGTCACCTTATCGACGTACTCAGCCAGAAAGGGGGGTAATGTAGTTAAGTCGTGAATCACCGATAATACTGTTTGGTTAAATGTTGAATAGAATATGTGTTTGCTACCAAAATAATTGATCAATCGTATTGACCAGGATTTTTTAATAAACAAAATCAACCTGGTATATTATATAGCTATAAGTATACACATTCAAATTCAAGTTGAAGAAATTGTTTTTTTTTTTAACTCTTAAATTGACACTTTAACAGGGTTTCCTCTGAGTGGAAATCCTTCAAAGTCCTTGAATCGAGATATATTTCAAAGCAGGACATTTAAATCTAGAACTTATCATAGGGGATATTGAAGTGTTTAATTTATTAAAAAAGAAGGACGTTTAAAGTTCAACATGCAATTTTCGATAGCAAATTTGTCACAATGTTGCCCCGTAATTCACTAACAATTCGCTTAATAACTTAAATTAACTGCTTTTTACTGCCTTACATCCATTTCAGTATTGAAAATGCGATAGTTCTCTTTGTAATCTCTATGAAATATACAAAGAATGCGCTTTTCCCTTTTACCGTAAGCGGAAATCGTTAGATCAATGTTAAGTGTACTGTAATGAGTTCAGTAGTACATTACACTAATCTATTTATGTCTTGACAGTTGCTTTCTCCACCGGATACAAGTTGCAAGTCCAGCGTTGTTCGTAAGAAATGCAAATTTTTTACTTTTGTACGACATAGATGGCTTAGAAAGAACAAAGTCACGTGCCTAGAATGGGGTATGTCTACGGACGGGAAAGGTCGGTCCACTTTCTTCAGTACTTGCGGCAGATCGGAGAAAGTTTCATTCAGAAACTAATGGGCGCTGTCACGTTAAAACGATGTTGCTTCCTTTTTGTTTTTTGGCGTTCTATTTATGCTAGGTACTATGGTAGATTCCGCTTCAACCCATCCCTGAAGCTATTGTGCATATTAATGAGCCCTTGAAATTCGTTTCGGGTCGTAAGTTTGTTGCAAGTAATCATTTCGATTGTTCAATAAATATATTAATCTACTGTTGTAATTACTTCGATCATCGCTTTTCGGTAAATCTTTTCGAATTGCTCCACATTTTAATCGGTTGAACTGCTTTGGTGTACCAAACTGGGCGGTAAGATGTGTGTGTTGTTTTACGTACACACAATAGTCCGGTTATGTGTTTGTACCGTTTCCTTATTGTTTATCAATCCACCAACAACTTGTCTTGTCTCGTGGTGAAATATTGATGACCCATCTACCGTAAAAAGTAAAGCACGGGGGTATACATTCACACTCGGTGGCTTTCAGAGGTAACAACCAGAAAAAAAACCTTTGCTGTTGGTCTGCCACGGAAATTAACAAATCACGTTAGCTATACATTTCGTTTCGTTTGAATGAGCGATCCGGTCACAGAGTGACCCGATTGTCTAGCACGGCACAAGACGTTACCGATATGATGGTTTTGTAACCAGTACACATTGATGCGATACATTAATTTTAATTTAGTGTTTGTCGCTGCTCTTTAAACACTTGTTGTAGTGATATGAATGAAAATTATGGCTCCCAACCAAGCAAAAGCAGGTTGCAAGATCATTGAAATATTGATATATGATGCTCTTTATTCCTCATCTTCCAGGCATTTATTGGTCCACTCCGAATTTGCCAGACCGTATAATATCTCAAACTTTATAAATTTGCGGATGAAATTGAAACAGAAAACTGACTGCTGGTGAAGAGATGATTCACGCATGGTTAATGTAATCTTCGTAACATCGTTATTATTTATACCAACAATATGGATTTATTTTGCGAAGCGGTAGCCCGTAAAACTTATTGCGATGTAATTGCGGCGATGAATTTGTTTCTATCTTGATTTTGTGATATATTGCTTTATAATTTTTAAATTCGATGATTGTTTGCACGGCAAGGAAAGGAGCATTATACAATCGAAAGGAGTATTCATGTATCTGTTGAATTCACAATACATTACAGGGGAATGTAAAAAATAGAGTACGCGAGGTTTGCGGATTAAGTAAGACGCATGTTATATTCCTTAATAAATCGATTAATTATGAAATGGGAAGAAAAATAGCTATAACAGATAGTTGAACAGCATGTATGATTGTTTACGACTATGGTTATTATCCCTTTTTAAAAAGTGCATCCACGTTCTGTTCATGCGCAGTATTAATCCTCCTGGCCGGATCCTTAGCCAAGATCGATCAAATGATCAATGTTAGCATTTGGTTCAACATTTTCGTTCCCTTTGGATGCCTTGGTTGGGAGCCTTTGGATGCTCCGTTTTAGTCTCATGGATTTCAACCAAATAAATGATTCTGAATCTCTATTTTAAGGAAGAATCTCTTTCTCTCACATATTAATCTATGGAGATTTATGAAACTTCAGCGATTAATAAATCATTTGAAATTTTTGAATCTTCAGACATTCATTTTTAGAGAATGCTTACAAATTCCTGAATCTTTCGGGAATCGAAACATAATTGGAATCAGTTTTCGCTTAATGTCCATATTCATAACTTCTTTAAAGATTAAATAACCACAACACTTCTCGAAGCTTGATCGATCTCGATCGTCCGTTAGAGATTTGCCTAAAAAGTTTTTGTCGGTCGTAGATGATAGCCATTCGGAAGTCCTTGCGGGAAATTTATATATTTAACTAAATTTATCCTCTAGTGTTCTCAGCGACTTCTAGGTCTTGCTAACCATTGAGACTCGGGCGTCGCGCTTCGGTGCAAATAAGCTTTTTTTCCTAAAGATATTTTATGTTGCTCATGTTGTGTGTTCCGACCTACTTATAGAACGATAAGGTCGCTTTGTTGTCGAACTTCATCTTATGTCTTTGCTGTACTTTACGTTTATATCTGTTATTATGTGATCAGAACCCTAGCCTTTGTTCCAGTACAAATAAAAAAAAACATAAAGATCAAATGCAACTAATATTAAAAATTTCGTTTTTAGTCTTCATTCTATTTAGAGAACTACTATTGAAACTGCTAAATGTTTTTTTTTTTGTAGAATGATCTAACACGCTCGTTGAAACAATCGGGACATGTCGGATTCGACAGCCTTCCCGATCAGTTGGTAAGTAAGAGCGTCCAAAATGGATTCGTATTCAACATTATGTGCATCGGAGAGACGGGACTCGGTAAGTCAACATTGATGGACTCGCTGTTCAACACGAACTTTGAATCGCAGCCAAGTCCTCACACGCTTCCGAGTGTTAAGCTGAAGGCACACACGTACGAGCTGCAAGAGAGCATGGTTCGACTGAAGGTAATCACCTACGGGACGTATTTATGTTACTATTCGTTTTGGTTAATATTGGCGTTCAATATCGTTTCTAGCTGACGATCTGCGATACGGTTGGTTACGGCGACCAGATCAATAAGGACGACTCGTTCAAGGCAGTAGTCGACTATATTGATCAGCAGTTCGAGGCATTCCTGCAGGAGGAGCTCAAGATTAAGCGCTCGCTGTCGACGTACCACGACAGCCGTACGCACATTTGTCTCTATTTCATCTGTCCTACCGGACATGGGCTGAAGTCGCTCGATTTGGTCTGCATGAAGATGCTCGATTCGAAGGTCAACATCATTCCAATCATCGCCAAGGCTGACACGATCTCGAAAACGGAGCTGGCCAAATTTAAGGCAAAGATCAATGAAGAGCTGCGTGTAAACGGTGTCCAAATCTATCAGTTTCCGACCGACGACGAATCGGTGGCGGAAGTGAACACCACGATGAACTCGCACATTCCATTTGCAGTCGTGGGAAGTACGGATTTTGTGCGAGTCGGCAACAAGACGGTACGGGCACGCCAGTACCCGTGGGGCACCGTGCAGGTGGAGAACGAAGCGCACTGCGACTTCGTGAAATTGCGTGAGATGTTGATCCGCACGAACATGGAAGACATGCGTGAGAAGACGCACACGCGCCATTACGAACTGTATCGCCAGAAGCGTCTCGAGGAGATGGGCTTCACTGATGTGGACAGCGACAATAAGCCGGTATCGTTCCAACAGACGTTCGAGGCAAAGCGCAGCAATCATCTGGCCGAGCTACAGGCTAAGGAGGATGAGGTGCGACAGATGTTTGTAGTTCGCGTAAAGGAGAAAGAAGCTGAGTTGAAGGAGAGCGAAAAGGAGGTAAGAGAATTTATTTGCACGGTTGCTTAAAGGGAATTGTGCGAAGCAGGTTAATAAATCACCATTCTTTAACATTACAGCTCCATGCCAAATTCGACAAGCTAAAGAAGGACCATGCCGAAGAAAAGCGCAAGCTGGAGGAATCGCGCAAAAAGCTGGAGGAAGAGTTTGTCGAATTTAATCGGCGCAAATCACAGATGACGGCACACCATACGCTAACGCTGGGCAAGAGCAAAAAGAAATGAACTTCCTAATGAAGGCATGGATGCGCGTTCCAGATAAATTCGTTGCAAATTTGCAATACGTGTTTTAATTATGCTCTCTTTCTCTCTTTCTCCTTCTTTTGTCGAATCTTATTTTGCTTCCAATACAAAATTGCAGAATTTATGTGGGATTGGTTTTTTAATGTGGCGCATTTTTTTCATTTTTTCTCATCTGCGATGATGAGAAGTATTTTATATAAAGCATAAACTGCTATCATAATACTGTTTAGTTTTCAAAGCGAAACAACAGCCAGCAGCAACCATTTTGTGCATGCTTTTATGCTGCTTGACAAATTTATCGTGCGAAACAAACAAAACAAAGTCGTAATGTGCAAATGTTTATTGTAACAACGATAGTAGTTGTGGAAGCTTGGTAATATAAAATCTTTACAAGGAAAAGTTTTAAAAACATGTGTAGAAAGGAAGTATAGCCAAAATTATTTTAAAAACGAAAAAGAACTTGTATGTACACTTTTTGACAAAGCTTCTCTTTCTGTAGGTGCACGGGAAATAGATAGAGTATTACCTACCCAACCAAAAACAGAAAAATAAACAAAGATTAAGCTCGACCAAGTTCAACTGTAGTAGAATTCCGCTACGAAACCGCAAAGTCAGTCTCACTGGTTAAATACGGATATATTCGAATGGGATATAAATTAGCAATACTATTTATCCTTCCGTTCGTATGCATCTGCCCGTGGGACTGAGTCAATTTGTGAAAAGTGGAAAAAGTATTCAATTCAACATTAATATCGAGACATTTCTTTCCATCTTAATTGCAACCTTTAAAATTAAATTTTATATGTATGTGTTTAGTTTAAGCTTGAATCGCACCTAATGCAACCAGAACTAAGAAAGGAACAAATTTAACAGACAGAATTCGTAACATAGAGTGGGGAGTTGGTAGCATAAAATGGAAAGTGACAAGACAAGATTTTATTTACCCTTTCTATTTGGTTTTGCTTAGTAGCGAAATGCCGGCAATGTTTCAACGGACTGTCTTTGCTGTGTGTTACGCACGAATCATCTATATTTAATGTAATTCTATACCGCCTAAAATACAGTCTGGATGATGATTTAAGTAAGATGAATTAAAAACAATACAAAAACTTATGACTGGAATGAAAGAAATTTTATTGTTTATCGTCCTTATTGCTTGCCAGACGGAAAAGCTGCAACAATGTACTACAATGTTACTGAAGCCATGCGCATTCTGTATGTGAGAAAATAGCGTGCGTTTAAAAATATTATTACGAATTTTTAAGGGTGGACTTGAGAGTTCCCTTCACTACTTACCGCGAACAAATGTAGCCATTAGAATTACAAGGAATTTATGTAATTGATTGTTTGCTGATTACGAGTAGATTCATTTTATATATAAACTCATAGTGAAAGAGATTTAACGTAATATGTATATATAAACATGAAGACCACACATTCTGTGTTGTCAAATTCAGGAACCAGTGAACCTACCTACTATTGGTGGAAATAGACCTTTTGTAAAATCAATCAATCGAAGAATGTTCCCCGTTTTAAGATTGTGTGCAGTTTCTTTTGCTATTCGATTGCATTAAGATTGATACAGGTGTAAAGTTAGTGCAATGTATAGATTCGTTATAGGAGAAACTTTAGCAAAGGTACGTAAATGTGTGAAGATCGTTAGTTTACCAGTAATACTTACCCAGTAGCTGGCACAATCACTTAATCGTCCTGATCTACTACAGGTATTTCAGAAAGTAAGTTCTGCGTTGTAGGTTTTGAATCATTAACTCGCAACATAATGTCATCGTAACCCAGATGTTGTACGTTGGCCCTGCAATGTACAGCCTAATAAGATCGATAGAGTTGAATCTTTCTGTCTGTCTTTCTATTCTTCTTTCTATAGAAAATATATAACACAGGTTAATTGTGTCTTTGCTGTCTTGTGGAAACTGGTACTTGCCCTATTTAGAAAATCCCATCTCCTTGGCACAGTCCCTTATTGGCAAATTTTTATCCAATATCTGTGTTACAACTCTATTTAGTTTGGTAAAAATACCCAAGTCTAATTAAAAAAAAAAGGAAAATTCTGTTTGAAGTTGTGTTACGCCGTTAATTATTTTACCAAAAAGAGAAAACAAATCTTGCTCTAGCTCATCTGTTGGCTACAAAATCGTGCAGGCAATTATTTAGCAGAAGTTACTCAACTCCCCATCGGTTAGATCAGTTTGCATGGAGATTCACAGAGGACACTTTTTAGGCCTGTTGTGATTTTTACAAACGATGGCTTTGACGACGATTCTCTCGACTGTTGTAGTATTATATCATTGTGTTCGTATTCAGGTCTGTGGTTTATCGATACCAATGCGCCGCAACTTACTTTGGGGCTTTACTATTTGCTCAATTCAAACAAAATTGGTAATTAATATTTTCTCTGTCCTAATATCTCGAAAAGTCCTTAAAATGATTAAAATGCAATTTATTAAACTGAAAATATGACTGCATCATAGCATTGGAATGACTTTAAACGGTTTCACTTTCTCGACTAAGAATAGTGTGAATATTTACTCGTTCACTAGCCAGATATCCGACGTACAATCACCTCCAGGATAACTAAAAAAGCCGAAAAAGAGAATTAAAACTGAAACCGAATGGACCATCGTAAAAATATATCTTATCTTACCGCATCTCATGAGGCAATCCCGGTCCGTATGGTTCATTCGCAAAGTCCACCAAGAAGTTCTCGTTCAGCTTCATACCGCCATTTTCGACGTCGACGTCCAGTTGTACAATTGTACCACCAGCTGCAACCATCTCCGGATAGAACTGCTTGTCCCACGGCGAGAACAAACTAGACGACACGTACAGCCGACGTCCGTCGAGGGAAAGCTGCAACATTTGAGGACCTCCGTACAGGCGGCGATTCTTCACGTACACCGGTTTCGGTGGTTCGCTCAATTCCGGATCGTTCTGGACACGTCTTGGCGAATCACTCTGTATCGCTCCACCCAGAAACACCTGTCCGGTGAGTCGTGGGTGTGCCCGATCGCTGATATCGTACTGTCGGACATCTCCGTGGCGCCAGTTGCTGAAGTACAGGAACCGATCGTCCAACGAGATGAGGATGTCCGTCATCATGCCGCCCATCATTTCGATCTCGCCATTTTCTCCCAGAACTTTCTTCACCGGCACATCAATTACCTTTTCGGCAGTATACTCTGAGGAACCGGGCTTCTGGTAGAAACGGTACACATTCGCATAGAAAGCGCATCCGACATATCCTTGGTTCTCTTTTGGATTGTGCAGGAAGCGAATTTCGAGCGGTGTCAATCCATCGTCCCCGAGATCGATCGTTTGGAAGAGTTCCCGTTCCTGCCAGCGGTAAAAGTTCAATCGACAACCATACTGCGTACGATCGTCACAATCGGTAGGATGGTAACCGCGGCGGAACAGATTCGGTGCACCCCATTCCGATGCAACCATTACGTTAAAGTGCGGCTGGTACCAGTAGTCATATCCGCACAGAGCATTCCGTTCTCCACGTGACCATGTGCCGACCAGTTGAAAATTCTTATCAAATTCCACAAAATCGCCCTTCGCGTTACCTTCGGCATCACCCATGATCGAGATCATGATGTTGCCGTTCGGCAGACAGTGGGTGGTATGTGGAGCGGTGCAGTTGGCGCGCTTCAACACATCGCCCTCGATCACCCTGTCCAGCTTGGGAGCTCGCGGATCGCTTCCGGTATCGACTATGAAGATACGGTCCGAGTTCAGACATGGCAATACTAAACGGTCCCGAGTGGGTACTTCCTTATCCCCCGGAACAAAGTGACAGCTGGAGCAGGTGTTCCAACCGCTGTGATGCAATTCATTTTTCTTACTATTGGTGTACGTGCGATGTATAACCTGCATGAGATGAGGAGGAAGATTACAACATGTAAGGTTGTCCCACTAGGTGTACTCACTTGACAGTACGTTGCGCTTGCCGGGTCAACATCCACCGTGGCAAGATAGTCCCCATGTTCTTCGTCCAGATTCGGTTGCACACAGACAACATAAAGCAGTTTTTCGACCGGACCATTGCGAACCGCATCGAGGGGCGTTGCATAACCTGGACCACATTTGCACTCTGCCGACGGGAATATCTTATCATTTCAAGCCCAAAACTACTGCAACATCAGGCCGCTTTCACTTACTTGTATCTCCCATTATGTTTGAACCCCTCTTCGAAACAAATGTACCTGATAACAGGATTCTGGTGGGTGATAAACCGTAGAGCGATTGAAACACGAACGAGCAGTACTATCACGTATCGAGTTCAACACAGGAATAAAT
Source organism: Anopheles marshallii (assembly GCF_943734725.1). Classification (NCBI taxonomy): domain Eukaryota; kingdom Metazoa; phylum Arthropoda; class Insecta; order Diptera; family Culicidae; genus Anopheles; species Anopheles marshallii. The sequence goes on along the minus strand of NC_071326.1, from coordinate 63,535,648 downwards.
GAAGTTGTTGAGGATCAGCTTTAAATGACGAAAATTGCTTGTCATCAACCAACACGCTTCAGAGGAGGGTAAAGCATCTCAGAAATAAACTTGTAAACAACGCGTCGGCCAGAGCGATTAGGCATGTGTTGGTGTGATCGTGCGGGGCCAGCGCATAGCATTGTCGATTACGAACAGTGATGGGAGTATAATTAATGTTGGGGAAAACAACTGAAGCTAATAACAAACAAAAAAATCGGTATTGTGGCGTACCCAAGAAGCATATGTTTTTTTTTTTTTTTAGATTATAATGGGGGATTACTAAAGTAACAACATGCTCATGTTCCACTCACTGTTAGCGATAACAGCTTGCTGACTATCTGTTCAAAATATTAGTTTGTTGATGGTGGCGGTTGGAAACAAAAGTTTGACTGCATTTTGATAAGACTTTGTTATCATATCAGAGGCATTGGTGCAGCGTTAAGCTAAATGATTTTTCTTCACTTTATTTGAGCCGTATATTATATAAAATGGATAGAGATGGGAAATTTAATTCCTTTCAAGGATTAAATCCGAGTTACAGAGCCATAATAAAGATATAACTCTATAACTCACTCATAAAGATATCAACAATTTCAAGTAAGCGATCGGGAAGAGCGTTAGGGGGATGGGCTTTTGCTACATTGATGGGTTAACGTTCATTAACATTCATGAGGAAAAATTAAAAGAATAGTATTTCAGCCCTATTCGTTGGTGTTTTCCACAGCTTTTTTTTGGACACTTTTGCTGTCAGCAATGTTTTTCTTAACATCAAATCCATTTTTTTTCCAAATTTTTGAAGTTCTAGCAGTTTGCAAGCGGCCTTAAACAAGACCACACGTCTACTCGGGTTGGTGTTCAGAACAATACTAACTTTATGTGACTTCATATGTAATATTTGTACACATACACATATACCAGAAATAGAAAAATTCCAATAGGCCTGGTGGTGTATTTAGTAGAGGCACCGGTCTTAACACGAGAAGACGGGTCCAAATCCCATCCAGAAATCCCCCGTCTATTCAGCTACTGGTAAATAAAGTCTTAGAGAACCAGTATTAGCAGACCTTGACCTATTGTGATTGTTGTTCCAGTAATAAAAAATAAGTTCTTGCTGTTTTCCATGGGGATTAGAAGAATTTTTCTATTATTTTTCTAAGATTTTTTCTAGGAGTTTCTAGGAGGGGTTTGTCAATTCGGGGGCCCCACAAGCCTACGAAGAAGGTTTAAACGGCGCTCGTCGGTCCCATTTCTAGGATACTTTATGCACTTTTCCTACTAAACTGTTTTTTTCCGGGGTCCCTTCCACGGCGGGGTCCTAGGCGGCCGCCTACTCCGCCCACCGTTAGATCCGTCAATGCTTTTAGTGTTCGCATTATCAAAAACGGATGCTGTTGAAAAGGACTAATTTTAACGATTCTTCATAAAATCTCCTTGCTGTCTTGTGGACAACACATCTGTTAACAATTATCCGATCCGATCGAATCTGGCAACATTTTCACGGCACATGGCGTTGTCGTCATTGATCAGTATAAAGTAGGGTTCGAACGGGCCGAAATTGGGGTTCGGTCGGGGGTCATTGGCCAGCAAGAACTAAAAAAGGATTAAAGGGACCGACGAAGGGAAAATAGGCGAACGTTTGAAAAACATTCGAAAATAGTGTTTTTTTTTTAACCATGCCTTACCAAGAATAATAAAGGTTTAAAAAAAATTATCCATTGTTTCATTAAGGAATTTTCTCTAGAAATTACGTTTGAAACACCATCATAGTTTGGCCTTTTTTAACTATTATATTACGAAAACAGATGGACAACTAGTTGCTCTATATACTAGTGAAAGATCATTTTCAAACGGTAGTCCTGTTCGGGTTACCCAACAACAAACACTACCTTAATTGCAATAAAATCTCAATATTAGGATCAAAATCTAATTGGTTTCCTGTTGGTTGAAACAATCGGTCAAACAATTAAGAAGTAACTTGACAAAATGTTATTTATTAACTTTACAATCGAGATCAAATCCAATAACTTGTAGGTAAAATGATACTGAGTGTAAATAGCCACAAAAAACGGTTCTGGACAATATGGTCGTGCGATATCGTTTCGACGCATTACAGTTTATTGCATTATGACTTTTACCTTTTTGCCTTTTTACCTCTTAAATAGTAATCCCACTGCTCATTTTTCCTCTTTTATTTAAATATTACCTCCAATTTGCCATCAAACACATGTACGTCAGCCAATGTGTACTTTACAGCCGTCTAATTTTTAGTTGAATTTAACGAAAATTAAATAAAAACTAAAGCTTCTTCGCATTTTTTTTTGAGGATTTAATAACATAGAACTAACGATCTCTATTTTGAAGAGGTAAATTCATATTCAATAAATTCATATATATAAAAAAATCATAATTAGAGAATGTCGCTGACGGAACGTACGGTTCTAGTTTAGTAGGTCAGCATAGCCATTCGAACGATCGGACGATCGGTACGGTTTGGCTACGTTGCACCTTTAATAAATAGTAAACATAGCAATTGTCACATGCACGACCGAGACTGATCGGTATGTCGACAACATTGCAAGTTAGCAATAATAAGTTTAAATTTAAAACATAACTTAAGGTATAAAAGCGTCAGATAGATTTAAATAAAGACAGTGTTAATCACGAAAGCAAAGTGTTCGCTTCACTCGACCTCAGTTGCTCCGGAGTTTGCTCCGTGTGCTATAGAGAAGCTGGCAACAAATGTTCATCTGTTGTTTGTGGCTACAACAACCACGGAAGTTTATTTATTACCCTGTATTATGTTAGACAGTCTTGCGCATGAGACCACGTGATCGAATGGAATTTGGTATCGGTGTTGTTGCATCAAAACAAGGCGCTACGACTACAGTACCCCCGGGTTACTCCAATAATTTCATATAGTTGTTGGGCCTCATATGATTTGTCGGGATTAACTAAGGATAATTGTTAGAATTGATTCGTAAATCGTACATACTGAACTCTTCAATTTCCAGTACTGACATACTTAAACCTATTTGCGAAGGTTCCCACTTAGACACGAGAAGGAAAATAGTACCGAAGACTCATAATGGCTCACATTGATGCTTATGGAAATGAAGATAACAATCTAAATAATTGAAGCTAATTTCTAACTTCATGTTTATCTGTCCTCAAACTGTATTTGTGATCGATTGCGTCTCAAAATCGTGAATCGTCTCGATATTATATCACGAATCTTGCTCTGTATCTTCCAAGTGCATTGAAGTTGATGGTTTATGGCGCAATCGGAAGGTTAAGTTTTACTGCTGCATGTCGCCAGCGTCATGATTATTATCCCAAATTGCATTTTTAAAGCGAATAATAATTGCCGTATGAAGCTGATCTATCTGCAAACAAGCGGACGATCTGAGTAGACTACAACAGTCGAGACACGCTTGTTCGTAAATCATCTTTAGCTTTTAAACCATTTAGGTGATGTGTTTTTTTCGGTTTTTTACTATTCCATTTGGTTCTAATCTTTCCGGGCGCCATACCTACACTACCCTATGGTGAATCTAGTGGCGGATCTTCTCAACATGGGACACTATTTTTAAACACGCAGATCGAACAACATGCGTCTAGGATAGGTGTTCCGCAGGAGGTACCGAACGATCGTTTGGATTAGCAGCTAGACGCATTCAAAAAGAAGAAAGCGAAAGGGCAACCAACCATCGTTGGTATGTGGCGCGTGGCGTAGCATCGGACGCATCTGTAACTTTAGTCGTACGTCTCGTCGTACAACTCGTGCTACACCAGAACGTCACAAAACGGCAAACGTGCAGCACATTGACGAGGTTTCGCTTTCGCTTCGGTGAACGATATGTCTGGCAAAAATTCAAACTGTCCGCCAAAAATACCCCGCCTTTATTGTCGGCCAACTGTAAGAGCTTGTCTCACGGTAATGCGTCGTAAGGGACGTTATAAAACGTGGCCCTATGTGGTGTAATATGTGAACGGTTAGTTGAGGTAGGCCCGTAGTACGATCACGATCACGGAGCACCTGTGCATCAAGTATCAGACAATACCTGTCAACTAGCTTTGAAGTTATCACTGTGGTTTTGCTTTAATCTACCGAGAACATGGAATAATATAATTCGCTTTTATTTATCATCATATGCGGCATATAACGCTTGTAGAAGATGCAAACTAACGAATGATATTTAAACAGGAAGCACAATCGAACTTTTTGACCCTTTGGAGACGATTTCTAGTGGTTACCGACGAAGATCTTTGTGTTTAAAATAGCGAGAACTAATTATGGATCACAAAAGAATGCTTACAGAAGTTGGTGTAAACATCAACACCCTCGGTTTGCTGATCAGCTGTTCTTGAAAGCTCGCATGTGTAGACATCGAGATTAACCATTTTTGTCGGGGAATCGCTCAATCTCTTGCCTAGTGCTCCTTGTTAACTATATTAAAGAGTAGTAAATTTGTTTGATTTCCCGATCTGTTCCCAATTTCCTCAATTATCCAATTAATATCGAACAGTTCGAACCAATTCGCTACCAACACCACACGGTGTGCGCAGAGGTCAGTAACGTTTACATACCCCCTGGGAAGCCACAAACGATCGTATGAGAGATAAATAAATCTCCAGCACTAATTTATGCCCGATGTCTCGAACTTCCTTACCATTTCTGTCCGTTCTCTGCATCGTCTTGCTGGTGGCGGTTGTTCAGATAAATCATAACGGTGATCGAGCGTGTGTACATTGCGATGTTTTCTAAATAAACTAATTCACTAGTAAACTGTGTGACTAAAGCAATAGCAACAGTGAGGCAGCTATGCTGTGACATATTTCCGAACTCGACCGACGACGATCTACTGCTCCCCAAAACTAGTGGCCGCATGCGCATTGGCGTCCATTTTGTTCATTTTGCAAGATGAATCCATCTGTTCGCCAGGGTTTTGTAATACTGCGAACGAAATTTAGCTTGAGTTGATGTTCGCATGTCATCGGGCAGTTACCAAGAGCTACGTTTTGTGGCTTTTTATACAAGTGACAGTTCGTTCTTGTGAACTGTGATTTAACAATTAGTACATGCTGTACTGATCGTTTGCTGAAGTAGTCTCTAATAGAGTGAGAATAGTTCATCACGTACAGCCAATCATAACTTCCGCAACTCTCGAAAGAGAAATACGATTTTTCCGCCTCCAAATAAAAAAAAACTCAATCCACCCGAAATCGTTCAAACATTTGTGTCAGCCGGTATTGTTCTGTTTTTGTGCGGTTTGTGCGGTCGACCTACCGTTTGTGTGAAATAAGGTGAAGATAAAAATACAATTTCCTGGTGCTTGAACCGAACTAGAGTAACGGTTCACAAGAAGTCACGTGGCAGAATTAGAGCGTGATTGTTAGAAGCGAGAGCGAACCGGTAGTGCAGTGGTTTTCTAGGTGAAAGCATAGCTCTCGAACAGTAATGCTGGAAGACGAAGATTCTGATCGTATCGAAAAGATCTGTCCGATCTGTAAAAAGGAAGCTGTCAAAAGATGTTCCCGGTGTGCGATGGTGTACTACTGCTGCGTGGAACATCAGCAGCAAGACTGGAAGGTGCACAAAACCACCTGTCATCCATTTAAAGTAGGTTACATTGTGTGGGGAGTTGTAGTATTTCTTCTTCCATTGTGGGTGTAGTGAACGTTTGTGGTGGTGTAGAACACAGCTTTTAAAACACCAGAACAATATAAAACATTCCATTAAAGCTGCAGCATGTGTGTTTGTTTAAAGTTATTATCGCTTAACACATTGAAAGCGAACAATATTGCTTCAGTGGAACCGCTACGAAAATAATAATAGCTTAATAAAAATATTCTATATTTCTGATCTTGTTTTGAATTAGGTGTTCTCAAATGAGCAGTACGGACGGTTTCTGGTGGCAACAAGAGATATTAAAGCAGGCGAGATCATACTGAAGGAATCGCCGCTTGTACATGGACCAGCACAAATCACTGGTCCGGTTTGTGTTGGGTGCTTGCAGGTGAGTAGATATAGTATAAACATTACAGAGCAGTAGCATTATCTAGCGATTGAACAGTATACATGAAACATAAAATTTGTATAAAGGATGACCACAAGAGTTTCACGCGTACAATTTGCATAAAAAATCGTAGTTTTAGTTTGCATATTTTAATTTTGAGGATGTTTATTGTCTAAATATTTTTATTTAAATTAATACCGTAAGATATTGCGGAGGCACATAGCTGCAAATGGGAAACAAACGACTAATCAAATAGTTGGCTGGTTATAGTGAATGCAGGACAGAAACGTTTCTTGTATAACAAATGGTTAGTCCACCTCTAGGCTCAATACATACAGGTTGAAACAAGGTTATGTGGCGAGGGTTTTCGCGGTCGCGCTAGGAAACGAATAAATGGCTGCATATCCAATCATGCCTTTAATGAGGCAGACAACACACCTAATGTTTGTGGGAAAATGATCAGACAAGAAGAACTAACTTCAACTGAGAAGGGAGAGTGCGTTCCAGTCCTGGTGCGCCTCGAACAGCCTTAAGCTCTGCGTCGATAAGTGTGCGTCGATCTGATCCGTTGCCAACCATAGGTCCATTTTACATTGGTGAATTACTAAATGATCAGTTCTGCAGTAGATACTAGTTCCTATACCAGTCAAATTGATTCAAATAAGAAATGCTTATTATTACGTTCTTCTCTATCATGTCCATCATATTTAATCAAATTTAATTGAATCCAAATTTAAATATCAAATTTTATTTTATTTTTGATAAGTAAAAAAATTTAACCCGAGCATGCCCGGGATAAGGTAATAGACAAGGAGGAAATGCCTTGAGGAATTTGCAGTCAATGTAAGGGGTGGGGAGAGAGGGCGGTCTGGTGGTATGATTGTAGCGGCGCCGGTCTTTACACGAACGGACCGGACCAAAATCCCATCCAGAAATACGACTTTTCCGCCTCCAAATAAAAAAAAAAACTCAATCCACCCGAAATCGTTCAAACATTACACAATACTGACTATGCAGCTTCACAATACTGACTATGCAGCTACGGGCAAATAAAAGTTACAGAAAGCCAGAGATGGCAGGTGGTAGACATCTTGAAGTTGTTGTGCCGATAAAGAAGAAGCAGTCAATATAGGACAGATAATACGGCTAAGAGCCGTTTTAATTATATTAAATAAATAAATATGTAAGTAATTTTACAATAGTCATACCTTGCTGAGAAGAACCGATCCCAGATTAGATTATTATCTGATTAGATCAAATACTAGTCATCGAGACCTTGCGATTGCATATGGCGCAGCATTAGAATACGAATAGCTATTGAGCAACTGGGATAGCAAAGCGATGCGTTGTGATCGAAGTTTGATCATTAATAATCCCATGTGCAACAAGGCAGATAAGCAGATCATTCTCAAAAAAATGTTTTTCTAGAACAAGAAATTGGATAGTAACATGTATAATTCCGTTGAGGAAACTTCTACTTTTAATTTATGTAATGATTTATTTACATTCATTACATGCATTTATTAATTTAATCTATTGTTACGGTTCTCCGTCGTCTTATCAACCGCATATGGGCTGATGAGGTTTTGTCAGTTTTCTTTTTGTCTTTTGCCTCGAAAGTCATCCACTTTTTTATATCTTCTGAAACCTTAAGAGGTCTAGGTCTGCCATTTCTAGCACTCTTTGACTTTATTTTTTCCTTAGCTGGATAATCAGTCCTACGTACGGGGGATTGGTCCGGATGGGATTTTTTTACCGGTCCTGTCGTGTGAAAATCGGCGCCGCTTCCAAAACACCCCCGGGTGGCCCCACTAGTCATATCCAAAATATTAGGGAGATTTTAATAAAGACTATGGAGCAGCAGATTGGCGATTGCCGTATTTTCATAAATCTTCGTAGATTTGAAGGCCGCATAGCGTATTCAGAGTACAACCAGAGAACGCAATGTACTGAATGTACCAGAATCTTTACCAGGTTAAAAATGACAATGAAGATATTTTTTGTTGTTAATGAGTGGAAAGTTCATGTGGAAATCATCACTCTAGATATTTTTCAGACATAAGACATAACTCGATAGCACCATACAAAACATAAAAATGTAACATTCGGTGAGCATTTTTTAAAAGGGTAATCGGGAACCTGATACAATATTGATGTTTTTATGGCAGCCAAGTGGTCATAACACAACCTGAATAAACCTCTCCCCTTAAACCATCTGTGGCAACTGTCGTAGCCGGACTACTTGCAGCTTGTATACCCACATATGGCTTTGACTGAATATGGTATTAAAGTCTATATAGAGTAAAACTGATGCTTAAGAATTGTACAGAACAATAATAGAAGAGCAGCAGTTGATTTCGGTGGAATTATTACATAATCATGTTCGCTTAATTATTAATAACGATTGAGTTAATGTTAAATTGAAATACCAGTTTTGAGATACGGAGGGATTATAACTTTTCTTTTCTGTTGCCCAAGGGATTGGAGGAGAAAAAGTACCAAGAATGTGAACGCTGTGGCTGGCCCGTTTGTAAAAAATCCTGTCAAGATCAACCAGCGCATCTAGCTGAATGCAAGTTTACCATCGGGCGTGGCAGTAAGGTAAGTTTAGTAAACCTACGAAGCTGAGCTTGTAAAATGTGTCGCGTCATTAAGAAATCCCCGTTTTGAGGTTATAAAAAATTCGATTGATATCCATCATCTGCTTCAGATTTCCATCCAGCACTTCTATGTGCCTCATCCCACGTACCAATGTTTGATGCCAGTGCGCTGTCTGTTAATGGCCGAGAGCGACCCTGCCCGATGGGACGCACTGTTGCGATTGGAATCGCACGACGAAGAACGGCGTGGCTCGGAGCAGTGGCGAAACGATCGAGAAGGTGTGGCAAAGCTGATTCCACGGTGAGTGTTTTAGGTATAGTTTTTAATGTTAGATTTTGAGTGAATGGTTTAACGCTATGTTCGACTGTCTTAAAGGTTTTTCAAGTGTGAGAATAAGTGGGATGAGGATGAGATCCTGCGCGTCGTAGGCATTATTCAGGTGAATGGACATGAAGTACCACTGACGGAACCGTCCTCGGTAGCGATCTACAACATGGCGTCGATGTTGGAACACTCGTGCCGGCCAAATCTCTCGAAGAGTTTCACAAACCGTGGGGAAGTTGTCATCTGGGCACCGAACGCGATTCGGCGAGGTGATCGGCTCAGTATCTGCTATACTGATGTGATGTGGACAACAGGCAATCGGTTGGAACATCTGCAGCAGACGAAGATGTTCCGCTGTGAGTGTGAGCGTTGCAATGACCCGACCGAGTATGAGACATACTTCAGTGCGCTACGATGCTCTGGGTTTCAGAAGGACTCAAAGTGCAAAGGCTATCTGCTACCGGTGGATAAGGCACAGTGGACCGGAGAATGGAAGTGTTTGCGGTGTTCGAAGGAGGTTACTGGTGCGGCTGTCGGCCAAATATTGGAACGAGCTCGCATGGATCTGGAAGCGATGGAGAAACATCGGGAAGATCATTGCAATAAGTACATGAAGCATTACTCGAAGTGGCTTGCTCCGAATCACCAGTTTCTGGTGGATGTGAAGATATCGTTGTCGCAGGTGATTGGGGGTAACAATCCGGAGGCGATCAAGAAGATTCCGTACGATAAGCTGATGAACAAGATTAAAATATGCCAAGACTTGATAGCGTTGTTTGAAAAGATTTGTCCAGGTATGTTAAAAAAAAACTAAGTTGCGTGTCAACATATAATTACGTTTTATAGTGCTAGTGTTATAGTGGGATAGCCGTTATCAATCTCTAACATGTAACGATTTGCTTCGCGTTAATGCGTTCTCTAACTGTTTTGCAGCGGAAGCCCGTGCTTTCGGAGCCACTCGTTTCGAGCTTCACGCAGCCCTGGCAGAGCTTGGACGGCGTTCCACAGAAGCTAACAATTCAGCTGCGGCAGCAGTACAGCTAGAAGATTCGCTGTACAACGCAAACGAATGCATACGAATGCTGCTACACGAGCCGTCCGTGCTGATGGAGAGTAAAATATGCGCTCAGGCACGTGTGAACGCGAAAACACTAATGGCATTGTTAGGAATAAAGGAGTAAGGCAACGAAGGAAAGTTGTAAATAAACGAATTACAAAGACATGGGGAAAGAAAGACAAGATACGATATGATAAGAAACGAAATGAAAAACTACGGCTGAATGCGTAGAGGTCAAAAGATACAGCATTCGTTCTATTGCGTTCTATGATTATAGAAATGAAGATTTCTGGTAGGTAAGGATGAATTATAGATGAATAATTAGAGGAATAAATAGTAAAAATGTATGCTCCTGCGAGTTAGCACTTATAGCCGTTGCAAACTAAATCGTGTGTTCTTAGGAATATCACTGGCGATCATATTTGATGGTGGAACTACTGCTTGTTTTTCGACATTAGTTTGCCTTTGAGTATCAGTAGATGACATTCGGTGACATTATCGACAACGAGAAGTTAATTGGCTTGCCCTTTTTTTTAAAACGATCGTTCAACCACAATGAGAAATATTCCAAAGACACGACGAAAACAAACGAAAATACCTAATATGTAATTTACTGGAGCATTTCAACCGTGATGCAATTTGAGACACTCTTCTATACTTCGCTTATCTTGGTTGCTACCAACCTGACTGCTACATGTATCCATTTCATCGGTTTTACAGCTAAGCTACTTTTTCTGCTTTGCTGCAAACAATTTAACACTTGTGCAAATACGACGACGTTTCCTATTGATAAAGGTGCTTTAAAGACCTTCTTTGGTCTGTTGAAATTGTGCTGAATGATATCGAACCTTCATCATTTCCATTCTACAGTGAGCTGAAGCTGATAAAGAAAAAAAATCTGACTGAATGTTGTGCATCTCTAGCACCTTTTATGCCCACTTTATCGTTGGTTAGAGTAACGCCTCAAAAGTAACTTCTTTACAAACTGTGTGGATCATAGAGGTAGCTCTACTTTAATGTAAACTCAGGTAGCCTCTCTGGTAATGCCGTAGAATGGATTTTTACATCAATTTCCATGTCAATTTCCCCCTCATGTCATTCTTTACGTAGAACCGCTTTATTTGCTTTGTCTTCACAGAGTAAAACAGTCTTATTAATACTAATTGCATACTTTCAGGCTCTTTGATCCCAAAACACGATTTAAAGTACTCTGCTGCTACAGTAAAAGTGTTGTTTTGAATTAGGTTTTGATAACTGCAAAGAATAACTGATGCTTGAGTATCTGGTAACAACTCTTTTCTCAGAACAATTCAAGTAATGGTTTACAATTTACTTTTCTTTACATTATTGCTGAGGTAAGTTCTAATGACAAAAACGATCCGTAACGGTACTGATTTTTGTTTAAGAGGAATGGCATGGATAAGTTTGTTCGTGTTGTTATTTACGATCATTCGTTTTGATCATGTTGTTAAGTTTGTTGCGTTCTAAATTATTGTTGAGTTAAAATAAATGGAGGGAATAAGAGAATGAAGCGTATGGATCGGGAGAGTTCAAAAATCTGGTTCAGACGTATTCTAACCTTGTACCTTGTAACCTTGTAATATCGAGAACTTCATCTGATATGTGAATGAAGCAGGGTTCTACAAGAAATAAGAAAAAATCGGGTTTGTTGTGGCATGCAAGAATGGTGCAAGGTTTCTATATGAAAGTCGACTTGGGCTATTCTGTTTACATGGGGGCGCCCAGTCGTTCAGTGGCATTGACTACGATCTCTACAATACCAATTCCATCCGACAAATTTTCTGACTGCCGAGGTTACCAGTCGCCTGTAATATGATGTTTTTCTGGCTGCCATTGACAGGGTTCAGACTATCTATCTAGTCTATTTGCTATCAATATTAATACCAATTATATATTACATTACCAATTGGTTACATTTTTGACATTTTGCGAGGTGGATACGGTAAAACAGAAAAAAATATCTCGGGAACAAATGGTGCGTGAGGACACACAAAGAGGGATAGGAGAAAGGAGTGATGGTACGTCAGGGACACCCAGAAGCAGACCGCCAATCAAAATGACATAAGCACGATCCCGTCTACCTTGCAACAATTGCAGACCAAGCAATTGTCTCCGGACTTCGTAAGAAGACATCGAAACGCGACCGAAACCAAAAACACGACGGATTACAATCATCGCTAAGCAACCTTGGATATACCGCACTTTCCACAGTTCATAGTAGGGCTGCAGGGTTCTATACAAGCATGCTCTAGGGAAGTGAGAATAAAACAAAAGCGTGCTTTAAGACAAAACATTTACTAGGACATAAAATAAGGAATGTTCAAAAGGAGGAAGGATACATGACACATCATTGATAAACATAAGGAAAAGGATAGGACTGAGGACACAGAGTTTGGGGACACCCGATGTGCTGATAAAAGGAGTGGTCAAACTAGAGTCAATCTTTGCTCTGTAACTACGACCCATAAGAACAGATTTGTGCCATTACGCACTGCATCTAAGCCGAAAAAGCTAGTTTTTGACATTTCGCTAGTAAGAAATTTTGCTAAATTTCTATGCATTCAATAGTGGACGATGTAAATTGCAATCAATTGGAGACCGTTGACCGACCAGGCATAAAACCATGTTGATCGGCACTGATCCAAGTTTTGCACAAAAAAGACAAAGACTCTGTAGAGTTCACTGTTATTTTATTCCGTATCAGTCAACCGCTCAAGCGCGTCTGCCCCTCGATTACCACTTTAATCTCGAGCCATCCTGCCACTCACAAGTTCTCATCGTACTTAACCACACCACTCTCACGGGTTCTCATAACTCTCATCCCTACAGACTCAAGGACCACGGACTCAATAACTTTAGAACACCTCTTTAGAATACCTCTATAGTGGCTGATGCACGAGCGATCAACCTTTTTAAAAATAAGAAATAACCAGGCAGATTTCCAAATGTCTGGAAAGACACCGGTGGTTAACGAAGGATTGAACAAAAAAGTCAAGGGGCAGCTAAAGCCACGCTGCATTTCTTTAAAGCAGAAGCCGTAAGCCCTTCTCAGACAGCAGTATGTCATAGTTTGAGTTTCGGCAGAACCCTGTCAACAAGCGGAACACTAACGCGGATAGAGTCAATCTTTTAAGATGTTAGCTGGCAAATAAGCCACACCAAAACTAAAAAGGTCAGGATTCGACATGGTATCAGCGAAAGTGCTCGAAAAATGGAAATCAAAAAAGAAAGCAGAATTTTAGAGATGGAGTCAGCAGGGAACGATTTTAAGGGCATAGATGACGGTAGAAATTTGCTTCCGCGCGCTTGCTAATCACTGACGAAACACCAAAAGGAACGGCGATTCGAGTGAAATTGGAGTTTTCCGAAGTTAAAGCGATGGCATTATCGGATCGGTAGTAGGCACGATTAAAATGATTCGTCCTATAGCATCGATATAATAGGAACAAACGCCATGGCAATCGCAAGAACTATTGCATCATGTAGCTAAGACACATTGATTAGTAAAACGTGTTATGCAATAAAGCCAAACAAATTTTATACCACCCTAGGCACAAACCACTTAGAATCACAGTGAATGAAAGCAGTCAGAATTAGAACGACATACCTAATGAGATAGCATGAAAAATGGCGTCCAAAATACATACATATCAAGCTATTTTTCTGCTAATAAAAACTTAGATCAGAAGTCACAACATAAAAAACCACCAAAAGATGCGCAGGAATTTTAGACACAAAAAGTTTATATTTTTATAGCACATTCGATTATGTATACCATGAAAATGAGAGAGAGAGTTCATCCAATTGCGCAGCAAGACAATAGGAATTATTACCAACATTGAAATATGTAAAACCAAAATTGCGCACTTCATTATAACTTAATCGCACTCTAAGACAAACAGTCGCAGTTAAATAAAACTATGTCGTAGTCAAGAATAACATACACGTAATTCAAAACCCAAGTCCAGTAGGAACTTAATTCGAAATCTGAAGTGTAAAGTCAACAGTTGTTAAGAAGTAAAAGTTTATGTTATAATCAGAAGCAACGCAACCACTTTACATTGTGTTTCAACGAAGAAACACCGGATACGAATCCACTACACCATGATAAAACCCAAACTCTCGTTCGGGAATCCATCCGGGAATAAGCTATTTGGCCTCATCACCCGCATTGCGTCTCAGGTCCACCCCTCTCCCTCCCCTCCTTTTTTCATACCCCCGGCGACGCACGCGGTTCTCCCTGAACGATCCTTGGGTGGCACGTCCTGGCTGCTTTTAATTCCGTTTATGATTTGTTTGATCACATTCTATCCCTCGCTTCTTCCCGTTCCCGTGTCATGTCTACCTCTACCGAGTGTGTCTCGCCTCCGTTATGGTGTTTTTTGAAATAATAAAAACTTGTTTGTTTTTATTTTCTGTTACGACACTATTGTACAGCCCTCGAGGCAAACAATAATGACTTAATACAATAATAATTATAATAACTAACGCAACAATTTTAAAGTTCAAATTTATATTTCGCACCCTAAGTTGTGATGATTAAAAAAGTTTTTACAAAATGCTGTATGTATTTGTTTAGCAAAACCCGAATCGCTCATTTTTAATTAGCGCATTCAACCAAATTTAAATTCCCGTTTGGCTAAAAATGAAGCTGCGAATGCTGGGTGAGGTAACCTTTGCGAAACCAGCTGGCCAGGCGCTGTTACAATTGGGATTGGTGAAGGAAACTATTCCACTCAGTCGTCCACCACATACCAATCCACCACCACTGTCTCCCTTGCAAATGTCCACTCCATTGCCGTACTTGGCGCAAAGCATGCTGTGAAAACAAACAAACGAATGATTTATCACATTAGCGAATATTCTCGAAAGGCGTCATCTACAGACACACTTACTTAGACGTAACTCTTTGCGCTGGGAATGGTGTCCATGCTGCAGCACAACTAGCCTGCGACACGATGTTCATGTTCGCGTAACGCAAGTCACTTGCTGGTGCTACGCCGTTGATGTTAGTAAGGCCCCATCCAACCACGAAGCAAGTGGTGCCAACCGGTATATCCGAAGTTTGAAGTGCTATCGGAACCATGTTGGGTCTTCCCTTGAACCCATTTGTAAATACTGATACAACGGCAGCATCGAAATCAGACGTACCGGGAGCTGCATTAGGGTTATAGCCGCCATGAAGGGCAATTCTCACCACCTGGAAAAAGAAACCCCCTGTGGTGGGGGATGTGCTGCCTCCGTGTAGAACTATCTGAAACATTCAAACATCAAACTGATGGTTATTCTTAATAAGACGTTAAAATACGTTACAAACTCACCTTTGCAATATCGCCCATGACAGGTTGCACGCAATGACCTGCAGTTAGGGCATGGGTATAGGTAATGATACTGGCACCACAGAAGAATTTATTATTATAATACATGTTCAATGCATATCCGTAATTGACGATGTTCACTCCTAAACCATTGACAATACGTCCAGAATGGGAGGCTCCATCTGTTTTAGTCTCATCTTCTGCCAGCACAACATTGCTGCAGATCAATCCCAACAGCACTAAACCGATCACTTGCTTCATCGTCCGTTTGGTTCAACTATGAGAGCAGCGGCTTTCGATGCGGTATTTAAAGCTCCGAAAATTCGTTGCGTATCAAACAGATTTTTTGTTGCATTTATAACGAACATCTTTAAGGAAGTTGTTTGGAAGTGTTATATACAGATTCTGGTGTATGTGTTACTAAATCTGGGGTATTATTTAAAAATACGCTGTCAAGTCATCTGTTCAAATAGCAAAAAGGTCTGTACGTCCTTGCACACAGCAAGAGAACCAACATTTTGGAACATTTAGTATCAACGTGGCGCAAATTAGCTTCTCAGTACATACAGTTCAAACAGGTTTACAGGGGTTTTCAGGCCTTTTCTAATCGTCAACAGTATTCTTTATTTCAAAGAAGTATCTCTATAAAGAAAGTGTTGAAAATCATGCCGACGGAATGAAATTAAAATATAATAAACTCGCGAACACCTATGAACGAAACGTCCTGTACAAAAATGGAAAATAATCTTGGGGTTTAAAACTGTACCGTAAATGCCCCCCAAACGATGTGATCTTTTTGGACATAAGAGCACAACTTGTAAGAATGCAGAAACATATTCCCGTTGCAGTGATAACCACCGCACATGAGAATGTACAGTAAGTATGAATTCATTGAAATGTATAAACTGTATTAATACAAATGAGATTAGAAAAATTATACTTAATATTATCCATGCGGCAAATATCAACCAATGTCCTTGCTATATGAAACTATAGCAACGAAAAGCTGACATAATAGCAGCCAATTTCATCTATTAAGGCAACTTATATCAGATCTATAAATAAGTTGTTTTGAGTTTTGTTTTTTTATGGAGTTCCAAACCTCATAGGCTCGAATGGGCATCGATTTTATTCAGAAGAGTGATTTCCGTCACTTTGTACAACCTTTTCCCATTTTTTGGGTAGATGTTGAATTTCTTCATGAAAAAAGAAATCCGGTTTGGAGGCAAACCATGTTAAGATCCAATTTTTCAGTTCGGCGCAATTCTGGCTGTCAAGCTATGCTCCATCGACCGGAACAGATGGTAGTCGGAGGACGCAATATCTGGGCTATATGGCGGGTGGGGTAAAACATCCCAATTTAATGTCTGCAGGTAAGTGCGGACATGTGCCGCCACATGTGGCCAAGCGTTGTTGTGCAGCAGAATGATTTTATCATGCCTGGTCGAGTACTGGGGCCTTTTTTCCTTCAATGTGCTACTCAAACGCATAAGTTTTCGTCGGTAAACGTCACCCGTGATGGTTTTGTTTGGTTGCAGCACTTCGTGGTACACCACACCCCGCTGGTCCCACCAAATGCATGGCATTAGCTTGCCGCCATGAATATTCCGCTTGGGTGTCGAGGAGGAAGCATCCCCCCGGTAACCATACGTTGATTTACTCTACATCACGGGATATTTAGCTCATATGGCACCCAATGCCCTGTCTTCCGGATTATGCCAAATGCTTTAAAACGCTGATAAATAGCTGGCTGAATAACTTCAAACGTATTTGCCAGCTGAGTCTTTGTATGGGTCGGATTGCCATAGTATTCCCTAATTATACGATGGGTCTCGGTGGACGAAGTTTTCATCACAAAGTAATGAAGGAGAATTCCCCAGAAAATACATTGTTTACTAATTGACGCATGTACAAAACCGTCAAAACTTATTTATAGACCTAATACATTTGCAAATCTGTAGTTATGACCAGACGGGATCACGCAGTGCGGTCCTGCGATACACCTGTATTAGACACCGATACTATCACCACTATCACCGACAGCTTTACATCTGCATTCAATCGGCAGATCAGTCAGATGTCAGATCGGCATCAGCGTCCAAACGACAAACACGTATTTCGGTTTTCAATAAACAGCTGTGGTTCCATAGTCATAACTCTGTAGTAGTAGTAGTAGTTTCCCCACAATAGTTGTTCGCGTAGTACTGTTGACAGATTTCTTTTCTCGTTAGGGCCTTCCTAGGCAACAAAAGGAGCGAATGGAGAGAGAACGGGCCTTATTTTCGATAGTACCGTAGAAAAGTGAACTGCATTAAAATTGCAAATCGCTACAACTTATTGTAATAAATATAACAAGATAACAGGAATTCTCGCGAAAAAGAATAAGTGCGGCGGTGCTGCAACATCTTGCTTACAAGAATGTTTGACGATTTACAACCCATATTCTTATCGGAAACACACATAGTTAACCATGAATTGCTTGAACAATATACTCTATCAGGTTACAATGCATGCCATGCAACATGATATATTTTTCACATTCTAGGCACACTGGAGGAGTTACTATGTATATTCGAGACTCAGTTACTTTTGAGGTTGTCTTAAGCGAAGCAAAAGGAAAAAAGGGAAGTAGTGAAAAGTGGATTGTACCGTACAGTCTGGAAAAAGTTCCTAGTAGTGCCGATCTCAAAAATAGCAGGAATGATAGACTTCAGGCTGATAGGCTTCAGACTTCATACTTAAGAATTCAGAGGGATCTTCAAATTAAATGTTCTTGAGAAGATTTTAGAAATAGTTGTTAAAGAAGAGGTTGTGAACTTTATCAATATAAATAATCCGCGTTAAACCTTGTACATGGAAAGTGGAAGGATGCTAACGACCGTAATGATAGTGCTGCAGCTATTTTTTCTTGAATCTAGAACAGCATTTGAAACAAGACTAAGGCATTTATTGTTGGATACATTGAAGCTGTTAGGTATTACAGGCATTGAACATCGCTGGTTTCAGAGCTATTTAGAAGCCCGTTCCTAAAAGACTATTCATTCTTCAAAAGACTTCAAAAGCCTATTCACAATGATAGAAATCTAGGGCTGCGGAAAACACTCTAGGCCTAGTACCAGCGATACTATTTGTTACATGGGAAAGAGGGCGTAGTCAAAAATGCGAACGAACAAAAGACAACCACTCATAAGAATGGCTGCGTTAGGATTGAGTTGGATAAGATCCAGCCTGACGGTCCAATCGATTCTGCTCCATGTGACCGCTCAATGAGAATGGGGGGTATCTTGGGTCAAAAGTCAGCACCGACAATAGCATTGATGTTGAAATACGCGCTAGGATGCTGGCTGTCAACCGGTCACACTACAGTCTGAAGAACCTTCTCCACTCAAAACACCTGTCGAGACGAACAATGCTGGGACTATGTAGAACCTATATCGTTCCAGTACTCACATACGTCTCTGAGACATGGACTTTGTCCTAAACTGACCAAACCCTCTTAAGCCCATTCGAGAGGAAGATGCTCAGAAGGATTTTTGGCCCCGTATGTGTGGAAGGACAGTGGAGGAGCCGCTACAATGACGAGCTCTGTGAGCTGTACGACTCAGCCCGTAAATTCCTTTAAGGTCATCCACAAGGACAGAGGAGGCGTGGTAGGTCCATACTGAGATGGAGTGATGACGTTGATGCGCCCGCCAGAAAGGCCAAGTAAAGGATAGGTTGCCGACGGTGTTCAACCGTGGGCGATTTAAAGGACTCAAGCAGTAGGCGTCTCCAAGAACACGAAGCGGTTGAAACGCCGGGGGAGTAAGTAAGTATTCTTCAAACCATTTCGAAGTACCTACGCGAAGGGTGGCCCACATTTGAATATATAAATACAAACCTTTCCACAGAAATTCTATCCTACTACCACAAGAGACACTCATTAACCGAAGTAGAAGAATGCATTATGTTTGTTGATAAAGTCATCGTCCCAGACATGTTGTGAAGACGAATCCTGTGGCAGTTTCGTCGAGGACACTCTGACATGCTCCGCATGAAAACAATAGCAAAAAGTTTCGTGTACTGGCTGGGTAGCGACAATGAAATTGAAGATTTCGTGAAGCGCTAACATCTATCAAGAAAACATTGGAATCTTGGCCTGTACCCTCCAAACCATGGTGAAGAATCCACATCGATAACGCAAGACCAGTGGTATGGTATCTACTTCATAGTAATTACTAATTCTTGTTCAAAATGATCTAAAGTTCACGTTACCAAATTAACCAAATTAAGCTTTTGGAGTACCAAAACAAATCATTTTCGACCACGACACTCAGTTTGGAGTGGAGTGAGACGACAAGGATTTTCGATCCTTCTTACCATCCACAATCAAACGGGTTAGCAGAAAGATTCGTTGATACCTTGAAATAAGGTCATCGAAGGATTCTTGCATGGGTAGGAAAAAATAGAAGAAGCATTGAACATTTTCCTGCAAGTCTATCGCTCTACACCAACCAGCGACTTGCGAAGTTGGCGTCATCCCCAATCCCCATTGGTCAAATAAAGCCTTTTCCACAAATTTCCTATTTATGGGTACCTTTTTATTGCTAATAATGTTCTGTATCTGAAACCACTCTGGTACAGATTTTAGAGATACCCACCTAAACCTCTGAGTTTCTTCAAAATTTAGTTTTCATTGCTCAATTTACTCTAATGCCGTGTTGTAGAATATCCGACAATTTTCGTAATTTTTTATTTTCCAATTTCCTCAGAATCTCCGAACATTTTTAAGAAAGTTGCGTAATTCACTTGTGAAAACATTTCGTTTCTTTTCGCGCACTTACACAAAATCTTCTAATTTAGCAGCAACTTCAATAGCTGTAATATTGTCACCCCCAACAAAGACATTTATCTTGAGAGAGATAAATGTAAATGTAATTCGTCAAACATACTCCAAATCCTTCCAATCGAAAGACCAAGAAAAAGAAACCTTGTATTGGCAGGCTCGGGTAGTTTGGCGTAATGTTCACCTATAATTTCACAAACCCCCTTCAACAGTTCTACACGAACTGCGTAGATGCCTTATATTCATACTCTTAACATACAGTCTTTCCCCGAGTTACGCGACATTCAAGTTACGCGAATTCCAAAATTTTGACAATTTGTGTAATTTTATATGTGGAATTGAAGTTTGTATTTGTCAAAATTCAAATTTTCCTAAAAATATGCTACAATTTGGATATTAAAAACATTAACTTTGGTACCAATTTACTCTAATTTTCGTAATAAACGAAAACATATCAATTATTATAGGAACGCGAAAAGAAGAAATCGATCACTAAATACTTACTAAAAACGAGATTTTCAAGGGAATCCGAGTTACGCGAAAAGTCGAGTTACTCGAAATTCTTTGGCACGTATTTTTCGCGTAACTCGGGCAAAGTCTGTACATGGTAAAACGGTTATTTTAAACGAAGCGTTTTCTAGCTTTGAAATGTTTCAACTACGTTTGGATCTTTCGTTTAAAACGGTGTTGAAGAGTTCAATTCTCCAGAAAGTCAAACCAAATAAAAAAAAAACACAGAAAGTTCTTTCCGTCAACTTCACGTCGCGTCCACATCGTGTCTGATCGCACTGTTCCGAAAAATTAAAGGAAATCTGCTCAAAATGGCATTCGGAGATGTTAAAACCGCAAATGGGCTGAAGGAGTTGGACCAATTCCTTGCTGATCATAGTTACGTCGAAGGGTAAGTGATAAATTTCGTGTTTCTAAAATTGAGGTTAGATCGACGGTGTTTCTGACGTGTAAATCTTCTCTTCTCGTTTAGATATACTCCGTCGAAGGCAGATCTCTCGGTTTTCGATGCCTTGGGCAAGGCTCCTGCCGCTACCTACGTGCATGCGTTGCGCTGGTATAACCATATCGCATCGTTCAACGCCAAGGAGCGCTCGGAATGGGGCGGTCAAGCATTGCCGCAGGTTGCCGGTGGAAAACCGACTGCTGCGGCACCGGCCGGCGGTGATGATGATGATGTTGACCTGTTTGGGTCGGAAGACGAGGAGGAGAGCGCAGAAGCGGCAAAGCTGAAGGAGGAACGTCTGGCCGCGTACAACGCGAAAAAGTCGAAGAAACCTGCCCTAATCGCCAAGAGCTCCATTTTGCTGGACGTGAAACCATGGGATGATGAAACGGACATGAAGGAAATGGAGAAGAGCGTCCGTAGTGTCGAGATGGATGGACTTTTGTGGGGAGCGGCCAAGCTCGTGCCGGTCGGTTACGGCATTCACAAGCTGCAGATTTGCTGCGTTATCGAGGATGACAAGGTTTCGGTCGATTTGTTAACAGAGACGATTCAGGAGTTCGAGGATTACGTCCAGTCAGTCGATATTGCTGCATTCAACAAAATTTAACTGTTGCGATATATTTTGTTGTGTACTCTTGTTTCTTAAGTTTCTTCCGACTGTTCTTGAAATGGCGTTAACTATTAAATAAATCCAACTCATTTTTGGACACCTTTAGAATTGGATCCACATTGGATTTGAGTCAGCGAAAATGGAATTCAATTTATGTTGGACGTATTCGTTTGGATCGCTGGTTGTGTATGTTAAAGAAAGGTCTTTAATTTGTTCAATTTATGAATAGCCGGCTAAGATACAACCCAAGGGCCACATTTTGACCAAACGCAATACAAAATTCCGAAGTGCTCGCTCGAACGGCTATTTCTCTCTTACTTGAACTCAGTGAGATTACCTTGTTTTGAACCCAACGTTGTGCTCGAGTATTAATGATATGCTCACTTAATGCACGCACGCATTTCACGCATAGTTAGATACAGTACGTATTAGCACTTTGCCGTCCGCACGTTTTGCGTAGATTTTCTTTCATTGCGCAGTACAAAATGCTGCCACTTCTCAAGTAGCCGACTATTTATTTCAATTCAACAGTAAAATGAAAAGTGCTGAAAGTATTTTGTTTGACTCGTTATTACTTGCAATTAACGTAGATCAAGAAGCTGCCAATGAAGATGTTCCGCACAAGGAATAGGATACCACAAGAGATGGAAAAAGGAATGGCAGCATAACGTATGCATTGGAAAAGTCAACCAATTAAAGCAATTTCTCACACAGGTTTACCACATGATTCAGCATTGTTGCGTCCTTTGTAGCTATCACAATGTTCAGGTTCAGAATTTATCTGATCAATTGGGAACAGCGACTTTGAAAACAGTCGGTCATCCGCTTTATAAGCTATATTTGAATTGTAGCAGTCACACCATGCACCATGATCGTCTCAAAGAGGAGCACGATCTAAAGATGAAAATCAAGGGTAAAGTGATCCCTTCGTTTCTCCTGGTGGTTGAACCAATATCGGAGCAAATAGTAAAGAATTTGAACCTAGAGTACCTGGTGCATGCAAAAGTTGGTTACACCTGCACTGCAAAGTATCTCCCATAAGTAGTGACTGATGAAATATCTAATTCCGACTGCTGAAGGATAACATTTTACGGAAATCTCAACTTTCCTAACAGAACTAAGCGATGAGCATAACTTTTTAGATCGTAGTCTCAATCGGTGGAAAGCACACGAAGAGACCAGTAGGTCGCCAGCATAACACCCAGCCAATGGGGAGGATACTTTTGCTTTGCTCACTCCAAAGCGCAGAGAAAAATATACCACCACACCACCGCTTTCAAAACTTTCGCCAAAACTCTACAAAGTTAAACAGATCAAGTGAATGTCTTGCCGAAAAAAACATCTTTTTAAGACCTTTTTCTGTCGTTTATAAGCCCAAGCTCCAAAACCAAGGAAGCATTTTCGATCAATCTCCGTACAAAAGTGGAGAGTGCTCGCTCTAACAGCTATTTCCCTCCTGCTTGCTCACACACGGCTCGGAAAACCGCTCACTGCAGTAGCCTCTTTCCGCAGACCGCCCCACCGCTCTTCGCCCACACATGACGAGCTCGCGTGCATCGGGTTTGTGTGTGTGGGTGTCTCAAGCTCTCGAAATTGCGATCGGATTGCATTTACTTTTCGATAGCCTGTGCACAGTTGTGTGTCATGCTCGCACGTACTTTCTGTCTCTGTCACACAACCGTGTCGATCAGCTGAGCGTCTGATGAAAGCGCGCATTTAAACCAATTCCGGTACGGGATTCGTTTTTAAACTAAATTATATTGATTATTTTGTAAAGTAATCGAAGGCAATACGATGACGCGCCGTGATTAGCCAAACGCTAGCGATTATACATGTGGCGACCAGTGCATCGCAAATAGCCAAGACACTAAAAAGCGCCACCTAGGCAAAAAAGAGGGTACTAAACAAATTGCTAGTTGGGAAGTTTTGCCTGGACACGACGAATACAATCAGTCCTTTGTTCCTAGGTAAAACCAAACTAGCAACCGGTAAGGCTAGAACAATAAGATCCTTGTTTGTAGGAAAGGAACGAAGGAATGCTCGAACAAACTAAAAACAGACAGGATCAAACACGAAAGGAGACAGGAAAGTTCGAGACATGGCCAGCACAATATAAAAGCGGTGGCATGTCCGAACAAAAAAGTTAGTTATCGCTCCGGTCCCCGACGAGGAAGACCTTCTGCAAGTTATCGCTCTGATCTCCGACAAGAAAATCCTTCTACTAGTTATCGTTTCCCCGTCAACCGACGAACATCTCACTACAAACCCAAGGAGGACCGAAGAGCGACCTAGTCCCAACAAAGAAGGAGGGAGTAATAAAATAAGGGCTCCGAACTACGGAATATCCCCCTAAATACATATTCTAAAGATGCATGCCAAGTTTTATTCGCTGTTTTTTACTCCAGTGCTATCCGCTACAATGTCCGATGATCTGAATCGCGAACGCCACACCGGTTGATTTTATCACCGGTCCGCTTAGTTCCAGAAGATGTACGCGATCGGAGAAGATGACCAGCGAGCCTACACTAGCCGATTTGTTAAGTTCAAGCATTGGGTGTGTGTATGTGGGTTAGAAATACGGATCTGTATTTTGTTCCTATCAAGGCTTGAATCGTCTGGATCACCAGGATCGCCTGGATCGGTTGTGTCGGAACCGCTGTCTGGAAGATGCTGTTCGAATATCGTCATATCTTGATAATTGCGATGGCTCTTCGGACGGCAGCGGCATCGAAGGGGACACCGACCGGTCTTTTGCCAATATGTCGACCGTCGATGGTATCCGCTACTGGGTGTCAATAACGCCCATCCGATCCATCAATGTGGTTTTGCAGCTCTTTAAGAAGGCAGACATGACACTGCCATCCCGAGTGTGCCAGAGTACCAACACTTTATGTTGCTGTCTTGTGGCATGACATTGCTGTCTACTAATGCGCACAAAGCAAAGTGGCCACTTGCGGCTCAAATGTTGAACCAATTCGTGAAGGATTACGAGGCGGTGTCTCCAACGTTTGAAATGTTTGCTTCGCAGTGGTTGGAAAAGTCTACCTCAAACCATACATCGGATTTCAGAGATGGAAAACTTCGGCATGCCAAAGCCGCCGGAGCAGACCATCACCTATCCCTCCCTGAAGTGCAAGTTTGTCACCAATGTACACGTTAGTCCACGGTTCTTTTGGCAGACCACCGGTGGGAACGCATGGTTTCTGACCACGGACAGCAGTATCGGCAAGCTGAAGACTGATCGTGAGAGGACAGTAACTGGACCGCAAAATGCTAGCACTCGACGCTCCTATGTCCTCTAGCGATATGATAAAGGATGCATTCGTGACCTGTCGAGCGGTGCTGATCTCCAGTTTCTACCAGTCGAGATACTGTGCAAGTAGGTGGTGACTAGAACTGGGCAGGATACACGTTTGTGCCGTTTGTAACACACCTGTATGGATTCAACCATCTCTGTTTAGAATGTTATGTATATGTGGTGATAAAAGACCATCGCAAAAAATTTTGATATGCTACACAGGATGTAATAAAAATACAAGACATTCATTTTTGTTGTTCGTGTAGCCGTATGTGGTCACTTGTTTGTGTTACATTACAAATTAAATGATCCCCTTCCTTCTATACCCTGCGTCTATTTAAATTTGCAGCCTCGGCTCATCGTTTATATAATAGAGCGCGTTATGATTCATATTTACGTAGAATTCAGTTGAGTTTCCACTCTCATCTCCGATCCTTCTGGCAGTTCATTAAATCTCGTAGAAACTGTAATGCTTTGCCCAAAGTAATGCGTCTCAATTCACTTACTGCTTTTTGCCCAGCTGACATCTGTGAGCTGTTTGCTGACCTCTTTTCTAGTATGTTTGAGGATCCGATCAGTGGTGCAATTCGTTTAACTCGTGCTTTGGATTATACACCTAGTAATTTAATTTGTTTTTCCTTGTGCGATATAAGTATGGAGATGGTTGACGATGCGTTGTCCAAACTTAAACCATCTTTTATCCCGGGTCCTGATACCTGTTTCTGTGCTAATCAATTGTCGTAAAATCCTCTCTCCACACCTTGCTAAAATCTTTAATCTATCCTTATCGACTGGAGTATTTCCTACTATCTGGAAAACCTGCTGGCTCTTCCCGATCTTCAAAAACGGCACCCGGAATTTAATTTCTAATTACCGTGGAATTAATCAAACATGCGCTACGGGAAAAACATTTGTGCTCTCTATTTATCCAGTTCTTCACTTTTGCTGTAGCTCTGCTATCAGCTTAAATCAACACGGATTTATGCCCGATCGTTCAACTACAACTTGTCTTTTGTCTCCACAGTGTTTCGCAATTTCGAGGCTGGATTACAGGTGGACGTGATTTACACTGATTTTCGCGCAGCCTTTGACAGTATTTCCCACGATCTCCTACTGGCAAAATTACTCAAACTACGTTTTAGCAGTTCGATTGTTGGTTGGCTATCCTCATATTTAAAAGGCCGCTCATGTAGAGTGAAGCTTTGGCCCAGCATGTCCAGAAGTGGTCGAGTGTGCCTCAAGGTAGTGTGCTAAGTCCTCTGTTCTTTTCTTGTTTATCAATGACGCCTGTAGTGTCTTACCACCTAATGGTCATCTCCTGTATGCTGATGACATTAAGATCGTTCTTCCTATTTCTACTTCTGCGGACTGTGGCATTCTTCAATGCTTTCTCGACTCGTTTGCTGTTTGGTGTTCGTCCAATTTCCTCCGTCGTTGTGCCGATAAATGTTCTATAATCTCCTTTTCCCATTCTAACTCTCCCATTTCTTTTAGTTACCAACTCTAGAATGTTCCTCTAACCCGTGTTTCCTTTGTTCGCGACCTTGGGGTTATACTTGACGACAGATTGAACTTCAAATTGCAACTCGATGATGTCTTGTGCAGAGCAAACAGGACATTAGGCTTCATAATGCGTGCTACTTCTGATTTTAGTGATTCATTCTGCCTGCGGACGTTATATTGCAGTCTGGTTCGCTCTATTCTTGAATATGCTAGCGCGGTTTGGAGTCCTTGTAGCATTGAAGGTTGTTCTAGAATGGAGAGCGTACAGCGTTATTTTTCGAGGATGGTGTTTCGACGCTATTACAGAACTAAATCCATACGCACATATGATATGCGTTGTCGGCTTTTAGACATTGAGTCATTAATTCAAAGACGTCATTTAGCGCAAGCTTGTGTTGTGGATGGATTGCTGCTCGGCTCTACGGATGCCGTACTCGCCGTCGTCGTAACCCGTTGTCTGTGGAATCCCGTCACACTTTGTATTGCTTTAATGATCCTCTCCTCTCCACTTTCAGAATCTTTTTTCTGATCATTTTGACTTTAACTCTTCCTTAGCTACCTGTTCCTTATTGTTGTTCTTTTTACCAGTTCCTATTGCTTCCGCTTTGAGTTTTTCGATAGTCCTTGTCCGATTTTATTTGACTTGTTGTCATTAGTTTTAGTGTTGTATTTGGGTACATTGTTGCGCCATTAAAGGTAGAGCAATGTTAACAAAGATAAAGATAAAGAACTGTTAGTATGTAGCAGGATGTGTTCTTTATCGCCGCACTAGACATTTCCGACATAATTTGATTGTGTCTATTTTGTATGCTTAAGCATACACGCCGAAACCGTCACATCACTATACACGGTACGCTTTCACCGACCGGTGTCTCGATCGACGCGCTGGGTAAAGAACAAAACCTAGCTATTTGCACACTTTTCCCGCGCGCATCGTACGACGGACACCGCAAACGCCAGGGTAAGCTACAATAGAATTTAACCGGTTCGAAACCGTCACTCTTCTCTCCACTTTACTTACAGAAAAATTTAAAGCATTCTCGTTCTGCCGCCCATCTGATCCCCCACACTTGACATCGACAGAAAATCGACACGAAACAAACGAGAGACGAACACACGCGACGACACAGACACACACGGTACAATACGAGAACGCCGCAGGTGAAGGATAGCGGGCAGAGCAGAGAGATTAGGGAGAGAGACTGTTTTTGGTCACTCCTCTCCACTCTTTTTTTGTTGAAAAAGCGCTCGCGGCATTTAAATTTTTCGACTGCGGACGTTTGGATGCAGCTGTTTCCGATCAGACGTTTGGATGCAGCTGCATAATGAAGTCTTATCGAAAAGTACTGAATTTCGATCGGATATCCGATCATTTTTGGTTTATCGAAAAACGCTCGGAAATCCGATCGAAAATCTCACAATTCGAGGGTTTGGGGGAATCCGCTCACTGCAGTAGCCTCATTCCGCAGACCGCCCCACCGCTCTTCGCCCACACATTACGAGCTCGCGTGCATCGGGTTTGTGTGTGTGGGTGTCTCAAGCTCTCGAAATTGCGATCGGATTGCATTTATTTTGCGATAGCCTGTGCACAGTTGTGTGTCATGCTCGCACGTACTTTCTGTCTCTGTCACACAACCGTGTCGATCAGCTGAGCGTCTGATGAAAGCGCGCGGCATTTAAACCAATTCCGGTACGGGATTCGATGTTAAACTAAATTATATTAATTATTCTGTAAAGTAATCGAAGGCAATACGATGACGCGCCGTGATTAGCCAAACGCTAGCGATTATACATATCCTAAGGATGCATGCCAAGTTTTATTCGCTGTTTTTTACTCCACTGCTATCCGCTACAATGTCCGACGATCTGAATCGCGAACGCCACACCGGTTGATTTTATCACCGGTCCGCTTAGTTCCAGAAGATGTACGCGACCGGAGAAGATGGCCAGCGAGCCTACTCTAACTGAATTGTTAAGTTCAAGCATTGGGTGAGTGTATGTGGGTTAGAAATACGGATCTGTATTTAGTTCCTATCAAGGCGGTGCTTGAATCGTCTGGATCACCAGGATCGCCTGGATCGGTGGATCCGACACAACCGCTGTCTGGAAGGTGCTGATCGAATATCGTCATATCTTGATAATTGCGATGGCTCTTCGGACGGCAGCGGCATCGAAGGGGACACCGACCGGTCTTTTGCCAATATGTCGACCGTCGATGGTATCCGCTACTGGGTGTCAATAACGCCCATCCGATCCATCAATGTGGTTTTGCAGCTCTTTAAGAAGGCAGACATGACACTGCCATCCCGAGTGTGCCAGAGTACCAACACTTTATGTTGCTGTCTTGTGGCATGACATTGCTGTCTACTAATGCGCACAAAGCAAAGTGGCCACTTGCGGCTCAAATGTTGAACCAATTCGTGAAGGATTACGAGGCGGTGTCTCCAACGTTTGAAATGTTTGCTTCGCAGTGGTTGGAAAAGTCTACCTCAAACCATACATCGGATTTCAGAGATGGAAAACTTCGGCATGCCAAAGCCGCCGGAGCAGACCATCACCTATCCCTCCCTGAAGTGCAAGTTTGTCACCAATGTACACGTTAGTCCACGGTTCTTTTGGCAGACCACCGGTGGGAACGCATGGTTTCTGACCACGGACAGCAGTATCGGCAAGCTGAAGACTGATCGTGAGAGGACAGTAACTGGACCGCAAAATGCTAGCACTCGACGCTCCTATGTCCTCTAGCGATATGATAAAGGATGCATTCGTGACCTGTCGAGCGGTGCTGATCTCCAGTTTCTACCAGTCGAGATACTGTGCAAGTAGGTGGTGACTAGAACTGGGCAGGATACACGTTTGTGCCGTTTGTAACACACCTGTATGGATTCAACCATCTCTGTTTAGAATGTTATGTATATGTGGTGATAAAAGACCATCGCAAAAAATTTTGATATGCTACACAGGATGTAATAAAAATACAAGACAGATCATTTTTGTTGTTCGTGTAGCCGTATGTGGTCACTTGTTTGTGTTACATTACAAATTAAATGATCCCCTTCCTTCTATACCCTGCGTCTATTTAAATTTGCAGCCTCGGCTTATCGTTTATATAATAGAGCGCGTTATGATTCATATTTACGTAGAAAAATCTCGTAGAAACTGTAACGCTTTGCCCAAAGTAATGCGTCTCAATTCACTTACTGCTTCTTGCCCAGCTGACATCTGTGAGCTGTTTGCTGACCTCTTTTCTAGTATGTTTGAGGATCCGATCAGTGATGCAATTCGTTTTACTCGTGCTTTGGATTATACACCTAGTAATTTAAGTTGCCTTTCCTTGCGCGATGTAAGTATGGAGATGGTTGACGATGCGTTGTCCAAACTTAAACCATCTTTTATCCCGGGTCCTGATACCTGTTTCTGTGCTAATCAATTGTCGTAAAATCCTCTCTCCACACCTTGCTAAAATCTTTAATCTATCCTTATCGACTGGAGTATTTCCTACTATCTGGAAAACCTGCTGGCTCTTCCCGATCTTCAAAAACGGCACCCGGAATTTAATTTCTAATTACCGTGGAATTAATCAAACATGCGCTACGGGAAAAACATGTGTGCCCTCGATTTATCCAGTTCTTCACTTTTGCTGTAGCTCTGCTATCAGCTTAAATCAACACGGATTTATGCCCGATCGTTCAACTACAACTTGGCTTTTGTCTCCACAGTGTTTCGCAATTTCGAGGCTGGATTACAGGTGGACGTGATTTACACTGATTACTAACTAACTAACTAACTAAGTAACTAAAAGAAATGGGAGAGTTAGAATGGGAAAAGGAGATTATAGAACATTTATCGGCACAACGACGGAGGAAATTGGACGAACACCAAACAGCAAACGAGTCGAGAAAGCATTGAAGAATGCCACAGTCCGCAGAAGTAGAAATAGGAAGAACGATCTTAATGTCATCAGCATACAGGAGATGACCATTAGGTGGTAAGACACTACAGGCGTCATTGATAAACAAGAAAAGAACAGAGGACTTAGCACACTACCTTGAGGCACACTCGACCACTTCTGGACATGCTGGGCCAAAGCTTCACTCTACATGAGCGGCCTTTTAAATATGAGGATAGCCAACCAACAATCGAACTGCTAAAACGTAGTTTGAGTAATTTTGCCAGTAGGAGATCGTGGGAAATACTGTCAAAGGCTGCGCGAAAATCAGTGTAAATCACGTCCACCTGTAATCCAGCCTCGAAATTGCGAAACACTGTGGAGACAAAAGACAAGTTGTAGTTGAACGATCGGGCATAAATCCGTGTTGATTTAAGCTGATAGCAGAGCTACAGCAAAAGTGAAGAACTGGATAAATAGAGAGCACAAATGTTTTTCCCGTAGCGCATGTTTGATTAATTCCACGGTAATTAGAAATTAAATTCCGGGTGCCGTTTTTGAAGATCGGGAAGAGCCAGCAGGTTTTCCAGATAGTAGGAAATACTCCAGTCGATAAGGATAGATTAAAGATTTTAGCAAGGTGTGGAGAGAGGATTTTACGACAATTGATTAGCACAGAAACAGGTATCAGGACCCGGGATAAAAGATGGTTTAAGTTTGGACAACGCATCGTCAACCATCTCCATACTTACATCGCGCAAGGAAAGGCAACTTAAATTACTAGGTGTATAATCCAAAGCACGAGTAAAACGAATTGCATCACTGATCGGATCCTCAAACATACTAGAAAAGAGGTCAGCAAACAGCTCACAGATGTCAGCTGGGCAAGAAGCAGTAAGTGAATTGAGACGCATTACTTTGGGCAAAGCGTTACAGTTTCTACGAGATTTTTCTACGTAAATATGAATCATAACGCGCTCTATTATATAAACGATAAGCCGAGGCTGCAAATTTAAATAGACGCAGGGTATAGAAGGAAGGGGATCATTTAATTTGTAATGTAACACAAACAAGTGACCACATACGGCTACACGAACAACAAAAATGATCTGTCTTGTATTTTTATTACATCCTGTGTAGCATATCAAAATTTTTTGCGATGGTCTTTTATCACCACATATACATAACATTCTAAACAGAGATGGTTGAATCCATACAGGTGTGTTACAAACGGCACAAACGTGTATCCTGCCCAGTTCTAGTCACCACCTACTTGCACAGTATCTCGACTGGTAGAAACTGGAGATCAGCACCGCTCGACAGGTCACGAATGCATCCTTTATCATATCGCTAGAGGACATAGGAGCGTCGAGTGCTAGCATTTTGCGGTCCAGTTACTGTCCTCTCACGATCAGTCTTCAGCTTGCCGATACTGCTGTCCGTGGTCAGAAACCATGCGTTCCCACCGGTGGTCTGCCAAAAGAACCGTGGACTAACGTGTACATTGGTGACAAACTTGCACTTCAGGGAGGGATAGGTGATGGTCTGCTCCGGCGGCTTTGGCATGCCGAAGTTTTCCATCTCTGAAATCCGATGTATGGTTTGAGGTAGACTTTTCCAACCACTGCGAAGCAAACATTTCAAACGTTGGAGACACCGCTTCGTAATCCTTCACGAATTGGTTCAACATTTGACTTTGCTTTGTGCGCATTAGTAGACAGCAATGTCATGCCACAAGACAGCAACATAAAGTGTTGGTACTCTGGCACACTCGGGATGGCAGTGTCATGTCTGCCTTCTTAAAGAGCTGCAAAACCACATTGATGGATCGGATGGGCGTTATTGACACCCAGTAGCGGATACCATCGACGATCGACATATTGGCAAAAGACCGGTCGGTGTCCCCTTCGATGCCACTGCCGTCCGAAGAGCCATCGCAATTGTCAAGATATGACGATATTCGATCAGCATCTTCCAGACAGCGGTTGTGTCGGATCCACCGATCCAGGCGATCCTGGCGATCCTGGTGATCCAGACGATTCAAGCACCGCCTTGATAGGAACTAAATACAGATTCGTATTTCTAACCCACATACACTCACCCAATGCTTGAACTTAACAATTCAGTTAGAGTAGGCTCGCTGGCCATCTTCTCCGGGCGCGTACATCTTCTGGAACTAAGCGGACCGGTGATAAAATCAACCGGTGTGGCGTTCGCGATTCAGATCGTCGGACATTGTAGCGGATAGCAGTGGAGTAAAAAACAGCGAATAAAACTTGGCATGCATCCTTAGGATATGTATAATCGCTAGCGTTTGGCTAATCACGGCGCGTCATCGTATTGCCTTCGATTACTTTACAGAATAATTAATATAATTTAGTTTAACATCGAATCCCGTACCGGAATTGGTTTAAATGCCGCGCGCTTTCATCAGACGCTCAGCTGATCGACACGGTTGTGTGACAGAGACAGAAAGTACGTGCGAGCATGACACACAACTGTGCACAGGCTATCGCAAAATAAATGCAATCCGATCGCAATTTCGAGAGCTTGAGACACCCACACACACAAACCCGATGCACGCGAGCTCGTAATGTGTGGGCGAAGAGCGGTGGGGCGGTCTGCGGAATGAGGCTACTGCAGTGAGCGGATTCCCCCAAACCCTCGAATTGTGAGATTTTCGATCGGATTTCCGAGCGTTTTTCGATAAACCAAAAATGATCGGATATCCGATCGAAATTCAGTACTTTTCGATAAGACTTCATTATGCAGCTGCATCCAAACGTCTGATCGGAAACAGCTGCATCCAAACGTCCGCAGTCGAAAAATTTAAATGCCGCGAGCGCTTTTTCAACAAAAAAAGAGTGGAGAGGAGTGACCAAAAACAGTCTCTCTCCCTAATCTCTCTGCTCTGCCCGCTATCCTTCACCTGCGGCGTTCTCGTATTGTACCGTGTGTGTCTGTGTCGTCGCGTGTGTTCGTCTCTCGTTTGTTTCGTGTAGATTTTCTGTCGATGTCAAGTGTGGGGGATCAGATGGGCGGCAGAACGAGAATGCTTTAAATTTTTCTGTAAGTAAAGTGGAGAGAAGAGTGACGGTTTCGAACCGGTTAAATTCTATTGTAGCTTACCCTGGCGTTTGCGGTGTCCGTCGTACGATGCGCGCGGGAAAAGTGTGCAAATAGCTAGGTTTTGTTCTTTACCCAGCGCGTCGATCGAGACACCGGTCGGTGATAGCGTACCGTGTATAGTGATGCGACGGTTTCGTCGTGTATGCTTAAGCATACAAAATAGACACAATCAAATTATGTCGGAAATGTCTAGTGCGGCGATAAAGAACACATCCTGCTACATACTAACAGTTCTTTATCTTTATCTTTATTAACATTGCTCTACCTTTAATGGCGCAACAATGTACCCTAATACAACACTAAAACTAATGACAACAAGTCAAATAAAATCGGACAAGGACTATCGAA
Organism: Anopheles marshallii; assembly: GCF_943734725.1. NCBI lineage: Eukaryota > Metazoa > Arthropoda > Insecta > Diptera > Culicidae > Anopheles > Anopheles marshallii. The sequence continues at coordinate 63,501,729 of NC_071326.1, read as the reverse complement.
AAACTCAAAGCGGAAGCAATAGGAACTGGTAAAAAGAACAACAATAAGGAACAGGTAGCTAAGGAAGAGTTAAAGTCAAAATGATCAGAAAAAAGATTCTGAAAGTGGAGAGGAGAGGATCATTAAAGCAATACAAAGTGTGACGGGATTCCACAGACAACGGGTTACGACGACGGCGAGTACGGCATCCGTAGAGCCGAGCAGCAATCCATCCACAACACAAGCTTGCGCTAAATGACGTCTTTGAATTAATGATTCAATGTCTAAAAGCCGACAACGCATATCATATGTGCGTATGGATTTAGTTCTGTGATAGCGTCGAAACACCATCCTCGAAAAATAACGCTATACGCTCTCGATTCTAGAATAACCTTCAATGCTACAAGGACTCCAAACCGCGCAGGCATATTCCAGATTAGAGCGAACCAGACTGCAATATAAATTCCGCAGGCAGAAAGGATCTTTAAAATCAGAAGTAGCACGCATTATGAAACCTAATGTCCTGTTTGCTCTGCACAAGACATCATCGAGTTGCAATTTGAAGTTCAATCTGTCGTCAAGTATAACCCCAAGGTCGCGAACAATGGAAACACGGCATTAGTGAAACATTCGAGAGTTGGTAACTAAAAGAAATGGGAGAGTTAGAATGGGAAAAGGAGATTATAGAACATTTATCGGCACAGAGACGGAGGAAATTGGACGAACACCAAACAGCAAACGAGTCGAGAAAGCATTGAAGAATGCCACAGTCCGCAGAAGTAGAAATAGGAAGAACGATCTTAATGTCATCAGCATACAGGAGATGACCATTAGGTGGTAAGACACTACAGGCGTCATTGATAAACAAGGAAAGAACAGAAGACTTAGCACACTACCTTGAGGCACACCCGACCACTTCTGGACATGCTGGGCCCAAGCTTCACTTTACATGAGCGGCCTTTTAAATATGAGGATAGCCAACCAACAATCGAACTGCTGAAACGTAGTTTGAGTAATATTGCCAGTAGGGGATCGTGGGAAATACTGTCAAAGGCTGCGCGAAAATCAGTGTAAATCACGTCCACCTGTAATCCAGCCTCGAAATTGCGAAACACTGTGGAGACAAAAGCCAAGTTGTAGTTGAACGATCGGGCATAAATCCGTGTTGATTTAAGCTGATAGCAGAGCTACAGCAAAAGTGAAGAACTGGATAAATCGAGGGCACACATGTTTTTCCCGAAACGCATGTTTGAGGAATTCCATGGTAATTAGAAATAAAATTCCGGGTGCCGTTTTTGAAGATCGGGAAAACCCAGCATGTTTCCAGATAGTAGGAAATACTCCAGTCGATAAAGATAGATTAAAGATTTTAGAAAGGTATGGAGAGAGGGTTTTACGAAAATTGATTAACAAAGGAACAGGACCCGGGGTAAAAGATGGTTTAAGTTTGGACAACGCATCGTCAACCATCTCCATACTTACATCGCGCAAGGAAAGGCAACTTAAATTACTAGGTGTATAATCCAAAGCACGAGTAAAACGAATTGCATCACTGATCGGATCCTCAAACATACTAGAAAAGAGGTCAGCAAACAGCTCACAGATGTCAGCTGGGCAAGAAGCAGTAAGTGAATTGAGACGCATTACTTTGGGCAAAGCGTTACAGTTTCTACGAGATTTTTCTACGTAAATATGAATCATAACGCGCTCTATTATATAAACGATAAGCCGAGGCTGCAAATTTAAATAGACGCAGGGTATAGAAGGAAGGGGATCATTTAATTTGTAATGTAACACAAACAAGTGACCACATACGGCTACACGAACAACAAAAATGATCTGTCTTGTATTTTTATTACATCCTGTGTAGCATATCACAATTTTTTGCGATGGTCTTTTATCACCACATATACATAACATTCTAAACAGAGATGGTTGAATCCATACAGGTGTGTTACAAACGGCACAAACGTGTATCCTGCCCAGTTCTAGTCACCACCTACTTGCACAGTATCTCGACTGGTAGAAACTAGAGATCAGCACCGCTCGACAGGTTACGAAAGCATCCTTTATCATATCGCTAGAGGACATAGGAGCGTCGAATGCTAGCATTTTGCGGTCCAGTTACTGTCCTCTCACGATAAGTCTTCAGCTTGCCCATACTGCTGTCCGTGGTCAGAAACCATGCGTTCCCACCGGTGGTCTGCCAAAAGAACCGTGGACTAACGTGTATATTGGTGACAAACTTGCACTTCAGGGAGGGATAGGTGATGGTCTGCTCCGGCGGCTTTGGCATGCCGAAGTTTTCCATCTCTGAAATCCGATGTATGGTTTGAGGTAGACTTTTCCAACCACTGCGAAGCAAACATTTCAAACGTTGGAGACACCGCCTCGTAATCCTTCACGAATTGGTTCAACATTTGAGCCGCAAGTGGCCACTTTGCTTTGTGCGCATTAGTAGACAGCAATGTCATGCCACAAGACAGCAACATAAAGTGTTGGTACTCTGGCACACTCGGGATGGCAGTGTCATGTCTGCCTTCTTAAAGAGCTGCAAAACCACATTGATGGATCGGATGGGCGTTATTGACACCCAGTAGCGGATACCATCGACGGTCGACATATTGGCAAAAGACCGGTCGGTGTCCCCTTCGATGCCGCTGCCGTCCGAAGAGCTATCGCAATTGTCAAGATATGACGATATTCGATCAGCACCTTCCAGACAGCGGTTGTGTCGGATCCACCGATCCAGGCGATCCTGGTGATCCAGACGATTCAAGCACCGCCTTGATAGGAACTAAATACAGATCCGTATTTCTAACCGACATACTCACACACAATGCTTGAACTTAACAAATCGGCTAGTGTAGGCTCGCTGACCATCTTCTACGGTCGCGTACATCTTCTGGAACTAAGCGGACCGGTGATAAAATCAACCGGTGTGGCGTTCGCGATTCAGATCGTCGGACATTGTAGCGGATAGCAGTGGAGTAAAAAACAGCGAATAAAATTTGGCATGCATCCTTAGGATATGTATAATCGCTAGCGTTTGGCTAATCACGGCGCGTCATCGTATTGCCTTCGATTACTTTACAGAATAATTAATATAATTTAGTTTAACATCGAATCCCGTACCGGAATTGGTTTAAATGCGCGCTTTCATCAGACGCTCAGCTGATCGACACGGTTGTGTGACAGAGACAGAAAGTACGTGCGAGCATGACACACAACTGTGCACAGGCTGTCGCAAAATAAATGCAATCCGATCGCAATTTCGAGAGCTTGAGACACCCACACACACAAACCCGATGCACGCGAGCTCGTAATGTGTGGGCGAAGAGCGGTGGGGCGGTCTGCGGAATGAGGCTACTGCAGTGAGCGGATTCCCCCAAACCCTCGAATTGTGAGATTTTCGATCGGATTTCCGAGCGTTTTTCGATAAACCAAAAATGATCGGATATCCGATCGAAATTCAGTACTTTTCGATAAGACTTCATTATGCAGCTGCATCCAAACGTCTGATCGGAAACAGCTGCATCCAAACGTCCGCAGTCGAAAAATTTAAATGCCGCGAGCGCTTTTTCAACAAAAAAAGAGTGGAGAGGAGTGACCAAAAACAGTCTCTCTCCCTAATCTCTCTGCTCTGCCCGCTATCCTTCACCTGCGGCGTTCTCGTATTGTACCGTGTGTGTCTGTGTCGTCGCGTGTGTTCGTCTCTCGTTTGTTTCGTGTAGATTTTCTGTCGATGTCAAGTGTGGGGGATCAGATGGGCGGCAGAACGAGAATGCTTTAAATTTTTCTGTAAGTAAAGTGGAGAGAAGAGTGACGGTTTCGAACCGGTTAAATTCTATTGTAGCTTACCCTGGCGTTTGCGGTGTCCGTCGTACGATGCGCGCGGGAAAAGTGTGCAAATAGCTAGGTTTTGTTCTTTACCCAGCGCGTCGATCGAGACACCGGTCGGTGATAGCGTACCGTGTATAGTGATGCGACGGTTTCGTCGTGTATGCTTAAGCATACAAAATAGACACAATCAAATTATGTCGGAAATGTCTAGTGCGGCGATAAAGAACACATCCTGCTACATACTAACAGTTCTTTATCTTTATCTTTATTAACATTGCTCTACCTTTAATGGCGCAACAATGTACCCTAATACAACACTAAAACTAATGACAACAAGTCAAATAAAATCGGACAAGGACTATCGAAAAACTCAAAGCGGAAGCAATAGGAACTGGTAAAAAGAACAACAATAAGGAACAGGTAGCTAAGGAAGAGTTAAAGTCAAAATGATCAGAAAAAAGATTCTGAAAGTGGAGAGGAGAGGATCATTAAAGCAATACAAAGTGTGACGGGATTCCACAGACAACGGGTTACGACGACGGCGAGTACGGCATCCGTAGAGCCGAGCAGCAATCCATCCACAACACAAGCTTGCGCTAAATGACGTCTTTGAATTAATGACTCAATGTCTAAAAGCCGACAACGCATATCATATGTGCGTATGGATTTAGTTCTGTAATAGCGTCGAAACACCATCCTCGAAAAATAACGCTGTACGCTCTCCATTCTAGAACAACCTTCAATGCTACAAGGACTCCAAACCGCGCTAGCATATTCAAGAATAGAGCGAACCAGACTGCAATATAACGTCCGCAGGCAGAATGAATCACTAAAATCAGAAGTAGCACGCATTATGAAGCCTAATGTCCTGTTTGCTCTGCACAAGACATCATCGAGTTGCAATTTGAAGTTCAATCTGTCGTCAAGTATAACCCCAAGGTCGCGAACAAAGGAAACACGGGTTAGAGGAACATTCTAGAGTTGGTAACTAAAAGAAATGGGAGAGTTAGAATGGGAAAAGGAGATTATAGAACATTTATCGGCACAGAGACGGAGGAAATTGGACGAACACCAAACAGCAAACGAGTCGAGAAAGCATTGAAGAATGCCACAGTCCGCAGAAGTAGAAATAGGAAGAACGATCTTAATGTCATCAGCATACAGGAGATGACCATTAGGTGGTAAGACACTACAGGCGTCATTGATAAACAAGAAAAGAACAGAGGACTTAGCACACTACCTTGAGGCACACTCGACCACTTCTGGACATGCTGGGCCAAAGCTTCACTCTACATGAGCGGCCTTTTAAATATGAGGATAGCCAACCAACAATCGAACTGCTAAAACGTAGTTTGAGTAATTTTGCCAGTAGGAGATCGTGGGAAATACTGTCAAAGGCTGCGCGAAAATCAGTGTAAATCACGTCCACCTGTAATCCAGCCTCGAAATTGCGAAACACTGTGGAGACAAAAGACAAGTTGTAGTTGAACGATCGGGCATAAATCCGTGTTGATTTAAGCTGATAGCAGAGCTACAGCAAAAGTGAAGAACTGGATAAATAGAGAGCACAAATGTTTTTCCCGTAGCGCATGTTTGATTAATTCCACGGTAATTAGAAATTAAATTCCGGGTGCCGTTTTTGAAGATCGGGAAGAGCCAGCAGGTTTTCCAGATAGTAGGAAATACTCCAGTCGATAAGGATAGATTAAAGATTTTAGCAAGGTGTGGAGAGAGGATTTTACGACAATTGATTAGCACAGAAACAGGTATCAGGACCCGGGATAAAAGATGGTTTAAGTTTGGACAACGCATCGTCAACCATCTCCATACTTACATCGCGCAAGGAAAGGCAACTTAAATTACTAGGTGTATAATCCAAAGCACGAGTAAAACGAATTGCATCACTGATCGGATCCTCAAACATACTAGAAAAGAGGTCAGCAAACAGCTCACAGATGTCAGCTGGGCAAGAAGCAGTAAGTGAATTGAGACGCATTACTTTGGGCAAAGCGTTACAGTTTCTACGAGATTTTTCTACGTAAATATGAATCATAACGCGCTCTATTATATAAACGATAAGCCGAGGCTGCAAATTTAAATAGACGCAGGGTATAGAAGGAAGGGGATCATTTAATTTGTAATGTAACACAAACAAGTGACCACATACGGCTACACGAACAACAAAAATGATCTGTCTTGTATTTTTATTACATCCTGTGTAGCATATCAAAATTTTTTGCGATGGTCTTTTATCACCACATATACATAACATTCTAAACAGAGATGGTTGAATCCATACAGGTGTGTTACAAACGGCACAAACGTGTATCCTGCCCAGTTCTAGTCACCACCTACTTGCACAGTATCTCGACTGGTAGAAACTGGAGATCAGCACCGCTCGACAGGTCACGAATGCATCCTTTATCATATCGCTAGAGGACATAGGAGCGTCGAGTGCTAGCATTTTGCGGTCCAGTTACTGTCCTCTCACGATCAGTCTTCAGCTTGCCGATACTGCTGTCCGTGGTCAGAAACCATGCGTTCCCACCGGTGGTCTGCCAAAAGAACCGTGGACTAACGTGTACATTGGTGACAAACTTGCACTTCAGGGAGGGATAGGTGATGGTCTGCTCCGGCGGCTTTGGCATGCCGAAGTTTTCCATCTCTGAAATCCGATGTATGGTTTGAGGTAGACTTTTCCAACCACTGCGAAGCAAACATTTCAAACGTTGGAGACACCGCTTCGTAATCCTTCACGAATTGGTTCAACATTTGACTTTGCTTTGTGCGCATTAGTAGACAGCAATGTCATGCCACAAGACAGCAACATAAAGTGTTGGTACTCTGGCACACTCGGGATGGCAGTGTCATGTCTGCCTTCTTAAAGAGCTGCAAAACCACATTGATGGATCGGATGGGCGTTATTGACACCCAGTAGCGGATACCATCGACGATCGACATATTGGCAAAAGACCGGTCGGTGTCCCCTTCGATGCCACTGCCGTCCGAAGAGCCATCGCAATTGTCAAGATATGACGATATTCGATCAGCATCTTCCAGACAGCGGTTGTGTCGGATCCACCGATCCAGGCGATCCTGGCGATCCTGGTGATCCAGACGATTCAAGCACCGCCTTGATAGGAACTAAATACAGATTCGTATTTCTAACCCACATACACTCACCCAATGCTTGAACTTAACAATTCAGTTAGAGTAGGCTCGCTGGCCATCTTCTCCGGGCGCGTACATCTTCTGGAACTAAGCGGACCGGTGATAAAATCAACCGGTGTGGCGTTCGCGATTCAGATCGTCGGACATTGTAGCGGATAGCAGTGGAGTAAAAAACAGCGAATAAAACTTGGCATGCATCCTTAGGATATGTATAATCGCTAGCGTTTGGCTAATCACGGCGCGTCATCGTATTGCCTTCGATTACTTTACAGAATAATTAATATAATTTAGTTTAACATCGAATCCCGTACCGGAATTGGTTTAAATGCCGCGCGCTTTCATCAGACGCTCAGCTGATCGACACGGTTGTGTGACAGAGACAGAAAGTACGTGCGAGCATGACACACAACTGTGCACAGGCTATCGCAAAATAAATGCAATCCGATCGCAATTTCGAGAGCTTGAGACACCCACACACACAAACCCGATGCACGCGAGCTCGTAATGTGTGGGCGAAGAGCGGTGGGGCGGTCTGCGGAATGAGGCTACTGCAGTGAGCGGATTCCCCCAAACCCTCGAATTGTGAGATTTTCGATCGGATTTCCGAGCGTTTTTCGATAAACCAAAAATGATCGGATATCCGATCGAAATTCAGTACTTTTCGATAAGACTTCATTATGCAGCTGCATCCAAACGTCTGATCGGAAACAGCTGCATCCAAACGTCCGCAGTCGAAAAATTTAAATGCCGCGAGCGCTTTTTCAACAAAAAAAGAGTGGAGAGGAGTGACCAAAAACAGTCTCTCTCCCTAATCTCTCTGCTCTGCCCGCTATCCTTCACCTGCGGCGTTCTCGTATTGTACCGTGTGTGTCTGTGTCGTCGCGTGTGTTCGTCTCTCGTTTGTTTCGTGTAGATTTTCTGTCGATGTCAAGTGTGGGGGATCAGATGGGCGGCAGAACGAGAATGCTTTAAATTTTTCTGTAAGTAAAGTGGAGAGAAGAGTGACGGTTTCGAACCGGTTAAATTCTATTGTAGCTTACCCTGGCGTTTGCGGTGTCCGTCGTACGATGCGCGCGGGAAAAGTGTGCAAATAGCTAGGTTTTGTTCTTTACCCAGCGCGTCGATCGAGACACCGGTCGGTGATAGCGTACCGTGTATAGTGATGCGACGGTTTCGTCGTGTATGCTTAAGCATACAAAATAGACACAATCAAATTATGTCGGAAATGTCTAGTGCGGCGATAAAGAACACATCCTGCTACATACTAACAGTTCTTTATCTTTATCTTTATTAACATTGCTCTACCTTTAATGGCGCAACAATGTACCCTAATACAACACTAAAACTAATGACAACAAGTCAAATAAAATCGGACAAGGACTATCGAAAAACTCAAAGCGGAAGCAATAGGAACTGGTAAAAAGAACAACAATAAGGAACAGGTAGCTAAGGAAGAGTTAAAGTCAAAATGATCAGAAAAAAGATTCTGAAAGTGGAGAGGAGAGGATCATTAAAGCAATACAAAGTGTGACGGGATTCCACAGACAACGGGTTACGACGACGGCGAGTACGGCATCCGTAGAGCCGAGCAGCAATCCATCCACAACACAAGCTTGCGCTAAATGACGTCTTTGAATTAATGATTCAATGTCTAAAAGCCGACAACGCATATCATATGTGCGTATGGATTTAGTTCTGTGATAGCGTCGAAACACCATCCTCGAAAAATAACGCTATACGCTCTCGATTCTAGAATAACCTTCAATGCTACAAGGACTCCAAACCGCGCAGGCATATTCCAGATTAGAGCGAACCAGACTGCAATATAAATTCCGCAGGCAGAAAGGATCTTTAAAATCAGAAGTAGCACGCATTATGAAACCTAATGTCCTGTTTGCTCTGCACAAGACATCATCGAGTTGCAATTTGAAGTTCAATCTGTCGTCAAGTATAACCCCAAGGTCGCGAACAATGGAAACACGGCATTAGTGAAACATTCGAGAGTTGGTAACTAAAAGAAATGGGAGAGTTAGAATGGGAAAAGGAGATTATAGAACATTTATCGGCACAGAGACGGAGGAAATTGGACGAACACCAAACAGCAAACGAGTCGAGAAAGCATTGAAGAATGCCACAGTCCGCAGAAGTAGAAATAGGAAGAACGATCTTAATGTCATCAGCATACAGGAGATGACCATTAGGTGGTAAGACACTACAGGCGTCATTGATAAACAAGGAAAGAACAGAAGACTTAGCACACTACCTTGAGGCACACCCGACCACTTCTGGACATGCTGGGCCCAAGCTTCACTTTACATGAGCGGCCTTTTAAATATGAGGATAGCCAACCAACAATCGAACTGCTGAAACGTAGTTTGAGTAATATTGCCAGTAGGGGATCGTGGGAAATACTGTCAAAGGCTGCGCGAAAATCAGTGTAAATCACGTCCACCTGTAATCCAGCCTCGAAATTGCGAAACACTGTGGAGACAAAAGCCAAGTTGTAGTTGAACGATCGGGCATAAATCCGTGTTGATTTAAGCTGATAGCAGAGCTACAGCAAAAGTGAAGAACTGGATAAATAGAGAGCACAAATGTTTTTCCCGCAACGCATGTTTGAGGAATTCCATGGTAATTAGAAATTAAATTCCGCGTTCCTTTTTTGAAGATCGGGGAAAGCCAGCATGTTTCCAGATAGTAGGAAATACTCCAGTCGATAAAGATAGATTAAAGATTTTAGAAAGGTATGGAGAGAGGGTTTTACGAAAATTGATTAACAAAGGAACAGGACCCGGGGTAAAAGATGGTTTAAGTTTGGACAACGCATCGTCAACCATCTCCATACTTACATCGCGCAAGGAAAGGCAACTTAAATTACTAGGTGTATAATCCAAAGCACGAGTAAAACGAATTGCATCACTGATCGGATCCTCAAACATACTAGAAAAGAGGTCAGCAAACAGCTCACAGATGTCAGCTGGGCAAGAAGCAGTAAGTGAATTGAGACGCATTACTTTGGGCAAAGCGTTACAGTTTCTACGAGATTTTTCTACGTAAATATGAATCATAACGCGCTCTATTATATAAACGATAAGCCGAGGCTGCAAATTTAAATAGACGCAGGGTATAGAAGGAAGGGGATCATTTAATTTGTAATGTAACACAAACAAGTGACCACATACGGCTACACGAACAACAAAAATGATCTGTCTTGTATTTTTATTACATCCTGTGTAGCATATCACAATTTTTTGCGATGGTCTTTTATCACCACATATACATAACATTCTAAACAGAGATGGTTGAATCCATACAGGTGTGTTACAAACGGCACAAACGTGTATCCTGCCCAGTTCTAGTCACCACCTACTTGCACAGTATCTCGACTGGTAGAAACTAGAGATCAGCACCGCTCGACAGGTTACGAAAGCATCCTTTATCATATCGCTAGAGGACATAGGAGCGTCGAATGCTAGCATTTTGCGGTCCAGTTACTGTCCTCTCACGATAAGTCTTCAGCTTGCCCATACTGCTGTCCGTGGTCAGAAACCATGCGTTCCCACCGGTGGTCTGCCAAAAGAACCGTGGACTAACGTGTATATTGGTGACAAACTTGCACTTCAGGGAGGGATAGGTGATGGTCTGCTCCGGCGGCTTTGGCATGCCGAAGTTTTCCATCTCTGAAATCCGATGTATGGTTTGAGGTAGACTTTTCCAACCACTGCGAAGCAAACATTTCAAACGTTGGAGACACCGCCTCGTAATCCTTCACGAATTGGTTCAACATTTGAGCCGCAAGTGGCCACTTTGCTTTGTGCGCATTAGTAGACAGCAATGTCATGCCACAAGACAGCAACATAAAGTGTTGGTACTCTGGCACACTCGGGATGGCAGTGTCATGTCTGCCTTCTTAAAGAGCTGCAAAACCACATTGATGGATCGGATGGGCGTTATTGACACCCAGTAGCGGATACCATCGACGGTCGACATATTGGCAAAAGACCGGTCGGTGTCCCCTTCGATGCCGCTGCCGTCCGAAGAGCTATCGCAATTGTCAAGATATGACGATATTCGATCAGCACCTTCCAGACAGCGGTTGTGTCGGATCCACCGATCCAGGCGATCCTGGTGATCCAGACGATTCAAGCACCGCCTTGATAGGAACTAAATACAGATCCGTATTTCTAACCGACATACTCACACACAATGCTTGAACTTAACAAATCGGCTAGTGTAGGCTCGCTGACCATCTTCTACGGTCGCGTACATCTTCTGGAACTAAGCGGACCGGTGATAAAATCAACCGGTGTGGCGTTCGCGATTCAGATCGTCGGACATTGTAGCGGATAGCAGTGGAGTAAAAAACAGCGAATAAAATTTGGCATGCATCCTTAGGATATGTATAATCGCTAGCGTTTGGCTAATCACGGCGCGTCATCGTATTGCCTTCGATTACTTTACAGAATAATTAATATAATTTAGTTTAACATCGAATCCCGTACCGGAATTGGTTTAAATGCGCGCTTTCATCAGACGCTCAGCTGATCGACACGGTTGTGTGACAGAGACAGAAAGTACGTGCGAGCATGACACACAACTGTGCACAGGCTGTCGCAAAATAAATGCAATCCGATCGCAATTTCGAGAGCTTGAGACACCCACACACACAAACCCGATGCACGCGAGCTCGTAATGTGTGGGCGAAGAGCGGTGGGGCGGTCTGCGGAATGAGGCTACTGCAGTGAGCGGTTTCCCCCAAACCCTCGAATTGTGAGATTTTCGATCGGATTTCCGAGCGTTTTTCGATAAACCAAAAATGATCGGATATCCGATCGAAATTCAGTACTTTTCGATAAGACTTCATTATGCAGCTGCATCCAAACGTCTGATCGGAAACAGCTGCATCCAAACGTCCGCAGTCGAAAAATTTAAATGCCGCGAGCGCTTTTTCAACAAAAAAAGAGTGGAGAGGAGTGACCAAAAACAGTCTCTCTCCCTAATCTGTCTGCTCTGCCCGCTATCCTTCACCTGCGGCGTTCTCGTATTGTACCGTGTGTGTCTGTGTCGTCGCGTGTGTTCGTCTCTCGTTTGTTTCGTGTCGATTTTCTGTCGATGTCAAGTGTGGGGGATCAGATGGGCGGCAGAACGAGAATGCTTTAAATTTTTCCGTAAGTAAAGTGGAGAGAAGAGTGACGGTTTCGAACAGGTTAAATTCTATTGTAGCTTACCCTGGCGTTTGCGGTGTCCGTCGTACGATGCGCGCGGGAAAAGTGTGCAAATAGCTAGGTTTTGTTCTTTACCCAGCGCGTCGATCGAGACACCGGTCGGTGAAAGCGTACCGTGTATAGTGATGTGACGGTTTCGGCGTGTATGCTTAAGCATACAAAATAGACACAATCAAATTATGTCGGAAATGTCTAGTGCGGCGGTAAAGAACACATCCTGCTACATACTAACAGTTCTTTATCTTTATCTTTATTAACATTGCTCTACCTTTAATGGACCGTGGACTAACGTGTATATTGGTGACAAACTTGCACTTCAGGGAGGGATAGGTGATGGTCTGCTCCGGCGGCTTTGGCATGCCGAAGTTTTCCATCTCTGAAATCCGGTGTATGGTTTGAGGTAGACTTTTCCAACCACTGCGAAGCAAACATTTCAAACGTTGGAGACACCGCTTCGTAATCCTTCACGAATGGTTCAACATTTGAGCCGCAAGTGGCCACTTTGCTTTGTGCGCATTAGTAGACAGCAATGTCATGCCACAAGACAGCAACATAAAGTGTTGGTACTCTGGCACACTCGGGATGGCAGTGTCATGTCTGCCTTCTTAAAGAGCTGCAAAACCACATTGATGGATCGGATGGGCGTTATTGACACCCAGTAGCGGATACCATCGACGATCGACATATTGGCAAAAGACCGGTCGGTGTCCCCTTCAATGCCGCTGCCGTCCGAAGAGCTATCGCAATTGTCAAGATATGACGATATTCGATCAGCACCTTCCAGACAGCGGTTGTGTCGGATCCACCGATCCAGGCGATCCTGGTGATCCTGGTGATCCAGACGATTCAAGCAACGCCTTGATAGGAACTAAATACAGATACGTATTTCTAACCCACATACACTCACCCAATGCTTGAACTTAACAATTCGGTTAGAGTAGGCTCGCTGGCCATCTTCTCCGGTCGCGTACATCTTCTGGAACTAAGCGGACCGGTGATAAAATCAACCGGTGTGGCGTTCACGATTCAGATCGTCGGACATTGTAGCGGATAGCAGTGGAGTAAAAAACAGCGAATAAAACTTGGCATGCATCCTTAGGATATGTATAATCGCTAGCGTTTGGCTAATCACGGCGCGTCATCGTATTGCCTTCGATTACTTTACAGGATAATTAATATAATTTAGTTTAAATCGAATCCCGTACCGGAATTGGTTTAAATGCCGCGCGCTTTCATCAGACGCTCAGCTGATCGACACGGTTGTGTGACAGAGACAGAAAGTACGTGCGAGCAGGACACACTCAACTGTGCACAGGCTATCGAAAAATAAATGCAATCCGATCGCAATTTCGAGAGCTTGAGACACCCACACACACAAACCCGATGCACGCGAGCTCGTAATGTGTGGGCGAAGAGCGGTGGGGCGGTCTGCGGAATGAGGCTACTGCAGTGTGTGAGCAAGCAGGAGGGAAATAGCTGTTAGAGCAAGCACTCTCCACTTTTGTATGGAGATTGATCGAAAATGCTTCGTTGTGAAAGCTGATATTTCTGCTTCTTGATAATAGCGCCCTCTAGCGAGAGAAATAATCGTTCTGGTTTATGTCCTTGGAGAGCCATTGCTCACTCCATTTCTGATTAATAAAAAGCCATCATGGCAAGTTTCTGTCTCCGTGTTCCTATCTCAGTCCTACATGGATCAACCTTATTCCTCATACATATAGTCCAAAAAATACAGCTTGATCGCAAAAGCCTTGATAGCCAAAAGAAAAAATTGGCTTAATCGCAGCACCTGCTATGTACTTGCACTATTAAATCATGTTTACATGTTTACCGGTTCATTAAAGTAAACTATAAGTAAGCATACTTTGGGTGGTTAAGGAGTGAATATCTCCAACGCACGGTATCTAACAAGATCTGTTGAATGGTTGGTGTCATACCAAGACAGAACTGAATCATTATTCTTTTTCATCAGTTATTTAGTGCTAGTTTATTTTGTGTTAGTGAAAATGTTACGCTAGTTACATAAATCGGTGACCACCGGGCCGGTGTATCGGTAGCGGCGCCGATCTTCACACGAACGCAGGGATTTTGGGCGGGGAAGGGAATTTGGATCGGTCCTGTCGTGTGAAGTTCGGCGCCAAAATTCCCTTATACGCTTACAGATTGTACTCCAGTTCATAGCGAACGTACTGATTTTTGGGATCGTTCGTGATGCGTGGATAGCCCGCGATGAGTGCATCCTGGGCGCCGATGTACAGGGAGTTGTAAATTTTCCAATAAACATCACGCACCTTGCGGGCCGGGTGGAACAATCCCTGCAGCGTGTACTGCAGTATCTTGATCGGACCGAGCGCTACCCGTAGTCCCTCGACCGCGTCCATGAACGCCTGCACCAGATGGGGAGAGGTTTCGAAGATGTTCGGCCACACGTAGTTCAGCAGATGGATGAGCGCATCCTCACACCCGAATCCATACACACCGAGCGACATGTGCTTGATCGCGGCACAGGCCGTCTGACGGTGGACTAGATCGCGGTCCATCAGTGCGTCCTCCAGCAGCGGACAGACGGCGTAGATGTAATCCTTGCCCATCTCGCCAATGTACTCGAACAGGAAGGACAGCGACTTGAGCACACCGTTCTGTACGTTCAGTTCCGGCACACGGTACTCGTTCATGAGGGCGGGCAGCACGGTGAACGGACGGCATGTTTCCGCCACAATTGCGATGGCAACGGTCGTGCAGACACGGTTCTGACGCTCCTGCACCTTCAGATTGTTCAGCAGCGTGGCAAGCACATCGTGGGGACCGATTGCCTTTGCGATGTAGCCGAACGTGTTCACCGTGGCACGCCGAATCGCCTTCTTATGCGCCTTCAGAAGCTCGAGCAGCTCGAAGCAGATGCGCATCCACTCGCGAGCCGAAACGTACTCTGGTCCACGATCCGCGATACGGCCCACCAGATCGATACAATTCTCCTGCACCTTCTCGTGCCGGTTCTTCAGGATGGGCGTCAGTCGGGGCAGCAGATCCTTGATCGGTGGTGTCATCTTTGTCATGCCGATCACGTTCACGATCGCCTTGAGCGCGCCCAGAATCGAACCGAGCACCTCCGGGTACTCCTCGCCGAGGTACTCGTACAGCACCACACCGAGATGGCCCATCAGCTTCTCCTCCTGGCACGTCTTCATAACCACGGCAATGCGCGAGATCAGATCGGCGGCCTGCTGGCGTACCTTGGCCGATTTGTTGTTCAGTCTCCACAGGATGGTACCGCAGATCTGTGGCAGGTATGGCTTGACGCGCTTGCTCAGCTGGTTCACAACTGTGCCGAACCCGTTCAGCATCACCACGTCCTCGGTCGTTTGCTCCTGGAACGCGTACAGTATGCCGTCGATCAGCTGTTCCTCCAGACGCGAATCGATGTCGGCCGCTCCGAGGTTCGCCATAATCTTCTCGATCGTTTCCATCACCATCTTGCGGTACTGTTCGTTCTCGTCCTTCAGGTCGTCCACCACGCGGTTGATGATCTCGGACGCACCGACCTTGTTCGCGATCTCGACAGTCGTGTCGACCAGTTGCCGGTAGTTGCGGCGGTCCAGCGCCATCCGATGGTTCCAGAAATGCTTGAAGAAGTGCGGCAATATCTCCTCCTTGATGTACTGCGCCTCGACACCGTCCGTCGCGCAACACTGCTTTACCACCTTCAGCACAATCTTCTTCATCTCCTCGTCCGGCGATTGGAACTCGCGGATCAGAATCAGCATCACCTCGCGCGTGTAGTAGTTCGCGTATTCTGCATCCATCAGCGGGATCAGATACCCAATGGCTTTCAGGAACGCCGCCAAACCCTTGCCACGATGCGTCCGGATGCCCTTCCATAACGGCTTCAGTACCGAATCGAACGATTCGATGCCGTACGGTGTGGCTGCCTCGGCCAGCGCAGCCAACGCGAGTGCTGTAATAGTGCGCACCTTCTGCTGCTCGTCCACCAATCCATGTTCAATGATTTCGACCAGCGACTTCAGATGCGGAAGTATCGCACAGCCCATCAGAATGGCTATCTGCTGCACGATCTTGATGCCGGTGTGACGCGCCTGCCACGATTTCTTGCTCTTGCAGACCGCCTTCAAGAACGGCAGCAGCGACGGAATTCCCAGCGCGGACGCAACAACCGCAAATGCACGGGCCGTCGTATTACGCACGTACTCGTCGATATTGTCGATGTCCGGGCGCATCGTAGAAATCATCGTAGCAAGCCCGGCCGCTTTTGCTAGGTTGGAAATGATCTCACGACCTTCCACGCGCGCGTAGTAATCCTCGTCGATGAGCAGCGGTTCGATTACGACCAGAATCTTGTGCACGTAAGGACGGACCAAATCGTCCAGCTTGTACAGTATGCGATCGATCACCTTCACCAGCAGATGCCTCTCCTGGTCCTCGAGCGTGGGACTCATCAGCAGCGGCAGGATCTGATTAAACAGTGGTCCCGCACCGAACTCGCGCGATTTGTCCGTAATCTGCCGCAGTGCCGCCTTGCGCATCGGTGGCGTACCGTTCTTGATCTTGAGCAAAAGCTTCATGATTTTGCGCTCCTTCTGCTCCTCCGGACTGAGCGAATCTTCGTCCACCTCGACCAGCAGCTTGTCGAAGTACTGTGCGTCTTCCGGTTTCATGAAGGGCAGATTTCCCTTCGGCTGGTTATCCACGAACTTGGCCGATTTGTCCTCTGTTTGGATGAAAAAGGCGGCCGGTGTGCCAGCAATCGGTGTCGGTGTGGCAGTTAGCTTACGGGCTGGCGTCCGAATGGGAATGTAACCAGCTGGCGGAGGCAATATCTTATACCCGTCCGGGAACATTACATCTAGCTCCTCGTCTGTAAACGGTCTGTTGCGTTCGTCGATTTCCTTCTCCCAGCGGTATGCCTGCAGTTGTTCCGGTGTCATCGAAGCAAGATGGCCCGGTGTTGGTGTTGCCATCGCCATTGCCTTGTGTCCGACGGGCGTCGTTCCACCCGGTGTGAGAAGGGGTGTAGCGTGGCCCGGTGTCGTCGTACCATGCGGTGTTGGTGTCATAGCGATCGACGGCGTCATGGCCGATGGGGTGGCATTGGACGGCGTTTCATCCCATCGGGAGCGGCGCTTCGAGGCGGGCGTGGTGGCATCGAGGAGCACACCATCGCTAGAGACGCGATCGGCACGGGGTGTTTCCGCCCACGAATGGCCGGGTGTTTCACGTTCGGTTTTCGGCGTTTCATCCCATCGATTGCGACGGGTCGACTTCTCTGCCGGTGTTTCGCGGCCTGGTGTGGTGGCTGCACCGGATACGTGGGCCGGTGTTGCATCCCAGATGCGCACATTTGGTGTTGCACCGGGTGTTTCGCTGCCTTTGTGTCCGGGAGTTTCATCCCAGCGATGGTCAGCTGGAGTTTTCTGCAAGTATTGTGACGCAAAAGGATTGAATAGAATATCTCGCTTATGTGATGCTACTGATTCGCTCTCTTACCTCAGCATCCCAGGTTGGAGTCGCTGGTACGGCAAGCTTCTTTGGTGCTACGAACTGCACATCGACCGCTTGATCCCAGCGGCCACGCTTCTTCGCTTCGACCGGTGCCGGTTTCGTCGCCTGTCCTGTCATACTAATCTTCAACGATCCATCCTTGGCCTTTTCTTGGATTTTTTTGCGCAGCTACAGAAAAAAAAACAAAATGCAACACTCTCAAATTAGTCACTTGCACTGCAGCAAGGATATCGCCACTCAACAACTTACCTCCGCTTCTTCGCCTTTCAGCATCTGCTCGCGCATAATTTCCGTATATGAACGTGAACCAACATCAGGCGTTTTGCCTCCTGTAATTAGTAAACACAAAAAAAACACATTACAAGTCATTAGATCAATCCTACGCCTTCGGCTATATACTTACCATCTGCAAACGGGTCCACTCGTTCAGGCGAAATGACCAACCGTCTACGCTTTTGACGATATTCATCCTCTTTTTCTGCCACCGTTGGTTTTCGTCGTTCTGCAAACGGATCGTAGTCCTCGCCCTGTAACGTATTTAAAATATTCTTTAATATCAACAAACTAAAATTATAATAACAACAAACTAAAGGTCCACTTAGGTCACACCATACCTGTCCCATCTCGTTCAGAAGTGCCGTTGGTGCCGTGTATCCCATCGGACGATTGTTCCGTCCGATGGGCATGCCTTCGTCCTCCTCATCGTCAATATCGTCATTTGGAGCGATGGAAGTAACATATCCCTCGAATTTACTGCCGCTATCGCCGCCATCATAAAGTTCGCTGTCGAAGTACCCTCTATCGGCCAAACCTACTCCCTTATCCTTTGCCGCTTCGGCATTCAGCTCTTTCTTTTTCGCCTGTAAATCTCGAATGTGAGATTCTATATCTGTAACGAAACAAGCAAAGAAGTATTTAGATTAACAGTTTCATTACTCTATGCCAAGTCTTTGAAGTCGCAATTCGTAAGCAGTTGCAGAAATAACTTTCAGACTCGTGCGTCAACGAAACCAAGAAGTACGATGCTGTATAATGCAAGTTAGTAGTGTCTTTAACGATTACCAATAATTCTTCGTAAATGCGAGGAAAATGTAATAATAGCATAAACAGTACCATGAGAAGATACCTCACAGCCACTTAAACACGGGAAACTAATGAATCGAATATGGCTGATATTGATTTGGTCTGAGAATTTCTTGTAACATCATGCATATTCTGAAGCGGTGTCGAAAGTTAACAAAATCCATGCCAAAGTGTCGGTAGTGGAACTATGAAAATTATTGACTACGTGTAATTTACCTTCGTGAGTTCGTGCAGCGTTTTCCATCTTCTATGAAATGCAACACTATAATTTTATAAAGAATAGAATATCGAGCGCGATTATAGGTAACAAGACTAAACAAAAAGTTCTTCGAATTGTATTCTACATTCTGCGAGGCTGTACCATGGAATACAGATTGACAGAACAGCCGTGGCCTTTGACAGTAGGTGCGAGCAGCCGGTCGAAGCTGTGACGCAAATGTTGAAATAATAAGGAAACCAAGGTGTAGTCCCATAGTTCCAAAAGGCATTCGAATGTAGTGTTTTGGCAGCACAAAGCACTATAAATGTTAAACCGGTAGAAACAAAATTTGGCGCACAGTTTAGATCAGTGAAGTGTGGGTTATAAACTTCACCAATTGTCCTGTGACAGCGGGAACATACACAAACAAAAATTATGAGAAAAGCGCAAGATAAAGCGAAACAAAAGTTTACTTCCCTTCTAAAAATGGTGAAGAAATTGTAATACCCGTGATTCTGGGATTTGGCACTGCGGAAGGTAATTCTTTAAGGAGTGTAGTACGCGACAAGTTTGAACGTTCGGCACATCGCGGAGTCTGTGCCACCAGCTGGATTAATCGTCGAACCAGCCGTGAAGTGAAAGAAGAAGAAATACACACAGCCTACCATCAAGCAAAGAGAGCGAAATCCGGGAAATCGATTTTACTCCGTACGGTGGTTGATCATTTGACGGACTTCAGCGGAAAATTTGTGATCCGTGGTAGTGCTAAATCGCACTTACCGAATTGTGTATGCCTGTGAAAACAAGCGGAAAACGGTGGTTTGTTGAATTTTGGATCATGTCTGCATCGTACGGTGTGGAAAGTGCGCCGTCATAAACCTTCGATAAAACAGCTGGAACGGTGAAAATCGGGAACCTGTGTCCCGCGTGGCAGTCCGATTAGGCTGTGTTGGATTTATTTCTTCACTACCCATGTACAGTTCAGGGGAGGGGAATTACATAGTTGGCTCTATCGTGTATTAAAATAGTTAGGTTCAGTATGTTTGAACGTGCTTAGAGAAGAAAAAAATCCGATTTGTTCTTTTGCTGTTGCTAGTTTTATCCGATCTGGAGAGCATGGGATATGCTGGTTGAGAGAAGAAGAAAATTGGTACGAGCAAGAGAGTGCAAGAACCCAACAGCGGAGACGACGACAGCGGCAACAGCGGTGACGATGGCAAGAGCGCGCAGAAAAGCTTGCGCGTAGTATTTCAAAACGGAAGCTGGTTCCAACATCGCGAAAACCGGAACGACACCGAAAGCAAGTGCAGTACGGGCAAGCAACTTACAGCATCCAAAGGTCTTAAGAGGAGGGAGACAAGTGAAAAAAAACCCTTACCGAGTGACAGTCGCCATCGTGCTACATTGGTCGGCTGGTAGTGCAGCTTCCACTGGTGCGTGGGAGAACAAATGCACCCGAGCACAGATTTGCAGTACTCAGGTTTTTGACTACAACCGTTAAAAAAAGAAATAAGAACAGAAGGAGAGGGAAAGCGGGATCAAAACAGGAACAGCTTGATAGCGGAAAATCGTGATTTTTTTTTCCTTTCAAGAACTCTATTTCCTAATATATTTTGGACCAAAGTAGGCAGTCTGTTTGTCGTTTCCTTTTGCTCACAAATACACGGATTGGAGATAAATTTGTACCTACGAAAACATTTGTAGGCAAAACAAAATCGTCATAGTAGGCCATCGTTGGGAGGACGAGCTTGTTGTGCTGTTCGTTGCGATGAAAAATTTGCCTACAACTTGACCATGGTTGTCGCACATTTGATTGCAGCTTTCGTTGCTTTGCACAAGGAAAATTCGCAAACGCGCGCCCGATTCCCTGCCGTGGATGCACCTCATCATTGTGCGTAAGAAGCAATGAAGTGACGTGAATAGTTTTTCCAACGGGTTGTGATTTTTCCTCCAAATTTCCACGCACGCACGCGTGTGTGATGTGATTCGAGAAATGTTTCACCGTCCGATGTTCTTATCACATTATTTTTTTGTGCATTTTTTCAGCTGTTGTAGGCCCGTATTGTATTGACGATATTGCGGTGGTAGGTCCCACAGTAAGAGCACTGTAAGTGTGACGTGTGTTTACCGTTCGTGTGCTGCTGAAGAAGGTGCATCAGTTTCCGCGAAGGGTAAAAACAACGCAAAGAGAGATCGAAAATTCTATATTTATCGAAAGTGGACATAGCGCTGATTGTGTGTTTATGTGTGTGTGTGTGTGAGAGAGAGAGCGAGTTAGTTTTTCCTTTTTCACGCCAGCGATTGTGTTGTTGTTGCTGTTGGGATAATCATAGTCGTCCTCCGCTCAGTTTCGAAGCTATAAACGCTCACATCTGTGCGGTATCAGCAAAACACATAGTGTTGCGACTGAAGGAAACAGGCTGCCGGTTGCTGGATCCGGAAAGTAATTCACTGTAACTCCGGGTGCGAACGGAAGTCGGCCTAAGCCCGACACATCAACAGAATATCCGCCGAATACACCACCGACCGCTTCACCATCCCCGGGTGGCATCTGGGTGCGGAGGATTTAGGAGTGAAACGGATTCGCTATCACGGAGCTGGCCGGACCGATATCAACATCAAGCGGTGCGCTATAATGAAGAGGCGCAATGCCGATTGTGGCAAAATACGACGGCCCATCAAGAAGAACAAAATTGCCGAACAGATTGGGAGGTATGTAACGGGACGGTGTAGGGAATTATTTTTCCAAGGGAGAATAAGAAGGAGAGACGAAAAAAGGTTTAGTTCGTTATTAAAAGTGTACTTTCAGTTTGTTATTGGAGCGAACATTGAACGGCGTGTCACCAAAAATCACGGTAATACGCGTTCTCACAATAAAATCACGAAGGATTCTCTCCTACGTAACCAATCTAATATTTGCTCCTGTGTTGGCTTGGGATGCACTCGGGCACGGTATGTCACGATGTGCTATTAGTTTGCGAGCGCTTAGAAGTAGCTAGAAATGCTACCAAATCCATTTTTAAAACGATAAAAAAGAAAAGAACGAAAAATACATAGTCATAATAAAAGATGTGTGACCTCGGTTTGCATGTTTGGCAAGCCTTGTTCAGCTGATAAAAATTGTCATTTTTCTGTCACGCCAACGCAAACAAAGATTTATCAAACAGCATATCTTGCTTACATTTTTTTAGACTTTGTTGTGGAACCGTGGGACGTTGTAGAATGTGTGAGAGCAACGCTGCGCGCGCGTTGTAAACAAATAAGACCATCATATTTTTCCTGGTTGGCATAAGCTGTCGAATAGCGAGCGGTGAAGGAAGAAAAAAATGCCATGCGTGTCGGCATTTTATTGCCTGTTAAGTAAAACACACGCCATTTCCCCGTAGCATCGAGAAAGCTACCGGCATTGATTCCCGTGACGCTGCAATATCGCCGCTAATAGCGCCGTAATATCCCTTGGGACGTGTAGTGCGAGATTGCTGGTATCAAAGCGGTCCTTTGCCAGTGTCCGTTACCGTGGCGTAATAAACGGGGACCGTCGTGTGCTTTACGATGATTATTTGTTTTGGCTGGTCGATTCTCACCTGACAGAGGTGTGGATTATCTCATCGAAAGCGCGTGGGAGACTCCACATTGCCGCAATTCTATGGTCGTGCCAGATGTTGTCGGAAACTGTGTAAAATCGATAAGGCCCATCGATTCGATGTAGTTGATAGCAGTGCACACATAGTAGACTGTGTTTTGTTCGAGGCTCTGAAATATCTGAAATGTCCGCATACACATCGATCAACAAAAATAACCAAAAAATACACAACATTAATTAAACGGATATAAGAAAAATAAAATGTCTATTTGCTGAAACTAAAACAAATTGATACAAAGGACCTTATAAATTAACTATGTTTTATGCTCTGGAAATAGAATAAGGTAACATTATCAAAGATTCTTAACTGTTAATCAAGAGGAACGTGCATGTTCTGAAAAGAAATCTGAATACAGTCGATACCCGAGTCACGCGGATTATGCGTTCTAGAGGAATCCGCGAATCTCTAATAACCGCGTAAGTTGAATCCAGGAGTAAAATCGTTTATACTTCAAAGTTAGATAATTTACTTCCTTCTCTGCACTTAATTTATTCAGCAAACCAGGCGACTTTTTGATAGTATGCATTAAAATAAACTAAAAAACAAACGTTTATATGACAGAGAAAGTTATTTTTGACCAATTTCACACCTTTTTGCTTAGATTTTGTGCTATAAACAAACTCGGCTATCAAATTTTCAAAAACCGCGTTTCTCTGAATTCGCGTTTAAGAGGAACCGCGTATGTCGGGGACTGCCTGTATCTCCTAATCCGGGTAAGTCGAGAAACGCGTAACTCGGATATTGACTGCAATTCAATTCTGGGAAGACTGCATTTTGTCTGTTTCTAATCTTATTTCAATCATTGGGATGAGCTATTGGTGCATGTTATAATGTTTTTTCAAGCAGTTTTCGATATAGCCAAATCTGTACTGGCCAAAACAAGTTCACCCGAAGGATTTCGTTTGAGTTTGTAGCGTACAAATTTATGTGTTCGCACTGCTAGTTGCCCATTTTGGAATTCCCCAGACTTTGATCATTTAAACCTCTATCCTTCCTTACCGGCAGCAACAACCTCAGTAGGTCAAGACCTACCATTTCAGGCTTTCTTTGACGCACAAAGCTCTATAATTGAGGGTAGATTTTATCTTTAAATCCTAAATTTATTGAGTTTATTACGAATACCCATCGACTACTGGTTGTATTGTGCCAATTATGTAGAGATTTGTTTGGACCTTGAAGTCTATGGAAGAACTTTGTTAAAACTTTTATCTTTCACCAGCCAATCTAATCTAATAGAATACAAAAGTCTGCTACGAGAGCCAAACGTGGGATATTTATAAATAAAACTTAGATTTTCTTTACTGTTGGATAGAGGGAACAATGCTTTGGCGCATTCTAATTAACATTCTCTTGCATCTGTATTTTGTAAGCCAATACTTGTTGCTTCTTAAGGTTTTCTACCGCATGGTCAGTGAATCGATTTGGCACCGGCCTGGTACCGGTTCCGAAATACGGTCGATGTGTCTGATCTTGGTTAATTATTTACTGTAATGTCTATCTTTACCATTATCCTTTTTTGATACCATTCAACGGTGTACCAACTTGGTGTCGGTGCATGTGATATAATTTCTCTCGTGGTGCAAACGTCTGGAATTACAGCTGCAACATAAGGGATATGTATTGTTTTCTACCGTAATGCGCGTCTGTCTGTTCTCCCTGCCTTTAACCTTGTTGTTTTCTTTTATTTTGCTTTTTTGTGTATGTTTTATTGTTACCATTCAGCTGGCAGTCATCAGCTGTCCCCATACACAGACAGACGATCGAGAAATATATTGCCATCACTTGAATGCTGTTTGATCGCTATTTCGCGATGGTTAATTATCATTTATCACTGGATTGGTGTGTGATCTGCAGTTTCCTGCAATTTTTGTAGGATTCTATTAATACATACAATACCCACTGTCTAATAGCGAAAAGGTTTATTAGATTAGCCAGTTGCTTGTGTGTTTTAGTTTAAAAAAAATACTTTGTATGTTTGTCTTTACTTCCGCTATCTGTTAAATTGTGCTAAATCCACAAGAAACACTATTATTAATATATGATATTAATGTTTTACATTGTTACGTTTATATGTTTTCCAGCAACACGCTGCTCTACATCAAATTTCTTCTCCTATGGGCGTCAGTAATCACAGTAGATTTTTTGCTCGAGTTTCGTTTCGAATTTCTATGGCCCTTTTGGTTGCTGCTCCGTTCAATATATGACTCCTTCAAGTATAAAGGATTGGTACGTCGTAACTAGAATGAGTACACACAGCAAATGATACGAACCCGTTTATTATTTTATGTATTTCCTCATTTTAGGCCTTTTCCGTACTGTTCGTCTGTATAGCGGTCACATCTGATCTGGTCTGCTTGTTTTTCATACCGGTGCAATGGCTATTTTTTGCCGCCAGTACATACGTTTGGGTGCAGTATGTCTGGCATACAGGTAAAAATGGTAGCAATCTAATAATGTTGTTATTCACATATCTAATTGAACTTTCATTTAAATAATTCGTAGATAAAGGAATCTGTCTACCGACGATAATACTGTGGATATTATTCGTATATCTGGAGGCTGCCATACGATGGAAGGACAGTCGAAATATACCGCATCTAAATCTTTGTCGACCATTCGCTGCCCATTGGTATGCATTTGAATGAAGCTTCCTTCTAACCTGTGGTTATTGTAATGATGATAAATATTAATATCTGAATCTATTTTAGCATCGGATATCCGGTGGTGACGCTTGGATTCGGTTTTAAGAGCTATGTAGGTTACCGCATACGACAACGCAAGCAGCGTGAGGTTGCAAAGGATAACGACTTCTACATGCAGTTGCTTCAGGAAGCATTACCGAAGGAGGAATCTAGAGCATTAGAACCGTTGGCCGATGGAACAGCCCCGAGTGGTACGGGGGGAAGCGAGCCACCGACTACACCGAAGGAGTTGGTAGCCGTAGCGATGTCGAATAATAATAATAGTCTGAATAATAGTAGCAGTAGCACTACGAATAACCGAAGTGATACAGGACAGCATAACCACCACAATCATCACCACCATAATCATCAACAGCAGCAGCAACATGCGCACCATACGAATCACAATAAGAGTACCCAAAGTTACAAATCGTCAAACAGTAGTTCCGTAACGACAGCGCATGTTAATGGGCATATTGGCGGTGGCAGTTCGCCGTCATCATCGAGCAGTACGATGAACGGGGGTCTGAATCACTCATCCCATCAGCAGCAAGGCTCTTCCAAGCATCGGAAAAGTTTGGACAAGGATAGCAGCACCAGCAGCAATTCATCGTCTAACTCATCCAGCAATTTTAATGCCGGTAGTAAGATGAATGGTGGTAGTGGTGGTAGCGGAGGAACCTTCTACCTTTCCCAAACAACCACATTCCAGCAATGCGGTAATAGCGGCTCCTCAAGCAGCAGCAATAGTAGCAGTAGCAACAGTAGTAACAACGGTAGTACCACAATCAGTACAAAAGAAATCTCAAACACAGGAAATCGAGGTAACGATCATAATGGCAGCATTCATTTGAATGGCGGATCCGTCGCAAAGGATTCGAAGGAAAGTACCGTACAAGCATTAACTACGCGTAAAGACTATGACAAGGAGACAAATAGCAGTAGTAGCTCGGCCGGTTCGAACAGCTCATCTTCGTCTAGTTCTGGAAAGCACGGTAATGGGCATCTGACAGCTTCCAATCGCTCGAAAAGTCCAACCGACAGCGGAGCGTTAGGAAATAAATCCAACGCCGGTAAACAGAATGGCCACATTTTGCAATACCACCAATCGGAATTGGTGCAACAGGTGACGGTCACAGAGATAACAACGCCTAGCACAGAATCGAAAGGCGGTAGTGGTCGTTCGGGACGGAAAAATCGTCTGAAGAAGGCTGCCGAGCAGGCAAACTTGTCCGCGATCGCTAAGCTGTGTGCGACGATAGCACTCGCCTCTTCGGTGACTACGCTTACAACGACGAGTACGTCGTCTACTTCAGCCGGTGGTGGCGGTAAAGGAACAACCATTACAACGTCTTCGTACACTACCACCGCCGGCACTGTGTCGTCTGCCTCGGTCAAAGACAATCACCAGCACAACGTCGAACAGGTGAAGGACGTTGGGGACGCTTCCAACGGCACTACAACCAGTGGCAGTGCCACAGAGTGCAAACCAGACAGTAGCGTCTCATCATCGGCGAGCGGGACGCACAAAGCTACGTCAATGGCAACGGGATCTTCTGGTCAGGGTACATCTACCGTGTCCTCTCCACAGGTTGCAACCGTGATTGTCCAGAAGCTATGTGAAACATGTCCACGACTCGAAGGTGAGTTGAAAAAATTGCGCGCCGAGCTATCATCTCACCGGCAGACAGAGAATGAGCTGCGTCAAAAATATGATTCCAACACGAACAATCTGAAGGCATGCCTGCAGGCCAAACAAAAGGACTACGATGAACTGCAAAACAGGTAAGCGTAAAACAGTATCCACTGGCATCCACGATTTCGTACTCAACTTATTGTTTTATTCACCTCATGGATTGCGTAGATACCAAGAGCATTGCAACCAACGGCAACAGGAACGTCAGAATTTGCAAACCGTTGAGAGACGGTTGGGCGAGGAACGACGGCATCGACAATCGTTGGAGGCGCAGTTAAACAATGAGCGCAAGTATCGCAAACAGGCTGAGGAAAAGGCGGCTCGAGCCGAATGTAGCGAGGCTTGCAAAATGAAGAAACAACAGATGGAAATGGATATTGATAAACTGCAGAACGAACTGCATATCCTAGAGGAGGCCAAGCTTATAGCAGAAAAACAGGCTCGTAATTACGAGCAAGAGGTAATTCGTTATCATTTTTAATTGGTTTGATATCTGAGTGATCGTTTACCGGGTCTTGAAAATATTTTTTCTACACATCTAGTTGAGAAAGATGGAACTGCAGTTACGGAATCGAGATTCTCAGCAGAACACTGAAGTATTGATGAGTGCCCTTGCCGCTATGCAAGACAAGAACGCAACGTTGGAGAAAAGCCTCTCAGCCGAAACGAGATTTAAGCTGGACTTATTCTCAGCCCTCGGTGGCACTAGGCGGGAGGTTGAAATACTAACTTGTATGTCACGGAAAATGTGATGCAATCGGCGGGCGGCTTTTACACATTTTTTTATTATATTACATTGTAGGTTCGTTGCGAGACAAAGAAAAGGAAGTACTTGAACTTAATGCAAAAATCGTACAGCTCTTGGCAGTCATGCCTTCCGAGAACCTTTGCCTGACCAGCCACGGTGGTGGAACGGGAACGGATGGTGCATCGATGATGCGGTTGGCGGATGCACCTCAACTTTTGCCACAATCCATGACGAGCGGGCATCTGAATGGAATTGGTCAGAGCAGTGGTGGTGGAGGAGGTGGCGTGTCTGGTGCAGGAGGCGGTGCAGGAGGAGGCGGCATGAGCCAACAACCAAGCCCAATGTCGCACATGGTGCAGAACGGACCATCGTTCTGCAGTCAATTAGGCAGCCTCGGGGTGCTGACGTCCACGATGACGACCCTTCCTTCGTCGTTGGTGCTGTCCGGGCCGAACTCTAGTAACGGTAACGGTAGCAACGGAGGACAAATAGTACAAATGCAAAACTCGAACAACGGAGGACCAAACACAGGTAACTGCCCCTCCGGTCTCGATCCTAATGCTACAATTTATACGCCGAAGAACAACGGTATGGTCGGCGGTACTGAAGCCTGACCGCATGAGCGATCGTTTTTTCCGCCCAGCAACATCTCCTACTCAGCGCTAACCTCGTCATCCCTACCGCTGTTTGTAAGCCTGCCCGGTAACAGCAACATTAACACCACATCGACTACTACCACCACCACTGTTAGCAGCAGCAACGGTTGTAACATAATTAGTGCCAGCGTTGCCAATCTGGCACAACAACTGAACGCACATCAGGCTCATCAATCGTTGGGCGTTTCGGCAGCGAACAGTTTACTTTCTTCGTCACATTCTCCATCCTTGCTGTTGTCGCCACATAACCATCCAGTTCACCTCCAACCTAATCACCATCTTCATCATCAGCAGCAATATCACCAGCAAAACCAACAGTCCCATCACCAGCATCGGCAGCTACAATCTAATGATCCGTTCGTTTAATGACCAGCATTAGCATAATTATTTTTGTAGCGGGATTATCATTATTCTTACATTCATTTGATATTTTCTCCTTTGAACTTTGAGCCTGATTAATGCTTTAGATTCTCCTTCCCGCAGTGGTGAAATTTTGCAACTGGGAAGGTTTTTACTCTGCTACGCTATTCAAGGTAAACACAATTTTGTTGTCAAACTCTTGGACAACGATATTGATCTCATACGAAGTAATCTCCGAGACGAGCTTTCGTCTGTATTTCACAACTGGTGAACAACTATGCGCTGCACACAGGTAACCTTAGGGTTTGATCTGATATGTTAGTACCTTTTTTATTTTTATTTTCTTCTTTTAAGTTTCCTATTTAAATCTTCTTTAAACATTATCCAGTGGATACAAGAATGAGTTTCACACTACACTGAACAACATTGTATTTCTATAACAAAGTCGTAACATTAGGTAGCTTTGAAACACACGGTGTCACGCTTTGAAGATACTTCTTTAAAAAGGATCATTTTTAGCATAACCGTGGCTTATTGTTTCAAATTGGCACTGTACTTAAGAATGTTTTCATTTATTCGCAATATTGATCTGATATGTTAATATTTAATTTTTTATTTTCTGCTATTAGATTCCTAATTTAAATTTTCTTTAAACACTATTTAGTGGATACAATAATGTGTTTCACACTTCACTGAAAATGACTCTGTCTCTCTCTCTCTGTCTCTAGTTCGTAACATTAGGTAGCTTTGAAACGCACGGTGTCACATTTTAAAGATACTTCTTTAAAAAAGATCATTCTTAGCATAACCATGGCTAATTGTTTCGAATTGGGACCGTACTTAAGAATGTTTTCATCTATTCGTTCAAGAGCGTGACCTTTTGCAATGTGTACTTATCTACTCACTTCGTCTGTTATACTGAACTACTACTAAACTTTTTGTTCACGCTAACGGCGATTATTTTAACGAACCTTTTTTTCTCTGAAAATAAACAGCAGCAAAAATCGATTGTTAGAAGCATTCAGTTCTTTTTCCTATTCTTAATTAATTCATTATTATTGGATACAGAAATTAAAGATGAAAAATACGGCACATAACCGTTCTTTGCTGCTGTTTACGCTCGTATTCAGCTGTGTTTTCATACCTTCACTGGTTCCCAATACTTTAAACGCCACAATGCTTAGCCAACCGGTTTGTAACCAACAAACACGAACACGAAAATGAGAATTATCTTGCCGGGAAAGAGGAAAATGCAGACATAATGTTGTGATATTCATATTACTTAAATATATATATATACACGTACAATATATATATATTCTTACATATATGTATTTTTACAATTAATCATAAATCTAGATTATTTATCATGTACACACTCTTGCGCGATTTGGTGGCATCAACTATTGGCGCTAATCGACACTACACTACACTTCCACCACCAAATACCTTTGGGGAGATATCCTTTGAAGTTACTATGAATTTCCCACTTAATTTTGAGTAACTTACAAAGGAAAAAATGAAGTTCTTAATTTAAGTTGCTCTTTCCTTGCCAACTGCATGCTGACGCTAGTACTGATAAGTTTTGTGCAGACGATAGGCTTCTAATCGTTATTTCTGTGGGTGCAGCTTTTGATGTTGCGTGATTTTATGCACACCTCAAGTCCCTTAAACCAGTTGATATAATTTTGTTTCCAATAGTCTCGAATTAGCATCATCAAGCTAATATAGCTCCCAGTAACGCTGAGATGAACTAGTAGCTATGACAGTACGACTGCATCTGATTTCGCATAACAGTTTCTGTTAAGTAAAGTGTTTTAAAGTAACTAATTTGTTTACAAAAAAGTATTAATCTGTCTGACCTGCACCGAAATTTTAAAAAATTCATTGCGAAAATTGTTCTGAAGATTCACATTGTCACTTTTCCACCAGCACATTTTAATTATTTTTGATTATAAAGGAAAATTTAATAATAACTTTTTTTCCTATAAATCTCTTACAAAACACATGAACGAACTGAATTAATAGTTAGCTTGAACGTCATATATTGAAGTCGTACTGTAACGAATAAATAATGAAAAGCAAAAGATAAAAACATTCTTTTACGTTATATTTTTTTTACTCTTTTCGCAAAAAGTGCTTATAACGATCATAATATATAATCGTTATAAGCACTTTTATAATTGTGTAATCACGAAGAAGTCTTTCATTTGTACAAAGTTAATCGTTCCAAGGGTTTTTATGTTGAACATCGTATTTTAAAGCAAAGTTTCGTTTTTGTTCGTGCATAACGGCATTCAGACGTAGTCGCTTTGTCTTGCTTTGCCGCTAACAGATCCGTTTGAGTTGCTTTTATATCACAACAAATCGATGGCAATTCCTGTAAAGGAAGCGTCGCTGCAAACTTCATCGTTGGCTCGTAAGGCAACTTTGCGAAAGCTGCGATTAAGTCTGCCACGATAGCTTCTCAAGTCCAAGCATATGTCGGAAGAGTGACTAAAAAGTACCAACAACATTTTTTCGTATTTGACGAACATTGACATTGACGAAGCAGAACGAAATTACAAGCTAATAGGAAAGCATATATCGAATTTGTCAAATGCGCAAAGCAAAGAGGACAAAAGAAAGTACGCAAACCATGATAACAAAAGCACTAACGTAAGATAATTTGTAAAATGCGCAAAGTGCGTAAAAGGGACAAAGGAAAGTGCGCAAACCATGACAACAAAAGCACTAACGTAAGATATATGAAAAGTGCGTAAAAGGACACAAGAAAGTATGCATACTATGACATCAAAAGCACTAACGTACGATTACATTTTGAAAAGAAATGGGAAGAATGGAGAAAGACACGCGCAATGAACCATGTATTATAGAAGGAAGGATGTAGAGAGAAGCAACGTACCGTGGTAGAGAGACAATTAGTAAACGATAAGGAAATACACTTACACTGATCGCAAATACAACATACTGCAAGAAATATCGAGAATGATTATGAATTGAAACAAATGAAAACATGAAAAATCTAAAAACTGACGGATGGAAAAAGAATATGGTGTAATCACACTAAAGAAAATAAAACAAAAAGTGATAATGCAAATATAAAAAAGGTAGTCACAATTCACCCTGAAGCGATACCGCACCGGCAAAACTGATCCGAAAAAGGAATGTATGAAGGATAAATTTGGCTTACTGTTTTGCCTCCTTCCCACAACGGGATGGTTAACTGCATGCCATGAGGATTATTACTAATGCTCACTCATGTCGTCATCCCAGGTTATGTTTTGCTGCTCTGAACGGTTTTGAACGTTTGGTTATCCAAAATCAATCTGGAGGTGCAATGTGTTGATAATAGTCAATAATTAAACTATTGTTTTACAACAACAAAAATCCGATTTGTTCCTCATTTGTATAAACGTAATAGTTTCGAAGTTTCGAAGTAATAGTTCGTTGGGAACCGTTAAACGTAGTAGAAAAAGTGATCTAGCGGTCTAGTAGAGTAGTGATCACTAGCCCGAACCAGGGTTTATGCTTTTATCTAGTAAAATCGGAGCTTTTACTGGATCCTGTTGAAATAGAACTAGAATGTGTCGACATAGATAGTCCTGCCTAACAAAATAGACATTTATGTATCTACGAGTAAAAATATGAATGATGATCACAACAACTTCCATCCCGAAGTTTTCCACTTTTAGTTGGATCTTCTAGCACGCAGGAGAGATCCAAGATCTCGATTGACTTACACGATTTCCAATATGAAATGGTACAATTGGGACCATTTCTGAATCCTTTTCAGGTTGGAATATGTAGACGTTGATGTTTCATCTTTACACTTTTCCCGAGCTTTAGAAAAGTGAAATCGAATCTGTGTAAAGCTTCATTCGTGGATGTCCGAGTTGGAACTGGCATCATCGAAATAATTTCCGGATTCTGTGCAAGTTCAACTAGAAAGAGTTAAGAGGGTCTTACGCACCAGACTGTTAGTGTGGATCCCTGGTCTGCTCATTGAAACAATCGGTTAATCATCAAATACTGAGTCCGTCGTCCGGTCGTCTGAAGACATTGGACTACTAATAAGTTAAAATACACATTACATATGGAATATTAAAAAAAAAAACGATGCTACTGCATTTCAGAATGCGGCTCGTAACCAATCAGTGATGAGACGTTTATCTGCAAGTGCAATATGCATAGAATTTTGTTGTTTTCTCTTTGGTCTTAACTGTTACATAGACCTATTGCATTCGTTTAGCTGTTTCATGTACAGAAAATTTATTATGTGTTTTCCTTTAGTAATCCATCCTGTCTACTACTGCACTGCTACATCGTTGGAGTTCATTCGTCGTCAATGATTGCCCTAGTGAAATGTATTGTTATCTGTTCATTGGCTAATCGCGTCTACGTACCCATCATCCATGCTGAGTGGCTCTAACAAATGGCCAAACAAAAGAAATGGGTGGTGAGTAATTTTATGATCTGTATCATATCGATGATAAGCTCGGTTGTGTACGTGAAATGAAAAACAATCGAATACATATGGCGACACAAATCTTACTGTGCACACCACTCAATAATTAACGACTTAAAACGTGATTAAAAAATAAAACAAAACATTAAAATGCTTTTGTTCGTTGTACGCGATAGTTTCAGGACTGCTGAAGCGATAGTTTTTCGCGTGATAGCTGCACCTCGTATGTTTCCTGTGCGTCGTAACGTTCCACGTTAGTGTGGCCGACCTCCTTTGCTGAGTATTGCACTTCTAGTAGCACGGTGAATTCTTTCGGGAAGCAAACATCCCCTTCACAAAGATTTAGCTTAAAGCTGAGAACAATCGGTGAAGGATCGTTACCGTTAACTGACGCATCGTTTGCTGGTGGTGCGATAAGCAACTGAAGTGATTGGCCGGAAGCGGTATCGATCGTACCCTTGGTGCACGCGCAACTCCACTCAGACGATGGCAGCTCGATGGACCATTGCTGGGGTGCACCTTCGGTTAGTTTGGTTGTCTGACCGGGGAAGGTTAGATTGAAGGTTAGGCGCAACGAACTCTGTCCAGCACCGGGATGCATTGTGATTGGACGGGTTGGTTTCAGCGTGGTGCCCGATGGGTGATTTTCACCCACACTGTCCAGTTCTTCCGGTACGCGGAAGTTTAACTTCACTGGACGGATACTGTAATCGGCAAGATTTGCCACCAGCAGTTCATGATTGTTAGTGTCGGTAATGTACAGCAGCTGCCCAGAACGATCGAGACAAAGGCCGGCCGGTTCGCTGAAGCGTCGAACGGTACCATTCGCCACCCGGAACTCACATGTCGTAGCACAGTTTGTCGATGCGTCAATTTTCTTTATCTTGTGATTGTACGTGTCCGCGAAGTAAATGCAACCGTCTATCGGGTTGTAGGCCACACCGAGAGGATGCTGAAACTTTGCCGCATATTGTTTTCCATCCACATCACCGAAAGCGAACAGATCCTGGGAGAACGCAACGGATGGTTAATGTTAAGTAATGGATGGATGATGGTTGAGTATGGAATGCATTGTGGCTACTTACCAACGGATTTCGATCTCCACCGGCCACGGCCATCACCTTTCCATCGGCGAGTGAGATTTTCCTGATAGCGGAACTTTCACTGTCCGCTAAATAAACTTCCTTTGCTACACGGTTAATAGCCAAACCAGATGGTTGAGCAAATGCGGCACTGTGTGGATAAGACGTATTACGGTTCTGCTCATGGCCACTGCCCGCAATGGCCCAGCACGTACCGGCACCGTATTTCTTGAACTTCCACCAAATCGTATCCTCCAGAAAGATGGCCCAAATCTGATGAATCCCAGCCATCGCAATCAACAACACATCTTTTGATGGAACGCTTGCTTCGTCCGCGTGGAACGACATATCTAGGTCTCGTGTCGAATATACCGCTACGTCCCATGGAGATGATAGCAGCTGATCGCGTCCACTCTTGCCTCCGATGCGATCGTTACCCTGCGTACCGTTTCCGGCAATGGTGCTTACTAATTGCGTCTTCAGGTCAATTCTACGCACCGCATGGTTTTCGTTGTCTGCTACGAACACCACATCTGATCCTTGGAACGCAACGCCCTGGGGAGCGTTGAAGCGCGCATTCGAGAAATTGCCATCCAAAAATCCACTCTGCTTGCCACCAACCTTGTGTAGCACCGTACCGGCAGAATCGATAATCAACACCCGATGGTTGCCCGAATCCGAAACGGCGTAAAGTTGCTCCTCGTTGTTATCCTTAGCACCATCCATGGGTGGAATCGAACAGGCAATCTTGCCAGGAAATTTCATATTCGAAGCAATCGTACCCGTGCCGGACAGATTGAGCGGCAATGAATGGCGCTGAATTTCGCCCTTCTCCTTGTAGAACCGTATCGCACTGCCAACGTACAGCTTCAAATCATCAAAGTTTCCCTCGCCCATAATCACGAACAGTGGGTTCGCTCGTGGTCCCAATATCATTAGTGTTGGCCAACACTGTACACGCAGCTTGCGCCACATTGCCGACACGTTGTCGTTGACGACGGGGTGCGAAATTTCGTACCGTTCAACCGCTGCCCGAATGTTGTTCGAGTCTTTCTCGTTCTTGAACTTGGCGCTATGCACACCGATCACTGCCAGACCTTCTTCGATCGGGTACATGTGCTCCAGGCGCTTCAAATTCGGCAGGATGTGCATACAGTTGATACAGCAGTAGGTGAAAAAGTCCAGCACAACCACCTTCCCCCGCAGGGAACCCTGTAGCGTCAGTGATTCCGTCACATTGAACCAATCCAATCCGTCCGGAAATTCGGCCGTCACACTTTTGCCATCCCGATCGGCTACCTTGAGATAGTCGAGCACAAGTTTTTGCCGTTTCCCTGCGTTACTTCCGGCCGCAAGCAGATCGTCCGCCAGCTGATTGCTGTTGCAGGCCAAGACTTCCATCATGTCCTGACCTTCGGGCGATGAGCTCATGCTGGAACCTATTTTGACGACGTTGGGAAGGAAATTGGGAAGACACTGGATAAGGTGATGAAAGTTTCGGGAGCGTTCACGAACTGCAGCTATTGTTTTGAACGGTGACGTTCTGTGTTGGAATGCAGTGGTTTGACGGATGGTATGTATTCGCGAGAAACGTCCGAAAATAACAAACAAAGCCATGTGTGTTTTGGAGCAGCTTGCTTTCTGGTGACCTGTGCAGGTCAAGTAAAATACGCACGGTACGGTACGGAAGTGTGAATAATACAGCAAAATCGTAAAAGTGTTTCGTTCTTTATCTCATTTTCCTTTCTTGTAGTGTTTCTGTTGACAGAATGTCACGAACCGGCACAACCGTAGAACGCAAAATATCGCACTACGACGTATTACAAGTCCCTCAAAACGCCACTTTGGAAGAAATTCGAAAATCCTATCAAGTCTTAGCTTTGCAGTATCATCCCGACAAAAGAAAATGTAAACTACCGGAAGCACACGAATCGGACCACTTCATCCGTATCGATCAGGCTTGGAAAACGTTGCGGGATGATCGGTTGCGAAGAATTTATGATGCCGAACTGATGCAACAGACGGAAGAATACTTCGTGAACGAAATACTCACGGATGCGGATTTTGAACGTGACGAAGAGGGAAACTTTTGTTTCCACACGTGTCGTTGCGGTGGATATTATATTCTGCCGGAGGAAACCCCCGTTCACGAACCGATTTACGTTTCATGTGACGAATGTTCTCTTGTGGTGCAGGTTAATTTAGGGAGAATGCACTAAAATTGTGTTTAGAAACATTATTCATGTTTCGATCAAATATTTATTGTAGAGAAGGAAAACACGGATGGTATTCAAACTTATCGTTTTCTTTTGTTGATTGTGCGTATCTTCCGAACTGATCGTTTCGCGACTCGTGTGTATTTACCTTGACAGCGCAAACCGTCAACGAAATGTCAATTTTTCCGTCGCGTCATTAAAAAAATTGGATCGAAGAAATTTTCCCGTTCTCCAGCAAAGTAAACGCGTTTTGGTGCAAAAAATCGGCGTGCAAAAGTTTGTTTCGTGTGTTTGAGCGGAAAAGAAAACAACTTTCCTCGTCATAATGAACGCATTCGGCGATAATTTCGAGCAGTCCGAAGTGGACCCGGCGGCAGAGTTTTTGGCCCGCGAACAGAACGCCCTCGCTGGACTGGAGGATGAAATTCCGCCCGTGGCTGGTGCGGCAACGACGGACACAAATGGTTCCGTCAATGGTGACCCCGTGCCGAAATCAGGTTCGTATGCACCAAATGTATTGCTGCGATAGAATTGTGCGGCCCTAGATACGTCATATCCAGGGTTGTTCCGCCCATCCGTCGTATTGCTAGGGTGCCAGGAATGATCGGTATATTAGTCATCCATTGGAGGGGCACCGAATGCATCCTCCTTCGTGTGAATGTACAATGGACCATGTTTGAAATCATCCCCAAAAGCTTACTTACATACTCTGGCTCAAGTATCTTATTTCGGTAGCTTGTCGTTTGCCTCGTTAATCCAATTAACGAGGATGACACCGACAGCTGTGGTGTAATGGATCAGAGTTCCTAGTAGATCGCAATGGAAGACCTTTTCCGCCAACATATTAGTAGCGCTTTGCTATCATAAATGTGCTTATCGTACAGTCCAGCCCACACATACACGTACTGTTGTTATATGTAAAAGCTTATCTACTGTTTCGCACAGCCTCCTCCTCCGATGCTATGTTGTTATTTATGTTTTCTAATAATGCATACACCATGCCATATCGGATGCCACGAACATGGTCTCGCGTCTTCGACGTGCGTTTGCTTGTCTGTTGGCCCAAAAGACTTCATTTCCTGTTTTGAACGGGTCGTCACTATGATAATCATTAGATTACATTAAATATTACATGTGTGTGGTACACAAAAATGTATCAGTCCACAAACCTTATGTGTTATCTATTCATTGCCAATAATTTTTGTGTTACAAACAAGCTGATGCAGGAAAGAGCATGTAATTTTCTAATCCAATTTTTGTTCGTTTCATGGTTTTCTTTATTCTTTCTTTTTCCGGATACATATCAACACACTATTACGCCTTACTGGGGGGCCATATGGAACGAACTGTTTGTTTGGCTTACTTTGACTTCGTTTCGTCGCTTGTTAACCATATGATTGATATGCATATTTATTGTCTCTACTAACGACAAACAATACTACCCATTCATTGTTGGCTGATATTAAAAAAAAAAAAAATACAAAACAATTCTATTCCATCCGGTTTAAATCAACACCATTTTTGCTAAATTTTTAAATACTCTCGAACGTTGTTCTTTTCGTTAACAAATAAAATATGGGAAAACAATCACACACAATCGTACACACGAACCTACACGTAAACACAGAATCGACAGGACTCGAAAATGAGCTAAATGGAAGCTTTGAAATGATCAGTAATGCTGATGCGCAAGATCCGTCCACTACTGCCGATAATTATCACAACACAGGTAAATAAATTACTAACAACAATGGTTTACACTAAACTCAGAAATATGATCTACTAGCATCTACCGGGTTTAAGTAGGTACTGTAATGGCAAATTAACTTCCTTGATAGTTCATCAGTAGGAAAGGTAACTGTCCACTTAGATCACCGTTTTGTTTGTCCGCTTGTGTTCCTACTTCTATATATTCAAAGTTAAGAATTCGCTTTGCCATAGCTTGACAATCTACACATTATTATTACAGTTTTCCTTTTTATAATCTAGTTTTTAGGAGAAATGTGATGTATCCCTTTTAAACTCATACACGAGCCTATACCCCTGTGTATCGTATATAGTTTGTTTCGATTGTGCAATTGGATTGCAACTGAAAATGCTTAATTTTGAATTACCGATCCGCACATATTTACCGAAAGTAAATCCAATCCACCCGAATGTACCGCGATAAACAGTTTCGCAATCAGTGCCAGCGTCGGCAGTAATGCATGTCAACGATAGCGCGTGTTGTATTAGCATGAAGTATAAGTTACACCTTTCGGCCCTTTTTAATGAATTGAAAAAGAATCGAAATCTGATGGTAATAATCATGACATGACGGAGCCCTTGTTTTAGAGGTCTTACGTTTTGCGTATCTTTGGGCATGATTTTTCAAACATAAAACAACATTCACAAAGAAGCAGACACACAATAAGAAAACAATCGTTTCGCTTATGTGCTAAGTAATGTTTAAGTTTACGTTATTAATTGTCGTTATATGTTTCGTTTTTTAGTCTAATAATGTTTGTACAAATGTGTTTCTTTTTCTCGATTTCTTAGAAGATGATAATGATGATTTTGCAGGCTTCACAGGTAAGTGTTTCATTGTAAAATATAATCTTATCAAATAGACAAAATTTGCACCCGGAATATCATCTTATTTATGTTTTTTTCTTCCTTATTTGCGTCAATTGTTCTCGTTATTAAAAAGCGCTGTACATGTTTTTCACTGCGTACCCAAAGTGATTTTGATCAGTGTAGTTATTGCAAACTCTTCGTTTAATGGCTGCGGTAGTGTTTGCATTGGCAAAATAAAGATATTTAATTTTAATACTTAGCGCTGGTAGAATAATTGCTTTCAAATATAATATCTTATTCGCAGTTCTTTCTTTTGCATACATATAATAATAAAAAAACAGTAAAATAATACAGAAGGGGCAAATATTTACATCTCTTTCTTCATTGTTAAACTTTTAAAGAAGGATTGTTGCAGCTAAATTATTTGTACTAACGATGTCTTCGGTACATTCGTATCATTTCTATACAGTGCCGAAGCAGGTGACAGAGGAACCGGAAAAAATACGCAAATGGCGCGAAGATCAGAAGGCCCGGCTGGAAGAGAAAGATCGCGAGGAAGAGCGTAAGAAGGATGAATTGCGCGAACAAGCCCGCAAGGAGCTGGAAGATTGGTACAAACATCACGAGGAAACGATTTCTAAGACGAAAGCCTCCAATAGGTAAGTTGATAGATCGCGCTATCGTGCTGTATGGAACACCACCCACCATCATCTGCAGGATTATATCTGTTGTGTGTATGCAGCTGGGTGGGTGGGCACGTTCTAACAACATCCAGTTGATATTCCGCAACGAAACAACAACCAACACATACACACCAACATTTGTTGATAGTTCTGGTTTTATATTTCTAACCCACTTGAAACGTTCTTTTCTCTTTTGCTAAAAAAAACAAAAACGTAATGTACTAACCAATCAACTTTTGCGCGAATTGTTTGATAAAATGCGCCAAAACACAGGGAATCGGCCAAGTAAGTAGAACAAAAAACCAACAGACAAAAACGTTGTGTTACAGTTTGGTTTGGCTTATGTTTTCTATTTATTTTGTTTTTTTTTTAATTCAATTAATATGATTTGCGACTAGATTGATTAGTTGGATGAGTGTGTTTCCTGAAAAAAATCCTTCAACAAGTGAATGAAGTGTGCTAATACCATTTTTGCATAAAAAAACTTAATTCCGATTGTAGTACATAATATTGTTACTAACGTGTGCATCGGTTGAACGACATTAGTAATTCATAACGATTGGCATGTTACATGTTTCTTCCCCTTCTCATCTCCTAGCGACATTTGTCACAATGTCTTTAACGATCGGATAATCAAATGATTTGTTTGTTTTAATGCGATTACAGAAATGCCGAAAAACAGTTCGTGGCCGAGACGGATGAAATAGAACCGGGTACCGAATGGGAACGGATTGCCAAACTGTGTGACTTTAACCCGAAGACGAACAAATCAAGCAAAGACATCTCTCGTATGCGTTCCATCATTTTGCAGCTCAAGCAAAACCCGATTCAGGCTACCAAGAAGGTTTAAATAGGGCTTGAAACGACGAACGCTCTCCGGTCATGGTCCATCCCACAGCATCACCAACATTGCGCTTCCAATGAGGCGTTAAGTTGGCAGTAAAGTGTTATTAGTACATTCTTTTTCATTAGAAAACTGCGAGGTGCAATACTGCTTTAAGGAAGGAAAGATTAACTGGTGGGCAGGGGAGAGCTTTAGAGCAAGCGAGAAACCCTAAAAACAATAATACAATAATGGAATTATTGAGATAATATAAATAGTAATTAGACGGATATAGTATCACCGATATTGCAGAATTAATAATACTATCGATGCATGCAGTGTTGATGCTACTACTAAGCGATTCGTGAAAATAATATAATATGGTATATATTATACGCTGTCTAAGTAACAAGTTGAAGATAAAAACAAAATTCCTCTCTCGTTAGGATAAACACATGCGTAGACAAACACGAAACATTCATATGCGACAAAGCAGATAGATATAAAGAGAGCCGAATTGAAAATAAATGAAAAAAAAAACCTAAATTGAGGTTCTCTTTCTTTTGACATGATTGTGCTGAACGCTAGCTGTAATCGATCCGATTGGATCAATCATTCGTCATGTTTTAAACGGCAAATTTTATTGTTAGGAAGTATGACTTTGTATTTGGTGGGTACATTACGGCTATAAAGGTGACTATTATCAACAACCACCTTAGCGATTGAATGCGGAATGCCAACATTTGGAATTTCTAATAATATATTCGCAAATGTTTCATAATTCATAATTTATACGAATTCATAAATAATACGAAAATATCAGCGAAAACTACGAAACGAAAAAAAAACCACAGCTGATCTACGCTTAAGTTACGATCGTACCAAAGTAACAGAATCCTGCAACCTCGAGATATCGTCGCCAACTAACTGCCTGGGCATAGCATTTACTGAACAGAGCTTACGAAAAGCAGGTACTGCGTGTTTGTCGCCTTTATATTAATTATAGACGAATGTAGCTATATTGGATCAAAGGCTCTACAAACTAAAAAAATCCTTAATTCAATCTATAAGGCATCGCAATTCGGTCGAGTGTTCGCTTCGCATACCGCCGCTTATGCTCGTCCTATGATGTTGATGCCAAACGCTATGCCTAGGAATTCTAGCGAATCTTCGATACTCGTACTTGATTGGTTGGTGGTGCATTGTGTTCCAATACAAAAATAATTCCCAGTGCATAGAACTCCTCTGGTACTTCCTCTTGTTCCTTCTGTACAATTCTTTACAATCGGGTCGATTGTAAAGAATTGTACGGGCATAGCACCGTGTTTCACCGATCCCATCTTGAAGAGTTTAAATCCGTCGTCAGTAGACTTGTTACATGTTAGGTATTTGATGACCTTTGTCCAAGGATGCCGAGGACATCTCGCATTTGTCAGGACTGTCGTAATGAAGATCTCTGCTGTTCTCTCCTCATCCGCTACGTTCAAGTTCATAACGGTATTCTGTGTCTGACCGACTGTCGGATCTCACCGCACCCATTTTATATTGCAGTCAAAATCAAAACACATATAAAGTTTGCGGGGTAGTAAAACAAACAAGACGTTTCTGTTTTATTATCGTTTATCAAATACTGCAGCCACCATTTCTTTTTTGCAAAACAAAAACAATAAAAAATAATGTAGTAGATTGTAGTTGTAGTAGTGCAACTTCCAGCGGTACAAAAAGTACTACAATGAGGTGTGAAATTGTTAAAAATTCTGTTGTTCGTGCCTGTTTTCTTATTATCGTCGTGAATTTGATTTCAATATCGTTTTATGGTTGATAAAAATGCTGCATTAATTATTGGTCTTTGTTCCATCGCTCTTCTAAACGGTCTGCGTGTGGTGGCGCTTCCAGCCTGTTGTTGCGGCTGTTGCGAAACAGAGTATTTTTAGAACATTGTTATTGCCAAGAAGTGTATGGAAGTGTAGTGAAGTTTTACATTTACTTATAGCTGTTACCAAATATCTCCACCATACTGGTGTTTTTTTTTATATACGTAACTTGTTTTTGCTATATAATTAGTAACTTAACGGTAGTTGTTGTTGAAGGACTGTAAAGACTTTGAAACATTGGAGTTTTTTTATCTCTGGTTAACTTAATGGTAGAAGATGTAAATATGTGTGAAG
The DNA here is from genome assembly GCF_943734725.1 of Anopheles marshallii. NCBI lineage: Eukaryota > Metazoa > Arthropoda > Insecta > Diptera > Culicidae > Anopheles > Anopheles marshallii. The sequence continues at coordinate 63,458,931 of NC_071326.1, read as the reverse complement.
AAACTATAATACCTAGAATTATAATAGTATTTGAATATAAGCTTCGTTACAAAATAGCCTCTTCAAATAAGCGCTAGGATAAGCATTTAGTGCTAATCAACTCTAACTTTGGTTCCTGATAGTTCCAGAAAACCGCTCTAAACTAAGGTCTGGTATTCGGTATGCGGGGAACGGGGAACTAGAACAACTAGTTGCTAAAATTACTCCAAACAGTTTCCAACACGCTCTAAAATTCGGCGCTTAATAACTATCAATACTAAGTGTTACTGAACTGCTATAAAAAATACCTTTTCTCCAAAATCTTTACGATTGGCATTGGCTTCGTAAGTGAATGGTCTGTGGTTGTGTACCTGTGCATGTGCTGTTGTTTTGTGTAGCATGTAGTGTGTTGTATTAGCACTAGGTGTGAGAAGAAAATATAAACGATCGGGATTACGATGCACTTACACATTTTAACAACTAACAATGTTTTGCATCTAGCAATAGTGGTGTTTTCGATTACAATAATTTTGCATTTATATTAATATGTATATGTATATATGTAGTAGTCTGCTTTGTGTTATTATTAGTTGTATGCATTTCAGTAGTACCTTTTCGATGGCTTAACGTGGTTGGATTGAAAGCGACCACACCTTATCCGTTCCGTTACGTTCGATTATAAAATTTTGATTTAAAAACGTCTGTACCAGTTGGTTTGCACACCATACCGCTCATTATTGCCTCGTTACAATAGCAAAAATTTCCTTTGTGCAATTTCTGTGCCTTATATGTATAAATCGTAGCATGAAATTTGTGTGCCCATTATTTGTGTTTCGGCATTGCCTTAATCGTTTGTTACTTCTTTCGTCACAGAAAAACGCATTCCGTTTGGTGTGAGTTACGAAGAATTTGAATTTTGCATGAACTATTTGAATATCTTTTACTTTTGTGGTTTCACCTGGAAGGATATACGATTATCAAGGGAGAAGTTTAAATGTATTGCCGATTTTCTACATTTTCTTGCCTTCCTTTCCAGCTCAAGCATACACACCGGTTAGCGCGAACAGTGCTATTGCTTTTTTGGTTCGATGTTTAAAGCTGTTACACGTCCGTAGCATTAATTGCTTTATGCTACCATTCCATAAAACTATTTGCGCTAGTATACTGCAAACTATCGCTAACTAAGGTCCATAACACGCCCGTAAATGGTTCTATGCTTTTCACCGTTTCATCATCCCCTAATTCATTGTTGGTCCGGATTATTAGTAACTTTTTGTAGCTTCGTATTATTAAGGAGATTTGTTATACATGCCTGGATAGTATGCCTGGATAGTAGTTTTTCTAGCGAACAAACAAACAAAAAACACGGATTATTTGAACCCCCTTTCCACGATTTAAAATGCATTGTTTTACTGTGCGCCTTCGTTCAAATATTATTACATTACTATTGGTGCATTTGAGAAATGGACATTTTTTATCGTGTGACCACAAACACGTGGTAGTGATCGTGATCGTTTGGGACGTTGGATCCGACTGGGTGATAAACTGAGTTTGGCTGATTTGAAAATGAGTTTTGCTGACAGCAAAACAAACTTAAACGTTTATCTCAACTAACGCTACTGCTTACGTAGCGTCCAGTTGACAATGCGAACCATTTTTGTAGTAAGTGAAAGTATCCAGTAATGCTTTTTTAGCGGCTATTTGGAGCATTGGTTTGATTTGAGATCTTTCATGGTGTTTGTTTGAATACTGTTGCAAACAAATCAGATTCCTGTTGTGTTTTCTTACGAGTCGTTTTGCGTTTGCACATGCAATACATTCTATATGTATCTTTGTGTAAGTAAATGGCAACCATAAAACCTAACCACCATAGCATCCGCGCTAGGCTAATGACCCTCCACATACCATTTGCCTATTCATTCGGGTACATATATATATTTGATTTTTACTCTTACTTTACCGGCCAATGCTTGTACAGTGCGTACTACAATATCACCGTACGTGCTATCTCGTTAAAATAGTTGTATCGCTATTACACTGCTAGCGATGCTTGTTGTATTGCCCTCCGTGTAGCTAACCTACTATCATACTATGCGTAATGGTCCATTAGAAAATCCTGTTTCCATTGCTACGTATCGTATAGTCTAACGTGTGTTTTTGGGATTTTATTGTAATTAGTTGCATTAAATCTGCGGGAAAACGTGCTAGATGGATGTAAGGGGGGAAAATGGGAGAAATTCTTTTCCTAAACGGTTGCCCCACTATTACACTATTATGTGGGTCAGTATTTTAACAGTTACGTGCTGGTTTAACTTACACATTAGTATTACAATTGATTGCTTCTCTGTTTTGCTATAAATTGTAGTAGTTGGAAATAGTTTAATTTCTGTAATTTAGTGAAATTACCAGTAACGCTTGTGTTTGGGTGCTAAATACATAGTTCAGTGTGTAAGTAGTAGTGAATCGATTATAATAGCAGCGATGCTACATACAAGCATCCATTAAAATATAGCTATCATCTAGAGAGAGTAATTTAAACATGTTTTTCCATTCAGGAGTTTACAGATTCATTTCGTACGTTTGTTAGCTTTGTTGGTCCATGGTATAATAATAGCTCCTTCCCGGTTCCGCAGCAAATAGGAAACATGTTTTATTTTGCGACTGTTTCTTTTTGTCTGCTTAATTATTTGCTATCACTGGATTATATTGCCTTATATGTTGAACGGTAAATGAACGCGTCAAAAAACACTACATTCACAAACTTTGTTCGTTTTAAAATTCATGGGTTAAAATTAACTCTAAATTAAAATTATACGGAATATTGCTATATTCACTGTGCTGCTACACTGTGAGAAAAGGATTCGTATCAATGTTTGTTGACAGCTAATGAGTTAAGTGTATTAGTCTGTGCAGATAGCTACCTTTTGTATTGTTCGCGTAGTTGAAGGTATGTGGTAATTCCAGCTGCTTCTGCTATATCAGTTAGAGATGGTCCAGTAGATGTATTTCAGATGCTTCCCAAACCCTACAATTTCCAGATCTACAAAAACAAATTAAAAAAAAAAACACACAAAAGCAAAACAAATTAATTTCCTGTTCCAAGAGCCATTCCCGCTCCACCTACCCTCGATGCTACATCCTTCGAAACCAATGTACTTTATCGTGTTCCAGGACAATGCCGACAGCCCATCGCTAGTAATCGGACAGTGGCCCACGTTCAGATCTTCCAACGTCTTTCCGCATCGTTCGTTGGCGATCGCCTTTAGGAATTTGTCCGTAATGCTCGTGTGGGAAACGTTAAGCCGTATCAGTGGCATGCCGCTCAAACAATCTGCCGACCCATCACCAACGTTCTTGCACGACTCGAGATCAAGTGTGTCCAGTTGGGGACAGCTGCTCGTCAACACGCGTACAAACTCGTCGTCGATCATTGGGCAATTTTTCACGTACAAATGCTGCAGTTTGCCCAGTCGCTGTATCATTGCGTGCAGACCGTTGCGAGTAAACCGATAGTTCCCCTCGGTTAGGGTAAGGCTACGCAGGTGAGGACACTTTTCAGCCATCAGCATTAAGATACCGTCGGTGATCGTCGATGTCGACAGGTTTATTCTGGTGAGGGACGAGTTAAGCAGCAGCCGGGGTAGCTCTTCGTCGTGAAAGCCTTTGTGAACGCGCACAACGTTCAGAAAGATGGCATTTTTTACCAGTGCCGGCAGCAACTCCAGATATTCGATGTTTTTATACAGCTGTAGATTTTTTGCTACGAACCGGATGCACCTGGGGGTGTAGTGGAGTGATGAGAGAGCCACCAAGCGGAGCGGTTGTTGCGTAGGAGGATAAAATGGTAGTGAAATGTGCGTGGGATGATAGAAGGTCACGCCATATGGTTATGACCAGTGCGCTATACGTACGAGTGAAACAGCGTCTCTGGCTGTGGACCAGCTCTAATACTCATTTTTGAAGCTTTCCGTGGTGGCTGCCAGTGAGTTGCACGCCGTCGGAAACGCCGCAATTGGTAGGGATCTGGGGGCACTTGGGAATAATTGCAAGGACACACGCGTAACGTGTGCGAACACCAACTTAAAAAACGGAACACTATTTACAACGAATATTCACGGTTGAATGGCGAAAAGCGACGTAGCAACACACGCACATGAATGTTTATAAACAAAGTAACCAAGCAGGCTGTCATTTTGGGTTACCCTGTGTCACGGTTTGCGTGCCTCCAAGCGGACACGATATTTCTTAGCAGCAAATATTAGCAGAACGCATATTATTGTCATACATTATCGCTTTTTGCATGTTTGAGAATTGATAATACATTTTTTATGGATATCAGAGGTTAAAATTGAAACAAAAATAAAAAAAAACGCGCGACAAATGTTATTTGGGAAAACATTTGTTTTGACCGAAATGGACATGTTGTGCAAACCATAGTTTGGCATTGCATAATAACACGAGGCTGTCAAATTGAGCTTGTCAATTTCTTATTCGGACGGTAAATAATTTCATCAGCAGGTATGTAATATTGCGATAGTTAACAAGTTTTACAAGTAAAAGTAATAAAACATTCCATTTGCAGCCATGTCGAGTTTTGGAAGTAGCGACGCGACCAAACCAAACGTCGATCCTGAGTTGCAGGATTTTCTTATGGCTGAAAACGAACGTGCCCGGCTCAGTGCACAGGTAAGTTGAACCACAAACTTCCCCCGAAACGACACAATGTCCTGGAGATTATTTCATTTAACGCTTCGATTTTGATTGTAGATCCATGAGTTTACTGACATCTGCTGGGACAAATGTGTGGAGAAACCGAGCAACAAACTAGACAGCCGGACGGAAACATGTTTAGCGAATTGTGTAAACCGTTTCGTTGATACGTCGCTTTTGATAACGCAGCGTTTTGCGCAAAGTTTGCAAAAGAGCCAAGGAATGTAAGGAACATACTATGCCCGGTACAGTGTTACTTGGCCGTGTGGGGGGAAAGCATTTCGGGAGTAGTTCTTAGTTTCGACCCTAAGCATGATGGTGTTCTGTTAAATATATGTGCATAACGGCACACAAAAATACCTCTACACCAGTGATGTCAAACTCAGTTTGGTTTTTTTTCATATAGAAATTTACTGTCGGGCCTGTTAGAATGTAGAATATCTTCGGCGGGGCGCAAAAATTGAATTATTTTTTGAAAACCTCCTTCTAACGCACATTTCGGACAGTTTGGTGCTAAATGTTGCTACTGACAACGTCCTGGCATTAATTAAGACATCCTGGCAGTAGCGACATTTTGCAACACTTTCCTATGTTTTTGCGCTGCCCGATGAACTACTGATGTTCATTAATGATCACTGGCGGAAGGTGAAACAGACTATCAGCAGCACAGTCGAGCGAACTATCGGCCGTAAATCACGTAACCAGAAAAAAGCACGGTTTGATGATGAGTGCAGACGAGAAGAATGCAGCGCTCCATTTCAATCCATCTCCAAGGATTCCAGCGTAAGACTGGACAGAACGTGGAGAACCGCGCACGACTGAGAAGGCAACAGACATGACTCTTCCGGAACAAGAAGCGCCAATTTGAAGAGTCGGGCGAACAGCTTGTAGCGACTAAAGCGCCGTGGGTAAAAAATAAAACCTTAGCCAAGACATAAACCTGCCTCACCTAGAGAGATTAGTGCGTACTAACAAAATGTTAGTTTGGAAGTTTTTTCAGGTCTAGACGAGAACAATGATATCCTTGTTTGAGACCCCCTCCCCCTGGCATAATTCATACACTTTACCTACTAAACAACTTTTTCCGGGGCATCTTACACGACGAGTCCCTAGGCGGCCGCCCACTCCGTCCACCGTTAGATCCGCCACTGTTTGTAGGTAGGCCCAAACAAGAGATTCGAAAAAAGGACTATTTAGCGAAAAAAAAGAACATATTTACCAACACATAAGAGGCAACAGATGGACCAAAAAACGATATAAAAACGGCACCATGTCCATATCAAAAACAGCTATGGCTCAAACTCCGACGGGAAGTTTCCGTCCAATCGTCGATCGAAGACCGAAGTGGTAAAGTAGAGATTGTGAAAGGAGTGAATCTGTGCATTGTACCCAATAACCAGGAAGAGTAAAAAAAATATAGGATCCAACTCCGGTTGGAACTCGTAATGAAACGTAAAGTATTATGGATTGAATTGAGCATGAGGATGTGACGACGTGTCCTGTGAAGCGGACCAAGCCGCCGATGCGACTCCACTAAACCACTCCTCGACCTGATCCGAACCCTGCCGATGCGCTGATGTGCCTAGTACTCCATGCTGGGTTTGGCGCAGACCCTTGGTGGTACCTGAGAGTTTTCCATCCACCACCAGCTGTCATGTGACGGTGGTCATTGTCATTCGTACTAGTCTGGTAAGTTTGGCCGGACTTCCAAAAGAGCTTGTAGCGTTCACGCTACTAGCGTTAGAGAAAAAAATTAAAACGGATCACGGATCTGCTCGCTCGAGCTCTTGTATAAAAGAATCAAAAATTTTAGTTTTAAGATCAGAAGGTTTTGGCAAGTCTAAGTGATAAGATCTCCAAGACGACACAGTAAAAGAAGTATCTCCAAACTCTTTGCGTCGTAAAGTTTTACACTAGCTATGCTGTCATATGCGGCCTTGATGTCGATAACGAGATGGAAGGAATGTAGCTACTGTTCCTCCATCTTCTCCAAGATCTGCCGCATGGTGAACATCTGGTCAGTGGTTTTCCGTTTCGGAATCCCCTATGATAGTTCCCAACTACCTTTTCTACGAATGGGACAAGACGATCTTGTAGTATAATGGAGAATATTTTGTAGGCGGTATTCAACACCGTAATACTCCTGTAATTGCTGCACTCTAGCCTATCTCCCTTCTTATACATGGGGTGGATGATACCAAGATTCCATTTACAAGGCATCGAATCACTATCCCATACCTCAGCAATAATTTGACGAATTTGGTTTTCTAGGGCTGCACCTTCATTAGCTACTATTCCGTCGGTGCCTGGTGCCTTGTTATTCTTGAGCCCATGGATGGCCTTTCGGATTTCGTCAATGGTAGGTGGCAGAAGCATGATATTAACTGCTAGTGGAGCCGCTAGCTTCTCGTTAAACTGTACGTTTAATAATTCATCAAAATACTGAGCTCATCCCGAGGCGACCTTTTGGCTGGTAACTGACCAGATCTCCATCCTTATTTCGACAACAGGTCACCTTAGGTCTAAAGTTGTTTCGGCGACCTGCTATCTCTTAGCAAAACTTTCTTCCGGATCCGTAACGCACTCTGATTCCTTGAAGCTCCCGTTGCTACCACGCCTGTTCTGCACATCGTTCCCTAGCCACCGGATTTCTTGTAGAGCTTCGAGGTCAATGTTCAGTGTGGCTAGGGTGTCATGCAGTTGCTTCAAGGCTACGGCTCTATACGGAGTGCGTACGTTCCATGAGCCAATAAAAATCGTAGTCCGGGGACGTAGCGTAGGTCGTATACCGTTAAGTACGTTTCGAAAATTCCTTATGCTTTCTGTAGTTCGTTGAATAGTTGAAGCAAGGGGCCTGGCCCTGCACCCAAGCCCCCAAGTAGCTCTGGAGGGCTTCGTGACAGATTAGTTTAGCGTCTGCTTGTCCCTCCGACGTTCAGGTAGCCCAGAGAGTTCGACTATCTACCCCCCTCCTATTTTGCCATGTGCCACCATCCGCTCCAGGGGTTGGGACTAGCCCGTGCACCCAAGCTTGGATATGCGGTGACACATTTCACCACTCTGCATGACGAAGACGTAACGGAATAGGAGTTGAGTGGGAAAGCATGTGGGACCTTCGAGGGGCTTCGGATCCTACCCCGTTACAGAGTCCAGAAAACTCCCACAAGACACGAAATGCAGCATACATCTTACCGCTATACGTCCAGTAGTCCTCTATGGCCGTGAATCCTGGACGATACAGGCGGAGAACGCCAACGCACTTGCTATTTTCTAGCGGCGGGTGCTACGCTCTATCAAGTACAATCATGTATGAACAATTTGATAAATAACGAGAATGTGGAATTTGCAGAAACAATTCGGAGAAATTATTTAGTGGAATTCTGATTGCTTTGGAAATATTATGTGTGTCTTACTCGCTTCGTAGTTAGATAGTAGAGAGCGTTTTTTTCTTCTTTATCGGCACAGCAACCTCAAAAGGTCTTGGCCTGCCATTTCTGGCTTTCTGTGACTTTATATACCCGTAGCTGGATAGTCAGTCTTGCCCACGGGGGATTGTTCCGGATTGGATCTTGGTCCGGTCCGTTCTTGTGAAGACCGGCGGTGCTACCATCATGCTACCGAACCGCCCAGGTGAGCGTTTATTGAGGAGTAATTTTTCGACGTCTTTAAGAACGAAGCGAAGTTCGTCGTTGCAAGTTCCATTGATGGGTCTGAGTCGAGCACTTGAAACAAGCCCGAATCCTGTAACGCTCATTTCACGTAACACTACACAGACATCGTATGACAATCCCTAAAACTAGATAATTGTTCATGAATACACTATGCAGCGCGACATTGTATTATTTTAATGCACATAAGGCCGTGCTCTGGGATTTGTCGTATACGACCAACGACAACGACACATTTTACGGGTGCTCTAGGAGTTGTCGTATACGACAAGCTGTCAAAGCACGATGTTTAAATTTTTTTTGACGGTTGAACGAATTTTTTTTTATTTTGCCCCTTGAAACGCTTGTCAGATGCTTCAAACACTCAAGATCCACATATGCTAGCTGTGCGAACGACAAGTTTTACGGGGTTTATAGAAAAAACAAATTGATTTGTATGACGACAGATGTTTTACCAAGTTTGATCGGATTTCACAGAGCACCTCCATAGAGCGCCATACGTTTGTATTTGTCGTTTGTCGTATACGACAAATCCCAGAGCACGGCCTAACGAAACACAAAATTGACCCCTTTCTCCTCTTGCTTCTATGTAACATGCCGTAACGCTGGTACTAACCTCCTTCTTTAGCGCCTCTGCCAGCGTTACGTAATAAATGGATCATCCCCTTTTGAAATGTATGTACTGTTGTCGAAAGAAGTATAGATACTTTGAAAAGTTTGAATTTATGTCATCTCTGGGGAAAAAATAATGTGAATGTAAAGAAAGAAAAACAATAAGAAAAACAAAAACAAACAATTTTTGTAAGAAAAGTAAATAAGAAAACGTAACAAAATGAAAAAAAGCACCTTAAAGAAAAATAAAATGGAATTAAACGGAGAAGGATGATATGTATCTACTAAGAAGTTAATTTGCGCTTCTTGAATACTGAAAATTTCAAATATCTGGTGCTTTTGTAAAGAGGTACAGGCAATCCCCGAGATACGCGGTTCCTTTTATACGCGTATTTGGAGATACGTGGTTTTAGGAAACTTGACAGCTGACTTAGTTTATAGCACAAAATCTATACAAAAAGGAAAAAAAATGATCCAAAATATCTTCCTTTGGGAAACATTTATTTTAAATTTATTTTATTGTATTCTTTCAAAAAGTCGTATGGTTTGCTGAATAATTTACGTGCAGAGAAGGAAGTTAACTATCAACTGAATAACTTTGAAGTATAAACGATTTTACTCACAGATTCGAGTTATGCGCGAATTTTCCCGGGTCACGGCGGTCCGCTATAATAGCGTATCTCGGAGGCTGCCTGCACAACCATCTTTTGCTATTTGAACAGATGATGCAAGATACTACATTTGCCAGTAATAACCAACTTACGGTAACACATACACATGAATCTGTATAAAACACTTCCAAACATCTTCCGAAAAAATTTCGCTATACATACAAGTATAACAAATAAATCTGTTTGATGCGGAACGAATTTTCGGAGCTTTAAATACCGCATCGAAAGACGCTGTACTCATAGTTGAACCAAACGGACGATGAAGCAAGTGATCGGTTTAGTGCTTTTGGGATTGATCCGCAGCAATGTTGTGTTGGCAGGAGATGGGACTCAAGCAAATGGGGTATCCCATTCTGGACGTATAGTTAATGGTGTCGCAGTGAATATTGCCAATTATGTATATGCAGTAAACATGTATCATAACAATATGTTCTTCTGTGGTGCAAGTATCATCACCTTCTCTCATGCCTTGACTGCAGGTCATTGTATGAACGATAGAATGAACGATATTGCAAAGGTGAGTTGTCGCGTGTTTTAATTTCCTAATCAAAATCACTATCTGCTTGACGTTTGAATGTTTCAGATCATTGTGCACGGTGGTAGCATATCTCCCACCACAGGAGGTTTCTTTTTCCAGGTGGTGAGAATTGCACTTCATGGCGGCTATAACCCTAACACACTGGAGAACGATGCAGCTATCGTAACAGTGCCTACGAATGCGTTCAGTGGAAAACCAAACATGGGTCGGATAGCACTCCAATTCTCAGAAATGTCGGTTGGAACGCCTTGCTTTGTGGTTGGATGGGGCCGAACTAACATCAACGTGCCAGCACCTACAAGTGAATTGCGTTACGCGCAGATGAATATTTTGTCGCAGGCCAGTTGTAACGCAGCATGGGCTTCATATCAAATTCGATTTACGTCTAAGTAAGTGTGTCTACTGATGAAGTCAACCGAGAATGTTCTCGAATGTGATCAATTATATGTATTTTTGTTTTCACAGCATGTTTTGCGCCAAGTACGGCAATGGAGTGGATGTTTGCAAGGGGGACAGTGGTGGTGCATTGGTGTGTGAAGGCAGACTAACGGGAATCGCTTCCTTCACCAATCCCGACTGTAACAGTGCTTTGCCAGCTGGTTTCGCAAAGGTAATTGACCCCAGCATTCGCAACTTCATTCGAAGCCAAGCTGGAATATAAAATTGCTCAAACAAGCTCGACAGAAATAAATGAAATGATCGAGTACATGCAGCATTTTTCAAAAAGTCTTTCAAGCATCACAACTGAGGGCGTGAAATATAAATCTGAATCTTAAATTTATTGCGTTTTTAATACTGTTGCGTCTTTTTACTGCATACGTATGCAGTGCTTTAAATATCTAAAATAACGAAATATGTTCCCACAAAAATATATATTTCACCATCATTTACTGTGCATTTTTAGAAAATGATCAAATTGTGAGCATGTTCTGCATACATATTCTCTGGGATGAACATAAATATATTCTGTATAATCACAAAGAAGAAGACATTCCACTTTGTCCAAAGTGGGATTCGGATCAAATTCGGAGGATCGATCTCAAGGTGGATCCGGATCGGTCGCATCGAATCCCTGATGGGAGCAATTTTTCTCATCACTATAGAGAAGTCTATGATACCGTAATGCTTGAGCGAGGGAGGAGGTCATGATCATATTTAAAAAATGCTCAGCATCACTGAGATAAGGTGAAAAGCGATGGAGACAGCTGTCTCATTTTGACAGGCTGAGGCCACTTAATAGTGCACTTCGGGGGCTATACCATACGTTGAGGATTAAACACCCGTCCCGTTTCAGGCCCTTTACTTCTTCCGTTTACTTTTCGGGTCCATAACTCAAACACTTTTTCCAACCGAAATGTTTTATTTCGGGGCTTCTCTCACAGCGATCCGCCACTACCGGCTATGTAGTCAATTCTTGCTACTGAGCAATGGTCCAGAAAGTATTTTGTATCAGTCATGTCATTTTTTGTCGGTTTCACTCGTCTGTAACCCGGTCGTTTTAAATTCCGGCATTTGAAAACGTTGGTCGTGTTGATAGCGGTTTTGTTTTATACACTACGGGAACGGTTCTGGACCAATCCTCCGTGCGCAGGACTGACTATCCGGCTACGGGTCAATAAAGTCACAGAAAGCCAGGAATGGCAGACCTCTTGAGGTTGTTGTGCCGATAAAGAAGAAGAAGAAGTGATGATGAAGAAGAAGAAGTCACAAGGGCGGCGTATTTAATCGGGTTAGTGGAATTTACAGTTTTCCCCCTCACCTATCTGTGATCGATATATTGATCTTGTTGAATTCCCAACACACTCATAAATTAACAACCACAATACAAACATACGGAAAATGTGTGGTCAACAGCACGGAAGAGTTTATAATATTTTGAATTTAAGCAATTTGCCTTGAATGAAATAATTTTCTTATTGTTCTGCAGCTGGATGTACAGTTCTACGTACGGGGAAAAAAGTGCAGAACAGGTTGGTCTTGCGGAGACCGGTACCAATGCCACTGAACGACTGGGCGCCCCCATGTAACCTGCATGTGTCCAGTGCATGCTCCCGTGAGTTGCGATGATTGATTGCTGATTGATTACTCTTAGTTGCGTCTCTGTGACTTTTATCTACCATGCAGCTTGTGATACTCTTGTTTTGATGGTTTCCTTGCAAATAGTCATTTCTTTTGGTGATTCTCAACTAATTGTGTTTCTTTTCGTCACGATGTACCGGGACATCGCTGTAAACAACTTAGATGCAAAGACCTAAAACGGCTAAAGGTTAACGAATATTTTCAGACAGCGAGCTGGTCATTTACCCATTCAAGTAGTTTTCTTCGTCTGGCTGGGCCATTCGCTCGTGTATTGTGGAGGCAGCGTGATGCAACCGAATCGAAACTTTCGAACAATGCACCGACATCCTGCGAAATTGGTGGAGTGCTTATTTCCTAAAATTCTATATGAACAAACTTAAAACCTACCTCAAACCGAAGTTCACTAGGAAATCATTATAAAAATGCTGTTTGTTGTCCACGGCTCGCCTAACCGGAATTCTACCTTCACTTTCCCTCAGTCAGCACCTGTGCCAATAGATAGAGAAGAAATTTTTGCCGCTATGAAAGCTTACTCGAAAGGGAGTCAGATGATCTTCCAGGGTGATCTTGTATCCGGCAACTTCTCGGCCATCTGGAAGAGACTTTCTTTTGCCGAGGCCAGAAAAGACACCTGATTATACCTCAGCCTTAAGGACATTGGGGATACCAGTTTCACTAGCAAAGCCAAAGAAGATGGTGGTGCATGGCCGTCTGTCGATGTTTAAAGGAATCAAGAAGCTAAGTGAGGAGGCTATTACAAAGGCGCAGCACAGCATGAAGGATCCTCCGTACCTGTATAGACTTCTGTAAAGCTATCTAAATGCTATCGACACCGACGCGGACCTTAAATCAGTCAAAATAACGGTGGGCGTTTGATACGTTATGTACAACTTTATGACGTTTGACGTTTTCTTCGGGATCGGAACTCATCGGATCGGAACGAGACTTTCACTGCTTTTGGGGGATTATGGATGGGAACTTCAGAGGTTGGAAGGGGGGGAAGGGGGGGTGGGTTATTATGGATACTTAACCGAAGATGGCATCTTGCACTAATTTGTGGTCACAGACGGTCGACTAAATTGCAACGAGCCCTTAAAGCAGTTCTGCAACAAGACATCGAAGTTATCCATCGTGTTAGCGTCATACATACCAAACATCTGCGACCCAAGTAGCAAATTGCTGCGCGAGCATACAAATGAAACCATATCCATGCTAATATACGGAACACAAGCATGGGCGCCCATGATGTCGCCAATTACTAACTAACTTTGACGATGCAGTGTATCGCTGGAATGGTGTCCACATGTATCATTCTTGCAAAGGACGTAGATTGTTCTGTAAACTCAAGTGTGGGTTAACTTATTACAGCAAGAAGCATCGCTGGAGACAACATCATGAGCAAACAGCAACAGGCTTGGAGTATATCGGAGAAGGGAGGATGGGCTTTTGCATTTATTTTGCCGTGGCTACATGGGTAGATAGGAACCACGGAGAGGTTAGTTTATGAACCAACCAATTCCTATCCGTACAAGATTGATTTAGGAGTCAACTGTATACTTACTTACTTCGCCTTCTGCAGGAATGCTCTAAACGCCGTCGTCAGCCAATCCATTATCCCGGCCTTTCCTGGCTGTATCAGTAGTATTATACAATTTTGCCACAATGCCCAACACGTTTGGAAGTCGAGAGAGAGAGAGAGAGAGAGAGAGAGAGAGAGAGAGAGAGAGAGAGAGAGAGAGAGAGAGAGTCCATAAGATCCTTTCTGATTAAATTACAATGCTGGTGGCGAGAAGCACCAATATAGTATTGTCCTAAGCATGTAGTGTAAAGTCCCGTTGGTAGTGGCGCCGTTTTTCACACGACAGGAGCGGTTCAAAATCCTATCCGGACCAATACTCCGAACGGATAAAGGAGACATAAACTCAAAGAAATCGAGATTTGGCAGGTTTAGACCTGTTGGGGTTGAAAATGTGGGGCTGCAAATAGTGCTTTGTGGTGCGCGTTGAATCCACCCATGTGGTTTTTTAACATTGCGTATGGTTTCCACGAATTGTTGGTGACAATCACTCGCGTATGGACAATATGTATAAAACATATTTCAATATAAATCAATATAAAAAAATATTTCAATTAGATTAGAACAATCTAGATTCAAATCATCAACCATTCTCTGAAAGATGAAATTAACCATTCTCTCAAAACTATGTTAAAGCTACTTATTTTTTCAATACTGATTTATTTGGTAACGTTTGGTAAAAATCAGCCGAACATTGTTAGCTTTTTTGGTTAGAACGGCCGTCATTCAGTCAGTCCTAGCTACGGGGGAACGATTTATCTTGTAGAATTAAGTTCACGTTACATCTACGTTTTGTTAGCTTTAATTCTACAAAATTAAGATTATTTATACTTTATTGAATACAGTTTTTTCCTATGAAAAAAATATGCAATTTGCAGTACATTGAATCTCGCCAGCGATAGAGAGGAAACGTACTGCGAAATAGTCACAATGAAATTGTCTAGAGCATATCTTCCCGTATAGCACAACTTTCAATCTTGAATTAACCCACCTTCTGTCTCCATTTTCAATCAAGGCTTCTATATGCCTATCTAATAACATAAGTACTAACAACGTTCGTACGTCGTTGTACAATTTTTGTACAGTAGAAAAGTAAATATCTTAGCGATTTATATTCGGGTAATCTGTCTTAAAACTATGCATCAAAACACGAAAGATCATGAAGTACGAGATAATAAAATCAACAACTATTTGAACATTGAAAAGGTGTATAATTTGGCGTTTATATTCTGCGATTATTTAACTAAAAAGCTAAATTAAAACATTAAGAAGGATTAAAAGAACAACAGTCTTCTAATCAACATAAAATTCCAACAAAAAACAGTCCCAAAATGTAAGCAGATGTTTCGATAAAATGTCTGTGATCTGCCTGCCACCTCTGGCTTTCCTTCGCCTGATTTACTAACAGCTTAACAACCGGTTCAGCATGTGGGAGCTCCGTTTCAAAAGAGTTTTGGTCGTGTTGATTAAAAAAAAATTGACCCGTAAAATCTACCACAATAATTGTCTTTATACGATGGTGTTATCGATGATTATCGGCACTTGCTAATAAATTTAGACTAAATGAAATTGCGATGCGATCACGCACTATGTTGTGAATACATCATTTTCATCAACACAGCATTTTCGAAAACACAACAAAATGTGCACGAAGTGGCTCAGTGTTCCGCCGATCGCCAATAAATAATCTG
Organism: Anopheles marshallii; assembly: GCF_943734725.1. Classification (NCBI taxonomy): domain Eukaryota; kingdom Metazoa; phylum Arthropoda; class Insecta; order Diptera; family Culicidae; genus Anopheles; species Anopheles marshallii. The sequence continues at coordinate 63,443,407 of NC_071326.1, read as the reverse complement.
TATGAAAATAACATCAAAACAGCTTCCTGGAATGTTTCGTTACTGGATTGATTGTAACGAACGTTTGATTGATGCATTCACCTTTCCCATGAAAGAGCAGTTCTGTTGCAAATGGTCCATGGTTTGTAAATAATCAGCTATGTGAAGAGGCTGAATACTTTACAGTTGTACTATAGTTGATTAGTTTTGCGTTTCAAATAACATTTTGCGTAGTTAAGTTAATTATAAAAGTAAAACATACTAAACACTTTTTTACCGGGCCACACGGAAGCTATCCAACATGCAGTTCACACTCTTACTCTGGTGCAGAAAGCATGTTTATATTTTCAATGCCAATTGCTGATGCATTTCCATTCGTTACCATACAATCGCATTACGAAACCTGTCGAGTTTTGTAAAAAGTCATACATTTTACACGTATCGTGTTTCTTCAATTTTTGTTAATAATTTTCTCCTATCGACGTGTGGCGGTAGTTTTCACTTTCCGTGCACGTTTCACACTCGATTGGGCATCGAAATCGTTCGGCAGACGGTTGGCGCCACCATGTTTTCTCACGTCGCATCAAAAAGGGTTGCGAAACTAAGGAGCTGATTATGCAAATGGCGCGCCAGGTACTGTGGCCGTCTTAGTGCGGCACACATATCCTTGAACTTTCCCGTATGTTGCGTCTCGTTTTTTCCCTTCATCAGGCCAGTGATTTTTTTTCCAACGGGATGAGAGTACTGGGAAATAAGTCATCTAAATCGCGTACTTTCAAGTGCGTGCGTGGAAAAATTCCGACCACTGGAGGCGATGTATAAAAGCGACCAAGAACCAACAACCGACATTCAGTGATCCAACGGATTTCCCACAGTGTAGTGTACACTCCTTCTCTCTCTTTGTTCACGTGGATATCTAGTACATCAAACCATCGGAAGCTGATCCAGTACGCCAGGTCCGGCCAGGTAACAAGCAAGGTAATTGTCATCAGAAACTTCTTAGTTCTTGGGTTTGGTTTGTGGAAATTACTGTCGAGCTTAGTAATAGTGCGGAAAAGAGTGAGTGAGTGTGTCGAGTTGTTGCGTGTGGTAAGTTTTTGTTCAGTGCAAGGTAGGTGAAACGTTTGATCAAATTGAATTTGTTTGGACGTGCTTACTATACAATTTGGAGAAGCTTTGCAGTTAGTGTGCTTGGCGTAGAACCTGTGCTAATGTGTGATTAATTCTGTACGAAACAAGATCTTCTTGCCGGATACGTTTGTAGCAGTTATTGGAAGATGACTTCACTAGTAGATCCTCTAAATCTGATGAGGTTTGGCAGCCTCTGAGATACTGTTTCGAAATAAAACTAACACAATGAGACGTACATTAGCAGTATGCGCCAAACATAGCCGTGCCATAGTTACGTAATAGTAGTGCAGTCCGCAGCCTGCTTTGCACTCTAAGGTTTAGCATTCAACCATTCCATTGCAGATGCCATCGAAGGCTAACGCACACCGTCTACTGGTGGTTTCCTGCGGAACTATGGTGCTACTGTTTCTAACACTGCTCTCCATATCGGGTGCTAGTGGATCACTCCAGTACGTGGAAAGCGCCTCGCAACGAAAAGCACACTACTGTGGAGCAAAGCTGAGCGATACGTTGGCTGAACTATGCAACAGATTTAATGGACTCCGCAAGAGATCTGGTATGTGTACGGTGGTAGCTAGTGTGTTTGTCTTGCTATTAGTGTCGTTTTAATTGCAAGAAATGCTCTGTGCCTTTTGTAGACAATTTCTTGGTGCCTTACCATGAGGCACGGCTGCTGGATGATGTTCAGAATGATATGGAAGAGCTACGTACTCTGCAAGATCGTTCGTCCAATATGATCCACCAGGCGCTGGTGACGCTCCAGCACCTCAACTCTCACGGACAGAACTTCCGCCGTGTACGGCGTCAGGTGGTGGCCGAATGTTGCTACCAGAGCTGTACGCTCGACACGCTGAAAAGCTACTGTGCCGATTAAAGACTGACCGCGTGATACTGGAGAGCTGCATGATCGTCATCTGCTGGTGCTGCCGCCTGTTGCAAAGCATTGGAATCTTCGCATTTTCTTTGATACTCTGTAGTGTACCTCTTTTGGCGCAATAAACGCATTAGAGCACACGCATTGCTTCCCCCTCTCAGAAAGAGTTTGTGGGTTTTATTGTCAGACATTGAATTTCGCTTGCAGCAGCTATTGCCAGACACTTTTGAAGGTTCTAACGCTGGATGTTTCTGTTCTTTTTTATAATATTTACGATTTATTCACAGTGTACACTGCAACGTATTGGACGTATATTTCCTGTAAAGTAGCTCACCGTAAACCAATTTGAACTTTTGTCATCATGTCGTCTTCGAACGGAGCTGGTAGTGGAACTTTCTACATGCTGCAAGCGTTGGTACTTCTCTGGACGATTGCAGTAGTATCGGGAAACAAGCGATATTGTGGTGCCGAGCTGGTCAAGGTCCTATCCTTCCTGTGTGACGAGTTCCCCGATCTGCATACTTCGAGCAAGAAATCCAGTAAGTTATACCAAATCCAAGGAATCTTAGAAATCTTTCTGTAAACAGTTTGCTATCCTTCCCAATAAAAGTGGACACCTTCATGAAGACGGACACCAGCAACGACGAGTGGATGAATGCGGACGACAGCACGCAGCAGCAGCAGCAGATGATACTGGATCAGCAGCTGCAATCGGTCGGCATGATGGACGATCGGGCCTCTGTACCGGCCTGGATGAACATGGTGTATCCGACGAACTACATGTACCGACATGGAACAGGACACAACGAGCTGATACCCGCACGGTTCCGTAAAAGTCGCGGAGGCATTGTAGAGGAGTGTTGTTTGCGACCCTGCGGCATGAATCAGTTGCTGCAGTACTGTAAGAAGGCCAGCTCATATTAAGTCTCCTTTTGGAATTCACATTCAAAAGCACGCCGTTATTAAGTATTGATCGATTACTCTTCACTATTGAATGAATGTCAACGCAAGTGAAATTGGATCACCGCGCTGGAAGCAGGGAATGATACGTACAAAATCGTACAAAAATGAATTACAAATCGTACACACTGCACTTCGCAAATCTTACCTAAATATCTAACCCAAGCTCACAAGCTCTCGCTGTTAATTAGATCGCTTTATATTTTACAATGTAGCTACACTTGCACGGTTGCGGCAAGCAGAACAGATGATGTTGTAAGGATGCCTATTTAACTAGCCGAGCTCGGTAGCCCAGGCGTAGTGCCATTTACTGGTACGGTTATTATTGGAAATTGTGAATCGTGGAATAAAAACCAACCTATCAATTATTGGCTATTTGCAAGCATTTGAAAAGCACAAACAAAACTGTACGAACGATAGTGAATTTATTCTAAATGATTTGGTTGACTTTTTCTATGCAGAAAGAACTAAGTTGTTGTTGTTATAAACTTGAGATTTCTATTTGGTTGTCTTAAGTTGTCGAATGGAAAGTCTTCATTCGGCTGCTTCTACATTCATTCTTAAATTCATCTTTATTGTATTGACTTTCTATCCGGTTATTAATCCCTTTCATATTGTAGTTGCCATACATTGAAGTTTTCTCTTTGTTATTTAGGGAAAGACACTCCTATATGCAGAAAAAAGATTTTTTATTTTTTAGCAGATTGACGATTCATTCTAAATAGTTAACGTGACACCCTCCCTACTACTTCTTATCGTAACGACCGACTAGAACTTTCCTGTCATTTTTGGCCTGAATAGAATTATTTTACCACGTGGCGTGTAAAGATCGTCGTCGCTACCAATACACCATCGGACCGCCACTCTACTAATTTGTCACAATGGTAAACTCATTTCCTCTTCCAGATGGTTTGATCGATGTTATGTTTGTTTTGATTTTAACTTCTCCTCCTTCTGCGGTCTTGTTGTTTCCATTCATGCCATGTTTCCTTCATGCCTATAGGTGTCTCTTTTATTGATAATTTTATTGCTCCTTTCTCGTTTTGAGTTTTTGATAGTTTTTATTGCACAACATAATTACGTTGAATTTAATACATTAATTGCGTTAATTAACTTTAATTAATTTTAATACATAACTGGTTAGTATTTGAATATTCATTGCTAAGCCTATCCGTTGTTCAATGTATCTACAACAACAAAAATGAATAAATTAATTAAATGTTAAATGCTACAGTTTTACATCCCAAACAATAATTATGTAATATATATATACACTTATATAAATATGTAATTTTCAAATCTTCAGACAAATGATTTTTTTATAATTCAAAACATGATCTCGGATTCAGGCTATGTGCATTACAACGAAGCTCGCGAATAATACTTGGTCAGACAGCTCTCCTGTCGAAAGACGAATTTACATCTACTTGGGACCGATATGGTATCATCGGTTATTTAGTAAAAATTTAAAACAATTTCGTACAATTTTTGATTCCAATAAATTTGATTTTATGATATAGGAAGTCTAGCAGAATGATTATTTTTCTTTATTTATATTTAATTTAATTAAAGTCTTAAACTGTAAACATTGGGTTGTTTAAGTAAAAATTTTGAGTTTAAGTAAATAAATTTTGGGGGGTAATGATGAAACTTTATTTAATTAATTTATATTTATTAATTTATTTAATAATTGTAATTAATTAAAATGCATGAAACAGTCGTAGATCATAGACAGTTGATCGAATGTTTGTTATTAATTAGTCCAATATATTATTATTATTCAAAAATATTATTAAAGAAACGCTATGTTTGATCAGATAACCTAAACAAGCTGAGCAGAAAATATGTGTTTATACTGCGTCATGCTTTAGTCTTGTCCACTAATAAGAATGAAAAACCATGGAAACCAAAACAAACAAACCAGGTAACAATATCCAAAAATCATTAAAAAGTTCTTGTCTTTTTGGTCTTTTTGATATTGTTACCCTCATCTTCTATTGCTACTACTACTACTACTAATTATAACTTTGTTGTTGTTCTTTTTCTTCGCCATCTTCCGAGCGTAATGACCGACTAGGTCATACCTGCCATTTTTGGCTTCCTAGACTTATTTGACTTATTATATTACCAGACTTATTTGAGTTGCCGGATAGACTCGATTTTGTCTCATTGGATCACTTGTAATACTTGTAATTAGATCTATTTAAATCAAGTATAATCAGTATACCTTACATTGCACTATGTAATCGATCATACTCTCCTGTTTTGAATATGATGAATATGAATATGATTTTGACATTTACAAAGCAAAATCAAAGTCTGGGCCATAAAAACTATCCTGCAAAAGCTGTGTCTTAGATGTTAATCAATTCTTCGTAAAGGAGGCGTTCCAATTCAATCGAATTTCAAACTCAGATCATACTTACTTACGTGAAGATTGTCGCTTGTTCCAGTTGTACTATACTTTTGCAGTAGGATGAATAATGGTTTATATTATATATGAATCATACTCATACTCATATTATATTATAAATATTATAATATTATAAATGGTATATTATGAAGTAAAAGTTTGTATACAAACTTATAAATTTTCAATTTAAGTTACCACAATGAATTCCTGTGAGGAATACCTACCTAATCGTCGAAGGACACTGCACTTGCTTACTTTGTAAATAATTAGAAAAAGGTACAACACCTGCTTGGGGATTGACATTTGTTCCAACTGCACTACAGTGCATTAATAGTGTCTGACAAGTAAAATACGTCGCCAGACGCGCTGCATAATAAGTGGTTCAAGATGGCATTATGCGTATTAGCAAGGACACGCTTGGTGTACAGCAGGTGTACAGCCTGTTGTGCATAAAAGGACATAATTGAAAATTAAAATTAAACATTTATACTTTAGCTTGCTAGTATTTTAAAAGTTTTATGCACATATTACACATATATAAATTTTGTATAATTTCAAAGTTCTGGATTTAATAGAATCATATTAGGAAAGGTTGTTTAAATAATTGTTGATCCGTGTATGAACATGGCATCTATATTTGTGTCCTCTAGTGTAGATTGGAATCTTGGTCGGTTTCCCAGATGTCTATAAAGCTTGCACATGTTGTTGTCATGGTTTAAAAATAAACTATCCCACTAAAGTGCAGTATATAAGCGAGGCCATTAATGCAAGTAACTCATTCTGTTCGCCAACCTGCGTGCTACTAAACAGAGGTCCAATCGATACAAGGTAAAGTTACTAAGCTTTTGAAAAATGATTTGTTCTTGAAGTTTTTTTTTGAAAATTCGCTCAGATTTTCTTTTTCAAATTAACAAGCGGTCTACCGCTTGCAGTACACCATAGGAGATGAAATTTTCACGGTATGCATGCGTCAGAGTTGCATGTTTGCTGGTACTGATTGCTACTGGAAACCTACAGTCCGTTGCAGCGAATCGTTACTGCGGAGATCAACTACCGAAAGTGTTGGCCATGTTATGTGAGGAATATTACACTTTGGACGACCTGAGGCAAAATGCAGGTACGATGGTATAAACAAGATGCAGACACACAAAAACAATCACCTAAAACTACACCCTTTTGGAATGACGAAAATGTCTTTTCAGTTGAATTTTACCCACAAATGTCCCCTAACCAGTTTACGTCCCAGCTCCATTGGTCTGGAGAGAACTTCAATGAGAATGCATTTAAAAGGAACATTAACGTGGCCCCAAATGCCAACCAGTTGGAAACGATGCATGACGGCTGGGCATCGCAATGGTTTAGGAAGAAACCATTTCACCGGTTCATTGTACCGCATATGAAGGCGCGGCTGCGACGGAATGTGGCGGACGAATGTTGCCGTGAAGATTGCACTATAAATCAGCTGCTGTCCTACTGTAAGAAGGTTGCTCCGGGAGTACTGAACAACTAGAATACCTCAAGCTCCAGTGTGATGTGGGTAGTTCTTTTACTATTGAGCCAAAACGAGTTAGATTAGTGAGGGGGAATGCACACGGACTTAGCGGGACTTGTGAGCAAATAGTCGTATTACACTAATCAATTTTAATGTAGTGCACCAAAGCACTAAGCACTTTGAAGGTGTGTGATGTGTATGAAAGCTTGTAAAGAATTAGACAGGGTTCTACTGGGAAGCATGTAACATAAATGAGTGGTCCTAAGAAGCTATAAATAAAGGTTTAATTGCAAATGAGGCTGATGATGTTTTTGTTTTCTTATTAGTCAAAGCTGTGTTTTACTAAAGTCGGGTTTCCACAATGTGCTGCAAACATATACAACATAATAACCAATAGCTGAAATATAATGCATTCATCTCAGTTATTTATATGACGAACATTAAAATGATAAGCTATTTAAAATAAGGACTTATTTTTCCATACTGGCGAAACCATTTGGATCTTGATTTAGACCTGGGAGAGGGCTTTTTTCTACTGTAAAAAACGGACGCAGAGGAATCAGACAACATTGAGGGTTGTCCAAAAAGTAAAAGTTGCTGGTAGTAACCAAACAGCTCAACGTTTCAAGCCTTGCCTTAAAACAGCTATATTAGATCGAAAAAATAATAAATAAGTGATATTCATCTTCCAAGTCATATCCTATCTCTTCTGCACTTTCGTCTGTTTAGTAAAACCCATTACACATACTGTTTTCGGGCCAGACGTTGAATGAGAATGTTCCTTTTAGCTGTTTCTGCTTCATCGACGATCTCGTTAAGATGACAACAACCCAGCAGCATATACACATGATCATCAAGTGAAACCAACAGAATAGAGGATGGCTTTATCACTAATACAGTCTGTAACATAACTATAAGACATCTAGATTTTTGAGTATGACAAAAAAAAATGGAGAGATAAGTAAAAATTATTTTCTGCAAAGTTGTAGTTACGCTTGAAAACGCTTGATTTACGATGCAACTCGCCTCGAATGCGATTTGAGCAGCCGAAACGTAATCAAAGTAAAAGTATGAAAAATAGGTTAGAAATAATCTAGAAAGATGAGAAAAAATACAGTATTTCTTCCAATTTATTCAAAAAAGCCGCGGCCACGGCGCATCCCTGCTTTGTCATATATAAATACCCGATACGAACATTACAAAAATATTACAAAACTATTCAAACAATACAGCAGGTAAAGAAGGAGGTTTGCCGTACGGTAAGTAAATAGCAAAATAGAGAAAAAAGAAATCTAACTAGGAATCTAGAAAGTTTTATTTTTAGATGGCTTTTAGAAGTGTTTTAGATGACTAGAAAAAATGTTATAGTAGTAGCCTTTATGTTACAGAAAAATCAAACAACGAGCTTTTTTTTTATTTTTATATTTATCATGAATTAACAAAAAAGCCCAGGGAGAGTAAATCGCGATACTATCCACAAGGTTAACTCAAAATAATGACAATTAGAATCGACCATACCTTCAATCCGAATCAATCCGATTACGAAACTTAAAAAAGCAGTTATTACAAACTCGTTGGGTCCCGCGAAGGGACTTAAAGATTATATTGGCATACCCATGTGTAAAACTTATTTGAGGTTTTGTGTAACTGTAAGTGCGATTGGTGCAGTTGGTGGCCAAACATTTGAAATTTCAATTCAAAAATTCAAACAACCACTTTCACAGAGTTGTGAGACCTCTTCCATGATGCTGGTGGGTTCCAGTCATCCATTCTTACTAACATCTAGTATATGAATGAATAAGAGTTCAATATATATTAAATGACCAATATATTCGTCTAGTTCTGCCATATTTGGCTTTCTGTGACCTTATTTACCCGTAGCTGGATAGTCAGTCCTGCGTACGGGAGATTGGTCCGGGGGGGATTTTGTTCCGGTCCGTTCATGTGCAGATGGTTCCGCTATCATCATGCCGCCGCCCTAATTAATACCTCTAACATAAGGAAAATTGTAATTAATTATACATACATCTAAGTTATGAGTTAGTATCAAACTCAATACATTGTGGTACAGTTTGGATAAAATTTTCCACAAGAATAGTTTATTCATTGAATTGTCATATAAAACGGTAAAATGCAATTTTTTATGATTTACAGTAAGCGGTGGCTAATATCGATCGATCATGAATTAAAATAAATTGGAAATGCATGAGATAGTAACTTGTAAATTTTATGTGAAGGTCGATTATCACAACAATGTATCATTTAATGCAATGTAATAATAATTTGGTTTATTAATACGAGACAGCGTGCAGGGGGTGGAAAAAACGTGTAGATAAGGAACTTATATTTATTCACCGATTAATCATAGCAACATGGTTTCGTTTACAGGGACGCGTTCGATCCGGCTCGTACCAGTTTACCAGGGTGGAATCGAGGTTTACATGCCATCGAGATGCATAAAAGCAAACAACAACAACAATACAAAACAAACGACACAATGCTGCAGGGGGTGAATAGGAAAGAAGAACTCGAAAAAATGGACAACAGCCAGACATGGTATAGATAGCGACTGGGAAATGCAACTCAATCAACTGAAATGTACACGATTGAAGGTCAGCCGCTGGGTGCCGTTCGATCTTACCCGATGTAAGTGAGCGGTCCATTTCATAACACGTAACCGTTGTAAGTCATAACAACCGGGCGGTGCTATGCGAAGAAAGATGCATCTTCCAGTGGGGTGGATTTATGTGTGTTTTGTTCGTTTGTTTGTTTTTCTTTTTTCTGTCTCACCGAATGCCCGACTGGTCACGCATCGGAAATGTGATCCATCGATTGACGGCGGGACGGTGAACGGTATCAGCGCACTCGATCGATTTGGCCCCTACCGAAGAAACGAGACCGAGATCCGGGCCCGGCCAATGGTCAATTGACAGCGGCGACAGTATGTCGTGCGGTGGTGAGTTTTGATCTCGTTGAAACTCGCATAGCCGTAACCTTTTATAAAAAAATGCAACGCAAAGAAGATTTTCGGAAGCGTAAAGATAAAAAAGGCACCCTTTACTGTCGTTCATTAATGGTTGAAGTTGACTTTAATTAAATCTACTACCACGTATGCGGCTTACCCTATTGATAGACAGAGGAGAGCCTGTACAGGCATTTACGATCACATTCGTTCAGAGGACACAGGGACACAATGGGAGAGAGTGTGAGGCGAAGGTGTACATACGTAGATTCTGTATGTTCAACACTCGAGTGTGGTGAAGTTTTGCCATTAATAATATGTTTTTTTTTTCAATTTCACGTACAAGCTGGTACTTGCAGCTATTGCTATCAAACGTTCTACCTAACCGCTTCGAATACCTGTACGCAAGTCACTTTATCGTGTACAATGACTATGAATATCCTTTTCTTCTAATATCTTGTTTGTATGGTTTGTCATCGTTTCACCCATCCTCTCGAGTGGTCAATAATTACACACATAAACTCGCAGTGTGAGCCGCTCGTAGACGCATCAAGAACTCCTTCGATATCTTTCGTCACTGTTACCAGCAAACCGGCCAGCATCGATTGCTAGCGAATAAGTTACCACACATGCAAAGAAAAACAAAACTTCACCGTGTACACCTCCTGCATCATCTCACACCTTTTGACCGTGTACTAAATATACATATACTATCGAATCGAATGGTAGCGGTACGGAACTCGGCATCAGTGAGCACCAGTTTTCGTCTACGTTTTAGTGGATACTCATCTTGAAGCTAGATCCCAAGCAGAAAGGACACTGCAATATGCGCTTTCGGCAAGGAGCTTATTATGCCTAATGTGCGTTATACGTTACCTCACTGATTGTTACCGAAATTCCGTCTCACGTTCCGTTCGTAACACAGAAGCGCTATATTATTAACTTGTAATGTGTATACATGTGTATAAAAAATAGGAAGAACAGTTGGGAAGCTTCAACAAAGCTAGAGTGTGTGCTATATTTGATTGTAAAAGCAAGGAAACGTTTTAACTCCCCATGACCGATCGATGTTGGAAGGTTTGGAAATGGTAAAGCAAGAAAGGATAAGAAGAGCGTACGTAAACTACAACAGCAAGGCACAAACATAAAATGCACGAGACGCTTGAGATGCCCAAACGGTCTCCAGTATCTTCTCGACGCGCGCGCAAATAAAAATTCATATAGGGAGTAATGTAGTACAAACGGTTTTGCGGCTAATTGTAATATCCTACAAAAACGTTTTAAAAGTAATAGTAATAGAACTTCGCCGTTGTACGAATTGGGAAGTGCGAGTAAAATTGCAAATAAAAAAATAATATAATAAAGTAAACTGGATAGAATAATACGCAAGCGATTGATTTTGAACAGCAAGCCTGGTAAACGCATCACCGACTGCTCATTACATCCGGGGGCTTTTGTTGTTGTTTCCATCCGCATCCCGAAACCACTCGTCTCGGTTAGTACAGGCGGTGGGTGATGAACACCCCGCTCCGCTCAATCACAGTACGCACGCAGCTCGACGTACGAGCAGCTCTTCTTGCAGCACTCATCGTAAATGCCGCCGGAATTGCGCCGACTACGCCGGTGCACACCAGCCCCAGGATACGGGAAGCCCGGTGGTAGTGTATCAGGCAGCGTGGCTACTTCTACCTTTACTCGCTGGTTTTGCTGATCGTGGACGTAGTCTGCAAATGGGTAAGATCTTCAGTTAGTGGCACACTGTGCTGTAACGGTTGGGCGGCAATAGTTTGAACGTACCGGTTCGATAATGCGTTAGCATCGGATACCGTCCCTGGCAGAGGAAGGCAAGCGTCTCTGTAAGCCGACGGCCACAATAGCGTGAGCGAGTTAACTGACTGATCAAGGCATCGCTGTTCGGCGTGGAGTTGGCTTTACTTTCGTTCAGCAGCAACAGCACAACCACCGCTACGATCAGGATGGAGTTCATTCCGACAAAGATAGATCGCATCTGGAAGTAAAGTGTCAAAGAAGTACATTAGTAATCATACTCTTTGAGGTATATAAGGAAGGATAGGTTATATAGGATAAGTGACAAGGTCTGTAACTGAATTTAGACCAGAAATATTGATTTGGCAAATAACGCCACGTTGCTCAACACTAGCACAGATCACGTTGCATCCCAGTCATTTAGTGTAAGCAATAACTAGCAGTAAACAACACTTTAACAGATTTTCCCCAGAACAAATCTAGTAGCAAAGGTTTATTGACATGTGCCGCTTGGTAGCTGTCATGATTGGGTGATGTTTTGAGAGGATTCGTATCTTATCTGATTTGCATTCAGCTGCGATGTGTTGAAATCACCCGCTGAAAGATCATAAAACATATAACGGTAAGTCCGCAATCTGAGCCATGATTAGTTGTTGCTTCTAACACACAAACCCACAATTAGTAGCAAGTGTTTAATGGCGATAAACACAACACTTGGGACTTGATTTGGTGTGAGTCAGCAGTGGCAAATACTCTTTTATTCTGTTAAGCGAATCCAACCGAATAAATAAACACTGGCCGTTCGTGATTCCGGTCATGGACCATATAGGAGTTCGCACCTTGGACTTAGATTAGAAGACGTAAACAACATCGAACGGCGCAGTCCGATCGCACCGGGTCAGAGATGTTTCCGGCTGTTTGTGGCGTTTGCAACCTGTTCCTGTTCCTTGACCGCGCCCGCTTATCGATCAGCCATTAACTGGGAAGGTGTGTTAAAATTAGCATTCCCACACGCGGGTTCGGTTTCGCTTATCGGTGCGCCGTTCAGAAAGGCCATCAGGCGCGGCAACAAGAAACGATGGCAAACCGAGGGTGGAATCTCCTTCTGTGGAATGTATGGCATATGGAATAACACCGCCATGAGCTCGGCTAGTGTTCAGCAGCAGATGGGCCAACACAGGGTTGTTTGTGAGGCGTAACTGTCTAGATTGACAGCACGAGGGCAGTCGCTCACGGTGTGATCGTTCGGCGCGATAGGTTTTGTTTTTCTTTCCTACCGAGAGCACTTTCAAATTTCTTCCAAGGATTTTTTTCTTCTTGGGAGCACGATAATTATGTCGCGTGCTGTTGGTTTTTGGTTGCAATCGGAGACTTCTTCCGGGCAGTACTAACAACTGTCAGAGCATGTCGGGGACATACATGTCTCGCAAGTCTACAAATACAAAGTACCGGTAGACGATTAATTGGGGTTCATTGAAAGAAATAATCGCTCTGAAGGAGACGGACGGTTGAAGGCTATGGTGCTCGGTATAATAGTCCTTGGATTTTGGAGTGAATCCCACGGTCGCTGGACGGCAGACTGGTGTTGGTTTTGTTTTATTGTTGCCTCCGATCCATTTGGAGCTTGAGATACGGCAACAATAAACCAATCAACGATACATCGACACAGCGATTCGGCGAGAGGCAAACGATGCCGTGCGTGGCTGTACTTGCAGATTGTTGTAGAAGATGAGTTACTGGAGTAAAGAAGAAACACCGTAGGTATAGCAGGAAGAAAATGACCACCAATTTAATGAATCAGCGTTTGTACCATGATAGCCCCAGGACGGTGTGCTTAGATAGAAGGAGCATTGAACTCAGCAAGATGTCTACTCACAGACGAAATCCACCGGATTCGTTTCACGAACACAATACCTCCTGGTGTGAAGTTCTTTCATACTCCTAAAAAAAACGGAGGGAGCTTCTACTCTCCCCTTTCATGTCACCCAGAGCTAGACCATCAAATCCAAGACCCTCACAAATTGGTCTAATAAAATAAAAGTAATGATAGTGACGAAAATTCGCGAAATATCCGGGTTATACGTTCGAATGACCTCGCACCGTGTCGCACAAATGGGTACGCTTGCAAGTAAAAAGAATCTCTCTCTAGTAGGGAAAAAGCAATTTACACCGCGGGACCTTTTCGGCCAAGTGGAGTGGAGAACCCGATCGTCCCATTATGACATCGTACCGGCTGACGATGAGCGAGCACCATGCGTCAATGAATAAAAATGGAGTAAATTGAATTCAACCGCGTGTTCCTCGATGGGGAGCCAGTATTGTCCTGTGTGCCGGCTACTAATAGGATCCACTCGCACAGGTCAATTGAGAGCACAGTCGGTTTGGCGACGGATTGCTCTTCCTGAAGAGGGGGAGAAAAAACACGAAAACTTTGCAAACAACGCAAACCGAGCACACCGGCGGCATTTGCATCTCGTGAGGTCGTGACTTGATGGAATGTTTGACACTTGGCAGCACAGGATCGGTTTGCACTGACCTCACGCTTTTCGCTGCTTGCGTTAGGGTGTTCCAGCGTGTTTGATTGATGGATGTGCAATTCGCTGCAACATATGGGACGAGAGGGGGTCACGGTCCCGCTGGTCAGTTATCGCCGTTTTGGCTGGACGTTGGAGTCGATTCGGTCTCGTGTGGGTCTAGAGTTCAACTGCACCAAGTAACGATCATTTGCTAGAAAGCATCGAAGAGCATTACCGGTATAGGGCGGCCAGTAAATTGGCCAGTGCCAATAGTGGGCGTCCGTTTGCCGTTGGGTGATGCTCGAAATAGATACAGAGTCTGGTTGCGATAAGACCTCCGGATACTGGTCCCCTTAGAACGTGGTCGGTCTAAATTCAGACGAATGTACGCTGCAACGAGCCGTTTAGTGTGTGTCGACTTCGTCCACAGCAAACTGACCGTTATCGGAGAAGTGTGGTCGCGGGATAGGGTGCTGCAGGCACCGACATGTGGACAAATGAAAACAAATGATTTCATTAAAACAATCGTGGCATATTCTGTCCGGGTTTTCCACGGGTCTCGTAGATTATGGGCCAGTCCAGTGCCTAGACAGGTCCAGCTGTGTCTAGTAGCAACCGCTGCTGGTTTGATTTGTGGACACACACTTGTTTTGGGGTCGGAGAATCGGACAGATTGAGCAGGATTAAATTTTTGTGTTAACATAACGAAACCGCGCACAAAGGTAGGCAGCGAATGGGGACAGAAGGAATAGGGCTTACATTTATGCTGATTACGCTTTCGCCTACCACACAGTGAGTTAGGTTCGGATTAAAGCGATGCAATTTCCAATTTGGAAGGCGCTTCGGGAATGAACTTTGGTCTCTGAGTGGATTAAAAATGTGCTCTGAGAAGTTTGAATTAGAAGTGCAGTTTATGGAAATGAAGATTCGCCAATAAGTACGGCAAAAGTGCGATTATTTCACCAGTTCTGTTGAAAATATCACGAGAATATCATCGAAAATAATCTTTCGTCTTTTTTCACAAAATGAGCTACTAAACGGCTACATACCCCAAATAAAACATTGGTTTAGAAATGGTTCATCAGTAGCTAGAGCTAAGAAACCTTGTTTGTGAGGATGACGAACTTTGTGAGGATGAAGCATCGTATCCCTTCATACCCCATATTTGGCTAAGGAAAAGCTAATCACATTTATGTTTTTAATAAAAAGGCTAATATTCCATACTCATAGAGAAAAAAGATTTCAAACATCCTTGGTTCCATCCTCCTCCATTGTATTTACAGCTCCAAATTGATCTAATTCACTGATACTGATGCTGATTCACCATTCTGATAAAGGATTTTCGAAATTTGTCAGTTCCAATGTTTGAGGAGAGGAAAACTTAACGTGTCTGACATCGGTCACTTCCGATTATTCCACTGCTCAATTAGTAAAAAGCGAAACATTTATTCGATAACTGAAGAGAGGTCAGGATAACGACCAAGTAATGAGTATCATATAATTACTCTATAGATCACTCGGCTGTGATACATTTACACAAGATGCTCCAATAAAACGTCCCTATTCTATTTTATATGATATATTTTGAAAATTTAGAGTTTATGGTACTGTACTATATTATAATAGATAATTAGAGAGAATAGAGAATAATAGATGGACAGGATAAGCTGAGTTTTTTTAGCACTAGAAAGACTAAGATTGGAAAGTGCAACATCCATCACTTGGGCCAAATCGGACAATTTCTCGAGGAGATGAATAAAAAACACAATTTTGCGAATTTGCACAATTTTTTTATCATTATTGCATGAGTTATTGTAAAAAAAGGGGGGTTGGGAAAAAAACATAACTATATTGACTACTATCTAACTGATTATCTTTGCAATTTTAATTCATAAAAATGCAAATTGTGTTAGATTTTAATGCGATTTTCAAATTGGGAACTTAAATTAAACCCTATGAAATTATTTTAGTTTTTACATGCTCAAGTCCAATTCATAATGACATATGAGGTGGTGGTCACATAATGAGGTCAGGATATACCCAAGATAAAAGTGTGGAATGGTGAGTTTTAAACAGGGATGCTTCTCTATCAAGTTTTGGTCTTTCCAAATTCTACTTAATATTGCACGCTTTTTAGCCATTTTGGCAAAAATCTCTGTCAATGTGAGGCATTGCATCCAGAGCGACAGGCAGATATGTAATCTTTAAATGCTGAATCGAATGGTTCCTAGTTCTTGCTGATTTATAAGTTGGTGTAAATATTCATTACTGATAACACCATGTAATCGACAATTGATCACCATAAGGCCAGTCTGGGTTCATATTTAAGTTAATAGTCTTTATTGAAAAGAATAAACTTGTAGATGTAGCTGATAAAAAAACCTCAATACTGTTACCCTATATGTTTCTCTCTCTCTTTCTTTCTTTTTGGCGTAAAGACCTTTCTAGGTCGTGTCTGCCATTTCTGGCTTACTACACTTAATTTTACCACGTAGTCGAATAGTCAGTACTTGTCACGGGGAATTGGTCCGGATGGGATTTTAGACCGGTTCTGTCGTGTGAGGACTGGTGCCGCTACCAATACACCACCGGTCGCCCCTATTACCCTATGTTTAAGCATCCTTTTAAGGTCAACTACCCGTACCCAAGAGTCTGAGAGGCTCTGCCCTACTGGGCAAACATTTCTTATCACCATTAATCTGTCTTGACGACCGTTCCACACTCACATCAATCTATCCGTTCGAAGCGTATTTCAAACCGCGTCGTTCCCTATTAATTTGGGCTTACCTTGAGATTTAAATGCGGCAAGACCCTGGCAGACAGCCACTCAGCCATCATTCCATAATGGCAGGAGTCGAGTAATGATTTCCCATGGTGTCTGGGAAAGGATGGAAAGCGAATCGGTTGGTTTTGTTGTTTGTTTGTGCATCGTACGCAAACGATGCAATCCAGACACACTTCCACATTCCGACACGTAATGGCATGCGCTATCGGAAAGGAGCGCGATTGCAGCAATAATGAAAGGAAAAGAAATCTGCCCCTATATGTCCTACTCTCCTTGCGTGCCCAGGCAGTGGTTGGCCGATCTGCACAAGCAAAGAACGTGAAATAACGATGTGATGCGAATGTCGAAGGTAAGTCACCGTCGTTCCGGGCCATCACCGGTTGGGCATATTTATGCCGCCAGTCCAAACGTACACTCACCTACACCAAAGTGTGGTAGGGAGAGGCAGGAGTACGAGATGGTGAACCAGTCTTTTAGGACGATCGCAGCGAAAACGACTCAATCACACGGTGAGCGCGTGCACAACGTCCCAATCGGGACGCGATGGTTGCATCGACTTGTTGGGCGCTTGACCGCTTGTTTACATCTTCGCTGAGCTCACTCTCCGGCACAGCCGCACAAGCTATACACGCGCACCAGCAGCTTCCGTATTGGCGTATGCTGTTGTTTGCGTTCGTTTCTTAGTCGCACTATGAGGTCGCGAGTTGTGTGCATCAAAGGTGCATATTGTGGGACCTTTTTGGAATACGGAACGTTCCCGAACGTTGGAACATTTTTGCTACTGGCGTTCAGAGTGGATTTAGGAAGAGCTGCACTCTGCCACAGGTTCGTCAGTGACAACGAGCAAAATAAACCTTTTCAATTTAATCCGCAAAGCCTGTCACATAAGTTTAAATGCTCTACATTGTTGCAGACCTACTGCTCGCTACAAAAGGGCAATGATCGATTTAATTATCGGCACAATTATAGTCTGCCGTTGTGACAACTTTCTTCAATATTGCTCAGAGTTTTGCTCTCTCTCGCGAGAGAGCGCGTTTTTCTTTTAGCAAAAAAGTTGTTCGTTGCGGAACGTGAACGTCCCTTAATGATCAGGCATCGAGCAAAGAAATCAAATTAATCATCTCAAAAGTGATTCATCTTTCAATTTCGTTACAGCCGATCTTAATTGGAAGTTTAAAAGTGATAAATATTCATCTAGCTGAGGATCAACTGGTCGACTCTTCCATGCCAGCCAAACGGTGGCCACGATCATGTGTTTACATGATTCCCGTCAGGGGCGCTTCAGTGAAACCGATCGTGCTGCATCATATCCGCTCCGTTCGGTTCCCTACATGACCTACATACATGGTACAGCCCTCCTCAGGGATCGGTATGGCGGGGTTTGTTTTGCTTTATTTTTTGTTTTTGTCCGGATATTCTGCTACAACTTTCCGCCATGGTACTCCCTGTACGTCTAGCTTGCCTGCACCGGCTCGAGCAAAAGGTTGTGTACGATCATTACGTTTGTTTTCTTTGCGCGCGTTTCGGACTCGCTCTACCACCATATCTCGGCTCAGCTCAACAAACCCAACAGATGGTTGTGAGCGATGCGAGAGAGATATGCTGGGTTCGCTGTTGGGCAACATACGGGATAGTTGTGCACTGCACATACGAACAGAAAGCACAGAGGAACGAAAAACAAAAACAACCCAGACAAAAAAAACCCAAACCCCCCGGCGGGACGGGTATGCCCTTACGTTTCTTATGTACGGCCCAGCGGGTCATGCGATCAGCCCTTCGTTCCACACACAGCTGTGCCATCGGCACAGCGTTGCCCTGTGACCTGACAGTGCTGGTAGCTGTCCCGGAACCCCGGGACCAGCTGTTTCGGCCCTGTCAGCCCTTTTCCTGTATGTGGCTATTTTTAGACCGTACGGCTCATGCTGGCCCAGGGTAATTCAAGAACCTTTCGCTCACTGATAGTGCTCTGTCGGTAGGTAGACCGTGGCCTCGTTGAACTCAGGCCGCGATGGGGAGGAAGCAGATAGACAGCCCTACCCACAATGGCTGTTTGCTCATATTGCTAGCCCAGCGCAGGAAAGAATGGGTAGGCGAGAACAAATCATAAACACCGACCCCTAGCAGCATAAAGTAGGTTCGTTCGTAATGCCGTGCCTAGGCATCGTCGATAATTGCTCGGTGGGTGTTACTTCATCGCTGATCAACATCGCCATCAGCCATGTTTGTTTGTTTGCTTTCGCTTCGATCGTGATAAGTGTCTAGTACTCGTCCTCCGCATCGTTCGGTTATGCTCGATGTGGGTAGTTTAAGCTTTTCAATAGCCCGTTAAAGTGAAGGAAAGTGAGGTTAGATGCTGAGAAGTGTCAAATTTTTCACTCAATTATTGAATTCAGTTATTTAGTGCAGTGATGGTCTTGTCTTATGAGGACGTAGCGTATGACATTAACGTATATTCTGCTTCAGAAACCATCAAAATGTCCCTTAAAAAAAGTTATTGTTAAAGCAACTTCAATAATTTAGACAATATTTAAATAAAAAACTTACCTTTGTGCAGTGAAATGGTCTAGCAGTGGCTCGAACACAACGCAAGGAACCGAAATCCTGTGATTGTACACCGTCGGTACGGTTCAGCGTTTTTTGAGCAGTTTTTGTTGAAAATGAAAATGAAATCAATCCAGCATCCAATCCGTTCGGTAGTACACATTCAAACCGTCGCTGCTGCGTGCTGGAGTGTTTAGTGCTTATTTGACAGATGTCAGTAGTGATAGTATCACTTAGAGTTGTTGCGTGATGAGTTTGTGATGCCAGGGAACTACAATTAGCACATTTTTTCTACCCAAAACTGACGGAGTACTGCGTGCGTATACATAATCACTGTTTGAAGAGCGTGTTTGTAACTTCACTAGCTTATGCTTACAGTACCCTAACGCTTCCTAATTATTGTTCACTGGATCGTTTCTTTCTCTGCCACTGCTTTGTGTACTGATTAGCTTCTGGGAATAGTTTGTTTCCGTGAGGAAAGGCGTTTGGATGAGGTTTGGTTTGATAAAAATCACACAACGCGTGTAAATCTAATCAGTGTATCAGGATGCTCAATCTCGAAATGGAATGATGCGGTAAGCAAGAGCCTTCTATCGTTAGCAACGTGAGTGACGGACGCTGGGTAGGGAACGATGATCCGACGGGGCCGATCTCGGAACGGAAAATGATGATTTTGTTTTTGGCGAAGGTGGCTTTTGGCACACGTAGAAAAGAAAAACAACAACAATGGTAGCACTTTGTAACCTTTGCCGATGTTTTTGCTGCGGGGCCCCTTGAAGACAGGTCAAAGGTCGCTCACACCTACACAAAACCAGGCTCTGACAACGCACACGCACGAAAAGCAACGCGATCGCACACACGCTAAGCAGAAGTGGCACGCACGGACGGACGCACGCACATACAAAAATTAACCACACACAAACACGCACACACCAAACATGCGCACGTTTCGACTCCAAAGCTCGTGTTCCCCCGGGAGATGGGATGGGATTTGTCGTTCGCTGCCTGCTATCTCGTCGACATCACAATTGCAATTCGGGCTACCCGGTCGAGTGGTATCGCTTTAAATCCTGCCTCGCTCCGGATCTTTTCGCCTGCTCGATTGCATGCCGTCTCTCTTCAGCGGTTTTATTTGTGTTGGAAATTTCTCACCCGCTTCTGATACTCTCTCGTATTCTCGCAATCCTGCGACTCTCTTTTTCGCTTACTGTCTGCTCCATCGAGTGCATGCGCAGCATCCGAATCTGATCGAAGCGCTCTATCGTATGTCGTAAACGGTCAGTGCACGTACGGTTGATCATCTCCTTTGTCTTTTTTCTTAACGTTCATCTTGTTCCTATTATTTTTGCATTTGTTTTATTTTAAAACTCGCGTTTATTTGGAGGAGGGTTTCGGTTAATGTACAAAATGTTTTATTTTAACCCTTATTTTGTTGTTGTAAAAATCATTTAAACAATTGGTTAAATTAGGTTATTATATTTTATTTTTCTTATTATAGTTAAAATAATACAACATTAAATGGTTTAATTGAGTGTAAACTACTAATCAGCTAATGCAGTTTCAGTTGTAACATAACTTATATTATGTGTTATGAAATATTATATATATTTAGCATATTGGAGGATTTTAATGTGATGTAATAACAATCCCAACACTCATCTAGTCAACTTAGTTCAATCATGAACCAATTTTCTACACGAACACATTTATTTCGACAGTCCGTTTCAACGGTCTCCTCCATTGGATATGCGATTTGTCCACGATATTTTTTTCATACCCCTTATCTCTACGATATAACTCTTTAATAACTTGGTTAGGTGCATTGGTTGTATTGCAAACTTTAATTTCAAAACTTTAGCACAAATGGGGACATTATTTTTATTTCCAATCGTGAAGAAAGTATAACTTTAAAAGTTCATTTAATTGTTTTTAATTTTTTCGTTTTTTCATGAATAACCGATTTTTTGACAAGTGGTATGAAATGGTCCTTCGTATAATGTGAACTAATCTTGATGTTATTCACGCATTTTCTTGTAGCTTTCATTAATTATGTTACTCGATCGCTAAATAGGGCATAAACAAAGTTATTAAAGAAAGTCAGAAATGGCAGACCCTTGCCCTCTTGAGGTTGTTGTGCCGAAAAAGAAGAATTAACATTTTTTGGATATGGGCTTCACATGTAATGAAAATTAGAAGAAAATACGTAAAGTACACCAGAACTAGTTCACATAATTCGAGGTATAGTTTAGTGTTATAGGTTAAAAATATCATACACAAAAACATAAATAATAAATACTAAATGAATTTTTAAAATCCAAATTTCGTCACTATTGGAAAAAACGCATGCAAATGCAAATCATGCATTGCAAATTCAATGCCCGTATACAAATTTGATTCTAAATATCATTTAGATTATAACCATTGACTGAAATATATATATATATTTGCACTTAATAAAAAAAAGTGGCAATACAATTGTTTTCAGTCTAGGTTTTCTTGCATATGTATTTTCTTGTTATGTTTGAAACTTGCCAGTTAATCAAATAATGTTAAAGGTGTTTGTAAAGAAAGTATGCATTAATTAGGCTTGAATATTGAAAATTTGCTACGGATGTAACGGAACGATCGATGACTGACCACCTTGCATGTTACTTATCACTCCATAATCTTTCGCTCATCCTCTCAATTATCCACAAATCAATGATGCACATGAAGCTGCTGCGCTGGTTTAGCTTGCTCTATTCTGAAGTACACTTTCGCTTTCTCTTAGTATGCGTTCAACAGCAATAACACTCATGTCATTAGTTATAAAAAAGGATTGTACAAACATCATTCGCTAAGTAGAATAGTAGAGGAGTAGAAATAGTATAAAATTATTACCATACTTTGGTCTTATAATGATTCTGTTTGTAGCCTATAATTTACGTTCCTATCAAGCCTTAGTCCAGTTTGTATATAACAGCGTGCTAAAGATGTTAAAGTTTGCGTAATGTGTTCACTCCGGTGTTGAAAATAGCACGAGCTTTGACAATTATAGGTTCATGTGTATAATTGATATTCTTACGTGGAAGTTTCAGGTATGGAAGCTGAGCAGAAGGACGGACCTACGGTTTGGCAGGACTAAGTAACGCGGATGGATTAATTGCCGGGTTGAGATCACATCTCGTAAGCATTGACGTCAAAAGTGGCACTGACGTCATGGATAAAGCTTTCACTGCAGACCACTTCACATCAGGATATTTATTGGGCGTGATCAGTATTTAGAGCAATTTGGGAAAGATATAGTTGGTGCACCATAAAAAAACGTCAAACGAGTATTTCCTTGGAATTGTTTCACCGTCCTTTGTCGTGTTGCTTTGGATGATCATTGATCACTTGTTATTAGCATGCTTTGGTATTGATGTTGTCTTCCCATTCGCTGTTTTGAAACAAACTTGAAAGAAGCTGCTGCTTCTGTTGCTGCCATGGCGCCCAGACGATCCCATTTCTGGACACTACCAGTTGCCTGCGCCCCGGTCGAAGGAAAGGGCTTTACATGGGCTCTGTGCTCGCTCAATCAGTTGGCGCCCGCAACACCAAGCAATCTATCACCAGCGCAGTGAAATGTGGTGTCGATCGCGAATTCTTGACGTTTCCTCGTAGTCGCTGATACGACAAACCGTTCCAAGGAAGACGCCCTCGGCCTCGGTGCCCGTGGATAATCAGAACGGTTGGCAAACTATGGCCAATGTTATGATCGTTGCCATGATGTAGGTTAACTAGTCGGCACCCCCGTGTACCAATTCACATTCTGCCTACGATCAACGCGGCATGGAATGATCGACCTCTTTTTGTTTTCTTTTTCGATGGATGAAGTTGAGTTTGAAGCGCACAATTTCGTAAGGATCGCTTGTTATTGTGTAATGCGTGTTTGGACGCTTGTTGCAAAAAAGGTTCGTATTCTTTAGTATATTTATTAGATACTGAAAAGCTCATGGAGCAGCTAGATAAGTATCTAGGACATCATTATCGAAGGGTAAGCTGAGCTGCTATCATTACGAGATCATTTTTTAGTAGACAAGGCCTATTGCTTAACGGCGTTAAAGGCTTTAAGCAAAAGTAAAAACGATTCCATGATCAATGAATACATCGTAGCGTGTTGATCATACCTCAACTGAGCGGGACGGCCTGTTGCTACACATCAAGCTTCTTTAACGAAATCATTTTCAAAATAAAATGCACAAACAATACACAGGTATATAAAGTAACTACCCAACTTTATGATTCATGAAGGCTAACAAGTTCTCGCTGATGTTTTAGTAGATGATCTGATCTTTTGGCTTAGCAAACGATAGAAATACGGAAACAAAATTACTGAACTATTTAAGACACACAAACCTCATAAAGCAAACCCAATCTTCTTTAGAAATGAGGAAAAAATCGGATAATTAAACAATAATAAAGAAAGGAAAAACTAAATTATCGATTAACAGCAAATTTTAACACTAATAAGAAACCAGATTGTCAAAACGTAATGTAGCCATATTGGGTCAAAGCCATTAGAAGCTAAATAAAAAAAGCGGCTCCGGATATCTGTAAATTATTGTTATTTACAACATACATACTCACTTACTCCTAACTTGAAATTAAGATTAGAACTAGGTGAAGGCGTTTTTGGAAGGGGCTAGGAATTAAAAAGAGGATCGTAATAAGGAACGGAATACAGGAGGAGAATGGTAAAACTCAAACAAATGAGATGAAAAATTAAACGATCATAATGCCCGCAGCAGAGGATCATTGCGACCAACTGATCCATGGTTTGGGAACATAAAAAAAATCGAGCACAGCAACGACGGAGTATCAATTGTGATTCCGAATAATTTTCATTGCACCTCATGGCTACAGTAACTGATATTTTACTACTCGTCGCTACTCACAATCTGGATGAAGATCTCAAATGTGCCGTGTTTCTCAACAGCATGATTTGGTCTATCTAAGCGTAAATGCTCCCTATAAACACTCAGTCATTGGCAAATCAGTAAAAATCACACAAAAGTTGATAATTTGGTGAATTAATGTCGTAAAAACCAATCGCAACACATGCATTAAACATTTTTTTTTAGCTTGTTAAGCCAAAGATACGCATTCCGTATGCAGGACTGACTATCCGGCTGCGGTTAAATAAAGTAAAAGAGAGCCAGAAATGGCATGCCTAGACCAGTTTGTTTGTTTGTGTCGATAAAGAACAAGAAGAAAAAGAAAAGGTCAATGATTCTTCTTGCATGTTTGTGGTAATTGTAAAATTCGACAATAGGGAACAACCGAGTTTTTCGAGCATATTTGAATTAGCAATTACACAAAAACATGTTTAACCTTATTTGAAACAATATTATTTGAAAACATCCTACGGTATGTTTCAATGAGTAATGTAAAGGAAATATGAGCATCTCATTAACAGTTATTTAAGATTTCTAAATCCTTCTCGCTCATAAGGACAGGGGCACGACACCGAAAAAGCCTTACTCACTTCCAATCATCGATTTAACGTTCCATCACGTAACGGTTTGACAGGCCGAAAAGCGTTACCTTCAATGCTAAACGCAAGTTCTTCCTTATTGCTTCGATTTATTTTTAGTGCCTCATTCCTGCTGTTCCTCATGGTTCCTGCATCGTGCCCTTAAGTTCAAAGGCACTGTTGAAAGACGCTTCCACCTTCTGGTCCCACAAGCATCGACATAACTTTCGACGGTGTTAGTGCCAATTTCGGCGTGGGTTTCCGTAACTAATGAGCGCAAAAATGGCAACTCATAATTGCAGAACTGTATGCCATATAGCAGGGGGCTAAAAGCGGAAAGCATAATGGGGGAAGGGTGAAAAGTAGTTTTGTACTTTTCGGAATGTGTGTAAGGAGGTGGTTTTTTTTTATTGTTGTTGTTGCACCTAGTGCCACCGGTGCCCACGGTTTATGGCACCTTCGCATTAGTTATAGACGCGCAGACGATGATCTGTGGCGATTGGGTGTCTCTTTCCACGGTCGAGCCTTCGGCCGATCCGACCGTAAATAATGGTTTGACAGATCGCCCAGAATGTGGTCGCAACCGAACCGGGCAGCTAAAAATAGCCCACACTCTGTATTGGCCATGGTGAAGTTACCGTACGACCTGTTGCAATTGGGTCCATCTTTTTTTTGTGGGTGGCTGACCGTTGGAAAAAGGGGGTTTTGTTGAGTATGGAAGAGAAACTTAACACCTCACCTCACCGTGCCCGTTAGTGTGGAGCATAGGTTAATCCGTTCAAAATGAACGTTTGTCGGAATGCGAATCGAACACTTGCGGCTTCTCGTTTTTATGTTTCTTTGCAGTAACAAAAGCGAAGAAGCGGAAAAACCAGAAACAATAATTTAGAACGAACTGCAAGGAGAGTAGCGTGGACGGTACAAAAATAAATCGAAAAAAAACCGTCAAAAGCATAAAACTCGTCTGTACCGTCCGTTGGGTTGATGACTTGAGAGCACTGCAAGAATGCAGGCATAACTTTTGTGGTAAACAAAACCATAAAATCCCAGTACAGGCCATAGGTGTCTGTTGTGCATCGTCAATTGATTTGGCACTTGTTAATCGTTCAAATTTGTGGTTCAATGGCACAAAAAGAAGGTCACCAATCGGTTGGAGTTTTGGTTCAAATGTTTGGTGCTCGAGAATGGTACGAATATATTAAAAAATGATTGAAGTTATATAATATGTTTAGAGCGGTAGTGAGGTTGGGTAATAGGCTCAATTAAGAATATTTTTAAAAGTATAAGTCATAAGTGTCAGTCAGGACAGTCATAAGAGAAAGGATATTTGATAGACTGTTGGATTCATCAAAAAGACATGACAGATAAAGAGATTTCAATTTGTTATCAGTTTTTTTTATTTTTTATTTTATTTCATCAGGCATGATCAGGACGTATTGTGGAAACATCTCATACGAACAGTGGAATGGAACCCGTGTTGTAAAGGTTGGAGACTTTTAAATATTGTCAATTTTATCCAGAATTCCTTGAGGTATTCCATTTCTCTCATTTTTCAACTGCAATTTTATTCTACTTGGTGTAACGATCTACTAGGTCTTGTCTGCTAAACTTTTTGACTTACTAGAAATAACTAATTAATGATTAATTAGTTTTTGATTTACTAGAGTTAATTTTACCACATATTCGAATAGTCAATCCTTGCTATAGGAGTTCTTTTGACCGCTTGGAACTTTGGAACAAAGTTTTTGGAAACGCAGCAAGCCCTTGCCTGTCACTAGTTGATTTTCTATATTCACTCGAAATAGGATACTCATGTCTCATACGTCACGTATTTTACGCAATATAATAATAATAACCGGGAAGAGTTGTAATCAAAGAAATAGGAAGAGTCGTTGAACCATCTAAAGGGTCTGGTGTATCTGAAGGATGAATAGCTAAAGGGTCGCGTGAACGAAGGGAGCGACAGGGCACATAAAAGCACATGAAAGTGAGGAGGTCAGGAGCATATATAAAGGAGGTCAGGAGCATAAAAAAAACAGTACTAAGCCTACCAATGAAAAATGATTGACTTGACATGTCGTAGCTAAGTCCAAGATGACGAATAAAATCCAAGATATAGGCAACCAGATAAACGGCGAAAAGCAACCCTGGTGAAATATCGTTGTATGCTTTCAGTTCTGGCGCACCTCTCATTTGTAGATGAGTTCCAAACACAACTGACATACTCAAGTATAAGGTTTTTAAGTTACTGGGATTACTTAAGATAGAGGTTACGACTATACGTATGAATTATACTAAATGGTGAAAGACTTTAAAATCTTTTAATTAGGAATTTGAAATTAAACGAAAGGAAGTCGTAGGCACAGCGCAGTTGACAGTAGATCAAGAGCACAAAGTGCTGCTAGTGCCTAATTAAGTAAGCTGTTAATTTGATTAAACCACCAGGGCGAGATATAAAGCTATTCATATAGAGTTTTAGTAAATCTGAGACACTGCAGAGGCCGTAGGCTGCAGTGAAATAGCTCTTGCGTCCCCGGTATACGACTAAAAAAAGGGTTTCATGTGATAGCTTCAATCTAGCCATTATTGGGGCATTTCTGGGAGAGAATGGGTCATATCTCTCTTACAGTTCCAAATCGCGAATATAGTTGATCACATCATGGATCATGGTCTGATAGTTGATCACAAGCAGTTGGTGCAAAATGTAAGAAGTTCGTTTGGCGATGATTTAAAATACGCCTACAAATGACCCCTTTACCAATTTCCCAAACCATTTACCAAGTCATTCTAGGATGAATCCACGAATTAAACCCTCTTTATGAACAAGAAAAGTTTGACAATGGTTGCATTACGCACCTTGTGCTCGATTCTCTATTACTAGTTATAAGTTATTACTACAAAACATGAAATAATTAATTACTTCCGATAAGCCCCATAAAACGCAATTGCGCAATTCAAAGCCATCATCAGCACGAGTGATTTTATTTGCACATATTTGCGCAGTCACAATCAGCAGTGTTATCAACACAAATTCTAGTGTTTGTGGAAAATTGAATTTATTTGTTTGTTGCACGCATGTTTACCGTTTCGAAGGAATTCCGTTCCGTGGGGGTATGTTTTCTTTCTCTTGGCCTTCGTTAAGTTGATTATTCAAACTGGAAATAGAATAGCAAGAGATTTTTGGCGTTAGTTTTGAAGGACGGTTTGATTTGCGCTTGTTTTTTTGGCTTTAACGCTGACTGATTAGGGTTGTTCTGCTGAGACTGGTTCATGCTGGTGGCGCCTTGGTTATGCTAGTTTTGTGTTTCTATTATTCCTGCCGTTGGAGTCGTTCATTACGTAGAAAAAAATGTTTAATTTTGATTTGTTTGATGTAACAATGATAAACAATGATGAGATAAACAATGCTTTAAATAAATCTTATCCAAAATTAACCATTTTTTAACTACACAATCGAAACCAACAGTCAACAGCAAACATCCAACATCAACAACTTTTTTAAAGTTTTGTACTAGCAATAATCACACCTCGATTGGTTACGATATCGCCACTGCGCAAAGATAACATTAATAGCTTAAAAAATAAACACTTAGTTCAATAAGATCTCATTGGTCTGTTTTGAATTTGAAGGTCATTTCTGTTCCAAAATTAATCTGTCATAGTACAAAGTGTAGCATATTATGTTGACTCACCCCGAATCATAGTAAGAGTGTGTGATTGTTTGCCATCTCTCCGTTGCCAACCGATGACAGCATCTGCGGACCTCCGAGATTCGAACCCGGGATACTTAGGGTCGTTCGGGCGAGCGATACCAGATGCACAAAGATTAGCCTTACTGTCGCTGGTGTACCGGGCGGGCAGCTAATCTTCCATGGCAGGAGTGTTAGCAACTGGCGGTTGCATTCAAACCTGCTTTTCCCATTTGGTGTATAGTAAATATTGACCCTGCTTGCAATCAGCCAGTGCGGCTGGTCTGTCGGTATTTGCTTACTACGGAACCAACGCTTATCAGTTGCCGATGAAATTCATCACGAAAGCATGGGAAGCCTTCAAGTCGTAAACAACTCATGGCAACCACTGATGTAGTTCCAGTTCCGAATGGCACTGGGTGTGGGTGCGTACCTGTTCTATCGACCATTGCAGTCTTCGGTTTTGACTGTAGTTCGAAACCAAGATTTAATTCAAAAGGTAAAATAAATGTTTAATTGATTTATTAAAACGGGGTTCAATCAAGATTTACGAATGTCACATCAATTGATATTTATGTTTGTGAAATAAATGTGTGCAATACTTGTTTCCGCACACTGTAAATTATCATATACGAACAAGTTTTAGAGAAAATAAATTGTACAGAGTAATAAATTAATAAAAACACGCACGTTATTCTCTAATTTATAAAATGTTGCAAAAAGAAAGGAAACATAAATAGAACTGGATGTAACATCGGTGCAAAGCGATGATCGGGCAAAACGATTTTTGTAGTGGTCCCCGTAGGGTTTTGAAGCTACCCTGGATATATTTGTTGCACTATGTAGACGATTCGGTCATGGAATGTTACTAATTAAATTTATTTTTTTTCTAAATTTATATTTTCGTTGCTTTGATAGTTAAAAACAGTGATGTTAATGTAAATTATAATATGGTATAAATTAAGGAAATAAATTTTGAAAATGTTAAAATTTGAGCGATGAACTTTTACTATATGAGTGATATTACGATGATTATTGTATACAATCGATATCCGAGATAAGTGTATAATGCGTTCCAGAGAAACCCGTAAATATCTGTAAATATAAACATAAACATACTTTTCAAACAAGTTACCAGATGTATTCAGATAATTTTTTATGAATTTAAAATGTGTATAACCCAGAATGTATGAAATGTACATTTTAAATAAATTATGAATAAAATTGCATACATCGCGGAATTAAAAACTGTAAGTAATGAAGCCCTTAATTAATAATATATAACATTCATTAAATTTAATTTCATCTTTTACAAAATTTGCCTAACATCGCAGTTTTAAACTAGCATTGCTACGGAAAAATATAAAAACATTTTTCTTTTTAATTCGTAATCGTGACCACGTTCTGCCCATAGTGTCAAGTTAAAATTGTGTAGAGGGTAGCTTCAAACCCTATGGGGGGTGGAGACAAATATCTTTTGCCCGTTTGGGTGACTTTCTCAGGTTCGCAGTTCAATTACAACAACATCTACGTTCCATTTGTACATAATCGATGTTTTCAGTTTTCCTGTGCCGGTTATAATAAAAAAAAATCTCACGAAACGTTATAACCTCGTTAGTAGTAAGTTTGACATGCCTGGTTCAAATGTTACAGACATTTGCATACTCTACAGGCGCAAAAACTGATTTCTTTTTCTTGAAACATCAATACCAATTCCAGGTGTACGATTGAAGCATTTTACGTTTGTATAAAATTCTTAAAGATGCGAAACTATGTTGTCTCTTGTTCTGTGTGATATCCTATGTCCTTGTTGCATGTTGTTATTCTTTCATTCCTTTATCTGTTAACCTCATCCTTCTCTTTTTTGCTCACGGGATTTCCCTATTGCGAAGTTATCAGTTCTGTTGTAAGTTTGTCTTGAATTAAGTTGTAAAATCAATTGAATAAACCATGGTGGCACTCAACAAACCTGCCTGAAATAAAATGTTAAGAAACAAAATGTCGAGGATCTGGTAGATGAGTGTTCCATCCAGTAAACTGTAATTTTCTAGTACACAGAATGGTTAATCCAGATACTGGTAAATGAAAGCCGAAAGACAAAACAAAATTACATATTACTCCATATTAAATAAAAACAAAATCTAGCCACCGATATTTTTTATAACCTTAACAGTAAAATGAATAAAGTTCAAAAAGCTCGTTAGTATAAAACTATGAATATAGCATGACAAAAAATCGAATTTGAAACAAATGTATAGGAAAGAGCAATTATGTTTGTAACAAACACAATAATAAACCACAGAGCAATTTAGACAAGCGAACTTTATATTCCCTTATGTTTGTAGCGTAAATTGTATATTTTGTATTGTATGATAATTTAGAGAGATTTTGTAACGTTGGAGTTTTTTTTTCATCTCTGGAGAAAAAAATATAATAAAGTGAAAAATAGGAAAGAAAAACAAATAAGAAACGTGAAAAAGTAAATAAAAAAATATAAAAGAGCATTACAGAGAAATAAAATGGAATGAAACGGGGAAGGATGTAAAAATGGATACGAAGTGGGGTAATGCTGCCGGCGCAATCCCACCGCACTCAGCTCTCACGAAAATCAGAAATCTCGTGCGGACTGTGACGTTCTGTGCCACATGCCTTACTCTAGCGTATGACCTGTGCCGACACCCGCCGTGTCCCACACAAAGACCTCGACCATCTGCGCGACAAAGCTGCATGCAATGGAACCGCACCAACAGTTTTAAAAACATGGATGGAGGGATAGAATAGACATTTGGGGAGCAGATGACTGCTACGCAAATGTCTACTTATTAAGTTTTAAGGTACCTTAGGTCTATTAACTTGTGCAAAGTAGACTACCGTGAGATTAGTCAAATCATGCATAAGATACTTTTCTTTCTTCTCTGAAATTTATTATAACAATGTTAGAAAATTGTGAAGCTTTGCATATATAGCTTGGTTTTGCATAGAAATTTTTGTAGTTTGTTTTGAGAATTAGGATCCAGAGAAAGTATTGAGTCTATATTATTATCTAATGAGTATTGCGTTTTTTGGCATTGAATGCTAAGCAGTCGGTAAGAATATGTATCACTGTGACTTAAACACCACGGATTTGACATGTTGGAGGAAGACCTTTTCCCAACCGGTAGCTGTGAGCTAATCTTGTGTGACCTATTCGTAATCTAAGAAGGATTTGTTGGTTCTTGTGACAAGGATGGTTTTCCCAAGGAAGGATTGACATTTTCACTTATCTTAGAAATCGGTCAGATTATTTTTGCCAATATTTTTGCCATGAATTAGAGATTTGGAGTTTGCACCTCTTGGTTGCATCTCTTTTTTATATCGGATGAAGGATAATATCTCCGATCTTCTTTGTCGGTTATCTAATTACCCGGTATTCCAACTTGGCTTGGAACGCAACAAAAAGATACGTAATGGAGTTTGGAAGATAAGTCTATAGACTTATATTATGTGGGGGTGCAATGTTATCAATGTGGGGGTCTTGTGTACCACTATGTTCCAAAGCAGTTAGAACACTAGCACTGTCGGAGAAAACTACATATTGAGTATTTTCATCTGTTTCTTCCTCAACAGCTAGACCCAGAGCAATTGCTTCAGCCGAAAAAAATGAAGGAATATTCCGGGAGTTTTATGGCACAGTTCGATTTACTTGGATTCTAAATTTGTGGATGCAGAAGTTATAAGAATAATATCATATATATATAATATATATATAATATAATATAATATTTGCATATACTGGGGAGAATCGTAAGGAATAAGGATATGAAATGTAATTGCTATGTTTATTGTTCTTATGTATATATTATTACACGAAGCAAACTTGTCGCGTTACGCGCTCTTAAATTGTATTCGTACTGTGCGGTCAACTTCCTGTTAATTTATTATTTGTGTGAAAATTTGTTAATGAGATTATATCAAAACAGCTTTGAAAAACTTACATTTATTGTGCCTAGTCAATTTCAGTTAGTCGGTTCGGTGCGATATCATCTTTAGAGGAGAACTTCCAAATCTCTGACAAAGACGAACAAAGATGCAATTGGAAGCGGTCCATCTGTTTAAATGGCATAACGGGCTGTATGCACCTAGGTAAATGACAACGGTGTACATTGAAACAGGTCAACCTTCTCCGGTCGTTTCGTGTAAGCGATTCTACTACAGTTTCTGCCCTATATTGATTATTTAATCATCTGCACGAATCGTTTTATGCATTGCAATTCTAGGAAAAGAAGAACGTACTGCTGCTAAGTAATCAAATGCATATTTTCTGCACAAATCGACAGCTGCTTTGGTTGGGAAGAGACTATTCTAGATCTGGGACTTTTCCATGGTTTAGTAGATCTCTTCTCTGGGACCAGATCTGGGACTTTTGGGGCAAACTTTCCACAAAACACCAAACTGTAGGAGTTTATTGGAAGAATGGGGAGAATATTTTGAGATACTTTTGCGTTGTAATTTGAAATTATACACTAGACTGAGCACATTCGCAGAATGCTTAAGAAACCCTTTAAAACAATAAGCATTGGGATTGGTGGTGTGGAATGGCGCAGTATTGTTATAGCTTTAGCACGTATTAATTTTGAATTAAGATCAAAAGGCTTTATACGAAAATGTAACGCCAACTGAAGTTTCACAGAACAATGAGACGAACCATAACCTAAGCTTGTAGAACAAGGGAAAATACATCGGGAAGCGAGACACGAACGCAACGATACTAAGGAGAGATGGTCGTGGATTAGACGAGGGATAGAAAAATTCGGAATAAGGAAGCCTTTTGATATGGAGGTGGAGAATTTAATAGGATAATAGCTGAGGAGCAAACGACTTAGCCTTTCCTGGCAATAAAGCTAGTGATGGACACGGATCTTGAGCCATGAAGATCATTACAACAAATTACGTTGCACGTGTGATCATATCAACATTCCTTAACACTCATCCGTTCGTCTGCATATCAACCGATCAGTGGAGCTAGACGACATTATCGCAGATTGTTGGAGCTTCTCTCCTACGGAAATGGGTGCATTCTATATCATTTCTCTCATCCGTTCGACAGAAGCCAGCCCCACACAACACGACATTAGTCATCGATCAACGCAGGTCCCCTATGGAAGAAGACGCATTATCGCAGCTCGACTCTCCGAAAGCCAACATCCCTCCTCACTTTGAGTAGGGGTCAGAGGTAAAGGAATAAATAAACGAGATGACATAAGATATAACAGGACACAAGTTAAGAAGATTGCGATTACACTAAGAAAAGAACAGGTAAATGGATATTAACGATATCATACTAAGCTACAAGTTTTTGTTCATGTGTTTTACAAGAGCTCACTACGACGTCAAATTGATAATAGAAATTTTCACAACAGTCAACCACAGGCAATCCCCGAGACACGCGGTTCCTCATATATAGCGTTAGTTTATAGCACCAAATATAAGAAAAAGGCGAAAAATTGGTCGAAAATTCCTTATTTTTCCATACAAGAAGTATGTTTTTAATTTATTGTATGTTTTCAAAAAGTCGCCTGCTTTGAAGAATAAATTGGAAGTGCATAGAAGGAAGTCAACTATGCAACTGTTATACTCCTGGATTCAACGTACGCAGAATTTCGAGATACGTGCGCTAGAATAGCGTATCTCTTTGTCTAATAAGACCATACCTAGGTGTCCCGCGTGTCAAATGTCAAAACTAAGTTTCTCATGTTGTATAACATAATGATACCATCTTTAAGTATGATTTGTAATAATTGTTTTGTTTTTATTATCTGTTCCATTGTATCGCAATTGCTATCGCGCAACTAATAGCCCAAGAGCTCAACCAACTCGGCTAAATGGAATAGTATTCACATACATAAAAGTTGCGATTATCGCACGATTCATCGTTCCACCCTCCATCCTTGTGCATCGTCAGGCAGTTTTCCCCGCCGGCAGCCTTATTGTTTGGTTCTCCATCGGCGAAGTTAATATATCCGCTGCGATAGCCGACTGGTGTGTTCCTCGACATCCAAATCCATGATCCTTCCAAGCCCATGTCTGAGCCTGAGATCCACCAGGCGCCAGATGCACCAGACTTCTGGATTTGATCGGTCACGGCAAGATTCTGCACTGCCAACTCGATTGAGGCTAAGCTTCCTCCCTTCGCTAAGCACTGCTGCCAGGCTTCGAAAAAGGGTACTGCGGTGTTGTGGACGGTGTACCGAAGCGCATGTGTTGCGGGTAGACCCACGGCCACAAGGGCGACGACGATTGGAGCGATCAAACCTGTCTTCATCATGTGAAGCTACGATTAAACTCTATGCGTAAAGTACAATGCACCAAGAAGTCACCTCTCGTTTTTATAGCTTGAAAGCCCATTGCCCGGACAGCTGAGTAAACATTTGAAGTAGAGTATAAAAGTCTGCCTGTCGGTGTCGTTCTGTAGCAGATCGTTTTGCAAAGCACTACCTAAGCTAGAGAGACAACAATGGCGTTCAAGAGTTTGTGCTTACTACTGTGTTTGGCGTTGTTTGCGACGGAAGCGCATGGTTAGCGTAACGAAAGCGAAAGTGTGACGCTTTCCACACAATAATTTATACTGATTCACGTTTCCTGTGTACCTTACACGTTCTCCTCCACAGGATACAAGGACTATGTGGCATACAAACGCGCTGTTAACTTCTTCCAAGCTTGGCAGCAATGTCGTCTCTTCGGCGGACATTTGGCTTCCATCGAGTCTGCAGAAGAAAACACGCGGGCTGAAGCTGCCATTATGGCGGCAGGAGATTTTAGCAAATATTGGGCCATTGGAGGCACTGATCTTGGGTCCGAAGGTAATTTCGTATGGATCGGGCTCAACAAAAAAACAACGTACACTAACTTTTACAAAGGCGAGCCCAACAATAACAATGGTGTGGAAAATTGTCTTGTGATGGGAGTCGCATCTTCGAGACAGTGGAATGATGTTGCTTGTGATTCTGTAGCTGGTGGGTTCGTGTGTGCTTTCGTGCGTCAATAATAAGCATGTAGTTTGATTGCATGTTGCAACCTATAACAGTTGTAAAATATGTTTCTCTATGCCAAAAACAAATGCTCTGCTAACAGATCCGAAACCTTCCCGAAGTTAATCCGTGCAGTCTGAACCGATTTTGTTTCGTTGGACTTAAGGACTACGATTTTGGGGGCTCATGAAACGTACAGAAGAGGCTGAGTCTTAATGCGATCTCATCAACTTACCCTCTCTTAGCAAATATAGCATATGCCTACATATGTGCGCCTACGTCGCCCCAGCATTGTAGAAGTCAGTATACCATAGAACCTATTGATGTTCATCAACGGACGCTTTGAGTTAATTGTCGGCTTAGCAGTGTTAGTGGTAGTAGAGGGAGCTAAATCATGCTGCGGAATCGATTTCGTACCAAAAAATAATCATTTTAATTACAAAAATCGATAATACAACAAAGAGCCGTCATAATTTTGATAATAATTCAATGGTATTAAAATAAAATGAAGCATTTTTAAAATAAAACGAAGCATTTTTATTTGTAGTGGAAAGTCCTTCGATGATAGAAATGATGGGTGATATATGGATGGTCACTGTCTGGGTTGGCACAGTAACTATAATGTCAGTGGAATGGAACAGATCATGGTAGTGAAATAATAATAACATCTATCATTCCAGGAGACAATCGAATTCGAGGTTTGAAGTTGAAGTAAAATAGCAGTGATAAATATACAAATGAATTAAAAATTTGATTTCAAATGGAAGTTCTGTTATGCTATCCTTGTATTTCGGTATATCTATTAGAAAATATATGATATCAAATGCGTTTGTACTCGCGAGTTTTTTTCTGGAGTACGATTTCCAAAATCTATTAAAACAAAATCCAGCTCTTCAAAATTGTTTATGAAGTAACCGATAATAAAAAAGCTTTAAGCGCTTTGTTGTGAACAAAGTTTGCGGAGAAAAGGATCCTCCTACGTAAGTTAGGATAGGAGAAGTAGAGCGTACGATAAACACGGAGTACGTTGGACTATGTGGCAAGGGCCAAAGGACTGGCACGATACGAAGAATATTTTCGATTCGCCTAAAAGTGGTAGTAGCCACATGCTAAGTAGAATGATAAGCCATGAGCATAGTATGGCATAAAACTGAAATCAAACAACAGAATGCAACAAGCGCCGAAGTTAACTAAAGAACAAAGTGGACAAGAGAGCATTCCCATTGGTAAGTAGAGTAAATTGTGTCTCGCTATGTTTATTGCTCTCATGTAGATATCGAGGGTATATACCAAGGGCGTCATTAAAATGATACTGGACGACCTCTTCCGCAAAGTTCTTTTAAGTCGTCCACCAAATAAAGAAGGATTGATGGCGTTAAAGGATCCGCCAGAAAGGCCGAGTAATGGATTAGCAGACGACGGGCGCTTGACCGTGAGCGGTTTAAAGGACTTCTGCAGCAGACAAAGACTGCGAAGCGCCTGGTAAATAAGCAAGTAAAGTTAAAATTAAACTGATAGGTTTTATCAAGTGCAAACTGAGAGGCAAGCTGGGCAAGTAATCAGGACACGATCACGTTTATCACGTGTAGGAACTATTAGCAAGGTTACGATCGCACTGATAGATGTCAGCAGAGTTACGATCATACAGGCAACCATAACTAGGATGTCCTTAAGCCAGGTCTCACATCGTATGCGATACTGTTTATCGACTTATTTTTGGATAGAACATCAATCGGCAACAGAGTTGCAGCATGAACACGGGAAGTATAGGCTTATTGTTTGGCAAAGAAATGAAAATCTTATTCTAGCGATCGAAAATGATTATAACGTGGTGTTAGACTTGTCTTTTGTCGACCAATTTCGGTTTTGAGAAATCATCTTTAGAGGAGAACTTCCAAATCTCTGACAAAGACGAACAAAGATGCAATTGGAAGCGGTCCATCTGTTTAAATGGCACAACGGGCTGTATGCACCTAGGTAAATGACAACGGTGTACATTGAAACAGGTCAACCTCCTCCGGTCGTTTCGTGTAAGCGATTCTACTACAGTTTCTGCCCTATATTGATTATTTAATCATCTGCACGAATCGTTTTATGCATTGTAATTCTAGGAAAAGAAGAACGTACTGCTGCTAAGTAATCAAATGCATATTTTCTGCACAAATCGACAGCTGCTTTGGTTGGGAAAAGACTATTCTAGATCTGGGACTTTTCCATGATTTAGTAGATCTTTTCTCTGAGACCAGATCTGGGACTTTTGGGGCAAACATTTCCACAGAACACCAAACTGTGGGAGTGTATTGTAAGCATGGGGAGAATATTTTGAGATACTTTTGCGTTGTAATTTGAAATTATACACTAGACTGAGCACATTCGCAGAATGCTTAAGAAACCCTTTAAAACAATAAGCATTGGGATTGGTGGTGTGGAATGGCGCAGCAATGTTATAGCTTTAGCACGTATTAATTTTGAATTAAGATCAAAAGGCTTTATACGAAAATGTAACGCCAACTGAAGTTTCACAGAACAATGAGACGAACCATAACCTAAGCTTGTAGAACAAGGGAAAATACATCGGGAAGCGAGACACGAACGCAACGATACTAAGGAGAGATGGTCGTAGATTAGACGAGGGATAGAAAAATTCGGAATAAGGAAGCCTTTTGATATGGAGGTGGAGAATTTAATAGGATAATAGCTTAGGAGCAAACGACTTAGCCTTTCCTGGCAATAAAGCTAGTGATGGACACGGATCTTGAGCGATGGAGATCATTACAACAAATTACGTTGCACGTGTGATCATATCAACATTCCTTAACACTCATCCGTTCGTCTGCATATCAACCGATCAGTGGAGCTAGACGACATTATTGCAGATTGTTGGAGCTTCTCTCCTACGGAAATGGG
Source organism: Anopheles marshallii (assembly GCF_943734725.1). NCBI lineage: Eukaryota > Metazoa > Arthropoda > Insecta > Diptera > Culicidae > Anopheles > Anopheles marshallii. The sequence goes on along the minus strand of NC_071326.1, from coordinate 63,404,890 downwards.
TGCATTCTATATCATTTCTCTCATCCGTTCGACAGAAGCCAGCCCCACACAACACGACATTAGTCATCGATCAACGCAGGTCCCCTATGGAAGAAGACGCATTCTCGCAGCTCGACTCTCCGAAAGCCAACATCCCTCCTCACTTTGAGTAGGGGTCAGAGGTAAAGGAATAAATAAACGAGATGACATAAGATATAACAGGACACAAGTTAAGAAAATTGCGATTACACTAAGAAAAGAACAGGTAAATGGATATTAACGATATCATACTAAGCTACAAGTTTTTGTTCATGTGTTTTACAAGAGCTCACTACGACGTCAAATTGATAATACAAATTTTCGCAACAGTCAACCACAGGCAATCCCCGAGACACGCGGTTCCTCATATATAGCGTTAGTTTATAGCACCAAATATAAGAAAAAGGCGAAAAATTGGTCGAAAATTCCTTATTTTTCCATACAAGAAGTATGTTTTTAATTTATTGTATGTTTTCAAAAAGTCGCCTGCTTTGAAGAATAAATTGGAAGTGCATAGAAGGAAGTCAACTATGCAACTGTTATACTCCTGGATTCAACGTACGCAGAATTTCGAGATACGTGCGCTAGAATAGCGTATCTCTTTGTCTAATAAGACCATACCTAGGTGTCCCGCGTGTCAAATGTCAAAACTAAGTTTCTCATGTTGTATAACATAATGATACCATCTTTAAGTATGATTTGTAATAATTGTTTTGTTTTTATTATCTGTTCCATTGTATCGCAATTGCAATCGCGCAACTAATAGCCCAAGAGCTCAACCAACTCGGCTAAATGGAATAGTATTCACATACATAAAAGTTGCGATTATCGCACGATTCATCGTTCCACCCTCCATCCTTGTGCATCGTCAGGCAGTTTTCCCCGCCGGCAGCCTTATTGTTTGGTTCTCCATCGGCGAAGTTAATATATCTGCTGCGATAGCCGACTGGTGTGTTCCTCGACATCCAAATCCATGATCCTTCCAAGCCCATGTCTGAGCCTGAGATCCACCAGGCGCCAGACGCACCAGACTTCTGGATTTGATCGGTCACGGCAAGATTCTGCACTGCCAACTCGATTGAGGCTAAGCTTCCTCCCTTCGCTAAGCACTGCTGCCAGGCTTCGAAAAAGGGTACTGCGGTGTTGTGGACGGTGTACCGAAGCGCATGTGTTGCGGGTAGACCCACGGCCACAAGGGCGACGACGATTGGAGCGATCAAACCTGTCTTCATCATGTGAAGCTACGATTAAACTCTATGCGTAAAGTACAATGCACCAAGAAGTCACCTCTCGTTTTTATAGCTTGAAAGCCCATTGCCCGGACAGCTGAGTAAACATTTGAAGTAGAGTATAAAAGTCTGCCTGTCGGTGTCGTTCTGTAGCAGATCGTTTTGCAAAGCACTACCTAAGCTAGAGAGACAACAATGGCGTTCAAGAGTTTGTGCTTACTACTGTGTTTGGCGTTGTTTGCGACGGAAGCGCATGGTTAGCGTAACGAAAGCGAAAGTGTGACGCTTTCCACACAATAATTTATACTGATTCACGTTTCCTGTGTACCTTACACGTTCTCCTCCACAGGATACAAGGACTATGTGGCATACAAACGCGCTGTTAACTTCTTCCAAGCTTGGCAGCAATGTCGTCTCTTCGGCGGACATTTGGCTTCCATCGAGTCTGCAGAAGAAAACACGCGGGCTGAAGCTGCCATTATGGCGGCAGGAGATTTTAGCAAATATTGGGCCATTGGAGGCACTGATCTTGGGTCCGAAGGTAATTTCGTATGGATCGGGCTCAACAAAAAAACAACGTACACTAACTTTTACAAAGGCGAGCCCAACAATAACAATGGTGTGGAAAATTGTCTTGTGATGGGAGTCGCATCTTCGAGACAGTGGAATGATGTTGCTTGTGATTCTGTAGCTGGTGGGTTCGTGTGTGCTTTCGTGCGTCAATAATAAGCATGTAGTTTGATTGCATGTTGCAACCTATAACAGTTGTAAAATATGTTTCTCTATGCCAAAAACAAATGCTCTGCTAACAGATCCGAAACCTTCCCGAAGTTAATCCGTGCAGTCTGAACCGATTTTGTTTCGTTGGTCTTAAGGACTACGATTTTGGGGGCTCATGAAACGTACAGAAGAGGCTGAGTCTTAATGCGATCTCATCAACTTACCCTCTCTTAGCAAATATAGCATATGCCTACATATGTGCGCCTACGTCGCCCCAGCATTGTAGAAGTCAGTATACCATAGAACCTATTGATGTTCATCAACGGACGCTTTGAGTTAATTGTCGGCTTAGCAGTGTTAGTGGTAGTAGAGGGAGCTAAATCATGCTGCGGAATCGATTTCGTACCAAAAAATAATCATTTTAATTACAAAAATCGATAATACAACAAAGAGCCGTCATAATTTTGATAATAATTCAATGGTATTAAAATAAAATGAAGCATTTTTAAAATAAAACGAAGCATTTTTATTTGTAGTGGAAAGTCCTTCGATGATAGAAATGATGGGTGATATATGGATGGTCACTGTCTGGGTTGGCACAGTAACTATAATGTCAGTGGAATGGAACAGATCATGGTAGTGAAATAATAATAACATCTATCATTCCAGGAGACAATCGAATTCGAGGTTTGAAGTTGAAGTAAAATAGCAGTGATAAATATACAAATGAATTAAAAATTTGATTTCAAATGGAAGTTCTGTTATGCTATCCTTGTATTTCGGTATATCTATTAGAAAATATATGTTATCAAATGCGTTTGTACTCGCGAGTTTTTTTCTGGAGTACGATTTCCAAAATCTATTAAAACAAAATCCAGCTCTTCAAAATTGTTTATGAAGTAACCGATAATAAAAAAGCTTTAAGCGCTTTGTTGTGAACAAAGTTTGCGGAGAAAAGGATCCTCCTACGTAAGTTAGGATAGGAGAAGTAGAGCGTACGATAAACACGGAGTACGTTGGACTATGTGGCAAGGGCCAAAGGACTGGCACGATACGAAGAATATTTTCGATTCGCCTAATAGTGGTAGTAGCCACATGCTAAGTAGAATGATAAGCCATGAGCATAGTATGGCATAAAACTGAAATCAAACAACAGAATGCAACAAGCGCCGAAGTTAACTAAAGAACAAAGTGGACAAGAGAGCATTCCCATTGGTAAGTAGAGTAAATTGTGTCTCGCTATGTTTATTGCTCTCATGTAGATATCGAGGGTATATACCAAGGGCGTCATTAAAATGATACTGGACGACCTCTTCCGCAAAGTTCTTTTAAGTCGTCCACCAAATAAAGAAGGATTGATGGCGTTAAAGGATCCGCCAGAAAGGCCGAGTAATGGATTAGCAGACGACGGGCGCTTGACCGTGAGCGGTTTAAAGGACTTCTGCAGCAGACAAAGACTGCGAAGCGCCTGGTAAATAAGCAAGTAAAGTTAAAATTAAACTGATAGGTTTTATCAAGTGCAAACTGAGAGGCAAGCTGGGCAAGTAATCAGGACACGATCACGTTTATCACGTGTAGGAACTATTAGCAAGGTTACGATCGCACTGATAGATGTCAGCAGAGTTACGATCATACAGGCAACCATAACTAGGATGTCCTTAAGCCAGGTCTCACATCGTATGCGATACTGTTTATCGACTTATTTTTGGATAGAACATCAATCGGCAACAGAGTTGCAGCATGAACACGGGAAGCATAGGCTTATTGTTTGGCAAAGAAATGAAAATCTTATTCTAGCGATCGAAAATGATTATAACGTGGTGTTAGACTTGTCTTTTGTCGACCAATTTCGGTTTTGAGAAATCATCTTTAGAGGAGAACTTCCAAATCTCTGACAAAGACGAACAAAGATGCAATTGGAAGCGGTCCATCTGTTTAAATGGCACAACGGGCTGTATGCACCAGGTAAATGACAACGGTGTACATTGAAACAGGTCAACCTCCTCCGGTCGTTTCGTGTAAGCGATTCTACTACAGTTTCTGCCCTATATTGATTATTTAATCATCTGCACGAGTCGTTTTATGCATTGCAATTCTAGGAAAAGAAGAACGTACTGCTGCTAAGTAATCAAATGCATTTTTCTGCACAAATCGACAGCTGCTTTGGTTGGGAAGAGACTATTCTAGATCTGGGACTTTTCCATGATTTAGTAGATCTCTTCTCTGGGACCAGATCTGGGACTTTTGGGGCAAACTTTTCCACAAAACACCAAACTGTAGGAGTTTATTGGAAGAATGGGGAGAATATTTTGAGATACTTTTGCGTTGTAATTTGAAATTATACACTAGACTGAGCACATTCGCAGAATGCTTAAGAAACCCTTTAAAACAATAAGCATTGGGATTGGTGGTGTGGAATGGCGCAGTATTGTTATAGCTTTAGCACGTATTAATTTTGAATTAAGATCAAAAGGCTTTATACGAAAATGTAACGCCAACTGAAGTTTCACAGAACAATGAGACGAACCATAACCTAAGCTTGTAGAACAAGGGAAAATACATCGGGAAGCGAGACACGAACGCAACGATACTAAGGAGAGATGGTCGTGGATTAGACGAGGGATAGAAAAATTCGGAATAAGGAAGCCTTTTGATATGGAGGTGGAGAATTTAATAGGATAATAGCTGAGGAGCAAACGACTTAGCCTTTCCTGGCAATAAAGCTAGTGATGGACACGGATCTTGAGCGATGGAGATCATTACAACAAATTACGTTGCACGTGTGATCATATCAACATTCCTTAACACTCATCCATTCGTCTGCATATCAACCGATCAGTGGAGCTAGACGACATTATCGCAGATTGTTTAAGCTTCTCTCCTACGGAAATGGGTGCATTCTATATCATTTCTCTCATCCGTTCGTCAGAAGCCAGCCCCACACAACACGACATTAGTCATCGATCAACACACAAGTTAAGAAGATTGCGATTACACTAAGAAAAGAATAGGTAAATGGATATTAACGATATCATACTAAGCTAGAAGTTTTTGTTCATGTGTTTTACAAGAGCTCACTACGACGTCAAATTGATAATACAAATTTTCGCAACAGTCAACCACAGGCAATCCCCGAGACACGCGGTTCCTCATATACGTGGATACGGAGATAGGCGGTTTTTGATAGATGGAAATTGGACAGCTGCGTTAGTTTATAGCACCAAATATAAGAAAAAGGCGAAAAATTGGTCGAAAATTCCTTATTTTTCCATACAAGAAGTATGTTTTTAATTTATTGTATGTTTTCAAAAAGTCGCCTGCTTTGAAGAATAAATTGGAAGTGCATAGAAGGAAGTCAACTATGCAACTGTTATACTCCTGGATTCAACGTACGCAGAATTTCGAGATACGTGCGCTAGAATAGCGTATCTCTTTGTCAAATAAGACCATACCTACGTGTCCCGCGTGTCAAATGTCAAAACTAAGTTTCTCATGTTGTATAACATAATGATACCATCTTTAAGTATGATTTGTAATAATTGTTTTGTTTTTATTATCTGTTCCTTTGTATCGCAATTGCAATCGCGCAACTATTAGCCCAAGAGCTCAACCAACTCGGCTAAATGGAATAGTATTCACATACATAAAAGTTGCGATTATCGCACGATTCATCGTTCCACCCTCCATCCTTGTGCATCGTCAGGCAGTTTTCCCCGCCGGCAGCCTTATTGTTTGGTTCTCCATCGGCGAAGTTAATATATCCGCTGCGATAGCCGACTGGTGTGTTCCTCGACATCCAAATCCATGATCCTTCCAAGCCCATGTCTGAGCCTGAGATCCACCAGGCGCCAGATGCACCAGACTTCTGGATTTGATCGGTCACGGCAAGATTCTGCACTGCCAACTCGATTGAGGCTAAGCTTCCTCCCTTCGCTAAGCACTGCTGCCAGGCTTCGAAAAAGGGTACTGCGGTGTTGTGGACGGTGTACCGAAGCGCATGTGTTGCGGGTAGACCCACGGCCACAAGGGCGACGACGATTGGAGCGATCAAACCTGTCTTCATCATGTGAAGCTACGATTAAACTCTATGCGTAAAGTACAATGCACCAAGAAGTCACCTCTCGTTTTTATAGCTTGAAAGCCCATTGCCCGGACAGCTGAGTAAACATTTGAAGTAGAGTATAAAAGTCTGCCTGTCGGTGTCGTTCTGTAGCAGATCGTTTTGCAAAGCACTACCTAAGCTAGAGAGACAACAATGGCGTTCAAGAGTTTGTGCTTACTACTGTGTTTGGCGTTGTTTGCGACGGAAGCGCATGGTTAGCGTAACGAAAGCGAAAGTGTGACGCTTTCCACACAATAACTAATACTGATTCACGTTTCCTGTGTACCTTACACGTTCTCCTCCACAGGATACAAGGACTATGTGGCATACAAACGCGCTGTTAACTTCTTCCAAGCTTGGCAGCAATGTCGTCTCTTCGGCGGACATTTGGCTTCCATCGAGTCTGCAGAAGAAAACACGCGGGCTGAAGCTGCCATTATGGCGGCAGGAGATTTTAGCAAATATTGGGCCATTGGAGGCACTGATCTTGGGTCCGAAGGTAATTTCGTATGGATCGGGCTCAACAAAAAAACAACGTACACTAACTTTTACAAAGGCGAGCCCAACAATAACAATGGTGTGGAAAATTGTCTTGTGATGGGAGTCGCATCTTCGAGACAGTGGAATGATGTTGCTTGTGATTCTGTAGCTGGTGGGTTCGTGTGTGCTTTCGTGCGTCAATAATAAGCATGTAGTTTGATTGCATGTTGCAACCTATAACAGTTGTAAAATATGTTTCTCTATGCCAAAAACAAATGCTCTGCTAACAGATCCGAAACCTTCCCGAAGTTAATCCGTGCAGTCTGAACCGATTTTGTTTCGTTGGTCTTAAGGACTACGATTTTGGGGGCTCATGAAACGTACAGAAGAGGCTGAGTCTTAATGCGATCTCATCAACTTACCCTCTCTTAGCAAATATAGCATATGCCTACATATGTGCGCCTACGTCGCCCCAGCATTGTAGAAGTCAGTATACCATAGAACCTATTGATGTTCATCAACGGACGCTTTGAGTTAATTGTCGGCTTAGCAGTGTTAGTGGTAGTAGAGGGAGCTAAATCATGCTGCGGAATCGATTTCGTACCAAAAAATAATCATTTTAATTACAAAAATCGATAATACAACAAAGAGCCGTCATAATTTTGATAATAATTCAATGGTATTAAAATAAAATGAAGCATTTTTAAAATAAAACGAAGCATTTTTATTTGTAGTGGAAAGTCCTTCGATGATAGAAATGATGGGTGATATATGGATGGTCACTGTCTGGGTTGGCACAGTAACTATAATGTCAGTGGAATGGAACAGATCATGGTAGTGAAATAATAATAACATCTATCATTCCAGGAGACAATCGAATTCGAGGTTTGAAGTTGAAGTAAAATAGCAGTGATAAATATACAAATGAATTAAAAATTTGATTTCAAATGGAAGTTCTGTTATGCTATCCTTGTATTTCGGTATATCTATTAGAAAATATATGTTATCAAATGCGTTTGTACTCGCGAGTTTTTTTCTGGAGTACGATTTCCAAAATCTATTAAAACAAAATCCAGCTCTTCAAAATTGTTTATGAAGTAACCGATAATAAAAAAGCTTTAAGCGCTTTGTTGTGAACAAAGTTTGCGGAGAAAAGGATCCTCCTACGTAAGTTAGGATAGGAGAAGTAGAGCGTACGATAAACACGGAGTACGTTGGACTATGTGGCAAGGGCCAAAGGACTGGCACGATACGAAGAATATTTTCGATTCGCCTAATAGTGGTAGTAGCCACATGCTAAGTAGAATGATAAGCCATGAGCATAGTATGGCATAAAACTGAAATCAAACAACAGAATGCAACAAGCGCCGAAGTTAACTAAAGAACAAAGTGGACAAGAGAGCATTCCCATTGGTAAGTAGAGTAAATTGTGTCTCGCTATGTTTATTGCTCTCATGTAGATATCGAGGGTATATACCAAGGGCGTCATTAAAATGATACTGGACGACCTCTTCCGCAAAGTTCTTTTAAGTCGTCCACCAAATAAAGAAGGATTGATGGCGTTAAAGGATCCGCCAGAAAGGCCGAGTAATGGATTAGCAGACGACGGGCGCTTGACCGTGAGCGGTTTAAAGGACTTCTGCAGCAGACAAAGACTGCGAAGCGCCTGGTAAATAAGCAAGTAAAGTTAAAATTAAACTGATAGGTTTTATCAAGTGCAAACTGAGAGGCAAGCTGGGCAAGTAATCAGGACACGATCACGTTTATCACGTGTAGGAACTATTAGCAAGGTTACGATCGCACTGATAGATGTCAGCAGAGTTACGATCATACAGGCAACCATAACTAGGATGTCCTTAAGCCAGGTCTCACATCGTATGCGATACTGTTTATCGACTTATTTTTGGATAGAACATCAATCGGCAACAGAGTTGCAGCATGAACACGGGAAGCATAGGCTTATTGTTTGGCAAAGAAATGAAAATCTTATTCTAGCGATCGAAAATGATTATAACGTGGTGTTAGACTTGTCTTTTGTCGACCAATTTCGGTTTTGAGAAATCATCTTTAGAGGAGAACTTCCAAATCTCTGACAAAGACGAACAAAGATGCAATTGGAAGCGGTCCATCTGTTTAAATGGCACAACGGGCTGTATGCACCAGGTAAATGACAACGGTGTACATTGAAACAGGTCAACCTCCTCCGGTCGTTTCGTGTAAGCGATTCTACTACAGTTTCTGCCCTATATTGATTATTTAATCATCTGCACGAGTCGTTTTATGCATTGCAATTCTAGGAAAAGAAGAACGTACTGCTGCTAAGTAATCAAATGCATTTTTCTGCACAAATCGACAGCTGCTTTGGTTGGGAAGAGACTGTGGCGAGACTATCACGCAATCTCGCACGCAAGCTAGGGTGAGAAACAAACGCCGCAGCATAAACCGCATAAGTTCGGATATCCCTATTCGGGTATCCTAAATGTTAACCAACATTAACCTGAACGCTTTAGGCGCAATAAAACGCTCTCTACCATTGTAACTGCGAACCCAATCGGACGTGTTAAGTATTCTTCTCCAAATCCGAAAATAGGTAAATTCTTATCCTATAACTGGTGACCCCGAACGCGAAAACTCGAAAAGTTTAAGTTTCGACAGCAAACATTACAATCGTGTAATTTTTCGTCGCGTAGTTTTACATCCGTGTAAAATCGTGTAATTCACCGTTGCGTAATTCATTTCCGCACAAATCGCAAACCTCTCGCGTCGCGTGTACCACGTGTTTTATTAACCCACTAAGTGAACGCGAGTGTTAAACCTTCGACACGATGACGGATCCCGAACCAGGAAAGATGACCAAGCAGGAAGACGCGGGAACCAAAAACCAAAACGCAGAAACAAAATCAGTGGCAAAAATCCGTTTCCCCGATTTCGATCCTGAGGAGGTGGAAACGTGGTTCGTGTGCTTAGAAGCGGCATTCTGTGTGAATAGTGTGATTTCGGACAAGCACAAATTTAACGCGGTGATAGTAGCACTCAACACCCGCGCAAAATTTTTCCATCACGCAATATCCAAATGTAACAAGTCGACCTTGGCTGATCGATATGCTACCATAAAAAAATCGGTCATTGACTTTTATCTGCCGTCGGAAAACCAACGCCTCACAAGCTTACTCTCCGGCGTCGCGCTAGGCGATCGGAAGCCGAGTGTGCTTCTTTCCGAGATGCGCAGAATGGGAGGAGAAGGCTGCTCCGATAGTGTCCTGTGCAACATTTGGCTACGCGCGTTACCGACCACCGTCCGTTCTATCATCGCCGCTATGCCATCAGCATCGCTTGACGATCAGGCCAACGTGGCCGATAAGATACTCGAAGCACCCACCAATGTCATTTGCACCGTAAATGAAACCGATGCACCTGCAACCGCCTGCAGTTTAGAGGCTCGTATCGATGCACTCTCTCGTCGCCTAGACGAAGTTCTATCAGCTCGATCAGCTGATCGATACCCGTATTCGAACGCACACAGAGATCCCCGATCCAGACAGCGCCTTCCGCCTAGACAACCATGGGGGCAACGACCTTTTAGTGCCACGCGGTCACGAACACCATCACGAGCCCCACGCCGCTGGATCTGTTGGTTCCACTATCGCCATGGAAACAAGGCAGAGAAGTGTGAGAAGGAACATTCTGACGATCCACATACTAAATGTATTTTTTTCGGCGAGCATCTCCCGGTTTACTCCCGAAAAAAATAGTGCGTTTCTCTCTCCGCGCGCGTGAAACTCACACCGGCCCAGCCGAACCCGTTAGCACCAGCTACAACGCATCCTCTCGTCAACCCGCAAGCAGCACCAACTCTTCTTCACACGCCAACACAACGTTAAACACATCCAACACCAGTATCAAGCTGAACCCCAGTAAGGCTGAAATCATCGAGCGAATTTATGTGAACGACAGCAGAACCAACAACAGATTCCTGATCGACACCGGCGCTGAGATTTCGGTCATACCACCGTCTTACAAGGACAGAATGAACCCGACGTCAGCTAGAAAACTCTTCGCAGCGAATGGAAGCTCAATCGGTACGTACGGCACTAAGAACCTCACTTTAGATATCGGTCTTAACCAAACATTTATGTGGCCTTTCACCATAGCAGACGTAGAATCTCACATTATCGGAGCTGATTTTTTAAAGCACTTTGATCTGCTAGTAGATATTAAACGTAATCAGCTGATTAAAAATAAGACCGTCATCACTAACACAATACCAGCCCACGTAGCCGTATGTAGTTCAAGCGATAGTTTCTCTCATCTAATACACGAATACAAGGATATCACAATACTCGACAACAAGCACAAGCCGGTCAACACAAATGTTACGCACCAAATAATCACCACCGGTCCACCTGTCTTTTGTCGCCCTCGTCGTTTGGACCCAGAAAGATTGCGCGAGGCAAAAATAGAATTCGATTTTCTTATCAAAAATGGTATTTGTAAACCATCTAAAAGCTGTTGGGCAAGCCCTTTGCACTTAGTAAAAAAACCTAATGGGAAATGGAGACCATGTGGGGACTACAGAAATTTGAATGCGATCACTGTACCGGACCGTTACCCCGTGCCTCACATACAAGATTTTTCAACAATACTTTTCAACAAGAAATTTTTTTCCTGCATCGACCTACAACGTGCATATCACCAAATCCCCGTCGCCCCTGAAGATATACCAAAAACCGCAATTTCAACACCTTTCGGGTTATTTGAATTCAATTTCATGACATTTGGTCTACGAAATGCTGGTCAAACTCTGCAACGACACTTACACTCCATCCTGGGAGATTTAGATTTCGTGTTTCCATATGTCGACGATTTATGCGTTGCATCGGAAGACAAAAAGCAACACCAACAGCACTTGCGCACAGTATTCGAGCGCTTAAGAAAAAATGGTTTAACCATTAACCCCGAAAAAAGCCAAATTGGTCGTTCAGAGGTCGAATTCCTCGGCCATCTTATAAGCGCAAAAGGTATCAAACCGAAACCCAGTAAGGTACAAGCTATCCTCGACTTCCCGAAACCAGTCATAGCGAGACAATTGAAACGTTTTCTTGGCACGATTAATTTTTACCGGCGTTTTATACCACACGCAGCAGAAAGCCAGCAAATTTTGCACGGCATGATAAATGGTAACATTAAAAATGATTCTACCGTACTGAATTGGAACGAAAAAAGCACTCAAGCCTTTGAAAAGTGTAAGCACGATTTAGCACACGCAGCCTTGCTAGCACATCCTTCACCAAGTGCAAACCTCGTCTTAGATGTTGACGCTTCCAATCATGCTATAGGAGCTGCACTTAACCAACTGACCGCCAAGGGTATCGTACCATTAGCTTTCTTTTCGAAGAAATTGACACCTGCGTTACAGAAAACCAGCACTTATGATCGCGAACTTTACGCCATTTACGAATCTGTCAAACATTTTAAAGACCTTTTGGAAGCTCGCGAATTCACAGTATATACCGACCACAAGCCGTTAACTACAGCGTTTCAGCAGAAGCTCGATAACGCTAACCCCACACAACAAAGACGACTCCTTTTCATCAGCGAGTACACAACCGATATTCGACACGTTTCCGGCAAGCACAACCTGGTTGCTGATATGTTAAGCCGCATTGACTCCTTGAGCACACACATCGATTATCACCACATAGCCGAAGCGCAACAAACCGATACCGAACTAAAAGAATTTTTAAGTAACCCACCGGAAACAACATCACTAGTACTTAAATCATTGACGGTACCAAACTCTACCAAAAAACTGTTTTGCGATATTTCAACAGATCATATTCGACCTTTCGTTCCTAAAGCTCATAGAAGAATGATTATCTCCAAGCTACACAACCTATCGCACCCCGGTATAAGAGGAACCACTGACCTGGTATCAAAACGTTTTGTTTGGCCATCTATACGAAAGGAATGCAAAACGTTAGTAGAGACATGCATTGAATGCCAAAAAAACAAAATAATACGCCACAACAAGTCGCCGATCACTACTATAAATACACCGAACGCACGATTCGCACACGTCCACATGGATCTAATCGGCCCACTACCACCATCAGAAGGAAATGCGTACTGTTTAACGTTGATCGACAAATTTACGCGTTGGCCTGAAGTAATACCGATCTCGAACATCACAGCCGAGACCGTTGCACGAGCTTTCATCACCGGATGGATTTCGAGATTTGGTGTTCCTGCTAAAATCACAACTGACCTCGGAAGGCAATTCGAATCGGAATTGTTTCGCTCACTGTCCTCAACATTAGGTATCGACCACCTTCGAACAACACCCTACCACCCCCAATCCAATGGTCAGATAGAAAGAATGCACCGCCAGCTGAAAACTGCGATACTTTGCCACAAAAATGCCCGTTGGACAGAAGCACTACCCATGGTGTTACTTGGTATGCGTTCCAGCATAAAAGAAGACATCGGTGCAACAACTGCAGAGCTCACCTATGGAACAACACTTCGACTACCTGGCGAATTTTTTGATAAACACAAGACGACATCAAACGCATCACCTGACTTCGTGGCAAACCTGAAAAACATCATGGCTTCGTTGCAACCACCACCCCAATCGAACCACAACACGAAGGAAAAGGCATATGTACAAAAGCAACTCCAATCTTGTTCTCATGTTTTTGTCCGCATCGATGCCGTCAAGCCTGCTCTAACCCCGCCTTATGATGGTCCATTTAAAATAATTAAACGTAATAAGAAATCTTTCGTTTTAGACATCAGAGGTAGGAATTGTGAAATCTCCATTGATCGTCTCAAATCGGCGATATACGATGAACCAGCTATTCAACAGCCTATTCCGGCCAACCCTCTGACCAACCGACCGGATGAAACAACCAAAGATTCTGGTACGAAAATAACGGACCCAATTGATCCTCGAAGAGCTGTGCACCAGACCCGATACGGCAGGAAAATTTATCGTCCAGATAAATTTTAAATAAAGGGGGAAGTGATGTGGCGAGACTATCACGCAATCTCGCACGCAAGCTAGGGTGAGAAACAAACGCCGCAGCATAAACCGCATAAGTTCGGATATCCCTATTCGGGTATCCTAAATGTTAACCAACATTAACCTGAACGCTTTAGGCGCAATAAAACGCTCTCTACCATTGTAACTGCGAACCCAATCGGACGTGTTAAGTATTCTTCTCCAAATCCGAAAATAGGTAAATTCTTATCCTATAAGACTATTCTAGATCTGGGACTTTTCCATGATTTAGTAGATCTCTTCTCTGGGACCAGATCTGGGACTTTTGGGGCAAACTTTTCCACAAAACACCAAACTGTAGGAGTTTATTGGAAGAATGGGGAGAATATTTTGAGATACTTTTGCGTTGTAATTTGAAATTATACACTAGACTGAGCACATTCGCAGAATGCTTAAGAAACCCTTTAAAACAATAAGCATTGGGATTGGTGGTGTGGAATGGCGCAGTATTGTTATAGCTTTAGCACGTATTAATTTTGAATTAAGATCAAAAGGCTTTATACGAAAATGTAACGCCAACTGAAGTTTCACAGAACAATGAGACGAACCATAACCTAAGCTTGTAGAACAAGGGAAAATACATCGGGAAGCGAGACACGAACGCAACGATACTAAGGAGAGATGGTCGTGGATTAGACGAGGGATAGAAAAATTCGGAATAAGGAAGCCTTTTGATATGGAGGTGGAGAATTTAATAGGATAATAGCTGAGGAGCAAACGACTTAGCCTTTCCTGGCAATAAAGCTAGTGATGGACACGGATCTTGAGCGATGGAGATCATTACAACAAATTACGTTGCACGTGTGATCATATCAACATTCCTTAACACTCATCCATTCGTCTGCATATCAACCGATCAGTGGAGCTAGACGACATTATCGCAGATTGTTTAAGCTTCTCTCCTACGGAAATGGGTGCATTCTATATCATTTCTCTCATCCGTTCGTCAGAAGCCAGCCCCACACAACACGACATTAGTCATCGATCAACACACAAGTTAAGAAGATTGCGATTACACTAAGAAAAGAATAGGTAAATGGATATTAACGATATCATACTAAGCTAGAAGTTTTTGTTCATGTGTTTTACAAGAGCTCACTACGACGTCAAATTGATAATACAAATTTTCGCAACAGTCAACCACAGGCAATCCCCGAGACACGCGGTTCCTCATATACGTGGATACGGAGATAGGCGGTTTTTGATAGATGGAAATTGGACAGCTGCGTTAGTTTATAGCACCAAATATAAGAAAAAGGCGAAAAATTGGTCGAAAATTCCTTATTTTTCCATACAAGAAGTATGTTTTTAATTTATTGTATGTTTTCAAAAAGTCGCCTGCTTTGAAGAATAAATTGGAAGTGCATAGAAGGAAGTCAACTATGCAACTGTTATACTCCTGGATTCAACGTACGCAGAATTTCGAGATACGTGCGCTAGAATAGCGTATCTCTTTGTCAAATAAGACCATACCTACGTGTCCCGCGTGTCAAATGTCAAAACTAAGTTTCTCATGTTGTATAACATAATGATACCATCTTTAAGTATGATTTGTAATAATTGTTTTGTTTTTATTATCTGTTCCTTTGTATCGCAATTGCAATCGCGCAACTATTAGCCCAAGAGCTCAACCAACTCGGCTAAATGGAATAGTATTCACATACATAAAAGTTGCGATTATCGCACGATTCATCGTTCCACCCTCCATCCTTGTGCATCGTCAGGCAGTTTTCCCCGCCGGCAGCCTTATTGTTTGGTTCTCCATCGGCGAAGTTAATATATCCGCTGCGATAGCCGACTGGTGTGTTCCTCGACATCCAAATCCATGATCCTTCCAAGCCCATGTCTGAGCCTGAGATCCACCAGGCGCCAGATGCACCAGACTTCTGGATTTGATCGGTCACGGCAAGATTCTGCACTGCCAACTCGATTGAGGCTAAGCTTCCTCCCTTCGCTAAGCACTGCTGCCAGGCTTCGAAAAAGGGTACTGCGGTGTTGTGGACGGTGTACCGAAGCGCATGTGTTGCGGGTAGACCCACGGCCACAAGGGCGACGACGATTGGAGCGATCAAACCTGTCTTCATCATGTGAAGCTACGATTAAACTCTATGCGTATAGTACAATGCACCAAGAAGTCACCTCTCGTTTTTATAGCTTGAAAGCCCATTGCCCGGACAGCTGAGTAAACATTTGAAGTAGAGTATAAAAGTCTGCCTGTCGGTGTCGTTCTGTAGCAGATCGTTTTGCAAAGCACTACCTAAGCTAGAGAGACAACAATGGCGTTCAAGAGTTTGTGCTTACTACTGTGTTTGGCGTTGTTTGCGACGGAAGCGCATGGTTAGCGTAACGAAAGCGAAAGTGTGACGCTTTCCACACAATAACTAATACTGATTCACGTTTCCTGTGTACCTTACACGTTCTCCTCCACAGGATACAAGGACTATGTGGCATACAAACGCGCTGTTAACTTCTTCCAAGCTTGGCAGCAATGTCGTCTCTTCGGCGGACATTTGGCTTCCATCGAGTCTGCAGAAGAAAACACGCGGGCTGAAGCTGCCATTATGGCGGCAGGAGATTTTAGCAAATATTGGGCCATTGGAGGCACTGATCTTGGGTCCGAAGGTAATTTCGTATGGATCGGGCTCAACAAAAAAACAACGTACACTAACTTTTACAAAGGCGAGCCCAACAATAACAATGGTGTGGAAAATTGTCTTGTGATGGGAGTCGCATCTTCGAGACAGTGGAATGATGTTGCTTGTGATTCTGTAGCTGGTGGGTTCGTGTGTGCTTTCGTGCGTCAATAATAAGCATGTAGTTTGATTGCATGTTGCAACCTATAACAGTTGTAAAATATGTTTCTCTATGCCAAAAACAAATGCTCTGCTAACAGATCCGAAACCTTCCCGAAGTTAATCCGTGCAGTCTGAACCGATTTTGTTTCGTTGGTCTTAAGGACTACGATTTTGGGGGCTCATGAAACGTACAGAAGAGGCTGAGTCTTAATGCGATCTCATCAACTTACCCTCTCTTAGCAAATATAGCATATGCCTACATATGTGCGCCTACGTCGCCCCAGCATTGTAGAAGTCAGTATACCATAGAACCTATTGATGTTCATCAACGGACGCTTTGAGTTAATTGTCGGCTTAGCAGTGTTAGTGGTAGTAGAGGGAGCTAAATCATGCTGCGGAATCGATTTCGTACCAAAAAATAATCATTTTAATTACAAAAATCGATAATACAACAAAGAGCCGTCATAATTTTGATAATAATTCAATGGTATTAAAATAAAATGAAGCATTTTTAAAATAAAACGAAGCATTTTTATTTGTAGTGGAAAGTCCTTCGATGATAGAAATGATGGGTGATATATGGATGGTCACTGTCTGGGTTGGCACAGTAACTATAATGTCAGTGGAATGGAACAGATCATGGTAGTGAAATAATAATAACATCTATCATTCCAGGAGACAATCGAATTCGAGGTTTGAAGTTGAAGTAAAATAGCAGTGATAAATATACAAATGAATTAAAAATTTGATTTCAAATGGAAGTTCTGTTATGCTATCCTTGTATTTCGGTATATCTATTAGAAAATATATGTTATCAAATGCGTTTGTACTCGCGAGTTTTTTTCTGGAGTACGATTTCCAAAATCTATTAAAACAAAATCCAGCTCTTCAAAATTGTTTATGAAGTAACCGATAATAAAAAAGCTTTAAGCGCTTTGTTGTGAACAAAGTTTGCGGAGAAAAGGATCCTCCTACGTAAGTTAGGATAGGAGAAGTAGAGCGTACGATAAACACGGAGTACGTTGGACTATGTGGCAAGGGCCAAAGGACTGGCACGATACGAAGAATATTTTCGATTCGCCTAATAGTGGTAGTAGCCACATGCTAAGTAGAATGATAAGCCATGAGCATAGTATGGCATAAAACTGAAATCAAACAACAGAATGCAACAAGCGCCGAAGTTAACTAAAGAACAAAGTGGACAAGAGAGCATTCCCATTGGTAAGTAGAGTAAATTGTGTCTCGCTATGTTTATTGCTCTCATGTAGATATCGAGGGTATATACCAAGGGCGTCATTAAAATGATACTGGACGACCTCTTCCGCAAAGTTCTTTTAAGTCGTCCACCAAATAAAGAAGGATTGATGGCGTTAAAGGATCCGCCAGAAAGGCCGAGTAATGGATTAGCAGACGACGGGCGCTTGACCGTGAGCGGTTTAAAGGACTTCTGCAGCAGACAAAGACTGCGAAGCGCCTGGTAAATAAGCAAGTAAAGTTAAAATTAAACTGATAGGTTTTATCAAGTGCAAACTGAGAGGCAAGCTGGGCAAGTAATCAGGACACGATCACGTTTATCACGTGTAGGAACTATTAGCAAGGTTACGATCGCACTGATAGATGTCAGCAGAGTTACGATCATACAGGCAACCATAACTAGGATGTCCTTAAGCCAGGTCTCACATCGTATGCGATACTGTTTATCGACTTATTTTTGGATAGAACATCAATCGGCAACAGAGTTGCAGCATGAACACGGGAAGCATAGGCTTATTGTTTGGCAAAGAAATGAAAATCTTATTCTAGCGATCGAAAATGATTATAACGTGGTGTTAGACTTGTCTTTTGTCGACCAATTTCGGTTTTGAGAAATCATCTTTAGAGGAGAACTTCCAAATCTCTGACAAAGACGAACAAAGATGCAATTGGAAGCGGTCCATCTGTTTAAATGGCACAACGGGCTGTATGCACCAGGTAAATGACAACGGTGTACATTGAAACAGGTCAACCTCCTCCGGTCGTTTCGTGTAAGCGATTCTACTACAGTTTCTGCCCTATATTGATTATTTAATCATCTGCACGAGTCGTTTTATGCATTGCAATTCTAGGAAAAGAAGAACGTACTGCTGCTAAGTAATCAAATGCATTTTTCTGCACAAATCGACAGCTGCTTTGGTTGGGAAGAGACTATTCTAGATCTGGGACTTTTCCATGATTTAGTAGATCTCTTCTCTGGGACCAGATCTGGGACTTTTGGGGCAAACTTTTCCACAAAACACCAAACTGTAGGAGTTTATTGGAAGAATGGGGAGAATATTTTGAGATACTTTTGCGTTGTAATTTGAAATTATACACTAGACTGAGCACATTCGCAGAATGCTTAAGAAACCCTTTAAAACAATAAGCATTGGGATTGGTGGTGTGGAATGGCGCAGTATTGTTATAGCTTTAGCACGTATTAATTTTGAATTAAGATCAAAAGGCTTTATACGAAAATGTAACGCCAACTGAAGTTTCACAGAACAATGAGACGAACCATAACCTAAGCTTGTAGAACAAGGGAAAATACATCGGGAAGCGAGACACGAACGCAACGATACTAAGGAGAGATGGTCGTGGATTAGACGAGGGATAGAAAAATTCGGAATAAGGAAGCCTTTTGATATGGAGGTGGAGAATTTAATAGGATAATAGCTGAGGAGCAAACGACTTAGCCTTTCCTGGCAATAAAGCTAGTGATGGACACGGATCTTGAGCGATGGAGATCATTACAACAAATTACGTTGCACGTGTGATCATATCAACATTCCTTAACACTCATCCATTCGTCTGCATATCAACCGATCAGTGGAGCTAGACGACATTATCGCAGATTGTTTAAGCTTCTCTCCTACGGAAATGGGTGCAT
The DNA here is from genome assembly GCF_943734725.1 of Anopheles marshallii. Lineage (NCBI taxonomy): Eukaryota > Metazoa > Arthropoda > Insecta > Diptera > Culicidae > Anopheles > Anopheles marshallii. The sequence goes on along the minus strand of NC_071326.1, from coordinate 63,385,581 downwards.
TCTATATCATTTCTCTCATCCGTTCGTCAGAAGCCAGCCCCACACAACACGACATTAGTCATCGATCAACACACAAGTTAAGAAGATTGCGATTACACTAAGAAAAGAATAGGTAAATGGATATTAACGATATCATACTAAGCTAGAAGTTTTTGTTCATGTGTTTTACAAGAGCTCACTACGACGTCAAATTGATAATACAAATTTTCGCAACAGTCAACCACAGGCAATCCCCGAGACACGCGGTTCCTCATATACGTGGATACGGAGATAGGCGGTTTTTGATAGATGGAAATTGGACAGCTGCGTTAGTTTATAGCACCAAATATAAGAAAAAGGCGAAAAATTGGTCGAAAATTCCTTATTTTTCCATACAAGAAGTATGTTTTTAATTTATTGTATGTTTTCAAAAAGTCGCCTGCTTTGAAGAATAAATTGGAAGTGCATAGAAGGAAGTCAACTATGCAACTGTTATACTCCTGGATTCAACGTACGCAGAATTTCGAGATACGTGCGCTAGAATAGCGTATCTCTTTGTCAAATAAGACCATACCTACGTGTCCCGCGTGTCAAATGTCAAAACTAAGTTTCTCATGTTGTATAACATAATGATACCATCTTTAAGTATGATTTGTAATAATTGTTTTGTTTTTATTATCTGTTCCTTTGTATCGCAATTGCAATCGCGCAACTATTAGCCCAAGAGCTCAACCAACTCGGCTAAATGGAATAGTATTCACATACATAAAAGTTGCGATTATCGCACGATTCATCGTTCCACCCTCCATCCTTGTGCATCGTCAGGCAGTTTTCCCCGCCGGCAGCCTTATTGTTTGGTTCTCCATCGGCGAAGTTAATATATCCGCTGCGATAGCCGACTGGTGTGTTCCTCGACATCCAAATCCATGATCCTTCCAAGCCCATGTCTGAGCCTGAGATCCACCAGGCGCCAGATGCACCAGACTTCTGGATTTGATCGGTCACGGCAAGATTCTGCACTGCCAACTCGATTGAGGCTAAGCTTCCTCCCTTCGCTAAGCACTGCTGCCAGGCTTCGAAAAAGGGTACTGCGGTGTTGTGGACGGTGTACCGAAGCGCATGTGTTGCGGGTAGACCCACGGCCACAAGGGCGACGACGATTGGAGCGATCAAACCTGTCTTCATCATGTGAAGCTACGATTAAACTCTATGCGTAAAGTACAATGCACCAAGAAGTCACCTCTCGTTTTTATAGCTTGAAAGCCCATTGCCCGGACAGCTGAGTAAACATTTGAAGTAGAGTATAAAAGTCTGCCTGTCGGTGTCGTTCTGTAGCAGATCGTTTTGCAAAGCACTACCTAAGCTAGAGAGACAACAATGGCGTTCAAGAGTTTGTGCTTACTACTGTGTTTGGCGTTGTTTGCGACGGAAGCGCATGGTTAGCGTAACGAAAGCGAAAGTGTGACGCTTTCCACACAATAACTAATACTGATTCACGTTTCCTGTGTACCTTACACGTTCTCCTCCACAGGATACAAGGACTATGTGGCATACAAACGCGCTGTTAACTTCTTCCAAGCTTGGCAGCAATGTCGTCTCTTCGGCGGACATTTGGCTTCCATCGAGTCTGCAGAAGAAAACACGCGGGCTGAAGCTGCCATTATGGCGGCAGGAGATTTTAGCAAATATTGGGCCATTGGAGGCACTGATCTTGGGTCCGAAGGTAATTTCGTATGGATCGGGCTCAACAAAAAAACAACGTACACTAACTTTTACAAAGGCGAGCCCAACAATAACAATGGTGTGGAAAATTGTCTTGTGATGGGAGTCGCATCTTCGAGACAGTGGAATGATGTTGCTTGTGATTCTGTAGCTGGTGGGTTCGTGTGTGCTTTCGTGCGTCAATAATAAGCATGTAGTTTGATTGCATGTTGCAACCTATAACAGTTGTAAAATATGTTTCTCTATGCCAAAAACAAATGCTCTGCTAACAGATCCGAAACCTTCCCGAAGTTAATCCGTGCAGTCTGAACCGATTTTGTTTCGTTGGTCTTAAGGACTATGATTTTGGGGGCTCATGAAACGTACAGAAGAGGCTGAGTCTTAATGCGATCTCATCAACTTACCCTCTCTTAGCAAATATAGCATATGCCTACATATGTGCGCCTACGTCGCCCCAGCATTGTAGAAGTCAGTATACCATAGAACCTATTGATGTTCATCAACGGACGCTTTGAGTTAATTGTCGGCTTAGCAGTGTTAGTGGTAGTAGAGGGAGCTAAATCATGCTGCGGAATCGATTTCGTACCAAAAAATAATCATTTTAATTACAAAAATCGATAATACGACAAAGAGCCGTCATAATTTTGATAATAATTCAATGGTATTAAAATAAAATGAAGCATTTTTAAAATAAAACGAAGCATTTTTATTTGTAGTGGAAAGTCCTTCGATGATAGAAATGATGGGTGATATATGGATGGTCACTGTCTGGGTTGGCACAGTAACTATAATGTCAGTGGAATGGAACAGATCATGGTAGTGAAATAATAATAACATCTATCATTCCAGGAGACAATCGAATTCGAGGTTTGAAGTTGAAGTAAAATGCAGTGATAAATATACAAATGAATTTAAAATTTGATTTCAAATGGAAGTTCTGTTATGCTATCCTTGTATTTCGGTATATCTATTAGAAAATATATGATATCAAATGCGTTTCTACTCGCGAGTTTTTTTCTGGAGTACGATTTCCAAAATCTATTAAAACAAAATCCAGCTCTTCAAAATTGTTTATGAAGTAACCGATAATAAAAAAGCTTTAAGCGCTTTGTTGTGAACAAAGTTTGCGGAGAAAAGGATCCTCCTACGTAAGTTAGGATAGGAGAAGTAGAGCGTACGATAAACACGGAGTACGTTGGACTATGTGGCAAGGGCCAAAGGACTGGCACGATACGAAGAATATTTTCGATTCGCCTAATAGTGGTAGTAGCCACATTGTTGATACAAATCAACGGTCCGATTAAAAATAGGAAAGCTAGGAACCAGCGTCATAGATAAACGACATGTAGATGGCGTTGGCGTCGTCGCCCAGTACGAAGTGGAGTCGATCGGGCCTAAATGACGTTTCGATTAGGGGTCATTGGCTGGCCAAGACGAGAAAAAGGCATAAAGGGGACCGACGAAGGGAAAAAAGCGCTCATTTGTTAATTGCGAAACGATAGTGAATTTTTTAGCCCTCTCTTGAGGCAAATAAAGCTATTAAAAACTACACCGCGTTTTATGAGCCGTTCTATTACGATAACGTTCGTAACATTCTAAAAAATTCACTTGTGTTGAATAAGTGACAAAAGTGCGAATTCATCACAGACTCACCCGTTGCCGGCAAGTTGCTGAAGATATAGAACAGCAGAACCGTGCTGAAGTGAAATTGTGAAAATGGCACCCAACGAACTAGTTTGTGTAATCTGTGCCTCGGCCACCGATATTGTGTGCATTCGATGCGTTGATTGCCGGAGATCATATCATCCGGATTGCGTAGGTGAAGACGATTCGGTGAGAACCCGCGAGTGGCGATGTGCAATATGCATACCTCGAGCGACGAGCGTGGCTACATCGTCCCCGCTTCGAGACAATCCGGTAGCACGTCAATCATCGCTGCCGGACGATACTGTGAACGAGATAAGTCGCCTCTTTAACGAAATGAAGGCATGCATGTTACGAGGGGGCGAACCCCCTAGCAACTCCTCTCCTCAACGAGTGTGCTATGTGTGTAATCGTACTGGCACACTGAACATGATCGAGTGTAATAAATGCGATCGCTGGTGTCACATTGAGTGTATTCAGGAAGTAGAAGCAGTTGCGATACGTGATTGGCAGTGCGCGATTTGTACGGTAGCGAGGAGACCAGTGTCAAGTTCAGTGGATCAACTGATAGAACGCATTAACTCGTTAGACCAAAGGCTAGAAGCGCACGCCGCTAACGCAAAGCCGCCATCATCTACAACTTTCGGCTTTTCTGCAACAGATGATGAACCGGAATTATCGCGGGCCAAATCATCTGCAAGACACACTGGTGCGGCGAAGCTTCCCTTCTTTTCCGGAAATCCCGACGAATGGTCGATGTTTATTTCGACTTTCGAAGAAAGCACGCGTTTGTGTGGTTTTTCGGATGGGGAGAACATAATGCGGCTACAAAGAGCATTAAAGGGGAAGGCCTTGAAGACTGTACAGTTGAGACTTCGGAAAGCAGACAACCTGGCGGATGTGATGGAAGCGCTACGAAGCAGTTTCGGTCGACCGGAGATGATCATAAGCTCGCTTATGGATCAGATTCGAAAGGCACCGACGCCGAAGATGGAGAAACTGGACACGCTGGTGGATTACGCGATAATGGTGGAAGAGGTATGCGCCGCAGTAAAGACAAGTGGTCTCGAAAATCGGTACGACGGTCCTTTATTGGAGGAGCTAGTGCGACGACTGCCGTCTACCATGGCTTTTCTATGGGGAATGCAACGTGTGAGGAAGCCGCCAGCTAGCCTGACTGATTTTGGTACCTGGATCCGTGACGCTAAGGAAGCCGCACTGATAGCTTCTCCAACAGCAGCAGCAGCGGCAGCGAAACCAGAAGAGAAGCGAAGCGCCAAACATATCAACGTGCATACCACGTCTGAGCCACCCGCACATTCCGAAAAAATAGTGTGCGCCTGCAACAACAAGTGCAATCAGCTGGAGTATTGTGAGGTTTTCCTGCGTTTAACTCCGGGTGAGCGGTGGAAACGTGTGAAGAATGACCAGCTATGCAGCACATGTTTGCGTCGTCACCGCAACCCTTGCCGCGTGACACGGATTTGCGGCAAAAACGGCTGTTCCAGGAAGCATCATCCGTTGTTACACAACGAACCTACGGCGGAAAAACAAAGCAAGTATGAAGTTAATCTCTCGCATTCCACAGGAGTACATAGCAAAGGCGAGGTATTGTTGCGCTATGTCCCTGTGGCAGTACATGGACATGAACGGACGGTTCATACGGTGGCACTCCTCGACGAAGGTTCATCCGTGACGCTGATGGAGCATAGCTTGATGAAACAGCTGGGCTTAGAGGGAACAAAAAAACCTCTTTGTTTGAGCTGGACCGGGGGGCAACTACGAAACGAGGACGGTTCCGTCGAGATTCCGATCACCATCTCCGGGATTCGAAAAGGAGATCGAAAGTTCCTGATGCCTGCTGTTCGGACGGTTAAGTCACTAGGCTTACCAACGCAATCTGTCAACGTGAGTAATCTTACGTCGCGATATAACCATCTAAAAACTCTTCCGTTGCAGCCTTATGAAGCGGCTGTTCCTCAATTACTTATCGGAATCGATAACTATCGCCTAACCCGCCCACTTAAGACAGTAGAGGGACTAATAAATGAACCAACGGCTACGAAGACCCGCTTAGGATGGGTTGTATCAGGATGCTGTACCACCGAAATACAGAATCGAAACATGGCCGTAGCCACACATAGTGTAATCGTCTGCGACTGCGCAAATATAGATGCTAAAATCGACGCCGCTTTGAAACAAGGCTTTGCTTTGGAGGATGTACGATCCTCCAATATGAAAATCAGTATTTCTAAGCAAGATGATCAGGCCTTAGAGTTGCTCAACTCAAACACTAAGCTAGTGAACGGTCGGTACGAAACAGGTCTATTATGGCGCGGTAGCAATATAAAATTACCCAACAACAAATCCATGGCCTTGAGAAGGTTAGAATGCCTAGAACGCCGTATGACACGTGAATCACATCTTAGGCAAACTTTAAACGAAAAGATAGAGGACTACTTAAACAAAGGGTACGCACGAAAGTTATCACAAGAGGAGAAGGAAGTTACACACCCTAAAACCTGGTACCTTCCTATTTTCCCTGTGGTTAACCCGAACAAGCCGGGGAAAGTTCGGATTGTATGGGATGCCGCAGCTACCTTTCGCGGAGTATCCTTAAACTCAATGTTGCTAACCGGTCCGGATCTCCTGGCGCCTCTTACGTCGGTTCTATCGAGGTTTCGTGAATATCGAGTGGCAGTAGCAGCTGATATCCGCGAGATGTACCATCAAGTATGCGTGAAAAAGGATGATCAAGACAGCCAACGATTTCTTTGGCGCTGGAACGAGGGACAAACAGTACCAGATGAATACGTAATGCAACGAATGACTTTCGGAGCATCTTGCTCTCCTAGCTGTGCCCAGTTTGTAAAGAATATCAATGCCGATAGGTTTGCAGCCTCCTACCCACGAGCTGCTGAATGCATTAAGATGGAACACTACGTTGATGATATGCTCACTAGCACTGAGACGGTCAAGGGAGAAAAGGAGCTGGCTGAACATGTTACAATCATACATGCTGAAGGCGGATTTACACTGCATAATTGGCTATCAAACTCAGAAGACGTCGTAACAAGTGTAGGCGGAAACGTCTCAGGACAAAAGGACTTACATATCAGCAGCACAACGACTGTACAAAAGGTGCTCGGGATGTGGTGGGACACAGATAGCGACACCTTCCGCTATAAAATACCACCCTGTATTTTTGAGTTGCTACAGAAGAAGATCACCCCGACCAAACGATTGATGCTACAAGTGCTTATGAGGATATACGACCCTCTAGGATTAATAGCTGGTTTCTTACTGCATCTAAAGGTACTACTTCAAGACGTATGGCGGAGTGGGGTCAATTGGGATGATCCTATTTCTACAGATCTACAAGTGAGATGGGTCGAATGGATAACATGTCTACTAGACTTGGAGAAAATATCCATTCCAAGGTGCTACCGACGTTCGATACCGTTAGATGGAAGCCTTTTGCAGCTGCATGTTTTTGTTGACGCAGGAAAGGACGGGATAACTGCCGTCGCATATTTTCGATATCAACGAGATAATGAGGTAGAAATAGCACTGATAGGAAGCAAGACACGGGTAGCCCCTTTGAAGTACGTGTCAGTCCCACGACTTGAGCTCCAAGCTGCTGTATTAGGATCAAGATTGGCCAGCAGTATAGAAAAAGCTCATCGTGAAAGAATCGGCAAACGTTTTTTTTGGTCCGACTCTAAAGACGTGATTCTGTGGCTCAATTCGGATCATAGGCGTTACAGCACTTATGTGGCACATCGAACTGGCGAGATACTAGAAAATACAAAAGTTACTGAATGGCACTGGATTTCTACAAAGTTTAACGTTGCAGATGAAGGAACAAAATGGTCTAAGCTAAATCAACACCTGACGACTAGCCCGTGGTTTACCGGACCGCAGTTTCTTAGTTTACATGAACTCGAGTGGCCTAGGGAGGCTTTACGTAAACAGACAACCGAAGAGGAATTGCGGAAAAGCCTTTGTAGCCATATCATCATCGAACCACCGCTGAAACTGGACGCGTTTTCGCGATGGATACGTTTGCAACGTACAATTGCTTACGTTTGGAGGTTCATTCGCAATTCGAGACTTCGAAAACCGGAGAGAAGAAAACGGGAAATAGGTCCGCTGATTCCTGAAGAATTAGAAGCAGCAGAACGCAGCATCGTTCAACTAGTACAAAAACAAGCCTTTCCAGAAGACTACAACTTTCTGCAAAAGGCTCGTGATAAAGGAGAAAGTCCCCGTCTTAAACCATCAAGCAAGCTATATAAACGCAGCGCATATATGGATGAAACAGGAACACTTCGGGTAAAAGGAAGAATAGATGCCTGCGCGTTCGCGAAAGACGAGACCAAACGTCCAATTATACTTCCCAAGAAGGATTATGTAGCTGATCTCATCGTAGATTATTTTCATCGCAAATACGGACACCAAAACCATTTCACCGTGATAAACGAAGTTCGACAAAGATTCGATATTCCGGCGCTAAGAGCAGCTTGTCATAGAGTACGAAGCCGGTGTCTCATCTGTAAGATTAGGAGCGCAACACCACAACCGCCAATTATGGGAGATCTTCCGGAATGCCGATTATCACCGTATACACGTCCTTTCACATTCACTGGTATCGATTACTTCGGACCCTTCAACATCGTAAACGGTCGAAAATCCGAAAAAAGATGGGGTGTATTGTTTACCTGTCTCACGGTTCGAGCTATCCATATCGAGGTGGCGCATTCATTGTCAACTAGTTCCTGCATTTTGGCCATACGTAATTTTGTAGCCCGACGCGGAACGCCAAATGAAATCATTACTGATTGTGGAACAAATTTCGTCGGGGCAAGTCGAGAACTGCAGCGAATCCTAAAAGAAGTGAATGTGAATAAGATGATCGACGACTTAAACTTAACCAATACTAAGTGGACGTTTAATCCTCCGGCGGCTCCACACTTCGGTGGAGCATGGGAGCGGCTCGTCCGTTCGGTTAAATCTACGTTAAACGGCATGCAGTTCACCCGGAATCCGTCGGATGCAGTGTTCAATAATTGGTTGATAGAAGTCGAACACATAATTAACTCGCGACCGTTGACAGAAGTACCGGTTGATCGTGAGGAAGAAGCACCATTAACTCCCAATCACTTTCTCTTAGGATCCTCCTCCGGTGCTAAATATGTGGTCGAATTCGATGCATCATCAGAAGCTTTGAGAAACACCTGGAAAACGTCCCAGGTGTATGCGGATATCTTTTGGCGAAGATGGGTCAAGGCGTATCTGCCAACGCTTACCAAACGTTCGAAATGGTTTCAGCCCAGCAAAACGATTGAGATTGGGGACCTGGTATTCATCGTTGACGAAAACCTCCCGCGAGGATGCTGGCCAAAAGGAAGGGTCATACAAACCCGTACAGCGAAGGATGGCCAAGTGCGACGTGTGCACGTGCAAACTGCTTCCGGAAAAGTATTGGAGCGCCCGGCTATCAAAATAGCAGTGATCAACATATCGGACAAGTAGTGTTTACAAACGTGTTTACAAACACTGGGGGCAGTGTTGATACAAATCAACGGTCCGATTAAAAATAGGAAAGCTAGGAACCAGCGTCATAGATAAACGACATGTAGATGGCGTTGGCGTCGTCGCCCAGTACGAAGTGGAGTCGATCGGGCCTAAATGACGTTTCGATTAGGGGTCATTGGCTGGCCAGGACGAGAAAAAGGCATAAAGGGGACCGACGAAGGGAAAAAAGCGCTCATTTGTTAATTGCGAAACGATAGTGAATTTTTTAGCCCTCTCTTGAGGCAAATAAAGCTATTAAAAACTACACCGCGTTTTATGAGCCGTTCTATTACGATAACGTTCGTAACACACATGCTAAGTAGAATGATAAGCCATGAGCATAGTATGGCATAAAACTGAAATCAAACAACAGAATGCAACAAGCGCCGAAGTTAACTAAAGAACAAAGTGGACAAGAGAGCATTCCCATTGGTAAGTAGAGTAAATTGTGTCTCGCTATGTTTATTGCTCTCATGTAGATATCGAGGGTATATACCAAGGGCGTCATTAAAATGATACTGGACGACCTCTTCCGCAAAGTTCTTTTAAGTCGTCCACCAAATAAAGAAGGATTGATGGCGTTAAAGGATCCGCCAGAAAGGCCGAGTAATGGATTAGCAGACGACGGGCGCTTGACCGTGAGCGGTTTAAAGGACTTCTGCAGCAGACAAAGACTGCGAAGCGCCTGGTAAATAAGCAAGTAAAGTTAAAATTAAACTGATAGGTTTTATCAAGTGCAAACTGAGAGGCAAGCTGGGCAAGTAATCAGGACACGATCACGTTTATCACGTGTAGGAACTATTAGCAAGGTTACGATCGCACTGATAGATGTCAGCAGAGTTACGATCATACAGGCAACCATAACTAGGATGTCCTTAAGCCAGGTCTCACATCGTATGCGATACTGTTTATCGACTTATTTTTGGATAGAACATCAATCGGCAACAGAGTTGCAGCATGAACACGGGAAGTATAGGCTTATTGTTTGGCAAAGAAATGAAAATCTTATTCTAGCGATCGAAAATGATTATAACGTGGTGTTAGACTTGTCTTTTGTCGACCAATTTCGGTTTTGAGAAATCATCTTTAGAGGAGAACTTCCAAATCTCTGGAATTTTAATTAATTAAAACGTGAAATTATGTATTATTTTGTATTAATTTTGAATTAAGATCAAAAGGCTTTATACGAAAATGTAACGCCAACTGAAGTTTCACAGAACAATGAGACGAACCATAACCTAAGCTTGTAGAACAAGGGAAAATACATCGGGAAGCGAGACACGAACGCAACGATACTAAGGAGAGATGGTCGTGGATTAGACGAGGGATAGAAAAATTCGGAATAAGGAAGCCTTTTGATATGGAGGTGGAGAATTTAATGGGATAATAGCTGAGGAGCAAACGACTTAGCCTTTCCTGGCAATAAAGCTAGTGATGGACACGGATCTTGAGCGATGGAGATCATTACAACAAATTACCTTGCACGTGTGATCATATCAACATTCCTTAACACTCATCCGTTCGTCTGCATATCAACCGATTAGTGGAGCTAGACGACATTATCGCAGATTGTTGGAGCTTCTCTCCTACGGAAATGGGTGCATTCTATATCATTTCTCTCATCCGTTCGACAGAAGCCAGCCCCACACAACACGACATTAGTCATCGATCAACGCAGGTCCCCTATGGAAGAAGACGCATTCTCGCAGCTCGACTCTCCGAAAGCCAACATCCCTCCTCACTTTGAGTAGGGGTCAGAGGTAAAGGAATAAATAAACGAGATGACATAAGATATAACAGGACACAAGTTAAGAAGATTGCGATTACACTAAGAAAAGAACAGGTAAATGGATATTAACGATATCATACTAAGCTACAAGTTTTTGTTCATGTGTTTTACAAGAGCTCACTACGACGTCAAATTGATAATACAAATTTTCGCAACAGTCAACCACAGGCAATCCCTGAGACACGCGGTTCCTTATATACGTGGATTCGGAGATAGGCGGTTTTTGATAAATGGAAATTGGACAGCTGCGTTAGTTTATAGCACCAAATATAAGAAAAAGGCGAAAAATTGGTCGAAAATTCCTTATTTTTCCATACAAGAAGTATGTTTTTAATTTATTGTATGTTTTCAAAAAGTCGCCTGCTTTGAAGAATAAATTGGAAGTGCATAGAAGGAAGTCAACTATGCAACTGTTATACTCCTGGATTCAACGTACGCAGAATTTCGAGATACGTGCGCTAGAATAGCGTATCTCTTTGTCTAATAAGACCATACCTACGTGTCCCGCGTGTCAAATGTCAAAACTAAGTTTCTCATGTTGTATAACATAATGATACCATCTTTAAGTATGTTTTGTAATAATTGTTTTGTTTTTATTATCTGTTCCATTGTATCGCAATTGCAATCGCGCAACTAATAGCCCAAGAGCTCAACCAACTCGGCTAAATGGAATAGTATTCACATACATAAAAGTTGCGATTATCGCACGATTCATCGTTCCACCCTCCATCCTTGTGCATCGTCAGGCAGTTTTCCCCGCCGGCAGCCTTATTGTTTGGTTCTCCATCGGCGAAGTTAATATATCCGCTGCGATAGCCGACTGGTGTGTTCCTCGACATCCAAATCCATGATCCTTCCAAGCCCATGTCTGAGCCTGAGATCCACCAGGCGCCAGATGCACCAGACTTCTGGATTTGATCGGTCACGGCAAGATTCTGCACTGCCAACTCGATTGAGGCTAAGCTTCCTCCCTTCGCTAAGCACTGCTGCCAGGCTTCGAAAAAGGGTACTGCGGTGTTGTGGACGGTGTACCGAAGCGCATGTGTTGCGGGTAGACCCACGGCCACAAGGGCGACGACGATTGGAGCGATCAAATCTGTCTTCATCATGTGAAGCTACGATTAAACTCTATGCGTAAAGTACAATGCACCAAGAAGTCACCTCTCGTTTTTATAGCTTGAAAGCCCATTGTCCGGACAGCTGAGTAAACATTTGAAGTAGAGTATAAAAGTCTGCCTGTCGGTGTCGTTCTGTAGCAGATCGTTTTGCAAAGCACTACCTAAGCTAGAGAGACAACAATGGCGTTCAAGAGTTTGTGCTTACTACTGTGTTTGGCGTTGTTTGCGACGGAAGCGCATGGTTAGCGTAACGAAAGCGAAAGTGTGACGCTTTCCACACAATAACTAATACTGATTCACGTTTCCTGTGTACCTTACACGTTCTCCTCCACAGGATACAAGGACTATGTGGCATACAAACGCGCTGTTAACTTCTTCCAAGCTTGGCAGCAATGTCGTCTCTTCGGCGGACATTTGGCTTCCATCGAGTCTGCAGAAGAAAACACGCGGGCTGAAGCTGCCATTATGGCGGCAGGAGATTTTAGCAAATATTGGGCCATTGGAGGCACTGATCTTGGGTCCGAAGGTAATTTCGTATGGATCGGGCTCAACAAAAAAACAACGTACACTAACTTTTACAAAGGCGAGCCCAACAATAACAATGGTGTGGAAAATTGTCTTGTGATGGGAGTCGCATCTTCGAGACAGTGGAATGATGTTGCTTGTGATTCTGTAGCTGGTGGGTTCGTATGTGCTTTCGTGCGTCAATAATAAGCATGTAGTTTGATTGCATGTTGCAACCTATAACAGTTGTAAAATATGTTTCTCTATGCCAAAAACAAATGCTCTGCTAACAGATCCGAAACCTTCCCGAAGTTAATCCGTGCAGTCTGAACCGATTTTGTTTCGTTGGTCTTAAGGACTACGATTTTGGGGGCTCATGAAACGTACAGAAGAGGCTGAGTCTTAATGCGATCTCATCAACTTACCCTCTCTTAGCAAATATAGCATATGCCTACATATGTGCGCCTACGTCGCCCCAGCATTGTAGAAGTCAGTATACCATAGAACCTATTGATGTTCATCAACGGACGCTTTGAGTTAATTGTCGGCTTAGCAGTGTTGGTAGTAGAGGGAGCTAAATCATGCTGCGGAATCGATTTCGTACCAAAAAATAATCATTTTAATTACAAAAATCGATAATACGACAAAGAGCCGTCATAATTTTGATAATAATTCAATGGTATTAAAATAAAATGAAGCATTTTTAAAATAAAACGAAGCATTTTTATTTGTAGTGGAAAGTCCTTCGATGATAGAAATGATGGGTGATATATGGATGGTCACTGTCTGGGTTGGCACAGTAACTATAATGTCAGTGGAATGGAACAGATCATGGTAGTGAAATAATAATAACATCTATCATTCCAGGAGACAATCGAATTCGAGGTTTGAAGTTGAAGTAAAATGCAGTGATAAATATACAAATGAATTTAAAATTTGATTTCAAATGGAAGTTCTGTTATGCTATCCTTGTATTTCGGTATATCTATTAGAAAATATATGTTATCAAATGCGTTTCTACTCGCGAGTTTTTTTTCTGGAGTACGATTTCCAAAATCTATTAAAACAAAATCCAGCTCTTCAAAATTGTTTATGAAGTAACCGATAATAAAAAAGCTTTAAGCGCTTTGTTGTGAACAAAGTTTGCGGAGAAAAGGATCCTCCTACGTAAGTTGGGATAGGAGAAGTAGAGCGTACGATAAACACGGAGTACGTTGGAGTCTGTGGCAAGGGCCAAAGGACTGGCACGATACAAAGAATATTTCCGATTCGCCTAACAGCGGTAGTAGCCACATGCTAAGTAGAATGATAAGCCATGAGCATAGTATGGCATAAAACTGAAATCGAACAACAGAATGCAACAAGTGCCGAAGTTAACTAAAGAACAAAGAGTGGACAAGAGAGTATTCCCTTTGGTAAGTAGAGTAAATTGTGTCTCGCTATGTTTATTGCTCTCATGTAGATATCGAGGGTATATAACTAGGGCGTCTTTAAAATGATACTGGACGACCCCTTCCGCAAAGTTCTTTTAAGTCGTCCACCAAATAAAGAAGGATTGATGGCGTTAAAGGATCCGCCAGAAAGGCCGAGTAATGGATTGGCAGACGACGGGCGCTCGACCGTGGGCGGTTTAAAGGACTCTTGCAGCAGACAAAGACTGCGAAGCGCCTGGTAAGTATGCAAGTAAAGTTAAAATTAAACTGATAGGTTTTATCAAGTGCGAACTGAGAGGCAAGCTGGGCAAGTAATCAGGACACGATCACGTTTATCACGTGTAGGAACTATTAGCAAGGTTACGATCGCACTGATAGATGTCAGCAGAGTTACGATCATACAGGCAACCATAACTAGGATGTCCTTAAGCCAGGTCTCACATCGTATGCGATACTGTTTATCGACTTATTTTTGGATAGAACATCAATCGGCAACAGAGTTGCAGCATGAACACGGGAAGTATAGGCTTATTGTTTGGCAAAGAAATGAAAATCTTATTCTAGCGATCGAAAATGATTATAACGTGGTGTTAGACTTGTCTTTTGTCGACCAATTTCGGTTTTGAGAAATCATCTTTAGAGGAGAACTCCCAAATCTCTGACAAAGACGAACAAAGATGCAATTGGAAGCGGTCCATCTGTTTAAATGGCACAACGGGCTGTATGCACCTAGGTAAATGACAACGGTGTACATTGAAACAGGTCAACCTCCTCCGGTCGTTTCGTGTAAGCGATTCTACTACAGTTTCTGCCCTATATTGATTATTTAATCATCTGCACGAGTCGTTTTATGCATTGCAATTCTAGGAAAAGAAGAACGTACTGCTGCTAAGTAATCAAATGCATTTTTCTGCACAAATCGACATCTGCTTTGGTTGGGAAGAGACTATTCTTGATCTGGGACTTTTCCATGATTTAGTAGATCTCTTCTCTGGGACCAGATCTGGGACTTTTGGGGCAAACATTTCCACAAAACACCAAACTGTAGGAGTTTATTGGAAGAATGGGGAGAATATTTTGAGATACTTTTGCGTTGTAATTTGAAATTATACACTAGACTGAGCACATTCGCAGAATGCTTAAGAAACCCTTTAAAACAATAAGCATTGGGATTGGTGGTGTGGAATGGCGCAGTATTGTTATAGCTTTAGCACGTATTAATTTTGAATTAAGATCAAAAGGCTTTATACGAAAATGTAACGCCAACTGAAGTTTCACAGAACAATGAGACGAACCATAACCTAAGCTTGTAGAACAAGGGAAAATACATCGGGAAGCGAGACACGAACGCAACGATACTAAGGAGAGATGGTCGTGGATTAGACGAGGGATAGAAAAATTCGGAATAAGGAAGCCTTTTGATATGGAGGTGGAGAATTTAATGGGATAATAGCTGAGGAGCAAACGACTTAGCCTTTCCTGGCAATAAAGCTAGTGATGGACACGGATCTTGAGCGATGGAGATCATTACAACAAATTACCTTGCACGTGTGATCATATCAACATTCCTTAACACTCATCCGTTCGTCTGCATATCAACCGATCAGTGGAGCTAGACGACATTATCGCAGATTGTTGGAGCTTCTCTCCTACGGAAATGGGTGCATTCTATATCATTTCTCTCATCCGTTCGACAGAAGCCAGCCCCACACAACACGACATTAGTCGTCGATCAACGCAGGTCCCCTATGGAAGAAGACGCATTCTCGCAGCTCGACTCTCCGAAAGCCAACATCCTTCCTCACTTTGAGTAGGGGTCAGAGGTAAAGGAATAAATAAACGAGATGACATAAGATATAACAGGACACAAGTTAAGAAGATTGCGATTACACTAAGAAAAGAACAGGTAAATGGATATTAACGATATCATACTAAGCTACAAGTTTTTGTTCATGTGTTTTACAAGAGCTCACTACGACGTCAAATTGATAATAGAAATTTTCGCAACAGTCAACCACAGGCAATCCCCGAGACACGCGGTTCCTCATATACGTGGATACGGAGATAGGCGGTTTTTGATAGATGGAAATGCTCTGCTAACAGATCCGAAACCTTCCCGAAGTTAATCCGTGCAGTCTGAACCGATTTTGTTTCGTTGGTCTTAAGGACTACGATTTTGGGGGCTCATGAAACGTACAGAAGAGGCTGAGTCTTAATGCGATCTCATCAACTTACCCTCTCTTAGCAAATATAGCATATGCCTACATATGTGCGCCTACGTCGCCCCAGCATTGTAGAAGTCAGTATACCATAGAACCTATTGATGTTCATCAACGGACGCTTTGAGTTAATTGTCGGCTTAGCAGTGTTGGTAGTAGAGGGAGCTAAATCATGCTGCGGAATCGATTTCGTACCAAAAAATAATCATTTTAATTACAAAAATCGATAATACGACAAAGAGCCGTCATAATTTTGATAATAATTCAATGGTATTAAAATAAAATGAAGCATTTTTGAAATAAAACGAAGCATTTTTATTTGTAGTGGAAAGTCCTTCGATGATAGAAATGATGGGTGATATATGGATGGTCACTGTCTGGGTTGGCACAGTAACTATAATGTCAGTGGAATGGAACAGATCATGGTAGTGAAATAATAATAACATCTATCATTCCAGGAGACAATCGAATTCGAGGTTTGAAGTTGAAGTAAAATGCAGTGATAAATATACAAATGAATTTAAAATTTGATTTCAAATGGAAGTTCTGTTATGCTATCCTTGTATTTCGGTATATCTATTAGAAAATATATGTTATCAAATGCGTTTCTACTCGCGAGTTTTTTTTCTGGAGTACGATTTCCAAAATCTATTAAAACAAAATCCAGCTCTTCAAAATTGTTTATGAAGTAACCGATAATAAAAAAGCTTTAAGCGCTTTGTTGTGAACAAAGTTTGCGGAGAAAAGGATCCTCCTACGTAAGTTGGGATAGGAGAAGTAGAGCGTACGATAAACACGGAGTACGTTGGAGTCTGTGGCAAGGGCCAAAGGACTGGCACGATACAAAGAATATTTCCGATTCGCCTAACAGCGGTAGTAGCCACATGCTAAGTAGAATGATAAGCCATGAGCATAGTATGGCATAAAACTGAAATCGAACAACAGAATGCAACAAGTGCCGAAGTTAACTAAAGAACAAAGAGTGGACAAGAGAGTATTCCCTTTGGTAAGTAGAGTAAATTGTGTCTCGCTATGTTTATTGCTCTCATGTAGATATCGAGGGTATATAACTAGGGCGTCTTTAAAATGATACTGGACGACCCCTTCCGCAAAGTTCTTTTAAGTCGTCCACCAAATAAAGAAGGATTGATGGCGTTAAAGGATCCGCCAGAAAGGCCGAGTAATGGATTGGCAGACGACGGGCGCTCGACCGTGGGCGGTTTAAAGGACTCTTGCAGCAGACAAAGACTGCGAAGCGCCTGGTAAGTATGCAAGTAAAGTTAAAATTAAACTGATAGGTTTTATCAAGTGCGAACTGAGAGGCAAGCTGGGCAAGTAATCAGGACACGATCACGTTTATCACGTGTAGGAACTATTAGCAAGGTTACGATCGCACTGATAGATGTCAGCAGAGTTACGATCATACAGGCAACCATAACTAGGATGTCCTTAAGCCAGGTCTCACATCGTATGCGATACTGTTTATCGACTTATTTTTGGATAGAACATCAATCGGCAACAGAGTTGCAGCATGAACACGGGAAGTATAGGCTTATTGTTTGGCAAAGAAATGAAAATCTTATTCTAGCGATCGAAAATGATTATAACGTGGTGTTAGACTTGTCTTTTGTCGACCAATTTCGGTTTTGAGAAATCATCTTTAGAGGAGAACTTCCAAATCTCTGACAAAGACGAACAAAGATGCAATTGGAAGCGGTCCATCTGTTTAAATGGCACAACGGGCTGTATGCACCTAGGTAAATGACAACGGTGTACATTGAAACAGGTCAACCTCCTCCGGTCGTTTCGTGTAAGCGATTCTACTACAGTTTCTGCCCTATATTGATTATTTAATCATCTGCACGAGTCGTTTTATGCATTGCAATTCTAGGAAAAGAAGAACGTACTGCTGCTAAGTAATCAAATGCATTTTTCTGCACAAATCGACAGCTGCTTTGGTTGGGAAGAGACTATTCTTGATCTGGGACTTTTCCATGATTTAGTAGATCTCTTCTCTGGGACCAGATCTGGGACTTTTGGGGCAAACTTTTCCACAGAACACCAAACTGTAGGAGTTTATTGGAAGAATGGGGAGAATATTTTGAGATACTTTTGCGTTGTAATTTGAAATTATACACTAGACTGAGCACATTCGCAGAATGCTTAAGAAACCCTTTAAAACAATAAGCATTGGGATTGGTGGTGTGGAATGGCGCAGTATTGTTATAGCTTTAGCACGTATTAATTTTGAATTAAGATCAAAAGGCTTTATACGAAAATGTAACGCCAACTGAAGTTTCACAGAACAATGAGACGAACCATAACCTAAGCTTGTAGAACAAGGGAAAATACATCGGGAAGCGAGACACGAACGCAACGATACTAAGGAGAGATGGTCGTGGATTAGACGAGGGATAGAAAAATTCGGAATAAGGAAGCCTTTTGATATGGAGGTGGAGAATTTAATAGGATAATAGCTTAGGAGCAAACGACTTAGCCTTTCCTGGCAATAAAGCTAGTGATGGACACGGATCTTGAGCCATGAAGATCATTACAACAAATTACGTTGCACGTGTGATCATATCAACATTCCTTAACACTCATCCGTTCGTCTGCATATCAACCGATCAGTGGAGCTAGACGACATTATCGCAGATTGTTGGAGCTTCTCTCCTACGGAAATGGGTGCATTCTATATCATTTCTCTCATCCGTTCGACAGAAGCCAGCCCCACACAACACGACATTAGTCATCGATCAACGCAGGTCCCCTATGGAAGAAGACGCATTCTCGCAGCTCGACTCTCCGAAAGCCAACATCCCTCCTCACTTTGAGTAGGGGTCAGAGGTAAAGGAATAAATAAACGAGATGACATAAGATATAACAGGACACATGTTAAGAAGATTGCGATTACACTAAGAAAAGAACAGGTAAATGGATATTAACGATATCATACTAAGCTACAAGTTTTTGTTCATGTGTTTTACAAGAGCTCACTACGACGTCAAATTGATAATACAAATTTTCGCAACAGTCAACCACAGGCAATCCCTGAGACACGCGGTTCCTTATATACGTGGATTCGGAGATAGGCGGTTTTTGATAAATGGAAATTGGACAGCTGCGTTAGTTTATAGCACCAAATATAAGAAAAAGGCGAAAAATTGGTCGAAAATTCCTTATTTTTCCATACAAGAAGTATGTTTTTAATTTATTGTATGTTTTCAAAAAGTCGCCTGCTTTGAAGAATAAATTGGAAGTGCATAGAAGGAAGTCAACTATGCAACTGTTATACTCCTGGATTCAACGTACGCAGAATTTCGAGATACGTTCGCTAGAATATCGTATCTCTTTGTCAAATAAGACCATACCTACGTGTCCCGCGTGTCAAATGTCAAAACTAAGTTTCTCATGTTGTATAACATAATGATACCATCTTTAAGTATGATTTGTAATAATTGTTTTGTTTTTATTATCTGTTCCATTGTATCGCAATTGCAATCGCGCAACTATTAGCCCAAGAGCTCAACCAACTCGGCTAAATGGAATAGTATTCACATACATAAAAGTTGCGATTATCGCACGATTCATCGTTCCACCCTCCATCCTTGTGCATCGTCAGGCAGTTTTCCCCGCCGGCAGCCTTATTGTTTGGTTCTCCATCGGCGAAGTTAATATATCCGCTGCGATAGCCGACTGGTGTGTTCCTCGACATCCAAATCCATGATCCTTCCAAGCCCATGTCTGAGCCTGAGATCCACCAGGCGCCAGATGCACCAGACTTCTGGATTTGATCGGTCACGGCAAGATTCTGCACTGCCAACTCGATTGAGGCTAAGCTTCCTCCCTTCGCTAAGCACTGCTGCCAGGCTTCGAAAAAGGGTACTGCGGTGTTGTGGACGGTGTACCGAAGCGCATGTGTTGCGGGTAGACCCACGGCCACAAGGGCGACGACGATTGGAGCGATCAAATCTGTCTTCATCATGTGAAGCTACGATTAAACTCTATGCGTAAAGTACAATGCACCAAGAAGTCACCTCTCGTTTTTATAGCTTGAAAGCCCATTGCCCGGACAGCTGAGTAAACATTTGAAGTAGAGTATAAAAGTCTGCCTGTCGGTGTCGTTCTGTAGCAAATCGTTTTGCAAAGCACTACCTAAGCTAGAGAGACAACAATGGCGTTCAAGAGTTTGTGCTTACTACTGTGTTTGGCGTTGTTTGCGACGGAAGCGCATGGTTAGCGTAACGAAAGTATGACGCTTTCCACACAATAACTAATACTGATTCACGTTTCCTGTGTACCTTACACGTTCTCCTCCACAGGATACAAGGACTATGTGGCATACAAACGCGCTGTTAACTTCTTCCAAGCTTGGCAGCAATGTCGTCTCTTCGGCGGACATTTGGCTTCCATCGAGTCTGCAGAAGAAAACACGCGGGCTGAAGCTGCCATTATGGCGGCAGGAGATTTTAGCAAATATTGGGCCATTGGAGGCACTGATCTTGGGTCCGAAGGTAATTTCGTATGGATCGGGCTCAACAAAAAAACAACGTACACTAACTTTTACAAAGGCGAGCCCAACAATAACAATGGTGTGGAAAATTGTCTTGTGATGGGAGTCGCATCTTCGAGACAGTGGAATGATGTTGCTTGTGATTCTGTAGCTGGTGGGTTCGTGTGTGCTTTCGTGCGTCAATAATAAGCATGTAGTTTGATTGCATGTTGCAACCTATAACAGTTGTAAAATATGTTTCTCTATGCCAAAAACAAATGCTCTGCTAACAGATCCGAAACCTTCCCGAAGTTAATCCGTGCAGTCTGAACCGATTTTGTTTCGTTGGTCTTAAGGACTACGATTTTGGGGGCTCATGAAACGTACAGAAGAGGCTGAGTCTTAATGCGATCTCATCAACTTACCCTCTCTTAGCAAATATAGCATATGCCTACATATGTGCGCCTACGTCGCCCCAGCATTGTAGAAGTCAGTATACCATAGAACCTATTGATGTTCATCAACGGACGCTTTGAGTTAATTGTCGGCTTAGCAGTGTTGGTAGTAGAGGGAGCTAAATCATGCTGCGGAATCGATTTCGTACCAAAAAATAATCATTTTAATTAGAAAAATCGATAATACGACAAAGAGCCGTCATAATTTTGATAATAATTCAATGGTATTAAAATAAAATGAAGCATTTTTAAAATAAAACGAAGCATTTTTATTTGTAGTGGAAAGTCCTTCGATGTTAGAAATGATGGGTGATATATGGATGGTCACTGTCTGGGTTGGCACAGTAACTATAATGTCAGTGGAATGGAACAGATCATGGTAGTGAAATAATAATAACATCTATCATTCCAGGAGACAATCGAATTCGAGGTTTGAAGTTGAAGTAAATTGCAGTGATAAATATACAAATGAATTTAAAATTTGATTTCAAATGGAAGTTCTGTTATGCTATCCTTGTATTTCGGTATATCTATTAGAAAATATATGTTATCAAATGCGTTTGTACTCGCGAGTTTTTTTCTGGAGTACGATTTCCAAAATCTATTAAAACAAAATCCAGCTCTTCAAAATTGTTTATGAAGTAACCGATAATAAAAAAGCTTTAAGCGCTTTGTTGTGAACAAAGTTTGCGGAGAAAAGGATCCTCCTACGTAAGTTAGGATAGGAGAAGTAGAGCGTACGATAAACACGGAGTACGTTGGACTATGTGGCAAGGGCCAAAGGACTGGCACGATACGAAGAATATTTTCGATTCGCCTAATAGTGGTAGTAGCCACATGCTAAGTAGAATGATAAGCCATGAGCATAGTATGGCATAAAACTGAAATCAAACAACAGAATGCAACAAGCGCCGAAGTTAACTAAAGAACAAAGTGGACAAGAGCGCATTCCCATTGGTAAGTAGAGTAAATTGTGTCTCGCTATGTTTATTGCTCTCATGTAGATATCGAGGGTATATACCAAGGGCGTCATTAAAATGATACTGGACGACCTCTTCCGCAAAGTTCTTTTAAGTCGTCCACCAAATAAAGAAGGATTGATGGCGTTAAAGGATCCGCCAGAAAGGCCGAGTAATGGATTAGCAGACGACGGGCGCTTGACCGTGAGCGGTTTAAAGGACTTCTGCAGCAGACAAAGACTGCGAAGCGCCTGGTAAATAAGCAAGTAAAGTTAAAATTAAACTGATAGGTTTTATCAAGTGCAAACTGAGAGGCAAGCTGGGCAAGTAATCAGGACACGATCACGTTTATCACGTGTAGGAACTATTAGCAAGGTTACGATCGCACTGATAGATGTCAGCAGAGTTACGATCATACAGGCAACCATAACTAGGATGTCCTTAAGCCAGGTCTCACATCGTATGCGATACTGTTTATCGACTTATTTTTGGATAGAACATCAATCGGCAACAGAGTTGCAGCATGAACACGGGAAGTATAGGCTTATTGTTTGGCAAAGAAATGAAAATCTTATTCTAGCGATCGAAAATGATTATAACGTGGTGTTAGACTTGTCTTTTGTCGACCAATTTCGGTTTTGAGAAATCATCTTTAGAGGAGAACTCCCAAATCTCTGACAAAGACGAACAAAGATGCAATTGGAAGCGGTCCATCTGTTTAAATGGCACAACGGGCTGTATGCACCTAGGTAAATGACAACGGTGTACATTGAAACAGGTCAACCTCCTCCGGTCGTTTCGTGTAAGCGATTCTACTACAGTTTCTGCCCTATATTGATTATTTAATCATCTGCACGAATCGTTTTATGCATTGCAATTCTAGGAAAAGAAGAACGTACTGCTGCTAAGTAATCAAATGCATTTTTCTGCACAAATCGACATCTGCTTTGGTTGGGAAGAGACTATTCTTGATCTGGGACTTTTCCATGATTTAGTAGATCTCTTCTCTGGGACCAGATCTGGGACTTTTGGGGCAAACTTTCCACAAAACACCAAACTGTAGGAGTTTATTGGAAGAATGGGGAGAATATTTTGAGATACTTTTGCGTTGTAATTTGAAATTATACACTAGACTGAGCACATTCGCAGAATGCTTAAGAAACCCTTTAAAACAATAAGCATTGGGATTGGTGGTGTGGAATGGCGCAGTATTGTTATAGCTTTAGCACGTATTAATTTTGAATTAAGATCAAAAGGCTTTATACGAAAATGTAACGCCAACTGAAGTTTCACAGAACAATGAGACGAACCATAACCTAAGCTTGTAGAACAAGGGAAAATACATCGGGAAGCGAGACACGAACGCAACGATACTAAGGAGAGATGGTCGTGGATTAGACGAGGGATAGAAAAATTCGGAATAAGGAAGCCTTTTGATATGGAGGTGGAGAATTTAATAGGATAATAGCTGAGGAGCAAACGACTTAGCCTTTCCTGGCAATAAAGCTAGTGATGGACACGGATCTTGAGCGATGGAGATCATTACAACAAATTACGTTGCACGTGTGATCATATCAACATTCCTTAACACTCATCCATTCGTCTGCATATCAACCGATCAGTGGAGCTAGACGACATTATCGCAGATTGTTTAAGCTTCTCTCCTACGGAAATGGGTGCATTCTATATCATTTCTCTCATCCGTTCGTCAGAAGCCAGACCCACACAACACGACATTAGTCATCGATCAACACACAAGTTAAGAAGATTGCGATTACACTAAGAAAAGAATAGGTAAATGGATATTAACGATATCATACTAAGCTAGAAGTTTTTGTTCATGTGTTTTACAAGAGCTCACTACGACGTCAAATTGATAATACAAATTTTCGCAACAGTCAACCACAGGCAATCCCCGAGACACGCGGTTCCTCATATACGTGGATACGGAGATAGGCGGTTTTTGATAGATGGAAATTGGACAGCTGCGTTAGTTTATAGCACCAAATATAAGAAAAAGGCGAAAAATTGGTCGAAAATTCCTTATTTTTCCATACAAGAAGTATGTTTTTAATTTATTGTATGTTTTCAAAAAGTCGCCTGCTTTGAAGAATAAATTGGAAGTGCATAGAAGGAAGTCAACTATGCAACTGTTATACTCCTGGATTCAACGTACGCAGAATTTCGAGATACGTGCGCTAGAATAGCGTATCTCTTTGTCAAATAAGACCATACCTACGTGTCCCGCGTGTCAAATGTCAAAACTAAGTTTCTCGTGTTGTATAACATAATGATACCATCTTTAAGTATGATTTGTAATAATTGTTTTGTTTTTATTATCTGTTCCATTGTATCGCAATTGCAATCGCGCAACTATTAGCCCAAGAGCTCAACCAACTCGGCTAAATGGAATAGTATTCACATACATAAAAGTTGCGATTATCGCACGATTCATCGTTCCACCCTCCATCCTTGTGCATCGTCAGGCAGTTTTCCCCGCCGGCAGCCTTATTGTTTGGTTCTCCATCGGCGAAGTTAATATATCCGCTGCGATAGCCGACTGGTGTGTTCCTCGACATCCAAATCCATGATCCTTCCAAGCCCATGTCTGAGCCTGAGATCCACCAGGCGCCAGATGCACCAGACTTCTGGATTTGATCGGTCACGGCAAGATTCTGCACTGCCAACTCGATTGAGGCTAAGCTTCCTCCCTTCGCTAAGCACTGCTGCCAGGCTTCGAAAAAGGGTACTGCGGTGTTGTGGACGGTGTACCGAAGCGCATGTGTTGCGGGTAGACCCACGGCCACAAGGGCGACGACGATTGGAGCGATCAAACCTGTCTTCATCATGTGAAGCTACGATTAAACTCTACGTTTTAGGTTTTATCGGTTTTATCAAGGTTTTTTATAGGTTTTATAGGTTCCTTTGGCCCTTGCCACAGACTCCAACGTACTCCGTATTTATCGTACGCTCTACTTCTCCTTTCCTAACTTACGTAGGAGGATCCTTTTCTCCGCAAACTTTGTTCACAACAAAGCGCTTTAAGTTTTTTTATTATTGGTTACTTCATAAACAATTTTGAAGAGCTGGATTTTGTTTTAATAAATTTTGGAAATCGTACTCCAGAAAAAAAACTCGCGAGTAGAAACGCATTTGATAACATATATTTTCTAATAGATATACCGAAATACAAGGATAGCATAACAGAACTTCCATTTGAAATCAAATTTTAAATTCATTTGTATATTTATCACTGCTATTTTACTTCAACTTCAAACCTCGAATTCGATTGTCTCCTGGAATGATAGATGTTATTATTATTTCGCTACCATGATCTGTTCCATTCCACTGACATTATAGTTACTGTGCCAACCCAGACAGTGACCATCCATATATCACCCATCATTTCTAACATCGAAGGACTTTCCACTACAAATAAAAATGCTTCGTTTTATTTTAAAAATGCTTCATTTTATTTTAATACCATTGAATTATTATCAAAATTATGACGGCTCTTTGTCGTATTATCGATTTTTGTAATTAAAATGATTATTTTTTGGTACGAAATCGATTCCGCAGCATGATTTAGCTCCCTCTACTACCAACACTGCTAAGCCGACAATTAACTCAAAGCGTCCGTTGATGAACATCAATAGGTTCTATGGTATACTGACTTCTACAATGCTGGGGCGACGTAGGCGCACATATGTAGGCATATGCTATATTTGCTAAGAGAGGGTAAGTTGATGAGATCGCATTAAGACTCAGCCTCTTCTGTACGTTTCATGAGCCCCCAAAATCGTAGTCCTTAAGACCAACGAAACAAAATCGGTTCAGACTGCACGGATTAACTTCGGGAAGGTTTCGGATCTGTTAGCAGAGCATTTGTTTTTGGCATAGAGAAACATATTTTACAACTGTTATAGGTTGCAACATGCAATCAAACTACATGCTTATTATTGACGCACGAAAGCACATACGAACCCACCAGCTACAGAATCACAAGCAACATCATTCCACTGTCTCGAAGATGCGACTCCCATCACAAGACAATTTTCCACACCATTGTTATTGTTGGGCTCGCCTTTGTAAAAGTTAGTGTACGTTGTTTTTTTGTTGAGCCCGATCCATACGAAATTACCTTCGGACCCAAGATCAGTGCCTCCAATGGCCCAATATTTGCTAAAATCTCCTGCCGCCATAATGGCAGCTTCAGCCCGCGTGTTTTCTTCTGCAGACTCGATGGAAGCCAAATGTCCGCCGAAGAGACGACATTGCTGCCAAGCTTGGAAGAAGTTAACAGCGCGTTTGTATGCCACATAGTCCTTGTATCCTGTGGAGGAGAACGTGTAAGGTACACAGGAAACGTGAATCAGTATTAGTTATTGTGTGGAAAGCGTCACACTTTCGCTTTCGTTACGCTAACCATGCGCTTCCGTCGCAAACAATGCCAAACACAGTAGTAAGCACAAACTCTTGAACGCCATTGTTGTCTCTCTAGCTTAGGTAGTGCTTTGCAAAACGATCTGCTACAGAACGACACCGACAGGCAGACTTTTATACTCTACTTCAAATGTTTACTCAGCTGTCCGGGCAATGGGCTTTCAAGCTATAAAAACGAGAGGTGACTTCTTGGTGCATTGTACTTTACGCATAGAGTTTAATCGTAGCTTCACATGATGAAGACAGATTTGATCGCTCCAATCGTCGTCGCCCTTGTGGCCGTGGGTCTACCCGCAACACATGCGCTTCGGTACACCGTCCACAACACCGCAGTACCCTTTTTCGAAGCCTGGCAGCAGTGCTTAGCGAAGGGAGGAAGCTTAGCCTCAATCGAGTTGGCAGTGCAGAATCTTGCCGTGACCGATCAAATCCAGAAGTCTGGTGCATCTGGCGCCTGGTGGATCTCAGGCTCAGACATGGGCTTGGAAGGATCATGGATTTGGATGTCGAGGAACACACCAGTCGGCTATCGCAGCGGATATATTAACTTCGCCGATGGAGAACCAAACAATAAGGCTGCCGGCGGGGAAAACTGCCTGACGATGCACAAGGATGGAGGGTGGAACGATGAATCGTGCGATAATCGCAACTTTTATGTATGTGAATACTATTCCATTTAGCCGAGTTGGTTGAGCTCTTGGGCTATTAGTTGCGCGATTGCAATTGCGATACAATGGAACAGATAATAAAAACAAAACAATTATTACAAATCATACTTAAAGATGGTATCATTATGTTATACAACATGAGAAACTTAGTTTTGACATTTGACACGCGGGACACGTAGGTATGGTCTTATTTGACAAAGAGATACGCTATTCTAGCGCACGTATCTCGAAATTCTGCGTACGTTGAATCCAGGAGTATAACAGTTGCATAGTTGACTTCCTTCTATGCACTTCCAATTTATTCTTCAAAGCAGGCGACTTTTTGAAAACATACAATAAATTAAAAACATACTTCTTGTATGGAAAAATAAGGAATTTTCGACCAATTTTTCGCCTTTTTCTTATATTTGGTACTATAAACTAACGCAGCTGTCCAATTTCCATTTATCAAAAACCGCCTATCTCCGAATCCACGTATATAAGGAACCGCGTGTCTCAGGGATTGCCTGTGGTTGACTGTTGCGAAAATTTGTATTATCAATTTGACGTCGTAGTGAGCTCTTGTAAAACACATGAACAAAAACTTGTAGCTTATGATATCGTTAATATCCATTTACCTGTTCTTTTCTTAGTGTAATCGCAATCTTCTTAACATGTGTCCTGTTATATCTTATGTCATCTCGTTTATTTATTCCTTTACCTCTGACCCCTACTCAAAGTGAGGAGGGATGTTGGCTTTCGGAGAGTCGAGCTGCGAGAATGCGTCTTCTTCCATAGGGGACCTGCGTTGATCGATGACTAATGTCGTGTTGTGTGGGGCTGGCTTCTGTCGAACGGATGAGAGAAATGATATAGAATGCACCCATTTCCGTAGGAGAGAAGCTCCAACAATCTGCGATAATGTCGTCTAGCTCCACTGATCGGTTGATATGCAGACGAACGGATGAGTGTTAAGGAATGTTGATATGATCACACGTGCAAGGTAATTTGTTGTAATGATCTCCATCGCTCAAGATCCGTGTCCATCACTAGCTTTATTGCCAGGAAAGGCTAAGTCGTTTGCTCCTAAGCTATTATCCTATTAAATTCTCCACCTCCATATCAAAAGGCTTCCTTATTCCGAATTTTTCTATCCCTCGTCTAATCCACGACCATCTCTCCTTAGTATCGTTGCGTTCGTGTCTCGCTTCCCGATGTATTTTCCCTTGTTCTACAAGCTTAGGTTATGGTTCGTCTCATTGTTCTGTGAAACTTCAGTTGGCGTTACATTTTCGTATAAAGCCTTTTGATCTTAATTCAAAATTAATACGTGCTAAAGCTATAACATTGCTGCGCCATTCCACACCACCAATCCCAATGCTTATTGTTTTAAAGGGTTTCTTAAGCATTCTGCGAATGTGCTCAGTCTAGTGTATAATTTCAAATTACAACGCAAAAGTATCTCAAAATATTCTCCCCATGCTTACAATAAACTCCCACAGTTTGGTGTTCTGTGGAAAAGTTTGCCCCAAAAGTCCCAGATCTGGTCCCAGAGAAGAGATTTACTAAATCATGGAAAAGTCCCAGATCAAGAATAGTCTCTTCCCAACCAAAGCAGATGTCGATTTGTGCAGAAAAATGCATTTGATTACTTAGCAGCAGTACGTTCTTCTTTTCCTAGAATTACAATGCATAAAACGATTCGTGCAGATGATTAAATAATCAATTTATAGGTTTTATCAAGTGCGAACTGAGAGGCAAGCTGGGCAAGTAATCAGGACACGATCACGTTTATCACGTGTAGGAACTATTAGCAAGGTTACGATCGCACTGATAGATGTCAGCAGAGTTACGATCATACAGGCAACCATAACTAGGATGTCCTTAAGCCAGGTCTCACATCGTATGCGATACTGTTTATCGACTTATTTTTGGATAGAACATCAATCGGCAACAGAGTTGCAGCATGAACACGGGAAGTATAGGCTTATTGTTTGGCAAAGAAATGAAAATCTTATTCTAGCGATCGAAAATGATTATAACGTGGTGTTAGACTTGTCTTTTGTCGACCAATTTCGGTTTTGAGAAATCATCTTTAGAGGAGAACTCCCAAATCTCTGACAAAGACGAACAAAGATGCAATTGGAAGCGGTCCATCTGTTTAAATGGCACAACGGGCTGTATGCACCTAGGTAAATGACAACGGTGTACATTGAAACAGGTCAACCTCCCCCGGTCGTTTCGTGTAAGCGATTCTACTACAGTTTCTGCCCTATATTGATTATTTAATCATCTGCACGAATCGTTTTATGCATTGCAATTCAAGGAAAAGAAGAACGTACTGCTGCTAAGTAATCAAATGCATTTTTCTGCACAAATCGACAGCTGCTTTGGTTGGGAAGAGACTATTCTAGATCTGGGACTTTTCCATGGTTTAGTAGATCTCTTCTCTGGGACCAGATCTGGGACTTTTGGGGCAAACTTTTCCACAAAACACCAAACTGTAGGAGTTTATTGGAAGAATGGGGAGAATATTTTGAGATACTTTTGCGTTGTAATTTGAAATTATACACTAGACTGAGCACATTCGCAGAATGCTTAAGAAACCCTTTAAAACAATAAGCATTGGGATTGGTGGTGTGGAATGGCGCAGTATTGTTATAGCTTTAGCACGTATTAATTTTGAATTAAGATCAAAAGGCTTTATACGAAAATGTAACGCCAACTGAAGTTTCACAGAACAATGAGACGAACCATAACCTAAGCTTGTAGAACAAGGGAAAATACATCGGGAAGCGAGACACGAACGCAACGATACTAAGGAGAGATGGTCGTGGATTAGACGAGGGATAGAAAAATTCGGAATAAGGAAGCCTTTTGATATGGAGGTGGAGAATTTAATAGGATAATAGCTTAGGAGCAAACGACTTAGCCTTTCCTGGCAATAAAGCTAGTGATGGACACGGATCTTGAGCGATGGAGATCATTACAACAAATTACGTTGCACGTGTGATCATATCAACATTCCTTAACACTCATCCGTTCGTCTGCATATCAACCGATCAGTGGAGCTAGACGACATTATCGCAGATTGTTGGAGCTTCTCTCCTACGGAAATGGGTGCATTCTATATCATTTCTCTCATCCGTTCGACAGAAGCCAGCCCCACACAACACGACATTAGTCATCGATCAACGCAGGTCCCCTATGGAAGAAGACGCATTCTCGCAGCTCGACTCTCCGAAAGCCAACATCCTTCCTCACTTTGAGTAGGGGTCAGAGGTAAAGGAATAAATAAACGAGATGACATAAGATATAACAGGACACAAGTTAAGAAGATTGCGATTACACTAAGAAAAGAACAGGTAAATGGATATTAACGATATCATACTAAGCTACAAGTTTTTGTTCATGTGTTTTACAAGAGCTCACTACGACGTCAAATTGATAATACAAATTTTCGCAACAGTCAACCACAGGCAATCCCTGAGACACGCGGTTCCTTATATACGTGGATTCGGAGATAGGCGGTTTTTGATAAATGGAAATTGGACAGCTGCGTTAGTTTATAGCACCAAATATAAGAAAAAGGCGAAAAATTGGTCGAAAATTCCTTATTTTTCCATACAAGAAGTATGTTTTTAATTTATTGTATGTTTTCAAAAAGTCGCCTGCTTTGAAGAATAAATTGGAAGTGCATAGAAGGAAGTCAACTATGCAACTGTTATACTCCTGGATTCAACGTACGCAGAATTTCGAGATACGTGCGCTAGAATAGCGTATCTCTTTGTCTAATAAGACCATACCTACGTGTCCCGCGTGTCAAATGTCAAAACTAAGTTTCTCATGTTGTATAACATAATGATACCATCTTTAAGTATGATTTGTAATAATTGTTTTGTTTTTATTATCTGTTCCATTGTATCGCAATTGCAATCGCGCAACTAATAGCCCAAGAGCTCAACCAACTCGGCTAAATGGAATAGTATTCACATACATAAAAGTTGCGATTATCGCACGATTCATCGTTCCACCCTCCATCCTTGTGCATCGTCAGGCAGTTTTCCCCGCCGGCAGCCTTATTGTTTGGTTCTCCATCGGCGAAGTTAATATATCCGCTGCGATAGCCGACTGGTGTGTTCCTCGACATCCAAATCCATGATCCTTCCAAGCCCATGTCTGAGCCTGAGATCCACCAGGCGCCAGATGCACCAGACTTCTGGATTTGATCGGTCACGGCAAGATTCTGCACTGCCAACTCGATTGAGGCTAAGCTTCCTCCCTTCGCTAAGCACTGCTGCCAGGCTTCGAAAAAGGGTACTGCGGTGTTGTGGACGGTGTACCGAAGCGCATGTGTTGCGGGTAGACCCACGGCCACAAGGGCGACGACGATTGGAGCGATCAAATCTGTCTTCATCATGTGAAGCTACGATTAAACTCTATGCGTAAAGTACAATGCACCAAGAAGTCACCTCTCGTTTTTATAGCTTGAAAGCCCATTGCCCGGACAGCTGAGTAAACATTTGAAGTAGAGTATAAAAGTCTGCCTGTCGGTGTCGTTCTGTAGCAGATCGTTTTGCAAAGCACTACCTAAGCTAGAGAGACAACAATGGCGTTCAAGAGTTTGTGCTTACTACTGTGTTTGGCATTGTTTGCGACGGAAGCGCATGGTTAGCGTAACGAAAGCGAAAGTGTGACGCTTTCCACACAATAACTAATACTGATTCACGTTTCCTGTGTACCTTACACGTTCTCCTCCACAGGATACAAGGACTATGTGGCATACAAACGCGCTGTTAACTTCTTCCAAGCTTGGCAGCAATGTCGTCTCTTCGGCGGACATTTGGCTTCCATCGAGTCTGCAGAAGAAAACACGCGGGCTGAAGCTGCCATTATGGCGGCAGGAGATTTTAGCAAATATTGGGCCATTGGAGGCACTGATCTTGGGTCCGAAGGTAATTTCGTATGGATCGGGCTCAACAAAAAAACAACGTACACTAACTTTTACAAAGGCGAGCCCAACAATAACAATGGTGTGGAAAATTGTCTTGTGATGGGAGTCGCATCTTCGAGACAGTGGAATGATGTTGCTTGTGATTCTGTAGCTGGTGGGTTCGTGTGTGCTTTCGTGCGTCAATAATAAGCATGTAGTTTGATTGCATGTTGCAACCTATAACAGTTGTAAAATATGTTTCTCTATGCCAAAAACAAATGCTCTGCTAACAGATCCGAAACCTTCCCGAAGTTAATCCGTGCAGTCTGAACCGATTTTGTTTCGTTGGTCTTAAGGACTACGATTTTGGGGGCTCATGAAACGTACAGAAGAGGCTGAGTCTTAATGCGATCTCATCAACTTACCCTCTCTTAGCAAATATAGCATATGCCTACATATGTGCGCCTACGTCGCCCCAGCATTGTAGAAGTCAGTATACCATAGAACCTATTGATGTTCATCAACGGACGCTTTGAGTTAATTGTCGGCTTAGCAGTGTTGGTAGTAGAGGGAGCTAAATCATGCTGCGGAATCGATTTCGTACCAAAAAATAATCATTTTAATTACAAAAATCGATAATACGACAAAGAGCCGTCATAATTTTGATAATAAATCAGTGGTATTAAAATAAAATGAAGCATTTTTGAAATAAAACGAAGCATTTTTATTTGTAGTGGAAAGTCCTTCGATGATAGAAATGATGGGTGATATATGGATGGTCACTGTCTGGGTTGGCACAGTAACTATAATGTCAGTGGAATGGAACAGATCATGGTAGTGAAATAATAATAACATCTATCATTCCAGGAGACAATCGAATTCGAGGTTTGAAGTTGAAGTAAAATGCAGTGATAAATATACAAATGAATTTAAAATTTGATTTCAAATGGAAGTTCTGTTATGCTATCCTTGTATTTCGGTATATCTATTAGAAAATATATGTTATCAAATGCGTTTCTACTCGCGAGTTTTTTTTCTGGAGTACGATTTCCAAAATCTATTAAAACAAAATCCAGCTCTTCAAAATTGTTTATGAAGTAACCGATAATAAAAAAGCTTAAAGCGCTTTGTTGTGAACAAAGTTTGCGGAGAAAAGGATCCTCCTACGTAAGTTGGGATAGGAGAAGTAGAGCGTACGATAAACACGGAGTACGTTGGAGTCTGTGGCAAGGGCCAAAGGACTGGCACGATACAAAGAATATTTCCGATTCGCCTAACAGTGGTAGTAGCCACATGCTAAGTAGAATGATAAGCCATGAGCATAGTATGGCATAAAACTGAAATCGAACAACAGAATGCAACAAGTGCCGAAGTTAACTAAAGAACAAAGAGTGGACAAGAGAGTATTCCCTTTGGTAAGTAGAGTAAATTGTGTCTCGCTATGTTTATTGCTCTCATGTAGATATCGAGGGTATATAACTAGGGCGTCTTTAAAATGATACTGGACGACCCCTTCCGCAGAGTTCTTTTAAGTCGTCCACCAAATAAAGAAGGATTGATGGCGTTAAAGGATCCGCCAGAAAGGCCGAGTAATGGATTGGCAGACGACGGTTGACCGTGGGCGGTTTAAAGGACTCTTGCAGCAGGCAAAGACTGCGAAGCGCCTGGTAAGTATGCAAGTAAAGTTAAAATAAAACTGATAGGTTTTATCAAGTGCGAACTGAGAGGCAAGCTGGGCAAGTAATCAGGACACGATCACGTTTATCACGTGTAGGAACTATTAGCAAGGTTACGATCGCACTGATAGATGTCAGCAGAGTTACGATCATACAGGCAACCATAACTAGGATGTCCTTAAGCCAGGTCTCACATCGTATGCGATACTGTTTATCGACTTATTTTTGGATAGAACATCAATCGGCAACAGAGTTGCAGCATGAACACGGGAAGTATAGGCTTATTGTTTGGCAAAGAAATGAAAATCTTATTCTAGCGATCGAAAATGATTATAACGTGGTGTTAGACTTGTCTTTTGTCGACCAATTTCGGTTTTGAGAAATCATCTTTAGAGGAGAACTTCCAAATCTCTGACAAAGACGAACAAAGATGCAATTGGAAGCGGTCCATCTGTTTAAATGGCACAACGGGCTGTATGCACCTAGGTAAATGACAACGGTGTACATTGAAACAGGTCAACCTCCTCCGGTCGTTTCGTGTAAGCGATTCTACTACAGTTTCTGCCCTATATTGATTATTTAATCATCTGCACGAGTCGTTTTATGCATTGCAATTCTAGGAAAAGAAGAACGTACTGCTGCTAAGTAATCAAATGCATTTTTCTGCACAAATCGACAGCTGCTTTGGTTGGGAAGAGACTATTCTAGATCTGGGACTTTTCCATGATTTAGTAGATCTCTTCTCTGGGACCAGATCTGGGACTTTTGGGGCAAACTTTTCCACAAAACACCAAACTGTAGGAGTTTATTGGAAGAATGGGGAGAATATTTTGAGATACTTCTGCGTTGTAATTTGAAATTATACACTAGACTGAGCACATTCGCAGAATGCTTAAGAAACCCTTTAAAACAATAAGCATTGGGATTGGTGGTGTGGAATGGCGCAGTATTGTTATAGCTTTAGCACGTATTAATTTTGAATTAAGATCAAAAGGCTTTATACGAAAATGTAACGCCAACTGAAGTTTCACAGAACAATGAGACGAACCATAACCTAAGCTTGTAGAACAAGGGAAAATACATCGGGAAGCGAGACACGAACGCAACGATACTAAGGAGAGATGGTCGTGGATTAGACGAGGGATAGAAAAATTCGGAATAAGGAAGCCTTTTGATATGGAGGTGGAGAATTTAATAGGATAATAGCTTAGGAGCAAACGACTTAGCCTTTCCTGGCAATAAAGCTAGTGATGGACACGGATCTTGAGCCATGAAGATCATTACAACAAATTACGTTGCACGTGTGATCATATCAACATTCCTTAACACTCATCCGTTCGTCTGCATATCAACCGATCAGTGGAGCTAGACGACATTATCGCAGATTGTTGGAGCTTCTCTCCTACGGAAATGGGTGCATTCTATATCATTTCTCTCATCCGTTCGACAGAAGCCAGCCCCACACAACACGACATTAGTCATCGATCAACGCAGGTCCCCTATGGAAGAAGACGCATTCTCGCAGCTCGACTCTCCGAAAGCCAACATCCCTCCTCACTTTGAGTAGGGGTCAGAGGTAAAGGAATAAATAAACGAGATGACATAAGATATAACAGGACACAAGTTAAGAAGATTGCGATTACACTAAGAAAAGAACAGGTAAATGGATATTAACGATATCATACTAAGCTACAAGTTTTTGTTCATGTGTTTTACAAGAGCTCACTACGACGTCAAATTGATAATACAAATTTTCGCAACAGTCAACCACAGGCAATCCCCGAGACACGCGGTTCCTCATATACGTGGATTCGGAGATAGGCGGTTTTTGATAGATGGAAATTGGACAGCTGCGTTAGTTTATAGCACCAAATATAAGAAAAAGGCGAAAAATTGGTCGAAAATTCCTTATTTTTCCATACAAGAAGTATGTTTTTAATTTATTGTATGTTTTCAAAAAGTCGCCTGCTTTGAAGAATAAATTGGAAGTGCATAGAAGGAAGTCAACTATGCAACTGTTATACTCCTGGATTCAACGTACGCAGAATTTCGAGATACGTTCGCTAGAATATCGTATCTCTTTGTCTAATAAGACCATACCTACGTGTCCCGCGTGTCAAATGTCAAAACTAAGTTTCTCATGTTGTATAACATAATGATACCATCTTTAAGTATGATTTGTAATAATTGTTTTGTTTTTATTATCTGTTCCATTGTATCGCAATTGCAATCGCGCAACTATTAGCCCAAGAGCTCAACCAACTCGGCTAAATGGAATAGTATTCACATACATAAAAGTTGCGATTATCGCACGATTCATCGTTCCACCCTCCATCCTTGTGCATCGTCAGGCAGTTTTCCCCGCCGGCAGCCTTATTGTTTGGTTCTCCATCGGCGAAGTTAATATATCCGCTGCGATAGCCGACTGCTGTGTTCCTCGACATCCAAATCCATGATCCTTCCAAGCCCATGTCTGAGCCTGAGATCCACCAGGCGCCAGATGCACCAGACTTCTGGATTTGATCGGTCACGGCAAGATTCTGCACTGCCAACTCGATTGAGGCTAAGCTTCCTCCCTTCGCTAAGCACTGCTGCCAGGCTTCGAAAAAGGGTACTGCGGTGTTGTGGACGGTGTACCGAAGCGCATGTGTTGCGGGTAGACCCACGGCCACAAGGGCGACGATGATTGGAGCGATCAAACCTGTCTTCATCATGTGAAGCTACGATTAAACTCTATGCGTAAAGTACAATGCACCAAGAAGTCACCTCTCGTTTTTATAGCTTGAAAGCCCATTGCCCGGACAGCTGAGTAAACATTTGAAGTAGAGTATAAAAGTCTGCCTGTCGGTGTCGTTCTGTAGCAGATCGTTTTGCAAAGCACTACCTAAGCTAGAGAGACAACAATGGCGTTCAAGAGTTTGTGCTTACTACTGTGTTTGGCGTTGTTTGCGACGGAAGCGCATGGTTAGCGTAACGAAAGCGAAAGTGTGACGCTTTCCACACAATAATTTATACTGATTCACGTTTCCTGTGTACCTTACACGTTCTCCTCCACAGGATACAAGGACTATGTGGCATACAAACGCGCTGTTAACTTCTTCCAAGCTTGGCAGCAATGTCGTCTCTTCGGCGGACATTTGGCTTCCATCGAGTCTGCAGAAGAAAACACGCGGGCTGAAGCTGCCATTATGGCGGCAGGAGATTTTAGCAAATATTGGGCCATTGGAGGCACTGATCTTGGGTCCGAAGGTAATTTCGTATGGATCGGGCTCAACAAAAAAACAACGTACACTAACTTTTACAAAGGCGAGCCCAACAATAACAATGGTGTGGAAAATTGTCTTGTGATGGGAGTCGCATCTTCGAGACAGTGGAATGATGTTGCTTGTGATTCTGTAGCTGGTGGGTTCGTGTGTGCTTTCGTGCGTCAATAATAAGCATGTAGTTTGATTGCATGTTGCAACCTATAACAGTTGTAAAATATGTTTCTCTATGCCAAAAACAAATGCTCTGCTAACAGATCCGAAACCTTCCCGAAGTTAATCCGTGCAGTCTGAACCGATTTTGTTTCGTTGGTCTTAAGGACTACGATTTTGGGGGCTCATGAAACGTACAGAAGAGGCTGAGTCTTAATGCGATCTCATCAACTTACCCTCTCTTAGCAAATATAGCATATGCCTACATATGTGCGCCTACGTCGCCCCAGCATTGTAGAAGTCAGTATACCATAGAACCTATTGATGTTCATCAACGGACGCTTTGAGTTAATTGTCGGCTTAGCAGTGTTGGTAGTAGAGGGAGCTAAATCATGCTGCGGAATCGATTTCGTACCAAAAAATAATCATTTTAATTACAAAAATCGATAATACGACAAAGAGCCGTCATAATTTTGATAATAAATCAGTGGTATTAAAATAAAATGAAGCATTTTTAAAATAAAACGAAGCATTTTTATTTGTAGTGGAAAGTCCTTCGATGATAGAAATGATGGGTGATATATGGATGGTCACTGTCTGGGTTGGCACAGTAACTATAATGTCAGTGGAATGGAACAGATCATGGTAGTGAAATAATAATAACATCTATCATTCCAGGAGACAATCGAATTCGAGGTTTGAAGTTGAAGTAAAATGCAGTGATAAATATACAAATGAATTTAAAATTTGATTTCAAATGGAAGTTCTGATATGCTATCCTTGTATTTCGGTATATCTATTAGAAAATATATGTTATCAAATGCGTTTCTACTCGCGAGTTTTTTTCTGGAGTACGATTTCCAAAATCTATTAAAACAAAATCCAGCTCTTCAAAATTGTTTATGAAGTAACCGATAATAAAAAAGCTTAAAGCGCTTTGTTGTGAACAAAGTTTGCGGAGAAAAGGATCCTCCTACGTAAGTTAGGATAGGAGAAGTAGAGCGTACGATAAACACGGAGTACGTTGGAGTATGTGGCAAGGGCCAAAGGACTGGCACGATACAAAGAATATTTCCGATTCGCCTAACAGTGGTAGTAGCCACATGCTAAGCAGTATGGTAAGCCATGAGCATAGTATGGCATAAAACTGAAATCGAACAACAGAATGCAACAAGTGCCGAAGTTAACTAAAGAACAAAGAGTGGACAAGAGAGTATTCCCATTGGTAAGTAGAGTAAATTGTGTCTCGCTATGTTTATTGCTCTCATGTAGATATCGAGGGTATATAACTAGGGCGTCTTTAAAATGATACTGGACGACCCCTTCCGCAAAGTTCTTTTAAGTCGTCCACCAAATAAAGAAGGATTGATGGCGTTAAAGGATCCGCCAGAAAGGCCGACTAATGGATTGGCAGACGACGGGCGCTCGACCGTGGGCGGTTTAAAGGACTCCTGCAGCAGACAAAGACTGCGACTAAGTAAGCAAGTAAAGTTAAAATTAAACTGATAGGTTTTATTAAGTGCAAACTGAGAGGCAAGCTGGGCAAGTAATCAGGACACGATCACGTTTATCACGTGTAGGAACTATTAGCAAGGTTACGATCGCACTGATAGATGTCAGCAGAGTTACGATCATACAGGCAACCATAACTAGGATGTCCTTAAGCCAGGTCTCACATCGTATGCGATACTGTTTATCGACTTATTTTTGGATAGAACATCAATCGGCAACAGAGTTGCAGCATGAACACGGGAAGTATAGGCTTATTGTTTGGCAAAGAAATGAAAATCTTATTCTAGCGATCGAAAATGATTATAACGTGGTGTTAGACTTGTCTTTTGTCGACCAATTTCGGTTTTGAGAAATCATCTTTAGAGGAGAACTTCCAAATCTCTGACAAAGACGAACAAAGATGCAATTGGAAGCGGTCCATCTGTTTAAATGGCACAACGGGCTGTATGCACCTAGGTAAATGACAACGGTGTACATTGAAACAGGTCAACCTCCTCCGGTTTCGTGTAAGCGATTCTACTACAGTTTCTGCCCTATATTGATTATTTAATCATCTGCACGAGTCGTTTTATGCATTGCAATTCTAGGAAAAGAAGAACGTACTGCTGCTAAGTAATCAAATGCATTTTTCTGCACAAATCGACAGCTGCTTTGGTTGGGAAGAGACTATTCTAGATCTGGGACTTTTCCATGATTTAGTAGATCTCTTCTCTGGGACCAGATCTGGGACTTTTGGGGCAAACTTTTCCACAAAACACCAAACTGTAGGAGTTTATTGGAAGAATGGGGAGAATATTTTGAGATACTTCTGCGTTGTAATTTGAAATTATACACTAGACTGAGCACATTCGCAGAATGCTTAAGAAACCCTTTAAAACAATAAGCATTGGGATTGGTGGTGTGGAATGGCGCAGTATTGTTATAGCTTTAGCACGTATTAATTTTGAATTAAGATCAAAAGGCTTTATACGAAAATGTAACGCCAACTGAAGTTTCACAGAACAATGAGACGAACCATAACCTAAGCTTGTAGAACAAGGGAAAATACATCGGGAAGCGAGACACGAACGCAACGATACTAAGGAGAGATGGTCGTGGATTAGACGAGGGATAGAAAAATTCGGAATAAGGAAGCCTTTTGATATGGAGGTGGAGAATTTAATAGGATAATAGCTTAGGAGCAAACGACTTAGCCTTTCCTGGCAATAAAGCTAGTGATGGACACGGATCTTGAGCCATGAAGATCATTACAACAAATTACGTTGCACGTGTGATCATATCAACATTCCTTAACACTCATCCGTTCGTCTGCATATCAACCGATCAGTGGAGCTAGACGACATTATCGCAGATTGTTGGAGCTTCTCTCCTACGGAAATGGGTGCATTCTATATCATTTCTCTCATCCGTTCGACAGAAGCCAGCCCCACACAACACGACATTAGTCATCGATCAACGCAGGTCCCCTATGGAAGAAGACGCATTCTCGCAGCTCGACTCTCCGAAAGCCAACATCCCTCCTCACTTTGAGTAGGGGTCAGAGGTAAAGGAATAAATAAACGAGATGACATAAGATATAACAGGACACAAGTTAAGAAGATTGCGATTACACTAAGAAAAGAACAGGTAAATGGATATTAACGATATCATACTAAGCTACAAGTTTTTGTTCATGTGTTTTACAAGAGCTCACTACGACGTCAAATTGATAATACAAATTTTCGCAACAGTCAACCACAGGCAATCCCCGAGACACGCGGTTCCTCATATACGTGGATTCGGAGATAGGCGGTTTTTGATAGATGGAAATTGGACAGCTGCGTTAGTTTATAGCACCAAATATAAGAAAAAGGCGAAAAATTGGTCGAAAATTCCTTATTTTTCCATACAAGAAGTATGTTTTTAATTTATTGTATGTTTTCAAAAAGTCGCCTGCTTTGAAGAATAAATTGGAAGTGCATAGAAGGAAGTCAACTATGCAACTGTTATACTCCTGGATTCAACGTACGCAGAATTTCGAGATACGTGCGCTAGAATATCGTATCTCTTTGTCTAATAAGACCATACCTACGTGTCCCGCGTGTCAAATGTCAAAACTAAGTTTCTCATGTTGTATAACATAATGATACCATCTTTAAGTATGATTTGTAATAATTGTTTTGTTTTTATTATCTGTTCCATTGTATCGCAATTGCAATCGCGCAACTATTAGCCCAAGAGCTCAACCAACTCGGCTAAATGGAATAGTATTCACATACATAAAAGTTGCGATTATCGCACGATTCATCGTTCCACCCTCCATCCTTGTGCATCGTCAGGCAGTTTTCCCCGCCGGCAGCCTTATTGTTTGGTTCTCCATCGGCGAAGTTAATATATCCGCTGCGATAGCCGACTGGTGTGTTCCTCGACATCCAAATCCATGATCCTTCCAAGCCCATGTCTGAGCCTGAGATCCACCAGGCGCCAGATGCACCAGACTTCTGGATTTGATCGGTCACGGCAAGATTCTGCACTGCCAACTCGATTGAGGCTAAGCTTCCTCCCTTCGCTAAGCACTGCTGCCAGGCTTCGAAAAAGGGTACTGCGGTGTTGTGGACGGTGTACCGAAGCGCATGTGTTGCGGGTAGACCCACGGCCACAAGGGCGACGATGATTGGAGCGATCAAACCTGTCTTCATCATGTGAAGCTACGATTAAACTCTATGCGTAAAGTACAATGCACCAAGAAGTCACCTCTCGTTTTTATAGCTTGAAAGCCCATTGCCCGGACAGCTGAGTAAACATTTGAAGTAGAGTATAAAAGTCTGCCTGTCGGTGTCGTTCTGTAGCAGATCGTTTTGCAAAGCACTACCTAAGCTAGAGAGACAACAATGGCGTTCAAGAGTTTGTGCTTACTACTGTGTTTGGCGTTGTTTGCGACGGAAGCGCATGGTTAGCGTAACGAAAGCGAAAGTGTGACGCTTTCCACACAATAATTTATACTGATTCACGTTTCCTGTGTACCTTACACGTTCTCCTCCACAGGATACAAGGACTATGTGGCATACAAACGCGCTGTTAACTTCTTCCAAGCTTGGCAGCAATGTCGTCTCTTCGGCGGACATTTGGCTTCCATCGAGTCTGCAGAAGAAAACACGCGGGCTGAAGCTGCCATTATGGCGGCAGGAGATTTTAGCAAATATTGGGCCATTGGAGGCACTGATCTTGGGTCCGAAGGTAATTTCGTATGGATCGGGCTCAACAAAAAAACAACGTACACTAACTTTTACAAAGGCGAGCCCAACAATAACAATGGTGTGGAAAATTGTCTTGTGATGGGAGTCGCATCTTCGAGACAGTGGAATGATGTTGCTTGTGATTCTGTAGCTGGTGGGTTCGTGTGTGCTTTCGTGCGTCAATAATAAGCATGTAGTTTGATTGCATGTTGCAACCTATAACAGTTGTAAAATATGTTTCTCTATGCCAAAAACAAATGCTCTGCTAACAGATCCGAAACCTTCCCGAAGTTAATCCGTGCAGTCTGAACCGATTTTGTTTCGTTGGTCTTAAGGACTACGATTTTGGGGGCTCATGAAACGTACAGAAGAGGCTGAGTCTTAATGCGATCTCATCAACTTACCCTCTCTTAGCAAATATAGCATATGCCTTCATATGTGCGCCTACGTCGCCCCAGCATTGTAGAAGTCAGTATACCATAGAACCTATTGATGTTCATCAACGGACGCTTTGAGTTAATTGTCGGCTTAGCAGTGTTGGTAGTAGAGGGAGCTAAATCATGCTGCGGAATCGATTTCGTACCAAAAAATAATCATTTTAATTACAAAAATCGATAATACGACAAAGAGCCGTCATAATTTTGATAATAAATCAGTGGTATTAAAATAAAATGAAGCATTTTTAAAATAAAACGTAGCATTTTTATTTGTAGTGGAAAGTCCTTCGATGATAGAAATGATGGGTGATATATGGATGGTCACTGTCTGGGTTGGCACAGTAACTATAATGTCAGTGGAATGGAACAGATCATGGTAGTGAAATAATAATAACATCTATCATTCCAGGAGACAATCGAATTCGAGGTTTGAAGTTGAAGTAAAATGCAGTGATAAATATACAAATGAATTTAAAATTTGATTTCAAATGGAAGTTCTGATATGCTATCCTTGTATTTCGGTATATCTATTAGAAAATATATGTTATCAAATGCGTTTCTACTCGCGAGTTTTTTTCTGGAGTACGATTTCCAAAATCTATTAAAACAAAATCCAGCTCTTCAAAATTGTTTATGAAGTAACCGATAATAAAAAAGCTTAAAGCGCTTTGTTGTGAACAAAGTTTGCGGAGAAAAGGATCCTCCTACGTAAGTTAGGATAGGAGAAGTAGAGCGTACGATAAACACGGAGTACGTTGGAGTATGTGGCAAGGGCCAAAGGACTGGCACGATACAAAGAATATTTCCGATTCGCCTAACAGTGGTAGTAGCCACATGCTAAGCAGTATGGTAAGCCATGAGCATAGTATGGCATAAAACTGAAATCGAACAACAGAATGCAACAAGTGCCGAAGTTAACTAAAGAACAAAGAGTGGACAAGAGAGTATTCCCATTGGTAAGTAGAGTAAATTGTGTCTCGCTATGTTTATTGCTCTCATGTAGATATCGAGGGTATATAACTAGGGCGTCTTTAAAATGATACTGGACGACCCCTTCCGCAAAGTTCTTTTAAGTCGTCCACCAAATAAAGAAGGATTGATGGCGTTAAAGGATCCGCCAGAAAGGCTGAGTAATGGATTGGCAGACGACGGTTGACCGTGAGCGGTTTAAAGGACTTCTGCAGCAGACAAAGACTGCGAAGCGCCTGGTAAGTAAGCAAGTAAAGTTAAAATTAAACTGATAGGTTTTATCAAGTGCGAACTGAGAGGCAAGCTGGGCAAGT
This sequence comes from Anopheles marshallii, assembly GCF_943734725.1. NCBI lineage: Eukaryota > Metazoa > Arthropoda > Insecta > Diptera > Culicidae > Anopheles > Anopheles marshallii. The sequence goes on along the minus strand of NC_071326.1, from coordinate 63,342,128 downwards.
AATCAGGACACGATCACGTTTATCACGTGTAGGAACTATTAGCAAGGTTACGATCGCACTGATAGATGTCAGCAGAGTTACGATCATACAGGCAACCATAACTAGGATGTCCTTAAGCCATGTCTCACATCGTATGCGATACTGTTTATCGACGTATTTTTGGATAGAACACCAATCGGCAACAGAGATACAGCATTAACACGGGAAGAAGAGGCTTATTGTTTGGCAAAGAAATGAAAATCTTATTCTAGCGATCGAAAATGATTATAACGTGGTGTTAGACTTGTCTTTTGTCGACCAATTTCGGTTTTGAGAAATCATCTTTAGAGGAGAACTCCCAAATCTCTGACAAAGACGAACAAAGATGCAATCGGAAGCGGTCCATCTGTTTAAATGGCACAACGGGCTGTATGCACCTAGGTAAATGACAACGGTGTACATTGAAACAGGTCAACCTCCTCCGGTCGTTTCGTGTAAGCGATTCTACTACAGTTTCTGCCCTATATTGATTATTTAATCATCTGCACGAATCGTTTTATGCATTGCAATTCAAGGAAAAGAAGAACGTACTGCTGCTAAGTAATCAAATGCATTTTTCTGCACAAATCGACAGCTGCTTTGGTTGGGAAGAGACTATTCTAGATCTGGGACTTTTCCATGATTTAGTAGATCTCTTCTCTGAGACCAGATCTGGGACTTTTGGGGCAAACATTTCCACAGAACACCAAACTGTAGGAGTTTATTGGAAGAATGGGGAGAATATTTTGAGATACTTTTGCGTTGTAATTTGAAATTATACACTAGACTGAGCACATTATCAGAATGCTTAAGAAACCCTTTAAAACAATAAGCATTGGGATTGGTGGTGTGGAATGGCGCAGTATTGTTATAGCTTTAGCACGTATTAATTTTGAATTAAGATCAAAAGGCTTTATACGAAAATGTAACACACCAACTGAAGTTTCACAGAACAATGAGACGAACCATAACCTAAGCTTGTAGAACAAGGGAAAATACATCGGAAGCGAGACACGAACGCAACGATACTAAGGAGAGATGGTCGTGGATTAGACGAGGGATAGAAAAATTCGGAATAAGGAAGCCTTTTGATATGGAGGTGGAGAATTTAATAGGAAAATAGCTTAGGAGCAAACGACTTAGCCTTTCCTGGCAATAAAGCTAGTGATGGACACGGATCTTGAGCGATGGAGATCATTACAACAAATTACGTTGCACGTGTGATCATATCAACATTCCTTAACACTCATCCATTCGTCTGCATATCAACCGATCAGTGGAGCTAGACGACATTATCGCAGATTGTTGGAGCTTCTCTCCTACGGAAATGGGTGCATTCTATATCATTTCTCTCATCCGTTCGTCAGAAGCCAGCCCCACACAACACGACATTAGTCATCGATCAACACACAAGTTAAAAAGATTGCGATTACACTAAGAAAAGAATAGGTAAATGGATATTAACGATATCATACTAAGCTAGAAGTTTTTGTTCATGTGTTTTACAAGAGCTTACTACGACGTCAAATTGATAATAGAAATTTTCGCAACAGTCAACCACAGGCAATCCCCGAGACACGCGGTTCCTCATATACGTGGATTTGGAGATAGGCGGTTTTTGATAGATGGAAATTGGACAGCTGCGTTAGTTTATAGCACCAAATATAAGGAAAAGGCGAAAAATTGGTCGAAAATACCTTATTTTTCCATACAAGAAGTATGTTTTTAATTTATTGTATGTTTTCAAAAAGTCGCCTGCTTTGATGAATAAATTGGAAGTGCAGAGAAGGAAGTCAACTATGCAACTGTTATACTCCTGGATTTAACTTACGCAGAATTTCGAGATATGTGCGCTAGAATAGCGTATCTCTTTGTCTAATAAGACCATACCTACGTGTCCCGCGTGTCAAATGTCAAAACTAAGTTTCTCATGTTGTATAACATAATGATACCATCTTTAAGTATGATTTGTAATAATTGTTTTGTTTTTATTATCTGTTCCATTGTATCGCAATTGCAATCGCGCAACTATTAGCCCAAGAGCTCAACCAACTCGGCTAAGTGGAATAGTATTCACATACATAAAAGTTGCGATTATCGCACGATTCATCGTTCCACCCTCCATCCTTGTGCATCGTCAGGCAGTTTTCCCCGCCGGCAGCCTTATTGTTTGGTTCTCAAATGCGTTTCTACTCGCGAGTTTTTTTCTGGAGTACGATTTCCAAAATCTATTAAAACAAAATTCAGTGCTTCAAAATTGTTTATGAAGTAACCGATAATAAAAAAGCTTAAAGCGCTTTGTTGTGAACAAAGTTTGCGGAGAAAAGGATCCTCCTACGTAAGTTAGGATAGGAGAAGTAGAGCGTACGATAAACACGGAGTACGTTGGAGTATGTGGCAAGGGCCAAAGGACTGGCACGATACAAAGAATATTTCCGATTCGCCTAACAGTGGTAGTAGCCACATGCTAAGTAGTATGGTAAGCCATGAGCATAGTATGGCATAAAACTGAAATCGAACAACAGAATGCAACAAGCGCCGAAGTTAACTAAAGAACAAAGTGGACAAGAGAGTATTCCCATTGGTAAGTAGAGTAAATTGTGTCTCGCTATGTTTATTGCTCTCATGTAGATATCGAGGGTATATAACTAGGGCGTCTTTAAAATGATACTGGACGACCCCTTCCGCAAAGTTCTTTTAAGTCGTCCACCACATAAAGAAGGATTGATGGCGTTAAAGGATCCGCCAGAAAGGCCGAGTAATGGATTAGCAGACGACGGGCGCTCGACCGTGAGCGGTTTAAAGGACTCTTGCAGCAGACAAAGACTGCGAAGCGCCTGGTAAGTAAGCAAGTAAAGTTAAAATTAAACTGATAGGTTTTATCAAGTGCGAACTGAGAGGCAAGCTGGGCAAGTAATCAGGACACGATCACGTTTATCACGTGTAGGAACTATTAGCAAGGTTACGATCGCACTGATAGATGTCAGCAGAGTTACGATCATACAGGCAACCATAACTAGGATGTCCTTAAGCCAGGTCTCACATCGTATGCGATACTGTTTATCGACGTATTTTTGGATAGAACACGAATCGGCAACAGAGTTGCAGCATTAACACGGGAAGTATAGGCTTATTGTTTGGCAAAGAAATGAAAATCTTATTCTAGCGATCGAAAATGATTATAACGTGGTGTTAGACTTGTCTTTTGTCGACCAATTTCGGTTTTGAGAAATCATCTTTAGAGGAGAACTCCCAAATCTCTGACAAAGACGAACAAAGATGCAATTGGAAGCGGTCCATCTGTTTAAATGGCACAACGGGCTGTATGCACCTAGGTAAATGACAACGGTGTACATTGAAACAGGTCAACCTTCTCCGGTCGTTTCGTGTAAGCGATTCTACTACAGTTTCTGCCCTATATTGATTATTTAATCATCTGCACGAATCGTTTTATGCATTGCAATTCAAGGAAAAGAAGAACGTACTGCTGCTAAGTAATCAAATGCATTTTTCTGCACAAATCGACAGCTGCTTTGGTTGGGAAGAGACTATTCTAGATCTGGGACTTTTCCATGATTTAGTAGATCTCTTCTCTGGGACCAGATCTGGGACTTTTGGGGCAAACTTTCCACAAAACACCAAACTGTAGGAGTTTATTGTAAGCATGGGGAGAATATTTTGAGATACTTTTGCGTTGTAATTTGAAATTATACACTAGACTGAGCACATTATCTGAATGCTTAAGAAACCTTTTAAAACAATAAGCATTGGGATTGGTGGTGTGGAATGGCGCAGTATTGTTATAGCTTTAGCACGTATTAATTTTGAATTAAGATCAAAAGGCTTTATACGAAAATGTAACACACCAACTGAAGTTTCACAGAACAATGAGACGAACCATAACCTAAGCTTGTAGAACAAGGGAAAATACATCGGAAGCGAGACACGAACGCAACGATACTAAGGAGAGATGGTCGTGGATTAGACGAGGGATAGAAAAATTCGGAATAAGGAAGCCTTTTGATATGGAGGTGGAGAATTTAATAGGAAAATAGCTTAGGAGCAAACGACTTAGCCTTTCCTGGCAATAAAGCTAGTGATGGACACGGATCTTGAGCGATGGAGATCATTACAACAAATTACGTTGCACGTGTGATCATATCAACATTCCTTAACACTCATCCGTTCGTCTGCATATCAACCGATCAGTGGAGCTAGACGACATTATCGCAGATTGTTGGAGCTTCTCTCCTACGGAAATGGGTGCATTCTATATCATTTCTCTCATCCGTTCGTCAGAAGCCAGCCCCACACAACACGACATTAGTCATCGATCAACACACAAGTTAAGAAGATTGCGATTACACTAAGAAAAGAATAGGTAAATGGATATTAACGATATCATACTAAGCTAGAAGTTTTTGTTCATGTGTTTTACAAGAGCTTACTACGACGTCAAATTGATAATAGAAATTTTCGCAACAGTCAACCACAGGCAATCCCCGAGACACGCGGTTCCTCATATACGTGGATTTGGAGATAGGCGGTTTTTGATAGATGGAAATTGGACAGCTGCGTTAGTTTATAGCACCAAATATAAGGAAAAGGCGAAAAATTGGTCGAAAATACCTTATTTTTCCATACAAGAAGTATGTTTTTAATTTATTGTATGTTTTCAAAAAGTCGCCTGCTTTGATGAATAAATTGGAAGTGCAGAGAAGGAAGTCAACTATGCAACTGTTATACTCCTGGATTTAACTTACGCAGAATTTCGAGATATGTGCGCTAGAATAGCGTATCTCTTTGTCTAATAAGACCATACCTACGTGTCCCGCGTGTCAAATGTCAAAACTAAGTTTCTCATGTTGTATAACATAATGATACCATCTTTAAGTATGATTTGTAATAATTGTTTTGTTTTTATTATCTGTTCCATTGTATCGCAATTGCAATCGCGCAACTATTAGCCCAAGAGCTCAACCAACTCGGCTAAGTGGAATAGTACTCACATACATAAAAGTTGCGATTATCGCACGATTCATCGTTCCACCCTCCATCCTTGTGCATCGTCAGGCAGTTTTCCCCGCCGGCAGCCTTATTGTTTGGTTCTCCATCGGCGAAGTTAATATAACCGCTGCGATAGCCGACTGGTGTGTTCCTCGACATCCAAATCCATGATCCTTCCAAGCCCAAGTCTGAGCCTGAGATCCACCAGGCGCCAGATGCACCAGACTTCTGGATTTGATCGGTCACGGCAAGATTCTGCACTGCCAACTCGATTGAGGCTAAGCTTCCTCCCTTCGCTAAGCACTGCTGCCAGGCTTCGAAAAAGGGTACTGCGATGTTGTGGACGGTGTACCGAAGCGCATGTGTTGCGGGTAGACCCACGGCCACAAGGGCGACGACGATTGGAGCGATCAAACCTGTCTTCATCATGTGAAGCTACGATTAAACTCTATACGTAAAGTACAATGCACCAAGAAGCCACCTCTCGTTTTTATAGCTTGAAAGCCCAATGTCCGGACAGCTGAGTAAACATTTGAAGTAGAGTATAAAAGTCTGCCTGTCGGTGTCGTTCTGTAGCAGATCGTTTTGCAAAGCACTACCTAAGCTAGAGTGACAACAATGGCGTTCAAGAGTTTGTGCTTACTACTGTGTTTGGCGTTGTTTGCGACGGAAGCGCATGGTTAGCGTAACGAAAGCGAAAGTGTGACGCTTTCCACACAATAACTAATACTGATTCACGTTTCCTGTGTACCTTACTCGTTCTCCTCCACAGGATACAAGGACTATGTGGCATACAAACGCGCTGTTAACTTCTTCCAAGCTTGGCAGCAATGTCGTCTCTTCGGCGGACATTTGGCTTCCATCGAGTCTGCAGAAGAAAACACGCGGGCTGAAGCTGCCATTATGGCGGCAGGAGATTTTAGCAAAGATTGGGCCATTGGAGGCACTGATCTTGGGTCCGAAGGTAATTTCGTATGGATCGGGCTCAACAAAAAAACAACGTACACTAACTTTTACAAAGGCGAGCCCAACAATAACAATGGTGTGGAAAATTGTCTTGTGATGGGAGTCGCATCTTCGAGACAGTGGAATGATGTTGCTTGTGATTCTGTAGCTGGTGGGTTCGTGTGTGCTTTCGTGCGTCAATAATAAGCATGTAGTTTGATTGCATGTTGCAACCTATAACAGTTGTAAAATATGTTTCTCTATGCCAAAAACAAATGCTCTGCTAACAGATCCGAAACCTTCCCGAAGTTAATCCGTGCAGTCTGAACCGATTTTGTTTCGTTGGTCTTAAGGACTACGATTTTGAGGGCTCATGAAACATTCAGAAGAGGCTAAGTCTTATTGCGATCTCATCAACTTACCCTCTCTTAGCAAATATAGCATATGCCTACATATGTGCGCCTACGTCGCCCCAGCATTGTAGAAGTCAGTATATACTATACTGACATATAGAACCTATTGATGTTCATCAACGGACGCTTTGAGTTATTTGTCGGCTTAGCAGTGTTGGTAGTAGAGGGAGCTAAATCATGCTGCGGAATCGATTTCGTACCAAAAAATAATCATTTTAATTACAAAAATCGATAATACGACAAAGAGCCGTCATAATTTTGATAATAATTCAATGGTATTAAAATAAAATGAAGCATTTTTAAAATAAAACGAAGCATTTTTATTTGTAGTGGAAAGTCCTTCGATGATAGAAATGATGGGTGATATATGGATGGTCACTGTCTGGGTTGGCACAGTAACTATAATGTCAGTGGAATGGAACAGATCATGGTAGTGAAATAATAATAACATCTATGAGACAAGGAGACAATCGAATTCGAGGTTTGAAGTTGAAGTAAAATGCAGTGATAAATATACAAATGAATTTAAAATTTGATTTCAAATGAAAGTTCTGTTATGCTATCCTTGTATTTCGGTATATCTATTAGAAAATATATGTTATCAAATGCGTTTCTACTCGCGAGTTTTTTTCTGGAGTACGATTTCCAAAATTTATTAAAACAAAATCCAGCTCTTCAAAATTGTTTATGAAGTAACCAATTAAAAAAGCTTAAAGCGCTTTGTTGTGAACAAAGTTTGCGGAGAAAAGGATCCTCCTACGTAAGTTAGGAAAGGAGATGTAGAGCGTACGATAAACACGGAGTACGTTGGAGTATGTGGCAAGGGCCAAAGGACTGGCACGATACAAAGAATATTTCCGATTCGCCTAATAGTGGTAGTAGCCACATGCTAAGTAGTATGGTAAGCCATGAGCATAGTATGGCATAAAACTGAAATCGAACAACAGAATGCAACAAGCGCCGAAGTTAACTAAAGAACAAAGTGGACAAGAGAGTATTCCCATTGGTAAGTAGAGTAAATTGTGTCTCGCTATGTTTATTGCTTTCATGTAGATATCAAGGGTATATACCAAGGGCTTCATTAAAATGATACTGGACGACCCCTTCCGCAAAGTTCTTTTAAGTCGTCCACCAAATAAAGAAGGATTGATGGCGTTAAAGGATCCGCCAGAAAGGCCGACTAATGGATTGGCAGACGACGGTTGACCGTGAGCGGTTTAAAGGACTTCTGCAGCAGACAAAGACTGCGAAGCGCCTGGTAAGTAAGCAAGTAAAGTTAAAATTAAACTGATAGGTTTTATCAAGTGCAAACTGAGAGGCAAGCTGGGCAAGTAATCAGGATACGATCACGTTTATCACGTGTAGGAACTATTAGCAAGGTTACGATCGCACTGATAGATGTCAGCAGAGTTACGATCATACAGGCAACCATAACTAGGATGTCCTTAAGCCAGGTCTCACATCGTATGCGATACTGTTTATCGACTTATTTTTGGATAGAACACCAATCGGCAACAGAGTTGCAGCATTAACACGGGAAGAAGAGGCTTATTGTTTGGCAAAGAAATGAAAATCTTATTCTAGCGATCGAAAATGATTATAACGTGGTGTTAGACTTGTCTTTTGTCGACCAATTTCGGTTTTGAGAAATCATCTTTAGAGGAGAACTCCCAAATCTCTGACAAAGACGAACAAAGATGCAATTGGAAGCGGTCCATCTGTTTAAATGGCACAACGGGCTGTATGCACCTAGGTAAATGACAACGGTGTACATTGAAACAGGTCAACCTTCTCCGGTCGTTTCGTGTAAGCGATTGTACTACAGTTTCTGCCCTATATTGATTATTTAATCATCTGCACGAATCGTTTTATGCATTGCAATTCTAGGAAAAGAAGAACGTACTGCTGCTAAGTAATCAAATGCATTTTTTCTGCACAAATCGACAGCTGCTTTGGTTGGGAAAAGACTATTCTAGATCTGGGACTTTTCCGTGATTTAGTAGATCTCTTCTCTGGGACCAGATCTGGGACTTTTGGGGCAAACTTTTTCACAAAACACCAAACTGTAGGAGTTTATTGTAAGCATGGGGAGAATATTTTGAGATACCTTTGCGTTGTAATTACAAATTATACACTAGACTGAGCACATTATCTGAATGCTTAAGAAACCTTTTAAAACAATAAGCATTGGGATTGGTGGTGTGGAATGGCGCAGCAATGTTATAGCTTTAGCACGTATTAATTTTGAATTAAGGTCGAAAAGCTTTATACGAAAATGTAACACACCAACTGAAGTTTCACAGAACAATGAGACGAACCAGAACCTAAGCTTGTGGAACAAGGGAAAATACATCGGGAGCGAGACACGAACGCAACGATACTAAGGAGAGATGGTCGTGGATTAGACGAGGGATAGAAAAATTCGGAATAAGGAAGCCTTTTATTATGGAGGTGGAGAATTTAATGGGGGAATAGCTGAGGAGCAAACGACTTAGCCTTTCCTGGCAATAAAGCTAGTGATGGACACGGATCTTGAGCGATGGAGATCATTACAACAAATTACGTTGCACGTGTGATCATATCAACATTCCTTAACACTCATCCTTTCGTCTGCATATCAACCGATCAGTGGAGCTAGACGACATTATCGCAGATTGTTGGAGCTTCTCTCCTACGGAAATGGGTGCATTCTATATCATTTCTCTCATTCGTTTGTTGGATTTATTTGGATTTATGATTTTTGAATTTTCTAAGCTGGATTTAACAACAGTTGGTTTAAACCATGAAGTGCAAAAGAGTAAAATCTATCGTCATTTCAAAGGGTTAAAAATAGCGGGATAAAGTAATTTCCTAAACATTTATTTTATCACTTATCCGTACCCGCATGAAGGCTCGTAACTACCTCGGTATCGTCTCTCTCTGTGCCAGCGCTAAGGTATTCGAACAGGCCATTTATTCGTCATTAGTCAATGCTGTATCGATTGATGCAATTACAAACTTGGTGGAATGTTTAAGGAATATGAATCGTGGATATCAAGTCGATGCCGTTTATGTCCACGTACAAGTTGTCTTTTACGGTATCTCCCACGACTAGGCACTCCGGATATTTTTTATATCTTGGATGCGTTCCTATCTGCTGGATAGTACTTGGGTCCGATCATTCGTATACGATCACCGGCACGTCTGATGTTCCGCTCTTAGCGAAGACCACAGGCCGAGGACCTCACCCGTTTCAGCAGATGTGTCGTGAATGAAATGTTGTCATTGATGTTTTCGATTTTAACTTGTCTTCGTCATTGTTTAAAGAATGCCTTCGATTCGTTAGTGTCTAGTATTTATGTACTCATAAAAAAATTTCTATAGTCCCTCATGGTCCGACAAATTACTAATAAATAATAATAATTTCTCAATAGAAGAAAATACCATTTAATATACGCAGAGGGATCATTTTCACTTCGGCTTTAGTGAGTCTTTATTCAGGACAAATACTTCTTCATAAAACTACCGCACGCACCATCAACGGGCTGTTGTTTCGAACGATTGCTGTATGTAATGTGCACACGGCAACCGGACCAAACACGCCTCGAGTGCCTGTTTTCATGTAAGGAAATAGGAAAGCGGATAAAGTGTCTGTTACCGTTAAACAAAACGCTACCTTTAATAAATGTACCAACTAACAACGATTAGAACTATTGGATGTTTGCCGGGTTTAGGATAAAAAAGATGCTTGAATGAAAGTAAATGCAAATGGAATGTGTGCTTACAACTGTAAATGATATTCACTAATGGAATAAAATTCCATCTTACGTTTAAGAAATAAATGGAAATTGTGGCGTAGCGTTAAGTACTATCCCATCACCAGTTTTGTTTTTCTTCTGTTTTAAGTGTTGTAGTTTCTATATAATCACATTGTCCCCTTTCTGCTTTCTTTTTCTCGCTTTTTCTCCCTTTTGCTTTTCATTCTCTCTGCACATTTTTATACACTCTTGCCGGAGTACTACCGGTATTTCGCTAGTACTAATCGCATTTTACTACTACTCACCAGTTACCTGCACCTGCTTCAAGACGTTCGCTTGTTTTTACACAGTTAATAAGAGTTCAGCTTTCATCAATCGCTTGTCATTTTGCTAAACTGTTGCTCCTCCTTATCTCAGTCCAGGCACACAAACACACGCGCACATACAGTAACAATATTCCTTGGCTTAAGTACACCAGGCCCAGTATACACGCATAAATCTCTCAGACGTTTAATATCAATTTTAAGCCGGAACTGGAAAAAAATACTTCAAACAGAGTATCGTTTGTTGAGAGTGCTTGTTGGTGTGTATGTTTTTTTACGAATTTCTCTTTGCCGAATATTGTTAGCCGATGCATAAATCATGGCACAAAACACTATCACGGAAGAAGGTCCCGGAAAGGAACCGTGTATGTGTGAGGGTCCAAAGGTCTTCTTTAGGTGAGATTTGTGTATTATGTTGTGGCCATCTTATAGCTGCTGTAATGTGTACAACGTCTGCGTGTGTTTGTATATACATACATAATCCGTTTTGCTAATCCTTCGTTTCTTGTTATGCTTGCGGGTTACACAAAAAACTTTAAATTTTTTCCTCACTTTAGCTTGTAAGCGAATCGACGTTGGTTGTATGATTCCACCTAGCGACGGACGTAATGGAATCTTGCTTTGTTTTTTCCCATTTTTTTACCAGCGAGCAAGGAAGTACAAATCCGCAGAGTTTTTCCACAGAAATTGTTCATTTTTTGTAAATCGATAGAAAACTTAATTTCTCATCAGTTCACCATTCTATATTTTTCCGTTTTGCTGGCAGGGTGCTCATTTCTTTAATTTGCAAACATCCTTACCAGATCGTTCCAAGGCCAACGTCGTACAATTCGATAACTACTGTCCGTCTGTTACATTGCTGTAACATGCTAACAATCCTCTCCAGGAGAGAAAACCTGTTCAAACTACATTTCTCGTCTATCGCATTCACAATTATGGTTTGTATATATAGAAAATATCCCTTTTTTATATCATCATACATTCCTAACAATTTACGTACACATGCACACACACGGGCACATCATATCCACGTTCACAGACCAACAAACGCAACCGCTCAAAACCACGTTCTTACAATCCGTACTAACAATTTGCTACCTGGAAATGCAACAAAACAAAAAACCGGGAAGGGTTTCTTTTTCTTCAGCGTTAAGGATTGTTATGTTCCGCCATTGTTTTGCCCCTTGGCTTGGAAAGTGCATTCAATGTACAGATTAAGTTTCCATTTACCACGACCTTCGTGAGATCCATTGTGAAGTGTGTGCTTAGCAGTTAGTTCTGGTTTAACAAATCAGTCAAAAGTTAATCTCTCGCAGTCCATTTCCGCTAGGAACACATACACTTTATCTCCACTGCTACGTTTGTTTATCCTCGCGTGCTACGTTCGCTGTTCTCTACCTATTTACAGGGAAGATGAGACCAATGCTCGGGGGAGGTGTAGCTTTCCTAGTTGATTTTGAAACAATCTAACTTGTAATCCAGTATGTGATGCTATGACATCCCGGACGACGGATCGTCCAGATCCTGTCCAATCGTCGCCGGTCGATGAAGGTGCTGCGTTGGGTGTGGTGCATGATGAAGGGAACCATCGGATAGATGGCTGGAGTCTCGCTTCACCGCAGGCACCTCATCCCGATGGGCGGTAGCCGCAAGCTTACCACTACCAGCATCAACACGGTGCTTCGACTTGTGCGCTATACTATCGACTGATGGAGCTGCATAGCTTTGTAGATTGTTTGTGCTTTCTGATTCGAGAAAAACCGGATCATCATCCGGCGGAATCGATTCAGCCTGCTGTTGCTCCAGCTGTTGGTGAGGTAATACTGTTTTCTGTTTATTATCGTTGGCGTCCAGCACATCCGGGATATTTTCTCGCAATTCGGCCTGCTGACTGACCGGCTGTTCGCTATTACTATGTACAGTGCTTTTGCCGAGCGACAGTTCCACGTTTCTGGACGCCATTGCACCCGCGGTACCACCAAACTCTTGCGGGTCATAGTCGGCGAAGGCAATTTCCTTCTCCCGACTACCGTCTGGTGTTTGGCGCAAGCGATTAATGCGCGTTTGGACGATTTGAAGGTGACGACCGATGTACTCCTCACCCGGCGCCAGTTCGTGTGCGTGCGAAAGACAATCCTGCGCTTGCAACAATTTGCCCCGCTCCACGTACACCACGCATAGATTGTGCAAGCCCTGGATGTTGATTGGATCAAGCTGCAGTATACGTTTGTAGCACTAAAATCGTAAACAAACAATTAATTAACGGATGGTGGGAAAGGTGATAGGCAAGTGCTTACATTCTCTGCCGCATCCAGATCCTTGATGTTGTTGATGTAGATATCACCAAGCAGTATCAATCCTTTGATATGATCTGGATGATATTTGACGAGTTGGTTAAGAAATGGTGCCGCCTCCAGCGGACGATGATCGTCGGCTAGCAACAATGCCAGATTGAACAGTGCGCTGCGGAAATCCTGCTTTAGGTGAACTGCTCGACGGAACCAATTCTCGGCCTCGTCCGTATTACGGTCGTCCATTGCGAGCATACCGAGGTTGAAATGGACTCGTTCATTGGTTTCTAAGAAACGGAAAGAAACAGATAATTTAAGAAGGATTTTCGTGATAACGGTAGATATTATTAGCTTACCATCTTTAGCTAGCAGCTTCAGCAGACGTTCACGAGCTATTTTACGCAGTTCCGGACGACCGAGCTCCTGCAGCAGAATGGCCGAATTGAGCAGAGCCTGCTCGTGTTCGGGATCAAATTCAAGCGCTTTGTCCAGGTACGCCAATGCTTGCGATGCTTTACCTTGTTCCAGAAAGACAACTCCAAGCTGAAATATGGAACAGTGAAATAACGATTAGATTCTAGTGTAATACACATCGTAATTGCGAGATCGTCTTACGTTGTAGTATATGTCCGGATTGGTGCTATCGTAGAGAAGCGCCCGTTCGTACACCTCCTGCGCTTCCTTGGTGCGGTTCAGCTTGATCAGAATGTCACCACGATTGATGTACGCTTGCGTGTAATCGGATCGCATACTGATCGCCTGCCGGTAGAGAAGATCCGCCTCCTCCAACCGGGTGGCATTCTTTGAGATCAGGTTCGCGAGATTCAAGAACACGTTCAGATGGTTCGGTGCGATACGAGCCTGGTACGATTCGCCCGGTTTCGCTTTCGGCAGCAATGACTTCGCCTTCAAGTAGGCTTGTTCTGCCTCTTTAAACATTTTCAAATGGTTGTACGTACGGCCGACGTTAATGTGTGCTCCCACATCGTCCTCCTGCACGCTGACGGCTTTGTGGAAGAACTGAAGCGCTTCTTCAAACCGACCCTCACTCTCGAGTGCATGGCCCACGTTGTTGAACAGCTTTGCGTTCCGTTGGTTCACCTTCAGGCCGGACATGAAGATCGAGTACTCCGATTCCCAGTCCGCGTTTCGATTGTACGTCTTGATGGAGTGTGTGAGCAGAAGTACGCCCAGACAGCACCATGTCATCTTGCGTGACCAGCGTTCCGAAAGGAGATGAAAACCGTACCCTACCAGAATGCAGAAACCCATCGACGGCATGTAGAGGACGCGCTCGGCAATCACGAAACCCACCGGGAAGAACAGATTCGACGCGGGCAGAAAGGGAAGAATCATGAATGCCAGCCCCTGGAAGAAAAGGAGAGAAAAGAAAGATTCATTAAAATGAAGAAAAACATCATTTCATCTGTTTTAATTATGTACTGCAAGCAGAATGACAAGTTAGTTTGTTGAATTGCCGCTGATAGTTTTAATTGAAATATTCGTTTCTGAGTGAATGGACAGAAAGCTACCTCCCGAGCGTGTACAAGAAACCATAATTTAAAATAGCAAGTTGTTTTCATGCCAACGGTTGTAACGTGATTTTTATTGCTTTCATTCGTGCATTCATTACCGCTTATTACGGTGTGCACGCTGTTTCCATGCTTGACGTGTTGCAAGCGAAATGAGAGTATGCATTTCTATCTGCTGTATGTTTATTATGTTCATTGTAATTGTTCTCGGCACAAAATATGATCTGCTGAGGATAATTAGAAGCGTCCGGCATACAGAATGCTTACGAAACAGCAAGGGATTTGTTTCACATTTTCATCTTTAAAGTCGGTTTCATTGCACGTGTGCCGGTGTACATGGTTAAGCTTTCAGTAAACAATGCAGAAAAGTGAATATAATCTTCCTATAATAGAGCAGGAAACCATTAAATATTCATTGTTACACATTATGATAATGGATAATGGAGGCGCCCTATGCAACAAGTTATGTGGGCTTACTGGAAAATGTCACTAAAATACTCATAAATTAAAATATGTTAAACTATTTTCCAAGTTAAAAAAAACATAAAAAACATTAGCTGAATAAGGATATATATAAAAAGGATGTTTATAAAAACATAAAGGATTGAAAATGAAATTATCTTTGTTGTTTTATTACCCCTCGTTGTTAAGTGTATATTTTCAAAAAGCAGCATTACTGATTGTTGTTTTGTTTTTCTCCAGCTTTTGCTACTAATTTTTACCAACAGCGCTGCAAACGGTTGACCTTGTTGGCAAACAATTTGATTAAACTCCGTCCATCTTCTTTACGCCCCATCTATAGTACGGCTGTGTCAACTAGACAAGTTTTATTTGATCGTACTATAAGAAAGGCTCCGGATAGGAGAAGCCGGACGTAAAACTGTCTGCCAACGGATTTGTCGCCGAGCAATGGACGTGGATAAGCAAATCCTAAGTGCAAACCCTAGAGCGATGATAATAAATGATAATAACTGTCGGAAAATGTTATGACACGAAGCGGCAAATAGATTGTAGATGCCCGGAGGGATAAAAATGGTTAAAGTTCGACCTTGGGAAGTGAACCTTGGAGCTTTGCGCAAGGGATTATCAAATTAAATGCAAATGTAGCCAGACGTAAACACACCTTTATAAAATTTCATTCCACATTTTGTTTAATGTACTTTAATATTTTGCATCGTTTAAAGACCATTACAAAAAAAAAACCCCAAATTTGAGATAAAAAAAATCAATATTAAATAAAAAATATTACATGGGTAAGGGTCATTGAGATTCCATTATACTAAAAGAGAAAGTAAAGTTAGGAAAATTAGGAAAATAGGAAATTTTAGGCAGGAAAATTTTTAAATATCAAATATCTGTAGCGATACGTAGTGCAATATTGATCGATGTAAAAAGATTCTTGATTGTGCTTGTAAAAATATGAATAGCATTTGATAAATTGGGTGCCTTAAAAATCATGGATAACTGTTTATTATTGGGTATGGGAAAACAAAATTGACCTTGTAGATGTTTTGCGTCGAAATGTTTACCAGACAGAGCTGCACAAGGTCGTGTAGACGTATAGACAAAGAGCTAGAATTTATATTATACATAAAGGTTATGAAAAATTGCCGGAACTAGCGCATAACCGCATCGAAATAACGTAAAATTATTATGGCTTTAAATGATCACTCAATCATTTCTCAAATATTTAGCATTCGGGAACGGATGGTACGTATACATACATCTCCATTGATTTTAACGGTAGTCTTTAAAAGGTCAATAAAAAGGATTATCCGTGACTATGGCGTGAAAATCTTGGGACTTTGGGTTACATATTAACGAGATAAAGGCTAATGTGATGTTGATGTTAATGAACCATTCTTATTTTTTTATGTGGATGACATATGGATAACGGGTAGTTATCAAAAATGTTGTCTATTGTAAAATCCTATAAAGGATTCCAGTGGGAAATATGAAATATAGTAATGACGTTTATACTTCTTAAATGTTTGAAAATAAGTTTGACCGACCGCGTAAATACATTAAATGAAACCCGTCAAAAATGTTCCGCATATTCAATGATTTATATACTTTTTGTTTACAGAGATCTGAAAAAGTATCTTACTGAGTTTGCATTATATTAAAGTACATGTTAACTTTAACATATGTGTAATTACAATTTACATTACTCTGCCTATTTCCATTAAGATATGAAATAAACAAAAAAGTTACAATAGCTTAAAAAATATCAAGCAAAAGTTTAAAAATCCCTAACCGTTTATAAACCTGATGGTTAGTTACAGTTTGATAATATAATTTACGTTATTTCTCTACTACCTACTACTACCACCGGTCGGTTATCTAAACGTGTTACGCTGCGAGCAACAAATTTCAGATTAAAATATTAAAAATTAATACCCCAAAGAAATAGCTCGCTAATCGACAGCCGAAGCGAGGTAGTAGTCCATTTACTACGTTTAATTATGCAACATAGAGCGATGGTGCTGCCCGACCAGATACCAGAAAATGCGATTCATGAAATGCCAACCATTATGCCATGATACGTCACGAGCTAAATAGCTTCTCCGGTTGTCTGTCAGCCCGCGGATAGGTGAGCCATATCAATTTCAGGATATCGTTCCAATTCTTGACACTTGATGCACGAGGAAAGGTTGTAATTGTTTCGTCCCCTTCTGTCTGACTGCGTCCAAAGGGATGAGAATGCCGCTTCGGACTTTTGTATAAAATATTACGAGAGTTACTAAATTTGGACGTACTATTTCTCAAGGACGTAAGGACGTCTGTTTCTTTTTCCGAGCTGTCCAAAACATCATGGACTTTGATTTGATATGAAATAGGGAAAAATGAACACTAGATGGCACCCCACCGTCAAAGTTTATCGCGCTGTGAAGGTAATAAGCGAAGTGAAACGGAAAGTCACCCAAGCTATCATCAGCCCCCCCTGTGGTGGTTCAATCAAAGTGAACGATTGCTTTAATTAAATTCCATCGTCTTCAACCTTGCTTCCCACTTCCTTCGCGACGGACAACCTTGCGTGATAAGCACGTGGAAGTTTGGTTGGCCGCACCGGAAAGAAACTGGGCCGCACAAATGAATATTCGATTCCGCTTATGCGCTTTCGTTATCGGAAATCGATGAGATAAACCAAAACAAAGCATAACCATGTTCTTCCGGACGTGTCAAGTCTTGCTACAATTATCCTACGTCCAGCGACGCAATGGTGGATGTGGTGGTTGGACTTGTTACACGATCCATGGACCGGTGTCGTGTCCATATCGATGATGGCAAAGTCCTTCGATTTATCCTAGGCGGTGCGGACGAGTTTTCGATTAAAAACTGATCAGATAAATCGACTGCCCAAGAAACAGCTGGCAGGCGAAATGGAAAGCACTTGAGCGGAACGAACGAAGCAACGGAAGGTATGTCGATGACGGTGGCCTTTCGTCGGTTTCATCCCTGCTCACAATGATGACAGTCTACCCGCCGGGACGGTGAATGTGATGCCTTCGTCCCGGATGCTGGCTCACTTTCGGTAAATCTTGATAATGGTGGCCGATAATGAGGATACCATTGAAATCGGCTTTTCCTTTCGCTTGATCCGGACCGTACGCGGACGGTTGTCACCGGGATGAAGATGATGTACACACCACGGTAAGAGCGAAGACTTTGTTTCATTTCGTTTCCCTAGAAGCGTTGCCCAGAGTGCTCGTGGGTGCGGTGGCAGATGGCTCGCATAAGATGTCGATAATCGATAAATAATTATTTACCTTCGGCTTGCCGTTCCGCCAAGCGGCGTGCTTTTGTGCCAGCAAACGTGACATCAGTTTTCTTTTCATTTCGTCAGTGCCCTTACTTTCGTTTGCGAACACTGGCATATTTTCGTACCGTGCCGCTGTGTGATTTGGATTTGTGCGATTGTGTGCGAAAGGCCGATGCGTACTTGCGTGTTTATTTGATGAAAAGAAGATATCGCTTAGATCGATCGATCTGCTCTCGTAACAACCGTTTGTTATTTAATACACATTTCCTTCGCTTGTTATTACATTCAGGTTCGGCTTTCAGGGTAATATATATGCTATTTTTTCTTCGTCGCACTTTTCTATTCCACTCTCAACAATTTGTCTTGTACTGTCGGTTTTTTTTGGGGTAGCTAACGATCTTATCGAGCTGAATGTCGTTTTGTTGAGGGAAAAAGATTCATCGTGGGGTGTGGTGATTATTGATTTAAATTGGTTTCGTTTCTTGATTGATTTTTTCAAACATAAACCATTAACCATCAGCATAGTAATTTTGGGCAAAATCGATGATTCGACCAAGAAAATAATTCTAAATAAAATTGTACTTAAATTAAAAAGCACATAAATAAACTGCAATAGCTACATGCCATCAAAGCTTACGTGGGTAATATCTCACCTAACCCTGCGCTGCAATTAAAAACGTCTTGTCATTGTACAGCGGATGTTTGGAGCGTCAACGCTCTGGCCCAGTTTTGTCTGTCGATCCCTGGCGCACCCCTGGAGTGTAACGTCATTTTTTCTCCTCGTACAAACATGATTGTCTGAAGCAATCAAAATGTCTCCCAGGTGGAACTCTGCTACCGGTACCCATCGGTGGCATTAGTTACCCATGTGAGATGTGTCACAGTACGCCCGAGGGTATTATTATTCTCGTATCACAATCCCTGCATGATGCATCTCATTGCAATGTACCAAAAACACACACAAAAAAACATAAGAAACGTGCAAAAAGCTCAACACTCTCCGTGCAGTTGAAAATATGAATTCCAATGGAAACATGCATCTCATACACCACTTGTGTGTACTGCACTTCCACACCACTCTTACCTGCACTTCCGATTCTGGAAGCTCTGGTGACAGAGATCTACACCGTCGGTAGAAATGTTTGTGGAGAGGAAAACAAGAAGCACAGCCAAAAAAACCGGCACTAAAAAGAAAACTATACTCCAGCGCTGAATAATCTCGACACCCGTGGGACTAACCTCAACATAGCCGCCATTACCATTCGCATAATAATAATGCCCGGGTGAAATGAAAAAAGAAACGTAAATGCATTTGCTTATTTTTATACCACTAACACTTCCTGGCAACCGTGCGGTATGACGTGTGTAGGCGGGTTGGATAGTGAACGTGGTTCATATGTGTTGTAGAACCGTCGGAATCACCCGGGGAGATAATCACTGACGACCGTCTAGACAGCCGTTCGGTAGTTGAACGACAAACGGAACCCGTGGAACACACATACTTGCAAAAATTTCATTTAGTTTTAGAATTTATGTCACTTTAATCCCTCGAGCAGTGGCTAGAGACGGATGGCGCCATCAGTTGAAGAGCAGCGAAAACATAAAAACAAACGATCGCATGGTGAAGTTGGAAAAGCTTAGTCAATGTGCGAATTTAAGTGGAGTGCACAGTGCGACGGTGCACAATTGAGGCTGTCCGATTGCTGGTATGAGGACGGAAGCAGACGTTGACGGGCTTTGAGTAATCTGGTCTGTGCCAAGGATGGGGCTGGTTCATGTTTAAATTTGAATTTTGTTTCTAATGCAATGAACTAGGTGCTATGTGAGATGAGCGTGTGGCGAATATTTATTTCATTTTGAAACAACTAAAATGTACAAAAAGATAGTAGATTAATGGTGCAGCTGTACAGTTTTAAAATAAGTGTCATAATAATTAACTCTAAAGTTCCTGTTTCAATGCGTTTAGTTAAAAATGCAGTTAAATTGTGTAAACCAAATTGAATGTATAAACAATATATCATTAGCATGCTCTAATATTAAACTAATCAACAACTTGCATACATTTAGGCGAGCAATGATTCACATGATGACAGTTATACCTAATCAAATTTTGTTTTGCAATAGCTTGCAATGCAATGCAACATCAAAGTAACAAAGACGCCTTCCTTCTCTGTTCTTTATTTATTCAGCAATTTTAGCGACGTTTTGAAATAAAAATCTATCAAATTTAAAAACAAATGTATTATATGACAATGGAAGACATTTTCAATAAATTTACTCAGTTGTAAAATTTCCAAAATCCGCGTATCTCCGAATCCACGCATAAGAGGAACCGGGTATTTGTCTGGAATCAAATTCACGAAATACGTAAATATATAAAGCGAAAAATTTCGTTCGACTCCACTATATTCTAATTAGGTTAAAACTCTCAACAGAAAAAAATGTCCCAAGTGTAAACAACAAATCAAGGAATTGCTTTACTGCTTTCCCTCATTTTAACTTCCCAATGGTGGAAATTTTGAATGACTCAACCCACCGATACTTTACCGACTGGCAACAGAGGTAGAGTGACATGAAATTGATGAGTTTTCTTATTTGACCGTCTAGTAGTGCTGCCAAACCGCCGCACCGCATTCCTGCAAACAATCTACCTTCAAACCTGCATTCAGTCTGAAGGCTTATCACTTATAGAAATTGCAAACATGCGAAAAGAACAAAATACCAATGCTTAACCAACGGAGCTTTTCCGTCTACTTGCGAGACGTAGAACCGGCGCACTAGGCGGTGCACGCGGACGGGGAAGTTAAAAAATGGCCGAAACCTTCCGCGAAAGCTTAAATGGAGAGGAGATTTTGCCCTCAGCTGTAATCAATCTTCTCGCGCAGTGCTAGAATGAAAACATGATTTTTTTTATTGTACGCTCGCACAGGCAGCACACTAATGGAAGGTTTCTGGCCATGGGCCGTATGAGCCGGAAGGATTCACTGCAGTAATACAGTAATTGAGCAGTGTGATGAAATAAAAAGAAAGGCATGGCAGAACATATATATATATATATATATATATATATTTACAAATATCCTAAACAAACCCAACGCAATACCAGCCGGAGCTGGGAATCACAAATTGAAGGGACGAGGCAATGATTTGCCGAAAACGAAAAAGATTTCACGTTGAGTTATCGTTGACTCATAAATCTAAATAAATGGTGCAACGTTCAAAGATGCGGCTATACATTAAGCGAAGAGTCTAGGATTAGTGGCGCGAAGCAAATACGGGAACAATGAGGGAAAGATTGGAGATATGGAAACGAAGCGCAAGTAGAGAGGAAACGCAAGCCGAATGACTCTCCTCTTACTTTTTTTATGGTACAAGTAGCAATTTGCTATTTGTTTGCTTCGGTATCAAGGACACTTAGGCAGTGTACGTGTTCCTTTCTCAGCATACTTAGTGATCTAGAAACTTTGTTTGCATATAAAAATAGGATTTTATCCCAATCCGATTGATGATAGGTATTGAACAGATTTTAATTAGCCGATTTTTATATTGCGACTGCCAACATTTAGGCGTACATGTGCTAACACTAGGCAACAATTCGTTCGAAGCATGCAAATGTTTGTTATCAATTTCTTCTGAGCTCGAATTTTTCTGAATTTGTATACCAATCACTGTTTTCTTGAACTATATGCAAACAACTATAGCGCGATAATCATTTTCATTGTATTAAATGTTTAAAAATGTTTAACTGTGCACGTCACCTTGAAGTACTGGTGTTACTATTTTTTTAAAGTATGATTAATGATTAATGTGAGAATAAAAATGTAAAAAAATTGGTAATTTTGGAGGTTTTCGAACAATTTGTTCGGATGGGAATACAAGAATAGCTCCACAAATTGTGCATGCCGAATGTTGAAATGAAGAAAGGTATTGATTTTCTCCTTCATTGAGAACAGCAAATCCTTTGAAGGGTATGCCAAAAATAAGAAAGGACACACTGTAAACCGTTACGAGCAGAAAAGGATTATGAAGCGGATTCCAAGCAACTGGGTTATTACTTCAACCGGAACCGGAATGTCGTCCGGTGGTTGCCGTGCCCGGAAGCCTTTTAGGGCTTCGTGAAGTTATACGATCATTTGTGAATATGTAAGATGAACAATACGAATCCGAAGGAAAGACTGAAAGAGAGAGAGAGAGAGACCAGGAAAAGCAAAAAAAAAAAGGAAAACGAAAGCGAATGCCATCGATAATGTAATTCACCGGGCGCCCGACGATATGTCCCGGAGAGAAAACGCAAGCAAGCTTTGACGGAACGTTTGCAGGAAACTCCTTCATCGGCGGTTTACATTTACAGCCATCGAATGCTCGACTTGTCTTTCCGAGTTCGTGCACACTCGAGAGGATTAAGGATATGGCATCGACTGCTGTAGTCCTTTCGCGAACTGGAACCAGCTTCCGGTTTGCTTCTTTCGCGCATGGATGGCGCGACTTTACAACGCGCAGTATTTGTGTATGTGTGCCAACGTTCGATAAAGATTACCCGTCCCACCGGAAAGAGTGGGTCCCACCCTACCAGCTGGTACGGGGGTTTCTTTCTTTCCACGGAATCGTTTTCGTTTTATATGTAAATCCACCGGACGGAAGCCCGAACCGAGTGGTACGAAATGAATCGGTAGGAAAAAGAAAATGCCGGTGGACCAATTTAAAACGCAGCAGAGCAAATCGAATGCACGGAAAGCGCGGAGAGCTTCACATTTAGAAGCGGGACTTAAGCTTCCTGCTAGTGCTGCTGAGAATGCAAAAATGTTCAACTTCCACCTCGCTCGGTTGAATTGGTCGAGTGAATCGGTGGTTGTTTTGGATGAGGAAAAACAAATTTCATCCTCGGCAAACAACCGGAGTGTAATATCAATCGCTAGTGGCTTTTCCTGCCACCGATGTGAAGAGTGAATGAGGAGGAAAGGAGATATTTCCTTAGAAGGAAGTTTATAGCTGTCATCAAAACTGCAATGTTAAAATTGACTCGAAACACGAGTTTCCTAGAAACTGAAGCTAGGTAAGTGATTGCAGTTTTGTTTGGCATGCAATCCGAACGTCGCTCTTGTTGCTCACTTACAATGAATGGTTTAACTGTTTTATTTACGTGGCAAATGAATATTGGAACGCCCAAATCAGACAAATGTTTTGCTTTTGCATTAGTTTTTACAATAAATGATCACCAATAATCTGAAATGATAAGCATTGATACAATTTAATTTTTAAGTCAAATATTCTATTTAATGGTTTGGGAAATATTTAAGCCAAACAAATCATAACTTTATACTATCTACGACCCTTATTACTATAAATTAACAGTGCTCGAAATTAGCTCATAGCTAAGCATCATCAACGAATGTTCATCCAGACTTTGCTACTAGGCGCTGGTTTAAGATTTCTTACAAGCTTCACAACAAGTTCTGCATGCAGGAGGATAGAGAACATGTAAATGTGAGTAGTTATTTGCAGCTTCAACAATCACGAGAGGTTTGCCGAATGAGGTACGTAACTGAATTTTTAAGTATTGGGTAGTACGTAAGTTGGAAATTAAGTAATAAATTTAAGAACTAAAAAAACAGGAGATTTTTTTTTATTTGCATACCCTTTATAATGGATAACAACTATTTGCTATAAAATGATCATTTCTTATTTCATTACTTTTCATTAATCTCTTTAATAAAATTTAAAAATACCAACCAAAAATACCATTGGCAAGCATTCCTTGACCCTTGGGTTTGAAAAATCCGGCCCGATCGGAAGCGTAGATACTCAGATTTACATTGCTAGTTATAAGCTGTTAAAGCAGCCGGTCACCAGCCACAGCCGATCGCTGCCAACCGAACCCGAACGGAACGATGTTATCGAAAATGCGATAGATTGAAAAAGCAGAAGACAACCCGTGACCGAAGGTTACACAGTCGTCACGATGGGCAAAGGACGTGGATGTTATGGTACGATGCGATGCAGGAAATATCGAATCTAGCTGACGGAAGCAACAAGGGCAACGTACGAACGATTCCCAACTCGGCGACGGTTCGCAACGGTTTGGATTGGCTTCTACATCATCATCAACGAACTAAGAAGCGGTATCGCCGAAGGTGTGGATGCGTATTTTCACTCGAACAAATGAAAATACCGTGCGGTTTGGGGTCATTCGGTGGAAAATCGATCGACCCTTTGGTGGAACGAAGAAAATTGGTCCCACGTTTCGCCGCCCGATCGATGGTCAACCATTGGAGGCTTCTTCTTTGTGTTGTGGGGAAAAAGAAAAGGTTGAATCGAGGAAGAAAATCGATAGAGAAAAAGACATTGTACAAAATGTGAGGGGGATCTCAACATATCCCGACGTTCTGTTCGCATGAGTGAGCAATCGGAACGTGCCTGAGGATTCGGTTGTTCGCTCGGTCTGAAGAGGACTGGCTATTGGTAGAATTGAGGACGTGTGTGTGTTTGCTGCTTTAATGTGAACTGTTTGCCTTGATTCGATGGGTAGCAAATAGGCAAGCGGAATGTGTAGAATATTCTACACAGCAAGGCAATCGTCAGGAAAAGAAACAAATGTGAGCCTAGTGAGGGATAAAAAGAAACAAAAATCATTACCAAACGGATTTTGACGCATCTCAAAGATGTCACACACTGGACACATAACCACTCATACGAACCCGTCTTCCACGTCGAGTGATGTGGTGCGAGGAAACAAATTTCATAGCCATTTTCCTGGTTTTAAGACACATGGGTTTGGAAATCCTCGGGGAAAAGGATGGCAAAAGTAATGGGTCGGGTTTTGTCGATGCATGGCACGAAAATTGAAATCAACAGCAAACTTGAGAATGTGTGGGATATGTTTGCCAGATAATGATGATAAACCACTTCGTTCAGCTACGTTGGAATCAGCTCGAACAGACAGAGATAGATTTCCCATGCGTGATTGTGTGATTCGCTTGAGATTTGGTGTTCATGTCTTAGGTTTATTTTTACCATACGGCAAATACGAAACACAACGAACATGTGTACATAAAAATGAAGCAAAATTATATATATATATGTGTGTGTGTGTGTGTTTGTAATATCTTATCAGAGCTTATGTAATAATATTGTCAGCTAGTTAATAACTTCCCTGTGCAAATCAGTGAAGTATCTTCCGGGTCCAAAAAGTCAAATTAGCCAAAAAATGTTTCAAAAATGTGTTTTCATCTAGGAAACAAATATACAGTCAGTCCCCGAGGAACGCGGTTCCTCTTACATGCGGATTCGGAGATACGCGGTTTTAGGAAATTTGAAGCTGAGTTAGTTTAAAGCACAAAATATATGCAAAAAGGTGTAAAATTGGTCTCAAATAGCTTCCTTTGTCGTAAAAAAAATCATTTGTTTTAATTTTATTTTAATGTATTCTATCAAAAAGTAACCTGGTTTGCAGAATAACTTAAGTGCAGAGAAGGAAATTAACTATCTCACTTTGAAGTATAAACGATTTTACTCTCGGATTCGACTTACGCGGAAATTCGAGACTCGCGGATTTTTTCCGGGTTATAGCGATCCGCTATAATAGCGTATCTGGAGACATATATATCGCCAGTATTACGTTTATTGCTTGGAACAATGATTTTAAATGTATTGATAATGTTTTGATAAACACTAAAAATAACAATAACTGCTAACTCCCATGAAATGACTATACACACTCGCACACTCACAATAGATGCCGAAGCAAACCAACGTATGATATTTCTGTCATTCGGAATTCACAAAAACTAGCGATAAGTTTGTAGTGAACTTTGGAACAAATAAACAAAATTCCTTATTAAATACATCTTTTTGAGTAATCCAAAAATATCACATATGAAAATAGTAGGGTTTAACAACGGTTTAACGGTTTACCGTGTTTGGCAAAAAAAAACGGGATCAAAGTTTGGTTTAACAACGGTTTCACGGTTTAACGTTTTAAACAATAAAAATGTAACAAATAAATATTTGTTTACTACAAAATACAATATTTATCTATAGGAGTTTAGAAATACTTTTTTGTTGTTAGATTTTAATTCAAGATAACTTAACTTTGATTTTCGTTCACAAGTGCGAACGAAAATCGTTTTTAAAGTGCAAGAAAGTGTCACATATATTTGGTTGACGTGGTACGGGACGTGTGAAACAATTTTTACTCACCATGACAACTACGGCAGACTTTTGGCGATGGTTTTCGATGAAGGCAACCCATGCCAATACGCCAATCATGCTGTACGCTCCGAGAGTGGCAAAATTACGCGGGTCCGTGAACGACTCGACCAAAGGGACCGTTCCCATCGTCCAGTCGCAGCAAAGATCGCATGGGAATAGTAACAGCCAAAGGTTGACTGAGACGAGATAGTTGTACGACAATTGCCGAGCTGGGGTTACCGCCACCGATGCTGGATTGTCGAACCTGAAACAGAGAGAAAGAAGTAAGTCGGATGTTAAAGAAAAAACAAAACAAGATTTTACGAGCTCCACTAAGGAAATAAGCATTCACTCTCCCTCCCACAGCCGGTCATCCGGAAATTGATGCCTTTATCAGCGAAGATCAACCAAAAGAATGTGCGATCGATCGAACTAATCTAGCCAAACCCATCAAGGGTTGAATTTGGAAGAATTTTTAAGTTAAACATTTTACCGAAAATCGTCTCAGCAACATCCACAAATATAGTGAGTCCAAAAATTTTTTAAGAATTTTATCGAATTATTTTTTTCATGATTAAGGTACCACACTATGTAGCACAAGGACGTGAAGAATGTCCATTCAGCTGAATAACTTCCATTCCATGCGGCATACTATAAACGAATGGCGATTGGTTAGTTGATCACCAATTCTTAATGACACGCACGGCACCTTGGGCGTGACAGAAGCCATAACGTAAAATCATAACCATGACAAAACCATCGCTTACATAGCATGCACATCCGTGCGATTCGAAAATGAACGCAGTCGCAAAACAATATGATCGATAGTAAAGCTCTCATATTTTTACTCGAATGAAATTAGATATTTTATTGGCCTCGGGTTGCACGGGTTGACACGATCAAATTGGCCTTCGCTTCCACGCGGTGGTTGTGAACCCGGGCTGGCAGTATCGTTGGTGACAATATAAGGTACCGTGGAACACCGCACCCGTCGTGCGTCGTAATCGTTGGTGACATGTGACATCGGGGTTTTCAGTGCAAAACCGACGAACAGACGGGAACTGCTGAGGGAAGGTAGGAGTCGAGCTTGCAGAGGGTAAATCTCACCATTTCCTTGCTGAATGAAACCATTTTTCTGCATTTTCCCCACCGTCCGCTTGTGTATGTTGTGGTAACCCTGCTAAGACGGTCTCCATCCGGCAGTGGCGCAACAAAGTAACATTTCCGCGAGCGTCAAACTCGTCAGCGGCGGAGTCACAACCGCCAAGGGAAGGAATGGATTTTTTGTGCCATCACCAAGCAGAGGTACTTCGGCAAAGCACCTCCGTCAGCGTAATAAAAGGAATAAGCCAAACATTCAACACACGCACAGGTTGTTTCTGGGACGGCGAGTGCTGTCACCATTGCTAACTTTGGCTTGCGAGGCAAATCCGTGTACGTGATGAAGGTAAGAGAAGAAAGGAAGGACAGGGAAAAAACAGTTATCCTTGGCGGTCCTCGAACGCTTCCGGGAAATGGTATGCAAGGGGGAAGCGACCAGGCAAACCTACAGAAACGAAGTCATCAACGTTTTTGCTATTGCGCGATTTCACGTCATAAAACTACCATAAAGGTTAATAATTTTCCTTCGGCGCGTATTCTCGCACCACACTTTCCATGCCCGGTTGCAGGGCAGAGGACATGGTACCGTCGGTTGTGAAATGACAGGACCGTTTCTGCTGTCATGTTTGCTTACGCGTGCTACTTGAGTAAGCGTGATGGCTGCCGGGAGGGGCCTTTATACAGCCGTGTGCAGACAATAAGCAGCGAATGAATAGATTGTTAACCATTTTGTATCAAACAGGTATTTTTCACGGGCAAAATGATTGCTTGCTTTTTCAATGCGATAATGGGTTTTGAATGATGTACTCAATGCATAATACAGGGATTTTGAACTCAAGGTAGCATTTTAAACGGCGTTTCAACATGAAATGTAACAGCAATATGAAACGTAGGGATTACGATAACGACGATGACATTTTTACATTGTAATTTACTGTAAAGAGCACATTTTTATCGTAACAATGTGATGTGTTATTTTTAATTTAATCATATTACATATACTATGACATGTGAAATTTTTTGTGAAAATCTGTTCCATTAGCATTTGTTATACCGCGTATAATTCTATATTCTATTCTAGTACTACTTTTAATTTTATTCTGATTTTAAATGGACATAATTAGATAGGGCCAGATTTGAGCTAAATTTTCCATATGTATTTTGATATTTGGAGGCTTATTTGCTGTCAGCTTTCCATACAAATTGGAAAACCAAGTTAACCTAGAATAACAGTGTTTTTCTGATAAGTGAAGAGTCTGATGAGTGAATGAAATCTTCGGTCAGCTGCTTGACGAATGTCAAAACACAGCATTTCTTTCTCAGGTTATAACCAGGTTAGTCCATGTTTCCAGTAAGCAAAAAAGTAAATGAAAATGTTAAAAATATCATCACAGAAGTAGGGTTTGTATGGATATTTCTATTAACATGTTAAAAATATACTTTTAAAAATTTAAATTTTATTTACAATTCTTCAATGTGTAAACATGCTTTTATTTTGATCGAAGTAATCGAGGGCGTAAGAAAAGATAAAATGTTTTGACCTTAATTTTAGTTATCCATCCTATTGTTCTGCAACTATAAAACAATAAAATGTGTCGCAATATTTATAAAACAAATCTCCTGCCTTAAAAGTGCTTTGTTGATTTAATTTGTATGTAGTAAAAAAGTTGCATTGAATTGTGATGTTTATATTTAAAGTTTTAATCTTTACAATTATTATTTTATATTCGAAACAACGAATTAGTATTTACTAATTTACCTACTTAAAATAGCTAAATTAGAGGAAACGAATTATATGTTGAAAAAGAGAATCCTGTGCTTGTTACTGATTTTTAAGCGCACTCGACTGTCTAACAGCCCAGGTTAGGTATGCACCATTTTTATCACCACTCGAGGTCACCAGCACAAGTGAAGGTTGCCCTTCAGCACGATAAAAATGCTCTATTGCCAAATTGAAGCACCTTTAGCAGTTTGCAACGTCACCCGCATGCCGGTAAATGGTCACGGATGCGAACTATGTGCCGCCGGTAGCGCAGGGTAGGAATTTCCGTGAAAATAGCAACAGGATCATGGAAGTGCTGTGAACCCCTGGTGAAGTATGTTGAGAACCGTAGTAAAACATAAGGGCTGAGAGTGCAATAACTTTCGGTTCATCCACTCGGCTAAAGCAGCAGGTTTCCTATGCGTTTGTACTAGCATGGAACGTTTATTTCCACCGTTTTATGGTTACCTTCTTTGTTTTTTGTTGCTGGCTACCAGTAGTGCCATCATAGGTAAGGGGTGTTTCGTTTCGGTTCGAACGTGCAGAATAAGGGTGGAAAACGATGCGTTGGCAACGGAAGGAAATCAAATCATTCCAGCAAAATAACGTTTCCAATCAATTTCCTATTATAGCGTCGAATAGTTTAATGTGTCGGCGAATTTCGCCCGTTCGTGCCCGTACCCCGTCGTGGAGCAGCTTCGCATACGTCGTTAGTGTCAAAGTGAAGCGTGTGCTGCAACGTGTTTCGCACAAATTCAGCGAGAAAAGAGGACACCACCCGTCGGAGTCCGTGTCATGTATGTCGTCGCGAAAAATAAGCATCGGATGAAACGGGAGCAGTACCACGATTAGATGCTAGATTTATTGGACATGCTCTACGAAAGGTGTGGCTAACAATTTACCAGAACACCTCTGCCACCACGGCCGGTGTTGTGTGTTGGAAAGGTGGACGAAATAAGAAAATATTCATTTTAGTTTTCCGTCGAAAACGCGGTGGCGTGCTACGAGCTTGTCACCAAATGAGCTGTCAATTCGATAGGTGTGCTTTCACTGGCCTTACGTTTGCAGTGCTGGGTGTTGTGTACGGTACTGCAAAATAAGATCATTTTCCTCGGCATAATGGTTGAACAACAAAATTAATCTGACGGAAGAACGTTTTCAGGACCGAAGTGGGGAAACCAAGTGGTATGTGAATATTGTACGAACAATCATATTGCATGTATGCTTGTCTTAACGGAACGTACTTTGTCAGCGGGAATACATAACATAAAACTGAATTTTGGTGGGGGTTTCCAGGAAAATTATAATGAAATTGGAATAAAGTTAACACACGTGTACGACAAATTGAAAGGGCAGCTTTACGTGGAATCGAATGGAGCGTAAGAGATTAAATATCGCATTCAAATAGAACTACCATTTCCGCTTTTGTGAAAAGAAAGTCTGTACATTGTGGATCCTGTTTAAATGTTTGGTACTATACTATTTTGGTTTAAAAAGCTTTTTTGTCGAACAGGCAGCCTTTACCGAAAAGGGTTTGCGGAAAAATCGCAAGTAAAATACCTGGTGAAATATGGTTACTAAAGGGTGCCACGAACCCACGTACACCATGAAAAAAAAAACATAAAAACAGTAATCCACCCAAACCCATTTACTAATGTGGCATTAAGTTTGTTCGCGATACGCTTTTATTCAAGAATTTAAGTTTCACATTACTTTGGTTTACATCACTTTGGTTATGATAACGTTAAATTTAATTATACCTACCGGTACAACGCAGATTACAGGGTTTTACAAGACAATTTTTATTGGTAGTATTGAAACCTTGAAGAATCTGATCCGATCCGAACACTTCAATTTCATTTCCTTTTAAAAGGTGTTTCATTTGTAACAGTTGCCGTTCACAATTGTCAAATCGAACCACAAAGAAATGTGAACACAAAAACTATTGTAGGGAATTCATTACGTCATCACTCGTTACAACCCATTACATCAAAGCGTATGACATTTCATTCGCAAAAAGACTCTCTTTAAAAAATCTATTTTTATCAAACTAAAGATGTTGTTTAGTTAACTACAGGTTGATTTAAGTTTTAAAAGATTTTAATTTAACAGCGCTTTTTGCGTCAATACTACTTTGCAGATCAATTTTGGTATATTACGTTGCGTTTCGTGGTATGCAAAGTTAGGATAAAATCAAGTATTAAATGACAAAATAGCCAAAAGTTAAATTTAATTATATCGACTTCTGAAGAAAGCCAATCAAGAACAATGTCCTAACCCCTCATTTCGGGTCATTTCTATACAGATTGTAAAGCTTCATACCATTTGGATTAAGATTACGTACCCATGGGATGTAGTGGGTTAAGCAAAATGTGGTTCAGCTTTGTTAGTCGAATTCATGAACAACGCTGTTGCTATGAACAAGGTTTTGAAAATATGTCAGAGAAATAGCATTTACAACATTTTTTTTAAATATGCTACACATAATATTGAAAACACTGTAGGCATTGGAAATCGACTAGTAAAACCCTGCATAGACTTAAAAAAAGAGGTAAGTGCTGTTGTTGTGATGTTGATTTAAGTAAGTTAAACGTATAATTTGCATTAATGCGCTTCGTTGCTGTGTCAACTATAGCAATTATAACGCTTCATCGTTTAATGCATCTAACATTTCGAATCGTTTATACAGTGGCCAACTTCAGTTGACTGGACATTCGAGAGATCGGTTAAAATTCAGCGTTATCATATGTTGGTTATTATATACACTTCTCTTCGTCGTTAAAATTCAAAACTGGGTGAAACCCCTTCCCCTCAAAAAAAAAAAAACGAGATTGTGTTGTTATCATAAATCAAATTAAAAACCTATCGAAAGTTGAAGTTTCCCTTTTCTGAATGGAATGTTGTGTTGATACACTCGGCATAAAGTCTGCAGTGGGAATATAAAGCGTAGCCATGTTACAGAAACCTGGTACGAGCCGAATAAAAAAGCAGATATAGTAGGGTATGCGGGACGCGCTAGGCAGGAGTGATGAGTAGGCTCTACGCACTGACATGTTTCCCATCAGCTCTAGCTTCACATCGAACAGGTTCATCCCTTCCATGAAGCGGATCCGATGGTAACTGTGACCTATGATCTTCCTTTTATGTCTTTTTCGCATAAAAAACGGATCACTCCCGGTAGAACGGGTGGTGGAGTGGAGCGACTGGAATATATTTTGCTTATTTCATTTCGAGTACCCTCGTATACGCCCCGTACTCCGGACGGGGGGATTGAGTGTGTGCGAGTGTGTCCTACGGACCCTCGTCAAAACATGAAACATAATTTATGAACCAGCAAGCATCATCTTCCAGTCTCACCCGAATATTGTCCCTTCTCGATGGTGGGTTGCTATTTTTTTTTCTTCACACACAACGTTACCCCTTAACAGACAGAGCTTTCCATCCTCTTTTTTTGTTCATTGTCTCGTAGTGAAAGTGTCTTGACCTCATTCCCATTTCTTGCTCACGAGGGAAAGGGGCATGGACTTTGCACTTTGGGCGCTCGGAAAAACGAGCTGCAAAGTGGAACGAATCGGGTGACGAAACGAAGCGTCACGTATGGGATGGTGAGTGTGTGTGTGTGTTTTTTTTTGCATCGTGAACACCCCCTTTACATAAAACTGCCAAAGTGTGCGTAAGCAAATGTACTTCCGCGCGAGCCTTCGAAATTGGACGGTGTTCGACACGATGAATCTGAACTTCGTGTGGGAATTTTATCCGATTTCGGTACATCAGTTCATGGGAAGGCCGCCTTCAAATCTGCCTCACTGGTCAATCGGAAAAGGTTCGGCTTGCGATAAGCCGATTTTGCATGGCTTCCCGAATCTCAATGATACATGGAGGCGCCTGGTGCCGTTCCGCGGGTGATGGGGATTATGGTGATATTTTTTTATTTGTTCATCACGGAATAATTCCACCGTGCAGGCGTTAAATCAGTTTACTTCCTTTTACTCGCCGCTGCGAACCGTTTCGGTTGATGCATACCATCACGGAGGGCGCCGTTCATGCGGTGGTATCGCATTTTTTACGACACGTCGAACAATTTTTGTGACCAACTGTTTCGCTAGTGCGTGGAATGGAGAGCGCGCGCATGGCATCCGGGGCATGTATTATGGATGAAGTTTTGGTAATCTTTTCTTTTTTTTGTTTGCAAGAACCTGCACCTTAAACCGTTCTATCCCACTCAGGGAAGGCTTATTGTTACATGCCATTGATTTCGGTCCGGACCGGGATGATGATGATGGTTCCAGCATCGCGGCGGTTCGGTTCGACCCTTCGGTTCGGATGCACTTAATGGAAATTTAATCATCCGCTACGGGGGATTAATTAATGTTTAATGAAGCCTTTCGTTTCGGTCGAACTAAACGTTCGGTGGGGTATTTTTTTCGGTGGGAACGAGGGGATACGGTGAATTATTCGCTCAGATCAATTTCCTTGTGGAACGTATAGACGATCAGTGTTGATACGAAGACAGGGTGGTATGGATATCCTATCCTTGTTAATTGATTCCACGGGATCAATATGACATTTTACGTCAAATGAAGGTAGTCAGTTTTGATAAAGCTAACAGTGTCAAATACGCCTTACTAAATGGTGTAGTAAAGTTTATATTTGATATTCGTATTGCTATCTTTATTAACATATGCCATGAGGACACAATAGTTTTCATACTGTACATAACATTCATGTTTTAGTTAGCAAGTGTACATGAGCAATAGAAAGCAATAGCACCAGCATTTACCACATTGTCAAACATTACAAAATAATCATTCTCGTGAAAAGTATGCTTTATGCAATAAAAATTAAAAGAACGCCTAAACTGCAGACGTTGGAGAACGAAAAAGTTGTACAAAGTTGGGGCAACATGTCTACCTAAAATCAAATTCTTGTAGCTTAAAAAAAGAAGTATACCAGTCGTCTAAGCTTTCCATGTTGCATATCATACCACAGCGGTGAACCGATTAAACTGTGGTAAATTGACTTTGGTGATATTCGTTGGATGCATGACACTGTAACTAATGGAGGGCGCTTCCAACGATGAAAATCTGCGCGTAGAAGGAAAAACTTGTCGAACAAAAGCCGTCCAAACCGTAGCGAGTGCATGGAGGTCAGCTTGCCATGAACGGTATGGTGGTGAGTTAAACGCTTTCTCTTGCTGCAGAACGCTCACCAAAGAGGCACAAACCGGTACAAGAAACAATGATAGTTAAGGTTGAGACGAGTCGGTATGGTCGATTGTAGCCCGAACGAAGGGACAACCGACAAGGGCACGGTTGCCGATCACGTGGTAGCAGCCGATCGATGGAGGAA
This sequence comes from Anopheles marshallii, assembly GCF_943734725.1. Lineage (NCBI taxonomy): Eukaryota > Metazoa > Arthropoda > Insecta > Diptera > Culicidae > Anopheles > Anopheles marshallii. The sequence goes on along the minus strand of NC_071326.1, from coordinate 63,307,700 downwards.
CAGACCGAGTGTCCGGTGTCCAGGCTGGTGATGACAGAGTATGTACGGGATGGTACGGGACAGTGTCACCGGTTTAGTAGTTCCTTCGCAGCACAAAACGACCGTAATCCTAATTAAATTCTCTCGTATCTCTCACATCGCAGAGGCGGGTTTGAAGCCATGTCGGTATACGGTACGGTTCCTCAGCGCACCCGGTCTGCGTGTGTCTGAATTTGAAGTTTGATATACGACCATGGGCATCATGTTCACAGGTTCCAGCATTCGTAACATTACCGCACCACAGCCTCGGGCGATTTCCCCCCGGCATCGCCTCATCCAATCGATAGCCGATGAGCATTGTTGTTTATACGGTGGACCATGTTAAACCAGCTTCTGCTCTCCGGGCTCATCACTGCCGTCCTCCTTACACACCTTATCATTTACCAGCCAATGAGCTAGAGGTCTGTCGCAGCCTGTTAATGCAGCACGGTACGTGCCGGGCTGGTCGGTTTGTGACTGCAGTGGTGCACATGATTTTGCGGACCGACATAGTCGTAGTAAATCCCCCGGAAAATCACACACCGGGCAGGTGCGTAGTGTACCGTGACGTGAGGTTTAGCCTACGGCAGACAAGTAGTTTGATTTTACAACGCTCTCCGCCTAACGCAGTGGGCGGAAATTACATTCATGGGTGATTTATCATACGAACCGTAGGGCTCATGAGCAGCCGGTGTAAGTGTGCGCAGCAATTTTTTCTGTGCGGGAATGTGTGTGTGCAACTGTGCTGGAAGGAAACAGTGCACGGTTGTTTTAATGAGCAGATTTTCTGGTTGCCCAATTCAGGGTAAGCTTCTGGTGTACATGGGTCATTGGCAGCAAACCCTTAGTGAACCGTTGCAACGGTATGCTTGGGTTGTAATTAAACGCAGAATCATGCAACAAATTCTAATGAACTGATGCATTGTTGCAGGAACGGAATTATGTACACAGGCCGTACCCAAAACCTAAACTAACAACAATCGAAAAAAGGGACACAGATACACACAGCTGTGTCCGTTCGAAATACAAGGTGAAAGAAGGATTGCCTACCTTTAGACGTAACAAGGATGAAACGCTCACCTTCGGGTTAGTATTAAGTTACATTCTATCCATTTAATTTCTAGAGCATGATTCCTTTGCATGAGCATGAACCTTTAGCAACTCTGTAGCAGGTGATTCAATACAATCCAATACGCCTTCGTCATCGTTTCGGTTTGGTTGCAAGAGAATAATGGTTCGAAGTGGCTAAAATTGCTCCCCGCACAGAAAGCCGACAGATAAAGCTCATTTACCTATTAAAAGATGCAACGATGTAGATGGATTCTCCATCGGTTGCGTTAGACCAATCTCGGCAGTATGATATTCGATAATGCAATGCGATACCTATACAGGTGTGCGTTGAATATTTGGCAACATTGAAGATTGGCAACATTGGGTGTGCACATTTTTGGAAACGGAAGAGCAAAAGGGAGCGTATTTAATTGGTGCCATAAAGTACGATAAATAATTACCACCGATTGACTGAGCGTATCTCTGCCTGGACGGATGCAACCGAGGCGAACTGTTTCGAAACCAGGCTCAGCGGATTATAAGCTAGGCAACCTAGCGTCGGTGTGCATTAGCAGACAAATTAATCGAATCGGTCTGTATCGGTCTCTGGTACAGGCATGGCAGCAGTGACAATATCGTGAGGTATCGTATGGTACCATGTGGAATGTTGCCACATTGCCTGTCACTGTCACAAACCAATATGCGATGACCGATTGGTAGAGCTCGCTCGATCGACCCGATACCCTTTCTCTCTTACGATCGTAATCAATTTTTCGGCGTTTGCATACCTTCGGGGGCAAGGTTGTGTCTGGAGCGAACCACGAGATTGATAGCACGAATGTACTCACCTGGTAAAAACAGGCAGCTGGGAGCCCATGATCTGCAGCCGGGCAAACAACAATGCCACGGTGGTAACGCACAGCACTGCTAGTCGGCGGGATGCTTCATGGGGCCACCAGCCCGTCGGCAGGGCGAACGTTTTCCCGCTCATCATCGACCGGGCCAGATGGTAGATGTCACCGAGTCGAATCTGCGCCAGTGAACCGGAAAAGAGAAAGAAAAATAGGAAGGGATGAGTGCTGATGATTGAATTATTCCACTGTCCAGGTACGCTACGGACAACCGTCTGCAAGAGCCCGTTGACGACTAATAGCTTGGCCGGCTCGGTGGAAAAACTGGAACAACCTTTGACTTGAAGTCGTTGTAGGTTTTTGCAACGCAAACAGACATCAATTATTACCGGGAACGCAGGACTGTTTGGTACATTGGATTTTGAAGGAGTTGCGGACACAATGTCCGAGCAGGTTGGCGAACACAATGACTCAACGATAACTAACCTTGATGAAGAAATAATGGATCCTCGGGCAAACAGTACTGTGCGGTGCAGAGGTAAATGTCGAACGAAGATACTATCTGCTCTTGGGACGAAATGAATATCCGTAAGGTGTGTTACCGTCACGCTGCGAGTCTAGGACAATTTGGACGGTGTAGAAAAGCAGAGTATAATACGAATATCTCACTGGGTGCTAAGAGAATAACTCTATTAGCAGTGACTCATTCTACTAATGGAATTGTGTGATACGGATTCCGTAAAGACCGTTGAGTTACATCAGGCAAATTGAAGGTGCTCATGAAATAGGAATTTTTTCTTCTCCGAATGTATTTCCGTTGTCTCAACGTTTTTTTCGTAGAAAGACACCCTTAAAAGGGTACTCAACCACAACACACTCTGATGAGCTGTTACTTTGTTTGGCAAATGTACGTTGTATCTCTCGTATATCTCACGACTGGTTCTCGCATTGCACCATCTAGGCGTAATGTGTCCTCCTGGGCGAAGAAAGGTAGGCTCCTCAAGCATCGCAAACGAGACAAATGGACACCGAACATAACCGCCTACGGTTTGCGTAAACCCTTTTGGCATCATCTTTGGCAACCGAACAAGGTGTACACACCGAGGTAAAAATGCTATAAAACGTGCGAATGAAGCACTAAATCACATACACTCTTAAACTGACACGTGCATTACGTGGCAGCAACGCACAGCGTCGTTCCATGGTCTGGAAGATGTGAATGAATTGTGGCGCATTTGTCTTTCAAACATTACACACACGCGACATGGTATCCGTACGGCTGTACCATAATCTTACCAGATTATTTAATGCGCTCTCGACGCGTTAAAGCACTGCCGAATGTTACCGTCCGGAGGTATAAGCAAGTCTTGTTTTTTGTTTTTGCCTCTGGCAAGTTTTCATTCAGACTCTCCGCCTAAGCACACATTAGCTCTCAGCTTCCGGCAAGGGAAGCTTACACGCCCCAACATCATTATCATCAGCGGCAAACGAGCTCACTTAAGGCTCGTAAACTATCTGTTTATGCTTTGCAAATGGACCCGTTGCGGTTGTTTACCGGGAGCTGATGAATGGGTGGGTAAATTTGACTTTTTTCTCTCCCTCTCTCTCTTCCAGTGGGAATGATGTTGACTAAGTAGCGACGCATTCAGTCATTAGAAAGAAAGAAAACGATTTATTGCAGCCAAGCGAGGAATCGTCAGGATCATCTTCAACAGTTTTACGCTGTGATAGACGCAGTGTATGCTATGCATTCCGATGTGGTGTAATAAATTAATCCACATTTAGTAACAGTAAGCATGAAACGTATTTGAACTTAAGAATAATGCACAAAATGTGGATGGATGAGAAACTTTTGCCTTATGTATTTATTTACCGACGCAATACAATCTTATCGTAGGAGGATGCCCAATAATCCCTTTTGTAAAATCACACCTGCACCATCACACCTTTGTTTTCTGGGCGTCTGCCTTTAAATGTGGCATTTCCGAACGGTATAAATTATGATCACAAAAGCAAACATCATTCGTTGGCTGCTTGGTCTTCCGTCATGAATCCACAGAACAAATCCACACAAAAAAATTATTCGAAAGCCACAAAGCCGCCAGTGTTTCCCTTCACATCGCACAGTGGGTAGTGTCGAACAAATTAGGGCCATAACAATATTTATTATCGAATTACCAATTTAATGTTACAGCATTAAGTATTTAATTATTTTAAACAATTATTTATAAAAAATACTAGAATTATGATTTAAAAAAAAAAACAATAAAATATGTTCAAAGTTCGAGATGTAGTTTGTAGATGTAGCAGAACAAAACTCTTTCGCAAATAGCAGTTATGATAAAAAAAAACTTATACCTGGTGGTGTCTGCTATCTAACGTACAATTCAACAGAATTGAAAAAAAAAGTTTAACAAACGTTTGCGTACACAAACATTCACAACATGTATTTTGTAACATAAGTTGATAGTAGATATAGGACATGCGACATGCCTCCTTCATAAAATCGTCCAGACAATATTTGATTACATGTTAATATTATTAGGCTTTAAATTTCTGAAACAGTTTTTCAATAATCTTTTCGAACAACCTAGAAACATGCAGATGATGTACTAAGTTGTCTATTTGAATGGGAAAAAGAATCAAATTTGGTTTATAATTATTTTTTTAAAATTTTTTACGGCTGATGCTTATCAGTCGCAAGGGCCAAAAATGATTTTTCACAAATCTTGACTTTGACAGTTTTGTCTGCAGAAACCATATAAAAAAATATATAACATAAAAAAATAAATAATAAACAAATAATTTTTTCTAGTTGAATATTGATATACCAAAATTGTGGAAAAATGATGAATTTTGAGCTTATATCCCGTCAATTGCTCTATGTGTATAGGTAGTGCGAGCGCTTCGGATCTTTTTTTTTTGGGTGGGGCGTCGTTTGTTTGGTCTGGTGTTTGTTTCAAATTTTAAGCCTCGCTGGTAAACGTTAGTGCAGTGGCTTGCGCTTTGAACAAACGGCGGTGGCTTTCGATGGGGTAAGCTCTGATACATTTTTCTTTCAGTGCTCACCATACCACAGCTGCGATGGTGTCGATTATGGGGCGAATTTCAAGGGAACAGAGATCCACCTCTCGGTGGTGTGCTTGTGGTGATTGCTGATGATTACGTTTACCGAAATTGCAACAAGGGAGAAAACGATAGAGGAGGTGATGGGGCAGGCTTTAACAACGCGAGCATAAATAGTTTTCCGTGGAAAAGGGCTAATGCTGCCCTCATTCCGCCCAAGTGTGTACCGAAGAGTGAGGTGGGCATGATGTGTTGGTGGGATTTATTTCACCCGTGCTGAGTTTCCACTACCGGAATGGTTTAGGATTGTTTTCGGGAAAAGTTTTACCATTGCAGTTGGATGGTGGAACGGTTCCGCTACACTCGATAAGGCAAATATGCCCCGATGCCGGAAAGTAAGGGGCCTGCGCTGATCGATAGTCGGATGGTATAGCTTTATTTATTTTCGCACACCGCAGGTGCACTGAATTTTGCGATTGTTTTTCGTTACGATCGAGGTTTTACCGCGTACACTCATATATCACAACCACCGTCACACCACTATCAACGGCAGCATAAACCATTCGGGTAAAATCACGTCCTCCTACTAGCTCGAACGCATTTGTGGCAATGGTCGCCCGTAGACTGTATGTATCAGGTGCGATGGAAAAATTAAACATACCTCTGGTTTCTAATGCAAACGAAGCTTGTGTATTCGCTCATATCCTACACACACTACTCGCGCATGTATGGGGTGGGTAAAATAATCATCCCATTTGCCGATATTATCCTAGATCGGTGAAATGGAGCTTTCATACTTTACACTTGGCAGCAAAGCGTTTGCTATGGCTTGCGAATCATTAGAGTTTAATTTTCCACGCTGCTACTTACGCTCGGATGAGCGTAAATTGTAAAATAAATTGTAACGCTAGTTTGCGTAGCGTGTGTGCTTAAGCTGTTTGGCGTTTATTTTAAACTGAATGTTGTATCTTCGATTAGCTTACACATATTGACTTTTTGCACAGAGTACAGATTGGAATGTTTTTTTAATTGCTGGATACATGGTTTTATTTGAAATGCAATTGATAACAACGATTTCAGTAAAAGAATGTATAAACTACAAACTAATCTTTATTGTGTTTAGGAGAAACGTAGATTTATTGAAAATGTTACTTGTGCCATTGTGTGATGTCTTTTCGCATTATATTGAAGATATTTGAGCTCATGTTTTACGAATGTGGCACGGTATGGCACCACTTGTGCTCTACCCAACATGGATTCATACCCAAACGAACTAATTTTGCAAAACCACATCGAATTCCACAAGCGAGGTCTGGAATCTGGTCCCAGATAGTTGCGATCTTAAGGAAGCTTTCTATTCTGGGTTTCTGGGACTGAAACTGGAAAAGCTGGAAGTGTCCCTCAGCGTAGTCGTATGGATAGAAAAATGGTTCTCATACTGATCATATCGCATTAACATTAGTGATAGTGTATCTTCTCCAGCATTTCGGGGCTTTATAGATTAGTTGATCCTTATTAACTCTGTTAAAATCCCTCAGCTACAAATCTCACATAACGGACCTAATTAACCGAGGAAATCTGATGCTAGGTATAATCTTTCAAATGACCAAAGAGTTTTACGACCCTATACTTATAAAAACCCAGCATAAACTAGCTTCGTTGGTTCGTTCCTACTTATTTTTTTTTTTTATTTATTTATTTCCATTATGACGGCCAAAGGCCGTATGGTCGACAAAGTTTGCCGAAATTAAACAGCTACGGGCATTTCCTCCCAGTTATGAGCCTTATCCCGGGCTTGCTCGGTTGTCTTATAAACTAACTTATAACTATGGTTTGTAGTGGCGGATGGTGATGTGAAGTAGTGGCTATTGATGCGGATTTAGTGGTGGTATTGCGGGTTGAGGCATTGGTGGTGGTGGCGATTATGGTGGTGGTGGCGATTATGGTGGTGGTGGCGATTATGGTGGCGGTGATGGACTCGTTTCTGGTGATGCTGATTCTGGTTGGTTGGTCGGTTGGTGGATATTGGTTGTTGTGACTGTTTGTGATGTTATGCTGGGCTATCGATTTTGTTGCAGGTCTATTGTTGTAGTTGTGCTATGGACCGGTGACATAAAACAGGCACGAAGAATTAGTGTAACATATACTAGTTACAGATAGGAACGATACAACCGTGCACATTGTTTTTTATTCTGCCTCCGTGGATGTTCGGAGATGCTGCCGTGTCCCAGAGGGGTCGCGTTGGTGTCGGAATCTATGTGGCACAATACGAATATGACGTAGGACAACATTTAACAATTAATGGATCAATTGGAAGGATGGAAGGATGGCAAGAAATTTAAGGAAAGGAATCAAAGGATAAGACCATTTTCTCGGCAGAAGCGGTATATAATCATCATATACCTCAAGTCCTTATTGGCTAGCACGTCGCGGATCGGCGCACCCGGTTGTAGCCCGATCCCCCGGATTGCTCTCAGCAAGTCAGGTCGGGCGGTCTCGAATTCCACGCAGTGCCACAGAAGGTGATCCACATCGTGGAATCCTACACCGCAGCCACATACCTTCGTGTCCGACAGGTTTATGCGCTGTAGATGTGCATCAAGTGCAAAATGGTTCGACATAAGCCGAGACATCATACGTATGAACGCACGATCCACAGAGAGCCCACCAAACCAGGGCCGCAGGGACACTTGCGGAGAGATCGAGAAAAAGAATCGCCCAAGTTCATCCGCTTCCCACATGCTCTGCCAGCGAGACAGATAAAGTTGCTGTGGGGAGCGTAGGTACTCATGGGTTGAGATAGGGCGGTCGTAAAATGCGCCTTCGGTTGCGCCTTTTTTGGCCAGTGAGTCGGCCTTCTCATTGCCGGGAATTCCACAATGAGAAGGAACCCAAATTAGTGAAATGCGAAATGCTTTCTCAAACAATGAGCCAAGTACTTCCAAAATTTTGTGAATAAAATAGTCTTTGCTCTTAACAGCCTTCTCTGTTTTTAGCGCCTCAATTGCGCTTAAACTATCAGTATAGATGAAGTACTGACCGGAAGGACTCGCAGCTATGATAAGTAGCGCGTAAAATATTGCGGCCAACTCGGCAGTGTATACACTGCATGGTTGCCTCAACTTGTACGCGGCCTCCGTTGTTATGCCAAAAACACCGAAGCCCGTACCCTCCCCAGAAGACGATCCATCAGTGTAGAACTGTTTTGAAGGGTCTAAATGGCCAAACTTGTTCCTAAAAATGCCCGGAACGACCTTCGGGCGAAGATCATTAGGTATGGTCTTGGTTTCCTCTCGCAACGAGGAATCTGTACATACAAAAGAACTGTAGGCCTCAGGAAGGGCAGCACGGTTTATTGCTTGTGAGGCGCTAGGGTGTACTTGTAGGGAAACAAAATCATTAAATACATCAATGATTTTGCTCTTTGAACCTGCCCCTAATAGTGCTTCAAAATTCTCAATAATCAAGGGATTTGATACTGAGGATCGGACCAGAAGACGAAGTGAGAGCAGCTTAAATCGAAGTTTCAGCGGCATCACTCCGGTCATCACTTCTAGGGACATGTTGTGAGTGGATTTCATGCTCCCTAGTACGAGTCTAAGACATCGGTACTGTATTCTTTCTAGTTGTAACATCAACGTTTTGGGTGCCCAATGAAAGCATATGCTTCCTTACTCCAAAACGGATAGCACCGTAGTCTTGTACAATCGCAGGACATCTGATGGGTGTGCCCCCCACCAAAAACCTGTGATTGTCCTCAAAAAGTTGATTCTTTTGGAACACTTTTGTACCAGATGGGCGATGTGTGTGTTCCATTTCAGTCTAGAATTGAACCAAACACCTAGGTATCGAAAATTGTCGGATATTGATATCTTTTCCCCGTACAAAAAGACATCAGGTTTTGGTTCAAATAGTCCTCTTTGTCTGTTATTTACGGTATCGCTAAAACAAGAGAAGACTACCATTTCGGTTTTTGAAGCTGAAAACGTGATACCTAGACTATCTGCCCACTTGGTGAGATTATCCAAGGTGGTTTGCAAAGCTTCTTGTATATCGATGGTGCTTCTGCCCGCGACTGAAATAACACCATCGTCTGCCAATTGTCTAATGCTGCTGTTGGCTGCCAGACAGGTGTCTATATCCTTTACATAAAAATTGTATAGCAGGGGGCTCAAACAGGACCCTTGTGCTAGTCCATGGAAGCTAGTCCGTTTCATTTTTACGTGACCATTATTAAAATTCATTATTTTTTCCGACAAAAGATTGAAGAGAAAATTGTTCATCTTCGGGCCCAGTCCCGCATTTTCTAGCATTTGACACAGTTTCCAAGGAGAAACTGAGTCAAAAGCCCCCTGTATATCCAGAAAGATACAACCCATGTTTTGCTTGCGAGCACGAGCAAGTTCAATTTCTGTTGTAAGAAGCGCTAGGCAGTCGTTTGTACCCTTTGCTTTGCGAAAACCAAATTGGGTAGCTGAAAGAAGGCCGTTTGATTCAAGCCATTCTTCTAAACGAAAAAGAATCATTTTTTCAAAGAGTTTTCTCAGACACGAAAGTAACGAAATAGGGCGGTACGATTCGTGTCTTGATGCCGGTTTACCAGGCTTCAGAATGGTGGCAACCTTCACCTCTCTCCAGTCTGGCGGGACGATGTTGAACTCCCACAGTTGGTTAAATAACTTCAACAATCGTTTCTTTCCCACGTCTGGTAGATTCTGAAGCAATTTACTTTTCACCTGATCCAAACCTGGGGTAGAATTGTTGCTAGACAAGAGAGCAAGGGAAAACTCCACCATGGTGAAAGGTGAATCCATCCTAGGATCACTACCAGGCGCATGTTGAGAGAAATTTTGCGCAGGAACGAAGTCAGGGCAGAACTTGTAGGCAAAATCCTTTAACCAGTCGCCGGAAAAACTTTCGCTCTCATTAATATGTTTGCTGCTCCGCATTCTTCTGGCCTTTCTCCAAAGTGACTTTAATGAAACGGAGGGCTTCAGTTTTTTGACGTAATTTCGCCAGTAGCCTTTCTTTTTCGCTTTGAGGAGATTTTTGCACCTTCTCTCCAAAATTTTGTATTGAGTATACAAATTTCTGGAGCCAGTGTCTCTAAAAGCCTTAAAAGCCGTCCGCTTCATGTTAAATGCCGCTTGACAATCCTTGTCCCACCAAGGAGTGGGAGGTTTTTTAAATGTCCTTGCTTGGTGGGAGCCCCTTGTTTGGGCGGCAAGGGCGCACTCGATTATTAAGGATTCGAGTTTTTTATATTCCTTTTCAGGAGATAAATCGGGTTTGTCAAGGAAGAGTGAAGCGGTCATAAGTTCACCGTATCTCACCCAGTTGATATTTCTCGTTAAGTCACATTCAACGATCGAATTATCTACTGAGTATCCTCCCTTAATGTGAGAAATTGCTATCGGTAAATGATCACTGCCGATAGGGTCTTGGATCACCTTCCAATTAAAATCCAAAGACAAAGCTGAGGAACATAAGGACAGGTCCAGTGCACTTGCCCTACTCATTGCTGTTTGCATCCTAGTTGCCTCCCCTGAGTTAAGTATTGCAAAATTATGTTTGTCGCAGAACTCTTTGATAATGGGCGCGCGGATATCCTCCTTTTCACATCCCCAGTCTAAACCATGGGAATTGAAGTCTCCCAGGATTAAAAGTGGCCCAGGCAAAACCACTGCTAGGTTTCCAAGATCCTGTTTGATCTTTTCAACCCTGTTCTTTTCATCCTTAGCTATCGGGGGGATATAGATAGAGGCAATAGTCACGTGAAGATCGCCTATCTTTGCCTTTATTGCGACTGTTTCTATTACATCCTGTCTAGGGGTTGCTAGTCTTGAGAAGGTGTGACTCCTTCTAATACCAATCAACACCCCTCCTCCTCGGTTGATTCGATCTTCACGGATTAAATTATATCCCGGGAAGGTTAATTTTGTTTCGGGCGATAGCCAAGTTTCACAGAGGGCGAAGACGTTACAATTATATTCACCAATTATGGCTTTAAAAGAGTCTATTTTTCCAATCAAACTTCTACAGTTCCATTGTATGATGGTAGCCATTTTGATTTAGTCATCAAGACGAACCATCATACTCAAGTATGGCCATTGTGTCAGCCACTGTTTAATCATCCCCTTTAGGTACGGGAGAGCCCAAGTAGCGATCATTTGTAGCGGAATTGGGAGATTCAAGGACAAAAGAAGGGACTCTAGGATTTCGGTCAAGGAAGGGGTGTGAGCCCTCGGGAAGCTCCTGGTTTCAGTAGTGAAACCTGGCGTGCTTGCAGGAGCCTCGATCCGAGGGGATCGCTTCCTCTTGGTCTGCTCCCGGGGAGTTTGGGAGGATTGGATAGAAGGATCAGCGCCACGACTGGGACGAGTGGTAATGGAGTTTGGTGTCTTTTTCTCGGCGCGACGCTGTGGTGCCACAGGATTTATCTTTTTCGTTAAGACCTTCCTTTGAGCCCTTTTGTAGGACAATCTCATTCCTTTTCTTGGTCTCACAACCACTCGCTCTGAGGCAGTTGGATTTGGTACATTTGTCGCACCATCGGCCAGCACTGAAAAAGTGTTCTGAGCACTCCTAAGAGCCTCGCTAAACGTGCCGCGTGCCCGCTCGGCTATTGTTTTTGACTGCTCTTTTTTGAGCTTTTTATATACAGGGCACACTACCACCTCGTGCCACTCGTCCCGACAATGCGAACATTTAGGGGTCAAGGTTTTGCATTCCTCGGTGGAGTGCTGCCCCCTACATTTGCCGCAGCTTGTTTTGCCAGTGCAAAACGCCTCGGAGTGGCCTATCCGACTGCACTTAGAGCAGGTGGCCACCCTTGGAATGTATGGCCGGTGAATAGGAACTCTTAGGCCCTCGCAAACGAGTGCCTGTGGGAGTACCGTTCCCTCAAACGTGATCCGGAGGGAGGATGTTGGGACGAAGGTTTTTCCACCTTCCTCGGAGACCACTGCTTTAAACAGCTTTTGAACTTCCAAAACTCGTACTTTTGGAGTATCTGGTGACGGGAAAGTTCCGAGACCATTCTTCAAAATATCCCCCTCCGGATAGTCGAAATCTTCGACCACGCCGGTTACCTCCACCGATCCACCAGGGATAAACACCCGGTAGAGCTCCGCATAGTCAGCGTCGGCCGCTATGGCATTGGCTTGAAGCCGGTCCTTTGCGGTGACCTTAATCTTGTTCGGGCGCATCCGATAAACATCGGTTTATCGCTAATTATGCTAATATTTGTTTGTGTCTCTCTGTCTCTCTTCTTTGGTGTCAGATTTGGAAGCAGTGCATCGAAAAAAATCAGCATGGGACTATGTTAAACCATGCAACGAAAGATGGTTGGTGACTCAACGACGGACGCTCAGATACGACACAACAAGTTCCGTAAACGTTTAGATAAGTTCTAAAAATTGAATGGAAATTAGCACTTGTTAGGCTACAAAGAATAATGCATTTGTATCGCCTGGAAGTTTGGATTGTTGAAATGTAATGTTAAATTTGATATAATTTACTTCGATATTGTGCTTGCAATTTCTGCAAACAAATTCTTGTGCTGCAAATTTCGATCGAAGCGGTTTTATTGATTTTATCTTTGATATAGGATGCGTGCTCCCTTTCCCAATGGGTCCCTTTGCTAAGTGTTCTTTCTAAACTGTCGCAAGACCTATTCAATCCACCTGGCTTCCCATTGAGCGAAGGGGCGTATGCATTACATTGTCGGTTGATATTGCATCCCTTGCTTTGTTACTCTCGCTGGGCTGCGCCGCAACAATTGCTTTTCCAGCCGAGGTGTAATAAAGGAGACCGATATTTCCGTGCCAAACCAACGTACACGGGAGGTTTTCCCTGGGGCACGGTTTTCCTTTGCATCAAAGAAACCTTAGTTGCCATCGCGTTTGTACCATGCTGGTGTGCAGAGCCAGGCGAAACTGCTCCGTTCGATTTGTCCTAGCGGCAGAGAGTAAATATTTGAAATATGCATAACCCAAGAACAATTCCAAATAAACTGATATCGTACGTAAATGCATCATGCACAAACCTAAGGCGTTGGGACGCGTACAATGAACGAACACATATATAAGATGGCAGGAATAAGATTTTATACGGAAGAAATAATGGTATGTTTGCAACAGAAAACGGGTGTGAAAAAAAAGGTGTTCCAACAAGAGCTCAGAAGATATACTTACATTAGTAAACTTTCCAATTTTATCTGCAACAATTCCACTAAGAAATGGCACAACACGGTAGCCGGCCGTGATTCGTTTAAGCGAATGCTTCTGTCACGTTTTTTCCGCTTTATGACCAATGCAATAATAATGCTGTTTGTGGACGATTTACTTTGAGCGCTTCGGAAGATGGTAATAGAAAGTATCCTAGCAAAGATTGAACAACGGGTCACATGGAATCGTATTCATTCCGTTCAAATGTGCTCCGATTGGCTTTTCTTCATCGACAATCGATTTACTTTTACATCTTTCTCAGGAATTGCCGTTTTTCTGCGCTTAGATCATCTTTGAACGAATCGAGGTGAAGCAACGGGACATACATTTTTGATATCGTGATTTGAATTTATGCTCTAAAGTGATATCGAGTTTATAAGCGCATAAACAGGAACGTGGTGGTTTCTTCTATTCGTTGGAATACGTTTCGTAGAAATAGGTCGCGATATAAATCCATAATAATACTATATTGTGATTGATTCCCTCTGCAGCATTGATGTATTTAATAGTGTGGTGGCACCACGTGAGATATGCACAACACAATAAATAAATGAATGAACATATATAAAAATAAATTGCTCTTATAGGTCTGGACAATAAAAAAAAAACTTTCATTAAATTAAATATTTATAATGAGTTAAAAAAACAAATTCACCCACTCACATCAACACAGTCATGACAATGATTTGAAAGATGAAAGGAAACAGTAAGAGAGAAAAATAGTGGTTCATCACACTATCAATCATTCAGCGTGTACAGGCATGATGAAACGTAAAATTTTGAAATATAAAAAAAACCTCGAGCGAAAAATTAAAAATAAATCTTCTCTTTAATTGACACAAATAGATACATCCACAATCGTGCAGTGCAGACATGAGGACATCAGAAAAGAGGAAATAAAGAAAAAAAATAACCCAACATGGCAACATTGACTGCACGTTGTGTACCATTAATCATATGCACCGATTGTTGCTTGATACAGAAATTAATTTTACCTTTGTTTCATTTATCATAGTTTAAAATGAGTTCCCGCCTTGTTGCCGGTGCTGCCATGGAAAACTTCACTATCAGCCGTTCATTAGTTTCAATTACACACCGTGCTGCAACGATTGTAAAGCGTAGTATGTGCGCCAATTTTCCCGCCACTTTCCACGCACACACGATCGTCGTCGAGTGTAACTTTTGAAGCTGTTTGAACGGAGGCTGGAGAACGTTTTGACATGACGCGTAGGGTACGCCGGATGGTTGGCTTGGTGCATAATTTATGCGGCTCGGCTTTTTGAGGTAACGATTGTAAAACTTCATCAACCAGAACCTGCCGGCAGCTGTCGGTCGGATGCTTTATATGCGTGCGTAATACACAACAGCGACGGTGGCAGTTCGTCACGGGCGCTGAGATAATTGTATGCCAAAAAGTGTGCCTGTAATCCATGCGTATGTGCGTTGTTAAAAGTTTGGCGATGGAAATAGGGTACAGGGAAAAACATATGTAATTATCGGTTCATAGCGGCTGCTTGTGTGTGTGTGTGTGCGATGAGAGAGAGGAATCAGTAATACTGTTGTTGGTTTCAACCACATAGATTTACGGTGTCCTTTTCCCGCTACAGTATCCCCCCACCCGTCCCACCTCACTTTTATTTGCAAAACGTTTTTCATGTTCGGTGTGGAAAGTTTGTTAAAAATTCATTACATTTTGATTTATGCTTACCGCGACGCGGAACTTTTGTCAGCATTGTATGGAGAGCTTTTTTTTAAAAAGGAAACCACCAGGTGCTGCTGGCAGTTTGTGTGTTTGTGACAAGACGAAATAATTTTTAAGCTGTTTCGATGCTCGCCATCTTGGATATTCGAGGCAATATTAAGCGCGGCACGTGATGAAATACATTTCAGATGTGTAATTTGACAAGCGCAGTTTGCTCTAATATTTGAATGAGTAATGGTTTTATGTTTTTTCTTTATATGTAATAACAACAGATAGAAAATGTATTATATGCATTCAAATAATTACAAGTATATTGTAAACAATTTGAGGAATGAATAAACTAACACTGCAAAAGGGATGAACATATACAGTGATCTATTTGACTACAATTTTTGATGTATTATTCTTTTGAAAGAATGCTTATCATAGGGTGACAACATGGAGGTGCGAAAAAACTCTCATCATTATTAATTGCATTTTGTCTCAGAAATAAATAAATAATTTCATGAATTGCATCCAGGCCTTAGCAATACTGGTTAAGATATTTTGAAATAATTTGCATGAGGTTAGTATAATTTAATATACGAATATCGTATTATTCTAGTGCACGACGAGTGTTCCGATTTGTTAACTTGCAAATATTTGTCAATATCTTCAAATATCTTCCAAGTTTTACCAGTTAATATTATTTCAAAATCATTCAAAAAACCCTTTCTAAAAGCGTTTTAAGTGCATACTGTCCTGTAAATAATTTCATTTTTTTTTCCTTTTTTAATAGTTACACAAAGCAAAATCATTGTGGTATGAAAAAAGATTCACCGTCCGCAATTAATACTTAGTGTGCTCGAAATTATAACCGGCAACTCAAGTTCTTTCATCATCAAAATGTAATGAACAAACCGATGTAGTGAATTCAACGAATCGGTTAGTTGCTTTGTGTACTGTCCATTATGGCAAACAGCTTAGCAGATTGGACGCATATTTATTGTTTTCTGCGCATCCGTCATAGCACATTTCGCGGAATATCTTTGCGGAATGATGTGAATGAGAAGATAAAGTGAAACGGTACGCCACTGCTTGGTTACACCATGCTTAATTACCTCCGGTTTTCCGAGCAATCTGTACCGACTAAAGCAAACGAGCTGCGAGTATTGTAAACTTACACCAGGCGGAGATGGAATTCTGAAAATTGTGACCAATTGCTGACCGATTGTTGAGCATTTCTAGTGAGAGCAGTTTTAAATTGTTCATGAAATAATATGAATGGCTGGGTAAACCGGATTGCGCGTGATGTGGGAAAAAAATTTTGAATTTATTTTCGTAAAGCATTTAAATTTACTAATCGTAACATCAAACGGAAGTAAGAAATTAACCCATTACATCCCAGCATAAGACTTGGGATATGCAAATTATATAGATCCCTGCAACGAGCAAATTATCTAGATCATTCCTCAAGATAAATGAAAAGAAAACAGGGATGGAATAAATTTAAAGAAGAATATTATATGATTTAAAAATAGTAAATATTATTTGTACGTCAATAAGTACGAAAAATATATCATGCAAATTGCCTACTTTGGGGCAAATTCTGAATGAAGCATACCTGAATCATACATTTTGATAATTACATTACAACGTATTAAAATTGTCTTCACTAAGTCAAAAGCATCCGTGGCAGTGAGTTGTGCGTTACTCAAAATTTATTAGTGAGAAAGAGCTGCAAAAACGCATGATTGTGTAAAACTCCAACTGATTTTGCATAGCTTTAGTTCATAATGTATTAGGAGTGAGTTTAGAGTTCTATTTATGTAGGATGATAGAAAAAGAAAGTTCATTTATTTTCAATCGTTCATCAATTGTCTTACAACCTTCCGAGTGCAGTTCCCGAACTAGACTCCTCGTCCGCTATCCTCGCTAGCTCCCTTCTGACAACCGTGTTGCCAGCCTTAGCACCAACTGTCACCAACTGTCACCAAGCACAGGGTGATTCATTTCCTACATTTATTCGAACATGTGGATTATATGTATACGATGGAGTACATGAAGCGGTTTATTAAATATATTTTTTTTATTTCTCTTAACGATATTTACCGAAAGATATTATTATCTAAGTGACAAGCGTTTTGCTTAAGATAATTAATTGTAATGAATGGTTGCAAAAATGTGGTAGCTTAGTAGAAAATGCTTGATACATTTAGGTAAATTTAGGTTTGTTCGGCACCAAGGCAAAATCACAATGACACATTATCCACTAGGCGCCAAACCAGGTGAGAAAAGTTATGCGCGTCAGACAACAGGATAAAATCCATGCGCTGTTATTTTGCCGAAACAACACCCTAAAAACTGTGCGGGCAAGGGTTGGTAGAACGATTGGACTGTGGTACAATCTATCTAGGCATCCATTTCCCCGAGAGGGTATGCGCGGCACGAAAGAATGACATATGGCAGAAAAGTTAGCTTACAATGTCTCCCGAAGGACGCAACTTTTACCATACCCCGTTGAACCTAAAGCTCACCTTCTTGCAGATGCAGAAACAAGGACTCGTTTCTTATTTTTGTGACTGTAAGGGATTGCATTAGTACAACCGGGTGTGTCCGGGTTGTTGTGCGGTTGTGCATTTTTTTGTAGCAAAGTAAAACTCACAACGGAGGGTTTTCCATATATAGTGGGTCGGTGGTACTAGGTGAAAAAATATGTATTCTGAGGGGTGTGTCAAAGTTTGAAAATGTTTCAAACAAAAAAAAAACAAACAAAAAGATTCCATCTGGCATAAAGTTTTATAGATAATTTTTGGTTTGTATTTTCAGTAAAGCTCTTCGCCATACTTTGGTGGTAGTATTCGGAAGGCACAGCCAGGAGTGCCGTTACTTTGGCGGTTAATGGACAACGGTATATGGGGAGTGCATGCTTCGAAGACCGAGTTGATGTGGCATTTTTTCAACGGAATATATCCTTTAAACACCCTTCATAGTGACACAGCAGAAGGGAGAAAGGTACGAGACCTGCATATACTTTATCAGATAGTAACTTTTCGCGTCAGCATCCCCTGCGGCACCGTTAGATGTACGCTCTCCGTATGTACTTTGGACCAGAACCCTTCAGAGTAAAGCGAACCGTAGGAAAATGGAAAAAAAAAATCGCGACCCACTCACAATGTGAAGGATCCAAACCCACTTGAAATTGAAGGTAACTACTTTCTTCTTCTCTCGCATTGTCATGTGGCTACCGCTTTCCGTACAAAAGACATTTGGGGTTCCAAAAGTTTTCCAACATTTCATTTCCCAGTGACCAACATTCGGGTGTAAAGTGGCACAAAATCCGTACGTGAAGAAAGGCTGAAATCGGGAGCATCGGGCAGGGGATTCGTTGTCTTTCGTTTTCAATATCCCACTTTACCCCTGGCGTTGGATCCTTGGGAAGGATTTATTATGCATGATATCAAGGACATGCGAGGCTCACCTACGGGAACCGAGCAGGCAGCTCGAAAGGATATCATGCACCCGTAGGAATGGTACCGGAGGGCCAGATTTATAACCTCCCGTGGCGAACGGCAATAGATGGTTCTGCTGCTCCTGCTGCTGTTTGCTTCTAGTGTAGCTTTAATATGTTCATCGACACCGCCACTTCGATGGTGTCGAAGCCGGCAAGAGGCACGTTGTTATCGAACCCTTGTGCATGGGTACGGTTCGTGTGTTGGGGTTCGGGTTCAGAAAAAAACCTACTTTACGCGAGGTCTAGTGGTTGATGCTGGGTGACCTCCGTGATCACGGTTCGTTTGAACTTTGCACCAACGAAACCAACAAAAAAGAAGCGGGTTTGGTGGTCGTCGCCTTTCGGGTAGCTGTGTCCCTCTAAAAATAGCGTAGTAAAATTGGTTGCGTATAATTTATGGACAAACTTTTTTTTTGTTACTTCTCTCAAGCATTCGGGGGAGGGGACGCGCTTTTTGAAGCCTTTTGCGCCCCATACAGTCTTATTTTATCAGTGGAACTGCTTGACTGTGTGTGTGGGAATGTTTTGCGGCAAAGATCTCCCCCTAACACGATTACCGAAAGTTCTAACCCCTAGTAACGCCTGCCCCGCTCCGCGATCGTGCTTTCGTCGCAAGAAATAAAGCAAACGAAATAGTTTATCAGCCGCACAGATGGATGTGGGGAAAATGGAGCAAGATTGAGACCCAAGAAACACGAAATTGGTTTATCGCGATTTTGCAACTTACTGTCAGGGGGTTGATTTATCGCTCGCCTATTTGTCGTTCAACCTCCTTCGTACATGTGTGTTAGTGTGATTTCGGAGTTTTGGCTATATGTGTTATGATTGGAATAATTGAAGTACTCTTTCGTGTTATTCGGACAGAGTTCACTACGTACGAAGTGAATGATTTTACGCAAGAAATTGCCATTTCGTCGTTAGCTTCATTTGATTATTCGCTTTAACGTTCTCTTTTCTTCGAAAAGCCGCAAATAACTTTTCTCGTTATTGTTATGATTTGTTTCATGATATTGCTGCAAGTCAACGAGCGTGAGTCGAACGTTACCCAGAAAACTGAATAATTCTGCCAGTCGAAAATCGAACGTTAACGATCGAAGGCAAAGAAAATATGTTTTACAATATCCGGCCCGAGAGCGGTGATGCGTTGGACTAAAGTAAACAGAGCCGAAATTCTACTTGGGTGTCATTCCTCTCGCTAACACATGGTGGCACAGTAAACGGAGACACCGTTACCAGTGGTATTGTTTTCGCAAGCAAGTAAACACTGGGACGGAAAGGGAACGACCTTTCGGAAGGGAGGCTGAGACGCTCGAACGGAAATGTACACAACATTATGCTCCATGTGCTACGATTCGCAAGTGTACCCATATGCCCAAACCCGGGCTAGATTGTGTATCGTCCCGCAGTTGTTTCGTTGTTCTTTCATTAGAATGAAATATGCGTTCGTTGTCGTCGTCATTGTTGCTGTCGACTTCGTCTTGCAGAATGGTACCGAAGGGCCTTTCGCTCGAACGTGTTTGCATCGTAAGAAAACTAATCTCACTGTTCCCAATACCATCTTACGTTGGTGAGGCAAAATAAAGCGGTGGGAAATGTTGTGAGCGAGCTGTTTTAGGGTTCCTTTGTTCAGGTCCCCATAAACACACTTACAGCCGAGGACTCGTTTGCCACTTTTCATCGGAGAAACTCGTTTGTCGATGAAGAGAAGATGAATTCATCGCATGTGCCAGTTGGTCCCACCAATGGCTTTACTTTTTCCAAGTGTAGACAAACAGCAAATGAATGAGAGAGAGAGAGAGAGAGAGAGAGAGAGAGAGAGAGAGAGAGAGAGAGAGAGAGAGAGAATAGTGCTACATATGCTGTCTCGAACGGTACATTAGTCTGTACTTCGAACCGATAAACTACCCATCAGTATGGTGTAGCAGAGCAAAACAGACGGGTATCGGGGATGCAATTGTTGACAGTTTCAACAACGACCAGGCGTCTCCATCACCCGGATGGTAACAGTTTGAACATCGCACTGCAGTAGCCATGAAACAATAGAGTTATTGGGATTTTCAGGATGTAAAGAAAAACATTACACACATACAACGATATCTAATACGATGATACTCGAAGTGGAAGTGAGTTATGCTTTGGGGTATTATCAATCACTTGTCCAGAGCAGACGAACAAAGAGCAGCGCACAACATATCAGTACCTTAGTGGCGTAATAGATGAGTGAAGTAAGGATAAGGACAGTTAAGGCAACTATTGAGAGTAAGGCTATATAACATACAAGCGAAAGAACGATGGTGAAATGTGCCAGCTGATATCGGTATGATAGTCACTGAAAAAAAATCATTAACTTCGTAAACCGAGAACTTGAACGTTTGGAAACGATTTTGAATGAAGGTAAACAGTAATGTAAATAATCATATCTTAAATTTGTTCAATTTAATGAAATGAAGCCGGCACCGGATGATAATATTTTCAAATACAAATGACTTAAATTAGCTTGCAAATCTTATTATATTTTATTGCTGAAGTGATAATAAGATAACAAAAAGAAAGAGCTTAAGTTTGTAAGCAAGCAGCGATGTGTAAATATTTACCGAGTTTATCATTTAACAAACTCACTAAAATATCCATTACACAAAGGATCAATGACATCGCATTGGTTCGGCGAAAGGTTCGTTCGCTCTACCAGCGAATGGCTTTTATTCATCGTGGTCAATGGTTCACATTCATTTTATTTCACAACCGTAGAAGTTTATATCCCTCAAAACAAGCTCGCATTACAGCTTCCTCCCGACGTCCACACAACGATGCAATCGGATATTTGAACCGACAGTGATAAATCTGATATTATTTATAGCTGCACTTGACGCATCGATTGACGTCTTTATCGGATTGTTTGCACCGAAGGGACGATCCCGTTGGTACAGATGGCGCTTTGCGCGCTTCGCAGCAATTCGTTACCCACGTGATAAGAAAGTGGAAAAATGGAACTATCGATTGGCAACGAATGCAATGTTTAGCTAAGCTTCGACTGCAAAAGCAACAAAGCTAATCGGTTCATGGTGCAGTACCAGGAAGAAGGAAAGTGAATAGTCGAAGCAATTCCCTACCCAGTTCGTTCGACCATTCGCAATTTAAAAGGCAAGGTAAAGTAAATCGGAAGAAAGCAAAATGAGGGGAATGGTTCATTATCCTGCTGGTAATAGCCCTGTGAGATGATACTGAGAAGGATTATGATGATGACGTCAATGAAAACTAATGCCTTTTTTAAAAAGTCACAGTATAACCAAGCTTTTTTGCATGATTTTGAGTTGAACAGAAAATCGGACGATTTATTGAAATTGAATACAATCTTAACCAGAGTTACGCGGTTGTCAACTCACACAGACTCAAACATGAATGGATTAAAAAAAAATGACAATTCGACGAGTTTTGTGTGAGGATTTCAATTATTAATTTGTTAAATTTCTAGCATTGACAGAAACATATTATAAATTATTGTTACAAACATTAGACAATAACGTTGAGAGAGCTGCATAACATACCGCATCATCCTCAACAGAGCCGCTCAATGCTTTTTGCTAAGTTTGATATATAAACACCAAAAATAAAACCGAACCATACAGAGTGAATATTTTGAAGATATATTACTATTTGACGAAAAGGAGACACAAGGACGACATTTTTCTAGTGTAACCCTTTTCAGAAGCCCTTTTTCGGTGTACTGATCGATTCATTCATCATTGTCGCAGAAAAAGGATCGACCATTTTTCTGTGCCGCTATTTTCCCGAACTAATCCGATACCTCCCAGCACGTGAAAAGGAAACATCTTCTAGTAAAAACCGTTGCCAACGAAAATCCTCATTGCCAAGGAGCACAGCGCGCAACAAATATTCCCGAAAATCCATCTTCAGCGAAAACAAAATCCGCTTCGGTTCGGGGTCGCACGAATCCTTTTTTTGTCCTTAAGGTTTCTTTTCTTTTGCTTAATTCAAAGAAGCGATTGGATTGCTAGGGGTTCAACCAACGGAACAAAGCGTATTTTTTGTGCTGATAAAGCCAACATTTTCCCCAAAGGCTCGTTAGCTCGCTACAAGTCCGTTAAGTCCGCGGGAGGAAAATCGCGTTCGTACAATGGATAATATTCATTTATTATTCGCCTCTAGTTGGGCTGTTCGTGATGCGGCGTAGTTTCCAGTCCGAATGGAACACCCACATATCCCTTATGCACAGCATGTGAGTTACAGTTAATCGATTCGAGGAATTCTTGAATCCTCCAAACGGGTATAGAGAAGCAATCGATTTTGTGGTGAAAGAGCTGAGAAAACTCTTCGTTGGTTTGGTAAGATTTTGGGTTAAAGTGAAGAGCTGGAAACAAAGTCAATGTAAAACCTCCTGCTGAGACAGTCGAGCTAGCGGTTAGCTCGAATTGGGTTAAGAAGAGCACGGGGACCGGTTCAATCCGCAGCATTGGAACATATTTTGTGCCAGGAACTTCTTTGAGGTGAAGATATTCAGATGGCACTTTCAATATTGACTATTGAACGAGAAATTTTGACAAAAAAAGATTATTTGTTGCGTGGCAATACAAAATGCAAAAAAAGACATTTGACACTTTGATTCCTACACATACAACGATATCAAAAAGAAAATGGTCTACTGGGCATCATAAAGACGAAAAGCAATTTATACGAACTTGTATTGTGTTCTTTGCTTGCCCGTGCAACCTTCTCCAGAACAGCTAAGATTTTCAACAAACTGCTAAATCTAAGCACAAATGGTCATGCTAAACACAGTAAATTTTCCTTACGGACGTTTGAGTTTTCACACTTTCGCAACAACTAGAAGCGAGGAGAAAACGCGACTTCCACTAATTACTCGTTCGTACCCAAATATCGTACGATTGGCGCATTGGCTAGCAAAGCTTTGCCAATGTTAATGACCACAGCTGACAGGAATAAACCGTACCATCCGGAAAAGTACGTAAGCTTGGCGGATTGATCGGATCAGTTTTTTATTCCTTTTTTTTAATTAATTGATTTTCCACCGTGAGGAAAGAAAAGTTTCTACTTCCTCGGGTTTTATCCGGCCCAAAGTGTGTTAAAAAGAAACAAAACGGACTGCTTTTGGAGAAAAAGATGTTGACAAAAGCGGCGCGTAAATAAAAAAGGATTTGGAACCTTCCTTTATACAGGACGCAAAACACCATCGCATCGCCGGGGTTTGAAGGAATGAGCTGTTGGGTATAGGATGAAGAATAATAATGGATTTTCCGGCGCTAAACCCATTCATCGACAGTGTGCGACACGCGAAAAAGGGACGAGAAAGGATTTCTCCTCCTGACTCTTACCCTTTTAGGATTGGCCGAACGATGGCAGGCGAATTTTTAGGCACTTTCAGCTAAGTTGCGAATGTTTTGCTTAAAAATGTTTCACCTGTTTTTTTGGGTTCTTGTTTTGTAAGCACCGTGCTGTTACTTTCCCTATCCCAACTCAAGTGAATGTTCAAGTTTTGCTTGTGATGTGAAGATTACAAATTTCATTTCAAGACCCTTTTCAGTCCACATTTCACTCTCCTCGAGCAAAACCAGCTCACTCAAAGCAAAGAAAAAAAGTATTTCCAAAATACATTACGTTCAGCTGTTGTTCTGTATTTTTTTGTTGTTCACTTGATGCGGTCCCAAAAAAAGTTGTCAAAAAAAGGGGAGAAAGATTAATTTTCACATGGTTGCGGTTTTTGTGTTGGAGGAGAGAAAAAAAAGAAAGATTACGGTAACGGAAAGAAGAATAACGTAAAACGGTAGATCCCTTTCTGGTTAATTGTTTGTTGGGTTTAAAGGTACCGAAATTGATGCAGACTGAGCAATTAATCAACTAAATTATGCCAGTAATTATAGATTGATCTATTTTTCCGTAAAGGAAAATGGAGCTCAGTGAATGACTGAGTGAATGGCACTGTTGTCGCAATACATGAACCTCCAAATCCATTCAAGGGATTTGACGTGATGTTTAATGAGTTGCATATGTTTGAAAGAGATCAAATTTTTAAAATGAGTATTCAATTATGATCGAGCTATGATGTCTAAATGCTTCAAATATTATATGTAACTACTATTATAGTTTGTTAAGTCTAAATTGTATGATATTTTGAAGGTATAATGCTCACACAGGAAAAAGTTAATAAAACTATATACAAAATGTCAACTTAAACTTGCGACTTGGATCAACTTGGGAGTTCTTTGAAATCTGATTGAACTCACCGGAAAGAGTGATTATAATTTAATCGCATAGGAACGGTAACCAAATTTAGCCAACAGCAACAGCAACGCTATGTTTGCTCTCTTATTAAAGTAGTTACGCCGCTATTATGCTGATTTAGCATTTGCGATAAGTATTCAAAAAATCTACAAATTAAATCTAATATTTTTAACTACCTTGATAACATAAATGAAATGTAATGAAGTGTCGGATGTATGCCAAACACAGTCGAAATCTCATGCTGCAAATGTACTCAACTTGTTGATATTTTTTCAGTTTTTAAATCAGATAATTTGGCAGCTCACCCAGTCCACCGTAGCCCACCGGTAGCCAAAGCGATGAAAGGAAATACGCATTCGCAAAAACGACGATCTCGAACGACGATTGCGAGCGATTTTAATGAACCACGGAGTAACGACGCCCGGCACGATACTTTCCACTAACTAACAGCCCTAAAGCAGCTTAAAAGCTTCTCCAAGCGGAGAGTACTACGAACTAATGACGATTTCATTTTAAATCCACCACCACTCGAACCATCCCACCAGACCCAACACTTTAAAGTAAATGCGACCGTCCACCAATGCGAGTAGCACCGGAAAACCAACCAAAGATCGTTTTGGCGTTATCTCAAGCGAGCTAAAGTGCGTCTTAATTTTTGATTACAGTTCAATGTGATGTGATTCAGCGCACCGTCCGGGTAGCAGCGGAGAGTTAGGATGGGTGATAAAAATCTCCCATTACGATGAATCTGAACCCCTACCATAATACAACTCCCTCACACACGAACGCAAGCAAGACTTTGTTGCCGTCGGAAAGGACGACGACAAACGCGCACCGAAACATTCATTGTAATTTGGTGCTGCTAATGGCCATGCCATCCTTCGCCTGATATCACCCTTCATGCTGTTCGCTTTTAATGGATGCAAGAATGCTTCGGGGGAAAACTAATGCAAAATGTCTACCCTTTTTCCTCGGCGCATTGTGCGCTGTTACAACCGATCGAGATGCGAATGTGCTGGTCAGGAAATATTGAAGCGCTGGAAAAGCATGTGACATTACTACTACTCACCCACAAACGGGGGTGTCTTCGGGAGTTACTCTTTTCCTATCTGGTTTTTAAAAGACCAATAACACTAAAATCCACACTTTAGTCTCATCCATCTACTACGTAAACGCAGCATCGCATTTAATTGCGTAATAAAAATTAGTTCCCGTCGAATAGACTTCTTCCCGGGAGTTGATTACTTCACCGTTGAAGGTTGGACGTTGGTTCAACGTCGGTTATTTTTCGACCCAGAAACTACTCCAAATGATGATGACCGTACGGCTGCATATATGCAACGAAAGCTACAAAAGCATCATCGCATGACGTTGGTTAAGAGTAGTTTCACTCTCGATTTAATTTTTCAGTAATTTCTTTACCAGCTGGACTTGTGCCTCGGTGTCATCAAAAAAGATGCCCTCGAGTGGAGAGTGTAAAAAAAGAAGACAAATGTGCAATAAAACTCTGATGCACAATCCGGTACTATCCTCAGTCATAAACTTCAACGGAGAGATAAAAGACTTCCTTGGGAGGATTGCAAAAAAAGATTGCTCCTAGTAGAAGAGTTCACCATACACTCTGTGCATTCGGATCGTAGCGGAATGAAGCGAGAAATATTCCCTCATCGACTTCGTCGAGCACAGTGATGTGTGTATCGCTTCTCTAGGAATCCTTTCGTGCTGGCATCCTGTGTGTTGGTTTTGGAATTTATGTTATAGCCGCAGGGTACTACTATGCTACACTGTATGCAGTTTGGTAGACTTTCCCTACCAGAAACGAGGGTTCACCTATTGTTTCCTTAGGGAAAGTATAGTCACCATCAAAAGGTTTGCCCGTTACGAGGCGAATTTACATAATAAATTAAATAAATTTATGTATTAATATTATAGTAACTATTTCCGTCTTACCGTAATGAATAATAACATAATCATTATTGTACCTTTAATTTGTGCATGGGGGGATTTGTGCCTGAATAGGTTAAAAAATGACAAGGTTATATTTGTTAGTGTTTTTGAGTATTGTCTTAAAAACACTACTCTGACTGTAAATAAATCAATATTGCACACTATGTTTGACTTCAGCAGAATTTGCACAAGTTTAGCTCAAAAGCTGCATGTCGGTTCGTTACGCGCCAGAAAGCAACCATATGGTACTGTAGACGCCTTCAAGGTGGTGGATCTCGGTATGGGTATGGGTAGTAGTCCTGGGCGAGGTTAAATATTTCAACTGTTTTCGGTAATTGTTGCGCAAACATTTGCTTTCGTTGCAACCTGGCAGAAGCGTGCTTCGAGATACCTGAAGCTCGAGGGCCGTCGCTGACGATCCCGGCGCTTGCATTTTAACCTGCTTTAGTGCCCGTCCTGTTGCTTAGGTCGAGTTTATTTGTTCGTCCGTTCCATCAGCACGGTAAATTAGTGAGCAGTTACTTTGGAAGCGGAGAAGCGATGATGCAACAAAGTCGAGATGATTCGACCTAGAAATAGCGGCAGTGGGAAAACCAAACCTTATACATGCCGATGCGCCTGGCACAAACCCATCCATCGTACTTCGGGTCCATACAGTTCAGCCTTTCGTATGGTGCGCTTAAAGACCCTCTGACCCCAGCACGGAGTTACGAAACGTGAGACTAGCATCTAGCAGCAGGCATGACTGCTTGCAAACGTTACTTCTCCGTTATTGCACAGAGCCATCAGATGGAGCATGAAAATGAAATGAAAAATGAGTGCCTGGCAGATAGCAACCCGACCGATATGGAACCGACTACTGCACGTGCAATGTGCTTCGAGTGATGGGATTCAAGGGAATTGCATCCATGCACATTTGACAGATGCAACCGCCAACACTAACCAAACTTTCTCCACACCTGCCGTTTACCAACGTTTGTCGTATCCATGCCGTTAAGCTGTACTCGATGTGCTAGCTCCAAGATCCACGTTAAGATTACATCATCCAGGGGAAAGCAATTTCGGGGCAAGTTGTTACTGAGGCTTATATCGGATATGAAGTAGCAGAAAGAACGAACAACGGGAGACGGAATTAAGGATCTATGTTTAGCGCATAATTGGGTTCCTGCAGGGTACCGAACGATGCTTCATAACTGAATTTGCTTTCCGAAAAGACCAGCTCGATACCCTTTTTCCAAGAATGCCACATCTTTGCAGGAACATAAGAAAATTTCTCTGGACGTTTGGGATGTAATGTCGGATGTAATTACTTTCCATCTCATCTTCTCGAATGTGTATCGATCGGTACGACCCAGGACAGGAGCTAGGATTATGTGGTGAAACCTTGCTTGAAACTTAGGGCTGGGTGGATTTCACCTTAAACGATCTAACTCGGTGAAATGAATTTTTTGACATGATTACTGAGAAATGATTTTGGGCGAGCTGCACCCAGTAAAAATTGTTGTTTAATCTTGGAGTAACGAGGCACTGAACGCATGTAACGAGGTAGCAAACGAGTAAAATGTAAAATTAAGTTACATTTCGTACAGCATTTGGATATTGTTACGTGTACGGGAGGGGAATAAAATTTAAAATCTCAGAAATAAAACTAGAAGCAAGTCAATGCAATATATTGGCCAACTGTTTGGCAGAATATTATGACAAAACACTCACATTACCCATAGACAAGCAAATTTGTGTCATTCTTTTTCCTTCAAGAGTATAAAAACTGACCTGCAAGTAAAAAGAGAACAAAGATAATATTTAGAAAACACAGTTTGAAACCACAAGCGAAAAAATACGGGTAAAGAAGAAGATTTCACATACAGAATCATATCGTAGAGTAGCATTCGTCCCAGGGTTCGAAATGGTCAGGGCAACAAACCTGTTCCCTTGGCGCTCGTACGCCATAAGGAGATCGTCGCTTAAAATGTCGTTCCACCATCATCATTTTGGCACGACATGTTCCATTCGGTGCGCCGTTATCGTGCCACTGATGCTGATGGTGCACACCGTTACTGGGGAGGCCGCGTTGTGGAGCAAATGGGCAAAACCTTTTTCCCACCGCCATCACTCGCACTTCCCGATCTCTCGCCCATTCGTCTCCTCTACACTCATCACAACGTAAACCATTGCCACCGCTAATAACATCATCTCGCACCGGTAACATAAACGCTAATGTGTAACGTATGAGCGGATCATGTGTGGTACTGCTTCCCCTGGAAACGGAACATATTTACCGTACTTTTCACGCTTACCACACAACACCTTCGAGTAGCTTGTGGCATCTCGATGCTTTCTCCAAGGAATGGTAAGGACCGGACGGTAACGAGCGGTTAAAAATATCCTGCCAAAACAACATGTTTCACCTGACGTTCGCTCCAGTTCGTGCTTTCGGATCTGGTTGTCTGGGAGAGTGGTTTAGAGTTTTCCTCTCTCGAATGTCATTATAAATTTATTATCACAGCACGAAAATTACACGCGACCAACACGAAAAGGTTGTCTGGATGCGCGAAAATCGAAGAAACCGAATGCACGAGAAGGAAGAAGCGTATTTAAGTGAACTACTAAACATGTGTTACTTTGGAAACGTGTCTATCGTTGTGTGTGTGTATCTGTACGAGGAAACCAACGGTGACCAACAACCCACACTGTTGGATGGAGAATTTGCAATTAAAACTGTTAAAAGCAAAGTTTTGGTGAGTTCTCGGAATGTTTTAAAATACGACAGCATTGCAAAGAGCGGCAGAAGGATCTATCATCCCACGACAATATCTTTCGGCTGTAATTTCGTGGATAAACATTCTAAGGATTTACACACATTTACATCACTAAGCGCGGAAGATTTACTAACGTTCAGTAGATCCGTGTTTAAAAAAAATCAGCTTGGACAAAATCGTGTTGTTGCATACGGTTATTGGTTTGAGAAGTGTTTGCCTTGGCAACACTTAATTTGAGAAACCATGAAAAACCCGGCAACGTATACCATTTTGTAGCACCCTCGGTATGGTTCTCTAATGTTATATGGAATGAACAGTACAGCTCGTTCGTTTGCGTTAGAGTAAACCAGCGGGAATGAAGACTTGAGGCCATTTTTCGTACAGCTACAACATCAGCGAGCTGCAACAGATGCAAGGGCGTGCTCTTGATTGCAAATTATCAACACATGGATGGGTATAGTTGGGGCACTTCCCTTGTCAGTTGCCAAGGCAAACTGCTTGTCGATGACACCATTCAGTACGTATACGTTTCTGTCGGTTGATGAGGCATTATGAAAAGTGGGAGACGGTTGCATGTGCTTTCATCAGGAATATGTCGTCGTCGTTAGGGATGGTTATGAAATTTTTAATCTATTTGTCAGTTAATTAATCAGCCCTTAATTGAATGCTTGCGTGAATGCAACACACGTGCGTTACTTTCAGGAAAGCTCAAATGACTTCTCATGCGAGCTCATTGATATAACATCTTGTTTTACAATGTGAGTAGTAGCTAAACCGTAAGTGGAAAATATTTAAAATAAAGCCAATCAGGGGTTGCAATTGTTTGATTTGGTTTATAGCTTTATTCAACTAGTAATAAAAAATAAATAATTGATTGGGTCACACTAAAGCACACAAAACGAATGACCATAAACGCAAACCAGAAGGCCTATACGACTCGCGGTAGTAAAAATAATGTAAAAATAAAGAATAAACAAGAAAACTGTCGATGACTTTTGTTTCTTGGCCTAACGACCAGGGGTCATGCCCTACTAGGTCATGTCTGTCATTTTTGGCTTACTAGCTTAAATTTACCACCTAACCGAATAGTCAGTTCTTGATACGGGAGAAAGATTCGAATGGTAATTTGTCTCGATCCTGTCGAGCCTGCCCCTACCAAATACGTCACCGATCAATACAATACATCACCAGGCCGTCTGCAACTATAGAATATTAACACGGATAAGTTTCGGCGCGGCCCGATGGCATGATGGTAGCGGCGCCGGTCTTTACATGAACGGACCAGACCAAACTCCCATCCGGACCTATCCCCCGTAGGACTGACTATCCGACTACGTGGTAAAATAAGTCAATACAGCCAGGCCAATCTAACGAAAACAAAAATACTACGGATAAGTTTTTACATAATGTATAAAATTTCAATATAAGAGCTAAAATTACTAGCAGAAAACAAATACTCAGTAGTATTCTCATAAAAAATTGTTCACATTGTGTTGTATTTGTAAGAATAATAGTAGCTAGTTACAATTATTTACAAAAAAACTGCTTTGATCAAGGATGAATAAGTATTCAATACCAAACAACTCACCAATATAAGTAGATTGTTGAAAGAATTTCATATGTCGTTAACTATTAAGATAAATAATACGGATGATTACACCACTATTTTAATTTTCTTGTATATTTTACGAATCTCTGCAGTAGGACTGATCAAAAAGCTTCCAGAATATACAAAAAAGCATTTCCAGGATTTAGGGATAGTTTAGGGAGTATATTTCCTTCAATTTGCAAGTGTTCCTAGTGGAACAAAGTGAATTCTCTTTCTCCTCGACCAATTTCAAATCTTCCAGCAAGTCACAACGTGGTTGTGGTGAGTTACAATGAATCTTAACTAGTATAATTGAAGAATCATGTTCGATTAGCAGCCGGAAGAAAGTCATAATAATTGGTTGGAATTCATTTATTTTCCGATGAACTGTTACAACTGAACCACTAGTGCAAACGCTGTTTCACTATTTAGAACTCCTTCAAACATGAATCTGTAACTAAGTCCCACAACGAACAAAACCTGCCCCATACGATCATTTAATCCGCCCGAAGGGTAAATTAATCGAGCACTGGTACCATAAAAAGTGAATGCATTCGGCATAACATCACCATTTCCGCTGGTCAATAGTGTGAAGGGCTGAAAATAGCAGTTTTTTCCAAGGAAAAGTGCTCGGGAGCACGGTATTCCGTGGCCGGCAGGCTGGTAGTAAAATTCCAAAAACGTACACCAACGACAAATGACCCGTGAGCGTACATGAACTTTCATTAAACTTTCATGCAAATGCCTCAATCGAAACGAGCCAGTAGCACTCTTCCGATTCGTCGGAAACATGCAGATAGCTTCAGATTTATTTTGGGAAACGTAACCCGTACTTTAGGTCCGATGACGAATTAATCAGAAATTAATGTGATTAATATCGCTTCTTGATTATTTATGAACACGAACCATGAAGTGAATAGGTAGGAATGTATGCAAGATTCGTGATGTAACATCGTACTGTTACACATATCGAAGCCATGCAATAAGAATGGTGTAAAATAGTAAGTTAAAATGAGAGAAGTAAATTCAAAATAATAGTTAAAATATACGGTATCACCTTAAAGTATTCGTAAATGAGCTTTATCGATCCTGCAAAGGCGAAACCCATAGCAGTGCAAGCTTTTTGGGGCGAGGAGTTTTCGTCAGTTAGCTGAACAATAAAAATAAACCCTCCCGGGAGCTGTAAGAGTCATCGACACACGGCACACTGCGGGGAATACATTTTCACTCCTAATAATGACCGTCTGCCATAGCAGGATACGACAAAAGGCGACAAGGTACAAGCAAAAACATCCACTCAACAACCAAACCGAGTTCGTTTGCGCGTCACGAACTACACACTCCCTATCCACCTTCCGGCACTCCTAAACCCATTACCATAAATTCCGTCTGTTCCTGCCATGCCTCCTACCCCCTATATTCGCCCCTTTTCGTCCCGCCCTTTATCGAACGATGTGCCGATGTTTGCTTTTCCGTTTGTCACTCAATCATTGCGCTTACTCGTGGCATTCGGGGTTCGTCCGTTACCTCCCATCCGGAAGTGGGATCCACTTTCTTTACACATTCCCCAACTCCTCCGCCACCTTCACACTGGAAAAAGGGGTGAAAGATGAAATGCTCTTGAATTTCACAACGCAGCTTCCACCGAACGCAGGGTTTGCCTTCACTCATTCGGGGCAAGTGCGTTGAAATGTGCGCTGCGACGCCATCCGACAGAATTTGGAATGTGGAAGTTTCTGGCGGAAGACCTTTCAAACTGAGCAAACATACAGTCGACCGGTACTGGATACGACTGGCTGGATTGGAAAAACACCAGCCCGGGTCGCAAAATAAACCCGCACACACGCACGTACACATAAAAGCATACGGAAATGTCCGGGAAAACGACACTCGAACGCCGAAGAACATCCTACGAACGTGTTCCACTTTTCATGTGCAAAAAGGTAGGCGTTCGGGAGCGATTTATAATATTGTTTGAAAGCGATATTTCAACCTACACCGATGGTCTTTTACGCATGCCAGTATGACCTATCTCTGGAACGAAATGGATGAACTTCACATCAGTCACAGTCGGACTCTGAGATGGCACTACTGCGCCAGGAAGGAGGAGAGTTGGAAACGTTCCGAGAAGATTTGTGCTTTTGGGAGTTTCTCTAGCCCAGACCGTGGAGCCTTCGATTTCGCTTACCGGTAGACAACCTGAGCAACATTCTGTGAATGCCTTGCTTTGAATGTAGTTTAATTGAAATTTGTCACATAACGAAGCCGCTTCCGTGCTACTAGCTTACCGTACATGCCTGCGTGGAAGCGCGTAGCGCCGCCTGATAGCAACACCCGGATGCTGCGGATATATGTCTTCACAATGACCACAAAGTTCCCACCAGCGTAGCCGTATAAGGGGTGCATTTTGGGGCAGTATTTCCACGCCTCGGCCGCACCACGTCAAGCGCGCTTGTTTAGAATTGATTTATGTTACTATTTCCTTTCTGATCCTTCCTAAAAGTGAATCGTTCTAGGTTTCGATTTTTAAACGGTGGATTTGTTATCGAAGGGTGTTGCGACTTCCTGAGTCACAACATTGCTAACGAATACCCATTACCAGCGGGATATGGTGTGAAAATGCCATACATGCTTGCACTATTTTTCCTCATCGTTCGAGTGAAAACCACGTTTACTGACTTTTTCCGTTTTCCGGAATGGTTTTGTGTCACATCAATTCATCATCGAGCGCATTGTTCGTAATTGGTATGTGACAGTTAGTCGCGACGATCTGTGTGCTGCCCGGAATGGGTTGCTATGGGACTGGAATGGGTTGGAAACATGAAAGTTTTTGCTGCATTACGGTTCGGTAGCAAACTTCAATTGGACTCGTGACTAGTGGTACACGGACGTGTCGCTAGTCAGTTATTACATTCCTGGTGAAATGATCAGTGACTGAAAACGATCCACTTGTTCGCACGTTGCTGGTGCGTGGTGCTCACAAACGTGATATGGTCACAAAATGTACCACCCCCACGGGGAATACAACAAGTGCGGAAAGATTGCAAGTTTGTGTTTATGTTTTACTGAAAAGTAATTTTCGCTGTTTATTGATGTTCTTGGTTGTTTACTTTTACTAAATTTAATTGGGTCAGCATAATTACAGTGTTTAACTTTAAAGTGATGACTTTTTTTGAAAATGGGATGTCCCCATTCTATGTTCTATGTAACATTTAGCTTAAACCGAATTTATCTTTTTCGTGTTGCCTTTGTTGTTATTTCATTCGTATATCGACAGTTAGAATACCTGCCAACGTCATCGACGATTGCTGCATGCAAAAATGAACGCAACTGAGCAAAAAAACGTGTGCAAAGTAAACCGGACGGTTAAATAAGTTATTACGTCACAGTAGTTAGCGAACTTTAACGGTATTGCATAACAAAAGCATGTCCTCTCGTCAAGTGGTTTGATGTGTTCTTCTTCTTTGTCGGCACAAACAACATAAAGAGATCGATGCCTACCACCATTTCTGGCTTTCTTTGACTTTATTTACACCCGTAGCTGTCAGTCCCGCGTACGAGGGGTTTGATTCGGACGGGATTTAGGCTTGGTTCTTTCGTGTGAAGATCGATGCCGCTACCAATACACCACCCTGGGGATGTTTTTAGACCTGTTAAATAAATATATTCATAAACATTCGCACTTTTACTACCCTAGATGATGTACGTTTTCTAAATAGTTACTCTAAAGTAGTCTAAAGAACTCCACTAAATGTCGCAACACAGCTCTTCGAAAATGTTTATAAAATAACCACCAAAAAATAGAATACACTTTCTTGTAGAGGAAAACGATGTTAAGATATTGTTTTTTTGTTGTTAAGTAAAAAAGAGGCTAAAGGCTTATTGTTGTTAAGTAAAAAGAGGCCTTTCGCCTTCATACAGGGTAAGCGACCCAATTGTGGCTTTATCACCAATTATGTCAGTAGGCAATAAGTAATCTATTTAAAACGAAATGTGTTTACTCTTTAAATACTGACACTTTTTTATCACAAACAAAAACATTTAATAACACTTTTGGATATAAAAGTTTATTTTAAGCTTATAATCCTTATTACAGGTAATCAACAACAGTACGAAAAATACTCCAGTTTCCTCGATTTCACATAACAAATGTGATATTTCACCGATAAACAGCGGGTTTTTCCATATATTCAAAATTGACGATGAAGTTTAGATTTGCTTTATGTTCGCTTCGCTTGAAACGCTTCAATTTTCACAGCGAATTATGCCATCTGCTAATCACGAAACAAGTTCTTGTTTCGAAGAAAGTGTATAGCCAAAAGAAGAATACTTACAGTTAAATGATAGGAACCATACGGGTCCTTTTTTTGCAATTAGAAATTGATTACAAATTAGGATTCCTCAGCATTATCCAAGATGAAATTTTAATACAGAAAATCTCCATGTTGATGACATATTATTGCAATAATTCGGTCTCTTATCCTATACATATTTTATTAAAGGCTATCATTTGTTATTTATTATTTGCTATCATTTGGGCTAGGTCGATTTGTTGACTACTATATTTCGTCATGTGATCGCGTGGAAATTTTAAGTGCTATAACCGTCGGGATTATGTGCTAAAAACATTTTGATGGTCACCGTGAATACAGCGACGCGTTGTCATTTGCAACACCCTTAAATAGCTTGATAATATTACACCTAATTGATAGATATCAGTTCCAACTCTAATTGCTACTCAATTTGCACTTTAAAATTTGCAACACAATTCAGATTTCTTTTAAATGATAAGTTCATATACGAAATATACCCGTTGAATATGCGAAAAATTGTGAAATCTCAAAATAAATTTTCACCTAAAGAAGCAAATGCTTGTAAAATCCTCTCGTCAAGCGGTTTGACCCGTCTGGGGTAATGTTATGTGTTTTGTTTCCGCCTCCGACACACAGTCTAATGTATTGCAACCTTTGTACCATTGAGTGTCGCAGACGAGTGCACTGAGGAAACTGGGGCATAAAACTTCCCATCATGTCAGACATATTTCTTCCTTTGCTCAAGCTTTACAATGCTGAGGGGCAAAAAGTAAGAGCTTGCAACAATCGTCTAAGCTGAAGCTCGTCTGACAAGACGATGAGAACCGGTTTTCACCTGCCTTGGAGCGTGGTACTGTTCCATCTGCCCCATCAGCCAAGCAAAAGCATGGAAAGTATCGAAATGATGGAAGAACTTTGCACATGTCGTCAGCTTTTTTGTCGTCTGAGTCGTCACGTCCTGTCGACCCGTGTTGACAGTTGACTAACACTTCCGCCCGACGGTTCTGTTACCTGGAGGATGATGCACCGACGAGAAGTGACGTTGGATGCAACAGAAAAGTGGGGATAAAAATTTGAAATACAACCCCGAAAACTTCCTCTGCTAACTGAGTACAGGCTAACGGTCTGACCGTAAAGCGTGGAATGGTGAAAAAAAAAATGGACAGAAATAGTCGGAATGATAGTGATAAGTCTTGTTGAGGTTTCTCCTCGTCAACG
Organism: Anopheles marshallii; assembly: GCF_943734725.1. Taxonomy (NCBI): domain Eukaryota; kingdom Metazoa; phylum Arthropoda; class Insecta; order Diptera; family Culicidae; genus Anopheles; species Anopheles marshallii. The sequence goes on along the minus strand of NC_071326.1, from coordinate 63,271,209 downwards.
TCTTTGCAGCATCATAAGGACGTTGTGGCCCGGATGTTTCTGTGTCTTATTTTAGTTGCAGCTCGAGCACTCGAGTTGAGCAGTGATTCATCAGCCGAACACAATGGACATACTCGGTCCGAGGGGACACTTGCCCGGACTTCATTGCTTTTGTCTTCATTTAATTTTCGATCCAACCTAATCCAATGACCGACGCACACCGAGCACATCGACTGTCGTAGATTAAGCAAATGTCAGACAATGTGCAAACGAACAGCCACGGATGGAATAAATCAGAACCTAGTGTCCTTTTGCATTAAGAGGAACACCGTCTCACCTCAGAATAGAACATGAACTCCAGTTCAACCATGTCGAGAGGAGACGTCGCTTGGTATAAGATATATCCTGTGATTCTGTGGAAGATCCTTTGTGACACAGGACTCCTTCCTTTTGCCTGCCACATTAAGCCAATAAAACTCGAGTGCCGTACTTGGTAGTACGCTGTGTGTCATTGCATTGCGTAAAGGAAGATGAATTGAATTATGAATACATCGATATTTCATTACGATCGAAGCTTGCTGTTCGGTTTTGTTACGGCTGATGCGGCATCTCGTCTGTCATATTGAAGAAGATGCACGTGGAATTTTAATCCGAGCCAGCATCCATTGCTGCGTACACTCATCTCAACGAACGGAAGCGAAGGCTAACGGCGGTCGGATTATACACAGAAAAATGCATCCATTTATTTGATCGTGTTCGGAATGGTAGAAAACATGATTTCCACTACGACTTTAGAATCTAATCTGTCATCTCTCCAACGATTGCAGAGTTGTGGTCCGTCTTGGACCAGCCGGGAAGAGTGAAATAATGAACTTTACGTGTCTTTTCGTGCATGATAAATCAGGGAAAACATTTCGTTTGACTTTTCAACATTGCATTTTAATGGAATGTTAACTACAAGGCTTTGTATCACCCGTGTTTGTTTAGTGGAGTTTTATTGAAATGGATTAATTTGAGTGGATGAGTATGGGACGATTATTTACTGGGAAAATTTGTACGTTGTTTCTATCATTTGTTTTTTCTATCGAAATGCTTTACTGGGACATTTTCGAACTGGTTAACTTAAAAAAAATAAAATTAACTGGTAGCTCAGTTCCATGAACAGATGTGAGTCGTGATCAACACAACACTATAGAACAGATAGGCTTGAATCAATCTAAAGAAAGTTTGCAAGTGTACCCTTTTACCGTTTGCTTTGTTCCCTTGGTTTGCCTCGATGCAACCTATTCCAGTTATCGTGCTTGATGTTTTCTTTTCGGACTTAAATATTTTGCACATAGATGAATGGCGCAAACACAACACATGCTTATCAGGCTTCTAACAGGATTTTAAAAATGCGCCCGTTTTCAAGAACAGAATGATTATAAACGGAATTTGGTTCTAACGACCTTTTTTAAAAAATAGATTTTTTCTATTGCTCTCTTAACAACTCTATCGATTTCAACACTAGTGTAAATAATCTTAAGTTTATATTTCGTAGCACGTTTTAAGATATGCCAATCTTCATTTTTTCGGTAATATCTGTTCACTGTCAGGTTTAGCATAGTATACTATAGTAGGCTAGTCTGATGCTATCTTGTTAAAACTATTTCCTAGAATTAATGTAGCACAATAGTAATATTAATACAGAACAATAATATAGAACTCTAAGCTCAAGTGTGCTGTTTGTCGTATTGAGGATGAAAATTAGTGAGATTTTGATTAGGCACATACATTTGGTTGGTTGACAATATTTCAAAAAAACAATATTTCACTTTTTTTTTCTTGCACAACCGTAAAATAGGATAACCCAATCATTTGAAGGCCAATATTTGGCAAAGCATCATTCGCAATTACGTAAATAATGTGGAGTACTCCAACGTAAACAAGATACACTATCGGTGAGAGCATTTGCAAATTTCGGTTGAAATAATCCAGACCTTCAAGCGGATGGCTACCATCATTCAAGTGAGAACGACAGTTGCTGCAACTGTGTAAGGCAAATCTCCAATGGAAAATATTTTTTTCCAGCTGTTCGGTGATTTGAAAACAGCCTTTCATGTTCGAGTCACGACAGATATACACATTCCCATCAAAACAGCACCCTTTTTCCCGAAGCCAATTTCGTGGAGTGTGAAATGGGTTGCAAAAAACGAAAAGAAAATCGCATATCTGGTCGAAAGGGCATCTGCAATCGCATCATACCGTGCTGCCAAAGGTATCTACACATGCCACTGCGGTCTCGTGCTCTCAGTATTCCAGCTCCTCGGCTGGCGAGAAAAGTAGGACACGCCATTCGGTGTTTCCCATTACGCGCACTACAAATGATGCCGCATGATGTTCATCCGTGGCAACAACATAATGTTTGCTCCCGTTGGAACTTCCGGCTCCCGTGCAGACGCTTCAACAAACCTAACCCGGATCATAGTGGCTTTGGATGGTGATGGAGAAGAAAAAGAACGCATATCGCGACAACGTTCCGTTCAAACGAAAGCATACCCACACACGGTTAAGGGATGCACTTGACGGTGGCAAGGAATAAGCTACCAGGGGATTTGCACAGCTGAACCGCTGAACTTGGATGCAGGATAAACCTTTTGAAAAGGTGCTGAATTTGGCCGGTCGGTTGAGAATCGCTTGAAAGCCAGTGCTTTTACCGTTCCGGCGTACGCTAATGCACTTCGTTTTCGTCGAAAAATTCATAGTGGATTTGCTGTCTCCTGGCAATGCTTTTAATACGAGATTGAAACCGAAACAGACTACCGGGTGTTTTGATCAGAAATCTACACACGCCGTACGGGTTTACATTGAAGGTAACCTGGAGGTTTTGCGTTTTAAGGTTGGTAAAATGTTTGTGGAGTAAAAACAATGTTAAAGTTCATAACAATATTAACTATCTTTTACAAAACAGTGTTTTAATGCTTTGCATACATTTTCATTCCACACTAAATTTAATTTGCCACTAACCTGTTTGGGATTTGTTTTGCTTACCTTTGGGCGTTCGTTTTCGTTTATTTTTAGAACGCTCTAAACCAACTAAACCAAGCATCAAAAAGGTACATTTTTGCTTGCTATCCTAAACTTTGCTCGTATGGGAAATGCGTAAATAACATTCCATCGAGAAAACCTTTTATCAAATCAGTTTTAAGCCACCTTTGCTCGCGACTTAGTTACCGTAGTATCATTTTATCCCATCTATTCATGGCCCACGGAAATGGAATGGGAAGCTACCGTGACTATACCTAGATAAAATGTATGAAGTCTGGAAAAAAACATCACAATTTCCTACCAGCTCTGGTTGGCCTTTTGGTAAAACATGATAGGCAGGAAAAATGAAAATGTGTAGCCACTTTTTCACCACGCAGTCAAGGTGCGCGTGTGTGTGCGTTTTGAATTCGGCCAATGCTTTCACAGCGTGATGCCGAAATTATGTACGCGGAAAATTGACCCACATTGTTGAAATTGCTTACTTGTTGTTGATTCTGTCGTTGTAAACCAGCTTCAGAAGAATGTCAAAAAACGAAAGTAATGAAACGAATAACGGGCGGAGTTGATCGTGCGCAAACCGCCATGTGATAATCTTTCGCATATGATTGTTTTTATTTTGCAGCCAATGAGTTTCCAACTAGTTTCAATTTAACATTATTATCGAAAAATTATACACGTAAAAATAGCATAAGCAGAATTAATTTACATTTTCGATAAAATATAAACAAACCACGGAAAAAAATATATCAAGAAGTTAATTCTCATCTTGCACTGCAAAATCCTCGACACATTTGTTTAAAACTATTCGCAAACACTTCATTCCAATATTTTCCCTCGTTTCGAAGAAGCACTTTAAGCTCTACCAAAGATATTCGGGGTTAGAATGTGGCGAACAAACTATTTCTGGAACGGGCAAGAAAGCAAAAGTTTGTGGAATGATCGCCGATGGGTGGTGGGATTTGATTAAAATATGTGTCCTTCGGTCAAACTTGTACGTACCTTTTGGGCGACGAAGATTTCGTAAATTGCACATACGCCCGTTATGGTGATGCCCTGCTCCTTGCACAGCATTGCGGTCGCGACGAACAGCATGGAAAGGCAAAGGAAGCGCCAACCTGATGATGGGAATAGAGAAGAAAAGAAGGTTTATGAACCATCATATATAAAAAATGATCTTCTTAATCACAATTTTACTTTGAATCTTATAAGGAATAATAAGGTATAAGGTATAAGGTATCAAGAATTGATTAGCTAGATAAGTTGTACAAATAAGTACCGAAATCCTATCACCATATTTCTCCATGTGTAATTTGTTGGACTTTGTGCTTTTCAAAACGGAAGTGCATCTTATACACCTTGATTGGCATTATCTAGTGCATCGTGCATCTTATTTGGTGTTATGGAAATTGCTGGTATTTCTGATAAAAATGAAGAAGTATATAGGGATTTGTATGATGATTGAAAGCTATTATTTACCCTAGACCAAAGCTTTTTTTTTCTAATATAAATGTTTTGCCTAAAATTGCAAACAAAAAAAAAACGAGTATCCATGTCATACATGCGAAAATACGGTAGGCCAATTGTGACAGTAACCTTAAATTTAATATTATTACTGTTTATCATATTTCGTGTTATTGAATTGTAATATGCCGATTCCTTGATAGAATATCTTAACGTTAAGGCACCGTCATGCTTTACCGGTTCATTTACTATCAATTTACACGGGTTACATTTGGGTGGGGTTTGTTGGGTGCGAACGATTCGCCGAACTGGTAGCATGTATTTTGTTGTTTCTAATTCTACCAACACAGCATGCCCGCCAACTTTCCCCTCCAACAAGCAGCAACAATGAACGAGCTATTTATTTGCAAACACCAGCACTTGGATGGGAAGACGAAAGACAACCAACTTCCGCTTGGTTGACAATACCAGACTAACGGACAGGCATCAGGCTTTGGATGAGGAGGTTTCGGAGTCTATGAGTAAGCTTATCTACCTTGCAGCACTAATCCCCGTTGTTTCAGGGTCCAAAAACTTCTGGGAAGAAACGTGTTTATGCAGGGGAGAAGTTACCCGGCCTCCGGTGGTAACATTTTCTGAAACAAACACACACGCAAGCATTCGCAAAATGTGTTCAGAGTGGGAAAAACGAGGTGAGAACGAGTGATGTCTTATAGACAACCGTTTCGACTGTTACTGCCATCGACTATAGTGGTGCCTGGCAGGTATTTAATTAAATGAAATATCCATCCACCCATTTTTCATCTCCGACTACGGCAAAGCATGACAACATGTTTGCACATTAATCTACAGTGTATGTTTTCTTACGAGTACATTTCCATATGGTTTATGTTTGTACCTAGCTTTCGATGCAAATATGTTTATAGAATATGGCCCTGTAGTCTGTAACTAGCTGGTTAAAGTAATATGTTAGTAGAGCGCATACCATGCACTGATTTAAGATTCGCTGTATCGCTATACAATTCTCACAATAAAACAATTTGTATAATTTTAAATTTAAAATACTGTGCTTGAAATGTATTGACTCGCATAGTTTCATTGATCGCTAAACTGATTGCTTAGTGAGATGTTTATCTACTCACAAATGTGGTGCTTCATAGTATAAATCAATCATTGTTTAATTCCAGTTTCATAACGTGCGCTGAAGCAAAAATTTATTACCGCCCGCCAAAGCTCATCGTCAAAGACCCGATTTCTTACCGTAGGCGGAAGTCATCACACATTACGAAACAAAATTGAGATTAAATAATTCATACCCTCCAGCTGCCGCTAAGTACATTGGGTAGCCGTTATTAAAAGCAACAGAATCATCATTCTCTCCAGTGGCACCTTCACCACCATATTCAGAATGGTTTTGATAAATAATCAATGTCAAAATATTCCCTTTCACACGGTAATCGAATGTAACGAGCATGAACAAAACAGTACGCGAAACTCAACATATTTGTGTGAAAAGAGAACGACAAACAACGGTACCGGATGGCAATATATAATGACGCACAGCAGCGCACCGAAATTTGATTGCACAGTCAATGCAATGGAACAAAATCCGAGAATTTACATAGCATAATAAACATACTCGTAACGATACAAATTGTATTGAAGATTCCGGGAAAGTTCACTGTGTGGGAACATAAATAAACCGATACAGGCGGATGCGATATAAGTGTTCAGTAGATGTCTATGTGATGGATGAACAGTCGTGTACGAGTATTTTAACATCGAAATAATTTAAGCACGGCGTTTTGATTGGACACTTTGGATTTACTTTCACTTACGGCGTGTTGGAAATTGACCAAGGATTACAATAACAAACAATAGTGCTTGTTTTTGTTCAAAAATATTATAGGTTTTCGCTTAAATAACTTTGAACAAAAATATTATGCACACCCGCATCCTTCGTGAATCTGTGCAAACTGTTCCGACTCGAATTTCAATCCGTAAGTTAAATATCATCTATTCTTCTGCCACAGTCCTTTCAGTTTACAGGACAGCTTTGGCTTTGAATTATCAATCGTCTTTGTAGACACTTCTCATGTCCGTCTCACATTGCTCTGCCTTGGTCATGATTAATGTGCCACGATACCATTACACATGTAAGCACCCATTTGTTTTGTCCGGGGAAAAACAGTTCAGCGTAAGGGGTTACATGACACGAAGAGTATGATTTAAATGCTTCAAAGCGGAACACAGTCACTTCTAGTATCCACGGAAGGATCCACGGATACGGAAGGATTAAGCATTGCAGTAACGATTGTACTATGGTGCCCTAAATGACAAAGGCTTGAAGCAAAGGAAGAGCCGGATTGTTTATTTGTGCATCTGTTTATGCTTCGTTATCGTATCTACTTTTGTAGCAAAACCTTAGCTGAATCTTGTGACACGATATCTTTATAAGTATCCATAATAAACGGTAGTACGGTCGTACAAGAGCATAACATATTTCCAAGTACGTTTACGCTATGAGGAAGTTGTTTGTGAATTGTTTTATGACAGTTAAGCCACTTGTTAATTGCCTTGCCATTTGTGAAAGGATTAGTTAGCGTTTGTTGAGGACATGAATGCAATAGTAAAGTACCAGTAATCTGAATAATAAGTCAATGAAAATGGAGGCGCCTGGTTCTTCTGTAACATTCTACCGTCGCTCAATAGCTCTGCCGAGCATGTCAACGCCATCTTCTGTACAATTCAATAACTTGCCGAATAAGCCAATTATATGCCCGAACAAAATAACATCTCGCTGAACTTGGTAATATAGTGCTCAAAACCTCTGTAAAGACCTCAATTGTAAATGATAAAATGACCGATAGAGAAAGACGTTTTACTGTACGACGGAATGATTTATTTAAATGTACGTTAGTTGTACAGTACTATACATAAACTCATAATTTATAACTCGTTTTTACATAAAATGGAAAAAGCAATAATTCGATAGCGAATTGAAGTAAAAGATGTTAGAATATGAACGCAACAAAAAAGACAGCCAGAAAAAATGTTAAGCTTTTGAACAAAGAATGAACCCTTCTCTACACTACGAAGGATGTTAAATGTAAAAATGAGAAAAAAAACTTGAAAGTGTTTTCACTCAACCCTCTATTTGCACCACTTCTTTTTACCATACCGCTGCTGGGTGATTACTCCCGTCTGTTTGATGAGTACTAATTAAAGTACGGACAAATATAATGACCCAATTATAATGCTGCTAATTACAAAAATGGGGCAATGGTTGAATTTGTACTGCGACAGACTTCGGTGGTCAGTAATTTGATCCGTCCCGCATTTGCATGTAATTAATAGTAATATTCCCTTCATTCACTCAGCCGACATTAGGTTGGCAAATGGAAGGTTTTATTTGTTTGCTTGTTTGATATAGTTTAAATACGTACCCTTTGTTCAGTTACCGAAGAAGTTATTTGAACAAAAGTAATATCGCAATGTGTTCATTATTGTTACTAATTGTACTATAAAAAAAAAGATTTATCTTATACCATGATACTAAGCCAGAACATATTTTTACATAGCTAAACTTAACGATTTTATTTACATAAAAACATTGTAAAGCATTTCCGCATTTCACTGTAAAAAAACGAATTATCACATGGATGGTGGTAATTTGTGATTCCTTTCCACGTCATCAAATCATCAGATTGATGGGTTGTTATCTTTTTCAAGAACTGTAAAAGCAATAATACAATTTGCAGAGTGTAGAGTGAGTAAGACGCAGAGGGAATTTTATAAAGCTCACAACCGTGAAAAGAGAAATCATCATCCATTAGAACCGAGTGTTGGCTGTTGAAATGTGAAGCTTTTATGGCGCCGAACGTGCAACCACCGACAATTGAAGATGCGAGAAAATGGCAAGGAAGTATCCATGAATCGATCTATTCCAATCCAGTGTTGTCTGTCACTGTCTGTTTGGTGAAGTACGATGACGAGTTTAAGAGATGAAAAATTGTTCCTCCACTTGCAATTCGCTACGCCCAAAAATCAGCAACTTTCAACTTTTAAGTTAATGCAGACAACCTGATGGAGCTTTTTGATAGACTACTTTTTATTGCAATATTACATCAAGAAACTATATTTTCTCTTGGGAAAACAGTTTTTCCAAGCTTTATAATATTGTGGAAAATACAACACGACAAAGGAAAAGGACAATCATCTGGAAAGAAAAAAGCTCGACATAACGAGACAAACGATTGTAAACCATCTTCCATTGTTACGACTTGACGAGTGCTTAGCCTTGGGTGAAAAAGCTATTCCATGATACGTCCGAGCGAAGAAAACAACGCGATTTATTCTAAAATCTTGAGCGAGAAACAAGAAATACGTTAGCAACGACGGATAAAATGACCCCTACGAAAGCTGCACAGCATAAAAATAGTGAAGAGAAATTTGACCAACGAAACAGAAACAGACATCATAAAAACATTCTCCATCGCTTCCCGGGCAGCTCTTCCATCGCAAGCGTGATAAGATAAAGCAAGAAATGACAGTACAAAACAAAAAAAAAAATGGAGAAAGCTGCGACACAAATAACAAAAAGTGCACCGAGTACTAATGCAACAAAAAAGCTCCAGTTTCACGATGTCGTCATGGGTCAGCTGAGGATGGAAAAGGATCAAATTTGCTGCAGTGATGCCGAGGAAAAAGGCAAATATAAACAAACAAAGCACACCAAACTGTGAGACAAATGTGACAATTACGATGTGTTGATGGTACTTTGGGCCACTAGCAATAGGGGACAAAATGCTGAGTAGCATTCGCGTGACCTGATTTTGAACATGATTCAGAATAGTAGGAACATAAATAAAAAAAAAAAAACAACAAACATCCAGAGAAAATACCATGGTGCAAGCGGCTACATCAATCGATATAATGGAGCTTGTGTTGTATTCGAAATACAGTTTTTGATTTGTATTGTTTTTTTTATCTGGGGGAAGGTTATTTATAAGGGTTCATTATTTTCCTTATCAAACAATTGTACACATCTAGATTTTAGTTTTATTTCTAGCAAAACTATTCGCACATTGTACCTTTAGTTCGTTCAGTTTAGTTTATCGAATTGACAAAGACCGCCATTAGGCACTGCGTTTAAATGTGGCGTCCATCATTGTGGGAAGAAAAAATAACAATTTTACGCTTTCCGTACAACAAACGGGGAGAAATCGATGACGCAAACTCGTTGCAATTCGTTCATTTCAGCCCGTTCGGACGGATGGATATCCGCATCGGTCTTAAGTGCATCCACTTAGCGTACTTTTCTGTGCACTGCCATAGTGCCGCATCGATTGAGAGAAGGAGCGGGAGAAATACCGGGTGATGCAGTGTCATCCGACGCTTTCCAGAGTATTGCACGGTGCTGACGGGACGATGTAAACGATTGGCAACGCAATCTGCAACCGATCAGGAAGCTGCCGCTTCGGTTTGGATCTGTCGCAAGCCTTTCGAGTGTATGCAGCAGGCTTTTATCATCTTATAAACGAGTGGCTTTTTCTCTCTTCCGTCCTCCATCAAGCAAACAAGAGTAGCTTGGAATATATTTTGAGTGGGTGAGAGCAAGGTATCATGGAGCGGATGTAAACAGTTTTCAAACGTATTGCAGATACCTAGAGCATTTTATAATATCTCGGATATACTATCGCAATACACTTCAAAGTCAGAAAGGTTGGCCAGTTTAGGCGTCATTCAGCGGAAATTTATTAATATACATTATTTTATCGATTATCTTGGACTAGTAATGCTGCTGCCGTAACTGCTGGATTAGATGTTTGTTTTTTAGACTACAATCTTGGGACCGTAGAAGAAAGATCACCTTCTAGAAACTTTTTGTCGAATTACTGGCCGTATACATATCAAATTATTTTTAACAAATTTTTTTTTACCAAATATATCACAATAGATAAAATTTAGCTTATGATTATTCTAACCCAAATAACGTCTCAATTACGCTAAATCGTCCATCGCCGGCACTCGTCACTATTTACAATGCTTTGCAGAAATATACCTTAAAGGGAAAAAAAGTTTTTGTTTAACTTTTCATAAAACAAAACAACACGCAACACTTGTTGCAAGTGAAGTTGTGCAATACAATTATGTTTCAAAATAACTGCAATAACAGTAACGAAATAGAAACAATTTGTGTGTTGTTTCTTTATTGATCCGAAGCTACGTCTGAACTAAACTCCTAATTGGTCTTGGCTGGCTGGCTGGCTGGCCGGCTTGCTGGTTAGCGGCCGACGTTGCGGGATTGTTGTCGACCGGATGCGCGTGTCCACGCGCCGGGCCGTATAACTGTTGCCATTCGCATCGACGTATACACATGGCCACGAGGTGATGACTCATGGCACGTAACTTTATGTTTTTGTTTGTTTAGATTCTCGCTTTCATGACTTACATAAAATACCTGAACATAAATCTCTACAAAAATTGCATAGAGATTTTAAAACTGTTTTTAAGGTAAGATGAAGCTATACATAAGATTTCAATAGTGATAACATGATGGTTCAATGAAACATTTCGTATTAAATTTCTGCGAGAATTCAATTCAATGAATATTGCTTGGGTAGGAAAGACGATAGTTAGAATAGTTAGTCAGAAACAATGATGCTCTGCATTATGTAGCAGGTTTTTATCATCTTATAAACTAATGTTTATTTCTCTCCCAGATCATGTATTATGAGTTTATGAGATCATCTTTACGAGTGAAATAAAACTAAATTTGCTAGTGCATCCCTTGGGTAAAATCATTCATAATAATCTACAGTGAGGAATCTTTCGAATCTAAAGTCGGTTCACAAAAGATGCATAAACCATTAAAGAGTTGAACCATGAAGCACATCTGTTAAAGATGACAATGGTTTTAATTAATCATTAAACATTAATTCATATCTGTTCTTCAGAGATTCATAAATCTTCAAAATAAGGATTCTGAATCATTCGTCAAAATCTTAATCTGAATCAAAATCAATCATCTGAATCGGAGCGGAAGAAACCGAGTTAAAATTCCAACAACTCCATTTGCTAACTCAGCTACAACTTTTGTCTCTTTCAAACTGGGCAAGTGACGATTTGACTTTCACAAAAATTGAACAAAATCCATTTCCCCATCCAATCCCATTTTCCATACAAGAGTTTACCTATTTATCCAACTGCCGGGATTCTGTTCTTACCTTAATTCCTTGAATGATGGTTGCAAAAACGAATATTCAATTACTCATCCATAAGTACCACCCATGCTTGCATCCTATATCTCCCTTAAGGCACAACAGTATGGCAAGCATTTTATTGCTGAAAGAAAATCACTATTCCGAAAGCTTGTCGTAAATAAATCACGCCCTCGGGCGTTTCCCTTCTCGTAACAGAGCAAGAAAGCTTAAAGAGTGGAAGTAAACCGTTAAGAAAAGCAAGCGTGTCGAAACCTCCGCAGAGAAACGCGTGTGTTTAGCAATCCTCAGTACGGTCCCGATACATTGCGACGGAAGGTTCGGTTTTTTTTCGCTATGGTTGACTTGAAGAACGCCTTCCCTAAGCGGAAAACGGCGTTAGCTACGACGATGCAACTTCTTCGTGTTGAAATGCTGCTTGTGCCCCGTTAGGAAGCTTGTCGTTGTTTTTTTCGTGAAGGCAAACTCCATTTCCACGTCGCAGTGCAACTCAGCTGCACCGGAATCTCTCAACAATCAGTTCAAGCTTCAATGTTTTACCCACTAACACCATTACGGACCAACACCTCGCGCGGTGTTGTGCGTTGCTGCTTGTTCGGTTTACTGCATCGACGTCCCTTGTAATGAGAGCTTTCTTTGCCGCAAAAGTTCAGTTCCTCGAGAACGTTGCTTATGGAGAAGAAGGGATGCAAAATACGGAGAAAAAAACATCGACCACCTCCTACCGGAAACAGGAACTGAGCAGCTTCGCATTGCTGCAGCTCTTAATGATGCAACCGGATGCAGTACGGGTAGCCTCCGGATCCAAAGTCAACTGCAACGTTTGCATTTGATGCATTTTGTGAAGTGGTTGGTTTTTCTGTATTGAGCACCTACTGCTGAATGGTTTCAGTGGCAGTAGTTTATTCTGCCCAAAAAAGGAAAACTTGCTTTAACCTTTCCGTCAACTCATTGTGGAATTTTGAAAATTTAGTATTTTCAACAGAATTGTGTTACTCAAACATTCGAAATGATTTGCAGGCCAGTAAATGCTTTATTAATGTTTAAATGCATTCTATGTCACTACATCGTTGCCATTTATTTGAAATCTACATGTAATTTCCATGAATTCGATCAATTTTAATTCCGCGAAGCAAACGATACCAAAGAAAGAAGGTATTTCGTTATTCGAAAGCTGAAAGCTTGATGGTTTGCACCAAATCTCGGCGCTATAAAGTACGATCGTACAAACTGCTTTCCCAGGGTTGGTTCGTGCTAATAGTAAAAGTGTGATTCTTTCATTTTTCGTACTTTTTTCAATTTAAATCGTGAGTGGTATGTATTTGAGGATCGTGTTTATGTGTAATCGCTTCCGTTGCATTCGAAATAGCAGCACGTTGGCATAGTTCGAAGGTAAGAAATGGCAATGAGTGGAGTATGCACTTGAGTGACGGGGAAATGGTTTGCTTTTTCCATGAGGAAGGTTAATTTTTGAGCAAATATTTCAAGTTGTTTGTCGTTTCAAGGAGCGTGCAATGCGCATTTTCCCTGTTCGTTTAGAGTGCTTTTGAAATTTTTGGAGTGTGAGGTTGACATTTATTCAAGATTGACGATAGAAAATGCGATTCAAGAGTAAAATTGATTGAAAGCTTAATTTCATTTTAATTTTAACTCTTACATTTGAAGTAACTTATGTAACAACAAGCTTATATATATAAGCTATATATTTTTAACTTTACATTTTCATACATGAAAAATACTAGCAAAACATAAGTAATATAATGAAAATGGGTAAAAATGTTCATTTTTCAGAGTTTAGGGTCATTTATAGTAACCAACTAAATTAAAAAATACTATCTGACTAAACATATTTCTTCGTTTGGTATGGTAAGCAATTAAACTATTGGAACTTTTGCTGTAACCGTCAAAGCTTAAGTTTGTAAATTATTCCCACATAAATTCATCCTTTTCATACCGGCAGCAAACTCTACCATGATTTATTCTCCGAACACCGCGCAAGCACGTTCTATGCTACTGCACCACCCGTGTTACATTATTTCAAAAACGCAAAAAGTTTACTGCATTCGTTCGAAGGTTTGTGTGCGTGGGGGTGGATGCACTATTCCGAACTACTTGCGCAGTGCGAACGCAACGGCTGCAAAGCAGAGGAAAAACCTAAAAACCTTTCACTCAAAAAAACGTGCCAAATGCTCTTTCAATTTTGGGCGCTAAACTTTTCGTACCCCTATTATTGCAACCGGTGCCAAACGGAACGATTCTTTTCTTGTGCAGTTTTTATAACTCCTTCTTGCATTTCCAACCCGGTTCCAACCAAGCAACGTTTCCTACCGGGTTGTGGTAATGATTCCTGCACCTGCACCTCCCCACGTGACGATACCACAAAACCCAAAGCTTGAAACGAAAGAAAAAAAGTCATGTAATTTACTTGATAAATGTTGTAATTTCATCGGTGTGAAAGGAATTTTAACATTTTTCCACCAAGTGCGCTTTTACTGCCTGAAAAAGAGAAGCAGACTAGCCGACTGGTAGGTGGTAGTTAGTTTTTTGTTCGGGACGAATTTTCGAAAATAAATCGAATCCATTGTGTTGGGTGGGGTTCTCGTGGGTCAAAGAGATTGAGTCAGCCGAGAAAGCCTTTGACCACCGTCACGCATGCTGTAAGCTAATGGATTGTGGAAGTAAAGTTGAACGAGCATGCTTGGGTGTCGAACTTTTCATCGGCGTGGACGCACTTTCCAAAATGGAGTAAAAGGGGCTTCCTCCACAAAATTGCAAATGAGGGTCATTTTTATCGAAACGGATGAAAAAAAAACAGCGACATTTTGATACGAGGGAACGTTGAAAATATATCCTTGATGTTTTTAGTGCTTTGTAGCAACGAAGGAAGACGATTGATGAACAGGTTTACTGTTTAATCGCAATGTAAGCCCAGCTACTTCTTACGTTCCACTTTCCTTCGACAACAAACCCGGTTGGCCCGTCGTGCTCTACGTCAATAAGGAAAGTCATTTAAAATGTAAAGCTTCATTGTATGATCTGAAGCAAACTTTGACCGTCTGGGAGAAGTAAACAAATTATTTTTCATAAAATTAATTAAATGAACAAACATTAACGACAACAAATGTACAAGACGAGGAGTCTATGATCTAAGTCTGCGTCTACACGATGAAATTTTTAAGGCAATTGTAAACGTGCGCGTCAAAGAATACAAGCTAAGGATATGTGTTTTCCATCAAAACTGGTCTATCTCTTCTACCCGTAAAGGATTTGCGATCGCAACTTGAATGTACTAATATATGTAAAAAAAAGATTCCTTGTCAATCGAGTAGGACTCGTATCATTTAGGCGTACTTTGTCTAACACTTGAACTTGTTAAGAGTTTGTAGAGGAATCGATCACATGATAACGTACCTTACGCACACTATTACCAAAAACTGCTTGAAAAGTTTGAGCAATATTTATTGCCATGCCACGATACTTTTTATATCTAACTATTCAACACTCCTTGTACAATAAAATATAATAACCGTGACTTCTGATTTCTTTGAAGGGGTACAGAGATCTTGCACCTGGGTTTCTAGGTTGGCTGTTCGCAGATTTTATGGCGGATCCTTGTTCTGCTGCGTGCATTATAGTTGTTTAATTTCTCATCTCACTTGTTGGATTTTCACCTTGTACCCTTTGTATTCCGTTCCTTGCCACGATTCTCACTTTAATTCCTAGCCCCTTCCAACAGCATCTTCTTTTAGCTCTTATCTTAATTTTGAGTTAGCTATAAGTTTGTGCATATGTTGAAACATTAGTGTGGACATAAAATAATAAATTAATAATTCATAACAATTAATAACACTAAAACTTTTGGATTTACAACAATCCAATAATTCATTATACTACCCGTCGACCATAGATGACATGCCAAATGATTTGTGATTTCTCCTTGCTGCCGAATTACAAATTGCAGTTCGTAAAAGATACGTGAAAGGTGAAAGCCATAAATTCTCTAACCTTCATTTAAAGGTCGTTATTTCCATCGATTTTTCCTTGCATTTATACACTAAAATGAGCATTATATACAGTCAACGATATATTAACGAAGCTAAATACACTAATTCATTAACAAGTTTGAAACATTCGATAGGATGATTGCTGATGTCACAGAAGTGTTTTTTTTGCTCTCCATATTCCTTTAAACTCCAAAAGTCAAACAGCTGCAACCCTGATACACAACCGAACACTCAAAACTCTGCAACCGAGCAGACCATGAATTTTCGCCGATGAATAGCAAATCATTAGGGAGCGGATTTTCAATAATTAATCACATTTTGTGCTGTGTCTGTGCTCTTGTAAAATCAGCAAATTGCTCGAATTGGCGGTAAGCGGACCAGTTGCATAATGTGTATGTGCCCTGCCTGTATGCCCAGCATGGGACGTAGACGAATCGTACCGAATGGTATTTACGGATACATGCACGGGTAAGGTTGGTATGAAATTGGATCAAGCGTGATAGAGTGCAGCAGCAGCACCAACGACAACACAACAGGGCAAATTCTAAATTGATTGATTTCGCATATTAGGTGCCATTTTGAGTGGATCCTTGACACATGGATGACGTCCTATCTGTGTCCGGTGTGCCCGCTGTGAATTGCATTAGTACATTGAGAGTATAGCAGCCATGTTATGACAAATGTTGGTGCGGGAAAACATAAAAAGCTACCAGTGATTTAATTTTGGCAGCTGGTATGTTATATTCACTAATTGGAAACATAGGATAAGTGGGCTGACGGGTATGTTAGGTTTTCCATTATTCGTCATCAAGGGTCCATTTATGAACAGGGATTATGAGATTATCTGCCCTTTTTTTAACATAATTTCATATCCACCACGCGGTTAAAGCAGTATAGCTAAAACATGTTGTTTTAGCTTCGACGCTTGTGGCGGTTTGTGGTATTATTATGATTATGAATTAAATAATTAGAATCTCTAATTTCAACTAGACTTCTTTTTTTTTAATTTAAGCTGTTAAAATTATCTTCACACGAACGGACCGGTTCAAAATCCCATCCGGATTAATCAATCGTAGTATGAACCAACTATTCGGTTACGTGGTAAAATAAATCGATACGGCCAGGTCGTTCTAACGAAAAATAATAATACACGCCTTGAAGAATTAAAATAACTTTGGATTTGCTGTCGTTATTTTAATAATTCGTTGTGCCATCTGCACCGATGTAAAACGTGTTTCTGTTCTCATGTACATGATAGTGTTATGTTATTAATTTGATGTTTTTATTCTGATTTAAGTAGATATTTTCAGCGCTTTGTAACCATTCTGAAGGGAAAACATTGTTAGTTGTATAGCATTTTTTGTTACAGCATCTGCAATTCATCAGTTGCAACCTGTGCTAGTGGGAGTGCCAACATAACACACCGGTTGTACAATCTGAACCGTTCGTTCGTTAGTTTCCTTCCATTTCTTCTCCCAGTTCTCTTTCTATCACTCTTGTTATCCTCGAAGGTGATTACACTTGTTTGTGCAACATTACACCCTTTATATCGGGGCTGAGAAAGGGAGAGCGAAAGAGGGAAAAAAGGTCCTGTCACTCGCGACAGCCACTCCGATGCGATACGTACCTGTGGATTTTTTCCGCCTGGTCGCCTTGGTGTAGAAAATGAACGCTGCCAGGAAAAACACCGACGAGAGTGTTTCCGCCCGTCCGACAACACCGGTCACCTGGAATGGAGTGCAACAAAAAAAAAGTTAGCTCGGCAGTACACGATAATGGTGGAAAATTATTTTTACTGAAATGCGAACGAAGCGGCCCTTAGGACCGGTGAGAATTATTCCCGTCCGGTCTGTCCATTGGGAAGTGTTTGGGTGGAAAACTGTATGAAACGGGAAAGAGTTGTGAGTCAGGCGAGAGGAAAATCAATGTTGACCGTCCCGTCGACCGGAAGGGAATCGGGCCAATTAATGCAATCGTGCCGTTTGGTCGCTGAGCTGGGCTCGTGACTGGCTGACCATGGAGTCGTGAGAAATCTAGGTAGGAGAATGATTAAGGTCACGGGTCCTCCAAAAGTCACGATGTCTTTGTCGGCGGAAACAAATGTCTTCGTTTGGACACTAAAGCACGCGGTAATTTGTCGCGAGTGATGTTCAATTTGTAGACAAAGGAAAAATGTGCATAAAACATAGAGTGCGACTTTTGATAAGAAATTATAGGTCCATGCAATATTAAGTTATATTGCTAGCTAAATTCCAAAAGGTTCGGATTTACAGTTCAGATTTATATCACTAATTCTTGTGTTCAAACTCCTAAACTCGAACCATCTTGTCTTCAAAATTCAAACCAAATATTATTTAAATAAAATGGGTTTTACTCATTCAACTATTGATTTGAATTCATGTAACCAAATTGAATCAGAAGAATACTAACGTTGTTTTTAGGGAGCACAGAAATGGTATGGTATATAAAAAATTGAAAGCAAAAAAAAAAGATATATTGATAGTCTAAATATTGAAAATGAATAAAAATCCAATCAGCATCCTCGATTGAAATCCATTGAAAGTTTTTGTATGCAAGCCACCGTACATTGCTAGTGTCTCTGTTACCATTCACACAGCAACAACATGTATCCATTCTGTGTCAATACAAAATTCATCTTATGCAAAAAAAAAAATAGAACAACCCCCAGATAATAAGATTACATGACAGCGTGCTATTTCGATTACGACACGACATGCATGGAAATGCTAGTGCACTTCACAAGAGGAGAGAGATCGAGAACTGAAACGTTGCACTTTCTATCCGGTTTTGAGATGTGTCGGATTTCCTTCCCTGGGGATGTCGGGGAAAACAACGTCTCATAATGTCCCGTACCCAGCAGTGGAGTCAATGCAGTTCGGAAGATGCAATTAAGATGGAATTATCCGCTTACAATGGAGTGGGTTGTGTGGTTGTACCACACGGGAAACGCAATTTCACTGGCATCACACCGATGCGACGTGTGAAAATGCTTCATTACGGTAGCTGCTCAGATTGGTAGTACGTTTCAATGGGATATCCTTTTCCCACAGTTGCAATAGTCCAACCTAAATCCCCCACTTCTTCTTAGCGTTGAGGGAGGGGAAAGGAAACACATTTAAATGTAGGCGGTTCATTGATGAGCGTGTGTTTGAAAAGAATGTGAGAATGTGAAAACATTACTAAAACGGATCTGGATTGTTGTGGAGATTATTTCATAAAAAAGGGACAAACTAATTGAAAATGAATTTTGCTTGTCAATGAAATGTTGGAGAAAAGCAATTATAAATTTGTATTGCCTGTGATTTATTTTTTTTTAATTTGTTGTGTGTAGATTAGAACGATCGTCTATTGAACTAAGCAATAAACAATGAATGTAAGCCCATGCTGCATGCAACAATTTAAACATGCATTAAATGGAATGTTATACAAACTTTTCCACAAGGTAGACTAACATGTGAAGATTATTCATAACAATAAAGAAGAATATAAATAACCAGATCATATCTTAAGTTAAAAAGCTTAAGCTTTCAGCCAGTACCTGTCAAAAAACTGCTGTAACGGGCAGTAACATTCCGTACCGCTTCGTAAAGGACATAGCATTTCGACGTAAAGAATGACATAACGAATCAGTTTTGCAGAACTAATATATAAATCAGATTATTAAAATAATCCTGTTATAGTTGTTTCCGTTAGAAAATTTTGTTTGCAATTTTGACATACGGGCAATATGGCCTAACATGATTCAGGCCGTCTAGAAACTATTTGCACAAGCTTGCGCACACTTCACAAGCTAGTCGCTGACCGAAGTGTGCAATAGGAAAACAATCTAATCTCCTAGATTTTTTCCTAGGCTTGGCTTTTGTATTAGGATAAGCCTGGAAGCGTCAAAACGCATACAAACAAAACTGTCTTCGAGTATGATAATATTTTAAATGACATCAATTACTGCTGAAATAGGAAAATTAATATAATTATTAGAAGAATAATGGACGGAAAAATGCTCTAAACCAGATTTTTTGAACGCATTTTAACGTTTCCAAGCTTATCCGATGTCAGCTCCCCATATAAATGGCAAGCCAAGTTAAACCTAGGAAAAGAGGATACGATTGTTTTCCTAATGAACGCTTCAATCAGCTGAAGATCAGGTCAGGTTAACTGCTCAACAAATGTCAAAACAAAACATTTGTCAAAGTGACCCACTTAATGCCATGAATGTCTGAACCAGATTTTAATGTTTGCCGTATGCTAAAAATGTTTAAAAAAATTTTAATAAAAATAACAAAAAATCCTCTTTTTAATCCGATTTTAAAAATCAGATTTGTATATTATTTTCAATTTAATGCATTTAAAATTAGATTTCTAAATTTCAATTTATTTTTTCCAAATCTCTCAAGTTTTTGGCCATTTGATTTTGGCAAAAATGATTCGTTGAATGATTGAGCTTCTATTTGAGCTGGCTTCAAATAGTGCGAATGATTCAGGGTACATATGTGCCCTTGCTAGTTCTGTTTGAATCGCTTCAGGAATAAACTCCGCCGTCGTCAAGTAAACTCCTAAACCCAAACAACTGCTATGTCAAACTGCTACGTCCTTTACGAATCTGTTCAAAATTATACATCCTGGTACCAGGATCATTTGACTAATGAAGACTGAAAGGTTAAGCTTTCTAACTTATGTTATGATCCGTCCCTATTATAGAATTCTGCACGAAATTATATTTTTACGAAATAAAAACAATTTTAACAAAAATAGTATCTCAATAAGCTGTTCTTTTCCAAAATTGAGAAAAATGCGGATTTTATGTTTCTTACGCACAATGTTGAATGCGAAAAGAAATAATTTGAAATAAATAATTAAAAATTGAAAATGGTTTAATTCTCTAGAACATCATGTCTTGGATCCTATTTTTTAATAAAAAAGGAATACCTTTGTTTGCAACTAAAACACAGAGAAGCAAGATGGCGTTTTGCATTTTTTTTGTAACTAACACAATGAACTGATCACATTTCATCCAATGTAAGAATTTTATCGGTAACAATTTTAAACCTCATAAGCGTACTGACAAATGAATTCTCGGGAGCGATAAATTGTAACCCTTTCCCTATCGCGCTGCTATCACCTGGTTAGGCCGAAGCATTCATCTCCGGGCATCATTGCTTCCACACCATCAGTTATGGTTGATCCGGATACCGGCCCACATAATTCATGGTGTGATTAGTGCGGGTGTGTACGTGCTATGCATTTCGTCGATCTGTACGATAGCACAGTTAGTGGTACCACGGAGGAAAGAAATTAAAACCAGTAAACCAACGCACATTCGGCAGATGGAATGAAAAATCTAATCCATCGCACGGACGAGGCTTTGTTTTACTGTCCGTGAGCTATCCAAACGTAGCTGGAATAGCTCAACGATGACCAGATCTTCGAATGGTGTGCCAGCTCGTTCTCTGGACCAGACAATCCATCGTATGCGATTCAACGGATGTATGGAGATTCGCGGGACACCACGAATGCGCGACGGTGACGTTCGAGTGGATGACATACTTGGGCAGTGGATGCGCCTATCGTGACGATAGCATAGCACCTCGACGTCAGTGCGCCCACGGGACAACTGGATGATTATCACGCAGAAAAGTATAGGAGAACGACATGGCATTTAGCCTGTGGTAGAAGCAGTCGTTAGTGGTTGATTCATAGGACCTCCGGGAACGATGGACGGGAAAACTGTGCTGTTCCGTAAAGAATTCATTCAATGGTACGAATAGGAAGATATGTGAGCTGTTTACGAGGACAATAAAACTAAGGAAAATGGTAATTTTAGTTAGATATTGTCCAAAGATATGATCAAATATGTTTGAAAATGAAACTACTATTGTTACAAAAGATACTAACATTGTTTTATTATAGCATTGTTTTTTTTTCTAAATTCATCGGCTTCATGCTTTAAATTCTTTATCTTGATGCAACGGTATTTGTATTGTTCTTGTCGCTTCAGAGAATACATTCATTTTAAACACCGTTGTATAATTTATACTTGCATATTTTCGTTAAATACGTTACGTTAAACGTTAAATCCTAGATCGTGTCCGATCACCCAGTTTAATCAGCTTATTGTACAATAAATTAGATACCGAATTACATGCTGATTTTGCTGTCATTTTATTGCTTCTTGTGTTAATCAATAATTGTATCTTCAAATCTGTCAGCAAAAATAGTATTCTATATAACAACAATGTATGTTACTCTACTTGATAGGTTGGCACCTGTCAAACAACTCAACTATGTAGTGTGAATGTTCTACGTTAGTTGGTACGTACTGGGTTCGACTATATTCCAAAACAAGTAATTTTTCTGCTAAGGGATTGACTTTTTTTTATATTTTAATCGTATATTTTTTTTTATATTTCATTTATATTTTATCTTCAAGATAGAGGTACGGAATCATTGTTTCAATAAAAAACTCTTTCTAATTAATAAAACAGTTTGAAACCGAGCTTTACATTAGTCTAGCTTAATTTATACAAAAAAAATCCATTAATCGTGGAAGCTTATATTACAAATTTAAAAAGTATAACTGTGGCGTAATGCGAAAATTTACCTACCATTCGAACTGAGTGGCAATTTTGATTCACGTTATTCCAACGAATTACCAGTGCTTGTACCCCTATCGTGTATTAATCAGTTCCTTCTGAAACTTCTATTCAACCGTGTTTAGCAACCAGGAAGGTCCGACTTTGTTCTGAGCTACCCAAAGTTGATTCACCCTGGGTGGTGGAAAACCTATGGTTCAAGCAGCGGGACAATCCAACAAACAAAAAAATGGATGAAAGGACATTCTTGACTGGCAGAGTTTTTACTGCGCTAAATTCATTCTTTCCCCATGTTCATCGTACTACTATTCGTATCCTCCAGACATGGTTGGTTGTTGACTTCTCAAATACTGCCACCGACGTAGCGGCGGTGTAATCAGAAATAGCTACCCAACAACTGGCTCGAGACCACCCCGTTAGGGTGGGGGACTCGGTGAACATAATCCAATATCATTAATCAAGATTTATTACCTATTTACGTTGCTATTATTTCAAAACGGCAAACCATAAGCAAGAGCCCGCCCGGTGTGAAAGGCGATGGTTAGAGACTGTAAACCCAACAGCGCAAATCGCATCTGGCCGTACCTCTGAGAGGGCAAAGGCGAGCGATTTCATTTTTTTCTTTCTCTTTGTAATACCACATGGCGACGCCTGGTAGTTGGTCGTGTTGGAACATTCCGTGCATCGTGACGGTCGTTGGAGAAATTGTTGGGTATTTGGACAGCTGCAGCAGCACTCTCAAAGCTACGAATCGTTCTTTCTTTCTGAGTCGGATAGTGCTGATGCTGCAGATAATGGATAATGTTGGAGAGTAAAATTCCGGAGTAAAAAAAAGCTATGAAAAGAAAGGAAAAAGCGAATATGAAATTGACGAGATAATGCTAGTTGATCTAATGAGTCAAAAGGCTAAGACTCGAGTAAATGGATTGATTTAGCTTTCAATGAGTTATACATGCGGAGGTATGTCTATAAACATTTTTGGCTTCTGTTTTCGTTAAATTTTCTAACACTTGCTTAATGCTTAATAAAGTTTTTCTATTTTGTTTTCACTTTAAGCATTTAAAATTGTTTGAACAAAAATCGCACAGTTCAATCTGTACAACGAAACATCCCCTTTTTTCATTTCAGAAAAATCAGAGACAAACAGATTTTCAACCAAACAACCGAATTTAATTCTACCGCACGATTGGCTACGTAAGAACACCTCTTTGCATGAAAACCACCACTTAATCTACCACGAAATCCGCATCCGAATGAATAGAGGCTCACCGCAGCCTTCACCTTTCATTGCCTAACTAGAGTTTTAAGCTGTTCATTCGACTGAAGTCGGCGTAGAGAACGCGTACTGCAAGCAATTAAAAACTCAATCAACACCTTTTCTTCCGCATCCCGTACAGACCATGAACAATATCACGTTATTCCGGCAGCGTCCATTTTGAAGGTAAGATTTGCCGCTGGAGGGAAACTTTCGTTCACTAGAAGAGGCAAGCGTAATGCACTGGATTGGTGAGATTTTTCCTTGTCACACTTCCAGCGCGCGGTAGCTGAGCAGGGAAAGATTTATCCGAAATTGGAATCAGTTTTCCCTTCTAGCTAGTTGGTGAACTTTTACCGAGCGGGGCAGGTGGTTGGCTCGAACAAGAGATCAGCTTTCTATTTTAGATTTCTCTCACACAACCAACCATACCAACGCACAGATGTCTTATTGCTTCCCATTCACGGGTTTGTGATTCAACTGAGAATGAGTGGAGCAAAATCCGTTTTTCCGGCACCCCTTTTTCCTCATTCGGTTGAATGTCGCACACACATGCTCGTAAGGGTAAGAAACACGTCGATCCACAAGGGAACGGAATTTGCGGCCAGCTCATCTAGTGGGTTCGTGGTTTGTTCAATTTCAAATTCAATTATTGCCATAATACTATCGTATCGGGCGAGCGTTTCCATTTACTCCGCCACGCTTGGCAACGAAGGGAACGGTTGGTGGTTTTGGATTTTGATTTGATTGTTTTTATCCCTGTCACTGAGTTTCGCACTTCGATTTAGAACCAAACATTATACGAACCATTGCACCCGAAGAAAACGTGACGGGTGAAATCGATAGAACCGATAGGCCGCCGATCGAAGATCCAATCGTTTGCCGACTCTAAAACGCGTCAATGGTGCAGGCAATCGAGTTAAAATTTAATTGGCAAGTTACGAGAGTTGACGGTCGGGGTCGCTTTCCAGCGAGAACCAATTTGGTGCCAAACAGACTTGAATGTTTTGCTTCCGCTCGTACCGGGTTTGGGCTATAAACGGTGATGCATACTGCAGCTAATTAAGTGCAGTAAGATAATAACACGACAATCGGTGCGTTTTCAGCCAATTTCAGCTGGTCAACTGTAGGTGTAGGGAGCCGGTTTATTGTTTATCCCTGGTCCCGGAACATCGTCGGTGCAGATGCGGAAAGGGGCAGGCTCGGGGTATTCGATTTGCGTCCGGGCGAGGGAATCCTTAATTGTGAGATAGCAACAGCTCGATACGGGGGTCCACGTGCCAAAGAGCGCATTGATTACGAAATGTGCCGAGGCTTGGCTTGGACTTTGGGATAATTGTTTCATCTTCTTGTGCTGCCAGACCCTGTCCAGGTGCAGCGGGTGGAAGTAATTAAGTGTTTGCCGGGTACACCACGCGCTTAGGGTAAGATTGCGCTTCGTGACTATACGCGATCCGAGGTAGCGCTGCATGTTCGAAAAGGGAGTTTTGAATGGAAGCAAATTGTTAACCCAAATCAAAATATTCCAATTCAATTTCCAACACAACTAAACGAGATTGTGCGTGTTTGTGCAGAGGCAGATATGCAAGTGGTGCTTGATACGGTTTAATTAATATTCTGTAACTGCAGTAATTTGGTAAACAGATGGGAATTGATATTTTGCTGAACATGAATTTCTATATCTTAAAATCATGATTACGTTTCGAAAGGAAAGAGAATAAACCATATTACTAGATCATATAGCCTCGCCGAGTTCCGGTGTGTTGGTCATGTCATGAAATTGACACCGGAAGACCCAACCCCTGAAGTCCTATAAGGTTGTACAAATGAACAGTGAAGGTGTGCTCAAACCGAGATTGAGCCTGATTGAGTGAACATAAAAAAAAATACTACTCTCAACTACTCTCAAATCTCCAGTGTTACAATCGTATCTGATCGCGATCGATCCCTCCGTTGTGTTAAACTACTTCTGTCTAAATTGTGTAATTAACACAAGCGAGTGTCAGCTGGATCGTTTGGCGCACGTGTTTCTATATACGATGCAGTTTTAACAATCATGATCTTGGGTTGCTAGTACCGGTGGTCGGCAAAGTACGGCTTGTGAGGCGCATGCTGCTCTTTGGCATTTTTAATACAGCTTTTTGTCTAAGGTGATCCTTGCCATACACATTTTTTTATTAAATATTGTTGCTGAATGAGAACCTTATAGTTAATTTATGAGAACATTCGAATAAGCTCTAAATACTGTAAAAATTTTCTCTGAGAACAATCAGAACTTGGGATCCGTTGCGTTCGGTTGTATCGGTTAATGTGTTGATGGATATCTTCATGTGTAAAGTATATCATACTCTGATTTTGGACGCACAATATTAAATTCCTAAATTTCATATTTTGGCTCATTTCAACTCATTACATGTGTATTTTTATACTATATGACTCTGTGGTCCTAGAAGTTTGCTGACCACTGTGCTATACGATCCTGAGCTAACACATTGAAAACACTGCTGACACTTTTCTCTTTTTTAGAGGCACAAGAATCTCAAAATAGCTTCCATTGCTTTGATTTCATTTACCCGAAGCTGGATAGTCCGTCCTGCATCAACATTGACTTGTTGAAATTAGGCACAGGAAGCTAAGTAAGAAATAAACGTTACTTACAAAATTATTTATAGTATCTACAAGATCACAATGATGATTAACAGCATCGAAATTCAAGGAGATTTCTTTTCGCGAGCAATACCTTTGTCCCGGATGAAAAACTAGTTTTGTTACTATTATTTCCGTTACTAGCAGCTCCGAAAATGGAATCAAAGTTATGGTTACCATGTTGTTTAATCGAGAACTTTTGTACTTGCAGTAAAATGTTCCTTACTGCGTACTCAAATAAAGCAACATAAATATGGATGTTTCCCAAGCGAACACAGCGAAGTTGTAGCGAAAAAAGCAAACTGTGTGCGTGGATCCTGCACGCTTTGTTGTGTTAACTTTCACAAGCCATGATGCCGGTATGAGTATCTTTTTTTTCTAACGGAAGGGAAAGTAATGTAATAAAAAGACATGACTAGAGTAAAAACACACAGCATCAGCCGAGTGCGAATACGTGTACGTTGGAGTATGTTTTGAGTGCATTTCCGGGGGTGGAAAGTGATTCAAACTATGTATGTGTGTGCAATTTGTTGCACATTTCGCTTGGAGCATCATTTGTTGGCTTAAAACTGTTGCAAGCACTAATTTACGCGCAAAAGCAGAGAGGGAAAGTGGGCTGCAACGTGTTAGAGAAATTGGTACGGATGGAGTAAATGGGCAGAAGGATAAAAAACAACAGAATAAGCGTGGAAACCGTGGGATAAAAATGGATTCCCCTGCAGGACATTGTAACGCAATGCGGAATGCACACACTCACATACACACACCAGTATCCATCCTCTTTCCCTTTTTCACATGCTGCAACGTGCACAAATCACGCTTTCCCTTCCTTTCTGTGCGATCGAATGTACTGAAGCCAGGCTTGATCGTTGGTTTTTATTTAAAATCCTTCGTGGAATTGTAACCCTCTGAAAACTGGGGAAAAAACTCTTGCAACCAACACGGTGCCATTTGTTTGCACACCCGACGCCTGCGATTTGTTGTCTGGATGTATTTGTGTGTGTATGTGTGGTACATTCACCGGCAATTTCGCCCTTCAGCAGGAGGGACTCGGACGTCGGACGTCGTTTAGTGTTATTAAATTTCATTTATTAATACCATAAAACATCCTCTTTCACACTCCTTCGCGTATGGCGAACGGAATGCGCGTTAGGTCAGAGAAAATACATAGAGTGATGAACTTTATATACATTTTACAGTTTTTGTTGCAATGCCCTTTATAACTTGAAGCCTATTTTATTCCATTTTTTCTCTCTGCCACACCGGACGTTTGAGGTGATTTTTCCTTCCTTTGTTTTTTGTATTGCAGAGCGCAACAAAACCATTTGACGCCTTGTTTTATTTATTGAGAATAAACTAAAAGCCTAACATATATGAAAACAATAATAAACTCAATGTTGATACTACAAAAACAGTTACTAAACAAAACAAATTAGCATTAGAAAAGGATTGATGATTGGTACAATCAAAGCAAATAGAAAAAGTATGTCTTTATATTTTTAGTCAAGGTAGATATTTGGTACGTTACAAGGAGGACATGCCTTGAGGAATTTATACTCTCTGCGGTGGTTTTCACACGAACGAATCGAAACAAAATCCCATCGGAGTCGGACCAAGCCTCCGACAGACTATCTGACAACGTGGTAAAATAAGTCGATACGGCCTGGCCGTTCCAACGACAAAAAATATATTGAAGATTAAGGAATTAAGTATCGTGAACAGTGATAAAGTTATGGGATAATTGATTTTGTGACATTTTAACAATAATAACACGGTTTTCTGTACCAATCAACTTTTCTTTCTACCTTCCTGCATTCGAGTCAAACGGCAAAGGTTTCCGATTTCATCCTGCATAACTTATTCATTCCATTTAATCGCTTTATGACCAGCATCGCAAACGAGCGAACGGGTGAAAATTCGATTTTCCCTTTGCGTTCCGCCACATTATCGCCCGGCCAAACCAAACTGCCAGCCGAGACGAAGTGGACTCTTGGTCAACAGAACAGTTGACTCAATTACGGTCGACTTGAGCAGAGGTTGTGCCCGCCCGAAAGGCCAACGAGGAATGAGAGACTGAACAGTTACGCCTAATGTCGGAAAATATCGTACGGAAATCGACCTCTCGACACGCCAACCGTAGCGTATCTCCATCGCCACTGCACGATGGAAACTGACAAAGAAAGAAAGGACGGTGCAAATATGGGCACAAAAATGGTAAGAAAACTCCACACACACATACACAATCAAACCACAAATTCGACCGTACACGACAAGCAAACAGCTGGAAATGTTCCCAGGACAGCGTTGCGAAGATCTTTGAAAGGTTCGCGCACCATGATACGGTGGCCACAGCAGCTGCTCCACCAACGTGGCTGTGTTGCGCGAAAGAATGGAACGATGATTGGACGATGAAACGGCCGTCGAGGAAATGGGAACAATTTTCCTTTGCCACCGATTATCTTTTGCCGAGAGCCAAAGAGCCGCTAACACCAAGCGCAGCCATACACATGCAAAGCGATAAGCGATTGTGGAACCGATGCTGTGGCTGTGTTGCTAGATTCCTTCCTGCCTCATTCCCCAATGCTCTCGCCGAAAGGCCCTCACAAACCTGCTGCTTTTCACCGGATAAGCCGTTGAAAATAAGAGGCAAACGGGGGCTGATTATGGGCAAAACTTTGCTACCATCATCACCGATTCCGAACTCAGTGCCACCACCGACCGCACGATCCATTTTGGGGTGAATTTTCACCAGAAGCGAAACGGGCGGTAAAATAAAACCCACACTAAACATTAAAAAAATATATATGCATCGAAACAAAAAGCAGCTTATCAGGGTGGCCAGCTCAGCGAGTGTGGCCGTGCGGTTCGATCCACCGGGTATGTATTCCCGGCCCGGTTGGTAAAGTTTTAAATTGGAACGAATTTTAAACTTGCTGCTGCCCGGCATCGTTCAGCACCTCCATCTGTGGGGACTGTTCATTCGTTTATTTTATTTTCCTTCGGCAAGATTCTTCGGCCGGTCGATGGCTTTCAGGCAGAATCTGTGGCCATATTTGCATACTGATGGTTTTCTAGTCTATGATCCTTAAATACAGGAAGATGTTTGTTCATTTTAAAGGGCCATTCTGGAAGATAGTTAGGAAATGTTGCGTCCCCGGATTGGGAACGGTATTAAAGCCACATTAATGAGTGTAAAGTTTATTGTTTTATAATCGAAAATGTTGGGCATAAATACTTGACAATAGACAGACGGCACAGTCTCATGTACTTGAAAGATACGTAGCAATCAACTATATCAATTACAATCAACGCGCGAGGTTGTACTTCATTGATACCGCTCAGCTAACTTATAGCTAATATGTGCCACAATTGTTCTATCATCTGCTTTGATTGTTTTATGCGTCATATTTTCCACGTACCATCTGTAATCGGCGAGCTAAGTTCTACTATCGGAAAATCCCACCTATCACGTCAACAATCGATGCCACACAACCCATTCCGGATGTTTGTTACGTAGTTATCGAAATTTTTTATTTGAACTATGTGGATGTAATAGTTAGCAATAAGTTAGTTTTTAGTTTTTTTAGGAGCTGTGAAACACATGAGAACCAGCGTAATCATTTAACACCTACTGACAGATTTTTAAAAGAAATCTACAAACGTTTCTCAACGATATCATGATTAACGCAAAACATTTAAGTTTTATATTAATTCTTTGGCGAGGTCGTTGTCATGCCATAGCAGATCTAAAACATTTTAACAGAGTTCATGAGATTTCATAATTGAGATTATGATATGAGAGATATATGACATTTTTTTAATTTTTATTAAATTTTTTTTCAACAATTTATGTTCCGTATGTATGTATGTATGTATGTATGTATTTAAGCTAAAATAGGCTCTGTAAAGGTCACGTCATACCTTCCAAACGAAAACCCAAGCGAAAAAAGGGATAAAGGTACTATAAAATAGGTATATTAAAAGACAAACATTTTCGTAGCAAACTTACCGCCTCGGTGTGGATTGGATGTACGGCAAAAAGTAGGGCAGCCGCAAAGCTGGCCGATTCCGAAAGCAACATGGCGCACATTCTGCAATGGAAGATAGGAAGCAAAGAAAAACAATAAGTACATGAAGGTATAACATAATGGGTAAGATATAGAATCACCATGCAAGCGGCACATATGGGGCAAACGATGGGGCAGTAAATTTCATTCGGCTTTCTGACCACCACTGAGGTGGTGCACGATCGCGCCCCAATATGGCGCGCCATTAGCGGGTGAACAATGGTAGCCATTTTATCTTGACCTACTGCAGCGTGCATCTTCTTTTCGAAGAACTTACTGCTGTGGGATGTCGTTACGAGCAGGTTCGTTTTGTTTCTTTTTTACCAACGATGTTCTTTTTTGCACTCATTGTCATGATTCTCCTGTCTTGCCCTTCGGACACGTTTCTTTTCGCATGAGAAAACAGAAAAAGGAGCATTTGCGAATGTGGGACACCGAGAAAACAAAGGTTCATGACCCTATACTACCTATGGCATTAATTTAATTAGAGCCGCTGGCCTTTGGGACTTAGGACTGCGCCAAACTCCCTTCACCACTATGTACCGTGAAAAGCTTGCCTTCATTTTGCCCATCTGAGAATTATTTTGCACTGTTCATTTGTTGCAGCTCTTTGGCCAATTGACTTTCTGCTGCTGTTCAGAAAAAAAATAGTTCGAAGGATAGCCAAACGAAGAACGCAAAAGGATGCGCTTTCATAAGAAGCTGAGCGAAACCGTACCGACGCGGTCAATGAACGATATAGAACTAACAGCTCTGTGGAACGAAATAAGGGAAGAGATCCTTTAGCAGAAAATCAACAGCGAAAAAGGTTCTTTTGTTGTACCAGCAGAAGTATGCTGTTTGCGTTTCTATTTGTACCCTTTCTACCCGTTTTCCTACTGTCAGCCGTTTTAAGCGCAGTGTATTTGTCTTCATTGTCTTCATTGACGCGGGTGATTTCCCTTCATTTTATATTTACGGCTTGGCGGGTGAGCAGAAAGTTGGTTAATGTTCCAGTGACGAATCGTATTAAAGCTTGGTAATTAAGTGCTGATTGTTGGAATACACACCATACAGTTCATTGCTCTCATTAAAATTGTTTACTTATGCAGGATTATTTGATTCTACGACGATGGTCTAGGCATTCAAATACAAACGCGAAATTCGGTTTGCTGTATAACATAATTATACTTAAGTGACAAAAAAATCGACTATTATTAGTTGTCTCAATTATTCATTTAAATGCATGTGTAGTTGTAATTGCGTTTCATACACGCATTTCAATTTACATTAGGTGAGCTTAATTCGAAAGAAAAATAAATAGATGTAGATAATACGAACCGAATGAATGACTCTGAAACTATGTTATGAAGATTCATGATTCCAACGAAGATTTTAGATTTATTTAAACTTCATAATTCTTTAGCGGTTTATGTACCTTATAAGCTACATTATTTTACAATGGAACGTGGCGAATAGCTGGGAAAATCGTCTAAAGCATTCAAAAAATAGAGATTAGAGAGTAATTTTTGAATGATTTGTCAGTAAATAGCTAAAAGTAGATTCATTAAGAACAATCTAGCCTAGTAAACAATCCAGCTGTCTCTTGGTTATCGTTAGAAATAAAAGATTGTAAAACGGCTGCGAAAAACGTTGTTCGATTGTTACTCAACGCAACAACTACCTTCAGATGACACTTGTATTAGTAACAGTGTTGTTGGTAACGCATAGCTAAAGGTAAACGCTCAGTCGAAGATTAAATTTTGAATAGATCATACCTCATATACCATGAGTTTTCAGCCATAACTATTACTAAGCTATTTCATAACACGCTAGTATTACTAATAGCTGCTATGGACGATAAAAGAATCAAAGTTGAATGGAAAGCTCACATTTTGTTGAGGCACCTTAAACACATGTTTGTAGACAATAGGATATTGACATAGAAAAATTCGATTCAAATAGAGGATTATGGTGTGAGATTGATAAAATTTGCCTCCTTAATAATATCCAAAACAAAATGTCTCCAAGCAAACCACAGATACCGTTGGTGCCATTTACACTTTACAAAGCAACTGTGCACTACCCAACTTCCCAGCAACGGGGAAGTAGTATCGTTTCCTGCACAAACATTGCAAACCATATTCCGAGTTCGACCTACCTTTGACGATGGTTGCAATAGTTCGAAACGTGCTCCGACAACGGTTACGCCCCAATAGTGGTGGTGGAGGAAACCCGTACCCAAATGGATCCTTTCGAGTAGAAACTGGTAGCAGAGTTGCAGCAGTTGCCATTGCCAACAACCTACGCCGGACGGAATTGTTTAACCCGTTTGGTGTACGGACGTTGAAGGACTTCTCCTTGTGCAGTAACATCCAATGTATAGGAAATCGTATAAAAAAATCATCGCATCCATTGCGACACTTTATTGTCGTCGGGCAGTTTGTGTGCATTTGTACCACCGTTACAATGGTTCGGTTTTGTGCAATGCCATTCGAAAGGACCATGATTTGTCAGGTCGTGTTGTGTGTGTCGAAGGTACTTATGCAGCAGTTTTTTTACGAGCCTACCTCTAACGAGATCTCGATAGGGGCTCAATAGTTTGGTTGAAATGTGGGACGTGTTTGGAATCCGATGACCTGTACACCGCGCAGCAGGTAGTAGTTTCAACATAATGGTAGTCAAACGCAGTAATTCATTGCTTGATTATTGTAGTAGAGACACCAGAATTTCAGAATAAAAATGTTCTAGATAAAAACTTGCTAAAATTGAAAAGTTGAGTAAATAGCTCAGAGCACTTTTTAAATGAAATAAGACCAACAAACAAGGTAACTAACCATAGCAAGATCTACAAACCACCTACACCGACTATTATTTTTAAATGGTAACTGAAATTAACACGCACAGGGTTGGTATCCATTCTGAAGGATCGTGTAAAAGTTCTATTTACGGCATTGTTATTATGCTTTATAAAACAGCATTTCCAAATGGACAGTTACAATTTCAACCTCTTAATTGGACACCTATCAATTAGTATCAAACCATTCAGGAAGCCAATGGTATTTTGTATAGGTCACAAATATGCGACCACCATGCCACCAAAGGTCGTAAATTCAACCCTTGAGTTTTTGTCATGCCATTTGGTGTTCTGATCAACCGCAGCATGCTTAATTTCCCACTTTTGTCAAACATCACCGTTTATGACAGCACGAAAAAGAAAGATCATTGCCATTCCAAGAATAAACAACACAAACGCCCATCATTATCACGAATGACAGGCAACATATTTTACGTTATCGTACAGCATAATTGGGTGACAGCTATACGTCTGGTGCGCCCCCGGAGAAACAGCTGCTGGCTTCGGTGGTTCAAAATAATACCAACAAACAGACACAACGCCAACGAGAACCGATCCACGCCATGCGATTTTGGAAGCGACATCCAATTACAATCCATTTTTGGAGGGAGTTCGATGTCACCAACGGATAGGAGAAACGGTCCTGGGTGAGGTCGATGGAATAAACCCAACCGCACAACCACCCTCATATCTCCTTGCCAGACCATGCAGCACATAGGATCTGAAGCACATCGCAACTATCCATTCCTGTGCACACCTCAAAAAGTATGAGTACCCCGGCCGAGTTCTATGCGATAATGATGTTAGGGAAATTATTGTTTCACCGAACCATGAATTGGATAAAATATAATCTACTTTGGTGCGTTCTACGAAACGACCCATTTTCGGAAGCCCGCACACGAAATGTGTTCGGGAATCGGTTTCAATTTTCATATTTTCGTTCGTTGGCACACCGAACAATATCACCACCGGTACGCAATATTCAGCCACTCGAGTTTACGGTCGAATTCTACGGTGGCCGAAATATTGGACCGATTTGCGTACCATTGATTTCACATGAAACACTAAAACGGTGCACAAAAACACATTACAATCGTCACACCGGGGACGATTGGGTCCGATTTGTTCGGCAGACTTAAAACGACCCGGATGCAGCTACTATTTTTCCTGCTTCCCCTAAATGGTTTTCCATCAGGACGTTGGAAAAATTGGCTACGAATTGAGTGCGACTACGGTAAGATCCTAATACAGAGTAAATATTTTTTTTTTTCCATTTTGCTCTACTATCCTTTTTATTCTTGCTCTTTTTTGTAACTGGTTTGCCTGGTGTAGGGCGAAATTTCCACTCGATACAGAGCATGGACATGTCATGATTTTCCATTTTCTACCGACACTTTCCATCCTACTCACACAGTGAGGTAGTAAATGTGGCAGCGTGCGTTAGTGGGTATACGAGTGATTTCGGTTAGTTAAATTGCATAACTAAATTGAATTCTGTATTCTGCAGGAGGAAAAATAGCGCACAAGTTATAGCGATGATATGGGAGCAAAAAATGGGTCAGGCCTGTTCACGAACGGATGGAGCCGGGTGGTAGATGAGCATTTTGGACACAAGTTTTAATGGAAAAATATTCCAACACACAACGCTTGCGTTTCCGATCCCAGGTCAATCCGGGGGTTATGTACGTGCAGTGACGGTGTCGGGGGTGTGTGCAAAGAAGAAATTAAAATGTGCGCTCAGCTACCCTGGTGATGCAATTTAACTTTATGGTAAATTTGGTTAAATAGTCAAAACGCTGTCTGGAGTTTTTCATGCTTTAAAATCACACACATTGGCTCTTGCGCCTTTTTTTTTAGCAAAACAATCGTTTTGATAATAATTTTTGAAGTGATATTGTGGATCAACAATCCCATTTGGCAGGAGATTACAGTTTCCCTCATTTTGATGTTGTTGTTTCAATTAGTTCAAGTAGTTGCGAGCAGCTTTGCGATGCAAATTGTGCACTTTGCGAATCGTTGGTCTTCATCCGACTAGTGCAACTAATTGCATTTATTCTGTAACAAACCCTGCAAACGGCTCAACCCGCCTCATGCGCCGGACAGATTGATATCTGCCCGTCCAATGCACCAAAGATGGTAAAGTCCCGAATGGACTTCCTTACAATTGCATTCCTTAGTTTGCAGTAAATCCTGTTTTTATTTCGCTGCTGCTATTGCACAACACTCCTACCATCCTTTGCCTACCAAATCCCACACTACAGCTATCTTTGGCGACCTTTGTTGTGCGGAGATGCTTTGGTAAAAGTTTGTCCCGGTCGGTTGCGTTCCGCCCAGTTTTCATTTTTGTGCGCACAAGCTGCTGGTTACCGAGCTGAATAATTTCTACAATGAACGATTCGGCTCTAATGAAACAAGCGCTACCAGCATCAGCTGCAGCAGAAAACAAAAGCATGAATCTTTGACACAGCACAACAAGAAGGGGAGCCAAGCGTTGGGAAGCACTCCCAAAAGGGTAACCCTTTGTTGCGCAACTTGTTCGCAGCTGAAAGGATTCGTCTTCGTCGTGAAGCAAAGTTGGTGTTTTAATTTGTTTTCAGTTTTATTTTCTTCCAGCTTTCGTCGCCTGCATTAAGGAACCGGCGCTTTATTTCTTTGGAAGAAGTTTACGGTACACCGAAACCGTAACATTGTTTCTAAAGCAATGGTGCATCCGTATTCGTTGCAGTTTTGAACAGGAAGCCGGAAGAGAACATCGCTGTTGATTTTAAAAATATTTTTAATTCGATTTCTAAACCTTTTAGTTCGAATTAGAAGATTCATATACCATGATACCTGAATAAATTATTCGCCATTCTGATGAATTCATATTTTAAAAGAAATAGAAAGGATCTGGATGATTTTGGAAGGTTTCCTTTAAGCTATCTATTCAAAATATCTAATTGTACCTAGGGCCTCCATAAATATCCACATAAATCTAAGTATGACGAGTTTCTTGATGCCTTATTTTTATGTCATCTATATGCCTTATTTTTTATGTATTTTTTACTTTATTTATTTCTTGAAGGGATATTATTCATGGCGTCATGGCTCTTGGCTGAATGCTCACATACACCATGCAAATATAATAATAAATAAATAAATAAAAAATACATAAAAAAATAAGGCATATAGATGTCAAGAGTTTAACATGATCAGACCAGCCCATGACTTACGGAAGCAGTTCCATCCGAGCCAGTTCCCCTATTCTACGCAGTAATTGACTTTAACTTTATGGCTAAATAACGTCGAATAAAGCCATAACTAGCAAATTTTTGAGGTTGTAGTTCAATTAAAGAAGAAGAAACGATGCCTAATAGCAACCGTAACAAGGGTATGAAAATCTCAGAAACGAATAAAATGAGCGAACGTTAAACGAACATTGGAACATCAAATAATGTCCGATGCTGGGTTTGCATGTTAAGGATTGGCCTAAATTATATAAGTTATAACTGGTATAGAAAATGAAACCAATTTATACGCTCACTTGGGCAGTCTCTTCCGCTTGCTCCGAACCATCGTGCGATACACAGCGTATAAATAAAGCGTAATTTATGCATTTATTAAACAAAATATCAATAATATAAGATCAAATATATTTCTAAAGATCTTGATGTTTCAGATTAAATGTACGTCTTTGCCACCAAAATGCCTATCATCTGTGCATGATTACTCTTTGAATGACTTTTTTCGTTTATTTTTCAAAACAAAATGGACTTCATCCAAGGACGAAATCTTTTTTGTTTTAAGATATGCTACTTGAAACAAACAATGAACTTCAACGTTTTGGTAGAATAAGGAAAGGTATCGTCACGCTTCATTCAAACCGACCATGTGACTGTCATGGGTGGTATTGGCTCCAGAAAAGATGATATTATACATTGGGTGACAAAATTATAATGGAACCTTCAGTCTATGTGTTTTTTCGATCTGTGTGTTGCGTTACGATAAGAGAACTTATTTTGGCGATGCTTAAGTCATTCGAATGGAACATCGTAGGCACTCTCTACGCTAAGCTCTAGACAGCTTATATTCAGGACGAAGTAGAGTTGGGCCGGAAACCGGAAACCGGAAATTGAATGAAGAAATCAAAACAAACTTCAGCCAAAGACGGATAAGTGGTAGCGGTCCAAAATCCAAAGAACTTTGCTACGCGTTTTCTGAATGAGAACTGTTTATCGCTGAGTGATTCGTTCAGTTTCAGAGAGGAAGATATACTCAAAGCAGAGCATCTGAAGTGCGATCTTTGGGAGTTATCTTCAATCAATGAAACAGCATGCGTTTGAATGTGAATGACGATTTCCGTTCTTAGTTTAGTGTTAAGTTTTCCCTTACAGTTCGTTAAAATAAATGGCGAAAGATTCACTCGGACTATTTTCACGCAACTTATATATTTTCTATTGTCCATATAGTTAAGTGAATTGGCACAAACACTTGGCGAATAATAAATCTTTAAGCAACGAAGATTTTGGTCTACTTAACTGATCACTTCCATGAAAATGCCTTTTCATTCGACCATCTTTTCTGTGAAGCGAACTGTAATGCAACCAATTTCTTGCCGAAATCTTTCAGCTGTAATCCAAACCATTCCATACCCGTGCCGAAAGATAGTTTCGGCGAAGACCTATCAGATTCAGTTTGCTGCAACATTGCATTACATTTTCGGGCTTCGGACAGCAAGCTTCGTGAAAACGGTTAAGGTCCGCGAGCGTGCAAAAGGGTTGGCTAATGCAGGAGGAGACACGCTAGGTATGGGATGGGTTTGTTCGTTTCAGAAAACTTACCGGAAGTACATCAGCGAAACGATCGTGTGCAGCAGCACGTTGACCAGATGATAGCCGGCCGGTTCAAGCCCGTGCAGCAGATAGTTCCAGCGAAACGTTAGGACACACAGCGGTCGATATGATTTATGACTCTGTTCCTGCGGGTAGGGAAAAGGGAAAACGAAGCGTTAGCGTTGATGTGAACGAAGAGAAATGAAAGCAAAAAAAACCATCCACACACGAACACACACCGGTTATGCTGTGGAAAAATATACAAGAATATATGAAAGTTATGATCCGGGACAAGCGCTGCTTCTATTAAGGCTTTAACAGGCTCAAGTCTTCAGGCAGAAGGCAAACGGATTTCACGAACAGAAGCCCGTACCGACCGACCCGTGGCCGGTAAGGGATATTATATATATAAGCAGCAGAAGAATATCCTGGAATTAATAAATCGCATGAGAATAATTTATGGTGGATTTACCATCCTGTGGGAGCGCTAAAGGTGCCGCTCCCATAGAGCGTCGTCGTGCACTGGCGATCCTGTCCGGTCACCGATAGTAGGAAAATAAATAGACCAACCAAGGATAAAACCACACACACATACACACACACCGGCTTCATGTAAGGTGGTTATGGAAAGCATGCAATAAAAAGAAATCATTCACTTTCCACGCGACGACCATTGCCACCACGAGTTACTAACCCGTGACCTCCATTGGCCGCTTCTCTTAAAACTAGTTTTTCTGCGAAACTTATTTTCATGAATCCGCCACATTGTAACCTGAGCCATTCGCTCTTACTTAATACGATGTAAAAATAAAATCATTCGAGTTTATGGGCTCACCGTTCTTTTATTTTCTTATCTACAACACATTCTCTGGCAGGTGAAACCAGACGACGACGATGATGATGATCGCGATGGAATCGGAAAAATTACACTCGCCCGCAAGTAATAATCAACCAAACAAGGGGAGGAGGCATGTTTGGCTTTTATTACATTAAGTCCAGATTGGGATTAGCCGCTCCGATCCAGGAAAAGGCCAGGGACGTTGTCCGAACTCGGGAAAAACTAGGACAGATTATAACTTTGTTCCCTTCGCCATGGGTCATGCGTTGGAGGATAATCCCGTGGGCGAGTTTTACCGATCTTCGGACGGTTGTGAACTTTTCTTCTTTGCTAGAATGAGGTGAAATTAGATTTTTCTTATCCGATAGGGGGAGAACCACAATTAAGGTTAGCCTAAGGGCTATCATACATATTCTACTGGCTCGCTTGGCTCGTGGTGCGTTGTCCTTGTCCTCGTTCGTAAGCGGTTCGAGGAAAACGGTTAACTAATTATAAATGAAATGGAGAATTGCAGGAACCGTGTATGAATTTTTGCAGTTTCTTTTACATTTTTACATTGTTTTCATACATTGTATAGAGTTTTTAGAAATTGAATAATGTTAACAATGCCATCTATTGTAACCTTTCAACACGACAATGATACTTCGATTTATTTCGCATTTTATGTTTAAATTTTCGCATTACTTTCATAACAAAAGAGCTTTATAGAAGACAATTAAATAATAATAACGAGTAGAACGGATTTTCTACAATCGAATACAAAAACAACCACAACAACAACAACCATTTGCCAAAACGTAACAATAATTTAAAAGCACTTGAGGACTTTGATTATTACGGTTGGATGTTGTTTAATCTTTAATTTTAATGCATCAATTTTATAGCACACAGCTTTCTAACTAACAGTATTGCGGTAATTGTGAATTACAGTACTCAAATGATACACAAGAATATCACAATTGTAAACCAAACTGGCTTATTCGTAATGTTAATTCGTTATGAGAATTTTGCATAGTGAATGTAAACATATACCAAAATTCTGCCACAGAGCCTATTAAACACTTCTTTTTCAATACAATAAGCAAGGTTGTAATAATTTCGTAAGAGAAATCATCAAATTAGTAAAATATCGTATGTTACACAGTGCAATTTTTCGACCCAGCAAAAAAAAAATATTATGATTTGATGCATACTTAATTTTTTACAATTTTAGAATATATTAATTTTATATATCACGTACACGTTGTCAAAAATTGCAAAAAATGGTTGGCTATTTTTTTAAAAAAGAATTGTGCTATGCAGTATACATATAATGCATATATACAGTATATACCACACAATGTTTGGTTACAATCATTTTGCCCGAATTTTAACAAA
Source organism: Anopheles marshallii (assembly GCF_943734725.1). NCBI lineage: Eukaryota > Metazoa > Arthropoda > Insecta > Diptera > Culicidae > Anopheles > Anopheles marshallii. The sequence continues at coordinate 63,231,074 of NC_071326.1, read as the reverse complement.
AGAGTTATTGTTTTTTCACTTTCGCCTGAAACCCATAAAATAATCTATAAACTATTTGAACTTCACCGCGTACCATGAAATACAGCAAAGAAAACATAAACTGTTCTACACATTTAACCTCATCATAACGAATTGTTATTCAAAACGTCATGACCCGCAACAAAGAAACATGCTTCGTCAGGAACCCATGAACGTCAGCAGGCTGGTTGAGTAAATATGCTTTTCTAGTGTGTACACATTAACTCACATAACGGTCCATCTCGCACTGCAAGAGGCAAATCATGCTTGAGAAAAAATGTGAACTTTATTGTAATACGGTTAGCATACAAAAAACAAGGTAAACTTCTTCTCCGTCCAAATGCAGCTCCCATCTGCAGCAATATTTGGTGCATGAGTTGTGCGTTTTTGTGTAGGACTGACGGTAGAGAACCCCAAAGTCTATCATTCATAATCATTCATCTCATTATGCCGTACGCATATCAACAAGCCCTTTGGTAGTTTTTTTTTTCGCCAGAAGTTTCCACCCTGCATCGATTTGGCGCGAGGAAAATCTCCAATCACGCACCACCCGGGCAAGGCCAAAAACTTTTCCCGCTTCACTCTCGGCGTTGATGATAATTAATGGCTTCTTACGCGCTAACAAATCGCTCTCGGGTGCGCACATTATGCCGCTGGCGGGAAAACTGCCCATTTATTCATACGCAATCCATCATCGGTCGATAATCGGCGGCGCATTGTACGTCAAACAGAGAACGGAGAAAGTAAACATGGGAAAAATAAGAAACCCATCCTAACAAAACCAACAGCAGCAACCGTGAATGTATTCACAGCAAATAAGGACCCACCATTTGCTGGCCCTCTATCCCGAAAGCGAAGCATGGGAACCTTGAGTACCTTTTGCATGGAAGGTGTAGTAGAATGGGTAATACTTTTCAAGCATTTTTACCGTGCAAGATTAACCGAAAGTCGATCCCGTTGGGAATAGTGGGAGGTTTGTGGAATGAACCAATCAATTTATGGGCGAAACGAATAATGAATTTCCTGGCGCCTTGAGAGCGTTACGTTGCGTGTAGAAAAAAGATCTGTAGGTTTGGAATAACGGTAGGAAAGTAATTAATCCTTTTTGGTCTGTACCTGTGCAGAGGTTGTATTTTTATTTATGCTTTGTATTATGCCAACACCATTAGCTGAAAACAAATTAGATATAGTACGGAAGAAATTGGTATCGTAGTGCAAATAATACCTTCATAATAAGTGCAAGGGTTAAGCCATTTGTTTAATTCGACTAACGAATAGTTTGAAGGGAGATATACTGTCAGATCGACAAACACAATCGAAAATTTACCATTGCATTTTCTCGATCAAAACTGTGACATATTTCGGGGAAGTTTCGCATACTCTAAGCATTTGCCGCTTGATACGATCAGCAAATTTCAAAAAAGCATTGTTTAATTCAGAAATTTAACAGGAACTCTATTATCGTATAAGCTATTTTTAAGCTTATAATCATAGTCTCTGCTAAAAACCGACAACGGAAAATCATCAACTTGATAAATAAAGTTTTAAAAAAGTAAAGAACATTTTCGGGTATGTAATTGTTTATGTAGTTCATGTGCGCCAACTTCTCACAAACGTGTAATGGCTTGATGATTAAAGAAAATTGAATTAATAGTGTTGTGCGTGACGTTCCTATGATTTGCTGTGCAAGATTAAGAAATACTTTCAATCAAATCAAAAACGTTTCAAATTTTCTACATAAAACCGATGTCTTGAATTGATTTATGTTAATAATAATCGATATTTAAAAAAAAACACACACACACAATGTACTTAAAATAATTTGAGGCATTGGTCACCCCATTTATGTTTTGATCATTTCTTTGCTGATCCTGCTATAATTCACGCCACAATAAAGATTCTGGCTAAAGCTTGTTAGATCACTTCAAGCGTGTTTAATGCCGCCTCGAGACGGTGCGAATAATATTGCAAAGACACACTCAAAGTCGCGAAAAACCCTAGGACATCAGCAGCGGTTAGAAGGACAAACCTTCGCCTAGCATCCAGCAGTACGTACGGTTGACTGAATAAGTCAGCCCCTTCGTTGGTTTGGTATCCCGCCCAGCAACAGTATCCAAAAATACCGACCGCGTGGACAGACAGGATCATGCCGGTTTCCTATTGTGGTGCAGGGCAAAAATATATGACGGTAATTTATAACTCAATTAAAACGGAACAACCAGCAACTAAGAAAAGGAAAAAAAGGACCCTCAGCCCGAATCGAAATGGAAGCTCAACCGAAATGTTATACCCGCTACCACACGAATTTTGCGAAATGACAGAAAAAAACGTCGAACCGTCACCGAACGACGATGATGGAAATGGTCTGGGAAAATGGTCTCGTTTCTTTTCCAACCCACTTTCCCAGCCGTGGTTAAAGCCACCATAATAAAATCCCCTCCAGCGTAATACACGAATGTCGTTGCTGCTTTTGGGAGGTTCGGTAACGGATCCCAAATTTTGGTCGACGAAGAAACTGGCCAGCGCCAGCAAGATGTGACGTGAAGCGTGCGGAAAAAGAAAAACACAAATCATTTCCACCCGAAACGGCACGACAGTTTTCTTTGGTTTTCTTTTGGCGCCATATTCAGCGCCGCTGCCGCTCATCTTGGTTTGGTTTGCGCTGACATTTAGCTTTTCGAATAAAAGTGTGTGTTTGTGTGTATGAGAAAGTTTAAGCTGGATCGCGAGAGTCTGGCGAATGATGAAGAAAAAAAGGGGAATAAATTGATGAGCAACCATGCGTCTCCATTTCATCGAGCATGATGGAATACAGCCCTTACCGCGACGAAGCCACGAAGAATAGGGATGGCAAGGAGGAATTGTTTTAAACTCCAACAACGCGATGCAGAGTTAGTGTTATTACAATTCTTAAAGAGTGGTTTTGTAGTAAGGCGGAAAAGTTTAGTCCGAAAGGATGATGAGATTCGGAAGCGACAAGTATATCAAAAAGAAATATACACACCACCATGGAAATAAACTGAGGCGAAAAGCGCCTAAAAGGAGCAAAACATTCATCAACGTATTCAATTCCATTCTGTTAAATAACTATCTCTATATACGTTCAGTGCAACACGCTGGAAACCGAGAAAACAAAGTAGCGAAAGTGAACAAATTATGTCGGAACAAAACATTATATTTCGACGAATTTCAGCGCACCTGCACCTTTTCAAGTCACCCAACATCGAATAACATTTCTACGAATCAAATAAATAACATTTCCAATCACAACCGGCATCGGCGATCAATATGACTTTGCGACGATGAGCATGTTATGTCCGCTTCAGAGAACCGCAGATTTTAGCTACAAGTCTGGCAGACGTTAAACATCCACGTGCGTACGTACGTTTACTGTTTGATCCAAGTATTTCCTGTGCAAACGTTCATTCCTTACTTTACTCTTTCGTTTCACTCCCGAAAGCACACACACAAATCGATTATTGAAACTTTTATTCGACTTTACCGTGCCGTGCCCACCGGCAAAGATAAAACCGTGGAATGATGCGGCTGGTAGCTGAAATTGAAAATAACCGAACCGCAGAAGATTTCTTTTTTCGGGCATCGTTTTTCCCTCGGCGTAATTGTTCCACACCAAACGTGCGCTTACCTGAACATCATTGTAGCGTGAAATGCCGTTGATATTCATAGACGCATCCTTGAGCACGCTGCTTCAAAAGCGTTCGTGTTGAAGGGGGCATATGCAGGAAGAACGCATAAGGAAGTGCTCCGTAATCGCTGTCGACCATTTTGTCAGAGCCAGAACAAAGGGAAGGAAGAATAGTAGAAAAAGTGGAATTCTCTGGTTGAGAAGAAAACGATAGACAACAGGCAATGAGTGTGTCCTTTTGTTCCGTATGAAAGCTTTCCCTTCTCCCTTCCCGAGTCTTCACTAAACGCTGAGAAAAGCACACGAGGGCCTCGTTAGGGCCGCGAAGCGGTGGAGCTACGCTAGCTGGCAAGAGTTTTTACCTTATCGCTGCTACACGTGCACACGCCATTTTCGATGGGAAGTCTGAGAGTTTCCGATTACTTGTTTCGGTTTTCGAATTACGATCGACGTTGTCAGATGAAAAAAAATACAAAAGAAAATGAAGTACACACACACACTAGCTGAGAAAGTCGAATTTTGGGCGTAGAAAATAATTTAGCCGACCGTGAACGACTATCTACTCTCGAGTAGGACCCTCTGTTTGCGTTTAAAGTAACTCGCCGTAAGATATTTCGTAACGCTTCTATTTCTTTATGTTGTATCTCCCAAACTTTACCTGTGGCATGCTGTTTTTAAGATCGTACTTTTACAAATCCAGCCCAACCAATGGACTGAAGCCGAACACACAGTACACGTGAAGTGGATAGTAAAGGAGGCATAATAGAAGAACGACATCTGCGGAATTTTCACGAAAGAACAAGTTGTTTCACGGTGTTCCTAGCTTAGAATCCGGTGGTCTTCATCTAGGTGTTACACTCGAAATAGTTCAAACATTTTCCCAAGCCGCCGACCAGCAACAAGCAGACTTTTCCTTTCGATATTCACGTAACGTATCTCGAAAAGGTACTTGTCCTAGGCAGAAGAAAATGAAACTTATTTTGCTTCATTATTTCAATGCCAGTCGGCTTTAATGCTGATTGTTGTGAAAATGGTCAACGATAAATGGTAGCTCATTTGGATTAGGGAGTTGGAGACTTGATTGCAAGAAATTTGGCAACTTATCGATGTTCTTAAGGTCGGATTCGCGATTCAAAAAGATAAAACAGAAGTTTCGTGATAATTGTACTGTTCCCTAATTTTACACGCCGGAGAAGATTAAATTTGAGAAGAAGTAGAAGTAGAAACAATCGTTTCTACTGTTGAAGTTTTTGCCATTGGCATCAAATAAAAGTACATAATATGTATAAATTGTTACATATATTGAGGTTAAATTTCATCACTTATATGTGTTGTTTTGCACACAAAATGTACCACCAGCACTATGCGGAGCAAAAGTTGTGCAGCAGTATTGACTGTGTAAACGTTAAACATGGAATAAAATGTACCCCTATTTCTATCAAGAAACTTCTAACAGATAAAGCATTCCCACTTAAAATAGCCAAACCGAACCTAGCGTCCAAATTCAACCACGTTAACATCCCACTGCAAATTTGGGGAATCCCAAAGGATCCAACGCTTATCGAAACGGACCTCAAATATTTCTGCAACCGAATAGAGTTGGCTAAACAATTTAATTAAAACACACTGCTCAGCAACACCATGCCAGTGGAAGCAATAGAGCCCTGTCACTTAAGGCAAGTCGTCCACTCACTATATCGAGCATGGCTTTTCCTTCACTTAGCACCACCCAAACCTACCACTACACTTCTTTTTCGGTATTTTAAACTACTGGAGTCAAAAACTCTAACCCTTCGTACTTGCCGCGCAAGTCCATCCTTGCCGACAGGAATGATAAAAATGTCCTTGCACAACTCTTGCTACCATGGTGGCCATGGTATTATGGGTGGAGTTTGGTGAAGAGCATTGTCGGCATGAAGTGGTTCGAGTCAGCGGGTGCACACAGCACAGATAGACACACCACTGCTCTACTGACCTCCAGTATCGTTCAGGAATGACCGTAAGCAACGGGCAAATGGCACCAAGAAGCCCATTACTCTAAACTGGCAAGTGAGCAGAACACCATTGGGTGGTGATATCGAACGGTGTCCCGGATCGGAGAAGGATACTCGCCGGGAGTGCTCTGTTCCGATTGGTCTTGAATTTTGGCTGCAATTCAATTCGCTTGCCAGGCTGCTTGTTGTTAAGACGAACAACGGCACCGGTAGTGCGCGAACGCTATGTTGTGCTGGGAAGGATCCCTGTTTGCTCTAGAGGGACTTTGATTTCACTCCAGCTCCTACCGGGAATGCGGGCTTCCTGAAGGGGTTTCTTGCGATGTGTATATTTTAAAACTGTTTGTAGGTAGCAAAAACGACGAAAAACATGTTGGTGCATCCAATTTTCTTTTTCGACACTGCATCTGACAAACTGCCTCCACTTTCTTTCGACTGTTTATTTCCATCGATTGAGCTAGAGGTAATACAAAAAAAGCACAAAGCAATACATTTTGTCGGAATACAATCCATTTTATCGGAATACAGCATTCAAAAACGAGTGAACAAGAAACCCGAAACGAACTAGCCATGGAACATATAAAAGGAGCGGGTGAGATAATTGACCAATCCTTTCAATTTAAAGAAACACGGCTGATATAAAACGCCAGGAACGAAGCCAAAAATCGATGCACACGAGGTGACGTCCGGCCAGTAAAACAAACGCCAACATAACGAACCGTAACGAACGATTATTTATGCGGGTTCGACGCCGGGTTTTTGTCATTTTTAGTATTTCCAATTTAACCATACAGCGCACTCACACTCTGCTTGAACTGCATTGTTGGCAGTGTTTCAGATCAAAACATGCATGGAACCTGCATCCCGATTGCAAGCATATCATCAGACACAAACAATGTCGAAATGTGGGATGGAGTGAAAAAAGAAAAGAAATGAACCAAGAAAAAACAAAGGCAACTGGAAACGACCAGGTGAGGTCTTTCGGTGCATAATAAATAACAAATTTAATTTATGGAAATTGAACAAACATCTCTCGTTCCACGGTCCCGTTTACCTTTGGTAGGTTCTCAGATTGAAATCGGTGTGGAAAGTTTATGATCGAATGGGTTTACCCGTGACTGGGACCAGCAGGTAAAGCTAATGCAGTCTGTTTTTCAATACGTTGATATGATTTTCTACAGATCGTACCATGATAACTTACTACCTTCATTTGTATCAATGAAGACACATACAACCATGAGAGTGGGCGGAAAATTAAAACATTGCTTCAGGAGTAGAAACCATCGTTCGGTACCATAACGGTTTTATTGACCCAATCAACCCATCAATGGTAGCAACCATCAATTTATAATGAGTGTCCATTTTTCTTTCTGTATGTGTCTTACGGTGTACAATAACCAAGAGACTTCAGATGGATGTTTATCAAACCGGACACGCTTAAAATGTCTATCATTTCTTCACCCATCACGCGGAATATCGAACATTTCCACCATCTTTAACGATTGGCACCATTATGCTTACATTGAATAGCTACCAATTTTTCGTGCCCGTTCACACTTTTCTGCTGTGTTTCACCCCATGACAAGGTGTAGAAACGAAAGGCAAAAAGACATTGTACCGCTCACTCGCATCATGTTATCATCCTTAAATCTACAGTGCAAAAGTTTAACATCATCAGAATTGGATAGGTGGAAAACTTCCGCTTCCGGGCGGATTTTCAACGATAGGGAGCCGTGTGTTTCATGCTCTAGTCAAACTGTCAAGATCGTGCAAGGTACGAAATGAAAACAAGTGAAGGAAACAGGGAATGATAACTATATTTGGGTCGATACGATCATACGGCGAACCGGAGAGTCTTGCACCCGTGGAAAGCTAGGGTTTCGGTGGTTGGGCACTGCCGGAAGTTGTGAAGTGAGCCGAATCTGCAGACACACATCTCTACATATTTATCTTATCGAGATTCAGGCACTGCGCCATATACCATATACTGGCATCAGTGGTAAATGGTTGTGGCCATATTGTAGAAATCACACTCTCGAACGAAAAATACTACTATTTTACCGTTCGTTCCAATTTTAAGCACCACATGCCCGGCGCTTTTATGGTGCCGACTTCAAGCGAACATTTTGTACGATTGGCAGCAGCAGAGAAAGACACTAAAAGGATGATGATGATGATGGAACAGCACTGTATTTGCGAAGGAATTTTTGTGAACCTGCCAGCATACACTCCGCTGGCTTCTCCAAAAATAACCCCTGCGCAAAAGAAACGACCCTATACACTTCCGGGATGGTAGCAGTTTCGCTCGAAATGATGATCTGGGAATCAGGGAACGGAACGAACGATAACGAGCCAAAAAAAGCTTCGGAAGTCGACCAAAAAGAGTGCGACCAGCGCAGAGCGAGGGAAGCAAAAAGATGCTATCTTCACTTTATCGTGTTGAACATGATGAAATGTTGTATCGATGGTTTTCTGCCATATGATTGCGGAGAGCGGTAAGTTACCTTCCAAATAGGTTCTTTGTTGCATGTAAGTCTGACACTGGGATCGATTTGCTTCGCAATAAAATTGAACATTTCATAAAGCAGTCCACGCTTAATTCAAAGAACAGAAGAAAACATGGATCAGATAGGCTGAAAATGTATCCTTTGTTTAAAATGCAAACTGGTACGTAAAGTGAAAAAAATCACCAACATCCATTGTTGTGGCTTACCAAGTTGTACATCCCTCCCATTGTTAACTGATAGTAATCCGAACGCATTACCTGGAAACAGAAAAAAGCAAGGGAAACAGATTAACTCATTAGCAGAAACTTTTGTTTTCGCTAGGAAAAACATGTAGTGATTGATTGCGGGTGAAAGGGGCGGCTAATCAAGTGATGAGACACCATTTTAGCTCGACAGGAGATTACAACACAATCGTATACACTTACCGACCGTACTAGACGATTAAGCACGAATGATTTATTGATATTGAAGCGAACCATCATTCAGGGTGTGATTTTTACCGGTACGAGAAACGGGGGCAAAACACCCTAACAATGACTAAGCGGTTGTGTGTGGTCAAAAGTATTTCACAAATCCTAGATATCGGTGAAAATCACTCCTGGTTTTATGGGGTTAGTTTGTTTGTTTTATTCCCGCATTTTTATTGAGGTTCGTAATTCAAGTGTATTGTAGTTGTATCGAATCGATAAGCTTCTGACTTTGTTCACCAATCTGTATACGTAGTCGTGAAGCGCGCAAATCCAAGAACAAAATAATTATATCGTGCAAAATGATCATAATTTGAGATGCTCCTTTATACGCCCCTAGTAAAAGATATGTTAGGCACTATTTGACCAAAACAAAAATCAGTTATATAAATTTAAAACGCTCTTAAAAAATGTATTGTAAATAGCTGGTGGCATCGCAGGCTGAGCACAATCGAAAAGCTACTACAATGATGATCTCTACGCGCTGTACGAAGAGCTTACTATCGTACAGCTGGTCTTGGCATTAGAATGGTACCGAACAAACCAGTCCATAAAGTCTTTTCAGGTAGTTTACATGGACAAAGGAGGCGCAGTAAACAAAAATTGAGAAGGAGTGATGGCGTTGCCGCGTCCTTAAGAAAATACAGATTAGATAGGAATCAGGAATATTGGGTTGACAGATGACCCGACCGTGTATGGCCTCCTGAGGACTCTTGCAGCTGGCCAACTCGTATACTTTTCGTATAACTCTTACCTATAACTATAACTCGTATACTAACAACAAAGTACAATGCACGCTTAATGATTCAAAAATTAAGTATCATTGAATGTGCCTGATTCAGTAACAATATTTTAGCGCATATTATTACGCCTATTAAATTAAACCAATGTAACAAGGTATACTTGAGAAAAAAAACATCCCGAAACACGTTTGTAAATTTTGACTTGTGGCATTGATAGCTACAAACTTAACCAGCAAGCCAGAATATAACGACACTATGGTCACTTAAGCATTGTATTTCATTACTTACTCGTTACTTATGTCTCGAACCTAGTTGTCGGCGAACCCTCATTGTTAGTGTTATGTAATTTCAAATAACATAATAATAACTATTAAATTAACTTCATTTTACTTTGACTGTAGGAGACTGTTGACCTCCTTCAAACCAACTTTTGAAAGTTTACCTTATGGTTTAAGATGAATTTAGTTTCTTTGAACATATTAAGGATCTATTATTGTTATTTTTCTAGACAAGATGCACTAAAAGTTCCTGTAAATCGATGAATCAGGAGATGTAAAATATCAATCCAGGTAACAATAATATCAAATCAACAACAAGAACAAGCAATCCAGAATACGAATAAATGTACACTTTGGATATTGGTTAAAGCATGCTTATGCTGGGCACGTATGTGACATTGACCTATCCATTAGCACATATCCATTTCGTTCGTCCACGGAGGTGTTCCACACGCAAACACTCACAACCTTGCCGGACCGTAACGATCCATTCATCGTCCTGAAGGCCCAATTGTCAAATAATAAATGGCACAACGTAATGCCCTCGAGAGATTGCCATTTGCACACACCTTATGATACCATAATTTCCCATAACAATGCTCGGTGGACCGAACGGTAACGGGAACGGCACAATCAGCGATGAGTCGCACCGAAAAATGCCATCTTCATCGAACAAACCCATCACACTTGACGTCAATTTGGGCACTTGTTGACGGGGAAAGAGCTGAAAAGCTACGCTCCAAAGTGAAAGGAAAAAGCAAAAATCAAGTACCTATTGTCATATTTTTCCACCCTTAATCATTCCCGAAAAGTGGCTGCCTGCGTGCGTTCGCTGTGCATTTTACCGCTCCGAATGGTGTTGTGGATTATTGAACAATATTGTGCCTGGAATGTGCAAATGGAGCCTAAAGCTGCCATGTGATGGAAAATTTTCTCCTATGCATTGAAATATAATTCATACGCAATGCGCGATTAGCGCGAGTATGACATTGAACTGGAAATGCTTCTACCGCACAACGGCCGTCTCGAGTACCTGTTTATCACGCACGTCCCACTAACAAGTTCGGAGTGAGTTTTTGTATGCCGAACAATGTCGCCTCCAGTGCTTTTTGGTGGCGCCTTCCAATGTTCGTCCGTCTAGAGAATGGCAATACTGTGCCGCGGGCAATATTCATTCACTGCTAACCGATCCATCGCTTTATTGTTGCGCCTGACAACACATCCTAACGAGCAGGGAAAAAAAGAAAATTCAGCGCGAAAACAGTCAGCGTCGGGTTGTCGCATCGGTATCATCGTAACCGGAAGCGTGCTCCGTTTGCTGCAAGTTTTATTCTTTCTTCACACGACAAAAAAGGACAGCTCACGACACATGATCAGCTTTCAGTGACATGTGCCAAAATAGGCACATAAATAAATTCAATGCGCTCCATAACGTTCCAACAGTTCCATATTTCATGATCAACCTTACTTGCCCCAGCCGTAAACAGGCGCACCATTTTCACATGAAAAGGTACGGCAACTCTAGAACACTCTGTTCAAGAAACTGGGTAACACAACCGTACCCGCATGGATAATGGATAAGGAAACTCTTTCTCGCGCACGAAGATGGCTGGTACTAGGAGATTGCCGAGGGAAAGAAAAATTTCACACCATATCATCATCATCATCAACATCATTTCCACAGCTTTGAGCTGTACATACTACACGTCTGCTACCCATAATCACCATCCAACACAAACGTGTGCCACAGCTCAAGTGGGAGCTTGAAGCATCGCCTGAAAGGATCACCTGAAACTTTCTAATCCTGCCGCCCGTTACCGGGATGAATTTAACAAACACCGCTACGCTTCTAAGCAACTCAAACCGCACACATGGAAACCAGGGCACAGATATGCGAAACAAGTGAAGCACTTGCTTCACCACAAGATTGGATCCTGTTTATGTACATACGTGCGATCTGCTTTCCAAAATGCAACGGCTTTCTTTTGCATCTTTCCCTGGGTTTTGCACAGAAGATGTGTTTTGTGCTTCTTTTCTATTTGCTCCACTATGAAGCTTCGTTCGAACGTTTTTCAAAGCAGTGTAGTCTTTATTTTTTCTGCTTTTGATGTGTACAAAACAAGGAAGGCTTTCATGCTCAGAAGAAGTCAAGTAAACAGTACACATAATAACGAGTGAATTTAAAAATGCAGCTGGAAAGTAAGCTGCCTGTACAATGGGATGGAAGTGGAAAGAAACATTTAACTGCTATTTCATTTTTTTTACCTGTAAGGATGATTTTCCAATTAACAATCATTTAAATAAGTATAAACTAGAATTGTTGAATTAGAATTGAAGAGTTGAACAGCAGACTCATCAAGTCAAGAGGCTTTTAAGAGTCATGAATTTTCGGAGATTCGTGACCAATTTAACACAGATTTCTAATCTTTATTCGGCTCTATGATTCATTATATATTGGAAATCGGATCTACTCAACACTAGTAAAATCTATTGCAAGTCATATATTTATGAAAACATCCCGTCTTAAACATTCTCTTTTCTCATAATTACTGCATGTGTATCTCTAAAACCAAGCTCAGTTCATTTTCATGGATTGTATTGTTTCTAAAGTTGTATCTGTTTATCCCAACACAGTGCAGCTATTAAAGTTCAATAAGCACTGCGCTCCACAGCTTGCAACTTTATCCGTGAGTATGCTCTAACGGTTGGTAGGTAGAACATTGAAGAACATGCGAACATCCCGTACCTTTCACCAGCTGTCACCAATTTTTGATGAGAATGTTTTACTTTTCTAAAGGCAACGTATTATTTTCTCGCCTTTCATTCGACCAGGTTGTTATTGTCATTCAAGGACACTGCTTTCAGTTACCCAGCAACGCCATACCTTTTCCGTTCTACCACCTACATACATTGAATCGCATACGTATAATCTCAAGGATAAAAAAGGAAAACTGAAAGCAAGCATCTTCTTTTCACCAACTATGTTCACAACGTTATATGCCCAGTTTGCTGCTTTGTGTCCTACGGCCTTTCAAAAAGATGACATTAAGCTTTGGTCAGTGTGTTTTTCACTTTAGACAGTTAAGCATAGCGCCGAAAAGTATGTCCGCTCAAAAGGATATACCCGCATACATTACGCCTTCTTACCACCCGACTCGTGCGGCAGGATCCTTAATCCTGTTATATTTTTACCCTTTCCGGCACAAGCCAAGCCACCAAAACGACGTTCCTTTCCGCAGCATTTGTTTTCATCCACATGAATAGGTTGATTCACAGGAACGGACCGAGAAAAAAGGGAAATTCAATTCAATAAGAAAGAAAATTTTCCTTCCCTGGGTGACCTACATTTATGAATTTCAAATTTCATACGCGAATTTCACACGACCCGGGGATTGGCCGGTACGTCGAAGCCAAAACAAAAACACACATAATCACTTTTGCTTTTGAAATACATTCAAGAGTTGTATGAAAACATTATTGAACCAATAAAAACTAGTCAAATAATAAACTAACTTTAACAAATACATCCTATGAAGAAAGCGCAACGGAATGTTGTTACCCGAAATGCAACTATAAACTGCATAAAAGTCACTCAATGTCATATGGCCACAAACATAACTCAACAACTTTTAAAAGCTGTTAAAAGTATACAACAAACTATCAGAGTTCTTTTTTCACTATTTTTTTATCAGCACAGTAACTTTCTCCTGAGGGAGTTTACTCCGACTGTTTATCGTAGCCGTTCTTTCCGGTGAAAGTAGCAGCTTCAATGATGGACACGGATTCCCAGCGGGAACTTGACTCTTGAAGTTGTCGAACCATTGGTTCTCCATAGGCAAAAACATTTAACACAACAGCTTTGACACACCCAACACGAAACTGTGAGCTTGGCGCAGCAGGACAACGATAGAGAAGTTGGTTAGGTGTGTGCAAACATAAAAAATACAATCGTTAGATCGTACGCTGTTGGCTTCGATGACTGCATGACGCCATCGGGATGACGCCAGCTGACGCCAGTTCATTGGAACTACTGGCGCTAGCCCTTACGACTCTTCCCTGCTGGCATCAGAATCGAGGATTTTTAAGGTTAGTATTCTTAGGTATTTTTTTTTCCTTCCCGTCGCCGGCTCTTGGTCATGCTTCATGCTTTCAAATGGTTGGCATGGAATTGATACAAACGAAGCATACAAAAATCCAAGTCCTTCTGCAAGCCTGCAACGACCACAAAAGAGTAATCCCATCTCCATGCAGCAGTGTTTCGATTCAGCGTAAAGCAGTGGTTGTTAGGGAGTAAAAATCGATACAAATTCGCAACGGGCTCGAAGTGTCCTTCGCACGATTTTGTCCTCGTTGGAGCTGTCTTTCTATTTCTATTTTTGCTATTGAAAAAAAAGCAACAACGAAACATGATTCTTAAAACCAGGGCGAAAACAAGCCCAACCTCTTGTGAATAGATAGCTTCGGGTTGGATGGTAGATGCAGCTGACCTTTTTCTACTTTCTGTGGAAGAATCTGATACACCAGAGTATGCGACAAATATGCGCAAGCACAAGAAGCAGTAAAGTGCATCGAAGTGGCACCATGTTACTTCATCGGCAGACATATTACTCAGGCGAAACAGAACGAGATCAAAGAGGTTTGGCATAAGAGTCCCTTTCTGCTACTATTGCTACTGCAGTAATGGTCAACCAACCACCCTCTGGGAAATGCCGCAAGGTAAAAAGGGTTCGAATGTACAGTAACCATGGAGGCACAAAAGCAATTTTGTGCTGCTTTATTCAATCGAGCCAGGAGTTGCTAAGATTGAACGCAGTGATATTGCTGCAAACAATTTCGCATATGAAGACATACGTTTTATCGTGCGAGTTTTAAAGTTAAAATGTCAGTAATTTTTCATATGCATTCTCATTTATTTTATTCCAATGCTAACGACGCTTTTTTCTTTGATAACTAATAATCTTGAATCATCGCTTATTCTTATATTATTATATTATATTATCATCGCTTTATTTTTATTTCTTCCAATATAACGGTTGCTGCCGTAGAATCAAGTCAATCATCGTTTTAATAATGTTAAAATTGATGTTTCGTTAAGCGAAGCAAACCAATAAACCCAATTTACCCTGCAAATTACACGCTTCACTCACATTAAGGCCTATAGTTAGAGAAAGGCGGTTCTAGAAATAATCAATCAAATACCATCAAGCTGAATCATGCAGCAGGATTCAAACTTCAAAAAACTAGAATAAATAGCAATTGCGGTCCTTCAGTTTCAGCTTGAATTTGAAAAATTTCACTGTATTTTGGGTACAATCGAACAAATTATTATTTAAAGTAAAAAATGATTGATTATTTGGAATGTATCAAAATATTTTAATTTTTTTTTACACTTCTACGGAATGTAAATAATATTATTTAGAACAACCATTGCTTAAAATTCAATTACATTTACAAAAAAATGGGAATATTTCCGAAAATACCATATTCGGAGATGTCAGTTTACGTAGCAGTTTAAATTTCCAAACATTACTAGAAAACAAAAAATATTGCTTGAAGGTAAGTTGATTGGCAGAAGATTTTTTTTTGAAACACACAACGCCAACAGTTTCACAAGTGAACATAATGATAAACAGTGTGAATTACAAAACATATATTTTGTGTACATGGTGGTTTCCAGTATAATGTAATCGAAATATCTCCAATATTATGAAGCTGCTACAGAAAATACAAGGGTTAAAATGTGCACGATAAATTAATAAAATTCCCATTTGTTTCGATCGCTACCATATTGAATCGATAAGTCTGCCGCCCAAAAATTCAAAGTGTGTTCGAGCAAACGAGCATTTGAACAATTAGCTTTAATAATTTAAGCACTGCCACATAACACACATTGCAAATTGCGGCTAACTGCATGCTTTTCCCTATCCAACCCAGGTGTGCTGTTGACTAGCCCCTTGATGTGTTGTGTTTGAATTGATTTTCCAAATCAACACCCGCCCCAAACGCTGCTGTGCACGTTGGTGGCAACGATAAACAAACTAAAAAATAATTCGCACAAAAAATTTATTCAACCAAACCTCAACCAATTAAACAGCACTTCACATTGCCGCACACTAAACACATTCAGGTGTGCGTGCTCATACCATAAAAGGGTTTCCTGTGGGCTGCATTTCAGCCTATTATTAACGTAAAGTATGCTGTATGCACGATCGAAATAATCACATGGTTTGAAACAAAACACCGCACAAAACCAACGTTATGGAAGGAATGAAATAATGGGAAAATTAAGTATAAAGTGAAGCACTTTGCGAAAAATAGATCAAAACTTAAAACAAAAAACCATTTGATGCAGCGCTGCAAGCAGACTGTAAGCAATATTACTCAATTACCATTTTGCTAGATTAAAATTTCAATCACAAAAGCAGACCACACGTCACCACAAACCCAAACAATACCGCACCTTCCTCTAACATCGCTACCCTGATAACTGCAGATAAATATGGTGGATGGAAAATTCATCCCATCATTAATAAATGTGCAAAAAAAAGGCGACTACATTGCACCCGACAAAGCTTTTGACTTTGCGTACGGACTGATTATCATTGGTGGATTGAATGTAGTAAAGCAACCACCAACACCATCACCACAAGGTGATGATCGCTCGTCATTTGAGCGAAACCCAACACAGACCACCGCCACGCAGCCAAAGATAGTCGCCAAACGCATTCAGACAAATTTATATCCAACAAATTGCGTTTGTGTCAATGCTGCCTGCGGCGTTTCGGAAGCGTACTGTGAAACAACAAAAACAAGTTCCAATCATTGCCCCAGGAGTAATGAGAAAAATTTAATAACTTTTCCTCATTTGTGGCTAACCCGGTCGGGGTAGTGGTCTTGCAGCCAACTTTGAATTTTTCGCATTTCGCTATCGATTTTCGTCATGCGGCATAGTGACGCACGAGGCCGATAAATTGTGCACAACATAAAACGACCTGACCGGATAAAAGAATAAAGGTGGGAAGTATGAGTTCAGTTTGTGGATTTTCCTCCCTTGACATGGCTGCATTAATATCCTTTTCCCTTTTAGCCAGCGGGTGATCTTCAAAGCCAGTCGTAATCGAACCAGCGTTGCCCTAGAAGTGATTAACACAAACCGCCCACACACACACGGACCATTAATTCCATACCGCTTGCTACACTGTCGAAACTTTTTGATGCTCGATCGAATTCGAAACCGGAACGCTGCAATGAAAGGGACAGCACAACAAAAGGGAAACTACACGGAACTATAATCAAGCGAATGTAGGGAACATAAACTGCATCTCTGTTGTCGGCAGCAAAATAAAAATAAAGTTCAAACGCACTGACCATTAATCGGGTTTAATACCTCCGTGTTTGTTCGGCGAAAAATCATCTCTTGGCGTTTCCGTAAAATGCTGAGCAGAAAATGATTAATTGAACGGCCGCCACATGACAATGTTCGTAGGCCTTGTTCACACTAATGAGATTTCTGTTCTTTTTTTCTTCGCTTTTCCCGTAATGGAGTATTTACGTTCGATAACATATTGAGTGCGAACAAGGACATGGAATTGTTTTTTTTTTTTTAATTTTACATTTCTCATTGCTTCTGTGTGAACCGTTGTGCAAGACACACGATTGACGGAAGGCGGATGACATCCAACAGCACGAAAATTTCTCGTTCACGTTCACCATGGATGCAAAAACTTAACAATTTTATTAACTGAACATATAGTTTTCTTTTACAACAAACATTTTCAAAAAGGAGTTATGAGACAATTGAGAAATATATGATGTAGGTCATGTTCAGCGAACGATTAAATGATTTCCTAGTTTTATTTACTTTTCTTGGTGAATTTGCTTTCTGCGGATCTTTATTATTCGAACGGAGGTAAAACAAATGAAGAGTTGCTTTGCGAAAACCTGTGAATTAATTGAATGAACAATGGGAATTCCATAATGTGTTTTAAAAAATCATGTTCGATACACAGCATCGATTTTCTCAACACAAAAACAACACAACAACAATAACTATGTATGATTTACCATTTACCATTTGGAATAAATAACCAAGTGAAGTGAGTGAGTTGCGGTTATCGCTACAAAAAAACATTAAGAAGACCACGTACTATTCAGTATTGTGTTCACCATTTTTCATTAATACAAAGTACTATTGTGGCCATTATTCGATTCGACTTTTTACAAGCAATGTGCACTTAACTATCAACAATGATTAATTGATTTGATTGATATTAATAAACGGCTACGCCGAATGAACTAGTTACCTATTGAACTTCCAAGAAGATTATTCGAAAAATTATGTATACATAGATTTTGATGTAAGTTATCAAAAACCACTCGAGTAATAACAAAAAATTGACAAATAAATTATCATAAGGTTTTATTTGGGAAAATTACTTTTTTCCAAAGGCTCAGCATTATTTTTATTGACGAAAATTAAAGCAAAATAATACACAAAAAAACACGATTATTGTTTCACCTTAAAGCACAAAACAAAACAAACACGAAAAAAAGCAACACATCACCAAGCAAAGTGCTAGTTTTATGTGCGCAACGGGACGATGGTTACAATTTGTACAGCTTTTAAATGGACCTCAAAACGATTAATAACAGCGAATCCTTTGGCAATGAGCGCAACATTATCGTGATGGTTGCAATTGATAATTGCATTATAATGCTCATCCGTGTGTTTGCTGCTGTCAGGGTTTTCCGGCGGTTCGTATATTGTTTCATTTCCTTTTTTGCTATTGCTTTGCTACCGCACTGTTGCATGCACTTTGTTCCGAAGAACAATCAGATCGCGGGTGCTGCTAGTGGTTGAATTACGTCGATTATGTGCGAAAGGGATGTTGAATTCTTTTATACATTGAATGACATGTGGACGACAATAAAACAGATTTGTAAAATTTTCAAACAGTGTGGTAATCTGCTTACTGCAATTGAAAATGTTCTAGAAATATATCCTGTAACGTATGTAAACGTAACACATTTTTCAATTGTAATAAAATGAATATAATGCTGACAAATCAATACTTTAAGGCCGTAACAAAGCAGGGAGTTTTACGTCCTAGTTGTAGATTTATTATTTTGTGTTGGTTAAAACGTTATATTAGCAATACTTATAAAAGAGTGTTGGAAGTTAGAACGGCTCAAACCATTGTAAACAATTCACAGATAAACAACACGTTTAAAAATTTCACATTTTTACAATTTGTTAATATTATTTGTCAAGTTTTGCAACGCTTTTCTTTTCAATTCCAATCCCTAATTGAGCCTCTTCGATACTGAACGTGACAAATTTGGTTGTTACCACAACCCACCAAACATTGCACTTGATAACACAAAACACAACAAAACATTCATGAAAACGAACAACAGAGCACCACAAATCTTAACGAAAAAGCCCGAACCCAACAAACGTACACCATCGGTTTAGCTCCCCAGCTTGACCAAGTACGACATCAGGCCCTGAGGCAATCGTAATGGTGCACCGGAAATGTCAACCTTCTGGGACCAGCCGCACATCTACTCGCAGCAACAGATAGAGAGCTTTGCGTCTACCGAAGTCTTATTTCAGGGATGAGAATACCAAAAAGCGAACTGCGTTCACAAGCGTTTCTTCGACCTCCAGGGAAACAAGGATTCAAAATCACCGGAAGAGTGAAGATTGGCGCAAAAAAAATAGTCCAGAAAACACGCAAAACGTCAGAAAAAATCCCGTGGAACCATCCAGATGCTATCTAACCAGTGGCAACGGAAGGGCACCCGGGAGTGTAATCGCAAAATT
This sequence comes from Anopheles marshallii, assembly GCF_943734725.1. Taxonomy (NCBI): domain Eukaryota; kingdom Metazoa; phylum Arthropoda; class Insecta; order Diptera; family Culicidae; genus Anopheles; species Anopheles marshallii. Next base: position 63,211,595 of record NC_071326.1, on the reverse strand, counting down.
TACACTCCTTTTGGGGATTGCACGAAATGGAAGCTCGGTGTTGTGTTAGCGTTTTGGTGTGTGTGTTTTTTTTTTGTATACCTTCTCCTTTCCACGCAGAGTAACTTCCACTACTCGCAACTGCTTGTGACCGCTGAGAAGTTGTTTTGATTTTTTTGTTTCTCCTTCAATGTCTCTACTGGTGGTTTTTGTCCCATGTTCGCTAACCGTACCAAAAAGGCCAAAGGCCTCGGTTGCCAGTTTTTCTCTGCTTTGTTTTGGAATGTGCCTATCCCTTACGGTAACACCTCATACCCGTCTTCTTCACCTCATCTTTTGCCCAGTGAGTATTTCGCCCAAGTGCCGGAAACGGATACGACGAATTCTGGCCAGCGGAGAAGTGTTGGGTTCGCTGGAGTTCGTACAGATTTATGGCAAAACTTGGCAACCCGTCCCGCAGAGAAGACTCAGAAAAAGGGGTTTCCGTCGACACTACACGTGCGAATGGAAATGGTGTACGGCACAGAACGGGAAATTAGTGTCCTGTTCCCCTTCTTGCTGCGATTTTCATTTTCAGCATTGAGATAAAGCGATGAGAGTTATGTTTGTCGTCCTGTTTAATTTCGGGTGTTTCTTTATATTTCTCTCTCTCGCTCCCTCCCTCTTTATATCTCTCTTTTTTCTCTCTTTATCTTTCTCTTCCTCTTTCGTACATGTAACGAATTTCTACACTCGATTAGCTCTCTTTGGACAACCGAGCCAGATTTATCCTTCTTCTTATCTTGACAATTTTTGCCATCGGTTTATCTACAAGAAGTTTACATTTCCCGCGGGTACTGCCGCAGGCGATTTACCATTTAGATTCTTTATTTGATTCCATTTTTGGTTCAGTGGAAAGTAATTGCTGGAGCCAAAAAAGCACAGAGAACACCAAGCCCAAGAAGAAACCGCACAAGTAGCAGAAGTATCTTACAAACCACCACAGAACAGAGTTGATGCATGACGGAAACAACCACCATTTTAACTACAACTCGTTCTCTACCATCGAAGGGATGTACACACTCACACACTATCCAGTCGGTGGTAAAAAAAATTCTCAACAGGGAACGCCAGCACCAACAAGCACTTGGAATTAGCTTATAAATTGGCTGATTTGAATACTAAATTGATCATTAGCCTCCAACGGGGATAGTGAAAGTGGTGTGTGATCACCACTGGCGCGTGACGTGACGACAGCCACGAAAAACCGAGCCCGAGGGTTGGCAGAAATAGAAACGAGGGCGGAAATTTTCACCAGTCGCATAATGCCCGTGAAAGCGTGCTGATGGAAAGCTTCATGCAGAAGACAAGTCGTGGCACGATGTTGCCTTTTTGCTGCCGACACTCTGCATAAGCGTCTTTGATGATGAGAATGACAATTAGTACCGTCTGGAGGGAACATACAATTTTTGTTGTGGAAAACGTAACAAAAACCTTCCAAAAACACGTCAATGACTTTGCCATCGAGGTGAATACAAACGTATTGTTGGTTGCTTTTTTAAGGGTTTCTAGACTTCTTTAAACGATGAATGCTCGGAGTTTTTCTCTTACTTGAGGCTAGGCTACAGTTTTCGATGCATACATCCAAGGGCACTGTACTGTAGGGATATTGCGTCGCCGGAGCCAAATAATAAAGATATATTGAAACAAACAAACAAACACACACACACTTACAAGATCCCTTTAGATTTAGTAACTCACACAACTAAGCACCAATGCTACAGAAACACATAAATGACAATCAGGGAAAAACTTTGCTACCCTTTTTTAGCAGAAAACATATTTAAAGCATCTTCAAGAGAACGGCATGAACCACAAACCGGTTTGTCCCTAGACCAGTGAAAAAGAAAGGGAAAACTCTAGGAAAAACAGGACAGCTCACAACCAACTCGATGAATCTATAGGCTTGCGAGACTTGAAGGTTGATGTTTGGGATCTTAAACATGATTGTGCGAACGGTGAAAGAGCAACCGGAATAAAAACTCCCGCATACACACAACCATACACAAATGGACCGAATCCAATGCTAACGAGTGTAATTCTTGGAAATGCGAACGAATGCTAATTGGATCGAAGATCACCGGTCCCCGTAACGGCTTCACGGTTGGTTGAAACATAATCATGCTCGGAGAGTTGGCTGAAGTTCAAGGACACACTCGCTAACCCGGCAAAGAGCTGGGATTTACCAAAAAGGTCTTTTAAAGGTCACGGAGCTAGAATGGTTGATAGACCGTGTGGCAATCGGAACACGGAGCATGAGCCATTATCGTGCTGAGATCTGTTCTGTGGGACATGATTCTGTTTGGATAATGAGGTTGACATGCAATTACAGCTCGTTCTAGCCATACCTTTCACTTGTTAACTAGAGAGAAAAATAGAAACACATATTCAGAAGGAATGAAACCTGTATAATAAAATGCAAAATGAAAAAAAAACTCCAACATTCCACACTACAAAATGGCGAGGTTGAACTTTTTTATCCACCAAACGCCAACATTCCCATTCGCATCAGACACTTTTAATCGGGTTCCATCTTCCCGAGGCTGATTGAGATAATTTGGTGCACAATTCGCAAATTATTTGATACCACTGATTTTCTGGACGCAACGCAAAACAATCCCGCGCCCTTCTGCTACCACCACTGCACCGGTAACGAGCGCTCGTTGCATCCGTTGCACTGTATCGATTTGGGATTTTTCTCTTATGGCGAAAACCGTACCAGCGCCAGCGCCGCCACTAGCGGGAAAGCCGACCGTAACGAACGCCATTTGTTTAAGTCCCATCAGCAACGGGCAGCCAGTCGCCGTATGGTGGTAGATTCGAATGAAACGAAAACAGTACCAAATGGGGACAACGTGTTAGGGACGAGAAAAAAAAAACGCCTTCAACAAGCATCAACATGAAGCGAAATGGAACAGTATTCACGCTATTTTTTGGGGAGCACAGGCGGTAGCTTAGGGGATAAGTGTGCATTCGTGCGGAAAAAAGCAAATCTACCGAACGCGGTTCCGAAGCGTAGTGTATGGTGGTGCTGGACATTTTCTGCTGGACGAAAATAATCAAATACTAGAATAAACACATCGCCTCTATCACATTGCAGGCCTCCCCGGTTTTAGTTCGGCTGGCTGAATCAACATCGCGTCCCGTTCTCTCGCTCATTGTGTGTGCGACAACGTGCCGCACTGGTGGATGCTTTGGTGTGAAAATATGATGCTGCTTGTTTTCAACGCGAACAGCACGAGTTTGTGTAAGTGTTCACCGGCGAGGTGCGAAAGCTATGAACCGCTGTACTTTCGCTATTTTTTGTTTGTTCGCATTTGGTAGCTCGTTGTGATACGATTTTCTTCTACCCAGTTTTTCGACCACCCGCTCGCTGTTGTTATTATTATGGAACTGCTTTTTTCTGTCTGCAATGTGCATGTTTTGCGACACCAGCGCGTTATGAGCAACGAAACCGGTAAACCGGAAGTGTACGTGGTCAAATTTCCAACACCACTGCACGACAATAGCGACACAAACACGCATCCGCACGATGTAGTGGAATCGAAAATTCAAGCATGAGTGCAGATTGTTTTTCACCTTCACTAGCTTGCGGGAAAACTGAATTCTGAAAACTGAACTGAATGACACAAAATTTCTTGATGAAAGAGCTTCATGCAAAAGAAAAAGGATCATGTTATTAGCGCAAATAAGCTCATTTGATCAGTGTAAAATAGTAGTGATAAAGAGACTAAACAAAACATCTTCACATGCGATGCCTATAATGTATGATATATTTTGTATTGCACAAATTCAATACATTTCAAATACTTTCAAGGTGGCCCGGTGGCATGATGGTAGCGGCGCCGGTCTTCACACGAACAGACCGTACAAAATCCCATCCGGGCTAATCCCCCGTAGCAAGGACTGACTATCCGGCTACTTGGTAAATAAAGTCGATACGGCCAGGCCGTTCTAACGAAAAAAATATATATATACTTTCAAGAATTGACCGAGTGCACTTTATATGTTATGTGTTTAATGGAATTAATGAGAGATAAGATAAGATAAGTAAAGAACATGACACAGTGTTTGAATATCAAGGTGATAACATTATAAACAAATCAGAAACTGTTAAAATGTCTTACACATTTTGGTAAATGCATTGCCTAAACCTATCTCATTTTCTTGTTGTGATTGAATTTTGATCAAAAATGCAACAAGAATCATAGTTTGGCAATTGTATTCCTTCCTAGGCCAGGCTTCCTGTTACGGTTTCTGCCTGCATCTGCATCATGAGCTTAATGATGCCCTTACACAAAAATTGCTGAAGGAACAGATGACTATCTCAGGCTATCGAGGCTTATTACACGTGTATGGGAGTGTGGATTAAGAGCTACCACATTTGTAAAGCTTTTGAAATTAAACAAGTATTTTTTCGTTACACATTATGAATATCTACATTATAAATAATTGATTGGACAGATGAATTTGATAACAAAGGAGCTAATTCTCTCTGAAATACCTTAGTGCAATACGTTTATCTGCATTATATCGAACTAAATGATGGAACAAAAATGTATCCAAACATTGATTCAATCGCAAACAAAATTCTCAGACACTACAAAAAGATTCACGTGACGGACAGACAGATAATTTTGCATACAGGAGATCAATCCACCTCCAGCAGGATCCTCTGCACCGGATCAACCCAAATTTCCGACAGTCGTCATGAACATCCTGCCTCATTCGTGCAGCATTCGGTAGTGCATCCTGTTTGTTTTTTTTTTTTGCTTTGTCCCTTGTTGAGCAATCCTTTTATCTTATGCCTGATGCCTAAGCGTATGGCAGACCGATTTCGAGATTCATATCGCACCGGTGGAAAAGTGCACAGGATCAAACCAACCCGCAGCTGCATAACGGGATGCAAAACAGACCAATCACGCTCTGCCAACGGTAGAAACAGTAGGTGACTTGCGGTATAAAGAAAACACAGCCTTGGTGGCTAAAACAAAGCACGTTGCTTTTGCGTTTTCTGTTTCATTTTGGCACCTTTTAAGGGAAGAAAATGAGTACAAACATTGGAGTGTCCAGGTGCAGACGAAAAAGCAGGCATTGCATTGTCGATTTTTGCTTCCCTAATGTGAGGTTAGTTTGAGATTTTGTCTGTGCTACACGCTGTGTCCCGCAGATATCCACCTGAACTTCACTTATACAAGGGAATCCTAGATGCATACATCCAAAACCAAACTTTAATCCGATCAGTGTTTCAAGAGAGTGAAAGGTATTGCACGTAAAAAACAATGGAATATTGTGAAGGTAGACGAACAAAGAAAGACATGAGGATTGAGATAAAGCGTAAAAAAGTGCAACCATAAGGACATTAGATCTCTGCATGAAACTCCCTTTTTTGAAAACGTGAAGAACCATGCCGGAAGTGAAGACGAGCTACATCATGCACAATCACACACCCACAAACACTCGTGCCGCTATGAATTATTCATCTTATGAGTTTTTGGAGAATGCATCAGATACGCCACATCACTTATGATTGTGGAAAGATTGGAAAGGATTTCCGGAGCCGGATCTCGCAAGTGCCAAACACCCGCTGGTGACGGACGGGAAGAAACTAGGGACAAAGGGCAAAGAAAAGGAAGAGAAAAAAAACAACGAATAGCTGGCCGGTACTGCAAATGGGACGCGATAGCACCGGGAATTGAACGATACGCACACATTCACAAGCACACAGACGGACACTGCTCGGAAACCGGAAGTGTTCGTTTTAGTAGCGAACGTGACGGAGAGCAAACAGAAATGGACGTGTTTGAGACGACGGTAGACATTTTTGAGAAAAATAATTTGTTTTGCAATGAGCGGTTTTATATCTTCGCACACTGCACACTGTACGGTAAACATTTGAAATTATTTAAGGACTGCGACGATACGTTCGGATAACAGGTCGTCAGTCATGGTATAAGGATTTTTCTATGTTCATAAATGAATAAAAAATGTGTGTGTAAATGAACATGTGTGAAGATGTGGTCACATTAATTAAAAGATGATACAGGTATCGCTGTGAATGTATATTTCAAATAACGAACTAACTATTATTAACTGAGCAGCTGTATTATTAACAACGTTATTATTCAGTTTACTTATAAATAATTTTGCAGATAAAATAGCTCCGGGTCACATAGGTAGAAAAGAAAATTACTTTATGATGCAGAAGGATGCTTTGTGAAATGACGAAAATATAAAACGCCACAAAAACGAATATAACAAAGAAAAAGCAAACATAGAGCAAAATAGAATAGCAAAGTATGGAACTAAAATCTCTGAAACCAAACCAGCGACTTCAATCAATCTGTACCAAAAGAATCTTCTTAATAGGCATTTGTCTCGAAGAAAAAAAACACGAAGTGGTAAGAGCTTTTCTTTGTTTTACTGACTTTTCCAAAGCACCGACAGATAGACATAAAAGTTTACTCCATCTATTTAAATGGATGATAATTATACCTAGGTGCGCAACCATTTCACCCCAAATTGACGGACAAGTTGGTTTGCCAAAGCAACCCAATCACGCCAGTACGCTCCCCGTTTACGCTCTCGATCTATGTCTATCTATCTAGCATGCTGCGTTGTTTTAACGAGTGCCAGGTCGTTGTACATAGTAATTTTCACCTCACTCTTGACACGCGGACCACTGCGTTTCGAGTTCGTTCGGAACAGATAATCGAGACGACTCTGACTGGCGTAACACTTCCAATAGGCAAGTTTTCTTCACGGATGTGGACACGGAAGTGATTTTCGGAGGGTAAGTATTTTTCAAGAAGTGTGGTTTGTTTGCTGTGGCACGACACGGACGATGGGAATAAATGCGGAAAATTTCCATACAAACAACTTTCCTAATCGTGACGGCAGACGATTGGTACAGAAATTAACTTAATCTTTCCTTCGTGGAAAATCAAGGTTAGAAACATTCCGCGGTTTGTACGTCGTGCGATTGCTGATGAAAGTTAAGTTAAGTTCTGTAGGGCATACAAAGGCAAAGAATTTAAGGGATTAAAATCTGTTTGATAAAAAAATAATTCTTTAAAGGGATATGAATTCAATTGATAAACTACTGCTAAATATAAGAATATACATTTATACAAATAAAGTATCGCAGAATTATCTAACGACTTAATGCTTTAAAAACTTTAATGCTTAATGAATACAAACGTTTCCATATTTACATACGAACCTTAGGAGCAAAGTGTAAGTATGCTTTATTTATTATGATTTAAATTATTGCTCTGTGCAAAGGGGTTGCATGCAGAAAGACCACTTTTGCACCACACTCTGTATTATAAACGTTCACACACACCAAACGTAGTGTAACAGGTGTTTTAAAAATCGACATACAGCATGGCGTTCCCCTCTATTTTGTTCCAGGCACCATCAGAACAACCGAACCGCCTGTCTAATGAAATGTATCCTGCTGGTGGAATGCAAATATTGAAACATTGGAAGGACTCGAACGCATAAAAAAAACTCTAAACAAAATGTACCCAGCGCGCTCCCGGTCCGAACCAAATAGCCCAGGCCCATGTTTAAACATTCTGTGCGCATCGTTCCACCCTCGGGCACATTAACTTTAAGCATATAAAATGTAACCTCGTACCTCCATGCATTACTCGTGATGGTTTCGTTGGTGTGTAAGCGTGTATACGTAAGTATGGAATTGAAAGCACCTCTCGGCGCGGTTAGGCGAATAACTTTCAACTTTTATGGCATTGCATATTTACAGAGACACCGCATCCCTCGCCGCATTAATGTGTTTATGTTTGCATTATAAATTTATCGTTTAGTTATTTGCTAATTTACTCGAAATCAAACAATCATAAGATATTAGGTATGTCGAATTTACAACCGGTGGGTGAGTGTATGACAAAAAAAAGGATAATAACCAGCCGCAGCATGACAATAGGAGGTATGAATAAATAAATAACCAGCCACAGCCAATTAATAGAAGCGATCACAAATGCAACTTCAGTATGATTCCAATAGATTAAAAGAAAACACAATCTTTCAAATGATTTTATAAAGTACATTATGAAAATATTACATATGAAAACGTCAAAACGTATACAAAAAACAACAGTTTAGAGTATAATCCCGGGCAATACTAGAGGCTTATCATAAAGTGAAACACTAGGCGTCTCCATTTCATTAAAATCACTTATATCGAGATAAGGTTTGTAATAACATGCATACATCACGAAACATTGCATAACCTTCATTCCTAAACATAATGCACTTATATAACGTTTATACATGCGTTTATTCATAATGTATATAAAAAAAAACACATATTGTAAAGAAAAATAGACTCATTAACCTTTACTTTATTTCTTAATGCTAAAGATTCACTCAGCCTAAAATGACTCATACAAACATGGTGTTTGGGAAAACCTTTTTTAGGACAAAATGTTTGCCCCTGTTTGGATATATTCGTATATATGTGTCCTTATGTAGTGCAAAGACGAAACAAACATTTTAAATAGCAGCATAAAAAAAAACCTTCATAGACCTTACTCATTGCGATGGTATGTGCGACATGAAAGCATTCATTAGATGAATCTACAAGCAAATGGGGACAAGCGCCTACGCGAACCCGGTAGAAAAGTGGGCGAAGTGTGTCTCGCCTTCATCAAGCTATTGAGAGCAAACGACACTCACGAGCCACCACCAACCCACCGTTCGCTTCCAACTACCCTGCGAAAGATATCGTCCAATTAGGTGCGGTGTGGAAATGAGTTGTACCATTCGGATGAACCATCCTTCGCAAACAGTATTTTGCGTTGCTTTGCGGACACCGCCCGACAGGGATTCACTCTCGCAGGGAGATTTGAGCACGCTTCTGGCCTCCGCTTAATTTGAGATGCGTTTCCTTTTGCACAAAACCGGTCCTTTTTGCATCGTGAAAAGCGTCCCGGGGGCGAATGATGGGTTTTTGATTATCACATGTCTCATTAGGCATAATGGGGACGCTCGGTTTCCTGGCTCGGCTCTGGCTCTAATTAGAAGTAATGCCGAAGTGAAAAAGTAAGACATTTCAATGTCCTAGATGCTAGTTTGCGAGTGGTTTGATGGGCCACCCGAAAAAAAAATGTTTCCTTAGTATCGTGCCGTAAACGAGCCAAAAAGAAGTGAATATTCGCATATTTGCCAGTACGCTTTGTTTTATCTTTGCAGCGACAGAACGTCAGCACGCGCGCGGCATAAACGATGCGAAAATGTAATCCAATTAAACGAAACCAAAAGCACGGCTAATGAGGTACAGCAAATCAGTGAAAAGAACAGCTGCGTAAGTACATTGGCATCGGTCAGTACGATGATGAGATTCGTGCTACCATTTTCAGTATTCTATCCAAATTTGTTGAGCAGTGCTCAAAAGTAATGACACTTAACTTAAGCAGCTTTAAACTTTTAAACGTTTTAAATATTTACTAGAATAATAACAACATTGCAATTTTAAACAGTACTAATAAGCTAAAATGATTATTTTGACAATATCTTCCAGCTCAACAAACGCGTATCCATTTACTTGTAGCAATTATTTTTTTAAATATGAACTCTATCTCTTACAGCACAATTAAATTGTAAATTTAAAAAACTGTATTTAGGGCATAAATCTATAATCAACACATAGTCAGAATATTTCTCAATTATAACAACCTACACCACTACGATTTCTAAAATCATTATTACCCCCGAGTTCCAAGAATCTTCACACTAAAAGTTTCTACTAGTGGCACACTTATTTTCGCAATTGCATGGAAATGCCTTTTCGTGCGCGCTAAAAATGTGCACCTTATAATCAACCTGTGGTGCTGAATAACATTACTTCAGTGAAATTGACCACCAATCATGTGTAAGAGGTTTTACTTTCAAGCTTCAACGGTTACCAACCTTCCATTCGTTAGTTCGATAAAACCATTTTTACAGCTTGTGTAGGCTTTTCAGATAGGCGATGCGACAATTACTGCACTGCTACGGCCTCGCCTAGGGTCAGACTTTTCCAGTACTTCGCGTGAGCTACGTTTGACACGCGCCCTGATCAGTACCAAAGAGTTTAACTTCACGTTTGCACACTTTCCTTGGGTCAATTTCATAGCGTAGGGAAAAATCCTGCCATGTACGCCAAGTACCGTTCTTTTTTTCTCATTCACTCTCAAGGAAAGCACTTGCTTACACACCAAAATACCCTGCGGTTAAGAATAATTACTAGCAATTTCACAGGTAACTCTGACCAACAGCACTTTGCTAGCGTTTATCTTCATTCATTCAAACACCAAAGGTGTGCTTATCAACTTTCACCATGATAAGCTTTGAAATATTTGCACGACTCACGGCCCCTGCGGGCAGAAACTTGTACAGATTCTAAAAGGGATATCCTTCTCGGTACCATTTCCCTACTGCCGCACGATGGTAAAATTTAATAGGATTCCTTTTTTTATTCATTTAATTTTAAAGCTACCATTTTAAGATTTCCATGTTTTTTTTTCTGCGCGCACATAAAACTCGTACCGCAGCATTCCGTGCTCAACCAGCGGCACTGAAACGATTCCGTGAACCTATAAACCAATTTATTTTTATAGTTACTTTTGTGGAAGGATTTTCTTTGAAAGGCAATGAAAACAACCTTCGGCTGACTAGCCAGAAAGACCTTCACCGGTTTCCCAAATTCACCCCGGTAAACGTCACATCCCGGTGTTCGTTTGCCGTTTTCGCGCTTTCGCCGTTTCATGTTCCATGAATGGTTAATGTTTTTTGGCCACCCTCATTTCGTTCCGCTGTGCACAACGCACACGGAATAAAAAGATACACTGACTGACCGTTTCTGCTCGGCCTGGACTGATGATCCCAGGACGGTACCGGTGCGCCACTAATGAACCACTTGCCACAAACCAACCAAGCAGCAGGTCTTGCTTGCCGTTTAAATTTAGCTCACCGAAGCGGTGAAAGTGGTAAGAAAGAACCAAGATGAAACACAAACATTCGTCCATCTTTATCTCGATTTTTTTTGCCAATGCGATAGACAAAAAAATGTAAACGATTTCTCGCATTTTCGCCAAAAATGTTGCAAATGGGCAAACTTTATCTACTCGTCAGTAGCGTAACTTCTCCGCTGATAGGCCACTGCTGCAAGATAAAACGAACCAAGGGCATAAAAAATAATGATTCTCAGTGTCATCTTCATTAAGATTTAAGTATAACAAACTGTCATCAAGAAATGAAAGCTTAGACCGCCTGGTAAGATGTTACTGAAGGAATGAAAGGCGGCGTTATAAACAGTTTACAGTTAATTGGCGTGGAACAAGAAAACTATGAACGATATGGGCATCTAACTTATTGTAACTATTCTTTTTAAAGACCTAAACACACATGGTTTATAATTTACACTTTGACAGGTGTAATTTAGTCTTTTAACACTACAGTACAAACTGTTTTTTTTTTTGTAAAAAAGGTCTCTTGCTAAAAAAACTACTACTAAAACTACTACTAAAAACTAAAAAAGGTTGTTGTAAAATATGGGGAATTGGTATCTATATGGGAATTTCCGCGCAATATGTCTGTGATTGTGTGCAGTTTTTTCAGTTATGTATTAAATTATTAGTTTGAGGTACAATTCATGGCATTTTAAATAACTATTTATGCGATGTACTTAATATGAAAAACGTATGGCCTGGTCGTTCTTCGCTTAAAAAAATCATACAAATTATTGAAGAATCTGTATATTTCGAAATAAATAACCACATACACAAGTTAATCAAATCTATTAAAATATTTTAATTAAACCAGGTCCCATTAATAATGCATCAAAAATCTACTTGAACGCTGCCGTTGCGGTTTTGGAAACTCATCGAAGCAACAACGTAACGTCATCATCCCCATTACGCATTTACTGGTAATGCTAAATTGAAAGACATTTTGTAGCAAACATTGATGGAGGCGCCCAGTATCGAATATCCCTAATCGAATCAACGAATACCTGGAGCGGCAGAGCACGGGTACATCGTCGAAATTCTTCCCTATACGTCCCTTTGTTCTCCAGCAAGCATTTGCTACACGTCGAAACGAGATTTTCGGCCGCGATCCATCACACAAGAGACGTGAGTGTGCGGAACCGCCTGATTAAATCTTCATCATTCGCTGGCTGCATCAGCTTTTCGCATCGATGACGAAATTGATTCCGTCAATTTTCGCTTGCCACGGGTGCTTCGGCCGGTCCCTTTCCCGCCCATACGCAATACCTCCGGATCTGGACCTGTCAACATACGTGTGCCGCGCTGTCAGGAGTTTGACGAGCAACTCACGAGCAACGGTAAGCAGAATCTTGAGAGTCACGCGTCTTAGGCACAAATTTTTCTCATTCTACCCATTGGGATAGGATGTGCCGGTTTTAACGGAGCAAACAGCAAGATCCGAAGCTTTCCACAGCGTTTCCGGCGAACAAAATGCGTACGCGTGTACATCATGATGGGTGGCATACGTGCGTAAATGTATGCGTTACAATTTTGCTTCTCCCTTTTTGAATCCATCGTAGCGCGGAAATGAAAGCGAACATGTCACGATGGGTTTGCGGTGAAAAGCAGTACAAATGATTTATTTTTTTACACGTGACGCGTACACTTTTTTCATCATGAGATAACATGAATGTCATTAGCGCGTGAAAGAAATTGAAAATTCATCACGATTTGAAAATTACTTGCAATGTTACTTTTTTATTTTTATAAGCCACGACATCCAAAACATCCACTATAATAATTATATAATAAAATATTCCTAACATATTTTAAAAAACACAGAAAAAAAACAAAATATCACAAATTTCAAAACGTTGTATTCCTTAAAACCCAATTTAAAGCTGAGTACAGAAAACTGACTGTTAACCTTACAAAACATATCCGAACCGCTCGAAACCGTACTCCACTCACTGAACCATGCAATACCATCAATCTAACGCGTTGCCATACGCTTCCCATATCGTACGCATTCCGCCGGATTGTATGAACTTCCGCATCGCAACAAGCAATGTCAACATCCGCCGTTGAAAGAGAAAATGGAAACAGAGCATGAAACGCAAGTTTTGTAATTTTGTCAAACAGCAAGCTGGTTCATGTTGGGGATAGCTTGTTGTTTTTTAAGGTGAAAGAAAAAAGCGAAAGACACAGTGCGGAATGTTTGTATAACAAGCAAACTGACAAGGTACATGCTGGATGAAGCAGAGATGAGAACAGTCGGGACGAGCATCTAATAAGAAGGTCACCTACATTCGGTATAGTAATCGAACGACGAACTTGTTCGTTTGGGGAGCAAAAGGAAGACGAAGTCTCGTAATACATTGTTTCGTAGTTTTGAAGGTGTCCCAAGAAGTGAAGCAAAGATATGAACACACACATAAAAAAGAAGACTACAACATTCATGTTGGAATGATTATGTTTCTCGGTTGACTGGTATTTCCTGTATCGAGAGAGACTATGTACAAGAGAAGGTGACATTTCTCGAAAAAAAAAAAAACAATTTGCCAATGTATTTCAATACCATGGAACAGAAGAAATGAATTCCCTCCATTGCCGGAGATATACCGTGACAAAGGACACATCTTTTAATATATCACCGTGTAAATCTTTGTGAGTCGTTTTTTTTTTTGTATTCCATAACTATTACCACGCTTTCTTGGTTCCTTTGAAAGTGTGTCTATTTACCTTAAGCATTGCTTCGTGAGCTTCTTACACCTACAGAAACCGGAAAAAAACACGTGAGCTTCCAATGTGGAGCTCCTACGCGGAAACATTCCACTCCTGCCAACGCTGGGAGCAGGACGTAAAACGCGGGAACGCATGTCACAACCATGTGTCACTTAAGGCGCTGTTTCACTTGGAAAAACGCGTACCTGTTCGAATGGCTCGGGAGAATGCTGGAGAACCGAAGGAAGCAAACGAAACGTTCCCCGTAGGGGGCAAGCATACGCCCGGTGTGCCTGGGAATTTAATGTGATAGAAGCGAAAGAAAACGGAACGGAAGCGACACATTAAAGCTAAGGTGCTTTTGCTACCGATTTTCCTTCCCTTTGGGGGCGCGTGTGACAAATAAAACTCCATTTCTGGTGGGAAACCCATGCGCGTTCTCTCAACCGTGAGAAGCAATATTTCTCTGTCATTTATGTTTTACTTATGCATACAGCTTACGCCAAGCCCAGTGCGGGCCCCTACTCCCCAATTTTAAGGGTGTTGATGTTTTATTCTTCTTTTATTTTCGCATGTGTGAGGCTCTTTGTTCGTCACCGGTGAGTCTAACAAAAGTACGAAAATAATCTCTGTGGTAAGACTTTAAATGCCTCCCAGCCTGTCTGTCTTCCGTTTTACCAAACCTGTGCTCGCTGTAATGGGGAGTGATTTGTCACATTCGCTTACTTTGGGTGTGGGTTCGCTTCTGACACAATTATCAAATAATTCGACATGATTATGTATCAAGACAGAGCACTGAAATGTTAACTAGGATACTTTTCAAACTGAATTAATTGGACCATAAATTAACAGTTTAGAAAACCACTTTAGCTGTAAGCAAAATGCCTGAAATATTTGCAAAATTAAAATGTACCAAAGAAACAACGGTAAACACATCGTTATAAAACATACGTTTGTAACCGAAGTACAACACATAAACACATGAAGAAATTAAATAAATTACTTCACAGCATTATGCGTTTGATCGAAAACGATCGAATGAATTAATTAATGAATTAACACCAATATTCGTTCGTTTCTCAATTCCTCAATTTATCAATTTCTCGATTAAAGTGTTCGTCAATTATTAGTTGAAAATAATAAAAATAATAAACCACTCATTCGAATGCACGAAAGTACCCTCAAAGTCGAACAATTTGACGTAAAGCTGCTTACATCAGATACATCCTGTTAAGGAATTCGAAACAAACTTCCTAAACAAAAAAACAAAAACAATTCCGAAAATATTTTCTTATATTTTGATATAAAATAACCACTATCGCGCTACTGCGCACCTAGTCATCTGCAACTCATAGGTTATGAAAAAAAATAGTTAAAATCAACAGAAAACCAATCTATGTGATCAATTTTTTTTTCGCTCTAGCATTACTTTTATTTAATTAATAAAATGGCATTAGAACTGATTTGCCGTATCCACTTGTCGACCCTATATCGAACGGTTCGATTTCAATTTTGTTCCGGGCCGACCGCCATGCGCAAGCTTTACTCCGCGTCCGATAACGTAGAGAGCGTGAGAAAAATAAGGCTTGAACATTAAATGTCCCTTTTGGGCCAGTTGCGGCCACCGTACAGGGAAATTCTCGATTGCTCGATGCCAACTCTGAGCTAGTTCGGTTTCGTTCCCTCAAGCCGTCCAAAATAAGCGTTATGAATAATGCATACCTCGGCTATGTATCGAGTGGCTTTCGAAAGCGAAACGGGAATACCGTAGCCAAGGGCTTTATTATACGAAACCCACATACAAAAACACAACATGACCGAGATCCACGCGTCAGCCCTGGGTGGATCAGTGCCACGGGTACCCGTGCAGAATATTTAACACCGGTGGTCCGGCGAGTCGTCCGGCCGTAAATGGTCCCGTTCTTTTCGGAAGCTTGTCTCCCGGGAACTGTCCTATGGGTTGAGTTTTACGTTGCAGGGCTTATTTTATTTGTCGAAGGTTCGCATTTCGATGACAACTGCTGTCGCCGTTGGGTGGTTGAAAATTGGATACCCCGTTTGGCACGGATTTTGTTTAACAAGTCACACAAAAAATCGGAAGGATTAAATCGAGAAAGATAACGTCATCATTGGAAGCTTTTGGGATTTTTTTTTACTATTCTGAAAATATTTTACAGTTCTAACTAAGCTAACCAAGCCTCATGTTCAAATCCTATCACAAACAACAAAATAGTTTTTTATAAAAATTAAGGATTTTTTTTTCGTTAGAACGGCCTGGCCGTATCGACTTATTTTACCACGTAGCCGGATAGTCAGTCCTGCGTACGGGGGATTGGCCAGGATGGGATTTTGGTCCAGTCCGTTCGTGTGAAGACCGGCGCCGCTACCATGATGCCACCGGGCCGCCTTTAAAAATTAATGTTGACAGCATTTTTAAAAAAATTAAGAGAATAACACTGATATTGATAATTATTGATTGATATTATTGATATTGATATTGAATACTAATTTAAAAACAACCATACGAACCCCCGGCACTGCTTTCTATTCAAATTCATCATGCCAGCTCTTCAAATCTTTAACTTGTGCTCTTACTGCGACACACAGTCTATCCTTCTTACAAGTTATCCACATGAAGTTCAAGTTTAAGTTTTTACTTCGAAAGCAAAATAACGCTAAGCTCAAAGAGTCATAAAATGTTCCGATTTTACAAAACTCCCGAGGGAAATCTTCCGAACCGTTCGCCAAGATACGAATGTCCTTTTGGATAATCCCGACAAACGATCGATAACTAGACCAACACCAAATCCTATTTACACGATTTCAAAACCCCTAACGACCGTCCAGTAACCTGTTTATAGGCCAGATAGGTGCCAGCGGCTCGGGGAAGGTTCTATGAATTTCCAATTTAATGACCCCAATAATTTAGTGCGCAATCGTTGCGTAAATTAAGGTGTGTATGTAACCTAAATCTAGCGACTAAATTTTGGGCTTTGAGATAGCTTTCCTGTATATAGTTGGTGTTTTGGGGGAATAAACCTGAGCCATGCCTTCTAAAACGACGAAATATAAAGCAAGAGTCGGGGTTTCGGGATTTCAATCGATGGGCCATTCTCACAAACAATCACACAGCAGAAACCTTCGTAACCTATCCGGCAATAAAATAAACCCAAGTAACTTACCTTGTGCATCGGTGTACCCCAGAAATCGTTGAGGAACACGTTCTTGACCGAGGAGTGTGGTCGCAGGTCACGATTCTCCTTGATGGCACTGATGTCGTCGAACACGAAACCACAGTTGAGACTGTTGTGGTAACAGAGAACGCACACTAGCGCTATGAGCGCCCCGTACAGATGATGGGTGGCCATCTTTATCCGGGGGTGTCAATCGTTTTCTCGGACGTCTAGCGGGCTTCTGATGTCCGGGAGCCAGAATCACCGGTTCGACGAACACATCAGTGGTGGGAGAGAATCGAGAATTTCACCACTGAAGGACTCTTTTACGCACGTGTGACTGTACGACAAATATCGCCCTCGGATCGGTCGCTCACAGTTTTAAAAGCCTGGAATGAGAAAAAAAGAGAGAGATGGTTCAGATTAGCGGAATTGTGACAATTTTTTCTTTAGGGTTCATTTTGTTCCTTCATCTGGAAGCAGCTTTTAGTTGCGGGACATTTTAACCAGATTAAAATTTGACAACATGGCAACGTCTTTCAAGCGCCTTAGCTTTCTTTGCCCGATAAAGGCAGGTTTATGAGATTGAACGTTTTTTTTGCAACTATTCAAGGACCAAGAAAACTTTGCTCTTTGCCTAAGTGTCCGTGTGCTTCAAAATGCCAGAACAAAAAGTAGCCATCCCACTAAGATGTAGCAATATCTGCTTTTCCTTGCTCAATCTTCCATGTAGCAATTTCCCACAGGCCAATTCAACAAACCACGAGCTTTGGGTTTGAACTTCTTCCCTTCTTCAAAAGTTTTAGCCACTGCTTTACCAACGATGGACAAGGGAGTGCGTAATTTCTTCAGCACAATCTCGACACAACCCCCCCACTAACAACTTGAGATGACTCCACCTTTCCCGCCATCTGCTGAAGTCATTTTGCTTCGAGCAGGATGAGCGATAGGCTTTCCCAACACTAACACAGTGCACGTGCTGTCACCCATTGCGGCATTCTGAGGTTCAGTAGAAAAAGATCGTTTTACATCTCTGGGAAAGAAAACAAAAGTTCAACATCGACTCATCCTTGCTTTAAATTTGCCGACACGATTAAACCTCACCCGAAAGGTACACTAAACTCAAGATGATCCCGAAGACGAACATTTTCTTCATAAGAAAGCATACCACTGAGCAACAAGAGGATTGGTATGGCGTCATCAAGTTGCACCAACCGCAAACAAGCGAACCTATACTGCGGGAAAACTAGTCAAGAGCGAGAGAGAGACGATGAGAGAGTGTTTTACGCTACCGGTAAGTCGTGTCTATTGAGGAGGAGTTATTCAACATGTACCTTTCCGAAACGGGCTATAACATACAGTGTACGCATACGTATTGAAGGTATAATTTATCTTCGGCATACAGCAGAAAAAAACAACATGGTTGTGAAAAATTGACGAGTTTGTTTATGATATTTTCAGACCTGCAAAAAAACATTCGACTATTTTAAAATTTGATTTACTCGACTGTTGTAATATATATACTTTTCCATTACAGCGATTGCCAAATTAAAAATTTACTTAGTTTTTGAGGTTACCCGGTTATTGTCGAATTGATTTTGATAAAGTTTGACAGAACAGATTTGATTAAATTTTTCATTGACGTTGCCAATGTGTTCTGTTAAATATCATTCAATATCAGTGAAGAATGCAAATCTTATAAAAAAAGGTTGACTGCGGTGCACTTGCGTGTACGTGTGTACACCATTGTGTGACTGCACTTTAAAACTTATTTTAAAAATTTAAATTTAAAACTCACATTTAAATTATGATTTATTGCTATCTGCAAAAATGTATATTACACACAGGATTTAAAGTCGGTTTGGAAAACACTCACTCAATTCAAATTCTTTAAATGTCAGAGGTCAGAATGCCAAAAGGTGTCCCACTTCAAATTGTACAAGAAAATACAGCAATACGTAGTAGAAAACTAATCTTTGGGTTTGGGAGGGTTTTGAAAATGTGCATAGAAGTAGGTTGGAGTGTACTGCTTGCAATGTGTTTTGATCAGTTTTTAACAAAATGGCAAAAAACGGCACCACGTTACGAATAGATTTTACTCAACCACCAGGAAAATTCCCTCAGCACCAAATGTTTACGAAATCCTATTATCTCATCATATATCATGGACTTCCATGAGAGCTTCCAAAGCTTCTGTTTTTTAACAACCAACCACTAAGTTCAAAGTTCCGCAGCAAGTAAGGAAGCAGAACCGTGCAAAGTTTATCAAGAAATGCATGATTTAGCAGGCGATCTGAGCGTGTGACAAACGAAGTGCGTCGTTCGTGTTCGTGGAGTGTCTACGGGAGCATTTATGAATTCTTCGTCTTTTTTACCGACACAACAACCTACAGAGGTTCGTTCTTGGCTTTTCGTACCCAAAGACATGAACTCGTTAAACGCACTGGAACTGGAATGCTCGGGTATGCGAAAATTATGAAGCAAGAACACAACAAGGTCAAATCTTAGGCAAACATGAAGATGAAATTAATTTCAATATAGAAGAAGCTGCGGCAAGATGTTACACAGAATCTAAAGGAAGGAATTAAGCGTAAGATGCAAACGTATTATAATGGTAATCAGGATAACTGAAACAAATCTGCCCAAAGCTTGATATAGGGTTATATTTCATTGCATGAAAGTTTAAAAATGATAAGTTATCTATTTTATATTCTACAACGTTTTCTTCGTGATCCAATTTGATGTGGGGCACAATTCAACCACACCAGTGAGGTCTCTCTGTTTCACAAATCAAATATGAAAAATTGTTTTGAACTACACAGACGCTAGATTTTTAACCATTTACAGAAATATAAAAAGACATAAAAGTTTAGCTAACTTGTTGTAACTGATTTTACTATTAACCAGCAATCCATTTCCACGATGAATGATTGATAATGTTGCTGGGCACATGCTTCCTGCTCATTAATTCTAAAGCCAATTACAATCTGTCATGCTTCTCCCGTATCGACAGCATCCGGAGCCTTTGCACAGTGAACAACGTTTATACCACAATTTACCAAAACGTACCAGCACCATATTATCCACCAGTGTTGGCCACGTGCTTATTTCCAGCATACTCTTCACTTTTGCTATCCCACGGACATACAGCAACCATCTAACAGCCAACCGTTCCAACAACAATACGATGAGGAATGGTATCCTGTAGCGAAAACAGCTGAAGTGAGCGGCAGCTTGGATTTTTATTATTGAATCACACGCACATTCAACACATCCGCCACTTATCATCGCGCAAATCCACGTTCCGTAACGTGAGCCGATTAAAGTTATGAATTCTTCCTGCGAAACCATCGAAATTGCGAAGAAGAAACCAGCTTGCAGTACACAGGAGCAGGCTGTCTTCAGTTGTTCGGTAGCAAACCTCCGGAAGGTGCGTACCGTTGACAAGCGACAACACTTCCGGCGAACTTCGCTCTTGCTACTCGTGAGACCGGATGAAGTTGTACAAATTCCAGCAAACCCACGCGAAATCCTCTCTGGAGCGACCGGAACGTGAAAACCTCGTAGAACAATTTGCTGTTCCCCAGTGCTGAACAAACAAACGTAGGGGCCGGTGGGTGGTGGTCCAGTTTTCCTTAGGCAAGCTAAATTCTAGCTTACTTGTCAGTGTGAGAAACCATTCAGTCTTGGCGAGGATGAAGCTTGTTCTTGGCAATAGTTCGGCATTGCGGGGCGATGCAAACCTCCAACGGATGATAAACTTTAACCCAAAAGGTGAATGCCTCAAGGCCAACGATAGGCAAACGAGTTTGCAAATTTGATTAGCTGTATGGTTATCCACCTCGGCAAGAAAAAAACGTGGCACAAAACATAAATGTTATAACAGAAGAGAAAAGCAGCAAAAAAGATTCACCTTTGTGTGCAAAGTAGATTCAACCATCATTTACCAGCGGCTACACCGCAAGGACCATACCCGATACAAAAGCTGTTTAATAGATTGGAAATTTATCTACAATAATAAATTCGTCCCACACTGCCTTTGCTTCCTTCAACTGGGTTTCAACCAAACACGCGCTGTGGGCAAAATAAAACCGATCCTTTCAAAACGATCGCACCTGTCTTACAAAACCACACCTATCCCCATTTAAATCCGTTGTTAATCGATATCAAAGTGCGTCTCGATAAAAGGTGAAACCAATCAAGATGTAATCTCAATGTTTCCAGCTTCGATGGAAAATTGTTCACGCATACATTTCTAGTCGGTTGAGTACCATTTTGTTCGCAATCATTGATCAAGCGTATATTTACAGCGAAACCGTAAATAAAACCAAAAACCCGGAGCACTGAACGCTAACCGATGATGTGCCTTTTAAAAGCATTACAAGGGGGCACTGTTGTTTCTGGCGAAAAGTCACATTTGCCAACAGAGTGGTGGGATGGTAATACGGGAGCAAAAATGTCTCCCAAAACCAAGGTCATTTCGTTAAACGCCTGGACGACGTAAACGGAAGGCGACAGCTGTGACGGACCACTTGCCGATTCTGACACTTTTTTCCCGGCAGCGTTTGTCTTCGTGTGCATGTTTCGGGGTTGCATTTTTTTTTTATTCGGCGTTGTGTAACCTCTGACATTGCTGAAAGAAAGCTAGTTACTTGGTCGTCATTTTCCATGCGATGTGAGAGTGGGCTCGTATGTCCCAACGGCAGCTTGTGGCACTGAGCAGAAACGCGAACGTGAGAAAGGCACCCAAATGCCTCCTTCGCGAAACGAATACAAGGAGAACAAAAAGCGCGAACACCACAAGAGCGGTGAAAAAATATCACCGAGAGGCTACATCGCCAACTGCCAGCGGCATTTAAAATGAATGGCACCGGGAAAGCAAAGATGAAATTTAGCACCACGATGTCGTGCTGAATTTTAAGTGCCACTCCTGTGCGTATCGTCCATCGTCCATCGGCGAAAGTTGCACGTTTCGTTCGGAGAAAAACGGTGCAAAAAACCCCCCAACCCTAGCAGTGCTAGAAACCGGCAGCAACAGGCCGCCATTTTCAGTCGCTTCCGCATCGGCAAACTGGAACAAAAAGACTATTTTTTGTCGCTGCTGGTTTTGTCATACACAAAAAATAGCACCTTACGTCATACGGATGGAGTCGAAAAGTCTGGGTGCCCCCGATTGCTTGAGCAGAATGTGCGGCCCAAAGTGGTAACGGAAAAAAGGACAAAAATCGCACACAGAAATTTCCGACACGGGTGTCCTTGTGCTTCGACTTGGTGACCGGGTTTGGTGACTTTGAAAGCAGCGAAAATGATGAAATGACAAAAAAAGCAAATCACCAACTGGACAAGACTATAAAGGAAACGGCCTCATAGCGAATGAACAAATCGGGCCGGGAATTTTTACGCTTTGCACGAAATTTCCATCCCAGCGCCGATCGGCGGCTCATGGCCAATTTTCTTCTCGCTCTATTGTCGGGCCAGGGAGGTAAAGCCTAATTTTCACTTGTTCCATAGGTTTTGTTTCATTTTCAAAGATGCGAACAAAATATTAATAAAGCATACCAGACCCATGCGAAAAGTAGTCAACCGAGCAAAGTGCATGCGGTTTTTTTAACGAATAATGGAACAGTAGAAAGGAAAACCAACTGTCAGCACTCACATGGAAAACCACTCCAAAGTAACTATGGTCGACAAAGAAAAAAAAACAAAATTGGTGCTCCACTTCAAACGCTGGTCTATCGGTCCTAAACAGTTGGGAAGCACATTCTGTTCTCACGAAAAGTGTTACAACTCCCGAAAGATCTTAGCGAGCCAGTGTATTGAGAAGCTGGTTGCGAAACTGACGAAAAAAGTATATCAACAATAGTATATAAAAAAAAGTATATAAAGGAAGAGTCAAATTTGCCTTCTGCATGGCACATATTATATTATCCAGATTGACGCTTCTCTACCTCGGGTTTTTTTTCCAGAGTGGTGAAAAATGGAAAGAGCGCAACGATTTACCACCCGTTACAAATGGTTTATGGTGTACAGTTGGACACTCGACCAGGGCAGTGTTTGCCCCATTTTGCGTCGACACAAACCGTACGTCTCTTTTTATAACGCCACTTAAACGCACATGCCAGCTGCCAGTGGTAGAAAAAAGAAATGAAACGCTCCGGGGATGAAAGGATCATGCAACCCTAAAGCAGGAGGGGTTTGAAAATGAGAGCAACAGAAACTGAGCTAGGGACAATCTAATCTAAGAACGGTTAACTCGTAAACCTGAGAAGTAGCATGTTTTCTAAACGATGCAAGCAGACCTTTAGGACCTTTTGCATTGCACACAAAAAATGCAATTGTTAAATTAAAATAGTGCACAGAAACAATCTTTCAACGCTATGTTAGCTGTTGCGATGATTTTCAAATAAAAAATATAGGAGACATATCACTCAAACTATTTAATATTTTCAAGGTGATATTAGTTAAAAGTGTAACAAATCACGCAGAAAACCAGACAGAGATTAGTCATTCTCTAGACCAAGGCTGTCGACTGTAATCAGTTTTATAAAAAGATGGGGAAATATTCGGTTTAAATTCATTAAATCACTGAGTTTATGTATGATTTTAAATTCTTTTGCGAACGAAATTATGAATATTTCATGATATTATATTTTTATCTCGGTATTAGTATGGGCAGCGTCCACTGCGCAACGTAGTGATGGGAAAGTACCGCTGCACTTGGCTGGAATTGAATATGATTTGGAACCATTCATAAAATAAGGTACAGGTCCATTCATAAACACATATATTAAAGATTTTTTTTTCTGAAAAAATTAAATGTGCAAAAATATCTAATATAAAATGAAAAATTCCCACAAGTGACGAATAGCTAAAATAAATATCTACTGTACCTAGTACCAAAACCCTAAAAATAAACAGAACTAAATGGTCCAAGGCAGATTTACATTCGGTGACGACCAGGTATAGCAAAGATGTACTGTATCTGCTAAATTAAATGAAGGTGACAGAGAAGTGGATAAATTATGCACCTGTTGAATCGAGTGAATTGTGAAAGAGAAGGAGGACGTGGTCAATTGAAAGTGTTGTGGTAATGACTGCTATCACAATGCCCAGAGGGAGTAATCATGACGCTGTGTCTATTCTTAACGCCGTTCATATCTTAGCTCTTTAAGAGAATTTATTTTTTTTTAAATTTGTTTATATAATTAATTAATCTTTAAGGACATTAAGAGCCAGAGAACTCCTACAAAGGTCTACACCAAGAAGATGGGCTAGCTTGTTTACTCTTCAACCTAGCGCTAGAGAGCGCCATCCGTACGCAGAGGGCACTTCACATCTTGTATAAGTCAATCCAGATCCTGGCATACATTGACCTCATAGACATCATTGATTTACGGTTTTCCTGAGGAAATTTCTCCACTCAAAACACCTGTCGCGACGAACGATGCTAGGACTATATAGAACTTATACAGTTCCAGTATTCACACACGCCTCTAAGACATGGACTTTGTCTTTGACTTTAACGGAACCCTCTTAGCCGCGTTCGAGAGGAAAATACTCAAAAGGATGAGCAAAGGAAGGAGCCGCTACAATGACGAGCTCTTTGAACTGTACAGCTAATTTACTGTCCGAGATCGTATTAGACTCGCCGGGCTCCGGTGAGCTGGTCATGTCATGAGAATGACACCGGACGACCCAGCCCGTAAAGTCCTTTTAGATCGTCCACATGGACAGAAGAGGCGTGGTAGGCCCAAATTGAGATGGAGTGATGGCGTTGATGCGTCCGCCCACTACCGTTATCGTTTCATTCAATTCCATCATTTTAACATCGTGAATCGTCGTTTGCGCACATATGCCGTTGTTGCAGCACGCAAATATCTCAGAAAATCACTGTCAGTTGACGCTGCTGTGCAACTGGCGATATTCATGCATCGAACAAGCTTTTGTATGAAATTTACACTAGCAATATAATCAAAACAAAGAATCAACATCGGTTTTATCTGGAATTACGCGATAAATGATACCGAAACACTTAAAATAAATACTATCGGAAAAAAGCTCGGAAAACACAAAATGTTAATATTCTAGCAATTTGACAGCAGCATTGGTGTGTTACCAGAACCATTCAAAAATCACCGACGGATTTATTTTGGTTTCTCTATCTCCTCTTCTCTTCACTTTGGTTTCTTTACTGCGAATTACAGACACTGCGGTTGTACAGCAAAAATCGGTGCTGTACAACAAAGAAAAAAAAAGGTAAAATGGAATTCCAAACACCCGAAATCATCTACCACTTAGAAATCATCTACCATTTTGATCGATCCAGTCGAAAGAGAAAAACACAACATATTTCGATTCCAACTATTACATTTTTCAGTGGAAACACATTATTCGTTAAATCTTTAATTGTCATATTAACACAACAGCGAAGTCGAGAAATTATTTCAATTAAAATGCTGCACCAATCCTAATAACTAGTAGACCGTTGCGGTGGTAATAAAAATCAGGTCAAAATTGTAATCCAAGAAACAGACAATGCACGCCATTTAATTTAATTTAATAAATTATTGCCAGCAGTCCAATCTCCACAAACCGTGCAATAGCAATAGACTTTATTTTCAATAGACGCTCTCACTACTTAACGTGCTGGATTTCCAATTCCTCGTAAGCGTAAAAAAAATATCTATACAGCAACACGAACACTAACAGTAGCTTAAAAGCTCCTATTCAACGACACCGATGAAAGCCAAAGCCGAGTAAAAGGCAACCATATCATGATTAAAATAACCTTCGCATGCATAATCCAGCCCGGCAGCAGCGGTCACGAACGGCTGGCGAAGAAGCTCATCATCGGCAGTCTCAAAGCCCCCGAACGAAGGCTGGAAAATTATGAATAATCCATTGTATAATGCACTTTCGAGCGCAGAGAACCAAGCAAGGGTCTTTGGGAGGGAATAATTTTCAAACCAAAAAAACGAAAACAAGGACGGGAAACAACTTTCAGGAACCGCGCCAGAGATGTGAAAGAAGACTGTCGTTAGGGCAGAGGATACGAGCATGAGAGCGAAATAGCTTTAAGTTGCCTGTAATATATTCCATCCTTCGCCAGCACACATGCATCCTAAGGAATTGAATTAATTTTCTCGCACATCGTAGCGCGGACTTAGCGACTTATTAACTAGCATCCCAAGGAAAATCATACAACATATCCCATGCCCCGGAAAAAGGGACACACACATCAGCAAGGACACCAAGTAACGATACACGGACACACAGCTTCGTTCGTCCGAAGTTTGAACAGACGGGAAGCTAAAGTTAGCAACCTTACTGGGTCATCCAACGCCGGTTGTATCCCGTAGAATGGATCCGTTTCCTCCGCAAACAACCATCCAAGTCACGTCAACGGCTAGCCAGGCACGAACTACGAGGTGACTTTTATTCACACGGATGAAAGTAAAACAAAAAACAACCCACTCCATAAGAAAACCATGCAGCACTGGGTAGAACACTGAAGCAAAGACGGAAAATGGTCACGGACCCGGCTCATTAGTTTTGGGTGGTGGCGCGTTCGAAGTGTCTGTCTTGTGGGACTCACATCGCTGGCACATAGAACGGACGGAAAACTTCTCTCCGCCTTCAAAGCCATCCCTCGCTACACATTTGCACAAATTCACAGATACACGCACACACACACCAAAACCAACGATGGTCTATTGGGATTGCTATGGCGAAAGTTTCTTTTTTATCTCCTTTATTCCCACCACGCCCGTACTTGTGTGCAGCAAGAGGCCCAAAAGTTGTTCCTTTCCCAGATCGTAAGAAATGCAGGAAAATGTGAGCTTGAAACGAACCGCAAGAGTTATGAACGGACCTTCCATCGGACGGCTCGTGATGGAAGCGCGGACGAGATGGAAAATCAATAAAGGTGAAAGATTTTGCCGCTGCATAAAAAAAACGCGCCATTACATTACGCAAATTCCCAGGGGCCCACAGCAAATTCCGCGCACTAATAATCATTCATGATGGGCTGCCGAATGATATTTATGCTCCCGCGAGAATGCTTCACACTTTTCGAGGGATTGAGAGATGTTTGACTGGGTAAGAGCGTGAAAAGTTTTCAAAATGGTGGAAGATTTTGAATGCTTTAATGAGCACCTTTCTGTACTGTTAAAAAACTTACATATTGCACCTTATACTAATACAAATTTTATATGTATTAGAAGCAAATGTATCATTTTTCATTCAAAGGTTTCAAGCCATTGCTATGTACAAACATTGATTTGAGTTTATTTCCAAATAAAATTTATAAATTCATAACAGAAAATTCTGCGCCTAATGGAATTGTCTAGCTGATATATGATTCTAAAATCATGCCAATAACGAAATTTATACAACATTTGCGATCCAAATATGGAACAAAGCAAGCCGTAGTCGGTCTCGTAACATCAGTTGCATTAAAAATTTAATTAATTTCACAAGAATTAATACAATCATCTTGATTCAAAAGTAGCTACAAACGTTTTCTACTAATGCTTAAATCTCCTTTTTTTTAGATATTTTATTGCTCTTATATTTCGTTTTGTTTGTGTAACCAATATTGTTAATCGAATCCTTATCGTAAAAAAAGCTCAATCCATCACTGCGAGTTGAACCAACCGAAATTAGATATTGGGGAGCATGATAAATTGATTTCAGTCACGAGTTCCAAATGAATTTAGTTGATTAATACATTCCACCTGATGCTCGGGAAACACGGATATATGTATGCCTAGAAACATCCAGTACAGCAGTTACTTTTTCAGACATTCTTCTATTTCTTTGCCTGTACGACAACTTCAAAAGGTCATCAACCATAACTTTTTCCAGACATAAACCAGGTAAAGATATGAATATTTTTAAAACATCGACGCTATCCGTGTTATTATCCATTTTAAATAACTATAATGTAACTTTGAATTATCCATCATATGAAATCAATGAATTTCGTACAGTTTTTACAATGCATTTGAATCTAAACAACACATATTCTGTCGGCAAAAAAATATTAATGATTTTTATAACGTAAAATACATATTACGTTAGGATCTTATCGCCTATTACAAAAACAAACGACCTACAAATGAATCTCCCGTAAACCAGATAATGATAAAATAATGCATGAATATGCTAGCAATACTCTAATCAATAACATAAAATAAATATCATTCTCCAACCCATTGGTTGATAACACACGAAAATGTAATTACTGGCATAAATCGGAACTATTGAGTCTAATTAAAAGCCAATCATGTGCAGCGATTCGTAATACAAACTCCCGGACGCCGGACGCAATTGAGAGTAGCAAACAAAAAACAACACCACACTCACATTATAGCAACCTAAATACTTTCAATTATTTCACACGATTGCCCCATTGCGTCAAACATTGGCCAAAATTTACTTGTAATTAAACAACTGCCTCCATTGCTGTGTGTGCAGTCTTCATTATCTGATGACAACACACAATAAACGGGATAAGTTGACCTCAAAAATGGAGCATCGCGCCAACATACGCATTAATGCGAGAGTGAAATTGGAGAAATACAGCATTTGGAGTGGCCGTTTTGGCGATGTATGAAGGTTGTTTTATTCATTTGCCATCCGACTTTAATGGCGACGAAAGAGAAAAAGATCTGTATTTAATACAATGCGCGCCTGCTGGTATGCAGCCATTGTTGGTTGTCGAAATAAAATTAACTATCATTTCATTACCAGCGCACACCACACCATGCCCTCCGCAAAACCCAACATCCAGACAAAGTGCGCTTGCCGGGAACGCTGGGTGAGTTATCAGATGGCCAGAGTTCGACTGTGCCGTGCCACAATCCCATCAGAATTTCATTGTTATTTTTCAGTTACACGAAAGTTATATTAAATTTTCTCACTCTCACATCCTTTGTCAGTTTTCCATCCCTTCTCTGTTTCCTCTACACAGTAATGGTGAAAAAGCTAACTTTTCACTCACGATACTTTTTCCCAGCGTTCCATTTTTCGCCACACAGGGACCGCTTTCTGATACTCATCACAATCGTTGCTTTTCCTCCAATATACAATGATGTCGGAGCAACGTTGCCAGTTCGGAAAAGCCTTAACTTTCTTCGTCAATTGCTTCAGGCTATTGGTTGTGTTGGGAAAACTGTTTCTCGCACAGTAACACACACGCGCACAACATGTAACAAGAAAACATACTTTTTACTTATGTTTTGCCTGTATGGGCGGTTGTTACCAAAATGTTGCCCTAAAGAAATGAACTCGACACCAATAACAGCAACTAAACAAAAAAAATGAAATTTGAAAAGTCACAGGACATAGAAAAAACTAGCAGGACGTACTTTGGTTGTTTTGATATAAAAAAAAGACTATAACATTCCCCGAAATCAAACTCATTTGGTACCTTTGAAACATTTAGTACCGAAATAGAGGTAAAAAAGAGAAAATGGTGATTTTCTATACAAATTTGTTGTGTGACAGCCGAGACAAAGGTTTCGAAACGGTATAACAACACTTT
Source organism: Anopheles marshallii (assembly GCF_943734725.1). NCBI lineage: Eukaryota > Metazoa > Arthropoda > Insecta > Diptera > Culicidae > Anopheles > Anopheles marshallii. The sequence goes on along the minus strand of NC_071326.1, from coordinate 63,182,142 downwards.
CCGAGTAAAAAAATAGGTAAGTTACAACGTAACGCAAAAAAAATCACACAAAAAGACGCAAGCAGTCCAAGACAAGATGATGTCCAACAAGTCGCGTGTTTCAACTTATTTAGTTTCGTTTAGTAAAGGATAACAAAGACGATCTGAAAGTACCAAAATGTGCCGTGATGAGATTGCTTAAAACTTATAAAACTAACTTTTATCTTGCAATCGTAACCGTAACGCTGCCGTTTTGTGGACAATACCAAACAATGTTGCCATAATAAACCAGAATAAATGGCGCACGAAAAAATACGATACTTTTCCATTAGTCTCTTTATGATACATCGTGTAATTTTTCCACCTTAAAATATGTTAAATTGATTACACAACAGAAAAATGATAAAATAAATGTATTTAAGTGTTTACCAAACTTTCACCAAACAACTAGATAATTACAGAGATAATTGATAATAAGTCTACCCTATGAGTGTGCCTGGCCTGGCCTGAACCAATATGGCATCACAGGAGTGACAAAAAAGAAAACGAATGGAAAAGGAAAGACAATTAGAAATAGTTGTTCTGTTTTTTTTCTTCTACTAATTACTCGTGCAAACCAGGTTAAACAACACTATAATAATAATATAAGAGTTTAAATAACACTTACACTAACAGTAAACAATATACCCTTCACTTTTATTTTATTCTACACAGATAAAACAGTTGTTGAATTGCGTAATCATTCCGTCCATTAATCAATGAAATGTAAGTTTAAAATTAAATCATTCATAAATATTATATCCGCCACAAACAAACTGAGATTACGTTAATGGAAACAATCCCAAACACCGTGTAACGCAATACCACTCATTATAAATGAAAGACAGATGTTTGTAGATAGCACCATTGCTCAAGCATCTACTTCACTATGTTACAGCTTAAGAAAAGCGGCCTCCAAGCAGCGGAGAAATTAATTCCCTTTCAATGTATTGTCCATTGATAGCCAACCATGCACGCTTTCCGAACGCTTTTGCGACAAAAATTGAAATGATACACACAACACCAGCTTTGATCTCAAGCCTAACCGATCCATTCGTGGGGAATCTGGAAGAAGGGCACATTGTACAACGGATTTCCCTTTCATTTTCCTTACCCCTTGGGGGTTGTATTTTTCGCTCTCCTTTCCTTCAATTCCCACCCATCCAAGAGCCAAAGAACAAGCGCGCCAAGTTTTAAGATGATGATTTGGCTCTTAAAGGTAACTTAAAGGCAAGCATTTTCATAAAAAAACCCATTGGAAGGGAGGTAGCGATAAGGATGGTGATGGAAATCAGACTCAAAAGAACGGTATGGCAACCGGAAATCGCTCCATTTTCCTGTGCCAGAATCGGCATCCGGTATAGAAGTTGGTAGCTGTTCGCTCATTTGTTGTTGTTTTGCACTGTGGAATTGAAAACATTCAAGGCATGAAATTGCTTTAAAATATAAAGAACAGAGCAAAGCCGAAAGCAGCCAAACGAACCGTTGTAACCTGTCAAGGACGCGATTGGAATGGAAAAAAGTGGGAGAACAAATATCCAAGGCACAAGCAGCAGCTTACTACACGTTTCACCATTTTATTGCGACTGCATTACGATTGGAGGCAGGGGGTGGGATCGTAAAACCTGGTGCTAAGAAAAACCCTTCTAATTCACTGCAAACTCATTCCAGCCTACCGAAGTTTTGCCGGAGTTGGTGCCTTGTCAAACAATCACATAAACATAAACCGGGCCCGTCGTACGAGCAGCAACTTGTAAGCAAACCAAATTCTTTACACGAACAAAATTGGACATAAAGTTAAAAATAAATTTCGTTTCTCGATTCACTTTCATTTCAGCAAACCGCGGATCCCATCTAGATAAGCAGAACAGATGAAAATAATTTGTGCAAATACGATTCACGTTATGTTTGGAGAGATTTAGCGCGGGCTGTGTTTTTGTGTGAGTGTGTTGTACGTCAAATGCACCACAGCTTGGAACACAATCATTCATTCAATCACAGACATTGCATGCAGTACCGTAGTGGTGGGTTTAACGGTAAGCAAACTAAGCGGATATGGCGGGCTCCGAGCATCTTATCCGGTCAACCTATTTGAACAGCAAGACCCTAATATCCCACTATTCCACTACTATTCTATTCTACTATTCCACTTGAGGTCCCCCAAAGGGGCTTGATCCGTCGCTGATGGTGTATCAGACTAAGGGATTGATTCGTTTGGTGTTTGGCTTGGTATTTAAACCTGATCATTGTACTTCAGTCAACCCTAAGAACCAACTGCAGCGTAGAAAGGCAGCATTGTTTTTTTGTGCAAAGTTGCATTGAGCTACTCAATTCGAAGTGTCATAGATATCATAAAAATGTCACTAGTCCGCACCATCGCTAACGGAGGGAAAGTACTACTGTTACGTCCGTAAAATTGCATTCATAATTACCGAGCTATTGTTGTCTTCTATATAATCTTTAAATATTTTACCATGAATATTTAATCTGGTCAAGAAATCAGTTCTAATTCAAAGTTTTCCATTTCAACATTGTGCTCTTACAGGTTAATAATGTGATTAAAAACCTAACAACGCGAAAACCTATGCAATGTGACGCTATTAATAGGTTATTCAGTGGGCCTTTAGATTTAAGGAAGAAGACAATTGAACTCCAATATCAAACAGTTGATTTGAACATCAAACCGGAACATAATTCGGTATTGTGGACACTGTTAACAAATTAGCCCATTTTTAATAGCTTTGTCAATTACCTGCTGGCAGTAGGCATTGTCTAGAATCACTCCGATAGCTAATTTTCTATGATCTCTCCGAGATCGAGCTGCTTAACTATTCACATCCCAACCCAAAGGAGTGTAGTTCTAAATAATTCGATTGTCTAATCGACAGGAACTTAACAAGCAACATTTGTCAATAAAGTTACTTTGGTAGTTGAAATAACACTGAGAAGTTGAAGTTATTAGTTTCGAATGAATGAAGCTTTGGGGTTAGGTAATGAAACCTCAACGGAACAGACAATATTTAATCTAACTTCATTGAGTATATTCTTGGTAATTAAAACCAAAAAATGAAAAATCATCACTTCTGAACGACAACAATCACCATTTTACCTACCAACACACCTGACCTAGCTGTCTAACACGTGAAAGGAATAATCCGGATGGGGCCAGCTGAATCAATAAAATTACTCCCCCGTAAATTGGGTGGCCGCTAATGGCCACGCAACATTTGCTCACGTACCCACCCGAAATTGGAGACGTACTGGAATCCTGTCCGAACCGCATACCTCAACACCCGCTGCACGGTTTGCTGCTAATGGTCTCGATAAATCCGATCTAATTAAGACACACTCTTGGTCCAGCGGAAAACCACAAAGCGAGGGGATAGAGTAGGAGCTGACCGTTACCGTTGGATGGAAACGTGATGAAAGATACCATCCACCCGATCGCTAGAAGAGGGTAGGGAGAAACACATTGCACGGAGCGGGCAGGGCATTGGTGAAATATTTATTACAGTAATAAGTCCTATCAGTCGTCGTAAATCAGTCCTTCTTCGATCCACTGGTTCGGTGTCATCTTACCCAATGCTGCTGCGCTCCCAAAGTGCGCGGTTTCGGGGGAGGATATCGAATGAATTCGATTAATTATTCCATCGACACCGAACCCAAGCAAGCCGGCACGAGATGACCAGAGTTCGATCAGGGCCGGCCAGACTATGGCGTGCTTCCTTTCGACACCGATGCGTGCTTATTCATTCAACACAGCCTATTTGCACTTTCCGATTTTACCGCAGAAAATCTTAACCACTGGTGTTCCATCCAAACGAGTGAAAATCAATGCCGTCTGCCGTTGTCTCGAAAGGAAGATGAAATCTCGTCACCAATATCCGGGTAAAGCAGAACTGGTTGTCAAGTGGCATGTCGTTCTACTGAGGGGTGATGGAAATGCAGCGCTGCTTGAGTGTTATCACTTGCTAAAGGACACTCTAACGGCACATCACTGCGGGAGGAAAACACCATATGCTGCTGGGTGTCCCGTGGATTTGAAATCGTTATCTTTTACAAGACGAGAGGAAGGATCTAAACTCACGAAGAAAACACACCAGGAAGGATTGAATTACACTTTCATCAAATCATACGGACACCGACACCAGGCACACATACAAACAGGGAAACAGTAAAGATTTCACCACTAGGTGACGTGTGGTGGAAGATTAAACCAGGAAAAAGAAGGAAAATCTTGAGAGCATTGCTCCACTAGCCTACTTTTCTTCAATCTTGGAACAGTTGCGATCCTAACACAATTACAGGATAAGAGATAGTCGCACTAGACTTCCAAAAGGATAATGAAAGATGTTCTATTACGGTTATATTATAAAACAATCATGTAACTGTACTAGTAATTAATATTTTACACAACTGAATACTTACAAACCACAATCACTCGTTTGATTCCCTTTTTTATCGCCTGTATTTGAGTTGCCTCTCGCACTCGCGCTCTTTTGCAGGCGATGATGAAATTTATTTTACAAAAACCCACCTCAAATGCTAATCTAAAACTTTTTCTTCGCACATTTCAACAAACAAATAATTTTATCAACGCTTTCCCTTCCGTTCGCACTGGAAAACACGGCATTTCCACGGAAACACGGCGTAAAGGATGAAGACCGAAGGGTGACAATAATTTGCTAACACTTATTTCGGACCAGGAATGATTTTAAGGAATGCATGGGAATGGGAATGGAAAATGCACACTTCATCCCTTTCACGATTGCGATGGACACACCATTCTTTTTTACAATTACAAGCACATCTACTACACGGCACACAGCTAGAAACATACACTGCTTAGCAAATTTATACACACGCACACGTAATACACTCCCATACACACTTCTTGTGCTGCTAGATCCGCCACTGCACAAGGGGGAAGCTCCAAATGAACTTTTCAAGCATGTAACGAACGATTTGATGCTTTCTAGCGAATGGGTTTTCCACGACCCTATTTTAAACAATTTTCTTTTTTTCTAAAATTCTGCTCTAAATTCTAAAACACACACACGCACGCGAATTAAAACAACAATTTTACGACAACGAAAATTGGACTAGTGTGAGCTGTAAGGTATCTGTCATAAAGGTGAAGTAAAGGTTTTATTTAAATTTTAGTTAAACATGTTGAGAAATTTCATGGTTCTTTATTTGTGGTCAGCATTGATTTGCGAAATGTGGCAAAACTCTTGCTGCCAAGTTCTTCCTGGGCTTTAGCAAGATGCCGATGCGCGAAAGAGAGTAAGAGAGAGAGAGAGAGAGAGAGAGGGAGAGCAAGCGAGAGAGAGCGATAAGGTCTATGTTGCATTGAAACATTGTAAAAGGAAGGGAAAAACGTATCTTCAAGCACTTTAGTAGAACAAAATGTAACATGTTCGCTGTTTGCATTCCATTAATCTGTTTCATCGAACAAGGAACGATCCAAAAATCGAATAGAACATGCTTTTCTTCCCTAAATTTGCATCACCAAAACGTTACAATTACTGCTGTCTCGCTCTAAACAAATCTTGTTTTGACGTTTTCCACATACGGCACTCCCATTAACCACTTGTTTCAGTAGCCAAAAACCGTGAAGACACGGTGTCCATCGGTGCGTTATTTTCGAGTGGTGAATGGTATTTGATTATTGTCTTTCCGTCACATTGAGTTCGCACTGGAAGATGCAAGATGCATGTCTACTAATTGTCACTGTTCTGCACCAGTTCAAAATCGCACCAGACGCTGCGGAAGCATTCTGCACACATTCATTCTGAAACGGGCGAGAACGGCACGAATTCCAACCGAGCGGACGTGTTTGGCACTTGTTTTCTACGGTCCGGCAACGGTAACTCAATTACACCGCACATTCCCGGTTCAATCAGCACAATTTTTTCACCTGTTTTCTTTCAAGAACTCTCCCGTACCGACCTGCTGACCGAAATGCGAAACTTCTGCATCGAATTTTATCTGACAGTTTGGGAAAACGTCTGACGCAGACGTTTGACCTTGCAGACAGGCACGCTCTCTCGCTTGTGCGTAGTCTTGCACTCTCTCTCCCACGGTCGCATCCGCTCTCAAGATATGTCTGGCGCGTGACGTATCGTTCAAACCGACCGTTGGTAAATCTGACGCACCGTAAAAACCTGCACGCTGCTTTGGCAGGGTAAGTTTCTTTGGAAACAAATTCGAACCGTAGCACAAACTGAGACACTTCCGTACGCGAGCAAAGTGACCGACAGACTGAAGCGTTCGGTATCACATGATCGAGCCTTTTGTGTTCTGCAATGGTGTAAAAGGGGCGAACTTCGTAGCGGGCACGATGCAACCGCATCCGTTTCGGGCCGAGTATGCGCTTTGCCGAAATTCGCTAGAGGGGAATTGAAGAAAATGCTGTCAACCGGTATAGTAGCGAGCTGTTGAATGTTGAGGGTTTTTAAGTGGGTCTTCTGGAGTTGATTTAAATCGACTTTGCTATTTAATTTGTACAACTACAGGCTGAATATTCTGTGTATCCTTTATTTGTTAAGCTTTTATATAACTTTTCATCAGGCGCTTGATTTCGGAATCGTTATATGAAGGCAAAACCAGTACAAACAATACTTTTAGAACCCCCCAATCCCAGACAAAAATTTCAAAATCCTTTCATGGTTTCATGATTAAGTAAAAATTAATATAAATTCAAGACATAAAATTATGTATTCTTTTAATTGGTGAATTTTAAGAACAATCCCAAAAGATTTCTAATAAAAAAAAACCAACACATTTGTCCATTCCAAAACACTTATCGCACATTTGCTCTGGCAAAGTGACAGCATAATTCTCCTACGTCCCTAAATTTCCCCACCGAAACGAACGAACGCATGCGTCTGCTTTAACATCGTGTCGGGAAAATTCCCCTCGGCCAACGGAACCCGAACCCGAACATAGGTCATTCTCATTCAACCAGATACCAGTCAACATCGTCATTGTCCTCGCCGTTCGTCAACCGGGGTCACCCGAAGGAATCGGAGATGGTGAAGATATAAAAGTAAAAGAAAAACAGCGAAACCCGTACGGGAAAGTATGCGCACCCCTGTCCGTTGAACCAATAAAAGCAAAACGCATCATTATCAAAAAGTGAAACCGATGCTGCAGATCCGTGCCGACAGGCGAGCGCAACAAGCCGACCCTCCCTGGAAAGTACAATGACATCCAGGAGGGTACTGTATTACAGGGTAGCTGCACGGGGCATTTTAGGTGCCTGTCCCGCAAGGGAATTGCGTCGCGTGCTTCATCGAATGACAAAAAGTGAAACGCAGATCGATGAGGGTTCCTTTACCTTTCACATTCTGGTAGCGAAGTCATCAGCTTCGGTGAAACGGGATGATATTAATTAACTCGTTACTGAGAACGAATACGCTTTGGACCGGGGGAAGGAATAGATGAAAAATTGGTTTGATAGTTTTGCGTTGGAAAAGTTTCGGCCCTCACTCAGTGGTGTATCCGCAAGCGGGAAACCAGGACCGAGACTCTATCCTAATGAGAGTTCTGAACCTAGACATGAGTTTCTATTCCTAAAAGCGGTTGGTGGCCCGGTTGCCAACGTAAGGCTAAGAGCGCAGGGGTTGAGTTTCTGGGAGAAAGTTTTTCCTACGCTTCGTTCCCGCAACATACGAAGAGTTGTTTTGTGAAAAGATGCTATTTTCTTCCAACCTCATCGGCACGAACCGAAGATAAGTTTCCAAATGAAAAACAAACCAAACAGAAAATAAAGCTTGGATCTGTGGAAATGCTTATCGATTTATCATCGCTCTGTAGTTCAGCAAATAGTGACAACTTTAAACCTTCCTCCATTCATCATTGGAATGCAAGTTTTCTTAGTTACTGTATGAAAAAGAAAAAAAAGACCGCAACTGGACTGGAAAGCAGAAAACAGAAACTGAAAAGGATTGAGAAATCATAATCAAAGGACATAAATTTATCAACGCCACATGCTAACACCTTTGCCTTGCGCGTCAGGCGGAAAAGCAAACGTGAAACGAAATATATAGAGAGAGAAAAAAGCAGCATCTACAACACTTCAAAGTTCACATTCGTCCCGTGGTAATCTTCGCGTGGGAATCGGAATTCATTGAACCGTAAGATTGCCGTACTGGCTGCCCTCGTATAAAGACCGGGTACGGTCGGTCAAATAAATCATTTGGCGTAAAAGTTTGCCACCGGTGGCAAATCCAATTCCCACACGACACTGGATCCACGGATGCAGGTCGGTATCGCTTGGACGCTTTTCCGATTCGCTTTTCGCCGAACGTTCGCTGTTAATTTAGCCATCCAACAAACCGTGTTCGACTTTGGCTCAGATTTCGTAAATTTGTTTTGTTCATGCCGTGTACGTCTCCTGTACGATCGCTGAACATATATACACACATTTTATCGATATCCACCAACACAGCGTTACGGAAAGGTCAAATTCCGTCCCAAATCGATGGATGCGCGGAGAACAGTGAGTAAAATCGCTATTTCCATACACGTGGAGGCAAGGAATCGTTTCGTTACATTGACCTCGCACCCAAAACCAGACAAACACTTGAGAAACTAAAAGCGAAACGCATCACGTTCCTTTTTTCGAACCTTAAAAAGAACGAGAAAAAAAACAGTTCGCCAGACTGAAAACTAAAACAAAATAAATACAGTCTTTCTACGTCTGCAGCATCTGTGGGCGATTATTTCGTTCCGTTCTTTCCAGGTCACCTTAGGTCGTTTGCGGTGGAAAGGAACATGGAGAATCCGATTCAACAACGGCATCGTTGTGGGATTTCGGACGTTATTCTTTGTGCCTTCTGCACAATTCCATCGCAAGGTGGAAATCTCGATCGAAACGTTCTCCATCTTAGCGGTCAAACTTTTGTCCTCGGGAGGGCTTTTTCTCGCTTTTCGAGTTCGGCGTATGTGAGTGGAGAATGGTTACGATTTAAGGTAGGATGTCCTACTCGACATGTTTTCCCAACCTTCGTGGTTTGCTAATCCCCGTGCCAATGCCATCCCGTGACACTTGTGCATCTTCTTCGAACCACCGTTCCGATACTCTACCGCCATTTTCCATGTCACCATGACGGGCGCACGTATCACACCACAGTGCACACCGGCGCCAATTAGTACCGTCGGCACAGAATGGAGTCAAGGATCTCGCGCGTCTGTCTGGCGCTTCGTGCGAATGCTCTTTCCCATTTGCTCCCGGTCTCACGAATACCTTCCAGGCCCTTGTATTCATGCTACGTCTCATGCATCGTTTATGGGATCGTTTTTTCGCACTTTCGCATCCATCCGTTTTAGCGTCCTTTTTGATCTGTGCTGTGTCTCGAGAGCCAGCCAGAAAGCATCCCCCGCCTTCAGATGGGACGCTTTGCCAGCCGACAAGGACGTTGCGGACGTCTGCGTTCTCCTCGAGTCCTTGTCCTTGGGAAGCATTGCGCTGTACCTTTTCGGCTGCTCGCATACCTTCCCATCCTGCCTCGTGCAGTGCTGGTGGCAATTTGGAGATGTGTTTTTTTTACACAAATCTTATTTATCGCTTCACATCCGTTCATTCACCTCCAGGTGATAAGTTCATCACCGTTTAGCACATGCTGCGATTGTGTGTCTTCTAACTCGTTTTGAGGTAATTGGGTGCATCGGATTGAATTGTTAGCATGCTGTTAGCTTTTCTCTCCTTTATCCTCAACCGTCAAATCAAACCTAACCCAGCAGCAAAGTTGGATGAAGATAAATCTCTCAACGCTCCGACCGTGAAGCTTTTTCGCATCAAGGTAGAAAACTTTTGCTGCCTGATAAAGATGGAGATGGGCGTTTTTTTTTATTTTGTTGTTGGTTTGCTAGTGTATGTGTATGGGTGTATCTTTTTAGTGGTAAATATCGACACTAAGGTCGATGCCGAGTTCCCTCTTGCATGGGTAGGATACGATGTGAAGTTTGTTCGGGAAGGCGTTAATTGCGGTGGTGGGATTTTTTGTTTAGCACTCCCTGTGGAGCCATGAGTACGGGTTTCATCGTCTCGTGCGAAGATAGACGTTCTGCAATGCTCGAGCAGAGGAGAATATTTAATTGAACATTCCACGAATTTCGGGTTGAGGTTTGGTGGTTGTGTTTTTGCTGAGAGGTAAGGATGAAAAAAAGCATAATTGAAAGAAGCAAACCATGGAGGTGTTGAAACAAAATGGGTTTTGGGCGTGGAATTTTGTAACCTAACTATCTATAGCTGCAGTAATTGATACAGATAGTATGCACTGAAGAAAAAAATCCTTAACAGAAATAAAATCAAGGTGAATCATTTTCCAATGTGCTATAGTTTTAAACTTTTAATCACAATAGTTCAGGGCATGATGTAATGGAATGGTACTTGAATTCAATATTTATGTGGTATTTTTAAGAACTATGAGATTCCGTGCTGAGCTTGCATAAATGAAGATGTTTTATTTATTAAAATAAATAAATTAGCCACAGTCTAACCCATCAAATACTACCTACTTACAATATTCTTTAGGTATATTATTACTTGATCTGAAACAAAAAACTATTGACGGTCATTTTTTCGTTTCTATATAACCAGGACTTTCACATTATAACACACTACAAAATCGACCAAATTTGAGAAAATCTGATAACTTAATTAACACTCACACACATACACACACAACGTAACTGCATTCATTCCCATACTTTAAAGTCAATAGGTAGTGGTATCGTATGCTGAGCACTTTTTTTGCATAATACATCACATGCTGTAGTTTAGAACTATACGATCTATTTTGTTCGGAGTGTCAAGATGATTGTTTTCACCAATTTTTTCATCACAGTCTAAGGTATAAAACCATCATCATGAATAACATGATTTTTGAACACCTAGATGTTTTAGTTTAGGGTGGCCCGTTGTTACTTTTTTTTATAGCGGCGCCGCTCTTCACACGATAGGACCGGTCCAATATCCCATCCAGAGCAAACCCCCGTACGCAAGACTGACTATCTGGCTATGGGTAAATAAAGTCAAAGACAGAAATGGCAGGCACACCATGTACCATTATATCTTTCTCCAGCTTGAAAACCTTCGCCAACTTTCTGACTTTGAACTTAGTTTTTTACTTCAGACAAACTTCTTAATTTTATTTTAACGTTTCAACGCTGCTCTTTTCCGAACCGTTGCCTAATACGTGTGTAAAAAAAAATCACTCTCTTCCTAATCATCACTCGATACTCTCTCCGAAAGGAGCTTTTATCGTTTTATTACATATCTTCTCTTGTGCTGATTGATAATCCTTTCGCACTTGAGCGCTCAAGATGAATCTTCATTTTTTACCTTTTTTTTATTTTTCAGGTTTCTTTAATTTATCATTTACATACTCTCTTATTGCTTTATTGTTCTATTTTCTACAACTTCCTCTCTCATTTTTCTTTAATGCTCTATTCTCTCCAATTTTATTTTTAAATTGTTATCAAAGAATTGGTTTAATCTATTTTATTCGATTAATAATTGCAATTTTAATTTAATATAGTTTACTTTAAAGCACATTATGTGTCGCAAACGGAAATTATCTTCGTCGAAAGCCCGCTGTCCTTATCTCCCAAAAATGTACCTAGCTTAGGAGAGTAGGCCCTTATAAGGGGATAAGCTAATAGGTTTAGACTTATTGCTCTCGCGTTGCTTCTTAATGTAGTGTCGCTTCATCAACATGAAGCAAGCTTGAATACCTGTCCTTAACTAAGCTTAGCGGTCTTCATTACACAATTCTTAAAAGAGGAGACTTAGTTTAATTGGCTATCTTTTAAGTCTCGATTCCACAAAACCTCGTGCAAATAACATAACAATTTAGCAGAACTTAATAGCAGACATGAAAGGACAATTTGTTAATGGCAAAATAATACATAATTAAACCAGAAAATCAGGGAAGACACTAAAAGAAATCAATGCAATAACAGTTAAAACTCTCAAACAAACGAAGAAAAACCACGAAATAATAAAAAATATCATGTCAAAAATGTGTACCTTGGGACACATCGGGGTAAAACAAAACACATGTTATGATGTATTTTAAAATTTTAAATCTTATTCGCTTTGTTCGTTCTACTAAATATCCATATTTGAATGTTTTGAACAGATTCAAGCGCAGCTTAACCGCATTTGTCAAAATACGAACCGATTCACTGTCCGCGGTAATATTAGCAACGGCAGTCCTTCAGATTGGTGCCAATGGTGCACCTAAACGGCGCGTTAAGCCATCATTCAAAAGGTACCACAAGAACCGTCATTTGATCGTTCCTTTGCTGTGGCTCCACTAAGGTTGCCTTCCGGTGAAGCCCTTTGCGTACCGACTGCAGTAAATGGGCTGCATAATAATGCAGTTCATCATCGAGCGCATTCGACGGTTTCCTGAAAAGCTGAAATTGATTTTCGTGGCATATCATTACCGTCCAACGCTTGACTTTCAATGAGATCGAACGAGCTGAAGGGTTGGCTTGACGGTGCTGCTGGAAGTGTTACTTGCACTAGCACCGATATGCTGGTCGCCGACAGGTGTGTCACGTAATAAACACTTGCCACCGGCCACCAACAGTCAATCAGGGTTTGAAAGTTGGAGTTCCGAGCTCGGTTCACTTGACTCGCGCTTTGAGGTGATCGTAATCAATATGCTGCGTTAGAGCGGCTTCACCGTTGAGTCACGCGGCCTTTTCACCGTCCCACGTGCCGTAAGTTGGATCGGAATTTGGTTGGATTTTTCCACACTGGAAAGCTGAAACTGGAAGCATTTAGGAAGGTGTGGGTGGTGTTACGGAGCCATACTCCATAAAGCGGATTAGAGTGCACGTGCACGCGAATGAATGCGAACATTCAGCGTAGTGAATACGGGGTTCTAATCGATCGTTCCAGATTATTACCACAAGGGCATTTTACAAGAGGAGCTGTTCCATTTGTTAGTGAATCAATCGAACGTCAAATCCTGCTCGATGCGTACCATTAGTTTTCGGATAGTTAATGGTCACATGGACCATAGGAAAGGCACGTATTGAAATTGTAGAATTTACCGCACAATGTTTCACGTTTATGTGTGTTGCGAGCTACATTTTGTAACAGTTGCACAATACATGTGAAATGTTGTCGTTTGTTTCTTATAACTCTATTATAATAATTTTCGATTTTTTTTTGTGAGCGTTGGACAGTCATTATTTCAGCTCATTAATCAATAGCAAATTGGCAGAGCGTAAAGTTAAAAAAAGCTAGAGCAGAAAATATGATCATAAATAACAAAATATGTGAAATATTTTGACTGAAATTTTTGTAACAATAAAAAAAATTAAAGCATTCAATCAGAAGTTTCAACAATGGTTTTATTTTTTTACTGATCGAAATAATATACGTATCATAAATCAATAACATTATCAAGCATACCATAAATTAACACTATTTATTACTTTGTTACATTTTATTTTGCAACATATAAGATACCATTAGTTTTCGAATGTTGCATTGTTGATTGATTACACATCTTTCTCTGTACCTGGTTTAAAAATGTTTTCTACCTTTTTAAATGATTTGTTTAATGCATACTTTGATTTGTAAACTCTTTAAAAAATCAATTAAAAAAATGGTTGGAACCTTCAATCAATGGAACCCACCATTTCCTACACTTACCGCACGATCAGATACACACGATCCGTGCTTCTGGAAGCATTAAAACCATCAAAATAATTACGAGCAATAGCATTAAAAGTAATTTGATTTTTAATGAAGCGTTTCACGGTTCGGCTATCCTATGATGACACGAATAAGGAAGAGGAAGGAATAATCATGCTAGAAGAGAATGAAACAACGAAATCAACAGAGAGCGAGAGAGAAACCGATTGAAAATAAGATATAGTGTGTGAGAGACAAAATAGCGAACATTAAGCTAAAAACAACCAAGTCAGAAGCCAGAATGTCAAAATGGGAGAACGCGAGAGAACGAATGATGGCGTCTCGGAAGAAGGGACCACGGATGGAGATCGGCGAAGGTGCCTTAATTAATAGTGCATTAATTGTTAGTGTATGGGGCGCTCCAGCGAAGGGAGCAGAAAGCGCAGAATATTGACAGTGTTTCAAAATGTGTATAATAAACATTTTCCGTCCTGAGCGTGGGTACTCATCGACCCACAAGCTCGAACTAATAAATTTGTTTTGGAAGTAATAATGTAGAGCACACGAATATCAGTGGCCAATCAGGGTAACTAGGGTGTAGGAAGCATAAAGAAAAAAGGGAACTATGTGGGGGACAACTTCGGCAATGTACAATTAACCAGGCGCCTCCATTTGAGCTTAAATATTTCATTAGTTTTGTACACATATTCGTTTGAGATTTATTTATAGAAAAGGATTGAAAAGTTCTTTGTTTTAAAAATACAATTGGGACAGTTGTTTGTCTCGTCGTAATTTTAACTACTACTGCTTATCTATTTGAATTTATTTAAAATTGAATTATATTTCATGCAATAGTTCCCACTTCAGAATTCTGTTACACCTATCGAAAAAGTCGAAACTTTCACTTTACTTTAACTACTGACTTACTTACTACTTACTACTTTACTTAACTTAAACTTTAAGGTTGTTCAATATTTCGATTCTTTTTTTACGCTCGGCGATTATTTTTGTACGTTTGTACGAAACTACTTGTAATTTAATTTAGGAAATGAATTCATATTGTTTCGAGACATTTCCTTCTCTGGGCCAGGGAATCCAATTTCTCTGGGAAATAATATTCAGTGTACTTGAATAAAAAAAGAATAAATTAAACAAAAAATATTTCTTTACAAACAATTAAGTACCTTAATTACTAAATAAATCTACTTGACAGCATTCATTAACAAAAATTACATGAAGGTTGAATGGGTTGATTTATTTTCAATTTGGGTGAAATAAAATGTTGTTTATTTTGATGTTTTAATAAAAACGAGCCTGAAAATATTTTGACATGCACATATTTATATACGTAATCATTATTTGCAAAAGTACCTGAATCAATTTTATATACTTATACCCCGTCTTAAATCAACTTACTGAAATAGTACTTGGTGCTTCCGATTGTCTGTAAGTGACTTGTTTGCATGATTTTTTAAAAAATTTCTCGTATAATCATATCCGTAGCACAGTAACATCTGTTTTCATGCAAGGAAGCCACATGCCATGTCACCATCAGTTGCATTCAATTCGATCAAGGAAAGCTTCGATCGGATAGTTTGTTTTATGCGAAGTGAAAGCACAATCAAGCAACGAATGAAGTTGGTAGAAGATGAATATATTTAATATAAAAGCAATTTCCACTCTATTTTATTTTATCACCGTAGTTCAAGCACGGAAGTCCTAAACCGGAACGAAATCATCTCACCTGTACCATGCGCTGCTGGTGGATGCATCTCCAGCAGAGAAAATCTTCACATCGCGCAGTCACAGGGAGTAGATCGTGGGGTGGAATGATGACCAGACGCAGGCAACCTGGTGACATTAGTGCTCATTCCGGTGTGCCGACTCAGTCGACACAGGCGAACCGAACCTGTCCAACGACTAAATGTAAAATGCAAATAGCGCATGTTGTTTTATTTGTATAATTTAATGGCACTGGCCCTGAGCACCTGTTTGTCGTGACGTTGAATTGTAGCATTGGTTGGTGGGTGCAGGCAATGTAGAGTTGGAAGAGAAGGGAGATAACAAGAGAGTGATAGTAGAAGCTAGTGGAGAAGGAAAGGGTTCTACAGCAGCATAGCAGCAGGTAACACCTTTCCAGAAGGCGGATTGTGACCGGCTGCAGAAATAAGCCATTCCTGATGCTTTATCTAGAGCGTGGACAAAGGACATTATCCGTCTCTGATGTGGTTTGTACAGGGTAAAGAGTGAACGGTGCAATGCGAAAGGGGCTTTATTTTCAAAGTCTTGGAAAAACTAACACGTGCCCAAACGTATTTCCGGTTCACTGATACCTCTGGCTTCGGCAAGTCCTCGAAAAGGACAACTCCGTAACAGCGTACCGTTCGATCCCCAAGATAGCTACCGTTCATCAGCTATGTGCGATGGTCAAGCTCAAAACCATGGGTACCCCGCATCGGAGAGAGGATGAAAATTTATTGCTGGACAATATTTACTTTCCCGTACCGGTGCACTACCGCTTACGATCAAGCAATCGGTAGACGTCGAAGACGCAGATCGAATCGCGTGGTAAACGGAATAGTTGCGATGGACAGATTATCAGAATGAGTGGGTGAATATCGAAAGGACATTTTGTTTGCTGTAACAAAGATAGGATGCATTTGGCAGAGAATGTACAAAGCGCGTGTTATTATGGATGCTAGCCGTAGCTTGAACCATTAAATACGAGATGCATCGGACATTGATTGTTGCAACTTCGGACAGTTTTCGTAAGATGAGAATCATTTGCGTAAAAACGATTCAATGTAAGTGTCTTTGTTGCTATGGAGGAACGATCTAAATGAGATGGAGTACTAGTCCTGCCGTGTGCAACCGCCGTCGCTACCATTTTGAATAATTTGAAAACTACAAATCTTGACATAAACATTAACGAACACGATGGAAGAAGTACATGTTAGTACGAAGTGGATAGTGTAGTTGTAATAGTTTATCGTCATTTGGCAATATTCTAATTGAAAGATTTATTTATCGATATGATCATCAAAACAATGCATGGTAATTTTGTAAATTATAAAGTTTCATTAATCTATTGACCCTACGTTCACTCGGGGAAGCAATGCGTTTATGTATCGATTTGTCCGAGTGAGGCTCGGGCATTTCGCTCGTTCTCTGTTTTTTTTTGGGTCTGCGATGCGCATCGAAATTAACGGATCGGTAACTTACCGATTTAAAATGTTAGTATTTCTGTTTTAATATGATAAGCTGATTATTACTACTATTTATGTTTATTTATACTATTTATATTTATGATATATAATAAAGCACCAACGTGTTGGGAGAGAGAGACTTAATCTGGACTGTCATGAGAGAAGTCATACTCGTGCCTTCTTTCATTCTTGACCATTGAGAGTCCCCCGACCCGCAGTTAGGCCTCAATGCGTCCACTGACCTAACAGATCCAAAACACGAAGTCCGACGAAACTGTCCACCAAGTAATGGTCATGGGAAGTGCCATCGGGAATAAATAAATAAATTTAAACCACCATTTATGGGATAATAGTAATATCACCCGTAGAATGTTCTAACGTAAGATGGCAAGCTGATCAACAAAACTCTTGTGTCAAATAAGCCAAACTACTCGAAAGAAAAATCTACTTGCACACTGCTTTAACTATTAATGAAATATTGATGATATAACATCATAAATGTTATATGAACGCTGAAAATTGCACGAATCGTTATAGAAGGAACACTAAACTGTCAAAGGATAAAAAGTTATTACAAAAATTAAAATATTAAACTAGATACAATTGGATCGAACTGATAATACAGCAATTATTTTCTGTTGATTAAGATATCTATTTAATACGTATATACAGTCAAAAATGTATTTCATCTCGATTGTGAATATTAAAAAAGGTAATTTTATTTTTTTATGCTTTTTATCTCGGTTAAAACAGGTAATTTTAATATTTTTAAACATTTTATCATTTATTTGATAGATTTGATCATTTGATTTGATGATAGGAGAAGACATAACAGAAGGAAAATCGATCATATAGGGTGAATACGAAATGGAAAGCAATTGCCTTGTCAAATCCGTTGTAAAGTTTTTTCTGTACATAATGGGATAGATACAAAAAAAACATTTTATCATTTATTTGGAAATTAATATCTAGAATTTTTACATTTTCAACATTGACATTGAAAAATGTAAAAATGTCAACGGTTTGAAAATGTAAACTAAGTTAATTGGTATCTATGACAGTTAATACAGTAATTACACCTGTGTATTGTGTACTGCTACCAATACAAAAAATAACGCTGAGTTGCTACTCGGTTAATTATTATGCACGGCTGAATGTAACAATAATAATAAACTGTATGAAATTCAAAAACTGTTAAGGCTTTGTTAAGTTGTTGTGTTAAGTTGAAAAGCATTGACGATATGCATGTCAAACCTATAAAAGTAACCCAAAATTTAATTATGTTACACTTTTACCAGCGCAAATGTCTATGAAAAGAGTTCCTTACACAAATAAAACCTCGTTCTTTAGCAATCCGAACGCGAAGAAGATTCGCTCCCCGAAGCCCATCATCATCTTCATGGCTATAATTTATTCTTTTAATGAAAGGCTCGTACACTAATTACCAGTTGCCGTGTCGGAGCTAATAAGAAGAGCGTCAGTCCTTCCTTTCTTGGGTTCCTTTGGGTGCTTAGTGCACGGAGCTAAGTACTTACGCACCGAGGCCATACCATTAAGTTGTCACTCGAGTGGAATTTGCACGACGTACACGGCACGATAATGCTGACATTTGAACTGCAATTTCCGTTCGGGAGGGTTGAGGGTTTTTCTGTTCTTATACGTGCCCCGTGGCGAGGCACGAGGATACTTGAGTCGGGAATGGTAACAATTTCCCCACGTTCTATTGTTCTAGCGGCGCTTGACCTCCTCTTAAGCTGGGTATCCTTTGCCTGACCTCAGTATGCTGGTGCTACAGAAACCGCTGTTGCATTTTTACAGTACCTTCACTCTCGGCAGTGCCACTAATAATATGATCCAAGTGTTATCTTCCACCATGAGTTTCCCGGCATCCCCACTAGTTGACCTACTCAACCGAAGCGACTAGAAGCCAACCGGAGCGGTAACATGATACCGATAATACATTTAATGCTATTTTGCACTCGCTTCTCCACCGTTCACAGACACGTTTGGTGGGCGTTGGCGTTTGATGTTCCGACTTCCCCAGCATAGCGATGGAGTGATTGACGTGCTGCACGAACGATGACGATGGTTGAGTATAGTTGGATGGGAGTACTTTGGAAAGAAATTCGATATGACTTTCAAGGCAATTGAATATTCACTCGGTCGTTGCCGGATGGCACGGATTTAATGAGAGTGCTCCTAATTGGCAACAGTTGGCTTGCGGACATGGGCACGGTCTACAGTTAGGGGGGTTAAATATAATCAACCGGAAAAACGTTCATTTTCCGGTTCGTTTGTCTGTGCCAGTTGACTTTAGAGCGAAAATG
This sequence comes from Anopheles marshallii, assembly GCF_943734725.1. NCBI lineage: Eukaryota > Metazoa > Arthropoda > Insecta > Diptera > Culicidae > Anopheles > Anopheles marshallii. The sequence goes on along the minus strand of NC_071326.1, from coordinate 63,162,925 downwards.
TTGGAATCAGGACTTGCTACAGTTGCTGCAAATCTTGCGATGCCAAATAGTTCGATGGTTTGGTTGAGATAGTTCATTGAATGATACCATAAACACAAGAAAAATCTCATAATAATTGGGAGTTATCATTATTGGGAGTTTAAGAATAGCTCCAAAAGACACATACAAATGATGTTTCTATAATGGACTCGTAGTGTGGTTTTTATGGCGAAATTTGATGAGCAATTATTTAAAGTGCAATTTCAGCTTAAGCGTGAATGGTTTAACGAATGAACAATCGTATCAAAAAGATTGAGGCTCATTAATTAAGGAAAAAATTATTACAAAATTATAATTTGTTCATTCCTAAACTTAACTTAAACCTCACACTCATGGACGCCTAAAATAGAGTCCGCATATACAAAGTAAAAATAACCGTTCAACACAATCAAATGCAGTAAAGTTAGCTTTAATTCTATGTTTAACAACCATTCAGGAAAAATGCTGCGAAACGCTGACCAGTGAACGTATGCTAAATGGCCAAAACCTTAGGTAGCACAACAAAAAGTCTTTTCGTTCCCTTGCCTATTAGCTATCACTCAGTTTTATCAAAGGCTATGGAGATCACTTTGTCTTCGATCGTTTTCTCTAGGTACTGCTGCACTTTACGAATATCTCTACTATCACGACGTTCTCTAATGTGGTGGGCAGGGCAAGAATACTGCTAAGCCCTCTGGTATTGTTAATGATAGGAGAAGACATAACAGAAGGAAAATCGATCATATAGGGTGAATACGAAATGGAAAGCAATTGCCTTGTCAAATCCGTTGTAAAGTTTTTTCTGTACATAATGGGATAGATACACAAAAGTAAACCAGCACCGGCTTCTCCTCTAGGTGGGAAGGAGCTCGTATAAAACATTGCTGAACTTTATCTATTTTGAAATGCATACAAGATAGCCAATGTAGCTGAATCCGAATATAGTCGGCAAATTTTAAGACTTTTTAATGTAAAATTAATTTCTGAAAAAAACACGAACGATTAGAACGCCATAAACATCTCTGTGTATTTTATATTCTCTTTCTGTTCTAATATAATGTTCTAATATTCTTCTCTTTTAATATTATGCTAATGTTAGCATATATATTAATGTAATTTTAATTAATATTTCATAAATGGCCTGTATTTATTTTTTTTATATAAATTTTTTTTTGCAGAGTATAGCAGGGCATTAGTTTTCATTTCGACGATTGTCTATTATCTTGAGTAGGACTTTTATGGAATCTTAATGCTCTTGTAATAATTCTTGGTACTATGAAATAATTTTAAACGATTTATTACAATTGCAGACGTCCAAGAATGAAAAATATCCTCCGATAGAACGTTATCATTTTTTTGCCAACAAAGCTTGATGTTCTTCACCCACTTGGGACGTTTCCCTTGTATGATGCATTTTACAAACGGCAACATTCCCATCGAAATGTGTCCGAAAACGTATCTGCACGGTAGTAAGTTTCATTTTCTTAGTGCAAAAGATAACAATGGCAGTCGTTGTCGGGATGCTTGTTTCGCGTTTCGCTCTAATTTGTCACGGGATTTCGTGCTTAACCGTTCGTGGCCAGCACAGATAGCTCAGCTATCCTAGGCAGCTTAACAGTAACCAGCCAAAATGCGAGTACGACTCGTCTCCGGATGGGAACAATTTTTCATACTCGTATCGCGAAATGGTTCGGCTTGATTTAAACGATTTTTGCTCTCACTGAACTTCCGCACACGTCTCCGTTTGGTGATAATTTTTGAAAAAACGAGAATGTCGGTACTGAAAGAAGCCATCCATCCAACCAGCGGTGACATTTGGGAAGGGGAGCAAGCGGAATTACTGCGAGTGTAAGAACGGGCAAGTGGGGTATCGAGACAGAAAAGAGGAACAACCAACCACTTCATTCATCTCTTGTCTGCTTGCGTCTGTCGGTGGTATACTGGGGAACGTGAGTGCAGGAAAGGCGACACATCTTCCCGGCAACACCCGTTCTACGGAATCTAGCCACGAAACGAAATAACGAGATTTGGCCGTCACGAAAGTTATCTTTCATCGAGCAAGACTAATCTTTCGATGGAAAAGACTTCGTTCGTCCTTGTCGCTCGCAGCAGTCTGCTGAAAACGATTCAGCTCGTCGCTATTTCGTGTTTCCGGTTTGCTTTTCTGACACCCCACGGTTGAATTCCGCCGCTGTCCCTTCGCCATACTTACGACGGAAGGAGGAAAGTTTTCATAGCACAGAATAGCACTGCAAGAGGAAAAACATCCGTCTCGCGCCTAACGTGGGCTCTTTGCTGGGTAGCGAATGTCCTTGGGCGGATGTCCCCATGGCACCATTCCCGCAACCGGGGCAATTCTCTCCAGGGCCCGAAAGGATAAGGAGGCGAACAAATTACCCGTGGTTTAAAGTGAACAACGAGGCATGACAGTTTTTCCGATTAGAGGACATCCTCCTTCTTCCTCGCTCAACAATGTCTCCCAGCGGTTGGAAGGCTGGCGTTGATGGGCCGACCGTAAGGAAGGATCTAACGTCTTTCGGTATTATTCGATGCCTCCTTCTTGTGCCTCTGGAATGCTATCAAATGGCAAATGGTGTACTTTTTTGTTCTCGTGCCACCCTCTAACTCTACTCTGTTTTGTCTACTGGATGAAATCAACCTAAAAAAATAATACGGTGCTTCTTCCAAAATCGATTCCTAGAACTTTGGCATCGTTCCGAAAATGGAATACGCAAAAACTCACCCGCTACGTGTTCGCGTGTTCGCCTCGATTCTGCTATTAATCAGTGGATTAAAGTGTGATGAAAAAGCAAATCGCAAAGCTCGCGCACCGCCACTATCGGCGCGAGCTCCGGTCGGATTAGGGAAGTTAATAGGAATTGTGGTAGAAACAACGGTTCGGTTCGTCAATCCGCGAACGTTGGAAACGATTGGATAATGGATCGGCTGCTTGAGCGGCAGTGGCTTAGCATATCGACAATCCTCGATGTTGCTGCAACATGGCAAATAAAGATTAAAAAAAAGCTTTCGCTAGTCTCCGAAGGAAGTGGATTCACTTCAAATGGTATTTTCGATATACAAAGGAATGGTCTTTTGAATCGTGAGATTAGCTGAGTTTCTAGTTATAATTGGAAAATTTCAAATGGTAAATCCTAGAAAATTCCAAATAAATATGGGTACATTGCTATTGGTTAAGGATATTTTACTTTTATTTTTAGAACTCTGTGTTTAATAGCTATTATTTTATGCGTAGCTGTTTTACTTAAGAAAGACGAGGAAAGGTTTTAAAGAGCAACATAAAAAATGAAGTTTTATCAACAATGCACGACCAAACGGCATTCAAACCTCGTTTGTACATCGCTACCTCATAATCGAGAAATGAGTATCTGGATGTAAAGATTCAGGTAAACGTAAATTAAGTTTGACTTACTTACTAGCTTATGAGAATACTAACTACTAACTTTTAAGCATATAGTATAAATAGCTTGACTTAATAATTTTTGTTACTCTTGATTAACCGTGCATGTGTGTGCAGGCTGCATGTTCGAGTAAAAGAATGTGTTATTTGATCAGATCTTTATTTTGCAATTGGTTGATTTGTATAAACAATCTAAATTATAAACAAATATTTGATTTTTGTCAACGTCATAAAGGAAAATAAAAAAACAATGTTCCATTAATAATGTTCCTCGTCTTCTTACAATGCATAACTTAAAATTATGACAAACTACTTTTCAACTTAACGGAGAGCTGGAATAAAAGTATTGATTAGTTATATGCTGCCAAAATTTATTAACTTTGTTTTCATGAATATTTTTTCTCACCGTAAGTCGATGGTGTCATTATCGAGTTGGATGTCCATACTGACGGAATCGCCTTCATTCGTCGTTTCCGATTCGTCCGAGTGAAACGATGTGGACAACGCACGGAACCACCCATCAACACGCAGGCTACCGTTTGCCTCATCTCGGTAATTGAAACATATCCCCAGGAGCTTTTAACGAGTCACTTTCACATATGCGTCACGTAGCCGCCTAATCTTCCGCCCGGGGTTCCTTTTTCAATTTGGCCTGCCTGCTCCAACTCTTTGCTGAGCAGCGTTCGAGATCCTTGAGACAATTTCTTCCGCCTTCTTGCGCACCACATCAGCACACTACATACGGCCGGCATGACACTTTGCTTTTCAGTTCGACCCGGGCTGAAATTTCGACCACGTGGAATAGCAAAGGGGGCAATGTTCCCCACCGGGGTTCTGGGCGCGGTATGGAAAACGGAAAAACGGAGAAACTTTCGCATCGGTGAATAGCGATGGAGAAAGTATAATTTAATTTATTTGGCCGTCGATGATACTTGTCTATGCCCGGGGTGCCTTCGGTTGTTGTCGTTGGCACCGGAGGCGGGTTCCGTTCGCCCGTTCCGTTCGAAGAAGAGGATACTGTCGATGGGGCCTGTTTGATGTAGGGACAGGCAAGCGACCGAACTGAAGCCTACTACGTTGACGATATCATTCATGCGCCAACTTGAAGTATTTGCAGGGCCTTTAAGCAGTGTTTCGGCAGCGCCGAGAGGAGACTTTCCACGTTCCGCTTCATCGAGCGTAGCGTAGTGTGGTTTTTCCGTGCGGTCCAAAGGTCAAACGGTAGCGTATGAGGCTCGTGTATTCGCCGAAGTGGTGTTTATGCAGCATCGAAGGAATTTTACATCCGACTTCGATTGCGGCAGACGCGAGCGGACGAAGAATAATGATGATGCCCACTTTTGATGAAAGTATCTGCGTGGAGAAATGCTGAGCAATGATTTTTCTTCCCATCGGCTTTTCCACTGCTCGAGGAAAAAAAGCTCTCTCTTCGATGCTTGGGAAATATTTATGGCCAGGGTCGGGCGAAACATCTGAAGCAATGAAAATTTATAGAAAAATTAGCATACCAAAGCATAGACAGCTATGATGCTTCAATATTAGGCGCACATACACACTAATAGGGAAGACAAGGCACTCTAGTTTTCTTTCTGCATTAGCCGACTGTTCCTTGAAACGACCGCTAGCCATTCTTGCGAAGTACATCTTCCGTTGATTACATCCGGCGGAAAGTCTGATGGTCAAACATTATTCATCCGTTTGAAGTTTGATGGATATTTAAATATCATTAGAAGGTGATGCATGCAGGAAGCATTTGCAGCTTTTTTCGGAAATGAGAGAGTGTGAAGTTAATGGAGATTTTCAAATGATGCCATAATGAAGAATGTTATGTCCCACATGAGCGATTCATACATATGATTGCATGAATTGGTGATATTGAACCGCCCAGCGGGGTGGTGGTTTGTTATTATTTGATTGTTATACCTAAAACATATTAATTACAGCATTTTCTTGGGTTTCACGCATGTTCCTTAAATAATAATATTCTGTCCTGCGTACGGAAGGAACAGTCCGGAAAAGATTATTGGACTAGCTTCGTTTAAAAAAGTGTGTCTTTTTTTTATATTACGTTCTGTTGAAGAGATGTAATGACTGTACTGGCAGTTTGCTGTTTGTTCAAATTGTTGTTAGTAAGAAAGTAAGTAAGAAACTGTGCACTGAAATAGGGAGCAAAAAAGGGTGTGTTTTAAACACTGTTGCTTCGAAGGAAAATGGAGTGACACGGTGATCCCTTTGGTAGTGGTTTCGATATCACACGACAGGAGCGCGCCAAAATCCCATCCGAACCGTTTGTCTGTAGCACGGACTGACTACTCGGCTACGTGGTAAAATAATTTGATACGGCTAGGTCGTTTCAACTGAAAAATACGAAAAAGGACAAGGTGTACTCGCTGAGTTGTTATAGAAAAAAATAGGAATTTTTACGTACTCGAGTTACAATGAAGCCAAAGGCAAGTCGCCATCATTGATACCTTTTCATCTCAGCTGATCCTGAAACTGATAAATGTCTCCAATAACAAGTTACCATGTTACCTGTTAGACTGTTGAGCCTGTTACCGTATGTTAGGCCTGTATATGCATTTTCAGATGATGAAATGTACTTTAATGTGAATGTTTTTTTTCTGTTTCATATGGTATTTAAGATTATCTTACCTTGCTCATCGTTAGATTTAAGGTTTTCGCACACAGGAGAGCGTACTGGTTTTTTGAGGTTTACACACATAGGAGAGCGTAATGAGTTAAAAAAAAAGGATCAAGCGTCATACTTGAATTCCAAAGTACTGTCTACACAAACCGATCTGAACTTCCTACCATCCACAGTTGGGCCGAATTTCGTCCCGCAACGAATAACCAAGATAATAATAATTAATTTGCAAACTACGGCCCCTTATGAATAACAAATGAGTGAAGCGAGAGCGTAGTTTCGCCTTCCGGCTACGTCGTGTCCGTTGTTCTTGACGGCTTAAGCACCACAAGACGGGCTCAATTTCACCTCGCACTTCGATGGCCTGTTCCCACTGGAAGCGAAAGTGGAAAGACGAAACGATAGAATAAAAACAATCCTCATTAATCTTGGATGCCTTTGGTCGTTGAAAGGCGAAACTAGCCGTCCGAAGAGGAAATTCATTCTCAAGGTTTCGTTCGAGAGCTGTTCAGCGGTAGGGCTATGCTTAAAAATTCAAGTGAAACGATTGAAGCATAAATCAAAAAGTCGCTAAAAAGTGGGAAGATTCTTTCCCTCCACACTGTTACCATCACTTTCCTTCCTTCCGGAGGATAGGGTACGTTCCATTCAATTCCGCAAGGCAGATCGCTTCAAATACCGCAACCGCAAGTTCGCGTTACGATGAGGTCTTGAAAAGGTGCTTCATCTGTGGTCGGTGGCTCGAACGGTACTTTTGCCACCTTGACCACCTGCTTCGCATAATTTTTCTTTCCATGCCGCACCGCAATATCTCCTTGCTGGGAAAAGTTGTACGACATCGTTATGGCTTGCGGTAATTGGTAATGCCGAAAAAGCCGGACATCGGATCAAGCCAAACTTACCCAACAGCAGATTCCGATTGAGTTGTTTTGTGAGCATTGCGAACAGTTCCTACATGGTAAGGCTTAAATTTCGTTGCGGATCGTTGCTCCCAACCGTTGCCGCTGTGGTGAAACGTTTGCAAAGCGCTAATTGGGAAAATATGCTAAAAAGCTTCACCCGCTTCCGATTTGCACTCGCACAGGTGGAACTTATCGTTTTGTTATTGGTGTATATATTTCCCGATCTTTCACAGATAACTTCCGGTGGTTTGGTGGGAACTATGGGCAGGGGTCATGATGACGTTGCACCCGGAGTTTTGTGGCGAGCGGTTCCTTTGCGGTTTTTGAATTAGACAGCGGGCCAGCAAAATCCACGGTAACGGGCGCTCGTATTCAACACCACGCCGTATGACAACCACGGCGACAGGGCGACGATGTGAAGCTGGGCCGTAATTAGGCAGAAATCCGACAGAAACTAACGATATAATAAATAACCGGGCCAGACAACGGGACCGAAAACCCAACGCACGTTTCTCTCAGGTGGTACGGGCAAATCCACCGTTTCACCCATCGCCGGGTTTGGAAAATCATTTAAACAACTTCATTCCTTCTGGCTGTGGAATCGATGCCCGCGTTGTGTCAATTTCGCTAAATGGCCCAACAGCACATCAACTGAACGATACCACGGGGTAGCAGCGGGTTTCTACGGTGGAGTCTCATTAAGATTTATTTGCATTTTACACCCGTTTCCATGGGAAAATGTTATCTGTTTGTAAAATTCGCTCGTGCCGACGATGCCGTCAGTGCTTTGGTTTTAAAATTAGATTATCTTTCTTCGATAGTGACTAGGTATTTTGATTGTCATGCGAACAAGGTTGCGTATCTTTCTATATGGAAAATGTTGGAAAATGTGAACATGGAACGTACGACTGTATTTAATACAGAAATATTATCGGAAGTTTTTTTTTGTGCTAAAATGGTTGAAATGTAAAATTTTAAGTATTTTATTTAGAATGACAAATCCGTTCAACTTGTTAATTTTACATAAAAGTAGTGCAAAAATTATGGAATAATTCCAAACTGGATACTAAATAAGCACATGATTGCAGCCGACATACAATCCAAGAGTTATTGTATGTTATTGTAATTACTATAGTATGTCAACTAGCAACAAGGATTGACATTCGTTTCATAAAATTTGCAAGAAGATATAAAAACCACAACAACGATTGTTCAAAGAATCTAAATGATTCTCATACTTTTATTCAAATTAAAAGAATGTTTCCGTTACGGAAGATCATCATCATCGTCAGCATTACAGATTAATGCACTTATGGTCGGTAGAATATAAAAATAATTTTACTGCAGTCTCTTAAACGCAGGCGAATGACGGCGCAGAGCATTTTTTTACATAAGTTTATCAGTGGATCTATTGACGATCTATCTTGTGCTTTGTAAAAGGTTTTACGGTTAAATGTATTTTTTCTCGTTTTTGTTACTGTTATTCTTTTTTGTTAAACTAGGATAGTTATGTAGGCCAAAATAGTCTAGATAACTAAATGCATTCAATAAATAGTAAATTTTTATCTATTTCATCCGGATTTAAAGGAAAGCGCAAAAACGCGAGTATGAATACAGTTATGGCACGCACTGTATCTAGTGCTTCAATTATCGAAGTTTCAAAACCTTAGAAAACAAAAACCTAACCAACCTTAGAAAACAAAAACCTAACAAAACCAAAACAATGTTATAGAATTTTATTATGATACAAAATGAAATATTTGCAGCATATCAGTAAAGATACATCACGTCTAATCATTTCTAAATCGATTTATATGATATCGCTTGCAGTTACAACTCTTAACGACTTGGATAATATAGACTAAATTATAAAACCGTGTTTCAAAATTGAAATGTTTCATGACTTTGATCCAACGTTACTGCTAAATAATAATGCTGTAATAATGCTATAACATACCAAGATTTTGACCAATAGCGGGGCGTTGGGTGGAAATCCCATCAACCATCAGCATGCCATCACCTGCAACAGCTACAACAATCCATTTCCCGCTTTTAAAGGTAAAAGAACAGGACATCCGTCCGTCAAGTAAGACATCTACCGTCGCTACATGTTCCTTGGTGTGTAGTATATGGTGAACGTATCACCATTTCATGGCGGTATAGTGTCTGGCATAGGATTATCAAATCTTCAAAATGTAATCCTCCCATCGTAAGGCTTTGTGTGGGATATGGAAGCGTGACGACTGACTTTACAACAGAGCATAATAATTTTATCGACACACATCATTTTTTCTTCTTCAGAAGGTTTATTCCATTCACGAGTCGTGCTTACTGTGAGGGGTGGCGCTAACGTTTTTTTACAATGTACATGTTCCACTGTGCGTTTATTTATTTATATTTTTGTGGTGTTATAATGCGGGCACCCTAGTCATCAACTGCTGTGCAAAACAGCGATCTTTTCCGTAGAAATCTTGCCGAATCTCATTTATTTCTTGTATTGTTCCACTTTTTTCGCATTCATCCTCTAACGCGTTGATGTCCGTGGTATCTACACACTGAAGGCAACACGTCAAGGAACAGGCATGGCCGTAGTGAGATACACAGGAAACATCAACCCATACCATTCGCTACGCTCCTGCCTCGAGTGATGAACACTTTTCCGCTTTCAAAGCTGCACCAAAGTGATAAAGCAAAACAAAGGATAAAAAGTGCGCTGGCAGGATAACACAAAGGATAACGTTTTATTGCAACCGCCAAAGTGCATTATTTTGTACGCCTCCGAAGCGGTGGTTAAAAATTACACATTATTTCAATCGTAAAAGTTTGTGTCGCCATGGTGCGCATTTTTAACTCGCGCCACTCGGCTGATGAGCCCGACGCTTTTGTACTTGAGTGGTGCGGTTAGGAAACATGTACAAAATTGTGTCTCCAACGTTGAATGTATAATTTTCGGTACGGGTAGAAAATGGGCGCCGAGGGCTGGGAGTCGAAGAGCGATCTAATCTAGTTCCTGAAGGATCGTAAAATCGTGACAACAGCAAGAACAACAGCAGTAGCATCATCAATGGTTGGCGTATTTTGGTGAGGAGAATGTTAATTTGTTTGGGGTTTTTTTGTGTTGTTGTGTGTAGTAAGCTAGAAATGGTTGTTACGTCAATTTACTTTTAACACAAACGGCGAAGTAATGATTCCATCAAACAAATTTAGCGAAGATAAGTGGTTTTGATAACATAAATAATTTAGTGTGTTTTTCAAATCTTATACCTAGATGCACATACTTGTCTATAATAGCAAACAAAAACATAAATAAGATGTAGATTTCATTTCATATCCAACATTTATTTAAATTAATTTGAAACAAGAGGATTCATACTATGACAAGTTTGTTTAAAACGAATGTAACCAATCGAAAATCAAATCCGGATCGAAATTTTTTCGAAAAAAAAGTTAAATTATGATATCGGTTCAGAACTAAAAAAAAAACAGAACAAAACACAACTTTTCCAAATATTATAATTATTTTAAAAACTAAGAACACTACAAAATGCCGTGTTTAGAATACAACAACTTGACGCATATATAATTGAAGGAAACTTAAGAAAACAGCCTAAACGATGCGCTAGCTTAAGTCATAAACACGATATGATGTGATAGAAAGTTTCCTACCAATGAGGTTCCGACGAAAAGTATTCGAACTAGTCGTCAGTTTGAAATGTCAAAGACAAGTTTAGCTGGAATCATTCGCACAGTGAGTGAGCAACCATGTAAAGCGCAACAAACTAGGCATTTATTTTTATATATCAAAATATTAGTTTTTTAACTTATCTATCAATTTGTATCAATTGATCGATAGAATAATGAATTACAAATTCAATATTGTACGTACTTATTTAAATATTATCGGGATAAGGCAATTGATTTTTATACATTCAACATCACCGCTATTGTCATCATTTTCTTATATAATCTCTTTCCGTTTCATCTGTTTTGTGACGCTTATTGATGATAGTGGTGCTGTGATATATCATCGGATATAAATGTTAACGAAAATTTCTCGAAACTTCTTAGCAATGCACATTGAGACAGAAAAAGGAAGGAGGTAAAATTGTTGGAAAAAATTAGATAGACTACCTAGTTGAGAGTTGAGATCATTAAATTCCATTAAATGGCATGATGTCCATTTTTTGATTTCGTTATTTTTTTCGAATCTTATGCGAAATTCTTTATCATGCACTACTGCATAGTACTGTTTTGTCTCTTATTAATGCACAACAACATAATGCACACAGTGCACAATAATGCACTTTTAAGGGCTACTTTCGACCACATTTGTTAGAACATACTCACAGCAAGAACTGTAGAATCGCCTTCTGGTATCACTTTAAATACGTAGTACCCTTTTACGCTGCGACAAGCAACAGCGTTCGACAATAACTGCACAAATATAACACATAACACTAACAGCACATACTTTAATAATCTTTATTTGCCAATTCGATTTCCTCCGACTTTGCTATTTAGAGCAGCTAAAAAAAACAAGTCTTCTTTCGCTGGGATAACTTTTTAGAGTCACATCTCACCCGAGCGTTGATCTTATTAGATCGGGTATCTTCGGCTAGATCGATGTCGCTGCTTGCTGCAGCGCCCTCTACCTTCAATATATTAGGTAGATTATATTATTATTATTATTACTATTACTATAGATTATATTATTATTACTATTATTAGAATAATATTCAACAAACATTTGTAATACAGAGCATGCAGTTGGTTAGGGAAATTCAGTAAGTTTATTTAAGTACTGCAATATAACGATTTTGTTTTTAATATGCAGTTATTCTGTGTTTAACTTTTGGATTAACATCAAAATACAAAACCGAAACACTTGGAACTTTCTTCTAATATTGTTAAAATTCCTATCTATAAGTTAGTCGTTTTGAGATGATCATGTACATTATTTTTAGTCTTAAATTTTCGATCATCATTTATACAAATATTATTACCAATCAAAACAGTCTTGTCCCGAATTTTCCCATAGTGTATCTCTGTTATAGTTATTGCGACGCTTATAGCAAAACGCAATCGCTGTTTACATCGTCCTCTGATATTCATTTCTGATACGACCTGTTTGTGCACCAAAGGGTGCACCGAACCCAAGCTGAGAAAGGATCGTTTCGTGTGATATTTTCCTTTATCAGCTCCACATCCCAGGCATCCCGGCTGAAGGCACCCCGCCTTTATCGACACCAGCTTTGAATGACGTCCACGTCCAGAGCTTACCGTTTGAAGTAGGTCACTCCGACCGGTGAAGTAAGAAAGGAAAAGCAAGACCCAGTGGAAATGATGGGAACGCGCACGAACGTCGTGTAAGACGCTTCACATGTGAAGAATTTTCACTTCTATTCATTTTCGTCCTGTGACTGAATGGAAGCAACCGCCACATCGTCTGACGATGGGTCCTGAACAGCGCGTCGAAAGTACAAGCTTTTAATGAGGTTCTTCACCTTCTTCCATTCGAGAAAATGTACGGGCAATAAATAGAGAGATTGTTAAAACGTCTCATCCCACCACCGAAAAGGGATACACACGGGTACGAAAAGTCGATCGACTTTGGTGGCGGTTATAGTTGGACATGAATAGAAGTTAATAACTATGTCTGGGAGGTGGTTTTAATAGCACGCCCGTGGCAACGAACTTGCCCATCTAGCATACTTTTCTAATCGTTGTTTTGTGTGTTGTGTGAACGGATTTGTGTGTCATCGAAGTAGAATTTTCACAGAAAGTTAATTATCGTGTCAAACGTTTAGTTTGTAGTTTGATTTGAGAGTATGCGCACTTTTTTATCTTAATACTTATGTTTCATTTTAGCAGACATTTTATGTTCGCGCATAAAAGATTACGTAATGTAAACAGGCTATTTGCTACGGTTACAGAAGCAACTTATTTATAACAATGCATATGATTTATATCTCAAGAAGAAACGTTTTTTTCGAAACGATATAATAAAAAGGTGTTAGGAGATGTTGAAACTAAATGCTTAAACATTCTACAAAGGTATTGCCTGTTGAGTTTATAATGGTATTTAGCTTAGTCAAACTCACAGCAATGAATCTAGTATATTAGTGTACTTTGTGATGGCAATTGTTTTCAAATCTCATAATATATATTTTATAAGCTTATAAGTAGTGTTAGGAGTGGCGACCTGGTGGCATGATGGTATAGGCATCGGTTTTCACACGAACGGACCAGACCAAAATCCCATCCGGACCCATCTCCCGGACTGTGACTATCCAGCTACGTGGTAAAATAAGTCGATACGGTTTCTATAAAAAAGTAGTAACAAAGTAATAACAGTTCTATAAAAAATGTTAACAGATGTGTCTATTTGATATGATGAAACATGGCTTTAAAATATGATATGAGAAATATGCTTTATAGTTCAGGCCGCAACTGGGGCAGCGTGTTTCCCATAAGAAACCTTAATACGAACCGCGGAAACACCTTGTTTCTTCCCATGATGCACACAAAACAAAGAAAACACGGTTTAAAGTTGTCGTTGTGTGATTGTGTGACCTTCAACAGACGAACTCGGGGAGTGAAAGTTTCGCTAGCATAAGGGCTGGCGTATCTCGCGGCAGAAAGAATCCACTCCACCAGCTTTGCCGAAGATGCAAATAAGGGTAACTTTACCACGGTAACATCTGGTGTTACGTCGACTAAGAAGAGCACGCAACAAAAAACAGACACAACAAAAGGTGGTAACCGATTGTGTGAGGAAAAATTATGCAAATTATTACCTACAATATTAGCTTTCGGTTCGCAAGACTCGGGAAAGGCCGGTACGAAAGGTCCTTGGTGTAAAGGATTTACACACGATTCGCTGCCAGGGAAGGTGCTTGGAACGTATTCGAGATGAAGTGAGGTTTATTTTAATTTTTCCCTTCCACAACTGGTTCATTCTGAGGAAAGGTAACAACAATAGATGGCGTTTTTCATGCTTCATGTAGTTGTTTAACTTTTCTGTTCTAAGGTGAGTGATTTTTTATATTGCTTTTTTTTTTTTTGGTCGGGAAAGATTTGTGGCTTAGATGAAGCTCGATAAAGCTATTTACGGATGCAATGTTATGTTCCTTTGTTTATCAGTGTTATCCCTTCGACAAAATGCTAATACATGCAAAGCGTGGAATAACAAGCTGTATAAAATGGGCTCGGAAATGTTTGTTCGGATCCGCCATGATCAGGGCTGAGCGAAAAGAACATGTTTCAGTTAATTGAAAAAGAAACCGCTTGGATATTTTTTTGTTTTCTCTAAACCTAAGCTTTATTTAGTTTCGATACACCAAACATACAAAGTTAAGTTACATTGCTGACATTGTTCAATTAACCGCTAGCGCCTATGGTAAAGTAAGTGTAAAACGTTGAAAAGATAGCTCTGGCATTAAAATACTGCACAATCGAAAAATAAATCAAAAACCACTCCTCTGCCTGAGCTTGTCATAGCTCTATGCTCCTGATACTGGATTTGGGGTGTATTGTGGTATTACGTGCTGTCATTGCGGGGTTTATTTTCGGCAACCTGTTGTTTAGCGACGGTTCATTGCTTCCTCCTCGCGTCTCAGCGCTTGAACCAGCACAATGCCCAGCACAGCATTGCACGTCTATTTTTCAGAGCAAAATATAAGAAGAAAAGAATGTTAGAATGTAAGCAGGCACTAACAACAGTCTGGTGAGGCTTACATGAACGGCAGCCAGTATCATTGCCATGATGGCGGCCCAGATGGATTTATCCTCCAGGAACCAGGTCAGCTCATTGACACATCCGTTGAAAAATGCATTACCGGTAACCGTATCGCGACACTCCAATGGCAACGGTTGACGCATCACCATGTAATCGTTTGGTCCGTCCGCTCCACAGCACCCAATCTGTATCGAGAATGTAGCGAGAGAACATGTTACGAAGAAGCAAATCAGATTTAGCGTTTCAGTAGTTGCACAAGAAAAGAAAAAAATCAGCATAAATGTAACTGCCGTTTTTATTCCGTCGAGGCGTCTGATTCGTTGCCGGGATAGGTTTCATTAGTGAAATCGATAAGGAAATGGGCCGTATCACTGAAGCAAAGTGCCATTTCTGATACGATGGTGTAGTCGTGTAACAGTCTGGCAGGTGTTCAATAATGCAACATGGAGTAAAAGAAAGAGTGAAAGAAACCAGAAGCGGAAAAAATGTGTATCTTATAGAGATTGACATCAAGAGAAAAGCAACCACACCTGCTCATTGAAAGATGGCGACATCGAAGGGAGAAAAAGTGGAAAATCGAAAACACTGACGATGTGAAATCGACAAAGGAATGACTAAAAGTTCTGCCGTCCTCGAAGAAAGTGGTTAAATTAAGATGATTAAAATTATAGTTTACAGTGCATAGATCGATTCCACAACTGAAACACCAAAGCACAGTAAGTTTTTAATTGGTTGCAGAGCAAAATTGGAACAGAAACTTTAGATTTGCTTTCCGGCTTTCATCAAATGATCGACTTTTGATTGAGTTGTGAATTCAAATTACTACACAGTCTTTTTTTGTTGAATGACTTTTCTAAATTGTTGAGCAGTTAAACGAGATTTATTTGATGTGAAATTATTTTCGTTTATAGTTAAAAAGTAGTAATACACCCTTTAAATATTAGTATTTTAATTTCGCAAATCAAAATTTTACATTCATCAAACTGATTATTTGGAAGCTTCTTTTGTAATTGCATCATGTTCTTGTAATATTTTTTTTCAACTAATTACTAAAAGCTATACCGAAAGGATGCCATGTGGGACGGAATCGAACACTCAACAGAACCAGATAAAATGGACTTTATAGTGTCGTCAATGAATGTGAATGTGTTCGCTATCACGGGAATGGGTTGGGCGTTTTAGGTGAGTTAAGCAAATATCCATTAAAGACTCAGTATTAATTACAACCGTAGATGGGAGCTTGGTGTGATGTCGAGAACGGAGAATACGGAACAATAGAGCCAGAAGATCTACTGAAGCGAATGCGAACAAAATGCTGCATTGCGATGTAGTGGCGATGATGTTTGATTTCAATAATGGATTAATGAACTGCACGGACGAGGTGGAGCACTTTGGCAAACAATTTCTCCACACAAGAGACAACAACCGATACATTACGAACAGTGCCATTCGGGTGCTGTGTGTCGTCAACAGTTTCAGACCGCAAAATGTACGGAGCGAAATGGATTTAATATAGTTTTTTTTTCTTTCTCGATTGGGCAGGCATGTCGTTGCGTAAGAGGGAAAATCTGCGGGATACTTACACTCTCTTGGATCAGCTTCAGTGCGGCTGACGAGTGAGGATGTTCGGAGGTGATGATGAAGCGCAGCATCGTTTGACGAATCAGTGGCTGAATGCTGGAGTTCATCGTCGAGTAATCGAGCAGGATGGCAGAACCGATGACGGTAAGTATAAACAAGAACACTTGCGTTCCGATGAACTGAAAAATAGAAGAAAAATGAAGAATATGTTATTGATTTTTTAAGAAATAGAATATTAAACAGAACTATATATATTAAGCTATATTGCTTAATGTTACGTAGAAGGTTGCTAGAGCACTCGAGTCGCAAAAAAAAAAGATCAATCGGTAGAGCTCCTCAGGAGTTTCAAACAATGTTTTAAAATATTTTTCTATAATATTTTTCTTTAAAAACAAGTAGCGGTGTGGTTATTAACTTTTTAATTCGAGTAGATAGTTTGGTTTGTATTTTTTCCAAAAAGTTTGTTTGTTTGTTTATTTGTAATTTTGATTCTTTGAATTTAAAACGATATTTTATTATATCCGACCATTGTTGGTTATGTTGAGAGCGTTCGATCATTATGTTTTGGTTCTAGAAAACAAACGTATCACAACGACTGAACAAGGCTCCTGATGGCTGTCGTAATCTCAAATGTTTACAACAAATGTTGTAATTTTTACACAACTCTGCTGTTCCATATTGCCTAATTGCACGATCTTTCAGAGTTCATTGTGCCAAAGCAAATGTATTGTTACGAAAATTTAATTAGCGGCAGCTTATCAATTACAAGCCTTCGATGAAAAGCGAAGCCAGCGCAAGAAAAGTTGAACTTCACCACCATCACCAGCAGAACCGTTTTCCCGACGAAAATCACTTTCGAACCAAAACACGAAAATCCAATTGTCGCTCCAAGCCGACCGATTGACGTGAGAATCGGTGCGATGAAAATTGAACAATTACCAACATGATTAAGCCATGTAACGGGGGCCGATTAAGCCATGTCCTGCCGCCTGTCAAACAACTCCTGCCGGTTATCAGGATCGAACCGATTAAACTACAATTGAAACTGGGCCGTCTTCCGTCCCAGGTGGGTAAGCGCGGTATAGTCCGTTTCCAATCGATGGATTGTGTCTGGCAAGAGCTTCCGAAAGAGATTGAGAATAAATTACTTTGAAAACATTATTAACGGAATCGCTGTTGGATATTTTGCAGTGGATTCGGTAAACGAACGCATTGACAACACAATCCGGTGCGCTTTCCTTTTCTTTGTTGAGTACATGTGTAGTAATATGTTGACAAATTATTGACAACGATAGAGTAATCGTTCGTTGAACAAATATTTATATGGATTTTTTGTCACAATTTCAATAACTTGTTTATTCAAACAGATACGGGTAAATGAGAATAAACATATTTATTTATTTATTTATCTCACCCTGATGACGGTACTTGCGAATCGTAGGAAGAAGAAAAATATTTAATGGTATTTATAATAAAATAAAAAATTAAGTGATAAGTTTAAAGTAAAGTGATAAAGTGAATTTCTTTGCAATGTAAATGATGACCATTATACGTTATATATAATTACATTGCTGCTTTTTACGATGGGTGGTCTGACGCGTAAGTATAATAAGGTTGCACGATGAATAAATTAACCTAGGACTCGTTGATGATTGGCTACCGATTGGCTGTAGCGAAAGGTTAATAACGCCCGTCAATTGTGTGGGGCTTCTTTGCGAGCCAAATGAGCACCGCCGGCTACCATAATTGAATGGCATAGAAGTGATGGAAAGGAATTCAATAAAATTACACGATCTCCATGCAGGTGCAACCGTTGAAGCACCTGGTTGAATGGTCATCCATCGAACGCAGTTTGAATGAAAAATTCAATCAACTACGGTCATTCTACGTTTACTCAAAAGCACCTCGGTTGTTGAAAACGGGAGTGGAAAATATCGCGAACTCAATACTGACCATAGCTGCAATAGGGATTGCAATTTAGCCACATTTTCGAGCGAATGAATGGGGGGGGGGGTTAGTAAATAGATTTAATACTGGCAGAAAGGATCGTTTTTACATCAAACTACTGGAGTGGGTTAAAGTATATCCTATTGAAAGCGATGATTTCGTTACTGAAATGGAACCTTTGGATGAAGTTGAGTTGAAAGTTGAGTGGAATGAATGAGTGCTGCATTATGGTTTAGTACAAATATTTCATGTCGGAAATGTTTTAAAGTAAATTTCTATGTTATTTTAAGGTAAGGTATTGAAAACTAAATAAAACTCAATTGAAATTTCAATCACGATACCTTTTATTATTACTTAATAGCTTATTCGCTGTAAGACACAAATTCCCTCTGTATTGTTTTTTGAAGTAGGTTTTCAATCTTTTGATAGATTGCTCTAAGCCACATGCCATGCACATACCAAGTAAACCTCAACTCAAACCAAACCCAAAGAAATTTGCGTTTCCCTTTTATTTTATGCTTACCTTCGGCAAGTGATTTTCTTACGCTAAATTATTAACGACGCACGGTTCAGAATTGAGTCATTTGAATACGTAAGGGCACGTCGTCTGTGAGGTCTTTCACCTATCTAGCGACAAAATATGCCGGTCCCGCAGCACGTTTCGATCGATTAATGGGCCCAAGTGATGGTTTGGCTTCGTCATCGTGCAACCGAATGGGTTTCAATATTTTCCCACCTAGGTCACCTTCATCTGTTCCTATCTCGTTCCGGTTGACAAGCGAGCATATTAAGGGGCAACTACCCGGGAAGTGCGGGAGGTTCCACAAATGAAGTTCCAACCAACCGGTGGATGGGAATATTATTCTTACAAATTATGTTACAACATCAAAGTGTACGCCTTGCGGAGGCTTGTTACGGTTAGAGCATGGCATTGAGGGTGTATTCCTTTCATGTGCTCCGTTGTGTGGTTCGTTTCGAAATGGATGAAGGTGGGTTTCTTTTATTGCTAGTTCATCGTTACACAAGCCAACGGTTACGAAACGAAGACAAACTGAAACTGGTGGACCGTTCTCCGGAATATCCGGCAGTAGTGGGAGGATCATGCATATTGAAAAAAGCCTTCGGAATGAACCCACCAGAGGACACTTCAGTACTGGGAAGGTTATGGAACTTTCTAGTTATGAAGTTTGACATCCGGGCAGAGAGGTTTGAACCTACCGTAAGCTAGAAGACGCATGGACAGGTTGCGAAATGTAGGACTATCAAAAGGAATGAAAGAATATTTTCTTGAGCAATGAGTAAATATGCCTTCCGACCACCACGGACAGCCTGTGATCGTTTTCCAATCTAGAAGTGATCTAGGTAGAAAATTCATACCGATGTCAATGGCCATTGGAGCCCTCGTTCCATTCGGGGTGAAGCTTTTTGGGCTGTGTGGTATAACGTCTTATCGGAGTCTTTCACTGGTTTAAATAATGGATAACGTATAACAAGAGATGAAAGTGCATTTACGTTCTCGGCGAGGATAGGTAAATGGGGAAGTATGGTGATAGGAAGAAAAACGAGAGCTCAACGTATAAGACACATGTTGCATAAAGCGTGCGGAAGTTGGTTAAAATCTATTGCGCTTGATTGGCACAACATGGTGAAGACGGTAGAAAAGCTGCCATTCAAGTAGGGAAGATGAAATTGAATGTATCATAAAAGCTACATTTTTGCGTAAAGAGTATTGTTTTAAATAACGTGGATGATCTCACCGTTTCTAGTTTAGAATAAGATCGCTAAATGTAGAATTAGGAGCAGAATCTTAAAGTTATCATTTTCTTGTTTTTCAATAAGGACGGAAGAATTGCTTAAAAATAAAGTTGATTTTTCAGGGGACTTTTTTTACATGCTAACGCATAGAATGTGATAATAATGACATGAAGAATGGCAGCACGTTAATCCGATCTTGTATTGGGAGCGGCGCCGGTCTTCACACGACAAGATCGGTCTAAAATTCCATCTGGACCAATCCCTGTAGCAAGGATTGATAGTAAGGTATGTACAGCCCATTTATGTTAGCCTGGTAAAGACCATCGTAATGCTTCCCACAAGAATTATGTTGTTCTTTTCTATTTGTTCTATTCGAGGGGGTTCGATGGGCTATTGGCTGCGGCGCAGATATTCGCACGACATGACCAATCCAAAATCCCTTCCAGATCAAACCCCCGTACGCAGGATTCACTATCCCACTACGGGTAAATAATGTCAAAGAAAGCCAGAAATGGCAGACCTAGATTTGTTCTGTTATATTGTGGTGCTCTTGTTTTTACAATCATTTGTAGTTTCATTGAAATACGCAATTAACATTCTTCTGATGATATCGTTTAGATTTTTTTACTTCTTAACTTCGTCTCAATTTATTTCAGATATTTTTCTTAAACTTGAACAAAGTGTAAGAAAATTGAAGAATGATTAAGAAAGGCCCAACAAAAAATAGACCCACTGGCTATTGCGAGGTGGTGGTACATTTTTTAGTCTACAGAATGACACGGCGGTGAGAAAGCAAACCACCAGCCACCCATCATCAGCAAGAAACTTCGATAGCCATAGGCAATGCGACGCTCCGATGCGGCATGTGATATGCTTTGTTGAGGTGGAAGCTGGTTGGGCACAGAAAACCCCACCACCGCTGGACCGAAGGACAAGTCCTCGAGTTGAGAAGAAAATACATCGAACCAAAAGTCACCATCAAATGATAAAAACCGCCTCCTGTTCGTCGTCGTTTCCTTCGCTCGTTTTTCCTCTCTTTGGTGTTTTGTTTTTGTCATGGCTGTTTTTTTTCTGTTTTCCTATAAACGTTCCATGCAGCCAACTCACCAAACGGACCAGACGAGAAGCATTCTAGCATTCAAAGTTTTTTCTGTGTTTAAATTTTTGCTTTCCACTGTTTCCCGTAACATTTGCGGCAAAGGCTGCACACAGGAAAGTGATCATTTCAACCCAAAGGCGTGAGTGAAGCGGTCAAGCAAGCATACGGTACAGCCAAGAAGTGTGCTGATTTGCTGCTACTTGATTTTTGCTGCCTTCTCCCGAATGCTCAGTCCAGTCGCGCGTACACGAACCGGATGTTATGAAAACCAATTTCCGTGATGTGATTGGAAATTTTTGTCATTTTTCATCATCTCCAGCCCACCGACAACAGGTTCTTCTGCGTTTCCGCTATAGCGTCCTGTCCAACGAATGGCTACCGGGTGAGCAAAGGATGAGTTTGTGTTTCTTTTTCTCTGGGCTGTAGCCCTTTTACGTCTGCCTATTTAGTTCAGAGGGATATGAAGTTTTTTTTTTCTTGCTCCACTCTCTCGTATAGCTCATAGAAAACATTATGGAATCTGTGGATTTTTTTCCTCGTTGGCGTTCTGTGAAAATTGATAAAGTGGAGAGACGAAGGTGGCATACCTTGCAAAGAATAGATCTGAACGATGGTAAATTGTTCGTTCGAGGGTACAATACCCGAGAATACCTATAGTCTGGTATGAACATGTTCACCTTCCATCGTGCCAAGGGTAGTAGCACAGCTTCTACCAAGTTCCTCTACCCTACACCACCCCAATTTGATCGGACCATTTGCAATGGTAGACATCGGTCGACTGACAACTGCTCATTATTCATAAATCCATTTGGAAAACTTAATTAATTAATCATCGCCATGTGCAGTGCCGGATGCATTTCAGTATCAATCGCCCGTATTGTTAAAGCAGCCGAAAAGGGCTGCCGGTTCATGTGTTTCCATGTCCGGAAATCGTTGCGACCAGACAGAGCGTTGAAGATTGAATTGGTAACAGTACCCATGTACTATCGTTGCGTTCGTTGTCGGTTTTGTAGTATGGAACATTGTGGAAAATTTTGCATACGTTTGATAATATGGTCAACGTTAATGAATTTTGTAGCTCTTAAATGTGTTTTTCGCAAGGATAATTTTTAAACTCGTATCCTGCCAAGTTCTCACACCCCCCCTGCCAAGTTTTCACCCCCTCAAAGTGACGAATCGTTGAATTATCAGAATTTAGTACTACTTATTAGTTACGTTACGTTTATGCAAACGTTACGTTACGTTAATTTTACGTTTATGTACTTTATATTTGCATTATTTATTTTAGAATTAATTTGATTTTTTTAGAATGTAATTTTCAGAAGAGATACTTTTAGTTTTATGTTACTTTGTTCGTCGGCTAAATAAAAAATATTAAAAAACAATAAAAAAATATGAACATAAAGCCTCTTAAAATGTTTGAAAACTGTCATTTTACCATCATATTATACCCTCGATTTGAGCTGAAACACATTGCTCAACTAACTAAGATTTTGTGAACATTTTCACCAAAACCTTAAAACACACGAACTGTTTTTTATACATTTTTATCTATTTCTAGACATAATGACCTATTAGGTCACATAGACTATTCTCTGGCATCTGGCAAACTTGTTTTCATTTATCACGCATCCGAGAGATCAGTCCTTACTACGGGGGATTTTTCTGGATGGGATTTTCGACCGGTTCTGTCGTGTAAAGATGTTCGCCGTTACAAATACACCACCCGGTCATCCCGTAGCACACTTTTTATGTAAACTACAGCATTCCGCTGACCGAAGTTTTTTGGAAGTTTGAAAAGTTAAAAGTTAAAAGTTAAAAGTTTTGGAAGTTTATTTTTTTTATTATTGGTTAACAAATAAATTATCACTAACTTTGTATTTTTTAATCACATAATCAGCGATACATAATTTATAAGAATGTCTGATTGTTTTTATAGTTCATCTTCGAATGCTGCCGTAGTTGTGTTGCGTTACGTTGTCATTTTTTTATGCAACAGTGATTATTGACGCTTTCTGAAATAACAACGTCATCAAGTAGCTTCATTTCCCTCATGCTATTACGGTTTAAAGTTAGTTCAAAACAAGGTCAAACTAGCGAATGTTATGAAAATGTATGTTTAAAATGATTCCTTATCGCCAGATTCCTTACGTTTCTTGAAATTGAATAAAAGGAAGGAATACATACGCTCAATCAATGTAAGGTTGTTTGAGATATAAGCAGACTGCATACATAAAAAAACTTTTTATTTATATTCGAACAGGAAGTACGTACGGAAGTACCAGAACGATTCTTTTAGTCCCTCGGTATATTACAGCATCTGGCTGGCAAACTATCCAAACTAATATCCATTTGATCTTGCAAGCAATTGAAAATTCATGCATCGAATTGGATCGAAGCACTTGAACTGCACAGCTATCGAAAGGAATCACTGAAGCGATTTACAATCCGATTTTCGTTTTCTGCCGAGCCAAAAGAATACAATAAACGAATATAGGTTTATTTTGTATACTTCTCGTTTGGAACTAGGATATATTCATGGGTTAACTCATAAAGATTTAGCACGATCGGATAACGATATACATATTTTTTATAGAAATACACCATAGCCGTTCCATACGAATAAAAAAAGCAATTTAAGCTTATATTTATAATTCGCAAACTTTATTCTTGCGAAAACAATGATCTACTGTTATTGACAGTACATTATTCACATGAAAGATGACGCAGCTTAAAAAAACATTTTCCAAATCTTCTCAAACGAATGAGTTTTGTTATTAAGAAAATTCAATTCCTTACATTTGAGAAAAAAAATCTTTAACTTACCAGGCATACTTTACCATGAAACCGTGTGTACAAGGAAAAGTCATCTCAACTTTGACGTTGCGGTGCCCGGGAAATATTCCCCAATGGCAAATAATCAAATAGCAAGGCAAACAAACAAATAAACCGACCGGCAAACAGGCTGCACAACGGTTGACCGATGGTCGGTCGGTGTAAATTGTGAAAACCACAGGCAACCCACCGAAGTTGGGACGAAGTGGTAAATCATCCAGCTGGAGTGGGAGAAACGTTTGGAGTTTATGATATAATCAGCATGTTTATCCCTTGAACAGACAGGCCGATGCTGGCCTTTCTGCTCACATCCGAGCTTACCCTGGGAAAGGAAGTTTGACTTTCTTTGGGCGAAACTTCCCGCTGTGGTCAGCTGAGGATGTTGACAAAGGTGAAGGGATGTCGTGTTTATTTTCTTAAAACCGATGCTTCGTCCGGCAGACGATACTTCCCATTGTAGTGCTGCGTCCGAAATCTATTGCGTACGGGTAATGTTTGCGAGTGTTTGCACAGATGGCACCTAAGAATGACAGCATTGGGTTAGGTCGCCATATATAGAAGCAGGAGGTTCTTCAAGAGTTTCTTTGCTCATTAAGCGCGTGGTTGAGGTTAACGCGAGTGATTTTAAAGGAAAATTATTAAAGAGGATGTTATGGTAAGACAAGTTATTACAATCTAAATGTTTTGCTTTATTTATATTGGACGGCAAGTTTGTGTTTCTATTTCAGTAAAATTGTAAGTACTATGATTTTATATACATAAATCTTCATTTGACTTGGCCTTGCTATATTTTCTGTTTTTAATTTAGTCAAATAATTTAATGTAATTTCTAGATGCAAATTAAGGCATATTTGAAGACACAGAATGAATTTTTCTCAATGCGTGCGACAAATTAAAACAGAACCAAAAGTTCTGAATTAGGTTATAAAAATCGAAGTCAGGTGAAAAAAATCGTCTTCAGTATGTAAGAACCACATTCGGTGTTTCAATTTTTTTAAATGATTTAAAAAACGGTTGGTGATTTCCAGAGTTCTAATTCTTTTACGCATTGCTTTTCTGAGCAAAGTATTGGAGCGTTCAAATTAGAAAGTTTAAATGTCATCACTCGAATATGTGTATTGGAGTGTAAATATGCCAAAAGCATGAGTAAAATGTCTTCACTTCATTATGCACTCTGCATAATGCATAACTTCATTACATCCATGGATATGTTGGTGAAAAAAGATCATCGAGTTCAATCTCTGGAAGAGATATTAATAAACATTGTTTTTACTGTTTGGTTGAGTCCAGCGTATGACTTTTCTTCTATTTGCAAAAAAGAAACATGCTAAGATAGGATGTATCGGAGGTCATCATTGCAAGGAAATGCGAACCAGACTGACATGAGCTGGCAGTTTTATCTTTACCATTGCCGGTTGCTAGATGCGCCTTTACATCTGCATTTCAACAGGCTTGGGTTCACTTTCCTAACCAGCTTCACCCGACAAAAGCGCATCCACAAACACATGATAACAGGGAATATGGCACACAACCCCACATGCAGGTCGTTGAATAACTTCTCTCTCTTCAATCGTTGCAATGTTGTAGGAAATCAGTGGAAAACTTATCTTGTGGGAAAACACTTTGCATACCAAAAATTCAAACCACAACGGTGGAACATCAAAGAAGAGGGCGTTAGTAAGGGTAGGTAAATTGAAAGCAAAAGCTTCGAGAGACATATTCCATGTCGTTGGGAATGTTTCTTCGACAACAAAAGGAGTTTACAAAACAGGAAAAAAGCACCCAGAAACAACGAAACAGCTGTTGTTCTATTCAGTGAACGGGGGAAGAGATTTCATCGAAACGACAAACACAAAATCCCTGTTCGAAATGAAACGATTTCGGGAAACGAACACTGACAGTGTACCTATACCTCTGTGCTTTGCAATGGATTGTGTGTATGGGTTCGGGTGAAATTGAAAACAAAAGCATACCAAAAGACATAAGCATGGGCAAATAAGTTCTTCGAGGGCAGGGCTTATTGTAGGAATCTGGGGGAAGAATAGGATTTTTTTGGGTTCTATCCATATCCAACTTTGGAACATGCAACGTTGATTAAATACCAATGTACCTTTGGAGCATTACACACATGTGGCATGTAAACTGCAGACTCTTGCATCTAAAACAAACGTTTCCCAACGACATATTGTATCCTTTCGCTTGAGCTACAGATCAATACTAATTTGAAATATAAAAAACGTTCGAATTTCAATTGGTGAATTTCAAGTTGTGAATGAGCATTAGTCTCAAATATTGAAATCGGTCCATGCTGTCGAAAGATACTTTAATGTTCGATTGGAAAATTGATGCGCCTTCCAATAAAATGTCGATTTAGGTAAATAAAGCCTAAAGGACCCGTGATTCGAAGTAAGTGGGTTATGCCGCTCGTTCAAGGAGTCAATTAATTAATGGTAATTGATAAAGAGGCATACCATGCTGAGAAATCACGTATTGACAAACTGTGGTTAAATGTGGTTAAATAAATACATTCGCCGTATTACCGGTCAGGTTGAGGTTATAGATTGAACTGTAATTAATAGATCAGAACAACAGAGTAAGTGTTAGCATAACTGTGGGCAAATGTTTATGTTGTGTGTTTCAGCAGAATTAGTTACGTCGTCCGTGTCTAGATGCATAAGCAAATAAGATAAAACCAATAAGAAATAGCAGCAAAATGGAAACTTTCCATACAAACGCGTGCATACTTATTAAATTACACTTTTCACTCAAATAGCCCAATCAATGTCGTGAGTCATGCACATATCGTTCTTTACATACCAAAATTAATTGAGAATTGGATCACACACAAAGTAATAGAGAAGTAAGTTTTTACAACAGAAATATAATGGGATCATACGGTTCAAAGGACATCCATACTTTTTAAAGGACAACAATAGGGTTAAGGAGTGCTTACCAAACGACAACTGCGTCACAGTTTGTTTGAACTTGCGCCAAAGATAACGAAGGGAAGCAATGAACGGTTTAGAAAAAGCAAACAAAACATCTTACATAAAACAATAGATGAAAATGACATCTGCACGCACGTACAAACACACCCATTACCGTTGTCAGAAAGGTTCATTATAGTTCTGCACTTCCGGTTTCCGTCCAATACGCTACGGCCCGACAGAGCAAGTGCGCACTACTGAAAGCAATTAAAGTTATACGTTTGGCCGCGCTCGATTCCGCTGCAGTTGAGATTGTAATCTTTGCTGAATGGAGTTCCGGTTTCTCTGTGTACTGCCGTATAAACAAAAAATGCTGGAATGGTATTAATAATACAGAGAGCAGAGCAACAAAAAATGGAACACTTAAGTCCTACAAGCACGAACCGGGAAACCAGCCAGTCGCGAGAGGACCCCATTGTCATAACAAAACACGGGGTGCCAAGAAATCCGGTATCGCAACACTACGCAGGGGACGCATCGCCATCGGTTAGTTCGGTTGGATGATTATTGAAATTGGTTTTCCCGTGAATGGTCCGGCAGGAAGGCTGCCCGAAAACTGTCAGCTGCAAGGGCGCCTTCTTTGAAAATAGTAAGGGAACTGGGAAGGTTTCTTTGTTCCAGCGGAAAAGTCAAGACGTTTCCAGTATTCATGAGCGGAGAAGTTGACGCCAGGGCTGGTGCTACATTATTCATGCTTTAATTGACACCGAAGTGTCATGTTGTGTAAGTTATAATTTCCCTGCCCCAGGATTTGTGGTAGGAAGGAAGAAGAGAATGCGAGCGGTCTTGAGAAATCTTTATCGGTTCAAGGCATGAGACTTTCGATCGTATTCTTTTCCCGTTTCTCTGCAACTGACATACCGATTCAAGTTCCAGCACATGTCGTGGCCGCTTTCTTGACCGACTTGCCGGATTAGTTGCACGTTGGGGGCATAAAGGCATGGATCAAAGTTTCCCGGAAGCCACAGCAGCTCCATTCCTAACCACAAACAATCGGGATGGTACGGAAGGAATGATCTAACCGACATGAAAAGATAGCATCTGGGAAACAGGACAACCCGCTGTCGGGTGTGGTGGGTTTGTGTGACAGTTCCACACCGATGGCGTGCAGTCCATCGCGGTATCCATTATTCACGGGCATCGAAGACAAGCGTGGGATGATTGAGCGGATTGGAACTGGGCCAGTTTCATTAGAGCTGTCAGAGGCAGGACACAGTCCTGTCGCCAATCCGCATTGTGCCTGTTAATGTTTTTGCCCTATCATTTGAGTGCCTTTGTCGTGAAGACGTCATGGCGCGTTAGGGATGTCGGTTGGAGGAGTTTGATTGTGAAATCGCTTCCGGACGGGGGAAAAGTTATTATGTTATTATGATATCGCTCGAGGTGTTTGTAGAACACATTTCACGGATGATTAATTCATTTAATTGTTCCATCTTCGATTTAACAGGAATTTTCACTCAATATCTCTGGTGTTAGAAGCAATAGATATCATTCGAAAACTGTAAAATTATATGGGTACAATACTTACCAGATACAATGCAGACGAATGCTCCATCAGCGCTGAACAGCAGCCAAGGAAGGAGAATATCATAACCAATGCCCCAGCTGCGATCAGAATGTACACTCCGATGTAATACTCATATACCTCCAAAATGGCGATCCATTCATCGAATCCGGGCTCTGCGCGAATGAAAATGGTAAACGCAAAGAGTCCAGCACCAACAATCTGAAATACAAACGATTCCAAAGAAAAATGCATACGATTAGAACATATTCACACTAAACCTACAACTCAAGAATGCTATTTAGATGAAGATAAGCTAAAACTGACCACTGCGGCGTAGTGACAAAATGCCAACGAACCCGAACAACATGCAAACGAATGGTTATGTGTAATGAAAAACAGGAAATAATTTGCATTTCACCGTGCTTTCTCTCGACGTTTGCTTCCTGAAATTCGTTTCCACTCTTTTGCTTGAGTTTTTTTCCCTTCAGCTGCGTTCCATCTACGATGAATATATTTTACAGCTGTGAATAGCGACTTCAATACCCATCTTGATGGGCCAACCCCTTACCCGAAAGGAAGACGAACCAAGCGATAGAAAATGTAATCCCTACCAGCGTTCATTTCGTGGTTTCTAGTTCGATCGACCGTAAAGTACCGGGCATCTCCATGATCGACCGTTTACATGGGGTACCGGGCGTCTCCATGATCGAGTTCCACCCATAACGTACCTGGCGTCTCCATCGGTAACCAGCAACCACAGGCAGGCAAGCGTTAAACAACAATACAATTTATCTCTGTTCCACTGTCAAACCGGCTCGGCTGTGGACGTTTGCTGAAATAAGCTTACGTCGTGAAGCAGGGCTTGTGGAGTAGTGTTTCTCCTTTTCTTATTTTTCCTTTCGTGCATATTTTGCAGCGGATGCGATTGGAAATGCACCTCAGCGCGTACGACAGGGAGAAAACATTATGTAAATCAGCATGAAGTGAGCACTTTCTAGCTCCTTCTTAAACAAATGATAGTTTCCATTAGCTGCGAGAATATGGAAAGCGAAGGTTGGCAATTGGTGTCCAGTTCTGGGTGGTTCTGCCAATAAGTCGTGTGGGAATAGTGTTTTGCACGTTGTGCATCTCTTATCCGTTTGGTGGGTTATCCATTTGCCCCCTCGAGAGTTGGCGTCTGGTGTTATGCATGGATGATTGTTCTTTTACCCTTCGATTCCTTACGGGGTGCGCTTTACATTTTCCTGTTTTGAACCGACACCAACGGGAAGGGTGCTTTATTTCTTTACGTGCTCTGGTTGAACGATCATGTCTATGGACTGGTGAGAAAGATACCACTATTTGTTGGTGACAATAGTATAATGTGTATTCAGTATGCATTTCGTTGCAGTTGTGTATTTTATGTTTAGTTTTATATTTGGTTTTGTTTCTCTTTTTTATCGTATTCTTCACTGTTTTGCGCTGAAAAACAACTTTTCATTTGCATTTACCTTACTTCAATATTAAATAGCAAAACATTATCGAAATGTGTCTAGAAAAGTGTGATTTTTGCATTTCGTTTATGCTGTATTAACTTTTAGTATCCGATTTTTTGCATATTAGTGCTAATAATAGTTTGAAATCTAATTCATCATTTGTGATAAGTTAATATTAAAATATAAAATGCATTTTCTTTATTACTCATTTCCTTGTTACTTGCTCCTTATTAGCATTTTGGAAAATCCAATCAGCAGTGATGGTTTTAGCTTTGCATATTTTAAATTAATTTAAACATTCAATGTGCCGATTCGCTCGTTCGAAAACCTTTTTCAACGCGACCGCCCAAACCAGAAAATCCTTTATCTAAACACAGTGCAATTTCAAGCCGTCGATGAAATTCAAATGTGATAGTTTTGCAAAGGGCAATTTTAGTCATTTGGCGTATGCTAAACTAAGGGCTATTCATATACACTGATTATTAGCTCAACCACACAAGGGTAAGTTTAGTTTTGCTCTCGGTTACTATGTATCCAAATCCACGGTAGGTTTCTTATCAGCTAGGTGGCAATCACGGGGGTGTTTTTATGGCATCCCCATTTTTGGTCATGTTGCCTCCGTCTCCATACTTCCGGTCAGGTGTGGGTTAGCTGGGACCAAAAAAATCGAAACAAAAAATCTCAAGCGTTCGTAGAACCGGGTCGTTCATGTGCAGTGAAATGGAAAGTTTCGTCGATTTTTTATCAACCCTCGAATTATCATTCCGGCAATAAACAATTTATCTCGTGGTTTCGCTCTTTTCAACAACATTTTCTTGATTAAGTATTTTTGTATGCATGTATGTATGTATGTACGCAACTACCGGGAAGAGATTTTCCACTAGTACAGCAAACCAGTCATATTCGCGACATTGGACAAACCTTGATCCTGTTCCAAGCCTTTTTCTAGGTAATTCCCTATAGCTTCCTCTGGCATTGCACCAGCGAAGCTCATTTATATTCATCTCACACAAACATACTGTCCGGATCGCGCTTCAGTGTTTCACCATCCCACGTAATGTTATGGTGCGATTCTTTCACAGCACATTACCGTACCGGTGTGTTTTCATACGAAGACCATTGGTATAGCTTCATCTCGATTTACACGTGTTTTTGTTCCAGTACTATGGATGGATTGACCTGTAATGGCTCATTTTCATGTTACATTTTCACTGCTTCCATTTAGCTATTTCTCGGAAAAATCTCCATTAATGAGTGCAGCTATCCTTAGGGGGCTCAATTATTCGCAAATTTATCTACGACCGTTGGCGTTTGTTCGAAACATAGTTTCCTTTCTGATGGAGATGAATATCTTGACCCTGGAAGCTCTCTCGGGGATGGATGATTCTCGAGACTAGCAACACCAGAGTGGCCAAAAACACCGGAATCCGGTGCGTGTCCGATCAACACTTCGGGACACCCTACGATGTTGGCTTGGTCATTTTGTGCTTTTCAACAAGCAAATAGAAGGCAATGTGGGATAATATAAATTTCACATCACACCGAAAAAAGGGACGGCACGGATCAGGCACAATTCCCCGTGGGATATGGGGTATACAACCCCATCCCGTTTCCGTCCTCGACGATGGACGTGACTTCTTCTTTAACCCCCGGGGGTGAGGAAATGGTGAAAAGTTATTTTATTTAATAGAACCGACCCCGATAGGAGCGGGAAAAAGAATTTTCCTTCCAACGGCACTGCTGGATGCTTAATAAATTCCAGTCACATCGCCATTGCCAAAACGATTCACATACTTGGTGGCGTGTATTATAGTTTCCCTATTTCAAACCGAAAGAACAGCTAGGAGGCTGTTCCATTAGACACCGTGCGTGTACCCCACCATACAGGGTAGGCTGGGGACGTCTGACAAATGGAAGGCATCTTTCGCTTTCCTCCGTAAAAGGCCTTGCAGTATGAAGCTCATCTACATCCAACTTCATCTTCCGTGTCGCGTGTCAAAAGCATCGCCCAGCGGACAGTTGATGAATCGGACGCAATATTAAGCCCCGAAGGTGGGGCTCAATGGGGAAGAATATTTCCATTGGGAAGGAAATGTGTGTAAATAGAAACGAAAAGCCTTTCTACTCATCACTCGTACAGGGTTGGCTTACGATTGTAGCGGTTCTTATCAAGCTCCCGAACCTAGACGGTATTTTCGATGATTTTGGGAAGTTGATGAAAAAGCGAGCAATATTGCGCTACACATCCTTTATTCTTTACAGTTCCGGGCGCTATTGATTGAAACATTAGAATGGCAACATCCTCGAAATAAAGGCTCATTCGCATTACAATCAATCCCAGCAAAATGGGGGGTGAATGTAATCACCATTACGAGAATATTCCCACTTCCAAAAACCAAAAATGGAAATGAACTTCACTTCCCGGGTTCCCGAGGCGCAAGTAAACCGATGGATAGCATAAGATATCCAAAGCTTAAAGCAATCCCGTCATGTGCGTTTCCTCTCGTTCCCGTTTTTAAGATTACAATTCTCGTTGCGAATTGACTGTGTGGTTAATAGGAGGACACAGGGAATACAGGGGGGAACAAAAAGGGACTCGTGAAGGAAAAGGACATCAGCTTGAGTGCTGATGTATAATGCTAGTTGATGGAAGGGTTGCCCTTCGTACTGGAGAGGGGTTTTGGGCTGATGGAGACGAAAGGCACAGAAAGGTAGTTCAAACTCAACCGACACTATCTCACCTCGTGTTACCGGATGACCTCTGTTCCGGTCCGGATCGGAAACGTACAAACCGGGTGTGGGTCACAATTGGGGTTGTCCTTCTATTATTCATGCGATTGTCTCTAAAATCACGAAATGAGATTTATTTCATACCATTCCATTTTACCATACGGGACGGTCCAACGGTGAACAGTAATAGAGAAATTGCGACCCACTCTTCAGAACCCCTGCTCCTTCGCTAGAACTGTAAATGCAAACCAACAAATCGTACCGTCCGGTTAGCTTCATGTTCGCAATCTGTCAAACGAACGAACAGACCATCATAGGAACGGGGACTGTTAAGTTTTTGGGCGGTTCCACCGGTGCCATCACCGGGCCGTTTTTGGACTGGTGAATTATTAACATTGGCTTTCCTCTTGCCAGCGAACCGGTTCCCATTGAACGTATTAGAGTGGATTTACTGAGCCGTAGAATTCATTTGCTGTCCCTACATGGAGCCTCGATCCCATCTTTTTATCTGAGAGAATGGGATTGTGAAATGATTATGATTGGACAGATCTGGCAGATATGAAGATTGTGTCGAATTTATGCAATCATTAGCATATTTTAAAAGATGAATGGATCGAGTTACTACGGTTAGTGGTGGACAAAATATGCTTAGTTATGGTTTTGGTGATGGTTAGCTTACATTGGAGTTGAACAGATTTTAATTTGGATTTTGAAGATTTATTGAATTATTTGCACTACTTGCTCAATGCTTTATGTGCGTCATCTATGCACTTTTAGACAGTTTATTGTGTGTATGTCCAGTTTATGCCAATGAAACATTGATATTCTAATAAATGCAGTAAATTAGTAAAATGCTGATATTTCAGATCTTCCATTATCCCATCCATTGGTTGGTGGAACTTATTGCTTCTAACCTTTTCACATGAATCAAGGATACACATGAAAGTATCGTATCGTGGTTAGCATATCCGGCTTTCTTTGACTCTATTACCCCGTATCTGGCTAGTAAAAACTGCGTACGGAGAATGGGCCTTGATGAGATTTTGAACCGGTCCTTTCGTGTAAAGACAGGCACCACCGGGCTAATGGATGGTAATTAGTTATTGCTCGTGGAGTATTGTAACATGCAGATTTCAACGATTTGAAAAATTATATGCAGTACTTCTTGAAAATACATGAGCAAATCATGCATAACTCATTTCACGCCTCAATTCATATCATATTTTCATTCTAGAACTTTATGTTCACTTCCTTTCTTAAAATTTTCGTTTTATTTTTGCTGCTACTATGCTGAATTGAAATTTATTTACTGAAATTTAAATTTAAATCAAAATTTCACCCCCTGTCAAACGGAAGGCAAACATCGTTCAATCACCAAAAATTCTTACCAATGTAAACTCTACAGTTTTCACATTCAAATTACAACCATCGCCGATTCAACTTTATGTTCCCAACTGATCACATTCCATTTTGGTTGAGCTTTCCTAACGCACCGCACTATCTGTGCAACACGCAATCGGCATGACAAATTAAATCATATCTCTAGCGCTTGCGGTTTTTATCCCAGTGCACTGTCTCCAATTTTGCATACGATCGTGCCAAACCGCCGCGTAACATCGGTCACTGAAGCAACCCAACCGTTTTAGTGTCACTTAGTGGTCAATAGTGATAACGCAGCAACCGCCTTTTTTATGGCCGTTTTATACAACTGCCCAGTCTCGTGGCTTCGGCTCCGGAACAATGAAATTCGATTAAAATTTTATTACTTTTCCAATCATTCACTGGGAGGGCTGGCAGGAAACAGGCACAAATGGCGATTGGCAGGCAAGACGGAGTCGAGGGAGATTCGCATCTTTTTCTCACCATCCTCACAAATACGTCGCAGCAACCCATGTGGCGCATCCCGTCAGTTGGTTGTTTCTTTTTTACGTCTACCCGCACAAATAAAAAAGTATAAACTCCATCACGACCAACGTTGTCGAAGCCCAAACACGATGGCAAATGGTTTGAATTTCTGACCTATCGGTAGGTGACTGTTTTCTGCCGCGCGCTGCATGTTTTACTGCGCTCGGTTTTCGATGTCATATTGTAGCTCATAAATAACACTTTTTTGTATGTGTGGTCTGTTTGTCAGTTGTAGCGCGGGCGGTTGACAGTTTTGTTCTGGTTGGATGTAATTTTTTTTCTTGTGTTTTTATTTTCCTTTAACAACCATCCCTGAATCCATTACTAAATATCGAGAATGCATTGGATGCATCGCACTGGTGTACAGTGGCCAACCAAAATGACCACCAAATATGGTAGCAAAAATCAAACACGTGAAGCGTTAACGTACGGCGCAACGATGCTAGAAAATAACAAAAAACAAAAAAATGGAAAACCAGAAACTCTTAACAAGTCAAAACTACTGAAATCCGAATGGTGGAAAATGAAATTGCTTGCTTGGCAACTGTGAGATTGCTAGAATGAAAGCGTCATGAAAACACTATTGCAGGGCATCGATGAGAGTATGCTTATGTGTGCGTGTGTTTCGGGAGAAAAAAAAAGTTTGCCTATGACTTACAATCCACTCGTTTTCAAGTATTGAAAATATTCCATCGCCGCATTAAACCTTTCTTCTACCCGTGGAAAATGAACGACCGTAGAAGGGGCACTGTTATAGCGCATCATGAAAAACGAGGAAACCCCTCCAGAATCGAATAATGCTCGAAAAATGATTGAGAAATGTTTGATTCGTAGCCCTTGATAGTCAGGTCCGACCCCGGAACGTCCGTCAGCGGAGAGATGAAAATTATTGATCCCGAATATATCCTCTGCTGCCGTACCGGAGTTTACCAGCTCTGCGCGTATATTGATAAATGCTTGATGGGGTTTACTTTTTGCAATAACGTCTATAAATCATTCATCGTACCGTGTGCAAAAACCGGACATTGCGTCCTTTTTTGAAGGGAGGTACCGATCCCTTGAGAAGAGGTCCGATCTGAATCATGAAATAAAATTCACATCATACACGGGGGTTAGGTATGGTTCGGCTCAATAGAACACGCCTATGGGTTTTGTGCGTGTTTTCAGGATAATGGAACGAGTGAAGGAAAACTTCTCAGACTCATCCACCATTGATGCGATCGTGTGTAAAGCAAACCAGCGTTACTTTTTCGATCAAGTTAAAGCTGATTTATCGGTTCCGGGTGTACTTAAATTATGGCAAATAGAAGGGAGTAGACATTTTACCAAATGGACCCAAATGGAGCTTTGCATTACGATAATTACATGCTCGATTTTTGTTCCTACTTTATAAAAATGTAACACATGCAGTTTTTAATCATAATTTGACGCAATACGGTAAAACGTGACAGAGCAATGGGATGTAAACTTTTATGAACTAGCATGAAACAACTCTTGACAAACAGTGATTTTTCATGCACATAAAACACAACAACCACATCTGAATCCGGGAGTGGATAGTTGCTTTCAATTGCAATAGTTTGGAACCCGTACCGATGTGCACAACTTTGCGCCACCCCTAAGAGGCGCATTGGTTAAGATTAATGTTGTTTACTCCATTCAGCAAATGGTACTTTTTATTGTCACTGAGACAAACTAGCGAAGCTGTTTGTATGGGTGGAAAATAAAACTTGGAATTTGAAAAGTGGAAAGGATTTTTTACATTTGTTAGTTAACGTACTGTAATATGAGAGTTTGATCAAATATTTTAGAAGCGTTTCTAAGATTATTTAGTACAGGAAAACTGTTAAAACAGAATATTTTAAATGGGAAATGAGACCCTGGATTCGTAATTTAATATTTTTTGGCTTCAGATGTGGTCATTCTCAAAAATATCATAAGTTACATAATGACGGCTAAATAACTCAACAGCTTTCTCCGCACGAACAATTTGCCTGTATTTTCAAATAGCTATTGCGTGTGCTTCGCGTGGAATTTACAGTTTCATGAGAATGGTCAGGTCGTATAGACTTGTTTTTACCACTTAGCCCAAAATGAGCAATCTTAGTTCAACAAAGCTGTACAGTCAATACCCGAGTTACGCGGATCTCGATTCACGCGGATACGTTGATTTTAAAAATTTTACATTTCGCTGAGTTTTATGTACAGAATTGAATTTTTAATTTGCAAATTTAAAAAAGCTAAAAATTAGCGGTATATTTCATTATTATAACAATTAGTTTTCGTGACATTTGAATTATAATTCTTTAAATAAACGCAAAAATATCAATTTTGAATGTGCTTCCTACTGTGGAAATAGGTATGGGATCGTATTAAGTCGAAAAATAAACTTATAAACATACGACATTATACGAACATACGAATACATACATTTCCCAAACATACGACGTATTTAACAATTATTTAGAGGAAACTCGAGATACGCGGATATTCGAGTTAATACAATTTGATGTAGCTATGGAAATGTTCACATGCTAAAAAAGCTAAGTTAAATAAAACATCATCACGTTAAATAAAAGTATTACCACGATCATGATTGCATCCTGCATCTAGTGGCTTGTAAAGCTGTAGTCAGAGTTTTCGACGCAAATCTGTAGCAGTGCCGCTATTTGGAGGACTATTTGAAGTCGAGAGGTGTAGGTGTTCAATAAAAAAAATCGTTATAACATGGAAACACACATTTTTGCTCCTACTGTGTGGAAAAAATAAAAACTTTCCGCTAAGCCAGTCGCTACACATAATCACTTGTTAGTAAAGTTTCATATAACATCGTTCATCTAGGATAGCAGTACCGTTTAAAGATGAGTAATCAAATTAAACCATTCGTAATCAAACTTTCCGACAATGCAACATCCCTAAACACATCTAATTTATAATTTAAAGCTCAACCCACAAACTAACACCCGCTCTCAACGCCTGGTAATGGAAAGGTACAAAATCAATTATTCTAAAAAGTGTCTATTCCGGTTGCCACATCCTGTGGCAAATTTATTGAAGCCAATTGTATGACAACGAGAAACAACCAGAAACAAAAAAAAGAAGTTAACAATCATACATCAACCACAACACTAGCAATCATGAACTTTGGCCCAACTTTTTGCTTGTCATAAGCTCGCACACACAAAAAAAGGACGAACCGTAGCGACGTTGATGAAATATTCAGGAAGCAACCTGTAAAACTCAACAAGTTACGGTTTGCCCTCGACATCCGGATGGGGGTTGGTTTTTTCCTCGCACAAGCGCCAACAGTCACACATCGAGCGAATGTTTTGCTAATTTCATTTACACCAGCAAGTCAGTAGTCCCTGATGTTGGGGGCTCGTTCGCCCAAAAGAATCGTAAAGTAAACGCTGGCAGATGATTAAAATGCTGGAAATATTATGCCTAACGATGACCGAGCAGAAACGGGTAGCATAATTTTGTCCCGTGCTTACTTAGTGGTGGATTTTTTTTTTGCTGTACACGTGTCTATGTGTTTGCCAATACGGAAGGGATCGCTCGTCCCTCCCTTCTGGGTGGCTCTAAATTAGTGAATATCATAGCCGCCCAATGGCAGGGAATAAACACATTTGCCTAACGGATGGCAGGGAAGGTTGAGTTTTTATGTGCTTTTTAGTTCGGCTTGTCATGATGATAATAAAAACATACCCATGAGTTCTACGGAAAGTGTCGCAGGAAGGCAAAATGAAGCCATTAAATATGGCACTGGATTGTGTGGTTGACTCGTGCCTTGCATCGAAATTTAAAAGAATGGGGAAAATGCCGCCAAACATGGTGTTTAGTTTGTTTTTCTTGCATTGCGTTCTATTTAAGGTTAAGGAGATAAATTTCCTTTAGATGGAAAACACAAATAATAATAATTTTGAACATTTTTTAAACATAGATAACTGCGTATTTGTTTACAATTGTTCTAAATAGTAGATTCTGTACATCAATAATTTAACGCCATCTCTTTACACCAATCTAACTAAACGTCGCATCTCGACCATTTATAAAAAAAAATATGAAACCATGAATCTCTTTGTCGGTGTACATTCTACATTCTTGTACAAGATCCAGCACACTTGAAATACAGCCTCTCAATGTATGTCACACAATCTGTATTGTTTACAGCCGTCGCTTGGACGTTCGACACGGTTTAATTTTCAAAGCAATAAGAACCGATCAAATTACGTTTTTCATGTGTTTGGGGACAATTTTTTTTTATTGTGCATTGACTTAGTGATTTTAAGAATACGATACAAATGTTATGTCATTAGAATGATACCGGACTAGAATGAGTTAATCTGTAAATTCGTTTTGGGGTAGTTATGGGAAACGAGACAAAGAAAGAGAGGCAAGCGCATATTGAAAATCTTTTCAACAAAATGCTTGAAACACTAGCGCAACTATGGCTGTATTTATTGAAAACGACAAAATTTCCGTGCAATAAAAAATGTCACATATGATTAATGTTGACTTTTTCATGCTTTTCCCTTCCAATAAATCCTTTTATTACTCATTGACAGCAAATTTTGCAATCGTTATTGCTGTTCCTTCCTGTTGTTTCCTCATTGCTGTTCTTCTATAGTGATTTATTTCGATAGGTTTTCTAGCTAGACAAATTGCTTTTGAATGAATATTCAATTCACAGAGAAAAACACTTAAAATGTTGCTTATGTTGCGAAACATCGAAGACAGCAATAAATCAACAATGGATCAAGCGAACGACATTGAATTTCTTACATCCATGTCAAACAGGTTATTTTGGCTGCAAGCGGTCTTCGGTTTGTTTTGGCTGACGATTGAAAATAAAAGTGTATATCGTGAGATAAACGGAGCAAGGGGGAAAGGCAATAAAATTGAGCAATATTTTATCTCAAAAACAGATTCTAACTTGATTTATTCTCGTAACGATGTATGAAACTATGTAGAAGTTTTGTTTTGTTATTGTTTGATATTTTTTAAAGGCATTCAGTTAAGTTTTAATATACATAGCATATAACTTTTTGCTTTCATTATACTTTTTTAATGTTTCATCAATTCAGTTGTCATTCTATTACATTTAATGTTATAAAACTAAGCATAAATTGAGATACGAAAAGAAACAATGAGTGTTCGCTGCCGTCACCGATGTCCGTTTGCATCAAAGACAAACGCGCCATGCTTAATTGTCTTTGCGAAATGTAAATTGTTTTCGTTTTCTCCAAGATTCTTTTTCCAGCAGAACAACGAGGGAAAACTATCATTAAAACGATGCCCTCAATCCAACGTAACGGACTTGACGTAGTAGTTAAATTTAACGAGACTTTATAATTGGTGTCCAGCGTTGAGGTTTGTGTTTTTTTTTCTTCTTTGAGACATTTATTTTTCCACTCCGATGAACAGACAATAATGACCGCGAAAGTGCTGCTTTGTTGGACCGTTTTCCTTTGCTATTATATTCGGCCACCTTACAAAATCGGAACCGAAATGAAGTTTGGTTTGGCTGAGAGGAATGAAAGGATTTTTTGTTTCGTGAATCTTCTACAAACCCGTTCAGTGAATTTCTATCCGGACTTGAATGTACTTGGCGATTGTTTGAGTTGAGGTTTCCTTGTCCATCCCATTGTCAGTATAGATGAGCACGAAGAAGTACACTCAGCAAATTAGCTGACCAATAATGGCACTAGAGTTGGTCGAGAGCAATGGGTAACACTGTAAAATGGAAGTCTTAAGTGAAACTCCATTTAAAATTGTCGCCGTTGTTTGGTTTAGTGGGTAACAGCAATCGCTGTCTGCTGTCCACTACCATCAAATGAGGCACACATAAAAGTTAACCGGCGGAACAACACACCGCAAACCGTTACCGTTTTAATGCCTGGGTGAACTCGGACGTCCATTATGTTTTCCATTCTCAGAAGCGAAATGACTTGATTTTTCTTCTGCAATTGAATGAACATCTCATCCTTATCATCCCTCCCCAGCTTAGCGCGCACTCTCCAAGTAACTGTTAAAGCAAAAATAAGTTCTCTATTACAGCAACAGAAAACAATTTCATTATATACCGGTGCGTCCAGAGAACGGAAGAAAAGTTTCCACGAAAGGAGCCAACAGCTCGAGCTAGTGTACGTTTGTCTTGGGCGACATTAATTAACGTTTTCCGGCGAGATTTGGCTGAACCTCACTGAAAGCGTTGAAGCTATTGCTGGATCTGATTCATTGTTGCGTTCGGTGAGATGATGTGTTTCTTAGCGTTGGATGCTTTCCATCCAATTAGTGTGCTGTTGAAAATATGTTTTAGATTCACGAGACTTGAGAGGTTGTAAGAAGATCCACCCAAATGTTCAATGAACTCGGGAGGACATCGGAGTAAAAATAAAACAGCGTGGGTAGCTAATCCATAAACAACGGAATATCATTAAATCGAAAATAGATTTGAGTTTTGAGAAGTATTCTACAAATCATCCGTAATCAGTTGCAATGTAAAGTATTTGGGCCCCTATCGTTACAGAAAAGTCATTTTACCTGTTAAAAACCAACAGGACAAATTATCAAAAAAATTCAACATTTGAGTTTAACAGCTTTTTTGACAGGATGTTGTGAATCATAAAATTTTCCTCTGGTTTCTTTTAATCAATAATACGTATTTATTAAATTTATTTTATATTCAAAGTATTACATTTTAGGTGCTGGTTTTGGCGATTTTTGCCGAAAAAGGACTAGAACCCAAACTAGAAAGATAGTATATTATTCAAAAACCATTCCACACGCATACGTTACCGACGTCAGATATAATCATTTCAGCTCCAAACGTTCATTAGTTTGCTGGACAAGATATTGCCATGCCAGTTTACGGAAATTGCGTACCGGATGATCCCATCGCGATAGCAACAAACCACCGAACGAAGGAAATGAACTAAGATTAATACATCCCACGCCACATTGCGGCTTCGTGGTCAACTTATATCTTTGACAACCGAGTCAATCTCCCGAGGCAACGTTAAGAACGAACCGGTGTCCAAAAATTATTGCTATCGCGTAGCGACACCATTTGCAACCCGTACACTCGAAGTACGGATAGCAACCTTCTCACACGACCCTTTGAATGGAATGATACGTGTGAGTTCTGGGACTAGCAAAACAGTATACAGAAACTACAGTCAGCATGGTAGGCTCGTGTAACATATCGACCCTTATCGTGGTGTGTCTCGGTGTATCCAGACAAACTGAAGCCACGCGGTATTTCCATTCAATGTGTCAATTTGAACTCCACTTGTCAGTGTCAAGACGACACGACCGACTAGGCGGTCAGGATATTCGAGGTTATTTAAGAGCTTTTGTCCAATTAGCTACTATTGTTACGGCTGTCAAGTTTCTCTCTGTTGGAAAATGTAAATGCAACGGATGAGACAGTATATAGAGTTTGCTGTCAAAATTGTTCCTTCCTGGCAAATCGCATCGATCGCAATGATCCTCACGACGGTTATTTCGATGCAACACGATTCAGCAGTTAAAATTACGTTTGGTGAAGATTCTTAATAAGCGCATCCGTACTACGAAAAAAAAAACAGCAATTAATCTTCATGTACCGTCTAGAACACTCAAGCTTTCATAATTGTATGTAATATTTTACAAAATTCGATGTTATGTTTGTTATATGATTCGACTTACACATCGTGGTTCCATATTTCTGACACGTTGTAACCTTTATTGTCACCAATTAAACGTTCATATTAGTGTGTTATTGAATTTTACCTGTAATATGAAACATTAAGCTAACTTCATCTGCAAATCTCTCAAATCCGTCAAACTGATCGATCATGAGAACGGAAATCGTCAAAGCGGTGAAATTGTTGGTGCTCGACTTATTGTGACTGATGGCTGATGCCGTTTATTTACAGCCGAAAAAATGTCATAAACAGACAAATGAGATCCCGAGCGTATCGCAATTCGCAATAAAAGAAACGATGTGTTTTACGATTAATTTCATTTTATTGGTTTCTAGTCGTGCAGACACAAATGCCGATGTTTCGTGCAAAGT
Organism: Anopheles marshallii; assembly: GCF_943734725.1. NCBI lineage: Eukaryota > Metazoa > Arthropoda > Insecta > Diptera > Culicidae > Anopheles > Anopheles marshallii. Next base: position 63,120,322 of record NC_071326.1, on the reverse strand, counting down.
GTACTGCGTTCGACAAATCGTTTGCGTTTGTTTTCTTTTTTTTTGTCCGCCGTGTTTTGTTGTCTCCTAGCAGCAGCTGTACGGAAACGACCAGTCTCTGTTTGTTCAGGCACCGGAAGTTGTATTTCTTATCGTGCTCACATACCATGCTAAACAATTCGTTTGATCCTTGCATTTGCTATTGAGAAAATACTTTCAGTCAATAACCGTTATACCATGTTTCGACAAAATAGAGAAAGCTATAAAATGATTGAGATGAAGCGACACGAAATGAAATGAAAGTCATAGATTTTTTTTCAAGCTTTGCGCTGAACAGAATCTTTAAAGATACTATGCTTCTTAAATGGGATGAATACATTATTTATATTGAAGTTATTTATATTGAAAATTCAGATAACTATTTTCAGATATGCACTAAAACTATTAACGATCACAGCGGTCTTATTAGAGTGGTATTCTAGTGTTGTTCCAATATTAGTATGAGATAATGCTGCTAGTCTTAAGAATATAAATAACGACGGTCATTCCCAGTCGAGCCATCAAATATCTGGCACCTTAATTTAAATTGTCCGTTTGGTAATAGACCAAACCTCTTGCCTTAATCAATGTATAAATTGGGTTTTTAAATTAACTCAATTAAGTAATCTTGATTGTTGTAGACCAAGTCCTCCAAGCGTAAAGATTGTAACAAAGAAAAAAAATTAAATGACACAAAAACCATTGTTGAAAAACTTTCCAAAAAGTAAGCACAATGTTTTGTTGAGACACGCAACTAAAAACTATACTTCAGTCTGAGTATTCAACCGTGTTGAAGAGCAACGAAAATGTGCCCGTATAAAAGAAAGAAACTGTAAAAAATCTTTACCCAAGTAAACCACAAACATAAAGAGGGAAAAAACAAAGAATAAGGGAAAAGGGAACGCTGGCAAAACACAGCACGCCAAACCAAATCAAATTATTGTTTTGTGCAGTTAGTGTGGTAAAAGAAGTAACCTGAAACAACGAAAGCACTATTGCAGAAACTAAGACTGTGGTTAGACTTCGAGTGTTGAGCAGCAACAACAAAAAAACTTGAGCAAAAGCACAATCGGTGTAGAAAACCCAGTACAATCCAGACAAAAGTACCATCAAGTATTGTCCCTTGGATGAGTACTGAAGGTGCTTTCCAGTTCACTTTTTGTAGATAATTTTTTCCGATGTTTTTCGCCTCAGACTCTATTGTTGGTCGCCTCGATGCCAGTACCACTCGAACCGAGTATGACGGTAAAACACAAGAAAACTGAATCTGTTCATTGAGCAAGCAGAAACTGAAAAGAGACAGTGAAAGTAAAAAAAATACGAACCAACACTTTGCGGGTTTGTGCAGCATTCAGGCGAAACTTTTTCGCTAATTTTGTTTGCTAAACCTTCGACCAACAAAGTAAACCCTGGTTGGAATAAGGCATTCATTTGTTGGGGACAGCAGTTCAAAAGGATCGGTGACTGCTGCAGCTGTCACATGGAAGCGTTGGAGTTCGGGTGTGTTTTTTTCTTTCCTTCCTCTACTCAACTTGCACATTGTAGTCCGTTCGTCTACAACCGATGTAAAGATAAGATATATTTTCGCGACGAGAACCATTAAAGAGTCTTAACAAGGTTTTTTGTTAACGACCGACGACTTGAGACGGTTCGTTACTTTGCGTTTAATTAATCAAGCTTTTGAACAATCCCCGCAGTAAGTAAACTGCATGGTAATTGAGAAAATAGGCAACAAACAATCATTGCGAACTGCCCACTTCACTACGTTATTCATATTTTAAATTTATATTGCATTGTTCACTCTACCATTCAACCAACAGGGAAAACAAATTGAAACCCGCCTTGGTATGGCTTGTCCCTCAGCACTGCGTTCATCATTCGCAACATCATAATGCTCACTGGCTACCGCTCAGGCAAACCCCTACCAGCAAGTGGATAAAGTTTTTGGGCAAACTTTTCAATCCTTTTGACGGCTTTTATACTAATTGAATTTTTCTGCTCGTTCGCTGCGCCCCACCCCCGTTGCATTGGCGAGCCCCGTGTACAAAAAAGGACATGGTCCACCTTTTAACGTAAAAGAATAATAAAAAAAGGACGACATCAACGACCATCTGGGTAAAATAAAGCATCAAACGGCCTTAGCGAACGGGAAGAAAACAAGCATCGACTATCTTTGCACAGTTTTACCGTAAAACATTCCTCTGTTTACATCTACTTGACTCAATGGGGTTCCTGCCAAACATGCCGCACTGCATGACTCCCCATGCATCCCAGTACATCGACGGAGCATGCGGGCCATTTTGGTCGTAAAATTTTTCGGTCCCAAAAAGGCTCTTAAGAAAAATGCCTTTCAAACAGGAATGCGATCCCTTCTTTTTTCTAGCGTTTGTACCGTAGCATGCCGCATTACCTCTAAGGCGTCTTCCACCAATCGTCAGGGTTTCGGTCGTACTGGGTGCCCGGATTCGGGGCACATTTTATCCTTGAAAATATCCTTCGATCGGCCATTTATGCGACTTGTTGCGAGGCACCAATCGACTTGATGGATCTCGACCATCAGCAATTCGTCTGCGTCCGTCCACCGTTCAACCGTTCCAGCTGGGAAGATGCGTTCAACAGCTTGCGACAGAGGTTCGAAATGGAGGGTATTCCCCGTTTTTTTCTTCCCTTCCAAAAGGTGCGTAGGTTCTTCGGTTTGGCATTAATAGTCGTCGTCGGTCGTAAAAGTGTGCTGCTATGGAAGTTAAATAAAAAATCCCATGCTCCATTTAGTTTTACCAGCGCATTTTTTCCATCCCAGCTTCATTTTTTTTTACGCTGGACATTGAAGGTCTGGGAAAGTAGCAGCTGACATTTTTTTGTGTGCGTGGTGTTCTTTTACCGCTCTTGTGTATGCAAGACTACAACCCTTTATGATACGTGTCGATACTGCGATATGGAAGAAACATATCGGTTTCGACGTTTCATGCTTTTCGATATTATGCTATAAACGAACGAATGTACCAGCTATGGTTTGCTTAAATAAGGCCAGGCATGGTATGGTTATCAAATTATCAGGAATGTTTCGTTAATGAGTCAACCCCAAAAACATAAGTAAAGCTCATGATTTCTGATTTAAGCTCTAATTGGACTTGTTCTTATTTCACTAAATTTACCAAGTTGTTGTCACACCTGCATTATAATTCACGTTGCACGTTTGTTACACAGCTATAAAAGCACCATTCGTTTTATGCGTTAAGCGTGTCAATAGTGAGCCAACTAATAGGTATACAAACAATTTGCAATAGTTTGGAGGTATTTGGATGGACTAAAAACAACTATATGCACCATTTAATGTTTACGTTTACGCAATTGTTTTCTTGTACCTGTAATGGTGGTATGGTTTCTATTCATGTTGGTAAAGGTGTAATGATGGTAATGCGTACTTATAGTGGTGGAATATTTAGTTAATCATTTCATCACGAACATGTTTCCCTTATAAATGAGATAATCATCAAATTCGATTTCTCATCTTCCGTAAGGCTTATATGAGCTTTGAAGGTCAATTTTTGGTACATACGGCAAAAAAATGAAGACAGCTTTATCCCGTAAATCTTCTCCTATTTAATAGTTTTGTTTCGTAATGGTCAAATCGATTTGCCAGCTATTTTTTTTTTTTAAGTTACCGACATAAATGATACCACTATCGGGACCTATCTGTTTTTGGATCCTATAGTGACACTGTGGCCATAGGCAAAAAAATAACACAGTAAAAAGCCGTCAAATCGTTTCTACCAATAACATCTGAGCGTATTCGCAAAGATTTCTTAAGCATAAGCATAGTGTAAGCAATTATAGCATAAAGAACAAGTTTATTTACTTGGGAAAGCTTGAAAATTTTTGAATAATGTTAGAGAGTATTAAGAAAAGTTTTATGATTTTACAGTTATAAGTTTATATTTTAAATGCCACTTGAAAGATCAGGGAACATTTCATGTTACGAAGATATTATTTTATAACATCAATTTGAGTTATTTTAAGTTTGTAAACAGGAACGTATTTTATACCAATACTACCACTATTGGTACACTTTCCCTATTTGAACCATCAACTGTCTTAATGAGAAAATCTAAACCTCAGCTCGTTCTTAGCTCGTTCTTCAGGCTCTTAGCATTCTTCTAACCGTATGAAGCGTTCAGATTCATTATGCTGATGAATTGTGAAAGTGAATAAATTTCCTACCCAGTGTCGTATGTAATCATTAAGTCTCTCCCGTCCTCTCACCTCATATGACCAAATTACTCAACACATTTGAACTATTGATGACGTTTGCGAAATAAGCTTTCGAATCCTAATGATATGGGGTAACGAATGAGTTCCAATTTGTTAGAAATTTACGAAAACAATGTGTCTAGCTTTGTGCTTGATTAAAATGAGTTCATTCGGTGAATGCAGACACAAACATTCGTATTCGGTGTTGCGTAGCTCTACAGTTGCTTAATTGCGTAACCATATGCTAAGTTAAGCTAAGGGAGGAAATTTTAATTGAATTGATTTTTTTGATGATGTCAGCAATTTTAATGAAGCAGAAGACTTCATGGAGTGGATTTGAATGAATTTTATAAAGTTTAGATTACTTTCAGCACGCCTGCTCTAAAGAACGGTTGGTACACCGATATTGAGCTCTATATCAACGAAAAGATACGATTTTTGGGGAAATCCTATTTGCGATTAAATAATATGGTTTTCCCGGCAAATCGGATTGTGGTTTAATCTGCCTAAGTGCACCATAAACTCCCTCAAAATATCCATGCCACTCCATGCAATCGGATGAGCAGGAAAAAATTTCTCCTAATTTGCCCATCGAAACTAAATAGAATTGCTTTCAATTACTCAAGCTTTACCACCATGGGTGGTTCATCGTTGCAGCAAGCTTTCCTTTCGATAGGTTCATTCAAGTGTAAATATTCCCACTATACTGCCCAATTCAATGAACTTTTTTTTTGAGTACCAAAAATTTTACATAACATTGGCAATGCTTGTGTTCTTTTTCCGCTGAGTGCCTCAATTACACATACCATACCGATCCGAATGGTGAAATCGTCGTGAATGAGAAAATAAAAGCAACTCCAAGCATGTGCAAATCTGCCAACACTCGGTCTAACATTGCGGTCAAGAGCTGAGTGCCGATGGGCAAAAAAGTTGTCTCTGCAAGCGAGAACATTTTTTTGTGCTTTCCTTTCTTTCAACTTTAGCGACACGAGTCTCGTTTTAAGCGCTGTTAATTCAATCCCTACGGAACCGAGACCTGTCGGCGTGGGCGAATATTCACACGATCTACTTTCGCGGGCACATTTTAACAGCGCCACCAAACTGCGTAGTAACGAAGCAACAAATAGCGGTTGTGAAACTCGCACGTATCTGGGGGGACGAACAGGAGGCAAATCAGGACACGCCGGGGACACTCATTTGCGTATGAATTATAAATCATAAATACCCTTCATCTTTCCCCTTACACACATACACGCACACACCAAATGGATGCCATGTGTGGCCGCACAGCACGAGACACATGTTTGGGACGTGAGCCGCATACGGAACACACGAGTAGAGTGTGCGGCTTTTAAGGCTTGATTGTTGAAACTGTCACACTCCCGCCAAAACCGATAAGCAAATGGCGCACGCAACCATTTTCAAGCACCGTTCCTCACCATCCGCTTTGATGGGAAATTAAAATTCTTCCAAAACTCTCACACTTTCTTCCGTCGCTGTTTGGTGTCGCTGGCGCAAGCAGCAGTACGGTAGAAAAGGATGCCGAAAATCTCCCACGGTTCTGTTTGGGGCTGTTAAACGAAATGCTGCTTCCCACTCCGGCTGTACGTTTTTTTGCTCGCTTCTGGATAATGGTTAGTAAAAATGCGCACCGCGCTCGTTCACTCATTAAATTCCCTTCAACGTCAACGGCGCACAATTTCAGCAACTTCCTAATGGAATAATCTCATTAGTATCCTTTTTCCAACCACCGTCACTAGGGAGAGGGTTTGCTGGAACGCAGCGTTTGGCGTTACCGTTCTATGTGACTGATTTGTGTGTGTATGCGAGTATATCTTAGTCCCGAGGAAAAGTAAAACATGCAAGGGCTGGTGACAGTGAGGGTAGTAAAAATAGAATTTCCCACAGGATGGCAGTATCGTAACGACAACGAACGACTTGTTAAAGGTTACATTTTAAGCCGCTCTTTAGAAGCGGTACCCGACTGTTAGAATGCTTAACGAATAGACAAACATGTTTCTGAACTTGGATTCCTTCAAGTTGGTGTGGACAAAATGGGTACGCAAATATTGTGTTTTGAATCATATTTAAATAAATACTAATTTTAAAGCTCTTGGATTGATATTTTATTATTAATTTTATGTTGTCTGGTATGATGTAGTTCCTTCGTATTTCATGCGCTTTCAATATTATTTCGATAAGAATTTAAGTATTAGAAGTTTTCTGTCATAGTATCATGGAACTCCCGTTCTCTTGTTTTAGGTATCAGTTTTTTCCCTCAATACTAGATTCACTTTTCTACTGGGATTTTTTTCCGCTTTGGCTTCGGATGGAGGAGCCGCTTCAATAACGAGCTCTATGAGCTGTACGGCGAACTTACTGTTGTACAGCGGATTAAACTCACCAGGCTACGGTGGGCTAATCACGTCATGAGAATGAAACGGTACGACCCAACCCGTAAAGTCCTTTTAGATCGTACACATGGACAGAGGAGGCGTTTTAGGCCCAAATTGAGATTGAGTGATGGCGTTGATGCGTCCGCCAGAAAGCCCGGGATAATGGCGAGATTGGCAGACAAAGGTGCTCGATCGTGAGCGCTTAAGAGGACTCTTGCAGCAGGTCAAGATCGCGAAGCATTTGTAGCGCTGGATGAGTAAGTAAGTTAGTAACATTCGCTTTTTTCGTTCAGTTTTTTTTCTAAATTTCGAGCTCCTACTTGTGCTTCACATTTTTAGTTTCGTTGCGTTCGTGTTTTTCCTCTCCAACCCTATTTCTATTTTATTTTAAGTTCTCGTAGTAGTGATTTTTTCTTTCATCGAAAGTCAAAATAGTGTAATTTTCAAAACTAAAGAGTGCAATGTGTATTTGTCAAATGCTTTTGTTGTTTACCATGTTTATAGAAACTTTGAGCTGGGTAGCTTCATTCAGATTTGTCAAATACTAATTTTGACCATTTTATACTAATGATTATGTTCCAATCTTAAGATGGGTGGGATTGAATGTGAACTATGTGAAACTATGTGAAACTATATGAAACTATGAAACGCTATTTGAAGGATTTATATGTATTCCTTTTTTTAATTGTATGAAATATAACTTTTACCAATATTCATATTATTATTCAAATTGATATTGCTAATGTAATAGTTTACAGTATTTAGCTATTTCTAGAACTTATATTTCAATAATGGCCAGTAAGTGCTGCTCATAGCATCAAAACTGTTAGCGTTTGTCTCAAATTAGGAACATAAGGATCATAATGTTTTCTTGGAACATTAAACTCCTAAGGCATTTGAAATAGAAACTATTCGTTCTTCACTCATCAAAATAAAATTGCAATAGAAAGGAATTTCTTCGTTATGAAATACTTCCAATCCCTTTAGGAACACAAAAAATCCCCTGAAAGGAATATGGTAAGGTATATCACCGGGACCCAGTAGCCTTTGTGCTGTAAGCAATCACACATACCTAAGCCTGTGAACGGTCAGCCACAAAAAGGGACATTCCACTTTGCCGCTTCATTCATATCCTTCTTGTGGAAATAGTCTCGGTTTACACTGTTTGGTTTACTTCCATGTTAATACGATGGGAATGAACCAACCGACTAGAGTACGACCATTATTTCCAGGGACACCAGGGAGACATTTATTAAATATTTTACCTCTACACCCTTTCTCGGCGGTTCGGGCGACTGAAAGGATGGTTTTGACAAATTTTCTCACACAAATATTCATATTTGTGTCAAGTTTTCGTTAATACGTTTCTCTCTCACATACATACATACACACATGCGCGCCTTCATGCAAAGATTCCTTTGCTGAGGTTGAATGATGAGCTTTGTCCCTCGGACAGTCCTAGGGTGCACGTGTTCCCCGGGAGCGGTTTACTTCAAACTAATTGCTTTCGACTGGTTGTAATTGGATTTGCTTTCGCTTGCAAAACTTGCCTAGCTTGGCTAAGATATATCAACAGAGAGAATGATGAAAAATAGCCTGTTTACGAGCCGGGAAAAGTATTTAAAATGAAAAATAGCAACTAAGGAGTATATTATCCTTTTCGTGACGTAAAGCATGGAATCGGACGGACTTGCTTATGCTGCTCCGCACTGTGAATGTGTATGAGATTATTTCTGACATTATTGCCATCGTCAACACACGCACTCATTCGTCTGTGTTTGTTCAGTTGCATTTTTACAAGACGCGCAAGTAGCACAAGGATGCGGCAAAAAAAAGATTGACTTTAAAGTTTATTGAATTAAAACTTCGCCAGCCACGGAAACGTAACACCGAAACCGTGACGGCCACAAGTTTATGTAGCCGACGTACATTACCGATTGCCCTTTTGCTGCTTGCTCGTTCTCCAATCGTGCGAAGCGAGTGGCGGAACATGAGCAAAGAAATAAAATAAACACCGCACAAGTGCACTGTTGCACGAGAGCATCATTCTTGCCTCATTTCGAAGCTCTTGCCGGAGTACGCTAAAGTTAACTGCACCTAGGCCGCAAGTATGGTGCGAACCTCCTCCTAGAAGAAAAACCTCCCTCGAAACACCGTTCCGAAACAGACGAAGATCACGTAGGAATGATAAATTTTCACACCATATAAAACCATTGCTGAGATCGGGACTTCGCAAAGGACGAAACAGAATGAAAGAAGCGTCTGAGTGACTCCGCTTCGGGCTAACCGGGTCATGAAAGGGTGGTGTGAAAAAATCAGAAAGTTTTCGATTCTGAAATCGGGCCCAATGTTGAAACTAGCGTTCAAAAAAGAAAAACAGGTACCAAAGCACCGGAAAAGATAGCCAGAGTGTATGAGCGTGGAGTGCATGAAAATATAACTGGCGATAGTACATGGAGCTATAAATGTAATATAACAAAAACCAGGTCCAAAACTGAGCACAACTAAATTTGGAAAAAGGAGGAAAAAAGCAACACAAGAAATCGGAAAGCTCGAATGAAGAAATAAGCAAAAAATTGAAAAAAAGACAATAGAAGATATGTTGCTTGTTTCAGTTTGCACTCGCTGGTTGGGTTGTGATTCCAGTTCCTGCTAGTTTCTGTTTTTCCTTCCTTTCTGACTTTACACACAACACCACACAAGCCTCAACGCGCTGTGGCAGAAACTTTAGCAAAACTTTTGTAAGGTTTTTTTTTTCTATTTCTGCTGTTTGCCAACCACCATTTTTATTTCTTTTCACACCATCTACCCAGCCTGAGAGCAGCTCAGTTAAGAATGGTGGGAAAATCGGCTGTACACTTTGCACTTTATTTCGAAACCCGTGGCCTCGTTCCGGGAACAGTTGCACGGATCGTAAAATGGACAGATAAAAACACGAAACAGAACATGGAATGGCCGGTGAGGATGGTAGAAGCACGGCCGTGGAACTATACTCTTGTTTCGGTCTATTTTTTGCCTGACCCCAACCGGGCTTATGTTTGCGTGAATGAAGCGCTATCAACAGCGAGAAGCTTGTGTCAGCGAAACCATACCCGTGTTGTTGCGAGTGTCTATCTGAGTTGGCAACTGGGCAGCGGTAACAACAACTTACCACGGCAGGTTTGGTGTAGTGAGCCAAAGCGTGCCGATTCGATCATCCATGAAGATGATCTTAATGTTTCAATCGGAACGAACCTTTTTCTGTGTGAACTTCCTCATTTTTAACACTTCACACGTTCCGGTAGAAGATAGTTTTCACGCTTACTTCTTAAACTAATGTGTTGATTTGGTATGAGCATTGTCAAGGTGGGTCTTGTTTGGTAAAGCAAAATTATTTCGCTGTATTGATTTGAATTCTATTAAGTCTTTAACGCGATATTTCCTTTGGTGGACCTTATTTTGCATTCAAGGGCTGAATATGTTGCTACGTGATAATATTAGTCTAGTAATCCAGAAATGGCAGGCATGGCCTAGTAGCTCAATACGCCTAGAAGAGTAACCAAGAGTAACAACATGCACAATACATTTTTTCTGTTTATTTTTTATTACTTCGAACGTGTTCGGTTGACATTTGTTGCTGACAGTAGGTAATTGGTAGCGCCGCCGATTTTTACACGACAGTACCAGGTCCATAATCCCATCTTGATCAATCCCCCAGACGCTAGACGGACTATCCAGCTACGTTTAAATAAAAGTCATAGGCAGCCAGAATTGGCAGGTCGAGACTGCTTGAGGATGTTGTGCTCATAAAGAAGAAGAAGATGTACTTTAAAAAGAACATTTAGCAAAATATGAGCAAAAAAATCTACTTTATTTTTTGAGCTACTTTCAATCAACTTAAGTTAAGATTTAATCATCAGCATTGATACATTGCTAGCTTTCATCAACGCGTGCTAAATAATCCTTTCTGGACAATGAAAAAGCTTTAAATAACTTAACTACCGTCAACAATAGGTAGAACTAGCTTAAATCCCTTCAGCAACTTCACAGGAAAACTACTCTCTCCGTTTCGCATTCCGCATCGTCCGACGTTTGAACAAACATCAACTGCAAAATTAATTTATGCCTCGCATAATTGTTCGTTAGTGGTGGACATTGCATGCATTTACAGAAAACAGATAAACTGTATTTTAAATCTAGCTACTATTCGCTCAACTCCTCGCTTAATGAACGAAAATTATCCTATCACCCGATCCTGCGCTGCGCCACACCGAGCACGATACGCTTGGCGAGAACGATAATTGGCGGTAGTGAGATCGAGTGCTCGGAGGCGGAGAGTGTCTTACGACAAACCCATCCGTTTCCGTTTGAAACCTCGGACACCGGGGCCACTGTCCCGCAAGCACTGTCACTTCACTTGTTCGCTCTAATTAATATTAATTTGTTCTCTTTGTGCCAGAACCCGGTATCCATCCAGTGTAGTCGGATTCAGGGAGCTGAAGTTTTCTTTTGCAAATTTTGCCTTCCCAATCTTTCGTGGCTTCGAGTTATTGCTTCGTACACTTTGCTTTACTTGTTCGGTGTCTGGTTCCATGGTTGTAATAGATTATGGGGCGGGTAATGTACCGAGCAGGTTTCGTCTTTCTTTCGATCTGTTTGAAAATGTAAACCATCACCGATAGCCAACCGTGGTGACCGTTGTACTAACGGAGAGCCGTTCAGAGGTTACTGGTGCTACACTTTGCTCATTACCATCATCATTCTGGAAGCAAGCGTAAGATCCGAACTTTGGCTAGCAATCGTTGACCTCGGGAGCACAAAGAGAAATCAATTTGTACGAAATTTCCAACATCTTCCGTTCGGCAACCAGCGCCTCGTGTCCAAGATGCAGATTTTGTTCTTTAATTACGCTGAAAGCAACCAAACTACTGCCAAAGCACGGAATCGTAAATGTGAAATCAATACACCGATGGAAGAAGAAAGTAGGAAAAGAAATATAAAACGACTTATGGCAAATCGCTTTGAAATGGTAGCGAAATAGCGGAAATTGGTAAGGATAACGTGGGCTATAATTCTATTGAAAGACTTCAATAGAATAGTGATGTTGGAAGTCTCTTGTAATGAGTTAATTTAAATTTCTCTACTTTTTTTTACGTTATTTGTTTTACTTCTTCGAAAAGTGCACTTAGAATGGTTTCTCACTGATGTTATTAAACAAATGATCTTTTTGTGTTGAATATATTGTGCTACATTTGAAGTTTAGTAAATAAAACCCAAGGAAAAAAGCAATTAACTAATGTGTTTCTTTTTGTTCCCAAATATTTGCACCCGATGCGTGTAGCACTCCTGTTTATAGTAAGTGTGTACAACTTTCAACCACCAGTAAGAAACCGAGGCGTGAAGGTATGGTAAATTTTATGTTTACTACCCTGCTTCCGACACGCAATAAAATCGGGTCCTCCTCTCAAAATTCCACACTCCAATTCCAAGCCCTCCACCACCCGTGTGCCTTGAGACACACTCCATCATTTTGAAGCCAACATATTTGGGATTCCGAAAAATCCTTACCCACTGCCACCCACAGTTTTCCAGCCGTACTTCATCGGTTGCGTTGTTGTTGAACGATTTGTCTGTCTTTTCTGCGGATTGTCGAAATTTGCCAACGACTCCCGGGGAACCCCGGCTGGTTACGATGCGGGAGCCGGTGAAATGGATGAATTATCCTCCTGTTTTCAGTTGCCATTGGTTGGCTTCCCAACGATTGGGGAAGCACCCCAGTCGAAAGAAATATTTATTTCCCTATATTTCCACTGTGTATATTTCCACTACCTGCCCTTTTGGGTGAAATTGTGCTTGTACGCGTGTGTTCCGTCTCATTCACTTACCGGCAGCGCTCAGGAAAGAAGGGAAAATTTTATGGTTTTCATCATAAATTCCGCAATTTTATATCCGTGTTGTGAGTTGCTGGTTTTTTAATCCTCTCAAAGCGAGTATGGAAATGCTGCATTAGAGGGTCGGGTATTTAACTTAAGATGGGGAAACCTTCGACATGCTGGAATCTATTTGATTCCAAAGAAAGCCTTCAAAATGGCACATTGCTTCAATATTTGTCTAATGTACTGGCATTTCTAGATTATTTAACATCTTGAGAGCTGCTATTTGATGAGTTTGGTTTAGTAATAGCTTCTATGTTTGGATTGCACCTGATAAAAAAATGTAAATATGTTACATTGATTTCAACCGAATCAAAATACACAACAAACATTAGTTAATGATGTATCCGAAAAAAAACTGGGCAATAAATGTGCATAAAAAAGTCCAGAGTACTTTCTTCTGTTATTCAAAAGATCGCTTTGCCGAGCTGGATGTAACGCGTTTCAATAAAATGAACCATTACAGTATTCAAATTAATCTACATGAAATCTGGATCACTGGATCTCAAAACGGAAAAACGGAGTAAAAACAGCCCTAGTTAACCAGGGGGGGAGGGGAGGAGATTCCGAGAATTTCCCACGAGTTCCATGCCACGCTGCCGCAATGATCTTTCCTGGGTGCATGTTGCTAAATAACTTCCGACGTTTCGTGCAGTACTCTACAGTCCAGGCTTAGAGTTTACATTTATCCAATGCTATCTTTATCTTTTCTTTCCTCCATTGTAGTTTGGTAGAAACAATACAGCTACGGAAAGGAAAAAAGTAACCCAAAATGCATAACAAACTCTGACACTGCTCGTGGCCCTCAGTCCCAATCCAATCACGATAGTAAAGATTGGAAGCGGTAGCCCGAACAAAAAAGTGAATCACGATATAAAGTGCGCTGCAGTTCTCGGAGATCGATTTCCATCGTAAAACCCAGACAAGATTGAGTTGGTTGGATGAGTAACGAACTAAAAGAAAAAGTACTACAGCAAATTGAAGTGCACTTGATTGAAGCAAAACACACCGACAGGGAAGCATTAAATAAGGATCGATTTGAACAGGTGTAAAAGTAGAACTGGACTTTATTGAAATCCTTTGGGAAATTAAAGCTCCGGGAATGTAAGATGTTCTTTAATAGGAATGTAAATTAATTACATTCGTTTAATTCTGAAGAATGCTTTTAGCATGATGCAATCAGTGGTACTTAGTGAAACTTAGTACAAAAACTATCTCATCAAAATTACTTTTCTAGTCGCAAGAAATGCTAAAATGATTTAACTAAAACATTCAGTACGAAAGTACAGTTGTTCGACAAATGCAAGCCTTGCGATGGACCTTTCCATTTCACCATTGCGGTTATCGCGGAAGACTCACTCATTGCGATAACGATGCGTGATGATAGCGACAGCGAGCACTAACACAAACCCCATGTCACCAAACGCACACACTACAAGAAAACTGATATGTTGCTATTACGATGCGTGAATCACTCGTTAAACTGGGCGAATTCTTTCGCATTCGCATGTATCCGTTCCACGAATTCCAATGATCTCACCGTGTCACGCTTTGAATGGATTGAAATGCATCATCTTCACCGCAGTTTCACGCTCATTCTCATTCTGACCTTAATAAAAATTCATTCAGGATCACTTACCCATGCCACGATGTTGAAACAGAACAGCGTGTACTTGATGCAGGCGATTTGATTTGACAATCTGGCCACACTTTCACCTTTGCCTTCGCCACGGGCCATTCTTGCAATTCAATTGTTCGCGAAACGAAACCTTTACCCAACTCGACACTTTTACACGGTACGAGAGAGATGAAAAACTTTACACTGGTTCGAAATGGAGTGTGGAATAACTGAAATTAACTATATTTGTACTCGAGCACACCGAAGAAACACGTTAACGTGAAACTACACCGAGCGCTAGCGACTGTAATGGCACCTGTCCTCGAAAGGGCTAAGTTACGCTCGGTTTGGGCCGATACTTAGCAACATCGAGATAAGATAAGACGATAAGACGGAACACCCCAATACGGTACGGGATGATATGGGGGTCAGATTTTTTTCCCTTTTGCCTGCTGTTGTAATGTTTGCCAATGCGTTTGTTGGTGCTGGTGGTATATGTTAAGACATATTGAAAAGAGAATGAGCGGTAGGCCAGGTAGGCTTACTACGATTGCTGAACAGGGTTGACTGGAAGTCTTGGTTTCCAGGTGATGACAAATTCGGTGCGATGTTTTTTTTTTCTGCGGTGATTTCGGATGAAGCGTGTGCTCCTGTTTGCTTCTCAGTTATACTGTTAGTTATAATATATATATATTGAAATATATCATTGCCATTACTGTAAAATGTAACTTTACCAATAGTGAAAATGTAAACGTACAGAATATAAGAGCGTGGTATGTCCCGCTACTAATTCATTCATAATAATTATATGAAGTTTTCTACTAGTTATACTTATTTAAATTAATAAAAAATAAATCACAAAGAAGAGCCTCAAGAAGTGAACAAATATAATTAATGATAAGAAATTTAAAAAAAACCTTGAATGTAAAAATAATTAACTTGTGCTCATAATCTTCTTCTTTATCGGCACAAAATCCTCAAGAGGTCCAGGCCTGTCATGTCTGGCTTTCTGTGACTTTATTTCTGTTACCCATAGCTGGATAGTCAGTCCAGTATGGGGGATTGGTCCGGTTATGATTTTGGTTCGGTCCGTTCGTGCAAAAACCATCGTTGCTACCATCATGCCGCCCCAAATGATCATAATGGCATATAAACATTTTCAAAATAGTGATTCATTTGTGGTTAAGAATTGATGCATCACAAAAAAGTAGCCAAATTGCAAAAAAAAAGAAAACAATAGAAATACCATAATGAAAGATGAGAAATTAATTTTGCATTTTGCATTAATTGCATTTAACACAAAAAAAAATCAAGTCATTTTGATTTGTCTAGCGTTTTTAAAACAAAAACTAATATATCCGGCCTAGTACACCCAGGATAAGGTGTATTTCACTGTTGTGGAGAAGTAAATGTCGTTAACGTAAAGAATCAAACAGTTTTGAGAAATACGGCCTGGGAAATAAATAAAACCGATACATTTGGTTTAAGAAATATTCGAATCATTATAGATGACATGGATATGAAAAATAATGATTTAACGATACTGGATTTCCATGATTTAAAATTAGAAAAAAAATTAATGTTATTGGGAATAGCTTTTATTTTTACCACTTTCCACACAGTCTAAATTATTTGTAAATGGTAAAATGACAGTGCAAATAATCCACAATAACCGATAACTTCTGCTATCGGAAATGCGTGAAAGTGCATTTTAATTTTATTATTTATCTATTTTCCAAGATCCCAAGGCCTAAACTTCTTGAGGTAGGTTTGCCGATAAAGGAGCAGAACTTACAAGGAATAAGTTGAAACCTTTGGTACAGTGGAATTTGAAATAAAGTTTCGGATATCATGTATTAATTCATATCGATCATCAGCAACCGCTGTTTTATAAGATAAGTTTTATTAAAAAATTCTCAATGAATACAATTCGTCTTGATTAACTAAACATTTGATAGTGTGATCGACAGTATATGGAAATGGTAGAGACACAAGATAAGACAAGATATAACTTATGTACAAAAGACAGGAAATAGCAACACAAACTAACAAATCATTTAATCAAAAGGAAAAGAATGTTTGCCAGTGCGCATGAAGCTAGCTAAAATGTAATATCTATAAACGTTAAACCTAAAGCACATCAAATAAACAGTTTACGTAATCGAGCATGCGTCGCAAGCGCTGCAACGATGCGTAGCGTTGAGTATTTTCAATATAGTTACGATTTCGTTGTTTACAACCGAATCCTACGCACACTGGTCGATTATAATATTAGCTATTTTTAGTGCAAATTGCTATGGTCCTGAACTGAAACGCTTAAGCATTATTGCTAACCCATTCAAAGAGCGTAAAGTGTAAGAGCGTAAAAATACGCATTATGAGTGAAGGTTGTAAAAGTTTTGAGCTGTAATAAATTTGTACCGGAATTAATGTTTCGTTCGCCATAAAGTTATACCCAAATCGGTCATTCAAGGATGGATATTTTAAAAAAGTCATATTTGAAATGAAACTAGTAAGAAAAAGAATATTTACAACAGAATGTCAAAACAGTCAATGATTTTTTTGTAGGATTGGGGTTGAAAAGAAAAGTGTTTCGGGTTTCGGAACTACTAAATATTGCAAGTTTAAGGAAGCGACACGTTTCCGCTTCAGTAAGAAAGGAACCGAAATCGTTAGATTTCACTACGCTCCTCGAAACGGACAGCACGAGGATTGGCGATGGTTTCGATAATCGTATAAAATATTTACAAAATTATCCGTTTATGAATACGGCGCTTTATCGTTACATTCGAGCGCCAGTGGCAAAAAATCGTTGATAGTACACGCTTAGGCGCGCTCGTTTTCGCTAATCCAACTTTTCAACTTCTCTTTTCAACGTTAACGATTGCACTTTTCACTCGGATCTTTCTTCGTTTGTATAGGGCCTTGTTTCGTCATAAACCGTTTTATCCTTCGTAGCATAAAATAAAATCTTGCGTATTCCCTTTCGAATTTTCTTCGTTTGCGCAAAAAAGGGGTGCACCAAACACCTCCCCCCACAAAGTCACTTCCGGATCGTCCATCGCTTTCCTGTTTTCTCTTCGACTACATTTTCACCGTATTATGGAGCTCTATTTTGAATTAAATTTAATGCTATTCTTAAGGCAAATGTTTCCCTCCTTCGCTTACAAGTGCGATAGTAGATTGAGGACGGTACAAAACAAAACAAAGATACAGAACCGTTACGTCCACTAAACGGAATGGAATGTTTTATGTCCGGCCAGGCGGTTTCGGGGTTCGTCAGTCAGGTTGGTTGGATCCGTTGGATCGTCCGGCAAGAAAAACAAAACATGCAAATAACACTAAAACATCGTTTCAGCCGAAGAGGGCAGTCGGCACCATTTTTTCTCCTTTGCACCCTCTCGTCTAGTCCAAAGTTAGCAGGATGACAGGGATGGTTCGCGTTCGTTTCCCGAGCTGTGGCAAGATTCCTGTGCACGGACGTTTAACCTTTCACATCCTTCTCGATGGCTTTTATCTCTATCTGCTAGCTTCGTTGCACCGTTGAGTAATTTCCTTTCCACGGTCACCGGGATCCACGGTACACGGTTAAGGTATCATTCGGAATTTATCATGGTGAGGTGAGCTTATCAGGGTAAGGTTCTTGCGGCCTGCTTTGCTTGGCGACCGTACGGACGTGTTTACGTTTTAGCTTTCTTCCCTGCGATCGTCTATAAATCAATGTGAGAAGAAAAGGATTAAGGATCAGTATGTCTAGATGAAGTAAAAAAAAAACAACAAAATAAATGGAATGGCTATTTATGCGAATATTTTAGAACAATGAAGTGTTATGATCGTTCAAACAGGATAAAATACTTATTCTTATCTAACCTCAAATTCTCTGAGCCACACAGAAGATACCATTCAATGATATTTCCTAACCAGCCTAACCAACCACCAGGAGTACAATGCAATGCACCGCATGGCTTGTTGCACTTTGATGTGCTTTGAAAAGGTGCATACAATTGCATTCATTAAAATATTGCCCACAGAGCCAACGAGTTGCCCCGTCCGAAAGTAATGCTTCCAAGTATTCCAAGAGTCGTCCAAATTCCTGGTCCAATTTATTCCCTCATTTAAATCTCTTCCCGGCCATTGTTGCTCCGATCCCAACCGGATGGGTAAGTTTGCAAATTTTCCAACCCGTTGAAAAGAATGTTGCATCACGAAAAAAAAGAAAACAGGAAGGTCGAACAAACTTTCGCTGCCTAACGAATGCCGGCGACGAACCCAACCAGAACACATAAATCTTTTGACCGTCAAACTCGTCGTCTTGCCTTTCCTTTTCAGTTTTCTTTATGCTCATTTTTTTTTTTTTGCTTGAGTGCTTGCAACTTTGGATTCGACCGTAAATCAAAGAACCATCATCTTACCGGGAAGCACGAAACTTCAAAAGTGTTTTTAACGCCATTTTCCACCAGCCGTGCTGGAAATTTCTTTCCGAGGTTCAGCACAATATATAATGAATTTTTTTTGGCACATCTTCCCTTTCTTAAACTGTTTGCCTTAGTGGCGAATTTTTTTACTGTGAAGTGGTCGAAATGAGCATGCTACTAGATGGATAAATTGCATATTATTCACAGAAGGTGTTGGATGGCATACTATGCAGCTTCTAATAGCAGTTCACAATAGACGAGAGACCGCCGAGTGTGGTTGAAAAGTCAGCACAAAGAAGACAAACACCACCAATTGACACAACAGCTGGAATTTGGTCTTACGGATCCATATCGTACTTTCAGCCTTCTGCAGTATACTCCAGAAATTCCAGCCAGTGCATCTTTCACTAAACACCCGAATGCAACCGAGTGTTGAATCGTTTGTGATGTGGTTCACAAGGTTACGGAAAGAACCAAACACCCAGTCAGGGTGTCAGGCTGCCTGGAAAGCTCCAACAAATTCACGCAACAATTCACACCACATTCTGTTGTGGTTTTTACTGTCCTAATATTGGTTCCAGCACAAACACGGCACACAATAAGGGGTAAGGAAACGTACGTTATACAGGACGATCAGTTTGTTACCGTTGATCAAGGCGCCCAAACAACCCGACTCATTTGCGCTACCTGGTTTCTGCTATTGTGGTGAAATATTTTCACACTAATTACTGTCACTTTAGCCACTCCTAAAGCTCACTGTGGTCGATGGATGGTTCTTGGCCCTGGGCTCGGGTTTTGTTGGGGCGACAGTGCGTTAACGCAGTCCACACTCGAGTATAACTTCTTGCGTTCTTTTTTGTACCATGCAACAAGCAATATGGCAACGATGCTGTCGAGCGTTTGATGTGGTTATGATGCCGAATACTTTATGCAATGGCCAGCTAGTGTGTGTTTCATTTCAGTGCGGCTGGTCTATGGAACGATGGTGCTTCTCCGTATGTAAGGAATAATTTTTTTGTAAGATAACTGGATAAGTCTCCAGGATAGTTGTTCACGTTATAGAAAAAAAACAGAGGTTTCAAGCTAAGAAAAGCGGCGGGGATTTTGGAAGCGTTACCGGGTTGTGTTATAATTAAAGTGAAATGTGTAGTGCGTTATGTGGAAATCTGCAGTATTGCGCGAACTTTTGCTGTTTGCAATCGATTCTATTGGAAGCTTAGAATTCAGAGCACCTTGACATGACGTGTGCGTTAGTAGACAAAAAAAATGCTTTTCATTTGCACTGGAAACAGGGAGAAAGAAAGCTTGCATATCTAGCTCTTAATGTTTCACATCGATTTGAGAAGAATTTGGAAGTAGTTTATGTTTCAGTTATTATGTTCACAATCGTCAATAATCTTCTCGTCACTAAGACCGCTTTCCCAAGCGAAATATAGCTGAAAAAAATTAAAAAAGTAACTGGAGTTTTCAAGTCATGCAGTGCAATGTGGCTCAACGGAATTTGACCATAGCTGGATTATATTTTTGGACAGAATTGGCCAAAAAAATCATCATTAGAATGAGAATCGGCGGCATTGAAAAACACGAAAATCAAACAAACTATCTAACTGTGAAGGCACGGTTTTATTTTACAGTGTGATGTATTATTTCAAATTTGCTGAGCATTTTAACTTTAATATGCAACATGTAGATAGTTATTTCTGATTTTATATATTTTTTTACTATTTGCCGATGAAGGCTTTGGAGTTTCTGTCAATTCGTATTAGAAACAGTTATCCTTAAGTTAGCAAGGATGAACTAACATTTTGTTAAAATATATCCGATTCAACGACTTAGCACTTCATCAAAAAAATT
Organism: Anopheles marshallii; assembly: GCF_943734725.1. Taxonomy (NCBI): domain Eukaryota; kingdom Metazoa; phylum Arthropoda; class Insecta; order Diptera; family Culicidae; genus Anopheles; species Anopheles marshallii. Next base: position 63,099,858 of record NC_071326.1, on the reverse strand, counting down.
TCTAGCCTGTAAGATTACATATATTAAGGCTTTTCGGAATTAGAACCAATATATTTAGAGGTACAATGCATCATGCATCATCACTAACAATATTTTCATCTCAAATCATCCTTCGGGCTTTCAATTTTAACAAGCATCTTCGTATGCTAGGCTAATCCCAAAGGGTTAGTTTCCTTTGGATCAAATATTGATGCTGTCCTCTTTGGAATGGCCTACCACTTTATTGAATCGGAAACTGATTGAAACACCAATGGCTAGTTGGACATGGTTCGTTTCACGTTTTATGTCACATCTCCAACGTAGAAATCGTCTGAACAACGCTACCGTTTATGTTACTGCCGTACATTATGTGGTCGGCCTGGCACTACTATTCAGCTGCTGGTTCTTATTCAAACGACCAGAGCTTAAAGTTTTGCTTCCCGCATACCCCTGAGGTACTGTTAGAGAATGATCGAACAGCAGCTCCGAGCCCAGGGTCCTAAATGTTATGGGCTTTTTGTCTTTTGTTTATTTGCTTACAAGACCAAGATAAAACGGACACCATTTCTAATCCAATCAATCGGCCAGTTCGCTCCTTTTTGCAAAGCCACTCAATTTTCATTTTTTGTTCTCGCCTTTTTTGCTCCAAACAAAAGCACCATCCTTTTACCATCCCGAGGGATACATCTTCTAGTGAGGGAATGCATTGATGGCCGAATAAAAAACAAAAACTAATCCGTTTAAGGATTTTCTAAAAACCTCCACTTCGAAACAACCCGAACGGGAGCAATAAAAATAACCTGAATAGAAAAATCCCGACGGGTAGGTTCTTCCATCCGATTGGCTTATAGTCTTTCCGTCTATTGTTTGTCCATTTTCTTAACAGCTGTAGACACGAAATAAGTGCGCAATAAAACTCGTTTTTTTATGTTGGCAAACGAAACAAAATATATATTTTTAATGGAACCAACTTATATGGAAGTAATATAGTCGCCGATCGATAGTAACAGTTTCAGTTTCTGACAATGCGCAACATTGACAATGTAACAATTGCGCATAGCTAATACACACAAGACAATATCGTTTCAAAAAAGAACAGTAAATTTGTTTCCCGAACTAAACTAAACCGAAGTAATAAAATAAGTTCGAATAAGGAGTCTTTGCGGAATGTAGGCATAAAGTGAATGCAAAAAATGTCTCAACATGTAACACACACACACTTATAGATTGAAACAAAAGAACTGATGGCAAGAGTCGTAAAATAAAAGCGAAATGAGCCATGGTAGCCATGCCTTGCGTTTACTTTAGCGAGCAAACCCACACACATACACACTTCTCCTTAGCGGAAGTTGATCTTCGGAGGATTTCACGTGCATCTAGAAACTGAATTGAGAGGATGAAAAAAAATGCTTCTCAGGAAAGGGATAGAAGTGGAAAACTTTCCTCCGCCGTTTCATAACCAGTAACACTGCCGTCTCATAGTTCTTTCAAGGCAATGATAAAGTCTCAGAGTACGTACGTCGCCATCCGGACGTTGGGTTTGACTTTACGGAGTTTAATGATCAGGATGACGATGATGATGATGGCAATGGTGATGGTGACGATGGACAGAGCTACCATCGTTTCGCAAAACTAGCAGGACAAATAGTAAATGAGGAAAAATCGTCCTTACATCGTCCCTTTCCTAGGGACGAGCAAAGTTGAACCATTTTCGCGGTGCATTGTAAGCCCGGACGGGCAAAAGTTTGCGAAGCGAAATAAACTTCCATTCAACAAGAGAATTAAGATGACTTTTTGCGTTTTTCTTCTTCTTCTTGACTTCCCTTCTCGTAACCATACCAGCTCATGAAACCAATCGGTAGTACATTCGAATGGGAAGGTCTGTTATTAGCAAGTTTTCTGTCCGTTTTTTTGTTGCTACTTTTTCTAGAGGACATCTGTCCAGATTGGTTGTGTCTTTCCTGGACAAGCGAAATAAAAAGGTGGAATTGTATGGATTTCAATCAACCGAACGGTCATTGTCTGACTGGGTTTAGCCCACCGAGCAATGAGGCCCGTTTAACGCATACAGTTCGATAGGAGACGGAGCATTTTAACATTGTTTTTCGCAACCAAATCAACCGAATGAAACCGAAATGTTTTGAGTGAAACAAAAGTAAATTTCTAGTTTGGTCGCGTTGCGCAAACGAGCTTAATCTGTTCCGTTGCATTAGGTTCGAACAGAAACCTGAGTATACAAAGGATTAGCTTTTCGTTATTTTAAGTTGAAAAAAAGCAACATTAACCAAAAAAAAACAATAAACGAGAAAAAACGTTGTTTTCCATTTTAATTCTCTTATTTCTTTTAAAAACAAGGCAACTTCATTCCAATCCAAAAATCACACTTGTTGCATCGGTTATACAAACGGTAACCAGATCCATTTCGATCTTGTTGTTGGTTAAAAGTTTAATCCTACGCTCCTCTTCGCCGATGCAAGCAAACAATCCTCGACGCGATTCAACGTCATGCCGGTCGCCATAGTTCGATGCGTTCTTGGAGGAAGCGCAACAAATTTTAGGTAAAAGTTTAACACTACCCCAGTTGGTAGAAAACAAACCCGGATGTTTGGCTCGATAATTGCGTTGGCAAGCAGGGACCAAACAAACGATCCAAGTTTTCGGAACTACGGCACGGAACTAGCAGTTTCGGAATCTGTCCATTCGATTAGAGTTGCGCGAGAAAATTAAATCAAGCTTTTTGTTTACTATGCTTACCCTGGAATGGGTAATCGGTTGGAATAGAGAAGCAGGAATTCATTATCAAACTTTGACCAAGTGAAAAATTTTATTTTTTGTTCCAAGTAGCATACTTTTGGGCGTATTGCAATTGTGCTCTGTTATTTTCCAGTTGAATCAAATTAGTTTCGCCAGAAAGTATGCAATTTGTAGGTCATTAGCGAAACTGTTATACATGTTGTACAACTAGGAATGTTGTTAAAATCAATTTTTCTTACCTGTTTACTCACGACTTTATGCAGCTTTGTCAATTCGTTATCCTAAACTACCAACTAGGCAAGTATATACGCTAGGCAGCATTCCTTAGCCGACGAACGGGAACGGTGCGTAAGGATTCGGGAAGAACCCGGGGAATGCAGCGGCTGCCGTTGGTTGCACGGACACCGACTGGGTAAGGTAGGTGGTCAGCACCGTCGGGACAACTGTCGTCGAGTAGAGTGTAGTATAGGCCGTCTTGGCGCCGAACGTTAGCTTCAACACCTTACTGTTCGTCTCGGTGACGATCGTCTGCGTGACGACTGGTGTCGATTGGATCTGCAACTGTTGCTGCTGCTGCTGCTGTTGCTGCTGCTGGATCAGCAGTGGGTTCAGTTGCGGGATTGGTGGTATTGGGAGAGTAGGCAGTGTAGTTGTTACAACTTCGTAGCTGGTTTTGGTGATTGTTCCGATTGGGCGAGAAATTGTGCTTAGGATCGTGTTCGCTCCATTGATGATGGGGAGTACATGCGATTCATATACGGTTTCGAGCTTGATCACCGGTTTGGAGGAGGTTATTACCGAGGGAATCTGAGCGGCAGCGGCCGGATTGAGCAGACGAAGAAGCGCAAGTTGCTGTAACTGATCGGGCGTCAGAGCAGGTGTCGTAACAGGTGCCTCGGTGGTAACTCGGTTCTCCTTATTGCTTCCCGAGATCTTCTTCTTCGGTCGGATATTTTCCGGGATGTTTGTCTTGTCCACCTCGGACAGATCAAAATCGGATCCGATGCTCGAGAGATCCAAATCCGAAGGTAGTCGTTCGCGCTTAGGCTTATCTTCGTCATCGTTCTCGTTATCATCACCAAACTCCAGCTCCAGATGAAGCTCCGAACCAGCCTCGTCCAATCGGCTATTGAACTCGTTCAGTGTACGCGACGGTACGAAGTGATACAACTCCATCGGGGGTAGTGTCTTGGTGGCGGTCACCAGGCGCGTGACATGGTACGTCTGGATGAGCGTGTAGCTCGTGGTGTCACCGTCTCGAATCACGGGTAAAATGTGCGTCTTAAGCATTGCCTGCGTAGTGCTGAATGTTTCCGTCAGCGTCTCAAGGGGAGGTGTTTCCGTGTCAATGCCGAGCGCAATCGGTGGCAGTGTGGCAATGCTCGAGTCCAGCAGATTACTCTCCTTATCGATGTGCGTCGTAGTGGCCAAAATGTTTTCGGTCAATGGTTCCGTCAGCGAAGGTGTGATGGTGGCCGTCTCCTGCTCTAAAACCTTCTCGATCGTTGAGGTAACCGTAATGTAGCGTGTGTTCTTTACTGTTCCCACCTGCAAAGAAAGAGATCAACATGAAGTTTTGAGATCTGAGTACTGATACTCAGGCATTGATCTTGCCTACTAACCTGGAAGGTGTATGGTGACTTAATGGTCGCAATCTCGTAGTACGTATCACGAAAATCCGCTGGCGTCGATATCTCCACCTTCAGCGTCTCGATCGGGTAGCGGCGCTCGATCTGGTTGTCGTTCTCCGCATCATTCAGCACATTCCCATGCACCGAGCCGGACTGGTCCAGGTCCGCATCCGTGTCCACCTTTTCCGCATGTTCGGGCGACTGCGCAATATCATTATACTGTACGGATGTGTCGGAAATCGGTGCGGTCGTGAGATTTTCCAGTACCTGATCCTTGGGCTTGACCGCGCTCTGCTTCCTGATCGCAACCGTCGGCTTAGCGGGCGACTTGTACTGCCAGCGGCCCGGCGATCGGTTCAGCTTAAATTTGTACAAACTGGTGGTCTGACCCGGTTCCTGATCCTGCGGAGCGGACGGCTGTGGTTTCGGTTTGAACGATCGCCTGGTCGCCGCATCCTGTTGCTGCTGCTGTACCGTCGACACGCTGTGGGATGATGTTGGTTTGAAACCGTTACGTGAGGATTTATTGCGCCGGTTCTGATAGCCCGAGCCGGGCGTCGGATTCGGCTCACTATAAACGGATACCGTGGCCACCTCCACGCTAGATGTAGAGTAACGGTTAAATCTTGTACTGCAAAAACACGGTTAGCGGAAGAAAAAGGAAGGGATGTGTTTACAATCACCGGGGGTGTCTTTGTACCAGTATGTACACATTGTGTGTGGTTTGCCGTTTGTTTGCATGCAGCACTTTGCCCAGAGGAAAACAAAACCCAAAACGAAACGCTTAGTGAATGGTGGATGAATTTCAGATTGATCGTGTAACGATGAGTATGTGATTGGAATAATCGTGTGGTAATAAATATGTATTATGTAGACAGTAAATCTATGAAGTATGAAAAAAATTGTGATGTATTGAAAGGATGCAGTGTTGTGATGGTACTGGTGTGCGTTCATGCAAAAAATAAAAAAGATGAATATATAGTGAAACATAATAAAACAAACAAAAAACAAAACAAACGTGCAAAATCAAACAAAACAAAATAATAATTATGAAAATCAATGAAACAAATCACACATGCTGATGAATGAAACTCGCACACTAGGAGACACGTTCACACTGGTGTAAAAGTGGTGATAAGCAGTGAGCTCGATGGTAATGAAGATGATATATGGAAGAAATGCGATGATGGAAACAATATAAAGACCACAAAGCACAATCATACAGCGGATGCACATACACACATACACACAAAGACAAATTCTGATTTTTTGTACAAAATTTTGATGAAATTAAATTTGGTACCACAATTCCGTATAAATTTACACAAAATTTACAAATTTTATAATGTTTAACACTCATCAAAACGCATTGCTGGAGAAATAAGATAGATTAGAAAAAATGATATAAAATTCCCAACATGCGTTCTGAAAGTTTAAACAAAGCATTTAGAAAAAAAGAATATTTAAAAGCAAAAAAAAAAGTCCTAAATGTAACAGCTGCATAGCTAAAGAAAGTAAAACGGAACGAAACAAAAACTCAACTGCAACACTCATGCGAAACATTCACTTACATAGGCTATGAGAACGAATATGGAGTATGGAATGAATTATCCGACCGATCACGATTGTGTCGTTCGTTTGTGTTCGCTTTAAATTTTGATGTCCGATGCGAGAACGGGGCCACCGACCGCACATTCTTCGCATCGGGCAAAGTCCTTGCAAGCAATACATACGTCTGTGTCCGGTCCGGGTTTAAGTCGTCCGAACAAGCACTACTACTTACTTCTTGCCGACGGGCTTAACGATTTGTGTGTTGCGGTAACGGTTGCCCGGTTTCTTGCCGTAGGTGGGCTGAGGCGTCACAGTGGCTTGCGGAGTAACGACCTCGCTATCACCACCCTGCTCCTGCAGATCGTTCTCGTCCTTGGTGATGCGGTTCTTCAGACGGTTCTTGAAGTTACCGCTAGCGCTACCGGGTAGACGGCGAGACGGTCGCACCAAGCTCGAGCTAGGCTGGCTGGCGAACAGGTTCTCCAGCGGCAGCCCGGTATCCTCGAGCGCATGCGTTGCTGGCGACGGCGTAATGATCGATGCCGCCTCCGGGCTGTACCGTGGCGTCTTGTTGAGTGCCGGTGCCGCCGTCTTCAGGATGCGCAGCGTTGAGCTCGGGTTCAGCTTGGGCCGTCGGCCATCGGCGGCCTGATTGGCCCCCGCTGCACCGTTGCCGTTCGCTGCCGCTCCACCTTGGTTACCTTGAATGACATGAGAGGTGCTTTGTAGGACCTGCGCATACTTTCCTGAAATGTAGGTGCCGATCACGCTGGTCTCGTGGACGGTGGTAACGCCCTCCTTAACCACGGTGCCACCGAGCGTCGTCACCAGGCCGGTTGGATGGGTTCTGCCCTTATTACCTCGCTTCGGTTTGGCCGACTTCTCGCGCGGTGCTGCTGCTTGGGCGGTGGCGCCTGCTGGTTGCGAACCCGCTGCCGTTGGCCGCAAATTGACGACGCGGAACGTTTCTTCCACGAACTCGGATGGTTGGCGCGAAAGAAAATCGTACTCCGGTTCACCGATGTTGTTGCCAATCTGCAACACTGGTACTGGATCGTCGTCTTCCTCTTCCTCCTCATCTTCGTCCTCGTCGGCGTTGGTTTCCTCTTCCGGGGCTTCTTCATTGCGCTGATGTTCTGCAGCTACAGCCACCGGAGTACTACTCTCGCTCTGGACATTCTTCACCTCAGCAGCAGGTTTCACTTCATCTTCCGAAATGTTGGAGAACATTATCGGCGAGTGCTCTTCGTGCTGATCCTCGGCAGCAGCTACCACTGCCACAGGTTCCTCTGTCGTCGTTGTAACAGTCGCGGCAGTCACTGGTTTGACAGCCTCAACAACGAGCGCCTTGGGTTTCTCCGTCTCCTGTACCGGTTCAATCGATTCTAGAGTCTCCACTACCTTCGCGATCGGATTCACTTCCTGCGGCTCCTGCTGATCTTTTGGTTCCTCTTCTTCCTCATCGTCTTCCTCGTCATGTACCTCCTCATGCTCCTCTTCCTCCTGTGGTTCCTGTTCCTGTTCCTGATCTGGTTCAAACTCTTCCGACTGTTCCTCTTCTGACTCAATTTCGGGAGACGACTCAGTCGTCGTTGTCGACGGTTCCACTTTCGTGGCTACCACCTTCACCAGTGGTGCTACTGGTTTAATGATAACAGATTTTGGAACTGGCTTAACGATAAACCGATCCGGTTGAGGTTGTTCCTGTTGCGGCACGGTTTCTGCCTTAACTGGAGCCACTTCGACGATTTTCGGTTTGGGTTTTAGGATCGGTTTTATAGCAACCTTCGGAACGGCTTTTGGGACGAACTTGAGTGGGCCGATCGGTTTCACTGTAGGAGGTTTTGGAGTTTCCGGTAGTACCTGCACGATGCTGACCTTCTCTTTCGGCTGTACCGGCAGTACGACCGTTTTGCTCGGCTTAATCTCTCGAACCACTTCCTCTGTGGTAGTGGTGGTGGTTGGAGTCGTCTCAATGACTGGCGGTGGTGGAGCCGTCGTTTTTGGTGGTTCTAGTAGCGAATATTGTTATTTTGTCCAGAAATGTATGAAACAAATGGATCGTAAGTATTGTAAATAATCACCGTAAAGTATGCAATTGTTTTTACACTGAAGGTGTATTAACATACGAATAATGTGTTGAATAAGCTTTTCCATTTTGTGATTTTGAAAAACTTAAATGTCAACTTTGGGAACACTTTAATTAACTTTAAACTTTTTACATGCAAACACAAATTTTCACCAATCATCAAAATCAACAGAAGAATTGTGTGCCCAATCTATCTGCCTAATAATTCCAAGCTTGGAATCGGATTGTTGGCATACCTCCCACCGAATTTGGCTCCTCATTACCTGTCACAACCGGTGCGGCACTTTGTGGTGAAAATATCATCACCGTATTGCCGATGGTGGTGGTAAAATCGAGAAATCCATACACCGTCTGCGTCGTATAGTAGTCCGGATTGACGTCCTGGCTCGGCAGCACAGCAAACACTGGATCCCCACCAGCATCCTTCGGTGACGCATCTCCATAAACGCCACCACCTCCGGGTGAATAAACGGCACCGTGTGCTAAATGGTGAAAAACGGGGAAAACCCAGAAGGAAAACGAGCAGTGAGCATAGTTGTACGAATTATCAATCGTGTAATCGTGACGATCTAAGGGGACAGCGGGAGAAGATAAAATGAGAAACTTAAATAATGTCACTAATTTTCACAGCCACGCTACGGGTGGGTCCTTCCGGGGCGAAGGCATATCGATAGCGTACCGCGGTATGTACGATCCGATATTATAAAATGGCGTTCAACCGACAACCGGCAGCACGAGTTTGGCGTAATAATTTGCTCAAATATTGACGCCGGGAGTTTTCCGCATATCTCATCAGCATCAACAAGCGTTGGAAAGCGGGAAGGATGTTTACAATTTTCCTCCCAGAAGTTTTGTCGCTTTGCTAACAATAAGTAAACAGTCAACCATCGATTCATCAGCTGTACCCAAAGGTTGAGACATACTTCGAAGGATTCGTTTCAGCGGGGTAGGTTTATTTAGATTTACCAATTGCTGTAACAATGATGGTGCTTTAATATAAGTTTTCTAAATTTTGGTACGATAATTGTATGTTTTATGCGAATTTCTCCGAATCAAACTTCTTACCAGTTTCTCCTGTCGCTCTATGCTGCAAATAATTGCATCGCGAAAGGGATTGCAAACTTGACAAGCTCGTGTAGATGTTGGTATTGACATCGATACAGTAGCGTGCAGCTGACATGACGGAAGCTCTCCCACGGAAGAGCTACTAGGAGTATCCTTTGTGTTGGAGATTATTATGTTGTCACGGCAAGCAGATATTAAACTGTTCACTTCTAACGACACGTTCCAGTCGTCTTTGCAACCAGGAACAAGAACATAGGTAAAAACAACATTTACTGCGATGACATGGTTATTAACGTTGATATGCGTTGCTTTGATAGTCTAACATACTTAAACCCATGACTGCATGATTAAGTTATGATGTAAGGCATGTCTTGTACGTTAAATTTGATTTTATCTATCAATCGAACGGTTCAATTATGTAAATGAAAATGGTTTATTTCATTTCATTACAACCGAGTTTGTATAAACAAATAACTAAACAACTATAGTGACTATTAAAGCAATGAAATTACTACGATAGGTAGAATATCTTCACAAATGTGCACTGATTTTTATGAGTTTTGTTAATTCTTCTCTTAGTTTTCGTATCAAATAAACTTTCATTCAATAGAAATGATTGAATCGTGTTGAAGTTGTTTAATTAAAATTTGCTGAAAGCGCTCAAGGAATATAAGTCTATTTAACGTCAACGTCAGCACCATTCCATCATAACTCGTTTCGGTGGACAGGGTGTCTACGTTTCTAACGACTACTTGAATGAAGATAAAACTATTTCCATTATCAATTGAAATGCGATATGCAATTAGGTGGAAAAATCAATCACTCTCACAATGCATCCATTGCCTTTCTTTATTGAGAGAAAAAGAACCATTTTTCACTATATTCAAAAGGTTAAAAAATGAATTTAAACAAAAAAATACTAGAGGAAGCTCCTCAATAAGGATTTTCCAGTTGCATGATTATTCAACGCAAAGCGGTTTGTGTTGCAGGATTAAAATGAGCTTTTTCTTCATCACCACTGTGCACTGTAATATTTCCATCCCAATCGACTGTTGAATGGAAATGAATAAATTTTCAGGTGCTCTCGTTTGGAAGATGGATTTCACTCGCTGGTTTTTGCTGTTAGGCAGTAGGAAGCATAGGAAGAAGATTCAAATTTATTCCATCCCTCGACACTTCCGAAATCGATCAACGCAGTCTAGACGCTCCTCAATGCGAAACGGTCGATGGTGGATTCTTCTTTCTTCCCCGCACGAAGTACGAAGGGCGCGTGTTTAAGGACTGTTTTTGACGGTGCAATTGTGCTACGGGTGGTCAGCTAGCAATGAGGCACCCTGCTACAAACCGAATCGAATCCAATAAATCGTTCTACTCTGTTTTATGCAAAGGTTGCCCAACCGGGAACCACAAAACCCTTTACTAGCTCGCTGTGTGAGTGCGAGTGTACTAAAATTGAAACGACAGCAAATTATCCGAAAAACGTAATGAAGCTTACAGCTTGAACGACCCGGGACCATAGTGTTTGCCTCGCATAACCCCCCCTTTTTACTTTATGCTTGCGGAGAAAGTAATCACTCTTCAAAATAGCCGAGCAACGCCTAATGGGAAGAAATGGGAAGGGGTTGCGGACCCCACTCCTCCCTGGCCGGTCATTATGGTAGAGGTAGAAAAAGTTGAAAATTTATTCCATGTAACATGGCGTTTGTTGCAATGCAGCCCAAATGGATCCTTTTCAGGCACGATTAATCAGCAGCACATTCGTGCTGGGCAAAGCGAGGATCGGCGACGAAATAAAGCCTGAGTACAGCAGCAAGGAAGGACATCAAGCAAAAAAAAAACAATCACTCACACCAACTACTCGAAAGGATATTTGCAAATTACCACTTTGCGTGACGAGCCAATTTTAAATAGAATTATTCGTTCGAGCATGAGGCAAATGTTTGCACTGCCAGCGAATGCACCACGGACTCATGTGATGCACTTTTTTTTGTTTGTTTGTTTGGGTAAGGATTCCGTGAAGAGGGAAGAGCTCGGTAGACTTTTACTTGGTCGGTTAAGGGGAGTCCATGTGAGAGGACATGGGGGAGGGGATATGGTAACTTCTTCGCCTGGAGCATACCAGATAGGGACTCCTTATGGAGGCAAATATTGAATTCAGCTGTAGGAAAGTTTTTACCATGCGTTTCGCTTCCCGCTCGTCTATCCACGTGTGTGCGTATTGCTGATGTTTGCAACTAAGTTGGACAGCAGTTAGGAAGCACTGGAAACCGGGGGGCAAGGCGACGTTAATGGGGCTGCAAAGGTTTGATGATTGGAGGTAGAAAACTAGCCAACGAAAGCAGTAAAGTTGAGGTAGTTAGATCGAGAGTTTTCCAACAATTTTATTTTTTGTTCCCCCGGTACCCTGGCTGCTTCCGTGCTGCAGGGTAGAAGTTTTGCTCCAAACGATTTACTCCGGTAAAAGGCGTACCCAAAAGCGGAGCAGTTGAGAACCATGTGAAGGAAACTGATTGAAGCATGCGTTGAGATTTCTCTACTAAAGCGTGCAGCGCAACGGTAGTAGACAGTGGGAATGTTTAAAATGGTGGAAAATCGTACACGTAACGTATACCATACTACGCACATACGCTTCCTCTGCCATGTGATACTACCCGGAGCATTATAAGTCCCAGGAAAAAAGGCTCAAAACTGATGCATTGGAACGAAAAAAGAAGGGATGAATTCTGACAAAAAACTCTTCAACCTTTTGGGGATAAAGTTGTCCCGTTCGCGATTTTGCCCTCCAATAAGACGTGGCCTTCCAAGGGTGAAGAAGAAACTCAGTGCGACGGAAACGCAATCGTCCAAACGAAATGTAACTAGACGGTATTGCTGGTATTGCGATCGCTTTTTGTCCCCCTTCCTTTCTGTACAAGGACTCTAACGAACGGATTGTGCCTGTTTTGTCCTTGCTTTCTATTCACCATTTTTATAAAAAAAAATTTAGTACATGTGCACAAAGTTTTTCTCCCGAAGGTACAACATAGACCATTGGGTCGCGTAACAGGCACGTGAATGTATGCCGCTTGTCCTTTGACTAGCAGTCAAAGCAGGCGAAAGATAACCGACGGTGTAAAGAAGAAAAAAAGAAGGGAGCTGGGATTGTTAACGAGCTTTTACCAACTTTTACCTACCATTTACATGCCAGCACACATATTAAATTCTTTCACTATTCTAAACATGAAACGTCTACCAATTGCAATGAAAGACGAACGAAAGAGGGCCGTCGGCTAGTGTAAGACACGTTACGCGCTTCCCACCACAGGCGGCTGAGTGGTGTAAGGAGCTACCAATTCTCTCACGTTCGGGAGTTTTCTAGTGGACATCAACGAGGCAGGATGCTGCCCCTCGTCGAACCTAGTTCCATTTTCATGTTCGAACTTCCGAACAAAACCAATGCATTTGGTACGCCTGCATGCATGGACTTTAACAATATATCAACCTCGCTTTCCTTCCGGTCTCTTTCCGTCTTGCACCATCGCGGGACGGTAACAAAGTGGTCTAGATCAAACGATAAGTAACCGGGCACGATTTGCATACCTAACGATTAGCTCGACGAAACCGTTCTGTCTTGGCTTTGATCTTGCGCATGGGTCAAAGGCAAAAGAAAGTCTATATTTCAGCTACCCATTCAATGGTGTAAGTGATGTAGCACTTGAAGAATGGCATTAATACGACGGGACCCATTTGGTTTCTGTGAACGTTTGAATGTTTTTGCGTGAGAACGAAATTGAAAAGGCAAGAATAATTTGCTCCGTCGTGCATTAATGATGTGATCAGAGAAAAGAGCATAATTCATCAAAATATATTACGATAACGATAGGATATGTATGTTATGTATGCAATAAGTAAATTAAGGTTTTCGTCAATCAATTATTTCCCCTTTCTTTGCCCATAACCTGTTCTTTTCCTTATGGTCTTAAAATAATCTGATTAATCCATTATTTTCCATTAGAGGGAAGAAATCCTAAACACTTGCACTCGCATAAAACTTTGTAATAAGATTTGGAAAAAGTAGGCGGTTTGGACAGTATGTGCATCGATCATCGATCGAGTGTTAATAAATGTTTACTTTTGGCAATTTTGACACACACTAGTTCGGCTCGATTTTATTCACATTTTGCACACAACTTAATCAAAAGAAATTGATCATTATAGTACATTATAGTTTGATAAATACAGACTTTTAGAAACAAGTAGTTTTGTTCAAGAGATTTCATTTCATTTTTGGGAAAGGAATAAAACGAGCTTGATATTAATTTTTTTTATTAGTTAACTTCGTTAGATCGTTGCAAGTTTTGCCACCAGAAAAGAACATGGCCGCTAATAGTAAATAACTAACGCGGACGACACCCCACAAAATTGCATTTGTTATCAAATGTAGATGATCCTATGATCAAGGGTTGCGGCGGTGTATATTATGCAGCGAGATAGATACTTGCAATATGAAAGATCTATTGATTGAAAGTTGAAAAAAATTACTGTACCCAACCATTCAAACCAGAATTATGATAATTATGATCGTTACTATTTCATAATGTTCGTAATGTTCGATAAATAAGAAACATAGATATTTACAGTTTACTATTATTATATTAAACATTTTTTCAACAGAACTCTACTAAAAAATATATCATGTACTTGATTACGTATTACGTATGTACACTTCTACTGTCCATTTAACTATTTATTGCATCCCTAAAGTAAATAGGGTTGGCCAAAAAGTGCAGGACTCAGGACAACTTACCGAGGTTTTGTTTTGTTTCGTTGAATAATGCATTCAAATTAAATGATGTGCATATTAAGTTGATTAGTCTACGTTCATCTGGCATTTGGTTATTTTTTTTAGCTTAAGTGGAGTTATATACGAAATTAATCGATTTTATTAACACCAAACTTTAAATTGATGATTGATGGAATTGGTAATGATAATTTCCAATAATTTTCAAAACTTTTTAAAACTTACCATTTACTTTAGTGATCCCTTCTTTTGCTTTGCTTTGCTAACGTTGCAGCAATAGTGCCAAAACAAATTTAATCCTTTTTTACAATGTTGGATAGCAGCCGCCACTATAAATTTTTTACTCTGTTATACATCATGTCTATTAACGAACCCACCAAAAATAATCTTCGAGTCTTACAAAACTGCAATCTTTGCTAATCGTGTTTGATGAACATGATAAACGATCTTTCAAACGAGCATGAAAAAAAAAACTTCAAAGGCTTTTAAAATGAGGGAAAAATATCAATCATTACATGCCGGAATTAGTGATGGCAGAAAAGGAAATACAACATTTGCCAAAATAAATGCAATGATGCGTCACCAATGGAAAAAATACAAATAAAAACGTATAAAACAAATAAAAACGAATACATCCACGCACATGAATCAATGTTGTAGAGTAAAAATGTTCCACGAACGATGTGTGTGCTAAGACATGCTATGTGTCCCAGCTGAATCCGTGTCATGTTCTGCTCATAGGCTTTGGGTATTTTTTTTTTTTTCAAAACCTTTCAGCGGAAGATCAAAGACTTACAACCACAGTGCCGGTTGTTTCCGTGTCTTGCCGCCAATTCTGTCCTTATTTTTTGGCTCTCAGATAGCGGCAGCATCTCCCGAATCGCCATCGGTCGTACCCATACTCGCTTAACTTCTAAAGCCGCGCATGTAAACATCTCAATTAGGCGAATGTTTCACCGGGAGTGGTTTTTTATTAGCGCAGTGAAATGCTTATCCTCCCTGCCTCCTCTTTGTAACTCCCAACGGTGACAGTTTTATTTCCAGATGATGTTTTTTCCGCATATATTTTAACAGGAACCCGAAAATGTATACGAGTGCACGTTTGTTTATTCCTGCTTTTTCAGGAAGTAAAACCAGAACTGGAAAGTGATGCTTCAAAACTGATTTCTGCGTTCTTTTCCGCTTTCAAGAATGAGCCACCGCTTACGTGAATTCCGAAAGGTGCTGAAAATCGAGCTTCACGTGCAGCGAATGCTACTAGCATATATTTTCCACACCATTTGGCCCATGCTTCATTTGACGCGAAAACGACAGACGTACGCATCGTTTACCGGCTGGGCATGTATAGTGCTTTTTCTCCCCTAGCAAGAGATTAAGAAATTCTTGGGATTCATCCAAGAAAATGCAAAACAAACGGATAAACAAAGGGCAAGACAGAAGGATTGTGCTGTTTATTTTTTCTCGTTACTGTAGCCACCAAAATTCGGCTTTACTTTCGCCCCAAGTCCCAGTTTCATTCATGTTTGATTGCATCCCTCCAAGCGCACGGGGTATTCGCACACGTCCTATTCGTATGGGCCTGGTTTTTCCCACGAGTCATTGCGCTTTTACATCTTCGTTTGGTTGTAGTTGTTTTGGTAAAATATGAAAGGGATTTTCCTGTAGCGGTACGTTGTTGTCTTTCGCAACAGGAATATCCTTCCAGACTGATAGCTTGTTTTGTTGTAGTTTTCCTTTTTGGTATATTTTTTACTTCAGTTTTGCATTTCGTCATGTGTCGAATGTCACTCGTTTCCCGCGAGGCATGTGGAAAGCGTTTCACTTTTATGCCTTGACATAAATTTAATGGACAATTGTCCCCAAGGCAGCCGTCTCTAAATGCTTGTCTCTAGTTTTCGCTCTGTCTGTTCGTGCACGAAAGGAGAGCACCAAGAACATGCAGACACGTGGAAACAAACAAAAAACGAATCATTCACAGAAGCAAAATGAAAAATGTAAAATGGATGAACCTGGCAGCAGGTGCGTTGGTAAATTCGAGTTATTCCCTTTTCCCTCCCGAGATCCACGACCACGGCTTGCCTTCACAGGTAATTTTGCTACACCGTACCACCCCGTTCAACAAACACACTTATCATTTTTTCTGTCCCTTACGGATTTGTTTTTGTTTCGATTTACACTGTTTTCTTCTCCCTTCTTACAAGTGCAAATTGGCAAAGAAAATTGAATGTTTTTCCCACTTTCCGCCAGAATACTGTGCACATTTTATTTGCTAACTTGGTTCAAATTTGGCATTCCGGGAAGGAACAGCCTAACGAGACAAAATCTGTTCCCTCGATTTCGGTGTCCTTTTTGTTCCTTTTGTTCAATCCTTTTCGCGCTGGGTGGGAAAAGTTTTTCGTTGAAGCTTCAAAAATAAAACGTTGATGTTTTGTCGGTAACTTGAAACTTTCAGCAAACGAAAGATAAAATGCCTCCTTTTAACGCACGCAACATGCACCAAAACTGTGATATTCTCATGCGGCTGTAAACAATATTGTTTTGGGCATCTCATTGTATATACTTTTCCTCCTAGAGCCACTATGAGTCGCGTAACCAACGGTGATCAAATGTGTGTGAATATACAAAAGGTACTGTTAATATGCTTGTGAAATTATGTGGTGTGTAAAACAGAAAAAAATGCTCGGGAAATCCATATTTCAGTAAACGCTTTTATAATTTGGCCCGAAGAGGTTAAAATTTTCGTTGTACCTTAGGTCTTCTCTATTCCGGTAGTTAATATACTTGACTTGGTATGGGTTTAAATATACTTCTATAATGAATAATCGATCCAAAACAGTCATAAAACTTGTTTAATGACACATTAATTCATTAAATCTATACAATACTTATACTTTAAAAAAGTTTAAACAACAACAACAACCGATACGTTGTTCAAGTTTGTCAACATTTCAACATAAACCGGATTGATACGTTGATTACTTTTATTCGTAACATACAAGTAAAACGTAATCACTAGAAACTGAATTCATTAATTCAGTCATTCATTAGAATCTGAACTATTTTATTATAAAATATGTTATAATATTGAATAAAACTTTGTCCTGAAGTTGTACATTAAAACTTTCGTATTTATAAAGTTAATGCGCAAATGAATTAAGTAAAGCTTATAAGTAATATTAACTCACCTGCATCGTGCCCATATATAATACATTAAAATGTATAAATGTATGTAACATAAAATTAACGAAAAGAAGGGAAATGCAGTCAATTTCAAAAATGATTAAATTAAAGACAGGTTATGTTTAATGTGTCATAGTGCTAGTACTTACTGTAGAAGTAGACTAGAGTTAAATTCTTTTAGATAATATGCTAGTACAATTTTGAACCCAGCAACGGAAATTAAACCAGAATACTATAACACTGCAGGAATTCAATCTATCTTCGGGAATACTGTCGTATAGAATTACAATGTTGAATTTAAATGTATGAGCAACCAAGCACAAACAACTCCCTACAAGAATTATTGATTCCCTTCGGCTATGTTGTGTGCTGTGCGTTTGCAGAATGTTGTACGCCCCGCATGTGAGCATATCAATTTCATATTTTCCACTAAATAACAGCAGCTCCATAGTGCGTCGTTTTAGCAGCAACACTCATTTCAACGTCGAACGTGCTTTTCTAATGCTCGTTCCTATCGGCATGGTACGGTTCGGTACAAAATTGAGCTTTAATTGTGGCGTCGAAATGAAGAACTAATGGGAAAACTTAAAACACCAAATGGAATGCCAACTCACCAGCATAAATGGTGAGCTTTACTCGTACCTGCCAGATGCATCTTTCCGACGTTCGAGTGTCGATTCAAGCGAACCAACACCAACTGGCCGCATGGAACCTTCGGAACGGTCAGATCCGTATCCGGATCCTCCCGATTTCGATGCTGCCATGGTAGTGAAATGAAGAAAAATGAACTTCACACTGCCATTGGCATGGGTGGCTTGATGTTTCGTTTCTATCCGGTACTCACCTTCAGCCGAGCGCGTGGAAAATGGGCGGTAACTGGGGCAAGAATAGCTGCTACTCACATACCCTCGGGATTCACACCGGTGCGATGGTTCCGGATAAGAAACATGATCGAAAGTCCCAACCCAGTGTACCCGAAACAACATCCCGATGTACTGGTGCCACCTACCGACACCGGGCACAAATAGCAAATGGTTTGAAATTTAACTTTAATTAGACTTTTCTCCAACTTAATTTGCATTTAATTGGACTGTATCCATCTCTGCCGGTCCGGGCAACCCACCATGCCAGGTTGCTTTGGCCATCGGTGGTAGTATTTTTCCTATTCGTTCGTTGCGAAAGTTTCGTCCCGGTGGCTCATTGGGTTCATTTTTCGCACAACTTCCGCCTATTAGTGGCAATAAGCTTTCGAGTCCCGAAGGTGTTACGAGTAGTGTGGCTCGAGCACCTGACATGACCAACCCAACTGGCACCCGGGTGAGGAGAATGGCATCGTACGAGGTGCGTGGAATAAGGAAATGAGGGAACATTGACTAACTGCAAATTAACCGTAACTTTTTGTTTTTTTACCATTCTGTGTCATCGAATCGAACAGAATGTACGTTCATGGCACGTGCATTGCATCAGCAGCAAAGAAGAATAGAGTCGAAAGGTGTTTAAGTTGGTGTATTTGGTTTGTTTAAAAGGTAAAACAAAATCGGTACAAGTGTACTAATGAAAAACCAACATATAAGTAAAAAAGATACCTGCTGGCCCCTTCCTCTGAAGAAAATATTTCTCTACATTGTATCAAGTATTACATACTTTCAGGCGTATATAATTAGAATGAAAAGATAAACTAAAACAAGCGGATAGGGTTTCCTACAAACATTCAATAACAAATGATGATGCATCCGTAATTATTTCCTTTTAACTAATCAAGATAATGTACACTGTGTGGAATCTTCCTCCGCTACACACAGTAATGAGTCTCCCTAAGCAATTTTTACCACGCGCACCACAGAACAAAGAATCTTCTCCGACAATTCTAATACGCAAGGGGAGCAGGAGCAAGCATATCCGTTTCAGTTCCGGTTCCGTTCCAGTTCCGCTGAGAGGAAAGCAAACGTATCACACTCGAACGGCACGGCGTTGAAATTGTTTGGGGAAATCGATATCGATCACCGGACGAGATGGCCCCTAATTGTAGGCAACTTGCCTAGCACGGTAATGATGGTGGTACGGTTGCACACATCGTCCCTTTGCCGAACGTTCATGCGAAATTACTTCCCCACGGGCTTGTACGAGCCGTGTCGCACAGTTCTGTTCTGTAACCGGGGGGGAAAAACGTAGTGTAACGGAAAAGATAAGAATGTCCGAATTCTAGACGAAGAAAAAGGGCACAATACAGCTACCCAGCTACCGTTCTGTGCAGTCTAAAAAAATACAAAGACCATTGGTAGAAACGAATGATGGTAAACAAAACTTTTCCTTACCGGGGAGAAAACCATTCCCCGGGTGAGACTTTTCGCTTCCGAGAGACAGACAAACGCCAGCAAAAGTCGATAATTGGCGGTACTTTGTGTAAGAGTACATACGTGCAGGCTTCGTACGGCGTTCTTTCCTACATAATAACCGCGTACTCCCTTTACCGGACCTGGTGAGTAACACTTCTGAGACCATGAGTATAATCAACAACCACCAAAACCGATCTTTCCATCCATACTACTCTTTCACCCCGAAAGGGTAACATACGGTAGGCGTGCCGTTTAGAAAATGGGAATTTATGTAAATTTGTATCAATGGAACGCATACACAGGTATTTTATTACCGGTCGTCGGTTTCCAAGTACGGATGGTACATCCCGTTCACCAACGTGCACCCGAAAGGTAGGCAAACTCCGTTACAGCTGGGTAAGGACTAGGGAAAAAATTGAATGTAGCAATATAACTACAAACACACCGGTTTCCGGTATGTTGTGTGCGTGTATGTAAGCATTTCCCATGGTGACGGAAGCGTACAATAACAAAAAAAAAGACTGTAAAACTTCACTTGCGGCCTTTGTCACACAGGGCTGAGGTATCTCTCATCGATCGAAACGTCGACTTTTAGGATTGGATTGTAACCCGAAGCTCTAATGCTGTTATCGGAAATTGGCTACAAAGTAGATACACCTGCTACCGGATGCCGGCCCGACCATTACTATCCTATTATCGTACAGTGGAGTTTAGCCTCATCTCGGGTCCACTCCGGTAAGCAAACAGCGTCACACAGAAAGTGGATTGCTTCTAAGAGGATCGTAAAAATATATACGACCTTCAAGATTTCACTGTACGGGTTTTGTATAATAAAGGAAGTTTTTTATAACATCTGTACACAGCCCTAAGCTATAAAAACTATAAAAACGATGAAATACTTTAAATTATTAGTTAATATTTTCAGCAACTAAATGCTTGCTAGCACATAATATAGAAATCATTCTAACAGTAGTAAATAATAAGTAAATTGATCGCTTCAACTTCTCTTACGACTATCCAACTATTTTGTTATCTTGAATGCAGCACGTCCGTGACATTATTTTATTCACTTCTCTACCCTCACACACGAATCTAAGTGGGCAACCCAAGTGCTAGCATCTTTCTGGAGCGATTATTTACTCAACATTGGCCCATACATAACTTCCTCCGGTCCCGAACGCATACGAGTGAATGCAGTATGTCGTTCATTTTCGACGCTGGTTGCGTTTATTGTGGTGGTATATTGCCCCCATCGCCTACCGGTGGCCAGTTTTTGTCTGTTTTCCTTCAGATAGTGTGCAGCACTATTCGATTCGACTGCCACTTATAGCGCTGTTAACCTCTGGAAGTCATAAAGTTACTCCCCACTTGGGGTCTGACTTGGTCCGACTTCGCATGCTCCTACCAGCTGCTAGTGGGGTTTTCTTGAGAATGCCCAAGAAGCCCACCCAGGTTTCGTTGCCGGCGACAAAGAAATACGACCAAAGCGAACCGCAAAGTGAAGCGAGGAAAATTATTTTGTAGGTTAGATGGCACTTTTCATTAAAGTTTTCCTCCAACCGGCGCTTTTCCCGGCAGGCCGTTTCGCCGTTCCCATGCCCGCACCACACTTTCAGGGCTTCCGGTGGTGTAATGACATTTGCATAAACATAACCATTTCTTGGGCGGCTCAAACCCGGCCCCAACGCTGACCTAAAACAACTTTTACAACACGCTCGTGCCTCCCATTCCCTGGTGTGGTTTGGCGGCTTGGCAGGAAAAATGGGAGAGAAAATGCGAGGCATAAGATATGTTGTGTGTATGGCACAGCAAACAAACTTACAAACCCCTTCGCCGGGCAGGAAAGTGGACGATCACGACCATCTTGATGCAGTTTACCGACGTGGCGTGACAAGCATTGGCTTACTTTATGCTCGAAATATTTGCGTGCCTGTAATTGTTCGACCATTTAAAGGATGCTTTTTTTCTTTGCGCTCATTCGTTCCTCGATGGGAGACAAAGTTGACTTCCCGGCACACCAATAATGTGTCGCTGCAACATATATCGCAGTCCTAAAGAAAACGCCATTGGCAAAAGCAAAAACTCTCTACCAAGGGACTTTCGGAAAATCCCACCGTAAACGATAGGAGTTTCTTTTCCAGGAATACGTCACGCAAGGACAAAATACATCACGATTGCAAACTTAACAGAACCCCAGCGAAAAAGAGGTAGAAATAGGTGGCATTTACAAATGACCACCGCAACCAACGGCTCGTACTTCGTGAGTTTGGCAATAATTAATCACTGATTAGGGCGTTAATTTGCGGTATTTAATAGCGTGACGAAAACAAAAGTGATTCTACGTGAGCCTCTTCCGAGTGGAAACTGTAATTTAGTACGGCTTTCCACGGGCCACTTCACGAATGGTTCATATTGATTGGATTTAGTAGCAAAACTGTGAAGGAGTGTAGCCTTCACTGTAGACCTTTAAACGAATTTGCATTACATGATCTCGTGACCTGTTTTGTGAAGGTGAAAGCAATTGGGGACAGAAAATGAACACAAAAATGCCGGCCTAAAAATTGGCACACTTACCTTTTGCAAGGCAAACGCACAACAGCAACAATTTAGCAAAGTTTCCCATTGTTATAGCTGGTTGATGATGCTAAGCGTCCTTTTGCTGGTAGATCTTGGTAGAGTTGACTTAAATCGTTGAAAATGTGTGCTTAGTGCAGGAAAATTCAGTTTCAGATGTTTTGCATTATTTGTGCAATCAAGCTAAAGATGGGTTTAGAGAGTTTCTGCAAAGAAAATAATGGAGGAATAACATTAGACTTAATTTCGTTCTTAATACATACAATTATGTTAAGGGGCAGCCCGGGAGCATTTTTTTTACTATTATTATAATTTATTTTGCGCATTTGTTTGCTAATGCTACACAAACGATATCTAAGACTAGATGGTAACTAATATAAAAAAAGGAAAAAAAAACTAGATAAAATGTACAAAAAATTTAGGCTATATTAATCTTAAACTATTAGGGGCGGCCCGGTGGCATGATGGTAGCGGGGCCGGTCTTTACACGAACGGACCGGACCAAAATCCCATCCGGGCCAATCTCCCGTAGCAAGGACTGACTATCCG
This sequence comes from Anopheles marshallii, assembly GCF_943734725.1. Lineage (NCBI taxonomy): Eukaryota > Metazoa > Arthropoda > Insecta > Diptera > Culicidae > Anopheles > Anopheles marshallii. The sequence continues at coordinate 63,077,370 of NC_071326.1, read as the reverse complement.
GCTTTTGGTAAAATAAGTCGATACGGCCAGGCCGTTCTAACGAAAAAAAAGAAGCTTGAACTATAAAACTGATCAAAAGAAAGAGGATAGGGCTAACGATCGTCGAGCTTCCAATGTTTCCTATCCCAAAACACGGCATCTGGCATCGTAATCAGGTTGGCCAGAGGAAAGATTTTCAGGCAGTTTACAGAAAGTAAATCTGGTGACGGACATCTGAAGCTGTTCAATGCGATCGATGTTAATCCTTGCTGAGGGTGTCCAGATTGCCGAACAGTATTCCAGCCTCGACCTGACCAACAACCGAAAGAGCACCTTTATGCACATGGGGTCAGAAAAGTTCCAAGCGATTCTTTTTATGAAGCCTAGAATTCTACGGGCTGAACTATCGACGGTATCGATATAATGACGAAAGAAGAGGCCACAATCACGTAAGATGCTAAGATCCTTGACAAGAAAAACTCAAGACACTTGGGTGTTGAGGGTGTAGGAGAATAATAAAGGAGAACGGGTAAACGAAATACCATCACATTTCTCCGGGCATAGTGTTTTACACAGGTAATTACGAGTACATCAAGAGAAAATTGATTTAAAATAACTTGCAGAAACAAATAATCATGAGAGGTCAATATGAATAGAAAAAAATTAGATCATCAACGTAGCACAATAAACAGTAGGAAGGTAAGACAGTACAAACATCATTGATAAATAGAACAAACAGCAAGGACACTACCTTGTGGTACATCTGCGCTGGAGGAAAACAAATGGGTGAAAATGTCCTGACGTTTGACATTGTATTATTTACTTATAGCGCGATTAGACAGTTTATTGAGCCACAATGAGTGAGGAATGCGATCATGGTTTCAAGTCGGTTTAAATGGCATCGACTAGTGGGGATGAATCTAATTTTGTGCAGATGTACGAGGTTAAACACACGAGGTTGAAGGTTGTGGAGTGAGTAGGGAAGAAAATGCGTTGCTGAGGGATAACTAAACAGCGCTAACAATTTAGTAAGAGGGAATGGAGCACGATCTCAAACACTTTGGATAAAGCACAGAGTAGTGTAATTCCGCGGAATTTGGGTCTGTCTAAAACATTACTCCTTTTAAAAAGAGAATCAGGTAGGCATGTTTCCAGAGTTGAGGAATGGTGTAGGAGGATAAAGCTAGGCAGAAGAGTAGGAACGGAGGAATGATGGTAGTGGCGCCAGTCTTCACACGAACGGACCGGACCAATTCCCCGTAGCAAGAACTGGCAATCCGACTACGTGGTAAAATAAGTCGATATGGCCAGGCTATTCCAACGAAAAAAAAAAATACAATTATGTTGAAATAGTGTAACCGTTGTGACATACATAAAAAATGGTTTGTGTATTTTAAAGACACCCACACTCAATCACGAGAACGTACTAAACAATATTTTTCAAACTCCAAAACTAAATACACCAAGAACAATTCAAAACATCCACCAGTATCGAACAAAAACCAATAAGCTGCGGAAGTCAGTGTCAGTGGCGGAAACTTTCATTTCCGTTTATTTACCAACAGATAAATACTCGCAGCTGACGTTGAGGTAAAACTTTTGCCGAGAAGTCTTTCCCGCACAATTCACCACCAAATTTATTGAAGTAATTTTCCCTTCCATAATCGAACTTCGATACTACAAATCGCATCTGCTGCCCGCAGTGAGCGGGGGAAAGCCAAACATGGAGCCGATAAAACAGTGAAATGGTATACGCTGTGTTATGCTTCGCATGCTAGCAAACACATATATTTTAACCACCAACACCTGCGAAACAAAAGGAACAAACAGGAACGTTTAGCCAACCAACACCAAATCGAACAGTGGGTAAATAGTTTTAATTACTTTAGTTTTATGATTTCGTACGGAGTATGGTTTTTTTTGGTCACCCACCGTTCAGAACGTGTGCAACTTCAGGTGGGAAAATATGCACTACGATTCAGCGATAGAGTAGAAGAAAAAATGGAAATGGGTTGAAAATCTAATAGTGGCCTTACAAAAGCTTATGCAATAATAATTCATGCGCAGGAGCGTTGGTAGTTTCTGTTGGCAAAAATAATGCTCCAGCATGGTTCGGACATTAGTTCGACAAAAAATAACAGCAAAAAAGTACCATCCCCAGAGTGGGTCAGTTGTGTACTCGATTCTACAAAATTGGTCTCACTTTCCCTTTGCAGCAAAAAGTCTAAATGAAAATCCCACTCCAGCATCCGATCGTGCTAAAGCTGGCACCAGCCAATGTGTGCAACTTTTCAGCACCACACACTTCGACCAGTAATTGGATAATAAACTGTCTGGTACGGTGTGTGCAGCGCATAAGTTATGATTCGATGGTACAAGGATGGTACCCGAAAGCTATGTGCGATTTAATCCCCTTTTCAGAACGTTTCTGAATGGCTAGTGGTGTGGGATAAAGGATGCTAGAGTTAGTTGAGCTCAATTAGTTCCCTCGAATGATGATGTGTGGTCATTCGATTTGTGCTCGATACGGGTCACTGTGTACCGTGTGTAATCGTACCGTAAGACACAACATATTCCGTGTAACAATCGGTTGGTTCATTTTGTTCGCGCAATCGTAATTCGTTGCATAAACGGCTCCATTCGTGTAAGCTGTATCAATTCATCATCCACGCACCTTACCGCGTATAAAAACCAAAACAAAACTCCTTCCCCAAAGGACTGATTTGCCAGCCATCGATCACATCGACAGCCGATGTGGTAAAGAAAAGATCTCCAATGATAGCGCGAACGAGCGACGCCCTACATGACAGCACCATATCCAGTTATGAATGAAGTAAGAGATCATGTTACCAATGACAGCCGGGGCCACCGGTTGCCCTTCCCAAATGAAGTGCGAAAAAATGTCGAGCACGTGGGGAGGAACAGAAGAAAAAACAATCTATTTCATGCTCCCTTTTCGCGATCGCGTCCTATTTCTTTTCTTTTCTACCTACCCGTGTACCATTCACAAATTCTTCGCTTCGCTAGTTCGACATGGAAAGCCCATGTTTAGCCTTAATTGCTTTAAGTGGAGTCCGGCGGGGTCGGGAATGATAAAATGGATTATTAATATTCGCATTGTCGGCGATCGTCATTTGGCGCACAACTCTAATTGCTACAACGGTGACAATTAAGCCATTGTAGTGCTCTGTACCGCTTGCTTGCAAGGCGTGGCACGCGTGATTTTACGCTCTTTCAATAATATGTTTTCTATGTGAACAAAACCTGTTAATTTAATTAACGAAAAATGTCGTTTTTAAGGGCAAATAATGATACAGTCGCTTTAATTGAAATAATTGTTGGTAATCGTAGTTTTTGCTCTTTATTGATGATGGTCTCCTTAAGGTAAGTTGTGCATACGTGGAATACATAAAAAACATGTTAAATGAATATTACATTTTGAATTTTAAGACCAACTAGCTAATAAAACCAGTCTTCACATGAACGGACCGGACCAATATCCCATCCGGACCAATTCCCCGCACGCTGGACTGACTATCCAGCTACGGGTAAATAAAGTCAAAGAAAGCCAGAAATGGCAGGCCTAGACCTGAGGTTGCTGAGGTTGTTGTGCCGATGATGAAGATGAAGAAGCTTTTTCATGAAGTTATTCAAGCATAAACTGTGATGTTTTGAATCATGTTTTGAATGATTTTTCCTAAGTTTGTTCATCTGTGATATGGTAAATTGAATGCTCATCATTGCTTTAAATGAGTTTTGCCTTAAATCATACAAGTAATATTATATCAAAAACAATTTTAGGCTTATTCGTATTTTTTTCTGCGGCCGCTACTCACCAAAACTCTTCCATTGGTGCAGTATCATAATAATACACGAAATTAAGAGTCGTATTGGAGAACAAAATCGAGAAAATAAACAATAAACACGCCATGGAAAATGATTCAGAATTTTTATATCAGTCACAGCATTTTTATAAGGATAGGGTTCCACATTCTTCCGCATAAGTACAGAACATACAGAACTGACAGACATAAATGTTACAGACAAAATGAAGGAGTAAAGGCAAATAAGAGAGGAATGAAATTCGACGCTTTGAATCGGATCATATTTTTTCATAATAAATCTATGAAATTTTATACATAAATATATTAAATTAAGAAGATTATTTCTCCTTACAGTTAAAATAGAATTAATCCATCATGTTTTAGTAGAATTTATATATTAAAATCCCAACCCTATGTTGCGCTGTTGAAATATTGCGCAGCGTCGTTGACACACGACGAACAATATCGCCCATCCTACACTTTAAGGTCACTTGCGAAACCCCTGCAGGATACGTTTACTTTGCTTACGTTTTCATTACGGGTTCCTTCCAAATTAAACGAGTAAAAGAAACTTTTGCTACTTAATCCACAGCTAGCCCAATATAATCTGTATTCCCTCATCATTACACTTTTTTCGGGAGTTATAAAAAAAATACACACGAAAATAACCAAAAAGTAAGTTTCTTTCGGGCGCATTAGCGAGTGCACCGTGGGATTTTAAGAAGTAGAAACACAAACAAATCAAAATACTCGATTGTGTTTTGGTAATCCGCGGCCGGATTTGAAACTTTGCCAAACTTCTAATTGCAACTCGCGTCAGTGGCAACATTTAGCGGGAGAGAGCAGGAGTAAATGATTTTAAAAAAGGATTATGAAACTTCCTTCCAGTTGGTTCACATTATGGTTGCAGATGGTATTAAATTGAAATAAAAATTAATTTACTTCTCCTTCCACGGCAGAACCGTACGGTGCTTTTTTGCTTTTAAAAATCAATTCAAAAAAACCTCTACAGCTTGTATGCAAAAAATTGTTTACTTCACCTATTTCCGTTCATTCTCGAGTGGCGTTTTTGTTCATTGAAAAGAAGATAGCAAACATTATTTGCACTAAGAAAATGGTTTCCCCGAGAACTATTTTCTCCTCGCCCATGTGACGTGGTGTGGAACTATCGAATCAACTTAACCCGATGCATTATGCGTATTTACCATGGTTTCATGTGGACTGGCACCACGCCAAACATCGTCCGCGGCGGCAAACATAAAACTTTCAGCACCACAGCGCTTCCTTTGGCAAATGAGACCCTACCAATTTGTTGGAAGGCACATTCTCTGGGCGGAAATTAAATGTCAGCAGCCCTGTCGACGTTCCGCTGTTTCAAAACTTTGCAAAGAAAAGCGTACGGATAGGAACATTCTCGGAAAATGGCCCCGTACTAAATGTGTGCCTAAAAGGTCCGAACAGTATCTTAACTGCAAAAACGCACCACGAGATGCTCGCTACACCTTTTCACGCTTCGAACGCGAGTTTTGCTATCACTTTATTGGTCCTCTACAGGAACCCCTGCCGAGCCTGTGCCACACAACCCATCCCAACCTAATTCAATCCGAGCAGCAATCAGTGGAAAGTTTTTTTTTGCGCTTTTGCAAAAGAAAAGTCACCTCGGGGAATTTCATGCCACGTGCGTTTCACTACCTTTTGCCCGTTTGCTGTTGGTATTGATATAATTAAAAAGAAATTAAAAAGTTTTCCCTTCAAGATTACTTTTAATTTGATTCTGGTCGATGCAGTTCATGGAGAGCGTTCTGCCTACGCCTTCGCTATTCCATGTTGTGATCACCCTTGAGGGAATTGCTAGCCAGGTTTCTTATGCCGGACTTTTATTTGAAGTGAACCATTTTCTTTAGTTTGACCTCAAATGGTTGGATATGTTTGCTGAACTAGGATTATTCAATTACAAATTTGTAATATTGTTTTATACATGTATCTAACCTGGTCAATATTTGTCCATTTTACTTCAATTAACGGAACTTATGTACAGCACAAAGCTTGACTGTATAAGTATGCGTAGTTTGAGTATAAGATACTTCCTCAGTCGTGGTAGTAAAAACAATTCATAAACGGGAATCGTTACATGCTGTACGAACGTAACCCCGACGCAGATCCAGAGCAAATCACTTGGCATTAGATTTATTCCAAGGTAGTAAAAATGGTCGCAAGTAAACCATGGCCGTAACACAAAAGTTCACAAAATAGGTTAATTAGGTTTTATGCGAAATTGCAATTGTCTTATACCGGAAGGTGGATTGGTTCGGGTATAGCTTGCTGTTGATTTGCTCTTAGCCGACGTTTTTCCCAAGAGTAAAATAAAATATATCTACCCAGCGCAAATCTACAGCGAAACGCACTGTTACGATCTATCCTATCCTGTGATCCCGGAGGTGAAGTGTATAGGTTGGTGAAATTAATTACAAACCGTATTAAGGGCAATGATTGTCAGATAAGCGGTGAATAAACCATCTATCAAAGGGAAAGTGTGAACAAGTTTTATGTTTTATTTCGTTTACTGCGGCTAGGCGAATGGTGGAAGTATAAAATGATTGATCAATTGCAATACGTGAACTATTTCTTAACAAATTACCCACGTTTTTGACATAATTTAATTAAACCATTATTATGCGCAGTTAGCAGTGTTGCCTAATGTGCTTCAGTTTGGTTACGATTATTTAACGAATAAATCAAATGCCATTGGCTTCCCTCCCAAATTTTCCGGAAATCATGTTGCATTAAAAAAACGCCTGAAATGTATGCAATCACGAAACTTCATTATGCTATTTCGGAATTCCTTCCACAAATTTTACATGGAATGAATTCCACTCATCCAACGTGTCTACTACATTTATGTTGCACATGACCGATTCGCCCATTGCTATGGAGATCCTCCGAATAAACGCACCCAGTTGCATTCCTTCCTATGCACGACCCAAAACACATCACGAGCACCAAACTGGGAACGCATCGGAAACGGATATAACTATCCCCGCGCGAGTCTGACACCAGAATATATGCAGCAAACCAAACATGAAGAAAAAAAATCACATGAATATCCTGGAAAAATGTACAAGTCGTACGCAGCAGCTTCCCTTACCGACAGATTCTCCGTAGTGGAAAATGCTTTTAATGAAATTAAAAAATCTCATTTGATAATGCGCTTCTTCCGCTGCCGACTGAATGCCGCAGCGCAATCAATGGATTCGCGGATACTGTATGTTTTGGGGCGACGGTTGGGTAAGTTATGGCACGCGTTATGTTTGACTCGCGAACCATGAGCCAGGATGAGCATTCAAACATAAGGAAACATACATTCAAACATACGTTGCATCTGGCCAGCGATGCATAATATAATACTACGGCTTGTGGTTCATTCCACAGCATGAAGGTAGCAATGAGAGTGATAGTTGCCTTTACAGGGGCTTCGAGGTCAATTTTCAGCCATTTGCAGAGTCTTTGCAAGTTGCATTAGAATGTGACGAGGTTGATTAGGAATTATTTGCATTTTCTAGACCTTGATGAAACATAAGCACGTTAGCAAATGTGTGAAGGCTTTCAGTTTGGCATTGGCTTCATTATAGTTTTTGGTACCTTAAATTAGTTTTGCTATTACTATTGTTATTAACTATTTCACATGTTTTTGAAAAAAAAAAATCATGTTGGACAAACCTCATTCAATCATCATTAATTTGAAAAAAGGATCGTTTGTTACAAACTATCATTTTTTTTAATTCATTAAAGAAATGATTGAACTATGGTGTTCATGGAAATTCTTGACAAATTACTATTAACTCTTGTACCGAGTAGACCGACATAAATGTTACAGATGGATACAACCTTATTTCAAAACACTCAATTGTTTGACAAATACTAACTTGAATGGTCAGTTTTTCATCTTAATCGATCATATACCCCTTTGCTAGCGGAAATTGAAAAAGCAGTATTATGGTTTTCCAAATGAATCATCCTGAACCGCAGTCACTCTGACTCAAAAATCTATACAGATTACAAAAAGTTACAGGAGAAACAATCTGCGACTCGGGGATGGTAACTTTTAGGACCATCTTCTATAAGTCAATCCAGATCCTGGCATACGCTGATGACATAGACATCATTGGTGTACGGCTCAACTACGTTGCGTATGCTTACCAAAGGATTGAGCAGATGGCAGAAAACCTCGATTAACGAGGCAAAAACCAAGTTGAAGGTTGCCCCATCCTACTAACAAAGCCTTGAAGTTGTCTAAAATTTCACCTACCTTGGGTCAAAAGCATCGAGAATAACATTCACGAATACAAAAATGGTTTCAGTTAATAACCAAAAGTAAATAAACAACATGAATTAACAGTTACATCATTACAGAATATACCAAAATGGAGAATACATTAAACCATTAGACTCCACTTTGGCATATTAAAATTAAAACAACCTTCTGGTAGCATAATCCATCCAAAATCCACATTCTCGAAGGCGATCGAAAGCACTTTCCCTTCGCAACGGCTCGGATGCAAGTAATGTGATAAGCCATCATCCATTGTATGCAAAATGCATTTGCATTTCCGGGTGTTAAAGCCCTCTCGACCATCGAGAAACCTTTCCAACCCCATTCGTCTAGCCGCAAATCGCCAAGTAGCCAGGTCTGTTGAAAGTCCATCAACCTAATCGCTTGCCTCGATCATGTTCCTCTAGGGACCTGGGACATAAACCTGCTACGAAGCGAAGTCGTTTAGAAAGGGTGAAGAAGAGCTCGCACTATGCGAATGGATCGGTGGCACGAATTGCATACACTCTTCCCACCGCTCTGGACCATTGGCTCATCTGCAGTTTTGTTGCAATAAGTGGACATTATGTCATCATAAATCATCGCGAAGGTTTTATCGGGATGGTTTGCTAGCGGTTGCTGGCGAAGCTTGGAAGTGGAAGCGGGATCGAGGAGGTTAAAAATCACTACAGAATATTAGACGCTGCTAGTCGACCGTCCGTCAAAAGCCCAGCCAAACAGCCAGCCAGCTGGTGCAGACATAAGACAAATGTTACGCACACACCGTCTTCGTTTTGTCCACCGTTTAGCGCAAATGATGCCGTGAGTATGGTATTCAGCAAAAGAAGAGCTGAAATATGCATGCAGAAAAATGCATCACCATGTGCTGTAGAAGGCAAGTAGTAAACGAGCGTGTAGAAAATGCTCCCTACGATCGGCTGCCTAACGGAAGCTTCGTTGGTCACAATGACGAAGCAGGCGAAGAAGACGAACATGTTGGTGGAGTATTTCTGCTAGTGCATCATCATCCCACTTGCAGGAGAAAGTGTCACTGATTGCATTTGCGTCGAGTCGAGCCGAGCCGCCTCTGCTGCCGTAGAGATAAGTTATCACAAGCGGTGCATCCTATTTTCCCCGGGTTGGGTATTTTGCTTGCACGGTTAGAACGTAGAGGACGCTTGTTTCTCCATTACGCACTCCTACAGTATCTCTAAAAGTATGAGGAATCGGCATAGGAGGTGAAAATAGGGCTGAGGAGCATAGCAAAAACAAACACAAAAAAATAGCTGGAGAAACCACCAAACTGTGTTGTTTTGTAAACTGTATACGAGCGCGCCTAATTCTCCGTGACAACTTTGTCATCCACTCGAGCAAAACCCGTTCGGGTGAAAAACGCACGTCAGAAGCACCATCGCGTCATGATGGCGTCGCGTTTGCGTCGGGGTGAGAGAACAAGTGCAATTTTCCGTCTTTTCCACTAAGCTCTCTGCTCTCTTCCAATAAAGGGCTCCACGAGTTCTATCCTGCAACAGCAGCTAAATTGTGATTACTTTCCAGCACGATGTATGAACGAGTGGTTTTGCTTTTGATACTGTTCTTTTGTCTACATTTCCCACCCTCCTAGCTATTCGTTATGAGTAAAGTTTTAAATTGAAAATTGTTTACACTAAAATGCATGCAGCTCGTTAATAACTGCTTGCGAGAAGGCAATGAATTTTAGCCAAATTAAATTGCAAAATAGCAGGAAGGGCCTGGTTCCGCTAGGAATTGCCCTCGATTATGTATCGATAGATATTATAACAAAAAAAAATGTAAAAAATATTAAACACAGGAATTTCACGAAAATACCTAGATGTATGCAAAATGCATAACAAAACAGTGTTTTAATAATTATCTTCTTTTAAACTTTAATTCACTACTTCTTCTACTCCACTACATTTATTTTTAGTAAGATTTTTGGTAATTTTGTGAGGTCGTCAATTAAATTGTGAACAGTTTTAAAACAGCTTAAATACTACAAAGTTGAATATTTGTATCCGAAACATTGCATTCTATTGTGAAAATAGTACACATTTTCGAATCCGCCCAAAAGAACCACTCCATTCGACTCGATACCATTTTCCAGTTGGCGCAAATGGATCGAAAGTAATCCTTCCTAACACTCCAATCGAACAAAACGTGAAAATTTACACCGTCATCAATATCGACCTTCGTAGCACACTAGTACCAAACCATGTCGTAATCACATTAACACGAAGCGCTAATCTGTAATTTATTGACCGATGTATGATTCCGAGATCCCCATTCCCTACCATTTACCCAATGTGGGTTCGCGGGATGTCAAATTCAATAAATATCCCAAACGCCAACAAACCGATGACAGCCATCGAAAAAAGCTAGCTAAAGCTCAATTTAAACCAAAACAGACTTTGCGAAGGTCGTAAACAGCAGCCAATTATGTGATTGGAAGTTCAACTTCGCATGTGCTAAAGAATAACAACAGCCAGTAATTTTCTCAAGATTTTAAAAGCAGAAACAGCGAAAATAAACATTTTGCATCTTACGCGTGTTTTGGTGAAGTCGGCAAACGGTGCCAGATTTTCTACCAGCTGTCAGGATGTGCCGGTGGGGGAATTCATCTAGCCTCTTTGTTATCCAGCTCCACCGCGATCAAAACGATGTTAGCGTCGGACTCCACTAGTCGCTCATGATGGTCGCCATGGTATCCCAATTCATTTGCCAACGACCGGCATTGAACACGATACAAACGACGCGAAAGCGGCTCAGCCGGGGCCACCATTTGTGTTTGTTTTGTGTGTTTGCACAAACTTTAAGACTTACAGATTATCCGCGAACGTTGGGAAATGAAATGAATTTTGCAGCACTAACCTGAAGATGTTTGCGTGAGCTTTGTTTTTGTTCTTCGCAAAAGCTAAACAATAAGAGCGCAAGTTTTCTTCTTAACATTTGCCCTGCCGAGGGAAAATTGGCAGCAAAACAAACCATTAGCCACGATTATATGTTTTTTTGTTGTTCAGAGATCTGGTGTAGTTTGCTATACAGGGTTTAAAAACTACTAACGATATAAACAATTATGTGATTAAATAAATTCATGGAACTCATTAGGAGACTTAATTGAGTGGTAGCAATTGTCATTTTGATATCCTTGAGAATTAATTACGATTTCGCTTTCAAACCAACCTCAAAGACCTAATCCTTTGATCCTTAACGAAGCGGTGCGTCGAACGTCAAATCCAAATATTATACATAATTCTTATAAGCCAGCTGTCAGTCATCACACCGACTAGACAGGGCAATACATCAATCCATAACTTTTAGTGATATGATTAGCAGCTGTGTGGGAAATTGAATTGCTTATAAATTTCATTTCCAAGTACATCTCAATTTGATATTTCACAACATGACTTCGCTTGAATCAAAACATAGGCACGGTAATCCAGGTGACAGATATACTAATAAGTGTCAATTAAACAACCTGCTTCTCAGAACCTTCCTACTCAAGGGTACAGCAGCAGGGGATGTTTTTGCAGTCGTTTGTTTAACATTTAGCACTCCAACGCCCACACAAGAAGCGACTCTTGTGGGTTTTCCTTTCCGAAACCGTTGGCTATAACCTCTTGCTGAAAGAAGATGAATTATTATACAGCCTGAATCGAACCGTCGTATTCCGTTTTCTGTCGGGCTGATGAACTTATCGGTAAAGTTCAATGAATCTCAACAGCGCTGTTTGAAATGCGAGGGAGAACTTTGATCACTAGAGCTTTTAGCCTCATTGCTAGCTAAAGAGACAGTTGAAGGATGTGCTAAAGCACTCGAGATTGATGTTTATTCCACTTGTGGCATCGTTCAAACTACTCGCCAGGCAGAACACAAAACTGCCTAGTGCACGTCAGGAACAAAGCCCCCCCTAAGCAGAACGTGCTTTCGCGTGGAGAGAAAAATCAACCACTGGGTGATACTGCGGAACTCCAAAACACTTACATATCTTCTCACTCATGCCTTCAATTTTCCGTGCCCGTCTATGCTGTGTGCTAAGTGAAGTGATGGGTACATGTTTTATTTATGAGTTATTTACCGAAAATAAACCGCAAGCAATCAAACACGGACCCATCACAGTGGCACACACACCACTCGGCAAACATACATCGCCATCATTAATCTTTGTTGCTTGAGGAAAATCGAAGAATATGCTTTCTATAACGGAAGCCTTATTCATGACGTGCTGATGTAGGTCTTTTTGTGGATCGTTCTCGGCATATTGCTTGATGAAGATGCGTTCCGAAACGAGTAGAAAGAAACGCTCGCTTTACGAACGTTTGCACCGGCTAAGCCAAGTAATTAAGGTCACTTATGCAACAGCTCACCTAATGAACGTAAACCAACCGCTGAAGATAGTTCCACGAACGGTACCGGTTGTCATTGCGAAGCACATCCCACATGACGGGCATCTGACGCTTACGAGAGAGGCCGATGACAGCAATTACGCCGAACGGTCGATCGGTGCAGATCGAGACGTAAAGTAAAGTGTCGAATTTATTACCCGCCGCTATCAAAGATGTCAAGAAGAAGCGGCATCGAACGATGCGAGGCTGATTATGAATGGGTGATTTAGGGGTTGATTTGTTGGTTGATTGAAATTTGTTGTATGCAACACGCGTTTGGTGACAACTGTCAGGTAATACCGTTTAATGGAAATGTGTATTGCTACGGTTGGGTCTAATAGTGGAATTTATTATGTATCAACGAGTAAGAGATTTAATGTGATATTGAAGAATTTGATAATAAACTTAACAATGGCAAACACAATCACTGTTTTATGCTATGTCAGCGAGCTTTGCACTCAAGTAGTTAGTAATTATTTCTTCTCCATTAAATTCCAAGCGTTCTGAAGGTAATTTGATCATATGGAACAATTATTATAAAATAACTACAAAGTAAAAATCAAACAATAAAAGTTCAGACAAGCTGAAACTAGTGAACTTATCCATGAATCTGTTTAATCATTTATAGCGGCTTAAGATCAAATATACGTTCTTTTACCAATACAATGAACTTAACTACTTTCCAATTTGAGTTCAAGATCTTTAAGCTGGATTTAATTAACCTCAGATTTTAAGATATTCAATCCATAAGAACCCACATCCTTACAGCCCTGGCCGTTTTTCTTTTTTTCAATAGGCTGTCCTGGATAAAATTTTGAATAAAATAATGTCATAGAAAGACAGAATTGTCTCTTTTGACAGACCTTGCAGTTGTTGGGCCGATAAAAAAAAAGTCCACATAGTCATACATCGAGTCACCCAATATTTAATAATTTGAGCATAGTTGCGCATATTTTTACATTGTGCATGATTTGTTGAATTATGAAATGGTAGCAACCATATTCGTTCCAGCTAAATTAAAGCGTTAAAAGGTAATTTTTAGGATTCCGTTAAAAAACACAATATTACACATGAGGCGGGAAAATCTAACCTCCTGAAATAAATCAGAATTGATAAAATATTTGACATCTATTGACAAAAATTTACGATTTTAGGCCTATTTTTGGAAAACTCAGATGCAATACTGTTAGTTTTTTTTAGTATTTTATAGGCATGCTTCTTTTTTTATTTTGTAAAGATGTAAAATTTGTTAATAAGTTAATAAGCTTCAAGTTAATAAAAACACAAATCAGATTAAACGTCTCTTGCTATCACAAATCTTGAACAAAGTTGATGTAGAAACACATTACCTCATAAACTTGCAGTATTTACATGTTGAATATTCAAAAAATCTTATCATGCTTCACCCACCAGGGTGAGGGAACATGGAACTCCGTGTTTTTATTCTTGTCCTTCCTAGTGCCCACGCACAACATCTAACACGCAACACAACGCACGACCGTACTTACCCGCGAAAATGTATGCTCTCCAGCGATTAGCTCAACCTGAAACGATAACAGTAAAGATAGGGAAACATTATTAGCATGGAAAACGAATGCTACCAATCTTGGGCGTGTGCCCTTATGATATTAAAGCGTACCAGAGACGTTAGACTGGACGTAACAGAGCGGTATTTTTTTTTTATTTTTGCTTTCCCTTATTTAATTTGTATCCCAAAACTGCCCGAAGGGTAGAGCAAATATTCATGATCTTTATGACACACTATGGCACATTTCCCCCATGCCCGAAGGAATTGACTGTGGCTTTATTTGTATCAAAACTAAACGAACAACCAACCCTTGGCACAAGGATGCTTCCTTTTTCTCTCTCCTAGTTTTCCTTAATAATCAACTTCTGCTCCAACTCGCTTTAGGGCGCTCCCCAAAGGGAGAGTTACAATCCTCCCTCAATTCCAACCGGACATTACGCTGTGGTGTGCCGGTCTTTAATTAGCATTCTCCGACTTCACTTCCGATTCGGTGCCTTGGCTGTACACCCTCGGACGGACCGGTCAGTCATCCTGACCCTCCATGTAAAAGCAAAAAGAAGAAGATACACAGAAAATAACGCCACGCGAAGGACGTTTTCGATAAAATGTTTACTGCTTCCGGCAGAGCGTATGGGTCGCACGGGCGTGTGATGTGATTATTTCTCCGTAGGCATGGAGGCCTCACCAAATTTCTCGCACATTTTGACGGCCCTTCTAATCAATGCCCTCAATGCCAGCAAGGGTAAGCATCCGGTCCAAACCCAGGAGGCGGAAGTGGCCAACGATAACGGACAGTTTATTGTCAGGCTTGGAGCGGTATTTTTGGAAATTTTATGCTTCCCGTCGGCAATGGCTTTGCTAGTCGCTTGCCACCGCAACTGATGTTATTCTGACGAACTACATGCGGCTCATTAGCCCTCATTACGTATAGCAGGCGAGGAAAGATCCGCGTCGGTAGTAAGATGAATGTTAAAATGGAGGAACATAACAAACGTTGTCATCATGCAGATAAATAACACTGTTGCGCCATAGGAACACGAACGACAATACAAGTGATTTTATTTCAACGTCGTATGGAAAAACAAATTAGAGAGTTTGAATGTCATTGGAATGAATGAGCAAAACAGTCTTGCCGGCCTGCTGGAAAAGTATTGTGAGAATGCCGATAATTGTAAATCCTAGGATGACATACAATAGACTAGATTACGATTTAAGTTAAAAAGATAAATCTTAAAACGGCATCTTAAGCATCTGCCAAATAGATCAAGTACCAGGATGTATCATTCCGGAATGATTCGTTGAAGGCACAGCATTTTGACATAAATAATAACACATCATTTTTGCAGTAGCAGAATTCTACAAAAAAATTATTTAATTTCAGAAACTTTACTGAGCAATCAATTAATTCAAAGCATTATACAAATATGTTATGCAAATGATTTTAAATGGTAACTTTGTAAATAAACCCAATAGTTGGCGATTGATTTTAATGAGCATATATGCAATTGGCCATATGCAATGATTAAAGGAATTTAAAAAGATTATCCAAAGTGTATTAAATGTATTTTATTCGTAACATAAAAAAGAAAATACAGAAGCAGGTATTATACAACCTCACACGAAGCATTTAAAATAAAATTTAGTAATCAATAAAGAAGGAACACAATTCAACTTGCGATTTAATCATTTAATCAACAATCAAACCAAGAATTCAACCAATCCTGAACTAATTACACATTGGATGTCTAATAATCAAAATTAGAATAATTAAATATATTTCTTTAAATTTTATTAAAATTAAATTCTTTCTCATGTGAAAGTAAAAGAAAAAAAAGGAAAGAAGCTATATGCATGCTTAAATAACAATTGCTATAGCACAAAACAGATCTTTTTATTGCATTTTTTCATCTGCATTTCTTACATTTTACATGGAATACTTAAATATTCGAAACATATCAGATTTTATTTTCGAATTTTTATTTTCAGTTTAAATACGCGGGATAAATGTCCTAACCTAATTCAAACCTGCTAGGCTTATGCAATGTTCAAGTGTAGTTTAGGCAGGTAAGTCTTCGCGTAAAGATCAAAACACATATAGAAAAGCTAGTAAAAAATTGTAAATTGTAAATCAACAGGCCGTAAATATTAAAGTCCCGGCCGTTCTTCCGATAAATTAAAAAAAATAATAAAGTTTTTCTCTATCGGTAACAACAACCTCAAGAGGTTAAAGGTAGAATTGTCAGTTTTGGCCTTCTCTGACTTTATTTACCCACAACCGAATAGTCAGTCCTTCCTACGGGGGTTTAGTCCGGTTGGAATTTTAGACTGGTGCGGATGTGCGAAAACCGGCGCCGCTACCAATACACCAATCCACCTATTACACATACCCTCCATTAATAAAGTTACATGTCTGCATTGAACTGAGCTAGATGTTAGACCAACATTTGTTCTAAATTGATTATTACCATATTTCCATTTGTAATGCCAGCTAATGTGTTTAAAATGGATAATGGTCACCAAAAACATTAAAATTTTCTTTTTACTTCCCTAGGAAGTGAGCCAGACAAGCAATGATGTCTTGTTCACCAATATTCACCTTATTACATTCACCATTTTCGAACGTCCCAGGAATACCACATACTTGCAACGCGCATACTGAAGAAAATAAAAGAAACACGTCGTCCTGCCATAGAATTCCTTTAATAAAAAGACCTTCACCCACGCAAATATGCGACGGTGGACGCCTACAATCGTAGGAACAATTGTGACCAAGTGAGTAGCGCGGATACGGGGTAGGAAACGATTTCCTCTTACAAGTGTCTACGACGCAGTTTTCCTCCCTGCTTCTTCGTTCCAACCAGCAACTACGATGATGATGATGATGATGTCTTCCGGTCTGCTGGGTACGCCGGAAGCAAACCACCATCACACACACATACATCCACAATTTCCACATTCCACTACTGGCAATGACATTATTTTCCTGCATTGTTGCGTTCTTATCGGCAATGCTACCGGAACGCTACACCAAAGCATGAACGAGAGACATCTAGCCGTGTTTGCCTTATTTTGGACAGAATTATTCCCTTTTTGCTTGGTTTCGTACTTGTAGGCCATACATTAGACGATACACATTGCGATCATGTTGCGACCATTCCGCAACGGTCTTAAACTCATGTGCAAGAAATATACCGAAAATGGAATTCAATCTTACTCATCAGGTTTTTCGTTTGTTTGCTGTAATAAAAAATTGTGTTGCGGTTAGTGGGCACCAGAAGATGAGATATGCGATGAGAAAAAACATCGCAGGAGTAGCTTCTTTCTGTCACAAAAATCTCGTTGCCGTACTTGTGTTGCGAGTATGAAAAGGCAGCATTTCTTCTGTTCTTTTTTAGTTACGTGTTTTAGAGGGCAATGAAAAAAGGACAAAATAACGACAGGACAGTAAGAACGGTACTGGCAGTTGTTGGTGCTCTGTCGTATGAAATCAGACTCCCGAGCGCACCCGCCACACCGGAAACATGTCAGCGAGACCGTCGGCAACGCTTGACAGTTCTCGTCTGCTTGGTACCGTGAACATCTCACATCGAAACAATTGTTTTCTCCGGCGGGAGCAAAAACGTGAAGAAAGCGCGACTATCCTTACGACAGGCGGTATCGTTTCCGCTTGCTTCTCTACGAGCTTGCTGCAAATGTTTCACCGCAGCACAATGGTTCAGTTCGTCCGACATCAGCGCATTACTGTGCGCTAGCAATTTTGCCCGCTCGGTGAACACAGAATTGGTTCTGCTACATGGCGCTCCGGTGAAATCATTGTTTGGGTAAAGTAATTTGTCCCGACATGAGAACGTTTTGTGAGCATTCTGCCAGCCACTGTCCCGCTCGGACGGGACGCGGCATGAAACCAAGCCAGAATACGTTCTGCTTCCACTTGGAAATACATAAATCTGTCACAAACGATTCTTTCTGGGTTGGTTTGAGACAGAAAATTACATAAAACACATCAGCGTGATAAATAATAAATTGATTTCGCTGGAAGCGATCAATCTTCAGTTTGACAAGAACGACAAGAGAGTTCCGTTTTGAGTGAAAGCATAAATTTTACATTATTAACAAGACACGTGTATTCTTTACTGGAACAATCCTTCGAAAGACAATTGTAAATTAAATTTCAATAAACCACCTACCATGGTTGTGGTACATGAGAGTCTTTTTTGGTGCATTTTCCTTAAATACCAGAACGGTGTTAATTAACCTTTTACAAGGTTTGTGTAATTAATTTCATTTCACGGTAAGCAAGGCAATCGTAAACGGTAAAGAAGCACAAACAACCCGCGCTACGATAGCTTGCTTCTGCAAAATAAACAATTCGAGTTAATGGTAGAGCAGCAACGAGTTATAGCTCACCAGATACAACCATATCTTCTTGTTAGTGTATAAGAAATTGAAACCAGATCTGAAAATATTCAAAAAATATACACCACGTGTCGTTTTTTCAGCAGACCTTTCTTATGCAAACGGTACGCCCGTAGCACATCTTCATTGGGCGTGGTTTGATTTTAATTAATCACCAATTAGCAGCAGCATATGGTCCCTGTTTGCCATTTAATGAACCATTTCGTTCAATCCCTCACCCAAAAGCACATCCACGGAAACCCCAACTGAAGAAAGGCTTCAGTGCAAATGAGTTGCTTATTTTTCGATATAATTTTTTTTAATTCCAGATGAATTTCTTTCCCTCTTTGCTGTGATAGCAAATTTCAACAGCTCGTTAATTATCACACTCGCTTCAGTTTTCCGCTCTGTATCGTGTCGATACTGTAGTGATATCTTTTTAATGAAGAAAAAGTGGTAAAATATAAAGACATTTCACATGAAGTCATGTATCGATGGAGACGCCGGGTGGTTTTCGCTAGTTGAAATCATTAGCGAAAACCGTCGAAAAAATCCCTTCTAATGACATAAACGGACCTAACTTTTTAGCATTATGCTATTATTATGGCACCTTCTTCATATTTGAAAGCTTTAACAGTAAGATTGCTTTTAAATTAGCTGTGCTCCACTGTCTGCTGTGCTGTGTACCATTGTAAAGCTGTTCTGTCTGCCAGAACAGATCATTTTTTGGGTCAAATTGCTCATCCCGACAGAACGTTGTGTCGTGCAATACTGGTATTTTGATTTAATCAATCCAGTCGGCAAAATTTACATGTCCGAAATCAATGATTCACGTCATGGTCACTAATTGAACTAGTGTTTGGGGTAATTTCTTGCGCAGCAATAACACCACAGGATATAACTGGAGATCTTGAATGGAAATAGTTTGATTTCCCAAAACCAGATCGCTTAACAATGAGGCAAGTGTTTCTAGAAATTCTGTTTCTTCAAATGCAGTTAAAGGTAAAACTACCCGATTCCTTCGAATTGATTTAGCCTCCATTCAGGAAAATCTCTTGGGATTGGAACTCAGTTTTGTTGAGAATTTGCATCGGATAATGTGCAAAATATCCCTGTGCGTAAGAAGAACATGGTTTCAACCTTACCCATTCATCATGGTGTTTTATACGTGGCGCAATAAAATAACTTGCACGAGACAAATTGCATAATGTGTAATGAAATTGACTAAAAATTCATATCATGCGGAAATTGATTGAATTTCGAATTTCGATTTCAATCAATATGCAAATGATATTACTACCGCGTACGAGCCCCATCCCTCTAAGGGGGGCGAATAGGCGACGAATGCCACCAGGAATGCAAACACGCTATGCCTGTCTTCCTCTACGAGCGATCTACAATCGCACCTCCACCAACGCAGACTATCACGGCGAACAATTTCAGCACAAACCGCGGGAATATGGCTTCACTTTGCCACGTCTCCTGTCATCTTGCCGTTCTGGTGCGCTAATGTACACGAGCAAACTGTTTGGATGTGGATGCGTTTTGCGTGCAGTGGCAACTGCAAACGGTAACGGTTTTGTTTGCTCTTTGCGTTTGTAACCCTGTGCAACCAGAACCGTGCGCGGGAATGCACAAACAGACTGGTAGTGGTACGTTTGGGATTTATTCCAAACACTTGCATCGTAGCGTCAATCTGCAACCGGCTTCCGAAACGAGCGATATGATTCGAATCACGTAAATCATCATCTCGTTTGTCACTCACGGTACGAGGTTTTCGGAGCTTACTGTGGAATGGAACGGGCGTCGCATGATTGCATCTTGAACGCTTCAAGACGGTGAAGCTGTCTAATCTCGGTTAAATGTGCAACCACCCGTACGTACATTGGCTGAAGAAGTGCAGGCAAGTACACGTTTGGGGCATCTGAATAATCTCTCTGGATAAAGAGATGCCAGTGCTGAATCGTACTATCAAATCATTTGCTGTCAGTTCAAGTACACAGTTCTTGAAAACATGGAAATCAAATAGTAAACTTCACTGTGGTATAATAAATAAATGGATTACGAATTGAGCTTAATATCATAGCGAAATTAATATTTTAATGAAATAGAAAATGTGTCAGTCGGCTGGCATTTATCGTTTATTGTACTGCATATATAGTAATAACTTTTAAGTTTTTATGTTACAGTTATTAAAAAATTGGTGTTCCCTGACTTGATTTTTAAGTATTATATAATTAACGCTAATTTCACGTTAGGTAATTGGGTAACTAATTTCAGCAGCAGTTTTTTTTATAGAGTCTGGATAGGTTAGGAGATTTACTGACTCACTGAGTAACATAGTAGTAACTAAAATGTGGGTACCTGAAGGTTACAGAGTAACTAAAATGTGTGTATATGGCGTGTCGGGAACAGGAAAAGCGTAAATATATCAATTTGAAGTGAAGCTATAAAATGTTAATCTTTAATATTAACATAGTCAATTGCGATAAAACAATATATAAATATAAAATGTAATTAAAGGAAGCTTTTATTTGCCAGTTAAGTTACAAAGACCCAGGCATTTGATATTAACTGGTGCCAATTTGACATGTTATGTAACAAGAACAAATTCAATATCACAACAACATAAATCCATTTTTTTCTAAAGGTATCGGAAAAAGTAATCAATTAAGATCATTAATACATGTTGTGTCAAGGTATGGTATTCAAGGTCAAGGTAGTTATTTTGTTGGTGATACATTCGAACCTGACAAGCCCTACAAAATACGAACATAAACGTTCTACCTGTTTCCTGTTGAACCTTTAATGTTACAGACTGTTCTACAAAATTTATTCTGCGTGAAAAACTATGTCTAATTTAAATACTTGTACTACCGAAAAAACTAAACTGTCCGACTGTGAATTCCTTCCTAAACAACAAAATTTTTTAATTTAAAACTTATTTCCTATAACTGTTTTAATTTCACAGCAGGAATAGATTATTTGAAAAGCTTGCTATGCTCATGACAGTATAAACTTCATTTTTTAAGAACTAACCATTATCTTCAAAAAACATATATATTGCTCCTATTGAATCTAAGTCCAGTGTATAATTTTCATTTTTTCTTTCAGTTATATTGAGAAAAAAACAAAGTGCACTTGACGGTTAAGTTTTCACTTCAAAATTTTGAGTACTCAGTACTCGGTATTCGGAAAGCCTCCAAACACGTTCCACATAAACCATCCACCTGTTCAACACTTCATTAGAAAAGCACCAACATGCGCAAAACCTCGACATAGAAACTCGAAGCCCGTCAAAGTACTCAGACCTAAGCAATGCCAAGGTGAATACCGTACCGTGCATCTCAGCGCAGCATCTCGTGTCGTGTCGGGCGAAAGTAAATTGATCCCACTGCGGTTGAGATTCGTGCGCACCACAAACCTGGTGCTGTTTTTATTGAATGCATCGATGCGATTTCGATTTCGGTGGCCATCGATAATAAATGGAACATCCGCACGTGCACTATGTTTGCTCGAGTGGTACTTGAATGTGGGAGATGATGTGCTAGGCGCAACGCGACCAAACATCCAGAACGTCTATCAAAGCTTCGTTCCGACATGACGGGGTGAGAGATTCTACGAAAACTAGGTCGCAGTATGATTGTTTCGTGCGGCTGTAACCTTGCCGTCTGGGGAAGTGTGTTATTACATTCTCAACAGCAGCGGCAGTACATACATGCTACAGATCAATGACAAAGTTCAGAAGTAGGCGATCCTAGTATATGATCGTTTTTTTTTTTTGCAAGCGCGTCTGTCATCAACGGTCTACAATTGGTTGGTTCGCGAAAGGGTGAAGCAATAGAAGTTTGCTGTGTTTGATGCTGGAATGACTCATGCAATAGCTTAGCAATGCCATCCCAGTAGAAAATTCTTCTAAAATTCTTTGGAAATTGGCAATTGGAACATGCTGTGTAAAAGAGTTACGGAAGGAAGTTGGATTCCACTCTAGTATCTCAAATGAAGTTCCAAGGTTTTAATTGACTTTAAAATCCGTACTCGTTTCATTGCCATTTAAAGTCATAGTGTGGATATTGTTACAGTTATCTGTATTACCGCCCTATGGAAGCATTTTTGGAACAACTCGTAGACATAAACTAGGAAAGGTAATGCAGTATTGTTTGAAGAAGTTTATGCGGTGGTAAATACTGTGTGCCAAAGCCCACATTAGTATGTGGTTTTTCTTCGTAACCCTACATACAAGGCATTACAGAAAAGAAATATTAGAGTTATACTATCAGTATGCACCATGGTGAAGACACATTTCATATCCCTATCGTTAACCGTCCATCTTGCAAACATGGCTCACGCAAACATGGATGTGTTCAATTCTTTATTTATATATGGATATTATAATATCCTACAAAGATATTTATAATATCCTACAAAGATATTTATAATATCCTACAAAGAAAACAAGGATAATTAAGCTAAACCTTACAGACTTTCACTAAATTACATACTTTTTTTTATTTTTTACAATTCAAATCACTTACGTTATTTCTTGAGATTTTATGCATAACCTCCTTTTCATATTGACACACACAAAAAGAAACTAATTTTCCCTATAAAACCTTTTTTCAAAGTAGTATCAGAAATGATATCATTTTACAACGATGGATGGACCCCGGTCCAGTCTCATCAGCTACATGAAATTGATAAGAAAGATACCCTTTTTATGTCTCTCCCTAGTGTTTCTAGCGTTCCGTCAATAATGCATCCATCACGTTTCCTTGCACTTCTTTAGTAAAAACAACGAAATAATCCTTTTTCAAGCGAGCTTCATGGTGACATACGATGTCATAAATTTTTTCCGTCAATATCGATGATGTATTTTTTTTCATAACCGAGCACTATTAGCTATCGGTTCCATGCACAAGTGGATTAGCTGTTTCCGTTAAGCTCCTACTCTTCATCAAATATATAACAGGATGGAGTGGTCTCAAGTACGACAGAAAAGATAATTTAATTTCAAATATATTCTATTATTTTGCTGGAACAGACATATGACAAACAGAAGGCAGGGAATTTTAACAAATGTGAAAAAAACATGGAACGTATGGTGATAGAAAACATTTTATAGTAGAACACTAGAAGCATACATATTGACTTTTGTTTAATTCTCTATTCATTTAGCGAGTTGCTTTCCACATCAAAACATACACTCAGTTTAGAAATCTAATGTTATTTTATGCAAATTCACCTAAACTCAATTTTTAACTTTTGTTCTATCATCATATCGTACACATATTGCATATCATATCGTATCACGAATCAAACTATTCAAATATTAAGAGTATATGAAACTAAATGACTGCTACCAAGCTGTGTATCTACCTCGTTCATTTGATTTGCAAATAATAACCAACAAAGCTAACATTTTCAACACCTTTACTTTCAACATCAAAACAATTGCTAGTATACATTTTTCCAGAAATGCTACTTTACGCGGTTAATTTTACAAGTGCATTCCACTTGGGATCTGGGTTTCAAGATTTTTTTTTTCCTACCAAAAGGGTTAGGTCGACAAACACCTCATTAATAATGCTCATAAATATCAAAAACCCAAAATGCCTTCATCCTTTCAAAAGGCCACAACCTTAATAAACATTTTATTTTAGCACTGTTCCACTTTTCAGAAGTTTCAAAAAGGCCCTCCCACCAGCAGGGGACTTAATTATGTGCATACATATTTTCCATAATCTACAGCATTATGAGCATAACTTTATTATCTCCACCATCTTGACCGGCATTGGTTTCGGATCCTTTCGAAAGTGCGTTTGGGTGCTATTATTATGAATAAATAAAAACTCGCCACGCTTTGCACTCGATGGTATAATAAGAGATCAAAATTAATGCACTTAGTATGTTAGGAAGCCTCTTTTTCGTGTGCACCATCCTTACTAAGCACAATGCTTTTCAATTCTAAACCAACCTATTCTAGTGGCGAAACTTCAGCTTTTAACCAGCTAAAAGTTAGCTTTCGCCTAACCTTTCACAATTTCTCCTCCCAAAAAAATCAGATTCATTCAGACTCCACTTACTGCCTACATTCGTCTCCAAAAAACCATCGCCCTAAAAGCATGGAAAGCAAAAATTAAATTAAAACTCATAAAGTGTGCACTAAGCCTCGGGGCAGGATTAAAAGATGCTTTGCCGGCCGATTCACCCTTACTGAATGGGAGCTCCTGAAGGATTTTACTCGCCCTGCCTGCCGTCATTAGCACCTGAGTATGTGTACGTGCACACGTATTTCTTCGTTAAAGTCAGTCATAAATTGCGAAGGGTTTGGCTTCTCGTACCCTTTCCAGTGGCAAAGTAACACACCTAAGAGGAGCAGTTTAAGGGCATCTACTCACTTCGCTTACGTACAGCGGCATTAATGCGAATATCTGCTAAACCGTTTATAGTGCACGTCCAAACGGCATGGGGTGGATGAAAATTCCAATTAAACCTTTTTACGCCGTATAAAGCTTACCCGGATCTTTTTCGCCCTTCTGCTAGATGGAATCCAATTATTTGAATCTTAAGCTTTACTTAGTCCGAGAATTCTGTAGAGAATTTGATACGGCAAAAGGATCACGCGACACCGTTTAACCATTTGATCCTGCCAACCAAAATTTGCTCGCCGGCGAAAAGTCAAGAATCACAAATTTAAAAAATATAAAATGAATTAAGTAAGATTAAATCACTACTACTGTTTGTAGTACGGTAACGGTAAACGGTAATGCGATCTTTCAAAAACACTTTTATCGTCGCTAACTGAATTAGTTCGAACATATTTCTATCGAATTCAAAATCGCGATTAGTTAAAAAGTGCACCGCAAACTTTAAAGAGTATTCTAAATTAGAGAACTTTGAAGGAAAAGGTCTTCAAAAGCTTTGCGTCCTTCACAAACAATTAAATAAAACAGTTTCAATATCTATAAACAATTTTTTTTTTAGTATTGGAAAAACTACTTTTAAAACCAAATTTATAATTTTGAACTATCCTCAAAAGGCAAACAGTACCTCAATCATACTGGAGACAATATTTGAAAAGCTCCAAATCAGTAAACAATCTTTGATATGAGTGAGGATCAAACGAAACATTCGCGTATCATTCAAAGGTACTCTGCGTGTTCCGAATTATTTCCATAGTAATCACCGCACGACATAGCCCAATGCATCCGTCAGGAAACATATCAATCATATCGTAAATCTTCCCATGTGCGCTCATTAAACATGCCAAGGCACATTGATGCCACTGCGGGAGTAAGAGGTGGAATATAAAATGTTTACCATCAATTATGGCTTACAGAACAGCATCCATCAGCATTAATTTGGGCGTTATCGATGTTTCCCGTGCGTGCCAAATACACGCGCCAACACACCCCACAAATCCGATTCAACTCCTGGGAACCACCTGTCAGGAGGAAAAGTATGGAAAGTGTCTGCATGTTGCGAAGGGAAGATACCCTTGTGGGGAATTACAATTGTAAATTTAGTTCACTTCCATCCCATCCATCGTTGCTTTATCACGACGTTATATCAATAGTGTCGATGAGAAGCATATTTGCGGCTCTCCCTTACTGTAAGTTGAATGGTAAGGCTGACGTTGTTCCGCTTCTTCACGAATAATTAAATGTTACAGATCTTTGCGGAAGAAACCTCAGCAAGCAGCTGCGTGTATTGGTAAGATTAGTATCAGTATAACGTACCTTTTCTTTGTTCTTGTGAATCCGTAAGATACCCTTGTATATGATAAAACATGGTTCAAATAACGTGCATAAAACTAGTGATATTTTATGAAACATGGAACATGTTGAAAGTAGTTTGAATATTTTAGTTTCGACTTATTTACCTCAGTCACTTTATACATGCCATTCGGACTTTTATGCAATTAGTGCAAAAAAATGTATATGCTTAGATTTCATAATTCTATGAAAAACTTACTCCACGAAATACAGAATGCAAAATAATCGACATTTAACATGTTTGTTTAACATGACATGTTTTGAACGTTGATCAACAATGTAGAAAAGAGTACAAGTAAAAAAGTTTATATACAATCAGTAACAAAACTTCTAGCAAAAAAACACTAAATGCCTGATGTAATCAGCATCCATTTTTTAAATGTCACTTTGACATCAAACATATATAAACTCAAACATATATAAACACATATATTTACACCAAAGCTCTTTGAAATAAGGACAGGATAGGATAGTAGGATAATCATTATTCATTTACAGACATCGATGAATTCACTGTTCAATGGAAATTTAAATGACCGATCGTTTACTCTCACTATATTTATCAACGCATGTTACGTATATTAATTTTTTTGTATTTTTACATAGTGGATAATTGCTTGACACATACTGGATAAAAATGACTCTCACTATTTCCACGCAAAGCTCACCTTTCTAGTAGCAACAGTCACTGCACACAGCCAAATGGCATAAACATCACAAATCAAAACTCCTTTTTTACATCAAAACACCAAAACACCTTTTTTACGATCTTATGGATGCAAACTACAAACGGGCACTGATCAAACATTGAACTGGTATTTAAGTTAAGTATGACTACTTCGGAAAAGAATCATCCCCGAACGACTGGGAATTCTCATCAAGTTCCGCCCGGGAAGGTCGATGAAGTGTTGACTTCCAATCGTCTTAGCATGATTCACTTCTGACCATGCCAGACTTATACTGCTATGATCTTGTCTGAAGATCCATTTAAATTCCGTTGATTCATAGTATGCGACGCGTGAAGGTCATACACGGGTAATTTTTTTTTTACTTTTATAATTTTAAAAATAGCTAAAAATTTATGTACATTAGAATTTTTATTCAACTATACAACTTGTTTTTACTGATGTATATGGTTGGAACCGAGCTATTCATGCATAGAGAAAGATACATACCGTTTGAGATTTACTTTCTCGCAGAACGATCAACTATCTGTAAACGAAACAGAAAAAAAACAAAAAATAAAACAAACATCATTTTTACCTTGACAGTTGTGCAAACCTTGCGTACGAAAGCTTCCAAGTCGATTATTTATTTACTTATCAAAGTCTCCCGAAAGCAACCGTTGACATTCCCATCCAGCAAGTGTCTTTCACATGACAAATTAGGATCATTTCAAGAAAATCTCCTCGTGAACCGTAAATGGGTTCCTCAAAGAGCTATGTGTTTTCCGATCCAATTTACCCCAATCGAATCGAATATTCCTTTATCAATTCGTAAACGAAACGATGGTTTGTACAATTCCAACGTCAATTTTCTTGTTGACGAGGGCAGCAACGGTAACCACAGCGATGGGGTTCCGAGTGGTCATGACGCAGACACATCAGCGGCAGTGTACAATTTCACGATTCATTGACATTTTGCCTCCCAATGAGAGTGGTTCCACCGTCATCCATCTTACATCGGGCGGTGCTTGAGTGAAGAACATACAAGATGGACGTAAGACTGTATGGTGCAACACTGTTATTCTTTTACTGCTTGAAGGATGGATTTATTAGCAGACTTTTCGGCAGGCCCTATATGAGGACCTCAGGATGGAATGCGTTAACGACGTAATTGAATTTCGAAAACATACCGTTACACGCGAATCGTTCGGTTTGTGGTTATGATTAATGTGACGAAATTGTTGCCCAATGTTTCAGAATGCGATCGATTCTTTGAGTTACCTGTACCATAGAATTCTTACTTACAACGAGTGTACAACTGACAAGAATGAATACAACATAGAAAACATTCCTATATGCTGCAGTACTTAACAACGGATGGCAGATGGTTAGAAAGACGTAGTGCCATATGGCAAGCGACATGCCACCGACAACTTACCTCAGTCAAAGGTTAGGTCAAACAGGATTTTGCCATCTACCACCGGTTTGCATGTGGAGTTAAAAAAGGACAAGATAAAGATGTACCGTTTTGTCGCCGGTTCATTCTACATTTTGCAGTTGCATGCGAGTGCAAGTGAAAGGTGTTCGTAAAGCTAAAGACGCTTGACGTTGGGTAATAGACATTTGCAACGTTGTCTGGAAAGATCCATCATAGTTGACCCGTACTGCAAGGATAATTCGCCAAACTTTCGAAAACGTTAAGATTTTTGATCTTCAGTAAAATTATGCTTTTGAATTGATTGGCTCGTTTCGATCTCAATTCAATTCATATTTTTCATTCTATCTTCAGCGTATAAAATAATTAATAAGCGTAGTTCCCTAAGGATTGAATTATTGATCATTGGTTAGATCTGATCAACTTTACTAGATTAAGGAATTCTCGACGACGTTCTCTTACTTCATGCCTTATTGCTTTCATTCGTTATGATTTTATTCCAAAGAATGCTGTACACACACAAGCTCATAGGTTTATGGATAAATTTGTTTCTTTTAAAATCAAGTATCTGTTACGCTAACTGATTTTCAGCATCATGACAGATGACGTATAACTTCAACTAAGCCCAATACTTTTCTCATGACTCCAGTTTGCAAGCATTACAAATTGCACAGAAACATAATTGACGAACAAAACTCTTAATAGGGTGCAATTAGCGAACTCAAAAGCTTGAATGGAACAAAATTTGCTGAATCAAAAATATCTAAATATCTTCCTCCTTTCGGCGGTGTTTCAAATCCACGAAATTGTTACATTGTACATTTCCCATACAACTCTATCAATGGTTCATATTCTTCTCATTATCTCATTTAAATGTACTACCCCCATTACATCACAATGGTATTCATTTAACAGACGACCGATTCGTCAGAGCATAATCATTAGCCATCATCAGCCGCCATCATTTCATTACGTCGTGCTCAAAGTGAAGCAAAACGCCGCAGAGTTGACACGGTACGTTTCTGCTAACAATGTCAATTTGATGCGTTACAGTAAGAAAAAGCCACAGAAGGCACGACGGCCGGTGCTGTGCTTCGTCAGAATAATTATCGTTCAACACACGGTACCAAAAGGCCATCCCCCAAAGGTAGCAAAGGAGCAACACATAAGCCACCCCAATCAACTCATCAACCGATTGACACCATCCATCACCGGAGGGCAATTGTGTATGAAAGTGTGACTTTGCTACAGAGTTCACCTGGGAAGTGAACGGTACAAATCATTCTTTCCGTGTCGTCAATCCCTTTCAAAGAATCACCCAGCAATGGGGCATCCAGTCACGTCTAATCCTTTTACCGTGGGAGGCTTCATATTGTAGACGGATAATACGGTTGTATCGTAAGCCGCACGTTTGGTATGGATTCGAGTGGAATCATCGACCGAATGGGTTGAAAAATCTCTTTACAAATCCATCAATTGCTTGCCCTGCACTTGTGCGGCGTTCGTCTTCTTCGAGAAATTATTCATGACATTTACAGGGAAACAGTGTGCTACAGCTGTTCCTACGCTTTATCAGGACAACTCTCGAGGCATGCAATGTGCAATAACACATCAAAGCAATTCAACGTATACGTAGGCCTATAAATGTTGCTTTACACGATGTTGCTAGCAGAACAATTAGAAACCTTTTCTCCCCAATAGGCAAGATTGTGACTTCTCTGAACGTTTCCATTACCCCTTCTTTGTGTCGACAAGGATGGAAAACTCCTGGTTTTCCACCATTAACTGTTACCTGCGCGGAAAGTCTCATGACAGGTGTCGATTTGCCCGTTTCACCGAGCCGATACCAGCCGACGTGAGAAACGTTTCAGTCGTCAAACGTGAGTCAATTACAGTCAATAACTGCTCTGTGCTGAATTGTCAATCTTCGTTCGGCAAACCGTTTGGTTGGGAAATTTATGTGCATTACCATGCATTTATGGATGAATTTGTTTCTTCATGTTGCACCACCACGCTCATCGTTCGATCGTCATGAGGTTCAGCAGACAGGGCCCTTCACCGAAATGCGAGTGAATCCGCGTCCGCATCGGCGCGGTATTATTTCCCGGTGTAGTTTGCTTTGCGCTGGATTTGGTTGGGTAATTGTTTTATTACACTATCACCGTACGTGTGTACGTGAGCCGACTCACGAATCGCGAAATGTTCGTTTTTTTCTGTTTGCAAGAAGATTTATCCATCCACGCAGTGAAGGTTCCAGTTGACTCATGTTATCAAGGGGTTTACATCATAAAACTATCAACAACGTGTCCGAACGATTTTTCATTCGAACAACGGAAACGTACGGAATGGGAAACGCAAAGAGATTGATTTGTTTTCCGGACAGTTCCATCACTACCAGAACTGGTACGTACTCCACATTCGTGAGAGCTTCCGACATTTCCTTTTTGACCCGTTTGTTTTGTAAATCATTCTAGCAAAAAAGACAAAAACGCATTAAAACACACTCAGAATGATTTGGAGTTCGGTTGTGTTGTATTTCATGTTCACAACAAGATCGTTATTGAGATGAAATTGAAAGAAAGCCATTTGAAGATGGGAAAGGATCATATGAATCATACTAAAAATCACTCACGCTTTTTCTCCCTGTCTTTCGGCCATATTCCAACGAAAATGACTACATCCTTTCCAATATATTCTTCCTTGTTTCATTCACACAACCCAAAACAAATCGCTAGAAAAGGGACTGCGAACTTCAATACATCTTAAAGTGCTCATCAAAAATTCATTATCAGTTCTTCACATGTCGACCTTTGCCGTGGGTTAGAAATCAAACTCGGTTCGCAGAAAACCCGGAATGATTAGGTGTGGTTGGTTTATACTCTTACGAATGATTGATTTAAAACGATCAAAAATGATAAATGGAGGCCTCATATCCTACAGCATGTTGTTTTCTTGAATCGAAATTATCATCTTTTAAGGTGAGAAAAACTGTTTTAATATTTTTTTTATCACCATAATAACAAGCTATATTATGTCAAATGAAGCACATACAGCGTGGTACATTTCACCAATCGTACCGACCCCCCGAATCGCATATAGTTAGTTTTTACCACTTCATCAGATTAACTCCTTCTTACAGAACGTAATTGCAGAACGGAACTGCAGTCATAACTACGCATAACTTCAGTAAAATACGCTCTGACACATATCAACATGAGAAACTAATTAAATGTTAGCAAGTAGTTTGCCACTTTTCCTCTCGGCAATTGCTTTCAGGCGAAACGGGAACATCGTTATAATGTACTCGTTTCAGAAAACAGCAAACTTATCTGCATGACAAGAAGACGTCCTTACCGTCAACCATCAACCGAGCGCCTTGATATTGTGGTGCGTTTTGCATAAGTTTAATTATAATCTTCAAAACAGTTAATTGCCCGTGTGAAATGCAATTAGAATCATCCACGCAAAATAGGCTTTTAAAAGATATTCTGCACGCTCGCATTCCCTTAACAAATGATTTATTGCAAACAGAATGCACTTGTAGCTTGGGTTTTACGAGACGAGCAGTGGGTCTAATATGACGATATTAACTGCTTTTTCATGGACGTGAAGATCTTCATTAAGACACTTTACGTAGCCAAGTGGTAATGTAATGAATTACTTATGACGGTTATGCGTGTCAGTTATATGCTTTTTAACGTGGTATTCACCTGATTCGTTATGTCGCTTTCTAAATGGTTTTTTTGTAAGTAATTAAAATGTAACTCGGCATCATTATCTCTGCCAATCCGGTTTAATGGAAAAGATCTCTTGGTACCTAGCCTCCATTTCTCCCTGAACCTTTATAGAACATCTCAAGCACTCCCTTCTCGTCTTTGCATAACGTCATACGCATTTCAGTAGCAGTTATCCAGTCAATGCGTTTCAGCGAGCTTTTAATACTGTCGCTTACTTGTTTGATTTTATTTCTTGTAATTTTGTGTCTTCAAATTTTTTCCTCTCATTTTTCCATCTCCCATTAGATTAAACATTGTTATTGCATATTTTTTAACAAGCATAACAGCATAGTTACATAGTTATACATAGTTTTTACTTTGCAGGTACATTTTACATTGTACATTAAATATTAAACAGTTTTATGCATAAAGTTTATTGTTAAAGTTAAAGTTAACAGTAATTGAGCCTAAAATGATTATTCATACCAGAAACTTCAGAAACAATTAATATTTCTGCTAATATGAATATTCCATTAAACAAATTATTATCAAATTTGAAAGAAATTTTATGTTCTATTTAAGCTTGAAAATATCAAGGCACCATGTAGTAAGCAACATTTGTTAGAAGCTACAATTATCAAATTTTTAAGAACCGTATATCTCCGAATCTGTGTACAATAGGAACTTTGTGCCTCGAGGACTGCTTGAACTCGTTTTCCAAGCGGCAGTTTCATCAATGAATTATACTAAACTAATGAATCATAACTATATTTTCATTATTTAACGTTAAGTGGCCGACTCATCCATAACGCACAACAGTAACCGTTTACAGCTATTGGAAACTACGTCGATCTTATTAATAGGAAAGCATAGAACGGACACACTCAAACCACGAGGATTCCAGACAAAAAAGCGATTTTAAAAATCCTGCACGAGGGAAAAATTGTCTTTAAATTTTGTTTATGACTATGACCTTTTAGATGCGGAAAGTGGTCGAACCCTGGTCTAGAGTTCAAAATCGATGAAATTTCTGTTCACATAAATATTGTTTACCTCGTTCTTCGACCAATAGTAAACCGATCGATTTGTCGTTAGTTTGAAGGTATGGTTTTTTTCTCCCCGTGAATTGTTTGGGTTGCTGCACATAGTATGAGCCATTTTATATCGTACCACATAGCCTTCTAATGCGCAATCATCCGTTGTTCCGTTGATTAAGAATGATTTTATAATTTCGTTCGTCTTGATTTTTTTCCTTCGTTTTTCTCGAGAGCGTAAATTTTGTCGTTCGCTCTAATACAACATTTTCCAACCATTTCGCTACCCATTCGATAGTAAACCGATTCGTTCCAATCATTCGTCGGACGTGTTCAAGCAGAAAACGATGTAATTGAGCTTGCGAACGCCTTCCACTGCTGCCACGCCGCTAAAGTCAGATAACAAAACGTCGCCGCCGTGCTTAAGCAAAATGTTTTCTTTTCTGGCTTTAAATTTATGATGCAGCCCGTTTAGCCGTGAGAAAAGAGCAGTTCCTTTTCATCGCACACGGTATGTGCTGCACGACATGGTTTCGTGTTGCAGGACCGTTGAACCAAGCGAACCGCTCCTTGGGTGCGGCGGTACATTGTGGATGGTGTAATTTGTCGCAAGAGCAACACATGCAACTGCCACTGAACGCAGCAGGCGACCTACCAGACCCAACCACCAGCCGGTGAAGATTGGGTTGACACCAGACCTGAACTCGGGCACCGTTTCGAGTGGTAAGGTACCGGTAATCAACCTCACCACACAGCCGTACCTAATGCCGTGGGTGACTTTAACCAAGTTCCGTTGCTGTGATTTGGGGACGCTTTTCTCGCTCTCTCTCCCGTGTTTTAATTCACGCTCCAAACAAAAGTCTGCCCTTGTTTCTTAATTACGGCGCGTTCTAGAGTACGGTGGCACGCCTAACACATTTTTCGCTTGCCTCCCGGGTCAATGGGACAAAGCACACTGCGGCACCCAGTGAAATCGAAAAACGAAAAGGAACGGTTAGTACAAAAGTCATGCACCCATTCAATGGAGGCTTGTGTGTTTGTGAATGAGTGTATATGGAGAATAACAAAATAACGGCTTAAATTCTTCCTTCAACTCAAGGACGGTCTCTCTGTTGGGTGCATGTCGAAATTTTCCACCTTACGCTATTCAATTAAAGCAGGCATTGTACAGCGAAATAAAATGGGTGTTTTCATATCGCCGTTTCTGTACTGCCATCTTAATCCTTTCACTCATGCAAGTTCTGGTTGAATAGAAATCTTATAGAACCATATCAATGGTACAGATTGAATGTTTCCGGGTGAATGTTGAAGGTGACTCGGTGTAATCAAGCAGTAAGAAAAACTCGACCGCGTACAAGAGTTTGACGATTTAATCCAGCAAAAATGGTATGCTCACGATGTTACTCAATTGCTCGTACCATTTTATTAAATTTTGGTTTACAGAATTGAATGTCAACCTCAAGAACATTTACAAGCTGCGATGTTTTTATCAGAAATAGAGTTTTTGAAAGTAATTTAAAAAAAAGCAAACTCTGTACATACCGTACATATGTACATAATATCATTGACAATGTTTTCAATAACAATTCATTATTCTATCTGTTTTTAATTTAAAGTATTTAAGTAGTTAGTTCACAACACACGTATCAGAAAGTACCAAGTTACCAATAAAAACTTCATGAGCAATTTTTACTCATTATTTTCGTTAGAACGGCCTGGTCGTATAGACTTATTTAAAGATACTTATTGGAAAAAGATGAAAAAGAAAACCGGAACTAAAGCAAGCGAGCCACATCATTCGTGATTCAATTGCGCATTTTTCAACAATCGTCGAGCACCTCAGTTTTCGTCCTAAAACCGTTGTACTGTACCTTCTGTTTTATGTATGATCATAAAAAGTTAGTGGAAGAGTTTGTGGATTTTAACTTCGATTTTTTAACCTCTCGGCTAACTTACACGCTCCTCGGCTTATTTACATTTAAACTGTTCATTCTGTGACATAGAGTTGACAGTGTAACATTTACTAGTAGATTGATACATAGAAGAAAAGATAATATGCCACTTAGGACAGTGTATTGAGATTTGATTATCGATCAGACAATCATAAATCAATAAACGACTAGATCTAAGCAATGAAAATTAATTGAGAAACCATTGCTTAACTAAAACAAATGTTTAATTTTTGCTGAGGGGGAAATGTGAACAGGTGTCGTAAAAAGCTTAACAACAACTAACTTTTCTTTTACTTCCAACTCATATCGTCCAATCAATCTTTGAACACAGCCAGGTCAGAGCAAAATATCACTAAATTCTCCGATCGTTACTAGCTGATGATAGCAGCACTATCAAAAAATAAATTGCAATATAATCGCAAATCACCAGATGACTTGAAGAAAACACACTTTCCTTTCATTTCATCTCATAGAAACTTAATCAAACCGTAATCTAAACTATCTAAATACATACACCCAAAAGCATTACTAATTAAAAATCTGAATTGAGGAATGCAAGAAAACTGTTAAAAGATTGACTGGCCTTAGCTAATACACAAAGCAACATGCAATCCAGACAAAACAATTTTAAACTGTTAGAACACAAACGGTTGGTTTATTGTATATATTTTGATACACAAATCATGCACCAAAGTAATCCCAAATGCTTTTAATTATAAAACCAAATTTCAACAGCGAATTCCTCACAGGACATTACAATCCGGAACTGGACTGTCCTGCTGTCAGATGGAGCTTTCGATCCCCACGCAACATGCAATCCAAACAAAACAATTTTAAACTGTTAGAACACAAACGGTTGGTTTATTGTATATATTTTGATACACAAATCATGCATCAAAGTAATCCCAAATGCTTTGAATTATAAAACCAAATTTCAACAGCGAATTCCTCACAGGACATTACAATCCGTGACTGGACTGTCCTGCTGTCAGATGGAGCTTTCGATCCCCATGCTGATCGATTGACACTTGGCGACTCGTAACCATAAATCCAATCATCACCGCCATAAATCTATCAATCAAATACGATGGGATCGTGCACCGTAGCAATAAGAGCGAATTGCTGCATACCATCACGACCAACACGAATATCCTGGTTCTGCACGAGCATTCGAATCAAGCGAGCGAATGTACTCAAAAGGCCGGAGTGCCTTTTTTGTTAACAAAGTGCACAAAAAAGGGCCTCATTTCATTTGTGTGGTTTTTTCGACAGGAAGGAAAACTGTTGGATACATCGATAAGATTGATTCGTTACAATTTTGCGTACGTGATGCGTTGCAGTACGTTCCAATTTGGTTGGTTCCACACTTTTAGATTGCGATTGCCGGTTGCTGTGCAATGTACCGACTGCAGAGCACTATTTGTGTTTGGAGAAAATAAACTCCCCCAAAGGTTCATCCAAAGTAAACAAAAATGTCCGAAACAACAATTCGTGTGCGTGCCCTATAGGGGCCTAGATAGGTGGGATACATTTTGTAAAGCTACTGCAGCTCCTGTGTGCTTCGAAACGGTAACGAATAAACGTGCGATCCGGTTAAAATCAAGCAGGTTGCAACAGACCAGAGAGTTAAACTGTCCAGGGAGTGGCACGTCAGTGGGGTGTCTTTCTAACTGTCACGAACGTTGCGAGGCACGATTTGAACTAGCGCGTGAATAGCGACCAAATGATAGGGAAACTAGCGATCTCGCAGATCCACCACCCAGTAGCCTTGGCGATAAGTTTGCCAGGTTCGGGCAAGGTTAGAAGCGCGCTCCCATAAAGTAACACCCTCGTCAACGTCACGAGCAATGCGCGTGGAAACGCGATCCGTGATAATTATCAACGCTTCACAGCGACACAACGGCGGCCGATGGGAAATATGGAAAACCGAAAGGTAACAGAAGCTATTCCCACACTCCTTTCGGATATTTGTTTTCTGGAGCACCGTTGATCTGACGTACCTGTCACTCGATAAGAATGGTGACACATTGTCAAATGAATGCAGGTGAAAGTGAAACTGGATGGGTTTACTAGTTACGGTAACAGGTGAAGTATGCTTGATTCAAGGAAGGATAGGCAGCTGCTTGTTGATAAAATGTGGAACCCTTGTAACGATATTGCGAAAAAGTTTTAGTTCACTTAAAACTGTTTTGTTCGAAAAGTGATATCCATGATATCTCTCTATGACATTAAATGTTTCTGTCAATTTTAAAGTACATCTGCGCCTATATCTTTTCAAGAGCGATAAACTGCGTAATGGCTGATCATTATCAAGTTTTTTAGTTATTTGCTTGGAAGGATTTTCTGATGAATATTCAGCTCGAATCGACTGTGAGTTGAAAATTTGAAACTACCGTGGAGATCATTAACAAACTAAATGGCATTAACAAAGCAAATGATAAGTAAGTCAACCTGTCCTGAATGATAACACTACTTTTATTCGTTTTAGGAATATTATTTATTTACTAGTATATCCAAACTGCACGGCCGAGTATACCCGGGATAAGGTGACCTTTCACTGTTTGGAGAAGGAACTGTCTTCAAACGATTGTAAATTGTATCTTAGATTAAGCTACCCCTTTAATTGTAACCAATTGTAACCAATTGAATAAAAAAATATCCAAACTGCAGTTATATAATGTCTAGACTCGAAAGAATAACATCAATTAAAGAGAATTTTATTGGGTCTAAGCCAGAAGTAACAGGGCAAAAATTCAATTCCTTGATTAATCAAATTCACTGCTTTTAAACAAGATACAGTTTAAAACAACCATGATGTATAGAATAGTACGATCAGAACAGCAAACAGAATAAACGTTTAAGCGATATTCTAAAATATCTTTATATTTTGTTATTGTGCTGTTTACCATGGCTCTAACTGAATCAAAAACTTTTTCTGATAGTTGGGTAAAGTTCTCAAAAACAGTTTATCTACTATAAAACCATATCATAGCTGTAAAACATTATCATACGTATGTATCCTATGTACCTCACATCGCTGCCTCACACCTCATCATTCACCGAATGGGGTGTGCCATGCGTGTACGTGGGTTATTACTGTCAATCTGGGTGCGTATGATTGACAAAAATTACCATAATTCAATTATCCAAATAACACGCAAATAGCAATCTAATTATTCTGCCGCAAACACAGCACCAATGGTAAACCCAAGCGCGTGCCCAACCGGCAGCCAGCGCGGGTTGCAGTTAATCGTCATTTATTGTCGAACAGTAGAAAGCGATGGCATTAAAAGTGAGGGAAAGGAAAACTGCCAGTTCACAATTTCTGCCGCTGGCGATTTAGTTGTTTTGTGCACTCAAGTCTTAGGGTGTGGTAGTACCTCAGCTAGTAACACCGCCCGTGTCCAATAGTTTCAAAGCTACTAAGCTGCACAAATAGTCAAAACACTCTCCATTTCCTCTATATCTCCTTCTTTTTGCTCCCCGAACAGCAATGCACATGACCCAATGGTGCACGAAATGTGCTGAATACGCGGAAATGCAAATTATCACATTACTGTCTTGGCGACAAGTGACTCACGTTGAACGGGATTGGTACGTTTGCTCCATTTTCCTCACCAGAGGGCGCTGCTATTTAGTGTTCCTAGACGTTTTGGTGACACAGGCGCAGCGGCTCCTTTCATAAGAAGGTACTCGCGTGGAAAACTGTTTAAAGTGCACTCGATTAAATTGCATTTTGCTGATCGGTCAAGGGGTTCTCCTCGTATTTCCACCAATCCTAGCCTTCCAATTTCTTGCCCCCTTTCGAAAACTGCAGTGTCATATATCTCGCGGTTAATCACCGTGCTACGCTGGATGAAAGCAGTAGCAATTGAAAAGAGTTCTAACCGGCCACTGCTCCTCCACTTAACCGCGCTGGGTGCGATTGGTTGCGTGATACCCGGATAAAATGTACATTTAACACTACCCCCCGGCTAGTCTAGCCGGCCACTATCGGCTCGTAAATGACACGTCTTGATTATGCAAATGAAGCTTGGTTGCAGTGGAGTTAATTAACTTTCAGAATTAAATCATTTACCGCGCGCGCACACACAGAATGCCGAACGGGGTGTGCTTTACCAAGAGCAACGTGGCGTAGAATCAGGAAAAAGTAATACTGCGTTACTGCTGGATCACGTTCACACACGGCTGGCGCCAGAATGACTCGGACTTTACCCGTGGCCTACACTCCTCTTTCGGAAGAGAGTGTCGTCGCCTGGTTGTAGTTTTGTTTCGGGTGATGAACACATTTTCAGCGCATTTTAACTAGTTTTTCCTGGGAGGAAAACTAGCAGAAGAGCAGGGTTGACAGAACATTGAGAGATGTAAACGAGAGAAAGTCAAAGTATGACATCCTTCTGTGCATGTGCGTTTGCATGGGTGTCGATTTGTGGAACTGCATGCTTGTTATTACCACAAAGAAAGCACAAACCGTGCTCACCCTACCACTGTTGTCGGCGCCACCAGCATAGATGATGGATTACAGTGATTAACCCTACCACCCTCGGGTTGTCTGCATCGCTACACCCATTCCCGAGCCGCTACACATCCAAAAACACACTTGTCTCCGGGGCACTCCTTGTTTCCCGGTTCATGAACGCTAAACATGCCGTATCTTGTCCGTGCTGGCTGGACGTGGAGACATTGCAAACGGTTTGATTTATGGCCAAACGCCTGGCGCGCAACTGACCTTGCCGCTCGGTCGTGATAGATTGGACAGTCCGGTGAATTTGTTAGTTACAGGACACGCCGTACTGTACACACTTACACACACACATATACACATATGCTTGTTTTAGCTGTCGAGATGAGTGTATCCACCGTGGTGTGCGGTAAATGCGCATTGGCCCGAGGCAAACATTCTCTCGAATCAATGCGGAAGTTTGTTCAGCACCACCTGCGACAGTTTAATGATAATGAGATGGTGCTGAGGACACCACAGTTAGAATGTAGGGAACTTCGCATTACTAAGGAAGAGTCAGTACATGATTGAACTATGTTTCAGCAGATCCGTAGTGGTACTATGTGCGTCTTCAAGATACTGAAGCGCAGACCAAAATGTAATAACTCACATTACCGTTCTAACTTCTTTTTCACTTGATCATGTTTTATTTTTTGTCTCGTTCGAAATTTTTACTTTTTTTGAAGAGTATCTCAATCAAGGAACCCTGTTAACCTGCTAAATTATGTTATATCGACCATACCATTTATTCACCTTGCTAGTATTGTACACTTCTGAAAAAAGAATCATCTACAAGTACATACGAAATAAGTACATTCTGCGCCCATCGCAAATCAGTGAAGCGTGATTTGCTGCGGGCTCAAAATTTAAATATCGCATTTTGAAAAAAATGCTTATAAAAAACAAAATTATTTAAACAACGACATTTTTATGCAATGTACGTATGCAATGAGTGCGATATGCAATATGAACCACAATATGCATGCAATGAACAACATTCCATATTCGTGTAAAACCGACAAAAAAAATCTCGAATCTTAACTTCTAAAATATAAGCAGTCTAAAACCACCACAACTGTGAAAAAATATTTTTAATGACGGGTAACGTTGAAATTTCCTTTTTTTAGTTCAGTACTTATCAATAAAACGTTAAAATTAATAACCTGTTATTGATTCATATTTTACACTAAGGTGCTTGTTCCATTGATTCTATACCAAGAATGCAAATGAATATCTTACTTTAATTACCTACGGGCATCACACATATTGGAGAGACGTGCAACGGAACATGTTAAAATACGCATACATTATTATATATTGTAAGAAACACACAAAAAATAAGTTACTTAAAATTTCTTACAAATACAAGTAACTTTTTCCAATGCTAAACATGATAGGCTAGCATTTTAAAAGAATTAAATTTCAAATAAATATTCTTAGCTGAAGCATGCAAGATCTAATCGATAGAAGCATTAAACCACATCATAAACCAATGTAAGACGCTTAATCTACATTCCACAGTAATCTCTATCAATCTTGTGGAATGCAAAAGTTATTTAATGCAACACATGACGTACTAACTGCAATACAATACATACCACGACTTAACTACCCGATCCCTCAAAGAATGTCTAACGTGCTTGGTAGACTAAGAAAGAACTTTAATCCACATCAAACCGCACGGTTCTGTGCTAAAACACAGGCTAATCAACCGTAAAGATCCTTCCGTTTCGATTGACCAATTGACCGATCTAAACTTAATTTGCTGGAATTTAGCTGAGCGCTATTTGGAAGATGGTGAGCACTGTGCACGGTGTACACCTCAGTGTTGGTACATGCCATTGGACCAGTTCGTCTCCACAGCTATGAGCACGTCCGTTGTAATTGAACACTAACAATGCATAATTTGCATACCTTGTCCTGAATATGAAATAACCGCTTTGCACGTCGTACTGATTCCTTCCAGTTGAGATGTTTTTTTCCACGTACTTTATTGGATCAAATTAGTCGGATGAATATATCGAGCCTGAACGTACCTGTAAAGAAAAGGGGAAAGGTGGAGAATATGACCATTAAAATCAGTGTTCAATACGATCTAAATGTTCATTTATAGGATGACGATCCACTCGATCGATCGCCTCATTGATGTTCTAGCGTATATTTATGGAAGTTGG
This sequence comes from Anopheles marshallii, assembly GCF_943734725.1. Taxonomy (NCBI): domain Eukaryota; kingdom Metazoa; phylum Arthropoda; class Insecta; order Diptera; family Culicidae; genus Anopheles; species Anopheles marshallii. Next base: position 63,035,680 of record NC_071326.1, on the reverse strand, counting down.
AAACGATTTCTCAAACCGTGAACACTTTGTTTCGCTTGTACAGCGCGGTTTGTCCTAAAGAAACGACCAAGAACGACCGTAAATTGTACCGATAATCGTACATGACAGCTGAATGCCAAAGTCGTTTCTATTTGCGGCAAAAATTGCTGTAATTCAGTGAGCTGCTTTTAGAATGAATGGGAGTGAAAAGGACAAAACTTACTGCTAACGTACCTAAATACCCAGTTTTCGTATACAGTAGACCATAAAGATGGTTACCAAAAGGGTGCAGTATTTACTTTACTCCCCTCACAACTAAACTTAACAAACATGCCAACTGCCATAGCAAAAGCTAAAACAAAGTCCCCATCAAGAGAGGATTTACGAAGAGATAGCGATGCTGGCAAACAACAACCATCGATACCGCACGATGAGTTTGTTCATTATTTATCTTAAACTTAACCGCCTTATCCCAGCTGTCGCCGTAACCATAAGCAACCCGGCAGCATCTTCGACCGTTTTGACTTTCGCCATCAAATGCAACCGCACTGCACCGTGCACCACAAGGCGAAGCAATGACTTCCAGGATCCGTCTTAGATCCTCGGCCTCCCCTTTCATCAATCCCTTTGCCGGCCGTGTCAGGCGATTTCATGCGAAAGTGCAGTATCAAAAACTAATTAGCATGCATCCTTCATCGCATCGTACCGCTCACCAACAAAACTGCACCAACTGGCGTCAGGCAGCTGGGATCAAATTTTCCCACTAATGACCAAACCGTTCGTGAAGCTCCCCGAGGCTTAGCGCCCGGGAAGCTAGCAAAGTTGCCGTTTGTGCGCCAGTTTTACATCTCGGCACCTGTCAGAATGTTTTCCAAAGTGATTAACATCGAACGTGGGGAAAGATGGTGGGATAATATCCTTTTTCACTGTTAGGGGAAAAGTTTTTGCTGCTTCTCTTTTTGGTTTTTCAACATTGGAATGGCTTTGACGCTTAGGTAGGTGTCTTGAACAGCGTCGAAGAAAGTGCAGCCCTGAGGTGGTGCAACAGTATTAAACTCGATAAAACTTGATAAGCTGTAACGATTATCGGATGACGCATTTTGTTGATACGATTTCACTTTGATTGTTTCGTTTGTCGTTGGGTGGCATGATCGATTAAAGTTTGTTTTACCGATTATGAATTGCTTCTACTGATTCCATTTAAATAAATTCTTTCTAATAATTACACTGCACCCATTTAATAAACAGCACACAATTCGCCATAATCTAATTTATAAATACCAGCGTGCTGCTCTCGACGCCTTCGTGCTGCATAATCAGTAAAAATTATTTCCGTTTCCCAACCCATCGTTCGCACAAATATTGCCCTTCCGGCAAACGTTACCATATTTTCACAACAAATTATTGTTTGTTCCATAAATCGCTCACTCTCGCTCCCAACACACCAGCAAATAACTATGGCTGCGTTCCGTGGCCTCATAATGGGCTCATACTCCAGCGACCCATGGAGCCAAAATTGATTTTGAAGCTGCCTCGAGTTTTTCACCACCAGCGTCCGGTGCTAATGCGGTTATGGGTGCATTCGAGCGAATAATTTAGCTGTCACTGGCAGCCCGATCGTACTGCTGCTGCCGAGCGCTGATGGTGGCATGGACACAGTAGTGATGGGAACAGCGGTACAATTCCACAACGGTCACATTTTACTTTTTGCATGGCCGACTGAATAAGAGTGGGTAGTCAGCGCTGGGAAGAGTCCCGATTATGATTTCGCTATTGCTGCGGTTTCCGCAGGGAAAGAATGGATATTTGTGAGAGAATAATGTTGCGAATCGGTAGTAGATAATCATTCGGTCCGGTCCGGAAAACAGATAAATGAAACCTCCGGAAACGATCAGTAGAGATTAATCAGTGTATTGATTTCAAAGTGTGCTGCGTTATATGTTATCTTTTGAATAAAATTACGCTATATCTCTCATCAATGCTTAAAACAAAATTACGATAATGGAAAAATGCGCATTTTTGGTTTATTAGTATCTTCCCAGTAGTAGTAAGTAATTACTTGCTTATTGAACTCTTTGCAAATCGATAACCATAAATTCTCGAAAACCAGCCAATTGATTGACTTAAAATTTGAAACTTTTTGAAATGCAATATTCGTTCTCATCTATGAATCATTTGCTGTCTTATGATCAAAATGTAGAAAAATTATCGGTCAAAAATCTTTTTTTTTATTAACTTGTAACTTGTTTTTATCAGCCGCGCATGGATTGAACCGAGTTCAAAATTATCTGCACATTTTATTCTTGTTTTTTTTTTTCAATCTCCCGGGCACGTTGTGGGTGTGTTCCAGAATAAATAATTTTCTGACATAGAAGTTATTATGAAAATTAAGACACAGGTAAACTGACTCTATCAAGCTCCTATCGCTTATTTTCATATTATTATTAATATAGTTGTGATAGTTTTTCTACGAAAAGGCGATGCGTACCGCTCACTGTATTTTTGTGTGAGAAGTGATTCATTTTTTGAACATCTTGAACATTTTTTGAACCTGACAATGTATATTTTCGTGTGAAAATACTCTCGGTAGAAAATTCTAATGCATTCTTTTTCTCGAAAATTTGGTTCGATTTTTGGGAAAGTTTATGGTTGTTTGTATATTTTAACACTATAATTTCTAAGTACTAAGTACAATAACGTATTCTACATTTTCTGTAAATATAATAAAAAAAATCCAGTTCATATAACATAATTTTGTTCGTGTTGTAAATTCCATTTGTAACAAATTTGAATAGCAGGATTTATTTTCTACTGCTTTTTGATTCTATAAAAAAATTACATAAACTGTACTTTATAAAAAGTAAAATCAAATCGAAAACATTAAATAGAATCATCCAATTCAAATAAATTAAATTTCATACAAATGACAGGCTGTTGGTCTGGCTTCCTGATCAAAAGTTTTCCAATACTTAAGCGCACAGAAGATATTTCTATATTCTTTCAAACTAAAATATCCTCGAGAGCTGTCGATTAACACGATTGAGCCAAACCAACGATAATGAAAAAAAAGAAAAACTTTGGCACCTCTAAAAAAATCATCCTCCAGAAAAGCATAAATCGTCTTAGACCAATAACGAGATCTAAGTTTTCCAGTTTTTCTCGCCACCTCGTTATTCTCGCCTTCTTCATCCGTTAAGATAAGCTTCCCTAGGTACGTCACTCCCTGCTTACGTTTAATAATCAACTGCCGCCGGAATAATTTTGCATATCGTTTTCACACGATCTTCCTGACCGAACCCCGTTCAGCTGTCGAATGAAAGTGAAACGACGGACACACCTCAAGGTGGGCGGAGGGTCGATCAGAAAGTAAACTTTTCTTTTTGGAGCATTTTTTTTGTGGTTCGACACGTCCAAGACGACTGATTTCGAATAAGACCAGAGTTTGGTCAGATCTGCCGCATGAACAAATTCCACCATCAGCATCAGCAACGTTTTTGCCCCAGTTTGCTTTATCGCGAGTTGACCATTTGAACGAGAGGAAGGTGAAGGGAATAGAAAGGGACGTGATGGTAATTGATTTTTGCCCATGGACGCCTGTTTGATACCGTTCGTGATTGACATCCGTGGCACAGGGTAGCGCTACAACATTCAACATTTCTTTTTTTGTGGTTTTCCTAGAATCAAATTCACGCGATTGCCTTATCAGGTTATACATTGGAGGCTTGGCATTAGCTAGGACAGGCCTGCCAATGACGATGACAGTTGGACGTGAAGCAAAAACTTTCTAACGTCAGTGTGACAGGTTTCACCAGAAATTGTGCTCAGCTTAGGGAGAAATTGCTTACTTATTATTTAGAAACTTATTTACAAATCGAATATTTAAGTGTAGCTTATGAGTCTTAAATGAAATTTCCTTTATTTTGTGAATTTTAAGATGGCACGAATAACTGTTGCATCTTAATAGTATGCTATTTTCATTCTAGTATTTTGTAATGATCGTTTAGTACTCTTTATTAAACTATTTTTTTTTGCCGTTTCTTTTTACTCGTCACCACCCTTCAATATAAGTAATTGAATTCATTATTCAAAACCTCATCCTGCATCGGCTAAAGACACCATTTTTTTCAATGTCGTGCAGTAACATAAACGCATCATTATGGACCCCATTTTATGAACTTGCCCTTCCATTGTACCGTTTAACCACCACCGCACAACCCACCACCCCGCTCAAAGATAAACTATCCCTAACACAGGCAGAATAAGTTAAACACCCCGCTAAATGATGATCATTTGGAGGATAAAGTATTTAAAACTTCTCTTTTAAGCACCCAGCACAGCACTGATACCCCTCAATTTGTGTGGCGTAGTAATTTGTACACCGAAAATAAAGCAAGCATGGACAAGAAAGCAAACCCCCACGGTCACCGGTAGTCCGAGTGGTACAGATAATGATCGAAATGATGAAGACATTACTGGCTGGCAGTGAATATAATTACCACCACATAATGATCGAAGCCCGATCGTTTAGCTTCTTTGTGCGGTTTTGCTTCATATTTTGGAACGCAACTGATGCAGAACGCGATTCGTCACGTCTACGTTTTCCGACCAGTTTCGTGTGACACAAGGGAAACCGTGTGCCTGGCGTGAAAATGACACATAGCCTCATGCTTTTTTTATGAATTCTTTGCATTCATCGCTAAGCTTATTTTGGTAAGCGCCGTAGTAAACAGAAGGCAACCCATATAAGCCCACGTGGCCACTCGGAAGGTAAATTGTGCGGATTTAATTTTAGCATTGAACTTCTGGTCGTACTTCGCATCACACATCGTACGATCAGGCAGAAGGTCTCGCACCGTGTCAAGAGGGCACCGATCGTCCGCAGAGTGAGCATGGAAGCCTTTTAGGTCGACTTGCGGCTCTTTAATTTGCTGTCCAGCGCGAAGGCTTACATAATTATATGCATTATGTGTGTGTGCGTGCGTTTGTGTGTGTGTGTGTATGTACCGGCCAGATGGATGGACACGACATGAGCCCTTAATGTGTTGCCCTATGAGGTTAGGGTCAGCAGGCGCAGAGCGCAACGATGGTCGGCGCGGGTGCGCGTTCTCGATTCCACCGAAAGCCTCAAACCATGTAACCACGCCAAAGGTAGCAAGCTATAACGGGCCTGTTTGCCCAGAACCGCAAATGGCCACCGTACACCGGCACCACCAACACGCACAAGGCCAAACAGATAACGTCGATGCTGATGACGATGATAATGATGATGATGTTGGTGGGCAGAGCTGAATGATGAGGATTTTCCAGTTCATTTCGTTATCTCATCAGTTTCACCCTCATGCACATACCGGTATTCCTTCCACTCGACCCTTGGCATACATATTCGGCGGTTGTGGGGAATTTGGTTTCCCCGAGGGTACCCGATTTTGGCAAACGTGTTCGTGCGAATGTTGCTGATGCCGTCCGAAATGAGCGACCTGATGAGGTGTGACGGTGTTAACGAAATCGTTATAGAGTCGAATCGTTTAAATTATTTACTGATTTGATTCTGTACATCAGTGAGTTCAAAGCATTCGAATTACCATTTTGTACAGTGTATTCATTGGAAATGTTTGTTTATAATACGAACGCCGAATTTGCATTTGAATTTTTGCAATATAGTTCATGAAATCTTCAATGTAAAGAAAAACGATATATTTATCTTCTTAAAAAGTGACACAAGTGATAAGCGATAACTGCCCAAAGTTATGAAGAAGAATAGGCTACCCTGTTAAGGTTATACTATGTCAATCAATCAATCAATCAATCAATCAATCAATCTATGTAGATATATAGCGAAATTTTAAATTTTCATAACATTGTGTGATGCTATACATTCTGCGAAAGCACGAAGTTGGTGAAACAGCAACATATTTGTTGATTAATTGAACGTTTAACATAATTGATAAAACTCTCAGATATTTTATTTTTCTCAATAATTAATTAGTGTTCCCTCCCTTTTCGTACATAAATTTCCCCTATGAGAGTTCCTAATCACGTCATAAGTTCACACCAATAACTGAATTTGTATCATTAAGTTGACCTAATAGCTAATAGCAGCCTAATAACTTGATTTAATAGCTAATAGAGAGTGTGAATGATTGCTTGTAAAATAGACGAATACTGCGTTTATTGAAACATCAAAGACGAGATGCATCAATTATGGTCATACGGTAAAAAGGTGCTATTTCAAAAAATAATTGCCGCAAACTGGGATGGCTCGGAGTTATAATGGTAGCGGCGCCGGTCTTCACAAGACAGGACCGGCCAATCCATCCGGACCTAACCCCGGACGAAGGACTGACCATCCCGCTATGGGTAAATAATGCCAAGGAATGGCAGAAATGACAGATAGAACTCTTGAAATGGTTGTGCCGATGAAGTAGAAATTAACGCAAAGGCATTCAATATGCATTTCTGTAATGTTCACTAATTTAATTGAATTTTCAATTTTCAAATGATTCATTTTCAAATGATTTCAACAAGCATTCAATGTGTTGCTCTATCCAAAACGAAATAAATTCAGGAGTTTCACAGAGATTACAATTCACTCAAATATTTTAAATTAAGAAATATGCCTGTTTCAGGTGGATCACATATTTCAGATTTTTCTATCTAGTTCAAGAAATTTTGATTGTATTTTATAATCGCAGGAACGGTCAATCGAAAATCATCAAGCACAAGATACTAAATTCCGTAAACATTTGTCTCACTCACGCTTCCTGTTACCTTCAACTCTTAATTAAACTTGCGTTAAAAAGTGCTTACAAATATCGCCTCGTCACCGTTTGACCTCTACCAAACAGTACCGTGATGTGATGAAAACAACTCTTAATTTAAAGTAATGGCATTACTGTGCGCTGTTCCCTGCCTCGAACATCAGAGTGTTCGATAAGGCTGCACCGAGGCGATTTGTTTGTATTAATACGCGACCCCGTTGTTAATGTAAACCCAATATTATGAGCCGCTCTAATAAGTTCAGAATCCTTTCCGTTGGCGTTCAAATAAATTGTGCGTTTATGTCAAAATTCTGACACTGAGCGAAAAAGCCAAAGTAAACCAACAAACACTCAAGTACGGTAATCTGCCATCCCTAGATGCCCGCGAACCGTCGATGCCTTCGTTCAATAATTCGATAAGCCGCTCGTAATAACTTATTTATATGCCAATGAGGATCGTTTAATGCGTACCGCCTTGGTTTGGGCAGACAGAACCCCACAAAGAGCATATTTTCCGGTTCATCCGAACGGATGGGGACGCATCAATATCCCGTCCTTCCGTGATACGATGTCGATTACGACGCGCGAAATGATTTCGATTAAATGAGCAAAACAGTAACAGCAACAGCAAAATATGCCGGTGGTCGTTAACGCGCCTTTAACCATTCATTCTTTTTTAAGTACGTCAGCTCATCGGTGGAATGGTTGAGTTGAGAAAGAATGAAACTGGATGCCCCAATCGCGTGATTCCGCTTTTTCGAGCGACATTCCATTTTTTTTACAAAGATACAAGGTTTTGTTCTTGTGTACCCTCGCCGCACAATTCCAAACGAGTTTACACTGTATTAATTTGCGTTTAATTGTGATTTACGGTCAATCGTAATGGTGGAGTGTACGGTTGTGAGGTCGTTGAATTTATTTGGAAGTTTGCGCGAGAAGGTATCGGATTATTTCAGTTAATTTTCAATTTAATACAAAACTGCTTTAAATGCTCCAGAGTTGCGTAAAGTTTTAAAGAATCTTAAGTTGTATGGCAGTTAACATACTTTTAGGTGTATGGTTCGGTTCGAAAGGTCGATAAGCCTTCCAGAATGTTTTACAAAAAATAGTGCTGTAATTTGTTTGTTACTACACAAATCATTATAAACTTAAGATAGCTTCTTCAATTGAAAATAGTTTAAAATTAACAGTCTAGTTATATATATGTCCCTTAAAAGTTACCACGCAAAGGAGAACGTCGAATATCTGGGCAACTGTAATCTGCAGTTAATCGATTTCCAGTAAAAACAGACCGTTCAGTTTTGTGCGTGCAATAATTGAATATGAAGATGGCAGGTCAACGTTAAAAGTATTCATTTGTTTTGAATATTAGCAGTTTTGGATTATCAACAACATGGAACATTGTTCAGGGAGTTCAACTCGATAAACTGTTTACTGCAATCACTCAAGATCCTCTTGGATCAACCGGCTGAATGGTTAAAAAATCAAAACCATTCTACTAGCTGTCGTTTTTTTAACTCACGAATAATCCGCCCGCCGGTTAATCAGGTCCCGGATAATCGACGTTCTACTGTAATTAAAATGCATGTTTTTCCTGTCTCAAAGCACCCGTCCATTGTTCGCCTAACCAGGACGATCGAGTATTTGTGCTATGGGCCGGATTGCAAAAAATAATTTGCATCCTATCTGGCATCCAGATGTCGTGCGTCAAAGGAAAAATAAAAGCGGGCAGCCGTACGTACCGCACGAATCGGAAACCGGAAAATGACATTATTCGTACGTGTACCGCGGGGAGCAAAAGCCAACACATATATTCGGCTGCCGGAAACACCGACATCCGCCCGCTTCGAGCAAATGTGCATCAAAATAACCACATTCGGCGTCACATTTTACTTGCCTGGCACAGCTGACGGACTGCATCGAATGCATCACCGCACGACAGATTCGTCAGCAAGTTTTGTTGAATTGAAATGCATTCCTGTGGACTTGGGCCGGAACTTTTGCCGTAACCACCAAATGCCACCCGGTAAGGGAACAGTACAGGGATTCGTTTCTGTGCTTTTGTAGTCATTTTGGTTGGATTGTAGAGCACACCAGAACTCGGTCACAGTGGTCAGCGAATGAAGGACGAAAGTGCGCCAACTTTGAATCGGAGACTTTATGGCAGCCTTCGGAAGGGCAGTGGTGAACGGGATTTTGTTGAAAACGCCCACAAAACGGATACATCAAATCGATCACATTGGACAATGTTTTTATGCTCCCGCACACCTACTCCGTGGGTCGGTAAAGCACCAGCGGAACTCCAAAAAAATATATAAGGGAGAAAAACAACCCAGCTTCATGCTTTTGTTTGCCTTCGATGGAAGTAGTTTTTTTTTGTTCCTATTGTGATAAGTTTTTTTTTATGTTTATTTTCATTCTTTTCCCCGTTCGGGGCCGCAGCATACGGTGATATGTATTTAAAAAAGCTGCACATAGTAACCACGCTGATTCACACACACACAATCCCTCAGATACAGTTTCGCTGAATAGTAGCAGCCGCCTGCAAATGAAAATTGCAATCTGCATTGCGGTTGATCTGGTTTCAGACTTTGTCCCAAACTCGGCCTTTTCTATCTCCCTTCCCCCATTTCCTTTCTTTACCGACGCTTCGAAGCATACACATACGCGCAAACATCGTCACATCAAACATACCAGTCAAAGTTAATCGAATAGGAAAACGCCAAATACTTGGTAGCCGTAGGACGGGGTTAACAAACTTGCGAACGAGGTAGGTGAAAATAAAACTATGATACATTCACTACCCGTGCGTTGATCCGCTTGTGGCCCTTTAACTGACCTGAAATTGAATCTGCAGCATCTGTTCTGCAGCAATCGCCGTAACAACGCATCTAGCAACGAAGCGTCAAACGTCAGTTCGCGTCACTAGGTCGCGCGGCATCCGATTCGAATAAAGGAGCTTAAGAGCTAAATAAAATAGCACCGTTTACCGTAAAGCTGGTTCGACCTAGTGCCAATCCGCCCATGCAGTTTGCCAGCGGAATGGACTGGATCAGAACCAGAATTATCGACCTTAAACTTGACGTAATAGTGCAGAGCGTAAGGTTGGTCTTGTGCCGATCGAAGTTGTTTGCCATGGTCCTTGGATGGAGTCACGTTGCAGCTGTAGAAACCAGTTTGTGAGTGCCTAGTGAGTGTTTACATTGTTTGAATTTTAAATAATTTGTAAATTTGCTTTTATTTATTCATTTTTAATCAAAAATTGGTATTACTACCCAAACTTGCTTCAAATAAGTAATTGTCTTTGTAACATCATATTAACTTTTCCTTTTAAATTCGGCTTTAGAGATGTAAACATTTAGGATTTGCTCGAGTAAACCAGTTTCTATTGGCGATTATTTCACTTCAAAAAGCAACAATGAGCAAAAAAATCCAAGCCAATGGCCACTCTTATAAAAATAAATAGATAAACAAACATCCTACTTTATCGTGCAGAAATAGATCGTGCAAGTAATTTCATTGACGACAATAAATCGGAAAAGTAAAGTTATTTATACATTTTATATAAAAATTTTAATTGATCTAATCTTTATTCCGAGTTCAAAAGTATAAGAAATTGATTCTTATCTTGGTAAAATTGATTCTGATTGAGTTTTACCAAGTTAAATTCTTAAATAAACACAAAAATATTTTCTAACTAACTTTAACAATGAATGTTTTTGATTTTTTTCCAACATTGCCCAATTTTCTACACTATCTTGCTATACCACTTTCGTTGCTTCGTCGTACCACCAAACCCGTTCAACACATGGAATGTCTTCGCGCTACGTGTGCTTTCCCACTTTTGCCTTCGGTTCAACCAATGCTCCTGGTGCATTGAACTTGAACGTTTCGCATTCGAGAAACTCGCGGCGGCCGCGAACGGTTTCGCGCGATCCGGTTAAAAGAGTAACGGGAGATTTATGAGCGATCGGTATCAAGTTCATACGCTCACGGGCCAACCGGACATGGGCAGTGAACGAAGTGCAGTTAATCGAAGTGTCCAACCTTGTTGCCTTGGTACGCTGGTACCACCGTAGACCGAGATTCCTTTTAAGGAAATGTATGCCAAGCGGTACGTTGTTTCGCACGTGGGCGACAAAAAAAAGTTTTTTCAAGCGATTTTTCTCCTAGTGAATCGTAGATGTGCTTTGCGATAGAATGTAGAACTAAAATTCATAACGAACTTAATTAAAGCAGATTATTTGAATTCAACTTTTATCAGAGTAATCCAGCTGCGGCAAAACAATGTGGGTGTCCTGTTGCGAGATAAGATTGTCCAATTTTCAGTCAGCATTTAATTGTATCCTTCTTATAACGTTGCACATCTCTGGAAATTGTTAAAAAGCCACCACTAAGTGATAAGAAAAGCCCCTATAAAATCCCTTTCCTGATTTACTTGCCAAACAGACTAAGACCAATCGTGCACCAGTATCAGATGCCATTAACTCGGCTTTTTAAACTAGAAAAAAGTTTTCAGCTGACTAGACTTATTTACCACGTTTAATCCCGTACGCCACACTAATGAACACATTAAACCTCGACAATAAAAAGACCGTCTTGGAAACTGTCTTATTTATTTTACAACACGTTTTCCAAATACTCAGGTCCAGTTTGTCGAAAGGATGGAGGATGATTTTCCCCATCCGTGTTCCGGTGGTAACGTCGTTAATCTTGCCGCGAGCTCACAGCTAAGTAAACCTGTCAGTTTAGCGATGTGATGTGGTTTCAATTTACGTCAGCTTTTCTTTTGGTACGGTTTTTTATTAGCATACCAAGCATACTCCAACCACATACATCCAATCGCCGTGATGGACGTTGGTTGTTGGCAAGTGAAAATGAAATGGTAAAAGGCAAAAGGTCGTCTTTTGGTTAATTCAAAAATATCCTTTTTGGCATGTCGTGGTCGTGAAACATTCTTTCAGCCCAGGGAAAATACATTAATAATTTCGCCTTCTTCGTCTTCTGTTGGCGGTAGCTGTACTTGAAAGATGTTTTAACTTGACCTCAATAGCACGTAGTAATTAATAAGCCTCTTTTAATTTATTTAGGATTGAAGAATCCCTTCCATGCTACTGTACCATTTTCCGAGAACGTAAAAACTAAGAGCAAAATGTATAAATAGTGGAATCCTCGCACTGAAATTTCACAATAAATTGTGTACAAAAAAACGAAAACGAAACATGTGTATCGTCAAAAATTTAGGCTTACTGCAAACAAAACCCTGCGTCATCAAATAAGTTATCATTACTCTTGCGGACCATGGTAAAAAATGTTTAAACTTAACTGGATCATTCGTCTTGAACTCATTAACACAATTTGCTAAAGCTCTTTATTCAGTAACAAAGTTTTGAGAAATTTTACATTTGTTTCAATCGATCACATATGACCGTGATTTTTAATTTGCTTTTTGCAATGTAGAGTGCTATGTGCGAAAAAAGTAAAGCATGTGGAAAAGTGTTATTCTGCTATGTTTTTGTTTTCTTTGCGAAAGTTATATCGCTGTATTGCATTATGTTGTTTTTTTTATTTTCTCGTTTTTTTTTATATTTTTTAATTCCACTGTTGATCGATTGCTACTCTATCATTACTATTGGTAGTTAGACATTGTAGTTTTTTTCATTTAATATTCCTTCTTCTGGCCTTTTTGTTTCCTTTTTCATTTTGTTGACTGACTTGTTTCGTTCTTTTTTTCTGGTACAAATTTTGTTTTACGAACTGTTCCCAAGATTCTTTGTTTTAGGTTTTTTTGTTTTTTTTGTCTCTTTTATACTTGTGTTAAACTAATTTTCCCCTAAAATTACATCCATCTTTCACGGCAAATTGGAGATCGCAAAACGCAACTTCTACTAGCGCATCTTGAGATGCTTCCCTCGGGCTATCTGACGAACAATGCATTTACAAGCACCGTTGCAGGCAGTTATTGATTTCAGATAATTACCCCAAACGACTGGCTTTCAAGACAAACTTCCTAAGACACAAAGTGTTCGTATCAATTTTTTTTCGCAAAGTGCAAGTTGCGACTTCCCCCAGATTGGTGCCATTAATTATCACGTTAATTTCAAGGGAGTAAGCATTTCACGGAGAATCGCTAAATTTGTGTGCCACTGGATTATAGACCGTTTAAGATACCATTAAAGTGTCAGGCTTGCCAACATGGGATGTCGATGCAAACGGATTGCCATTATTGGGGAAACTTTAACGATTCTTTGTCCAGCCAAAAATGTACCAAGTGTCATTGTCAGCTTTCGGCAGAGGTCATACCGTTTGAAGATAATAATTACAATAGAATGCACCAACGCATTTGTTTGGTTTGTCATCAAATGATTCTGAGATTCCTTGTCGAGAAGCTTCTTAATTGACAACAGCTAGTGCAAATATTTATTCGCCACCCAAAATGGTGGATGCTAAAACACATTCCATTCTTCCCCATTGGTCCTTTGTTTTCATTGACGCATAGTTTACACGATAAATAGCGTACAAAGCGCAGAAATAGTTTAGTAACTGGCGATGGTTAGTTGGTCGAGAGTGCTTAAGCAAATTATAATTAACCTCCCATAAATCACGCTCCTAGTGTCATTGGGATGAAGCATCCCGTTCATAAGGCGAATCAAATCGGTACCGTTTATCCGTTTGCACTGAAAACAGACGGCAACGATAGCGTTCGCATTAGAGCGTAGGAACGCCGCAAGTGGTTCATTATCCAGGGATTTCGCGACCATTTCTAATGAGCTCCAGAGGTTGCATCCTTGCCGACCGCTGATTGAATTAATTTGAAATCAGTTCAATGCGACTGGTACGGAATTTGCTCATGTTATTGCTGTGGAATTCGAGTGAGGTATAGGAAATACGTTAGCTGCCCAGCAGTTCTATTGCTATTTATGATAACAATTGTCCTTGTAATTAACTTAACCCACTCACAAGCTCAATCACCATTTCCTAGCACACGGATTTCCCCGTAAGTCTTCGATTAATGTCCCATTCACTACCACATGCTGAGAATGTGAGAAATCTTCCTTAACGATGCAATTCACGGCGCACATGTCCCAAACCAAACGACCCGTCAAAGCCATGCACATAAACTGAAATCTCTCCCGGTTCCTTCCTTCGGCTCGCACAGTAATGAGGTCTGTAATAGAACATTATGTTTTATTAGCGTCCCCATTAAAGCTAGCACGTTTTCATCCGATCGGCACACATGCTTGCATGCATACAAGTCGAAAAGGTGCCCGAAACATAATGAGTGTTACCATCACCAGGCACAGCCAGGTAACACCTAATAGTGCTAGCGATGACCGGTAATAGTCGCGCGAATGATGACGTTTACGTTAGTCCTTTTAGTGTCCAGTGGAAGTGTGCCATGGCATAAAGCACACGTGACCACACCGGAGGATCGACACTAACTGGATGAACATATTTGCTCAATTGTAAGACAACCGTGTACATACACATACCCAACCACACGAGGCACTGAGTTCACAGTAACAGCATCTGCAGCATCGGGCTGGTCGTTAATTGTTTGGTCAAGCTGTCAGGTGGCCGTAAAAGCGATCGTTTCTCGTATTCTCGTTGCTGCAGTGCGATGACGTATCAGGAAACGCGTTCCAGAATCGGTCGAGTGCACAATCCTTTCACGATGGCAAACATTGACGAACGCCAATGACGCTACCACCGAGGAAAATGGTAACCCTTAAACGTTTACTCACTTGTTGATACTTTCGATACCAAAAACAGAGGGCAAATTGGATAGAAAGACGCAAAACAAGCAAAGAATCTACGATTGAAGAAAATTCTCTAAAAGGAGCTACGAAAGGTTAATGGTACTTCAAACAATTCTGCGATTGCAACCGTTTCAAAATGTTTGTCCTGGGGTTTCCTTGCCTTTTGCGTTGAAATATTTTATACCATTAAAACCATCCTCGTACGGCTTCCAGCTCTCGCTTTCCTTTGAGGAAGACGTTCATCATAGCATGTATCTTATATCTTCGCCAAACGTTTGCGGTCGGTAGATGCACGTTTCGGATGCACAGTTAGGATAGATTAAAGTGCAATCTTACGGCTGGATATTCGCACAGCAATCAACTTAAGGGTTTCTGCTTGCGCACGTTCAACAAGGACGAACGGTTTTCCCACATTACACGGCAGAATGTTTTCCTTGTTTTCGTTGACTGACGGTACAGTGCATAGTAAATAACGCAATACGGAAATGCTGTTAGCCAACAACATACCACAGCAGCAGCTTCAGGTTGAGCGAAAATTAGTTTTTACCTTTGATTGCATAACATGCTCCAGTTTACCTAGCTGTAAAACTATTTCATTTCTTCTAACTGGTTTTATTACGGTTTTAAAACCAAAGGCAACAATGTAATATTTATGTTTTTAAAGTAAACAGTAATACTTCACTCTTAAGTGTCTATTATTACAAACAGCGAACAACAAATACAAACGAAAATGTGAGGTTTGAAGTGAATATAAGTTTAAAGTTGTTAAACTCCCAAACTTGTAAATCTCTATTTTTATTTGGAAAAATTTTAAGTCAAATCGGTCACTTAGAAAAAATTCTTTGTGTCACATTGAGTGCTTAACTAAAATTTGATACAAACAATGAAATCTACTGCAGCAGAGCCAAGGCTAGACCTGCTTCTACGTTTGCTAGATATATATTGATCACAAACAAGTGGTATGAGTCTATTGGTCCAAACCACGGTTTGTTTCATGGGTGTGGAGCGACCTATCAAAACACTAAGACTTGGTCTCATGTGCGATATGATTATTCCTCTAGGACGGTACTAAACAATTTAAATTTCGCTGATACTTCATGCGCTCCTACGAATACTATTCGAACTGGCGTAGCTTCGTCGCCCTAGCTAAAGCCTCATTGCGAGTGGATCGGTATATCACCGAACATAGTCAACTCTGTTGCGATTAATGCAACCATTCTTGATTCCTGAAACGGTAATTCAGTAATCAGAATTGTTTTCAACTCAAACAATCTATCGTCTATGGTCGTATTAAAATTCCAATCATTCCAATCATAATTCAGATTTCCAAAGCCAAAAATGACCGTAAATTCACCGTTTCAACAAACACAATTTACACGGATCAACGGTTGCTGTTCTTCTTGACCGAACGATCGTCCATACATCAAATATCAAACATTATTTACATTGGTTAATATTAATTAAATTGAGGGAAGAATCGTTCAACGACAGTTGATACACATGCGGTACAAAATGTAACAGCGGACTAGAGAAAATAAACACAATACGCTATTAAATAGTTTTAATAATTTACAAACAAGTTGTGATAATGCTATCAAATATATTTTGCCACTTTACCCATGCAAAGTGCCTCTTAGTTAATAAGTTGGATGGTAGGTAATTGCAATAGTAAAAACAAACACATTATCTGATGCTGTAAGATCTCTTCTCATACCGTATAAATGCCAAAATTGGAACGAAAAATCCAAACAATGGCACAACTCCACTTTGTCGTTCATGTACCGGCAGGGACAACAGATGTATATCGATCCATAGCATGCTACCGATGCCAAAATTTTACCAGCTCGTTACCAAGATACAAATATTCAGGGTTGTGCAATTCATCATCATCATCAGCCGGCGCCATTACCCAACCCGCGGATTCGCTCCCGAAAACCGCTCTGTGCTAATTTCTGAGCCGATTATTCAACTGCACTCCTGCCTCTACGAAATGTCACACTTACAAGCTTTTTTTGCGGGTTATTCCAGTGAAAATGTCAGCCAGAGTTGGCGGTGCCTTTGTTTTTTTTCGGTATTCCGAAAAATTTTGACCCAAACATTGAACTCCCGTTCGCGAACCTATTGTAGAGCACTGCGCGAAACTTTCTCTTTCCATCGAAAAACACATATGCGGTGGCCGTTGGGTGTGTCCATGCAACGCATTTATGCACATAATATGCAAAGCAATGCATGCAGCAAAAAGAGCCGCAAAAATGGAATATCAACTCTCAACCAAACGAAACTGGCCCTTCGGAGCGGCTCATACCAAACGGGCAAGGGAAACTTCCTGACCCGAGACATGTGCGCAGGAAACATGCTACAATTTGCACAACACACGTACATGACACGGGATGGAGGAAGCATAGGACGCACGGCTTTGGTAAAAGTCAGCCGGTACAACGATTATGCACGAGGGGTTGCTCCGGTTGAACCACTTTCTCTGGCGATGTGATGCTTCCTCGACGCTGACCATAAGAAGAGGAACACGCTAGCTAGACGACAACGAAATACCCCGGAGGGCATAAACGGGAACCGGGAAGGAAGTGCGTCAGCATCATGGAAGGAAAGTAATAATGAAGGTTTATTTTTTGTCTCTTTTATGGTTCATTTTGAGCCTTCCCAGATTCACTGACACTTCTTGCTGGCAAATTATTACGTACAGGTTTATATATTTTTCATGTCATACCGTACAATCAAACAAAAAAAATGCACACCACATTAGTCGACCACAACGAGTTGAGTTTGGGTCAGGAATGCATTACAAAAATCATTCATTCGGTTTAAGTGCAATGCAATTGGTGGTCAATTGGTGGCTATCTGTCAACCCATAACAGATAATATCGTTGAGCACATACGCACACAACCCATAACCTGTCATTCCTAGCAACGAAGCGATGAGTAATAATTTTCATCAACCATTTGGTAATTTCACGCAATTTCTGCTGTATCCTGGATGGTTGATTCACGTGAAAAACAGAAACAAATGCAGGAACGCTCCTTGATGCGTTAACGTATTTTTTTCAAAACAACAAAACCATGTTGTGGTTAGGATATTGTTTTAAACACAAAAAAGAAATGTAAAATGTTGAAACCTTTGCAAACGGCGACGTGCAAAAACACAACCAAAGAAAAACAAACCCCTGATACAACAATGGACAAAAACGACGCAAAACGTGGCTAGCTTAAGCTTCTGTTGGCCGCATAAAGCCAACATAGCATTAAGCTTCTTTTTAACTGTTCATCATCAACCAAGCAGTGTAGATTAACACATTTGTACCATGCAATAATAGGGTGGTGTAAGTGAAAACGTGTCATTTGAAGCTTTTTTACAGGCTGTGTTACGAAGCAGCGTTACCAACGATGGGAAAGTCAGGTGTACGGAAAACATGGCAGTGATTTTTTTACGGTCAAACAGGGTGCACCACAACGAAAAACGCAGATGTAAAATAGACACTTTTCCAGCTCATTTTTAAGGGTTATTCATGAATTTTAAGCGTCCCTTATTAGGGGAGAATACTGTTTTAGGGAGGATTTATTCCTCGTGCTAAAAGTTGTTATGTTAAAAGAAAAGAGGCACCTATAAGCACACTCGAATATGGAAATCAACAACAAGAATCTTATACCTACCAGAGTGCCATGTTAGTAATTTATGAATAAAATTTAAAATATTGAGCATTTTAAACATACCCGTAACAACGTAAGACTATACGTTGTGGGATTCCGAATAATTGATCATGTCATTAAAATGACACCGAGTGATTAAATTCTTTAAATATTTTAAGATCTTCCAAAGTGTTCGAAAGAAGATTCGTAGTAGGAAACAGATGTGAAGTGATGGTTTTTTTTGCGTGTGCCAGTATTGTTCGAACGACTTGAAGTGGCGAACCTTCTCTATTGTGTTCTTTGGATAGGAAAATCTTACAGTTTGGCAAAAGTTTCTAACTAAAAGTAGAAAATATTGCTCTTTTAATAATAGTTTTGATGCTCGAGTGAGCTGAAGTCAACTGAACGGAAATCATCCGATTACACTTTTTTGGCGCTAATAGCGTGGACGCTTCAAACTCATTTAACCACTGGTACTTATACATTCTTAAAACCAGAATCCATTTTACTTCAAGAGTACTTGGCACACCATTACATCAGACAGCACCATAGCGTAAGAAAATTTTCCCTGCTACATTCCAAACAGTAAACATGTTTTCGATTTAAAACCGACCACAATCCTATCGCCCGTAACTATTACGATGACGACAAGCTAGCAGAAGCTTATCCTCGGTACGAGGACCGATGTCAAAGTGCAACCAAATCCCATTTGCTGCAATAATCATCCAACTAGTTCCAATCTCTAAACACGGCTCCCTACACCCACTTGGACGTCCGTCGCCGGTACGAGCGTGGCCCACCAAAACCCGCTCATCCTGGTCCAGGGCGACTCATTCCGCCCCGTTGAGTCAATAATTCATAGCCGCATCATTTAGCAAGTCAACCTCTGCATTCCGTTTGATAAATGTGCTTGTTATTTTGCGAGCCAGGAGTCTGAAGTTCCGCTTCCAGCCGGGAGTTCGCTACCGATCGGGTGGGTGGTCGACAGTGTTTAATTCCTGTGCTGCTGTGCACATTCCAATTTCCCGCCCAACCAAACCAGCTGCAGCCGAGGATGAGTGCCCCGAAAAGGATGTCCTTGGCCGGTGTCGCCAACACCAATGCCGGCACGAGGCGTATCCGTGCCTTTGCATTTGTAGTGTCGTTCCGTTTCTCGAATTACACGTAATCTCACGTTGAGAGTTATTATTTACCGCTCCGGAGTCCCATGAAGTGGGGGCACTCGATATTTATATGTACCCGTGCCAGGTCGGGTCGTAAATATTTCGTCGTAGCCATGCGGGCACGGTTACGGTTCTTTGCGAATCTTTTGCTGCCGGATGCATTTGAAGATGCGCCTACCGATGTTGGTCGAACGTTATTGCATTAGCTAAGATGACAACGAGTAGAATGAAGCAACGGGAAGCGATCTGTACAAGATACTCCACTTTCAAGGAGTTCAAGGGGCAGAAGAATTTTATGTCGTAAAACAGCATGAACAAGATGGTGCAACAAATTGTTCGATTGTTCGCCATTCATGAATGTTTGTGAGCGGTTTCCATTTTTTCCAGACTGCCGACTGTTGCGCTGAAGATCTTACACTCTACAAATATATGTTTTTGCAGGTTAACCTTTATGTTCAAAGGTTAGAGCAGCTCGTAACCTTCGGCAATTTTAGTCATTGTTATTAATGCTATTATAAATCCTGCAAAACATAAGATACTTACCAACGCAAAATGCTTCTAGTTACAAGAAAAAGCTTCTTCCTCGTCCGGATTCTCGTAAACACACGCAAATGATGTGCCATTTCCTGGAGTTGTCTCACAATACGCAACCCGTGCAGTTATTCGCACTACACTGCATCATTACAACGGCGACACGCTACATAAGTTGCTTCCATCGCGCTACCCCGACGGTACGGTTTAATTCCTTACGACCACCCGGGACGGTACGATGCTGAGAGTACGATTTAGCAATGGCTCATTAAGCTCTCCACCTTATGCGTCATCACCGCAGCGAGCACACGAATGACACACGGCAAACGGCGCATCACACGCCGTAATGAATGTAAATTAATTGATGATCATTTATTTATCGCACCGTAGGCAACGGCCCCTTTAGCGGAAACTTTAGCGATAATCCCGATGTAGCCATTTCACAACGTGCCGTTAAGCGCGCACGAGTCGGACGCGAGACGAGACGGAATGGTTTTACACGTATCCGTATGAAGAAACACACACACACACACGCGATTTAATGCATCACTTTCGCTGATCGACAACGGGGGCAAAATTGTTTTGTACAAAGCCACCCATATTCTAGAATCTACTTAGTTGCGTGACAAAAATCGATTACAACGGGGAAGAACTGCTTTGACAGGTCGCTTGCAGCGGTTACTTTGTTTCGGTGCGCTTCGACAAATCAACAAAGCCGACACCGGCAAATGTCAAACGTGGTGGCGATGTGTTTACGAGCATTGATGAGGCGGGAAGAAAGGACTGTACAGCTACCATAGCTTGCTTAATGTACAAGCGCGATGACTGCTGAACCATGCAAGAATGGTAAGAGAGTCACGCAAACGTATTGCACTGGACGAGTTGTTATACGCTTATGAGTGCATTTCGTTAAGGTTAAGCGGTTGACATTGAATGCATTAACAAGTGGACTAATATTTCATTTGGATGGTTTTTCGACGCTACTCAATTCACTGCGATTGCATCACTTCGTAGAACGCTCAAAAATATGCAAATCTCAGTAGTACTTTTACTTAACTATTTTTTTATTTTACTCATCTCAACTTAAATTCGGTTTAATTTAACCCATATACTCTCCCATATCACCATTGCCCATATTATCATCGTCCATTTTAATTTGGCAATGGAATGAATCCGCGAATAACTAGAGAATGTTTTCCACGAACGAGAGTGTTTTAATCTCCCATTATGCCAACACGAACACGAAACCAAACATGGAATGATCATCAACTCTCCCCGAGGTCTAACGTCCGAATAGTTAGCAAGCAGACCCTGTTTACCCAATGCCATAGGACAAAAAAACCACCGAGTTTGGCCGCACAGCTAATGTGTATTTCGCATACTCGTCGTTCGGTGTTGCAAATTCGCTTTTTCATGTTGATGAAAAACAAAAATCCTTATACACATATCCTTGTTTTTCGTATGATGCTACAAAAATGCTATTACCTTCCCTATAGACAAATGTTGTTCGAGTGGCAAGTGATAAAGAGGAATGAACAGCGAACTTTAACAAAAAAAGGACACTAGCTTTAAAACATATGTATTCATTCGCTCGAGAAGTACAAAAAAGTAACGTTTCCTTCAGGCATCATTCCTTCAAGCTAGCATTGCACAAAATTATACCAGCGGCACAGAATGAGTGCATGTAGCTACGCCAAAACATATAGTACGATCGGCAGCTACCTCGAATATCCACCATCACATATCGTCCGGGACTTCACTTCAACTGCAAGAGCGGTAATCCATTAAAACATATATTTTGTTCAAACATTGACATTGCCATTTTGTTTCTTTCCGTACGTTACCCATCGTGGGTGAAGTTTTTTTGTGTCTCTCTTTTTATATCTTTTTGTTTGCCACCATACACTACCGTACTCTGTTCGCGGTCGACTTTGACTCGTATTACGCGAGTTACCCTTTTTTTGTACTCTTTGCACTGGTAAAGGAAGTACTTAGTTTGCTCGCCGATACCAAATGCACTTCGGTGCAACAAGATAAACAAACACTCATGCTCGCATACATACATACACATTTGATGCATTTCGACCAATGCAAGTCGCGCAACGTGTGGTGCGAACGTTGTGAGCTACCGTGACCTAGGACATCCGTCCCAGTCGTTGCAGCCGTCAAGGGATAATCAATGTCACTGCCATCACACCAGTCAACGATGGCGTACGATACAGGGTTTGAGCTCGCATTAAATGTAGCATGCATTCCCGACAGCTCAAGTCCTACTTAGCGCGGGTTTATCTGTTTGCCAATCGTTCTACCGACCGACCGTGTATGCTGTTTGTTCCCGGGCAAAGAATGACGCAAGCTTAGAAGCCATACCCGAAGCGATCCTTCTGGGGATGAAAAATCATTTCACATAAAATGGACGGTCCCCATGGGGTAGCGCAGTAGGAGTGGACCAGAACCCTTGACGTCCTTCAAGAATGTCATAGAAAGGTTCTACTGCTTGCAAAATTGCACCCGTAGCCAAACGCACTGTTTGAGTTTTCAATCGTTTCACGACAATTTTCTTTCCTCCTTCCTACGCTGACAGCGTTCACTGTTTCTTTTTATCTTATTTTGTTTGTTCCACCACGTTACAGCTTTACCGTTTCCCAATATGTTTATTTTTCTCAACGTTGCTTTTGTTTAGTATGTGTGTCGGGTAAAAATCGCTCCGAAGGGGAGTTAGAGCTGACAATTTATCGCTGTTTGCACAGCTGCCATATGGTTAGGATTTTCTTTTGCAGCTTTTCAACCGGCAATTTTTTTTAAGTTCGACTCAAAGCTACCCCCTGGCAGGTCAAAGAAGTTGGTTGGTTGGTGCTTTCCTAAGTTTTATGAAAACAATGCATGTGGAAAATGGAAGAGGTTCGGGGTATTAGATCACTCATCCGTATTGGAAGCCAACGTACGATTAGCACAACAGTTTATTTTTCGGCTTGTAATGATTTCTTCGTTAAAAATTGTGCATGCTGTAAGTATTGGCGTACTGTAAATGTTAAACTAAACTGACTTACACCTTCACACGTAACTAGTACATTATTGTTTTTTTTCAATTCGTTGCGTACTGACTGAATATCCAGGATTGGGTGAATAAAATCAAAGAATGCATAGAGTGTTGCTCAAAAGGGTTGTTTTTTTTTCATATGAAGTGCCTCAGTATAGATTAATACTTTTCTGTCTTTTTTTCAAAAAAATTCATACTTGTGTATATTTTTTTGAATGTATTTTATTCTTCCTGGAATAGTTCCTTTAAAGGAAGCTGAGTCGAAACGATTAGGCAGCAACGACTTGCTAATTGATTGCTCTCGACAGCCGTTAAAATCAATTATCCTTTCCGTGATAGTGCGCCATCCGGAGCGTACCTCCCACCACACAGTCACTAAAATGCACCATAACTTAGGCTTTCCAATGCAACTACAGTGCCCGACTTGACATGCCGGCAGCTCCACTCAAAACCCTAAAATATGGCACAAGGCCAATGCGGAGCACCAAACCGCAACGCTCAAAAAGCTCGACTTGCGTGCGTTCAATTAATTACGTGCAAAAGATTATGGCAAATTATCGCACACCAACCCGCACCTTCAGACCGGATGACTTCCATCAGTAGCGTGCCTCGTCACCGAACGGGTAACGTCGTTGTGGTAGATTAAATCGCGTGAGATTCACTTATTTGCTAGTAGTGTGTTGTTTTTTTTTTCAACATCCACCCAGTGCTGGCGTGGAACTCTGAGTCGAGGAGATTTAAGATGCGTATCGAGATGACCTCGATGAATTCAAAATCACGTTCCAGCCCTTGGGGATCTTTGTTTCCAAGTGAAGTTAGTATTAATTGCTCAAAACACATCTTCAAGGGTACATCACACGGATGTGGGATCCAAGAGGATGCATGGATGTTTTAGGACATTGAGAAGTTATTGCCTTACCTTGTAGATTCGTCTGAGATGCAATTGAGGTCCTTGATCTTATCACAAAATCTGTAATTTAAGGAAAGAAAACGACAACATTAACTTCGGTTCGAATCGGGACTGCTTCAGCATCCATCAAGCTCGTTAAAAGCCTACTAAGCCTAATCAGATTCTATGTTGCCCTGTTTCTTAAAATAGTACCTCCCAGCTCGGAAGCGAAACGATAAGCTGCCCGCATCAAGAAGGGATATTAAGTTGGAGACGTGTTTGACTGGATTCAATTAAATTTTTCGCCATCTTCATTTGGCTCCTTACCAATCCGAAGGAAGATACCGTTCCCAAGAAGATACGGTAGGAAAATCCTTGTTTAATCGTTTGAATAAACACAATCTAAAGGACGAGCACGTTCGTTGAGGTCAAGACACTCTTTCAGGCTCACCAAACAAACGCAAAACACAACATCCATTCAGTACTGGTCCGTGAAGATGAGTTTAGGGGAAGGGGATTACGAGTTTGTCGGTTGCTGTCAGCTTTGCTCTTCTTCGGAGTGTTTGAAATGAAAAATAACTATTGAATGTTCTTCTTATGGACACTGCGTTGAACAACGGCAAGGTTGGGCATCCTTGTCTCATCTGTTTACTACGTAAGCTTCACCCATTTTGATCGATTCTAAATTTCCTCGAGACTGTTTGCCGAGCTTTAACCAAGCAATGTGGACGATTTAAACTATGCGAAGGATGGCTCTTTAACAAACTGTGCTAAAGCACATTTACTACATAAAACCCGACGAGAAATTTATGTTACTTCCACCAAGCTGCTGGATTTACTTTAAAATACCATTCTTCCATCAAGCCGCTCTATTCTAAATGACTCTTTCAATGGATAACGATACCTAATTCTAATTGGGTCATTGCGTAATGTTAAGTCCCATCAGTCTCCACGGGTGATTGATTGCAGTAGACTGTAAAACTTTAACGAGCCTCGTTAAAGCACACAAGAGTCAACGAAACCTATCCGATTTCTTCGAAATTTCTAACTTAAATTTGGGCTCAAGAAAAATCAGTTCCCCAGCCTCACTTCGATATAAGCTGACCGAAATAACCAACTCATCGTGCAGCTTCACCGACCGGCAAAACATCGATTGAACGTTTTATGTCAAGCGCAAATATCCGCGTCTTCATTCCAAGCTCCCGACCAGACGTTGCGTAATACGCCGGGTGTAGATGCGTTGCGTAAATGCGCATTAAAAAACACGTGCTGTAATGGAACTTAAATTTGCATCCAAATACACTTTCCGTACTGTAGAGATTCCCTTTCAAAGCGTCCCCGTATCGTAATCATTCGCGCACGGAATCGATGACCGATGTAGATTAGCCATTGATTTTGTCCTTTTTCCGTAACTCCTATACTCCTTTTCCTTAGCAAACCCGGTGAGACCAGCGTGAGTGGAATGATAATGTACGGAAGCTTTTTGGGATTTAAGCATCGGTAGGGGCTTCGGGGTCAAAAATTGTCGAGCCGGTAGCGAGCAAATGAAAAAGACAAAAACGCCAGTCGTATTTTGCGGTTGCGTTCGTTGTCGCAATCGTATTTCTTTTTCCAGAGGAGTCGAGGGCTTCATCCGAAGCGCCACCAGGAATACCAAGTATCCAAGGGTTGTTTCTTGCGGTTAAACAGCTTGACTGCTGTTACCTTGCCCCAGTGACGGAGAATGTGTCCATCATGATCGTACATCAGCTGCCCGGGTCTGTGCCGAATGATGTCATTCGTGGACAGCATTGAGGCTACCTAGTTTTTGCACTACCGTTGGTATGCAGCTCGCGGAGGTGAGTTATGCTAAAATTAGGATGATTAATTTTCGGTTTCAGCAGGGGTAAGTTGGCAAACGGTTCGTATACAATCGTGCAAACGCCCATAAGGATCTAGTGCAGTACGGTACCGAACGCAGTGATTCATACATATCATTTAAAATGGAACCGATTGACGTGTACGAACGAGGTCTGTTTTTAAATGGGAATCTGGTGTAAATAAAAAGCATTGAAATTTTACACACCATTAATTGTGTCAATATGTTATTATATCATCTTTTTGGCAAAGGAATAAAAGTGCAAGGAAAATAATAACGCTGTTAGATTCCTCATTTTTATTGTGACATATATTTATTCGGGTTTTGCGTTTGTTAAAAAATTGAACAATCCGATCAAAGTTTAAGCTCATCGACGAATCGAATTTAAATTAAATAATAAGCACTAAAACTGCAGTGGAAAATTAGGTCATTGCTTGTTTGTTTAAAAAAAATTTTCGATTATGTAGAATTGTTCATAACTTTTTTAATACGCATTGTAAAACTGGACTAGGAATAATAGACAAACTCTACTGAAAGACAAAACTACTCATATGATTCTTTGCAACCGAAGAAATGTCACTCTTAATTTTTTTTATGCAATAGTTTTCAAAACTTACAAGCGTCTACAATAAAAAGTAAATGCAAAATTATACCCAATTATGCATTTTTCTATCCTTCATGATCTGTTTTTTTTTTTATTTCTTTCCAAACAACAGATATGTTAAAATCACGCATCAAGTATGGGAGAGTTATTTAAACTTAATGTGAAAAAAAATAATGTGATTAAATTGAATTCAATCCAAGAGTTCCAATCAAAAAGATGCATTCCTTGCAGTTGTAATGTTAATTTTTTCAATATTTTTCTGACATCGTTACAATTTCTTGTGATAGTTTAGCTTTAAGTCATAGACTTTAAGAATATTGTTCATGCTTTCAGAATAGTAATATAAATTTTATAACTCCATTATTATTATTATCATCACTAGTACTATTATCACATTTATTCATTTTTCACAAATTAACAATCAAAAGTAAATCGAAGACTAAGACAAAATAAATCGCCTAAAGGCATAACTTTCTTCTCTGTCGAACATGTCGAACATTCGCATCCAATGTTATAACCAGTGTTGACTGTGTGAATTATGACTTTTTGTATATTTACCATTCACAAATCTTTTCTTTTTTCAAAGACACCTCACCAAACCACTCCAAACACATGCAATTGCATCCTAAACGAAGGCAACGAGGGGTAAACTTTCCTGTTCCTGTCTCCTGCACGGTTTCTGCAGCCATCCTTATATTGTGCGCCTCAATGACGCATCCCCCGAGGGAACGACTCGTAGTTGTTGTCAAAATTCCTACACTTGGTACTACCAAAAGCGAAATATTTCAGACAATAATTACTACCAAACCCCAGCAACAGCAAGCACTGAAAGTTTTCCCGTGCGTAAAATTGAGCGTTCCCAACAGCTTCATCTTCGACGCCTTTGGCTGCTTTTGGCGCGTAAGGGAAACTTTCCCGCTAGAGGTAGTGCAACGTGGTGTGTTGGAAATACATCTCGCCTTCACTTGGGTGGTTTTGACTTTGACTTACGGAAGCGTAAACTAACAGACACACGGTTAATGAACACAGCTCCACATGACAGCGCCCGTGTAGACAAACGCGGCAAGACTTTATTACCACCCACTGTCTGCTCAGTCTCTGTTCCGGCGAAGGTCCCGAAGGGATCACATTGCGGTTACAAAACATCGCTCCAACGTATCGCACGCGTTCACCGAAGGCGGCAAAATGCGCGTCCGCGTTCCCTTTGATGGATAACGTAATAAATCTCAGTCCACGCGTCAGATCCCAGCTTCTCGCACGGTGTCTTATCGCTGGACCTCATCTTCATCGTCGGAATAAACACGGTGTCGGGCCCCAGCAGCAAAATACACCCTTCCGAACCCATCCGAAATGCCATCACCTGCTTGGGCACCTTGGTCCCATTGGTCCCAGGTCGGGACGAGACGGGACGGGACAACACTATTTGTACCACTATATTGCCTTTTATGTAAATATGTTTGCTCAGCTTCGGTGTCTTCGTTGGTGGATTGAACTTTTCTTTATTTCACTTCCTTGCACCTTCCGGCAGGGATTTTTTTTTATTCAGTAACCTTTTCCAGCGAACGATGATCTTGCAAGAAAACACATACCATGGTACGTTCACTCATCTTTGGCGTTAGCTTTTGCACTGCGCTGTGTTGCTGGAACTGGTGAAGATACTGAGCGGCTTTGCTTTGCTGGAAGGATTCCATACGCTTCCAATCGGTTAAATCACCGTGCAACTAATAACAAATCCATCCGCCAGCAGCTTACTTTCCAAGAAAACTTCTCCGCATCCATCACGGGCAGGTCCGGTGAGTGTCGAAGCGAAGAAACATCAGCAGAAACACGGTCACCCAGTCGCGCATCCTGTTAGTATCCGTATCGTAACAAAACGCTTCAGCAGCTGCTCCATTATCAACGCCCTTTCTCTTGTCTTCCGTTGGGGACGCTGAGAAGCACTTATTCCATCCATCCGATAAGACGTAATCAACACGATGAAAATCTTTGCCAGCGGTAGCGGTTTTTAGGTTTCTGTCTTCGGCACGTGTACACATTTATCGTACCTTTCGCTGATGGTGCTGGAAGGAATCTTAATCAACGAAAGGTAATGAATTCGTAGTTTCTTTTCTTGTTCGCTCTGCAAAAAGAAATCTTCTCTCGTGATAAGAGTCAATCTTCGTCTTGGAAGTGAATATTCATCAACTGCTGGAATCGAAACATTGGTACAAAGTACAAAGAATATGTTATCGGTTAAAATGTAATCTACGCTATTTTTTTTTTCGACGAAAAAAGCAGAGAGTTTCCTGGGATTTCAAATACCATTATCAAAAAACAGTTATGAATAAAAATTGTATAGCATACAGATCTACTACACTACACTACTACTATGCAATTGGCTAAAATTTTAAAAATTAAAAAATCTTTCGTGTATTCGAAGTAAAAACCATTTATACTCAGTGTTTCATTACGAATCAAACTATTCATTTTTACCATGAGCAGAGTTCTGTAAATGGTACAAATATAGCAAATAGTCTATGCAATCTGCGGTAGTTACAAGGAAAAATTGATACATAAAAATAACCAAAAGAAACAGGGCAAATTTTAAGAAATTTGATTAGATAATAATAATTGAAATGCCAATTGAAATAAAAAAATCCTTTGTCCCAATTTTTCAAAGTCTTCTAACATCTTTTATCTCATGTGTAAGCCACATTGCAACACAAGAGATTAAATGAAAATAAGCAAAGAAAATCTTCTAATTCTGTTCTATATTCTAATTCTCATCTTAATTTCCTTAATAAAACACATCAAGCTAAACAGCTAAATGACCCATGGAATAGTAAGCTTCTAATTTTAATTTCAAATCAACCATCCCTTTATTATTAAAATACACTAGCTTTCTTGATTTGCATGTTGGAATTCCAAATTCTCGCCTAACTAAACATTAATAACTTCCCCCCGAATAGCTCGATAGAATCATAATCATAATAACATATGCTTACGGTGCAGCGAAAACGATTGGCTAGCCAGTTATTATCACTTTCAGCAAACATACGAAACAACCGTCTGGTCATATACTTTGTTCTACCATATTCAACAAAAACGACAACCAAACTAACCTTACAGTCATTCTACCGTTGAAAAATTCATTCCACCAGAATGTAACGAAACCTGCCCTATAACGGTGCTCGAAAAATGGAAACCCAAAACCAGCCTGCCTCAAACATTCCATGTGCAGCCTAAACTTACGATTGTTACGAGGATTGACTTTTTAAAGAATATTTTCTTTCTTACCCTATTCAATTCGAGAGAGAAGAATCCAAAGTGGTGGCTCCACGACTTGGGCGCAAATTTGGTGAAAATTGGAAAATTGGGCTATTCCGATGCGCGCATCTGAAGGTGAGGTATAAGAACTGGCAACGAAAAAACAGCTTCTCAGTGCACTCTTGGTGAAGGCACAATACTCCACAAATGTTAGCGTCTGTTGGAAGAAGGGCAGGGGTTTGTCTTCCTCTCGTACCGTGCTCAAAACAGAAGGGCATTTCGCTTTTTTGCTGGGCGGTTCCTGTAAGTCGTACGGCCAAACACACGTGTTAGGCGTAGGAATATTATTTACGCCCGAATGAAAATTCTATTTGCAGTATATTCTCTATTTTTATCGCCCTGATTCGGCTGCTGCAAGGCTTTGCTGTTGGGTGAGTTTTCGAAAGCTAGACACGATCCACTAGAATTAACCGATGTGCTAGAAGCCCTTTTCTTTCCATTAGAACAACAACAAAAAATCATTTGAGTACATTCTATTCAAGAACCTTTTCGCTGCTCAAAGTGGGCCGTTATGATTGTTTTTTGTTCTTTTCCTTCTCGATAGAAACGCACAAAGTTTTTCCTCACACTGCAATGGGTAAATTAAGATTTGCTTTCCAGAATCAAGGATCCCACCGTCAGGAGGGTAAAGTTACAAACTTCCAAAGTCTAAATTGGTCAATAAATTCATCTAGATGCCCTTTCAACCCGGTGGATAAGCCACCTGAGCGGCACCCAAGGTAACCGTACGAAAAAAAAGGAAAGTAGATGGCGGTGCAATAATGATCGACACCCACGTGCCCAACAAACAAAAAAAATACCACACACAATTACTGAGAACGACTTCTGACTGACCGTTTGATGATCGTTGTAGGTGGACCGTTGCAATGAGAGCATTTTCCACTTCCTTTAGGATAATCAAACGTCCCTTCCGGGGCGCTAAATTAATGTGCCTTCGGGAGATTTATGCGGGAAACTCATTCAATTTATGCTCGAAACGGCCGTTCCGGACCGCGTGTCACGCTCTTTCGCTCACCTTCAGCGCAAAAGTTTTGCAATAAAACAACCGTACGGTAAGGGCATTAACAAAAGATCTCACCCGAATACGCCTTGTATCGTGCGTAAATCCGGCCACGTTGAGCCACGCACAACGTAAGGATCATGTTGGAAAAGCAAGAAGGGCGTGAGAGAGTTGGGAAGGTCTCAAAAGGACAACGGTGGACCTACTGCGAGCCGCACAGGGCATAAGCTGTGTAGCTCGCGAAGAAATCAAAATGAATGTGAGACTTTTAATGGCGAAATTGCTTTACAACCGTATACTACTGTGTACCATGTCGACGGCTGAAAGAAATAAAAAGAACAACTCAATAAGCAATGGGACACTCTCACCCCCCAGCTACAACAAAACACACATTACAGAAAATCCCGAAGAAAGTGCCATTAAAAAAGGAAGCAACGACTCCGGCTGCCCCGTTTGAATGATGTCGCTTTAGTTTTGCTTTATTGCTTCACGTTCGATGGACGATGGTTTATTGTGTATCGGTGAAGATTTAACATCCCTCCCCAAAATGATGTTTCCGGAATCGATTTAGAACACAAAGTACGTACCCGAGGTTAAGGGTCCATTAAAAGTAAAATATTTCATCGACTGCTGAGCTCTTGGATTTAAATGTTCATTGGAATTTGGATTTAATTTGATTCTTTAACGTCCCTGCACAGTGTCATCAACGTAAGGTACGACTCTAGCGGTAATAAAAGGTAGAATAGTAGAACAACATATGGTGATGGTCACCTAAGGCTTGAGCGACCTTTTAGTGGCAGGCTGTTAAACAAAACATCCAACAGATCGTCCAATTTTCTGCATCATAAAAATATGCGATTGTATCATTATTTGACACCATCTGTTGGAACTCGTACGAATGCAGACGGTTAGGATACCCCTATCTTAAAGTTTGAACGAAGAACTTAAATTTACGCCCATCTCGCAATAGATTTTTATCGAATACTGTGGAACGCTACAGATTTCCCTCAATTCATTTGGCTCAACTTCTGGACAACACTCGCCACCAGTACTAAACACAAAAACCTAGCAGGACCTAGTGCGCAACCAGTCCGATCGTTAGTCCCGGAACGTGTCCATAAATAGTTGCATTTTATTCCCTTTCCCAACCATGCTAGCGTTCTGTGTGTATGTAACGATTCCTCTGGAACGCACCCCATGAGAAGGCTGGTTTGCGAAACCCATGTCCGGATCGTGTGGCTTCGTTAGGCAACCCGTTCAGCGGATGCTTCAAGGACTCGGTCGAGTTAGTACCAGCGAAGGATAAGATATCATACAGTCCTTCAGTCACTAACTGACGCATCCTTTTAGTGTTTGCCCTAACGATCCAACACACTGCTCGAGGATGGAATGATAAATCCTTCCATCGGACCATAAACGAGTGACTGCTCCGGCCTTCTAACTGGTCACCCTCTCACCCGTCCCGTGGTTGGAAAAGCTCATTCGCTCTCCGACCATTGGGTCCAATAGTCTGTAATGACGTGCTAAGGAGCCAACTGCCAGAATCGGAACGAGCCTGGGACGTGTCAGTGTCAGCATTTCCAGCGTCACTCCAGGGAGAATAGTGCACCGTACCGTGTCTTCCCTTGTTGTCACTAACGAGGATTTCTTGTTTATGAGCTTCTTTTGCTAATAATCTCTCTCGTTCCAGTGTCCACCACTAGACCCGCCATCCATCGACAGGGATCAAATCTCTCGCTGTAATGAACTGGAATTATTGCGTCCACGAGACACGAGACCTACCCGTACACGTCTGAAGTGGGACCGGATATGGTGAGCTTGGAGGTGCTTTTCTGACGCCTCCTAACGCCTTTCATTTTGCGATTCCAACGTCATGAGAGAAGTGATGGTGAAGGCAGAAAATTAGCAACGGTATTCATTGAATCACTACTCCAGCGCTCAGTCTGGTAGATCCACGTTTCCTGCCTTGCCGTTAATCCAGACGTTCGGCCAGTAGAATGGGAAAGGCGTGTGGAGGCGCAATAAACGTTATGATATTTTCTGACTTATTTTTACACATCCTAAATGCTGCCTCGGGCAGGTTGAAGCTCTGCGTCACTTGCATGAGCGATGCCTGTAAAGAACTCAAAAATACATCCTTTGAAATGAATCGGACGAATGATTAGATGCCGCACTGATTATGGCTTCTGTTGCGCATTTTTGAATGACAGTCACTGCGAGTTAAACAACACATGGTTAATTAATGCTATTCATCGCTATGGTCACTTTGCAGAGATATTTGCATTGGCACTTGCAAGGGATGTATAAAAGTTTTAATATCTCACATAGCACGTAAGTAAAGCAGTTGCGAAGTCTATTCAAATTACTTCTATAGAACAACAAATGTGATTAAATGTAAGTTAACTACATTACAACATTATTATTAACATTAACAACATTACAATATACGACATGCCAACGAGGCTCTATTGGTAATTCTGGTGCTTCGTGCTAAACCGTAGCAAATTGTAAAGATTCTTTTTTATATTGAAGTATAGTTGTTTTGTTAGGCATAACTTATTGTGTTTTTCAACGCAACTGGAACTTCGTACTCCATTACCGATCAAGACAGAAGAAGACTTGATGGTAACAGCTACTGACCAACTAATCCTACAGATCAATTTCAGATACAGCATGACGTTATATTTTCCCACTGAAACTCAACACTCGAAATAGTTCAAATTCCAAGCAAAGCATGCCTGGGTACAGCATAACCATCACGCTTCGGACAACAATTTGGTAAATTGTCCCACCGCTCGACACGTGGCAACTGGAAAGCGGGACGTACTACGCACGACTTGCAAGGTGTTGCAATCGCTACCGGGTCGGTGGAAATTAGACCACTCACTCACTGCAACCGATTTGCTGAGCCTCAAGTATTACGAACTGCTCACTCGGTCAGTGTGACGACTTCGTGCAGTTCCTTTTTCGGTGGATGCAGCGTTCCCTTTCTGCATGTTCCAAAATTTTGCGTGAAAAATAAATCCTCCATACTTTCCCACGAATTTGTAGCAATCCACTTCAGACGTACATGCCATGTAAGGCGGAAGTTCGTCGGCACATTTTCAACATCAAATGTCTGGTAATTCTTAAGCCAATTGAAGTGTCACCGCCGTCGCGCATGGAACGACAAACCTAGCCCGAAAACGTTTGCGAAAGCGTGCCAGAAGTGCGTTGGCTTTGGCGGCATGTGAGTTAAAATGTCAATCGTGGTGAACGTTTGCCACTGGACATATGCTCCATGATGTGGTTACTCACTTCCGCGAGCTGACCAAGCAATTATTGGCAGCGAAGTATTTGAATGTGTTGGTACACATGTGGACGATGAAGTAAGATGTTAGTACAATTGACAGGGAGAGTAGTTCACGACAAGTCGCTGACATCACGTCCTTTTGATCCTTACCGTGTCACATGTTTCGCGATAGCGTTGTTGACTGGTACTGAGGCACCCTCCCGGAGTGAAATGTTCCGCGAAAGACAGCTTTTGATCAATGATTACGAAGAGCAACTGTATACTAACTACAACCCACATCAAAGTCCTATATTCTGTGAGAGTTTACTGCAAAACATATGTTTGACACAAATTATTGGAGCAAATTAGAAGCGAAATACAAGCAAATCAGGCAGCATAAACCGATTAAAATCTAATCCAATTTGCTATAAACCCGTTTTGACTTTTAATTTTTAATTGGTTTTTATTTCGCTCAAATTAAGGTACATTCTGCTCCGAACGGACTCACACACTCAACTATTTATTATTTAACGCTTAATACCAATACCCCACCATTCGGTATCGCTTTGCGATGCGAAACTAGCGTTAATTATAATTCTTTCGCGAGACACACGCGCGCACAAATACATCCTATGCAGCAGAGCATTTTGGTGTTTAGATTATGGGTTTAGTGGTGCCATAATTGGCACAAACTGTTCAATGCACTTCCTCGTCACCGGATCGTTTCCCTTGTCGTGCACACGAGAGAAAAATTTTACACAGTATGTATAACATTTCCGCATCACCCTCGGGGAACGGATGGTTGATCAGTGAAATTCCTGCCGTTGAGCTGCGATTGCCGATTTCTAGCTTATGCATACCTAGCCGTGAGCATACCGTACCGGATTTGTCGGGCCGGATAGAATGTCCGTTGGGAGCGTTGGAGTGAAAAAAATAAACGCCCATCGCAATCTGAACCCGTTGGAATTACCAAAAATTATTCAAATTGTTTAAATTCATTCCGCAACACAGCGTTCGCGTCGAGACGGGTAAACTCGGCGTGTGAAAATATCCGGATATGAAATAACGCGTGGTTTGTGATTGCGTGAAACTGCAATAAACAATTTCCCTTACGGATACAACCAAAATGAAACAAATAATAATCTACTTTAAGTCATTGAGATATACATGAGATTAAGTATGGCTTTGGGTACTTTACTAATTTGTATTGATTGTATTTCACGGTTTATTTTTATTTAAATTTAACTAAGCATCACATTGTGCACATATGTACCGAAGCTATGCTATTACTAAACAAAAGTGATCTTATCTTAAGTTTGCAAAAACATTGTACAAAAGGTAAACAAGATCTTGCAGGTAAAAAGATCTTATTCTGTCAAAGTCATCCTTACCGTGTACCATAATAACAGGCCTTGCTGCTTACAAAACAAGGCTGCTTTATCTATTACAGGCCGACGAGACACGCTATTATAGTGGACAGCTATAACCTGGGTTACATAGTTTACTTCCTTCTGTGGGCTTCATTTATTCAACAAATATGGCGACTTTTCGAAAGAAAATTTTTATATGTCCAAAGGAAGGTATTTTGACCAATTTTTTTATCTTTTTGCGTGCTATAAATAAACTGAGCTGACTAATTTTCAAAAACCACGTATATTCGAATCCGCGTATAAGAGGAACCGCGTCCGCTGAACAGAATTTTATAAATATGATAATACGTACAGAAGATGTGCCTTGCATGACGATGACAAATGATGACTTGACGGTATTAAACCAAACAAAATTTCAACACTCGTAGATGCTCACCTGAAAGTAAACAATAAAATAAAAGACAAAACATTTATTTCAAATATTCGTTCGTTTTCTACTGCTTAGCAAAATACCGCTTTCGCTTCTTTAACTTTTAAACCAACCACCAAACAACAATCACTTGCTCAACTAATATTTGCTTACAGCATACAATGCTTAGATAACATCGCCCGTCAACGTCAAACGCCTCTCAATGACAGATGCCGAACCCAATACTGAATATCCCGAAAAAAAAACATCTAAGATCCGATCGATGCCCACTATTGTTCGCAAAACTTTCATTTTCTTTCGTTTTCAGTTTGCCACTCTTGCATTGGAATTTCTCCCGTTCGCCTTGGCTGGCTAAAATCGCAAACGTGACTAATGAACTTCCGGCAATGCTGATCGATGTCAATACGCAGATTGACATGATATCCAAAGAAACCTGACGTCCAGGCGCTTCTTCGGATGAGTCTACTGCTACTTCTTACAAGCAAATTGCGTCCGTTTAGGCAGATGTCTCCTCACTTGTCGGCCAACGTAGCGGAGAAGTAGACGATAGACTACATTAGCGTCTGTTTGAGCTCTCAATTAGTGTCGGATCGGTATCGATATCAACCGAAAACGACAAATTATGCCACGTTACGGCGCCGCCCGAATGGTAAGCAGTAGTTAGAGAAACAGCTGTCAGTTTGAAATTGGAGTGACTGAAGATGTTAGCTGCAATTAGCGCAGACAACGGTGTCAAATTAGCGTAAGATTGAGAGAAGAACTAGAATCTTGAAAATATTTCTACCATTGGTAAGATACAGGTGGATGATAAAATAAACGTTTAGACAGCAACGATAAAAACTGTAAATATCATCTTTGCGAGATATCTTCCTATTTGCTGATGCTAAGCTTGTCTGCATTCCAATTTCATACAGCCCACTCTTTTGTTGGGTTAACAAAAGTCTCTTGGGCAATAAGAGCAACACGTCACGAAGTATAAAGCACATCCTTCCGACCGAAACGGTGGTGCTACAAAAGAAAGAGTTTGGCGAGTAAAATCTTCCCAAACAATCCCACGAAGAATAGACCATCGACAGACTTCACTCTTCACTCGACTCGAGCTTCGGATCAAATATGACAGAGTAAATGTTAGGATTACAAATATTGAGCAGGATCTTTCGATTGCCAAACTGCACGCGACACAATCCCGGGGACGACCCGGGGTGGAAAGTCCTAAAAGGCAACTTTAGATCGAATGGCACTGGTTCACGAAAGCATACCAACTGACATGCCAGCATCCCTATAGGACAGTGAACTTTTGTCCCACGATTCGGAGAAAAGCAAAAATCAAAGAAAAGCTTTTGTATCTCGTCTTTTGCCCCGTATACAGCATCAAGTCCATTTCGCGCAGTCAAACAATCGGCAGAAACGTTATCCGTGAACCTCATCATCGATTGAATGCGATGAAAATATTTCATACGCGTTTGTCCCATTCACCCGCCCTACACGCTATCCTCGTATCAATAGACTGGATGAGTTGACATGGATGTCGTCCGTCTACCGGCTGACTCGGTTGGTTCTGCAAAAGTCACGCCATAAGGACCATCATGGCACACATAACGGGCAAGTGGAATGTAAATGTTTGCTCGACGCTCTTCATAAGGGTGCCCTTTTATTGCAATTTCATTTTCAATCGTCTGTTTTATTTCTATTCATTACACGTGATTCAAAAGCAGTTTCACTAAAAGGACAGATTTGATGATGGGTGATCGGAGCGTTCGCATGCATAGTTTCGATTGGGAATAGTTTTTGCACACACAGAAAAACACAGCTTTTTACTCATCAATTTGAACCTCCGTTTTGTTTGAATAACTTATACGGGTCCCGGCACTTGATGGAAGAAACACAATTTGATCCATCGATTGTTGCCAGTTGCGATGACGAAATTAGAATCAAATATTTGTACCGTGTCCTCTGTTGGTAAATGACAAGAGCTGTACACAGGAGGTAGAAAATTGAGAACTTTGTCGTTTCAATCAATCAAAAACTCTGCATAACAAATATTTGAGCGAACAAGATAAACAACTTTTCAGTGAACTATAACTCTTTTACATAATTTTTATATATGTAATTCGCAAAACTTTGATTGTTCCCATTTATTTACCACAATTTTTTTATAAATAATTCATTGAATTTGATTTATAATTTAAGATTTAACACTATGAACATTGATTTATATTACAATATTTGGTAACTTTTTTTATTTATAATCACTGAGTCTTTAATGAGCAACTAAAAACATCGTTCACAAATACCCTCATTCATTCTTAATTACGTTTACTTAATACATTCATCCTTACTTTCAAGTTAATGTACTCGGCAATAATTTATGCAGATAATTAAACGCCCTTTAAAAGCTTCTTGAGATAACCTTCGTTCCTTGCATATTTGCCTTGTAGGTCAAGTGCATTAAGAACAGAACAGACGTATTTTTTATTCATACCATTAGATATGATGAGTAGAGTTCTCTTTCTTGCGATCACACAGAATGACCTTAATGTGATGACAGTCTTACAATAATTCTTCCTTTGACGGTGATGCAATACTCGTTGGTGTTAAATACCTATCGCCCATATCTTCTTCCGATCGGATGAGTGGTGAGTTCATTCTTTACGTCACAAACCTCCCCATGATCCTTACCCTCAGATGATTTCATGCAGATTCGCGACGTTATGCCGGTGTGGCATCATAAATCAATCACACAAATCACCCACCCGAATGACAATTACTACTACGAGCTACAAACCAACGCCATTCCAAAGGGGCCAACAAGTCGGGCCGTCGAGTAATTTAGTGAGGGTCCATTTTTTCACCCGGTGTATTATTTGCCAGATGAAGTCGTAACCACGACTAGACGCATGTACTCGACCTCATGCTCCTTTGCCCTGCATTACGTTTCTGGCAACAGAAAAAAAGGTTCTTGAATCAAAACGACCGATTCCGTCCTTTGACGCCTTCGAGCACCGTAAACAACGACTGCCCGGGAGTGTACCTAATGGGCGAGAGGACAACAAATTATTTACGCCCCCTGTAAGAAATCGCACAACACAAATCGGCTCATCATTCGTATGCTCACATCACGCGAATGCGTCATCTTCTCGTTTGAGGTATACGTTCCGGAATATCCGGAAACCTCTCCATGAGAACAAAACCAAAACAGAAACCCACAAGAAAATCGGCCAGACAACTGTGGATTACCTCCAAATCCTTTTGAAGCTCAGAAGCTTGACAGCATTCATCAAATGAAATATCCAACACACGCCGGGAGCGTCACAATCTTCGGAATGAGATAATCCACTTCTAGACACTGGACCGGATGATGTAGCTGATGTTGCATTTTTTTTTTGCTGCTCATAGCTAACAACCTAACCGCTAGATGGGCGAAAACCATTGTCTCTGGCGGCGCATCACCCAAAAACAATGAAATAAAGATTAATGAGTTGTGATAATGAAATCAGGCGAAAGGAAAACAACAACGAAGATTGCTGAGAAGCTGACGAACAAAGGAAAATAACCAACACCCTCTGTGCAATCTTAATGCTGATGGTCTGCGTGGCTACTGGGCGGGAACTGGAACATTCAACCCGCCATATTGCACTTGGAGAAGAAATTAATTACAACCCTGACTTAACTGCATTTGACCGAGCATCAGAGATGAAGTTCTTTAGCGGACATCTGTTGTCGTGTTTTCAGAGAGCAGTGGAAAAGCTTGGCAAAGTAACTCGTTTTTGGAGCACTTGGGAAGACACAACTTCTGTTGGACGGCTGGCAGTTGCGTGGAAACTGTGAGGAAACTATGTCGCAGTGTTCCCACCGCTGACCACAACAGAATTTGCAACATGCAATGGATGGTGTTTCGAATGACAACAAAACAGAAAGTGTGATATTTCATTAGCAAGTGTGATTTTCATGTTCTTTTGTAGGTTTTGGCTTTTCAACGAAGTTTGTTTTTCACTGTAATTGTAATTTCTTTAGTTATTTATCTAAATCTACGTTGATAATAGTGTTTTTATGTTATGTTACGTTTCGAAGCGAATGTTATGTTTTCGAGCGCTATTTTAAAATAAAGAATTTTATTCCACTTTTTGATTTTGATGGTTAGCTGATGCTCGACTAAGCACAAAATTTAATAAAACCCAAATATGAAAACCACATCGCGTGAGGCAGCGAAGTGATGAAATTTTGCCAACCACAAAATGTAGCTCGGTCGAGCGAATTACAATTAGCTTGCCTTCAAAGCAATTCGGTCTACCCACAACAATTAGCTTGCTTATCATTGAGAAGCATCGCGAATGGTTGCTTTCAATGCCGTTAACATATTTAAAATTAATTTTAGGTTTTAAGATGAAATTGCGATTAGAAACATGATAATAATATAATTTATAACACTTCTTCAAGTACTTTGGCTGAATGGCAACAATACAGCTTTCATTTAATTTCATTCTCCCTTGGTGAAGTGAGAAATCCCCACAGCTGACACTCGCTGACGAAAAAAGGCATGCTGAGAGCGTAAACAAAGCATGTGAACAACCGGTATGATTTATATGTTTCACCTTTAGTGTGTTTGGTTCGATCACATACCACCCGCTTATCACCAACCTAAGGGCAAACAACATGCAAAAGGTACACGACCTTTACAAACTCAATGATCTCCTTCCGGCACTAGATTGCTAGAAATTCGGTACTTTGAGCTCATTTCTTCAACGAAACTAACAAGCACATAACAGCTCATGATCCAACGCCCTAAATAAAGACAAAGGTGAGAACACGAACACGGGGTGCATTATGTTACATTCTCCAGCCGCCTGGAAAGACACCCTGGACCAGCCGTTTTATGTAACAACAAAGCGCTGCACCATTTTTCGTACTGCAGTGTGGTGCATAATTCATTTTATCGTTCCATTCTTGAGGTGAAGCTGTCTCCCACCCAAAACTCTAATGGTTTTCTGACAACACCGTTTGAAGGGTGGAGTGATTTGTAATTTGAATACCGCACAAACCACCATCAACCTTTGCTTGCCTGCTCAAACCTGAGCATTTTGAAGGGTTCTTTTGAAAACGAGAGAAAATGTCAGCATTGACTCGTGCGTCAACGGTAGAAGAGTTCTTCACCATCTTCAAAGCATCTTCAAAGAATGGTACGAATGCAGCACTATCTTGAGATCCGCCACACCGTGAGCTAGGATGGTGTAAAATAGGAGAGAAAAATCTTCAACTGAAGAAACACCTCCAGCATCTTCGCAATCGTGTTGATGCGGATTGATGCAACCATTAATAATTCATGGTCACGAAACAAGGTACGCTCGATAAAGCTTACCGGATTTTAACACCCTGTACGAGTCGTCGTCAAACGGTACGACTTTATTTCCCTCTCATTCTATTGCACAATACGGCAATTGTTTTATTTTGGTAGCGCAAAAGAATATGATATAGCTTGTACATAATTCCGCATCGCACGGGAAACGAATTGATGTATATCATTTCGACATCTGTTTTTAAGGAAACAGTAAAAAATGCTCCATTCTGTACGTTGTTTAACTGTGCATTAATCATTGTAAGAAATTATGTTGTCAATCATTCTATCAAACCATTCATACAATTGCTGCACAAAAACATTATCAAATGCATTATAGTAATTTATTTTACTATGGTCTACCCGTTTCTTGAGACCGGCGCATTGATCTGATATCCATGTATCGACTATTGGGTTGGGACGATGCCCAGGTCGACTGCACATACTCAATTTGCAACAAATGAACTATAATATTCGTAAACACAAAACACATATAAATTATTACCACTTGTCACGAAAAACTGTCAAAAGGTGAAAGAGATACACCAAGGCTGCTTATCAGAATGATTTAATATTTTTAATATTAGAATAATAAAAATAGAATAATGAGCATCGAGGTTATCAACCACGGATCAACTGATTGAGATCCAACATCGGAAAGCTAATTAAATTGCAAATGTTAAACGATTGGAATGCAATATATTGTCAATTAAATCACTTAAAAAACAATCGCAAATTAGTTTTTAACCCTTAACCTTAATGTATGTAACCATTTTTTAAATTATTTGAAATATTTTAGCCTCCACCAGCAACGGTTAAGTAAAAAGACTAAATTGATGTAAATATGACTATTTCTTCACTATCATGTAGACTATTTTCACTATACATCTGTTCAGATAATGCTAATAATAC
The DNA here is from genome assembly GCF_943734725.1 of Anopheles marshallii. Lineage (NCBI taxonomy): Eukaryota > Metazoa > Arthropoda > Insecta > Diptera > Culicidae > Anopheles > Anopheles marshallii. The sequence goes on along the minus strand of NC_071326.1, from coordinate 62,993,835 downwards.
CAAAACGAAATAATACTTTAATTAAATAGCATTTTAATTGGATTAGCAATTAAAATATTGTCCAAACCTCAACTATCCTATTTCTGCATAAAGTTTTATTGAATCTTACTTCAGTTGTGGTAATTCATCGCCATACCAGTTCAAAACTATATTAGAACTCTTCCTGCTGTACGTCTCCTTTACAAAACCAATAAATAACACTGACTTCTGAAGTTTTATAAGCCTATCATAAAAACTTACCAACTCCACTTCTTCACTACCTACGAATGATCTTTACTCATTGAACGCAGTAAGATGTCTTAGAACAACGGCAAGATGCCTTCACCTTCCGCTTTCCAAATACGGAACCATCCTAAAGAACTCAAGTTCAAATACAATTCCTTTTTTAAGAATCACCCCGATTTTTCAATCAAAAACTAAATCACTGTACTGGTTGGATCAATCAAACTGAACCAATAAATCGCATTGTTATCCCACCTGAACCGTTTATCCTTCCATCTCAAATCCTACGCACGGCTGTTACCGTTGAACGGAATTTACTGTTTTACTGTTTTTTAATTCTTAATAACCACCATCGAAGCTTCCTGGTACGGTGTTACGGTACTAATTAAATAATACCGACCTGGCTGAAGTTTGTGAACTTTGGCTTGCTGTAAACGTTCAAGCTGTCGGAAACATAAGTTTTGCTTTTGAGTCCTATAAGTGTCTCACAACCCTACAACCAATCGATTTCACTGCAGAGTGTTTGAAATCGTTGCAAATCGCTTAACCATTCCCCCACTTTTCCTCAGTTCACCCACGTAAACCGTGTTGGTTAAAGTCGCGACCCCGATTAGCAATTAGTCGCTTCCGTCATCGGTCGCTTTGTAACATTCTGCGCCTTAATCGTGCCCAATGACCGATTTTGGGCCCATACCGTTTTTTTTTTATTTTCATTTGTTTACGAAACCACGGCTACTACCCAAGTCACACTCAGGCGGGATGGACATCGTAAATACACCGTCGTCACGATTGATCGTTCTGCAACGATGATCACCAGCGGTGGAGGTGATGCATTTAAACCTTCTTTTTTTGTTCGTATTGGAATACTCCCAGGTGAAGTCGGCAGTCTAGGGGCTCTAATTTTTCCAAAGAATGTGCTACCGGCGTGAGCAAAATTAGCTGTGGTTAGGACTGAAGTAATTGCAATCGGTTGAGCTTTGGTTGCGCCAAAGTCACGCTTCGCCGACGGACAGCTCGATACAGTTCGAAGGGTTTTACGCCCGCACCGGCAAAGACGCAATCGCTTCCGCACTTTCCAATTGTTTGTTCGCTTTGGTGTGATTGAATGGTTATGATAGATCAATTCGGTACGACCTTTCCTAGACGATTGACTCAGAATTACGGCAAGAATAAATTACACGCATAAAATTCCATGAAAGAATGTATGCATAATTTGAGGTTGTTTGCTAAAAGCATTAGAGCGTACGCGAACTGTTTTGTGACGTAAAGAGTACGACAGCTGTCATCATCGTGAATTTGGAACTACTGAATGTACCTTTTTATTCATAGTAGAAATTACTTCATCTATTCTTTTTACTGTTTTCCATAGAGGAATTATTATTATTGTTATTTTGTTTATTATTTATTTCATCGGATTAATGCATAATAGTGTTTTATTATCTAGTTACATCGGACCTTACGAGACGAGTTGGACACTGACGGAAGAATTCATAGACGCTCACGACACGCAGACTAAGACATACTGAATTCGTTCATGTTATAATTTTGGTCAAATACGGTGGACATTACATTTACGGGATCAGTTTGGCCAAAAGTAGTCCTGTAGCGAGTAGTCCAGATTATTTCCGGCTACCTTAGACTCCTAGACTGCGCAAAAATATTGATGGCACTAAGGAGCATTGAAGCATTAATGTCGTTACCGATCGGACCATCAACAAACATATACTGAGCCGTCGTACCTCCAGTGGCTGGTGTCCTAATCGAAGCATTCCATTTGTCCATTCACTTCACGCTACCCCATACAAAAGTGAAGTACTCTCTATTCATATGTAAAACAATTACTAGACAAGCCTTTCAAACATGTCCGAGAGTACTTGGAGTACACTATAAAAGCGTGAAAAATGCCCGAACACACGAAAGAATACTAGCGAAGTTATATGTGCTTTGCGCCATTCGGGTGACCTTCCTACAAACGATCCCATTTGCGGAGCCACTTTCTGGTTCAATTTTTAAACACATTCCTGATTCACACGATATCGAAAGCAAAAGTACACTGAAAGTCGCAATTGGCACAGTTGTTGTCTGGTGTTTCTGTAATTGTCAAATTTCCCTTTTGAATGATGTTTTCTATATCGTCAAGGTTGCTTGGTAACTTAAAAAATCTTTTATATTTCGAACGAATCTTATGCTTTCATTTGAGTTTCTAAACATGCATGCCACATTCTCCATTAAATTTATTTCTTATGATGAATCACTTCACCGTTCTACTTAACAGCGTCTAATTGACCACCTTCCTTTCGGGGGTTCACATCTGTCCACGAAACACGTCGTCCAGACATTCCACTTCCAGGGTCATAAATTAGATCCACCTTCGACATCCCCCGAGCAATCGGGCGTGTTAAATAAAGACAAGCGCTTGACCCACAGTGATCACTCCGATTTGCCGTGCTCTGTACCAGTTCCGAGATAGTACACTGTGCTTGTAGTTACAGCTTCAGCTGCATACAAATGGATAGCGGGCGCGTGTCTTATGACTCATGGCAAACCGGCCAAATTCATGCCACTCTGAACATGGCTTAACAAATGCCTTTCCCTTCGAATTCAGACCGACCTGGAACAATCTATTTAACGCTTCCAAACAGATATTCAAAGATCAGCGTAAAGTCTATTTAAAAGACTCAGCTGTTCCTTCTTTCCTGCACCATTTGGCTTGTCGAAGCCGTAATTTAATTTACAGTCTTACAACCAAAGCAACTGGCTAGTGCACATCGCTAGGCACACAACGCAGCATTCGTATTCAAGTGTCGGACCTGAACATTGAGAGGCAAATGAGGCCACCCAGCTCCCCACTAAAGCGTAACACCGTTCTATGCGATCGCTTCAATCACCGAAACGAACGCCACACCAAACCAACAATTGCACGCGGCAGAACGATTCTCCGCGAGAGACGATTAACTGCGTCTTCCAATGACAATTGCAACATAATTTGTCCTCGCGTGAAGCAGGGCAGCAGGGGTAGTTCGAAAGAACGTACTGCTCATCCCCACGTGGCGTTTGGAGGGTTGTGTATTGCACAAAACTGTGCCGGAGAGCCGTGTGCAAAAGGGTTGCCGCATAATGAGAGGGTGATTTGTGCACAAGCTCACGAAGCTTTTGACTTAATGAATGGCCAAAGAGTGTGTGTGTGTATATGCCAGTGACAAGATCTTTTGCGGGGATGATCAACCCGAGATGCTGCCGTGTCTAATTTGCATTCAGAAACGCCTCCGTTCTATTGTTAATTGTGGTTGCTTGGTGGTTTGCCTTTTATTCCTATGAGTGTCTCATTAATCATAGATGCTAAATTATGAAGTGAACGCACTCCACAAGGGAATTTGACTGGGAAAAAAACTTGTTGTATTTTTAAATGTCTAACTTAACTGCATCTTGGTCCAATACTTACAAGTATTCTATGTAAATCTGAATTACAAGACAATACCAACATGATGTGTACAAATTCCTTAGAAATTTGTTTGATACTTCTTTTTCTCCTCCATTGAACGAATATGGCTTTGAAAAACATCCAAAAATACAAACAAATACACAAAAAATTCTATGATATACTGTTTTCTTGCAAAAAGTCAATCAGGACAATTGAGCGAAAGGAATGCTCGGAAGGTGCTCTTTTTGATGGGTAAATCCTGTCCCATGAACACCAAAACATGTCTACATGTCTTTAAATACGTATCCATTGGCAGCGTATGTGACACGGATGAGATATTCGAACCCTCTTCAAGCATACTTTTAGCTTTAGTTCTCTGGCACCTCTGAAGAACGTGCGTTAATTTGATATCATGATTCTGATTTGTTAGTTTATTTATTTTATTGTCTGAGTCCTAGGATTGCTCCTTGACGATAAGTTAGGCTTCCATTACCAGTTTAAGCATAGAGCTACGCAGGGTAATCAACGAATAGGTATGCTCAAGAAACTTCCGACAACCGCACGTCCCATAGCGCGTCTGGAGTCTATACAACGCAAATACACGCGGTTTGTACTACGTTCCTGGAACGTCCAAGTGGACTATGATGGCCGCTGCGAGTTTCTTCGTCCAGAGTCGCCAACACAGCGGAACGGTAATGCGCAGAGATTATTTGTCGCGGGGCTACATGACTTTCGATTAGACTCGCCGACGCTGCTCTCCAGACTAAATTTAAATGTTCCAGGAGGCTCCGTGCTAGAACGTTACTTGACATAGAGGAAAGCCATGGTCGTTTTGATTCCTTTGGTTCGATTTTAAATTATGGGTGGTAAATTTAAAGCAGTTTGTGACCGTTACCAACCTTCTTAAATTGTATTCGTGCTGTGCGGCCAACTTCCGGTAAATTTATTTTTTGTTTGTAATGTTGTAAAGCTGATTTAAAAAAAACGCTTCAAAGCGGCCACATTGAACCATTGAATTTCAAAAATAAATTAACATAAAAAATAACAAACACTATCCGTTGGCGAAAAACCAAACAAATATATTAATTCTCCAGCAAACAAGCGGCTCCACCTCAAGCGCCACTCGTTGTGACGAGTGCGCAAATAAGAGCGATGATTATTGGAATTACTGCACGGTGTATATCCGGCTTCCCAGATTCAATCGCAACCACTCGAATGATATCGAAACGATATTGTGCAGCTCAACGGTTCGTGAAATCGAATGCACACCGAACTCTCTTCATTGCCGCCAAGCGTAAAAGGATCGCATGTGTTTGTTGATTTTTAACCATCCATTTCGAGCGACGGACGATGCATTGAGTTGGTGCGCTTGTTCACTTTCATTCATCGCTGACGGTTACGCTTTAATGGCCATTTGTAATACTACTGCAATGTGCAACATCAAATACAGTACGTGTGGAATGGTTATCACAAATTTGTGTATCCCTTATCCTCATCGCGCCCACTCACAATTCCTTATCCCGCGGGATCCAATCAACAGTACTCAGATCGCACTATCGATTCGCCTACTATTATCAAACATTGTTATTATAATTTCGAATGAAATATTGATTGGAACGCACCATAACGTGGGCTGCTGTAGGAGGTTATTATAAGTTATATCCCTTTCCCGGCTACAGTTTTCATTGCAGTTGGAGGTAAACCACTAGGAGTAGATAGGAAACAACAAAAAATTGGGGGCAAAGTGGCACAATTGTGCAAGCTGAAGTGTGGAAATGTTATTAATTTATGCACGTCACAATACAATAACAGAGTTTCGGTTGCTGGTAAACAATCCCACAAAAAGCAATTATTGATAAGTGGCGAATAAGGTTATGGTCTTGTTTGTTATAGTCCATTCGTAGCATGAACAATTTACATTTAATCAAACTTTACTTTTAACTTTTTTTTTAACTTTTTAACTTTTTAACTTTTTTACTTTTTTCCGCTCGTTTTTATTGCTTTTTTATACGCATAAAGCAAGCAGACAAAAGCAAAAAACACTCTTGTAACATTTCTCTAAGGTTAAGGTCCATTGAAACGAGGGCGAGTAATGTGTTTCATCGTGAAAAACAAATATCATATGAAATCGAAACCACCAACAGTGCGATCCGCTCCGCATTACGCGTGCAATGATCTTATTGACACCGTTTTGCAAACCACACGTCTCTAAATGGAAAAGTTTGGCGGTCATTTGTTTGCACCTGTACCGTATGAAATCGTAAAATGGAACGATGGCAAACCTTTTTTTTCACTTCTATTGACTCGAATGTGATCACACCGTTCATAAGGAGGAGTTGTGCTTGAGTTTTATTTATTTGTTTTAATTCAAAGATCAATGGTGTGCTGGAAAAGTACTATTAGCTTCACACAGTGAGATTCAATTGCATCAATAATGCCACCTGTGTGTTATTTTTACCATCAAAGACAATTTGGTTTTTTTGTACCACAATAAGATAAACCACCGTGGGGCGAATAACAAAACTGACCACCACAGGCATCATTAATCCAGAAAGATGCAAATCACTCGCTAACTTTACGATGATTGCACATTGTTTCTTTACGTTTTCTTTGAGAGTAGGGTTTTGGGCAATTGCTTCACTTGATTTCGTACCCTCAGTTTTAATACTCCATTCCTATGACCTAGTTTGTGGGCATTGTGAAAACTTTTGGGTTTCTGAGAAATTAGCATCAAAACCAAATAAAATTAAGATTTTACTCAATTTATTTTTAATTAAATTTTAACATCATTCAGACCTTTTCTTCCAACAAATTTATTTTGTGAAATATATTCCTTACACTACTTTAACATTATTCACTGCTGAGCTGAGCTATGAATAATGATACCAATCGGATTTGCATCGTAAATGCAAAAAGAAACTTAATAATCAATCCACCAACGCGCATTGCGTAAAGCGGGTTTTGTTTAGTAGGGCGCAAATTACAGTGCAGGAAATTGCAATTGCACGTTTGACGAACCTGCCACCGAATACCCGACCGATGTTAATGATTTCGAGATGGAAAACCTAACCTCGCTCGGAGTCTAATTTACTTACAACCAAACCGATAGTTTCATGCTACAGGGCACGATTCCTGAATTAATAAACAAATATCACATCCACCAAATGGTTTCGTGTGCCTTCTCACTAACAGCCCCACGTGCATACACATCTGAAGGGTTTCCACGAAAGGAAAGTCTCATGACATGAAGAAGGAAGTCATGCCTCTAACTCATTAATCCCGCAAGTAGCGATTGATTTCTCTCAGTATCTTCCCTTTCCAACCCCCTACTGCCCTCTTCGCCTGACGTCGTGTGCGTGTTAATAGTATTCATGCTGATCTCGTTAAATCATGCAGCTGCACTTCGTTGCCATGGAGACGCACATCGGCAAGGATAATTAGTGTTCAAAATCCTGGCCTACTCAGTGAAATCAGTAGTTTAATGATGCAGCTTTCTACTGGAAGGAATAACCATCCAAGTAGTAACTCAGCAAAACATATTGATAACGTTAAGTAAAAAAGAAAGGTGTCCTAGAAACGGCTTTTACTGAAAAATACACATTTTATGTTACGCTTGCCTCCCACAGTATGACTTAATGACCTTTTTTTCAAGAAGTAATTTACTTTCAAACAAATATAATTTCCATCCTGCAGTTGGACCGATAATTCAAGCGTTTCTAATTTGCAAAAGCTTGCGTAAACTACACGTTAATTATCGCGCTAATGATTGGTCGTGCTTTTCGCCAATCACTGAAATCATATAACAATTTAACCGATGTAAAAAAATCAATTTGCAATTTAAAAAAACGCGACTTGAACATGTCTTCAATTCGAACGCCGTATTTCGATTATTCTACCATGTTAGTGCAGAAGTATTGAAAAAAAAGCTCTACTCACTTTTTGTCCTCTGTAAGGTCATTGTTTTAAGCTGCTTTAACACCAGGTTTAAATTCAGGTTGAATATGCAGAAATCAACCAAGAACAACGGATGCTTTTGAAACATCTGCACAGATTGTAATGAACCATATCCATTCACTAGTAACCACCTCTTCCTGTATACAGATGAACTACATGTACTGTACATGCACGAGTACATAAAACCACAATTAAACAACCATTACCTGAATCGTAAACAAATGTTTTCGCTGTGTCTTTTTGAGCGGTAACACCGGTACCAGACGAGTGCGCCATATACACCCGTCCAACACTTTCTGCGCAATTCAGCGCAGCTATGCCAGTCCTCCAATAAGGAAGCCTGTCATTTTTCATGCTTTGGATCGAGATGTTAAGGCCAAATCTGACCACGAGATGCTTTTGTTTCAATGTTAAGGTTAAGTGACTTATGAGGGTAAGCGACGCACCTTGTTGCTCATTTAGTTTGCTCGATTCGGTTCTCAAAAATCGTGAAAGGCGCATTTAACCTTAAGAAATTTGTCTATTACCAACCAAATGACGTATGTTCTATTTTGTTTAAAAACTATTCAAAACTTTCAGTACTATTTCCACTTTTTTAACAATCTCCATTCTCTTTATCAGGAAAAATCATTTTGTTCTAAATCGTAATCTTATCAACCATATCTTACCAATCATTTCCCTTCTCTCTGCTTACGTAAACAAAGCGCCAAATAAAAACGATCGACAAAAACATTGAGATCGATGAACGTATTAAAAAAGGCACCCAACAACATTGAATCGCATCCCTTCCTAGATGGCCTCTCGCGATCAGCAGATGGTAATACTTACCCGTTACGGACAGGCAATTAAAGCATCGTTTTACTCGAATCAACACAATCTCATTTAATGCATGGTGTGCATAATGGAAAAACTTTGACTTGTAAAAAGTGTACGTGATATTGAAAGTATCCTTATAAAAAAAGCCTTTTCCTCTACCGAATTTAACATGTAAATTTAAAAAAAACGTTTTGCTTTGAGTCGTTTTATAAAAATTGTATTTGAAGCTCTTTGAATTTTGACCATCCAGAATTGAAGCTTCTCCCAGAGTGCGCTGGAATAAAAAAACTCTCCACGAACCGGTGATAAAAACAGAAAAAATAAAACCGGTAACGATGAGCCGTCGCACCGTCTTGTGCGCGCATCACGCTGGTCATTCAACTCGTGGTTTGTCCGGAACGTGGATTGGCGTCTTCGTCATCGACCGTGTGGCATTAGCTTAAGTCGTTTCGTTCGCGCGTTCGATTCGCGCATCTTTCGCGCTTCAAACCTCCCGGCAACCCACGGTATTATACGCGTGCCTGCACGATAGAAAGCAAAGCTACGCCACAAACAACGGTGCTTTCTCGATGGTGGAATCTTGTCCCGGCACTTTCCGCAATATCTGCGAAGGCAGGATGGCCATAAAAATAGAGCCGATTACTGGCAGTGTCGTCAGGTGGCTAAGCATTACAGGTTCTCGCGAGAGCGTTACGAAATTTCGGTCAGGTCGAGTACGTGCAGAAATTTCACTGACACAAGCGGCAGGATGGACTTAAAGAGGCAACGTAATCAGTGGTACGGGAACTTATGGTATGCTTGCACTTAGTACGAGGAAGTTTATGTGTATGACATTCGACCCTAATCGGTTCTATAGCCGGAGGTCCATAATTGACCGATGTGTGCTAAATCTGCGTCTAGAAACGCGGCATTGCATGATCATTTGGTGGTTTTGTGTGTAGTTTTATTATTTTTGCTGTTCAAAAATAATAAGGTTGCAAACAACGATTTGACTAACTGCAAATTATATTTATGTTTATTTCATTACATTTATAGCGACTCTGCCATATTATAAGCCATGTATTTATTAAGGAGAGTACACAATTCTCAAGTCATTTCCTGTTTGTCTTTTATCTTATCCCGTAACTGAAATTATAATATAAATTGAATAAGGTTTGCGAATGTAGAAGAGTTGTTTTAAAGTAATGCTACTTTCTTTTTTATTAATTTTTGTATTTATGTATTATTGATATATTTTTAGTACTATAAAAATCTCTTGATGTAATGATATTTGCAAAATATATTTATACTACGCAATACCGCAATACTTACGCAACATTTATCATTTTCGTGAATAAAAAAACATGCAACATTAAAGGCAATTAGTCCATCCTTTGTTATGGGTATTATTTTATTTAAAATTAAAAAATATCATTCATACAGAAAACACGACAACATTACACGCTTTCCTAAGCATATGATGTAAGTTAATGTGCCATAATCTTTAACATACCGCACTTAATCAAAGCAGCCAATAGGCCATCACATTGTTTTATAATCCTTTTCCACATAATAATTTATCCCTTTGTACTTTTTAATGACGTGTACAAATCATCGAAGTATTGTTTTTTCCTATTTCCAGGTCACCATGTTTCTCGTGTTATCATATAGGAACGTACAAACCAACCGCCCGAAGCATGTGAAAATCAAACAAACAAAACCCATTGACCCAAAATTACGCTACCCTTCCCTAAACATCAGACGTGATACTTGAAGCATGATCAAACATAAATCACCTTCCCTTTCTTTCGTGAGCATGAGCGCAATCAAACCCAACACGCTAGCGCAAACAAATCCGTGAAGCCTCCCGAAGAAATGCATCTCCAAAATGATCACTTTCAGGAAACGATTCCCGTCTCTAATCCCCGGCGAGACGAGACCTATTGGAGCTATCAGCACCATTCCACACGCAAACATACACACATAACTCGCGCCAGGGCACGTTGTTTGACACCGATGCTACTCGAAGCGACGGATTACGAAGTCATATGGTACGTGAGCGAGCGTCTCCGCCCGCAACATACTAAACACACGCCAACATTCGCGTTCTCCATCGCATCACTTATGTAACTTGTGGGTTCGTCGCTTTGGAAGCTTTGATTACTTGAATTTCTCCACCGCGTTTGTTCGTTGATTACCTTCCTAGACTGGAACGCGTCTAAAAAGGTGACGTGCCAGCGTGCGTTGCCTGCATTTTTTTATGCTCTTACCAAGGCGTCGATCGGTTTCAAACTCCGTGATGGAGAAATTCGTCCAGACTGATCGAACTCTTTCTTCACCTTTCGGTACGTTTGTTTCCCGGCGGAAAAGGTTACCAAAATTATAGTTACCCAGGCAAACTCCACCGGGAACATATGAAACGGATCGGAAACATTAACAACCAACGAGCATGGATCGGAAATGTCTACTTTGGAGCGTATTTCAAATGTCGATCTCCATGTTCGTGCAATTTTCGATCCTCACGGCGCTTAATCGATTACCATTCTTTGTTTTTCTGCTTTGGTAAAGTTTTGCTTTAATGTGTAACGGATTGGGGAAAATGGATAGCCGCATTTGCGATGACAACAGCATTATAATTAATGTTATGAGGATATTGCGCAACTTGCAGACATAAATTTGCCTAGGTCTTGACACATATGAAGCAGATTAGTTTTCACTTTCATTTTAGTTTACCTGTATCATTCACGAGCATTCTTTCGTTTGATAATACTTAGAATATATGATATTACATTGTTTGATATTACATTGTCAAACAATAATTATTAAAACTTCATTAATTCACAGTCATACTGATTCGATTTTTCAAGTACTCCATCTGCATTGAGCAGCTTATTATCGAAGCAAACACATGTGTCAAAACCATCATTAAATAGGGCACTTCAATTCCTACTATTGAATGCTGTTGCTAGAACACTTTCATCTTTTGACTAAACTACAGTACAAATCACCATTTTTGCAATGACAGAACAAACGATCGAGAACATGCAGCCCGCGTCTAACAGATCACTGCTGAAAACCCTTTTTTCTCTATCCAACGCCTACTGCTGGCACACCTTGATCGAAGCCGTCGCGCGTATATACAACTGGATGGGATTGGCATCACTCATTGTTGAGCGCGTTGTAATTAGTCGCTGGAATTTCTTGGTTATTAATCACTTTCTGCTCCCGGTTTGTCGCCTTCTCAAGGTCTATTGGTGTGTTGATTTGAAGCATTAATTCTATAGCACACCAGAAAGGATTGTACCAACATCTTGGGCACGGTTTATCTTTTCACTCGCCTGTATTTTGATTTCCCTTTCACAGTGAGTCCTCTCAAATCGTCATTAATCATAGGCACCAACCTTCTTAGCCTTTTCTGCTATTAAATCGTGTATATTGTGCAGATTGAATTCAAGCATTGGAAAACTAAACTTTATCCATTTATTATGCAAATTCAACCACGAAGTCTATTTGTTTCAAAATATGTCAATTTTAATTGCTCTTTTGTAATAAATTGCTGACGAAGGCATACTTTTCAAACCAATATCAATATTGCACTATACCTATAACGAAAAATCAATTCATTTCGGTCGAAAAACAGCTTCTGATTTATTCTGGGTTTCCTCTCCGTTGGTGGGATGTTCATTTAACAACCGTGGCATGGGAAAAAGCAACCGTTTAACCCCAAACCCATAATTACTGCATGCCTGCGTGAAAAATAGTCCACTGATTTGAAAACATTTTTTCTGTATCTGCTGTCGATTGCCAATTTCCGATATCTGTACGTAATTTTAAATCGACAGACAGCTTACAAATGGACCAAAACTATTGGCAAAAAATAATCCCTTACACACACTCGTGCACATCGTAAAACACAAAGGGTATTCTAATTTATAGCAACTTTTTTGTTCTCTTTTGGGTCGATTTGTATTTATGCTGCAAACAAACTGCACAACGATTTCCGCAAATAACTGTTCAGTTGCTTATTTGCGTTTTGATGTTCCCCTATTGATTTTTATCGTTTTGCAATATTTTTTAATAGTTTTCCCTTTTCTCTATCTCGATGAAATTTAAAATGTATGCTACTTCTGGCGGTTTCTCGGAGGCGCCAACGACAGCGTTGACTGTATACCAGTTAAAAATTTACTCTTCGAACCAATATTTAGCGCTTCACGATGCCATTATTCTTTGCGCCTTCCATTCACGGGAGGCATTTCAATCCACCACACCAGACCATGACCATGTGTGTGGTACGGCCGCTGGTCGTACAGCCGACCCGAGAGGAGGTTTCATTTTCTTTCTTCGACCAATTATCACCGAAAAGCGAAGGTCTGCAGGCGAAATTATCCAAACTCCTTCCCTTACACATATGTATTTTGCCGCTCAACACGAATGAAAAGAAACAACGATGAAACTCAACTCGCGAGAAAAAGAAATGGCGGTGAGGCGAAGGAAAAACTTTCACTCTTTCTCAAACGGTACAATCTGTTTGGTCGTTCGATCTTGCACGGAAGATGGTGGTATGGCCGGCGTTTCGCTTGATGAAGATCGGAGCGAACGGAATCTTGCGGATTTTTGTGGTCGCGATCTGTTGTTTCTTGGAGTGCTTTTTGTTTTAATTCGTCTTTTCCACAACACGACAATGAAGAAACCATCGACAATGAAGACAATTGTTTGCATTTTGAAGGTTTACTGATGGGGGTGTGATGGTTTGCGATGCCAATCACACAGAAAGACAAAAGGGCAGAGTAAAAAATCCATGGTTTATGAGGGTGTGGAAATTATATGCTGTACTGGTTTCAATCTTTAAAGGTTTTGAAACGTATTGTAAATGCTTGACTGTAGTGTAATTCGAAATATCAATCAAATAAAAAAATAATTTAAAATAATTCAAAAACATTACATTTACAAAAACATTTTTATTACTTTTTGGATCAAGAAACATCGCTAAAATTAATTGTATGAATAACAAAATTGTGAATATTCCATTAAAAAACAATGAGGGTTGTTGTAAATGGGAAATGTGTAATATATCAATTTAATGCCAATCTTTTTAGCATGCGGAACATTTGTTTAATTGAAATTGTTCAACCTTTATGTAATTTCCAAGATATTATAAAATCGTTACCAAAGTTGCAAAATAACAATCATCCATCAACGCTGCGTTAAGCAAACAATCAAAAACATTTCTCCATCCTAATAAATCTTCAAACACGTTCTCAGTCACATTACTGTCATCTGGAACACTTGTTCATCTGTAACGGTCTGTTTCGTCGAAATTCATAAATCTGTCCTTCCAGCAAACCGGATGCAGAGCAAAAACACCAACCCAACGCAAACAGTACCGACAACCCAAACCAAACCAGACGATTGATGATCTTGCGCCGGTTTTTCACAGCATATTTTCGATTATTTCGTTATTTTTGAGACGTTCGTGCTATGGTAAAGCTAAAGGTAGACCACCCCAAAATAAACACCCAATAAAAAAACAGGGCATCAACTTGATTACACGGCAGTGGCTGCTGGTTAGCTACGATTAAGCTCTATCGTTTCAACCAAATTTCACTTTCCGTCCGATCCCGGGTGGATTAGGTGAGAGATTTTTGTTACTCTTCTTTGATATATTTTTTTTATTCGGATTTTAATTTGCTGATGTAACGTCCTAACGCACTCCCGGCACCCCAGTGGTTTCAGGGTGGCGTTTTTGCGTGTCGTTTTGCGCTGTGAATTTTTGTGAGTTTATGACGCTTCAGTAAGTAATACCATCGTCGGTAAGCATCTCGTGCCGTTGTCACTAATGATGGGAAGCGCTGGATGCACTTTATGAGCGCATTGTTTTGGTGGTTGCACCTGAAAGCTTCATTACATGGTATACTACGCAATAGAATTATGTTGAGAAGCTGCGAAATAATTTACAGCAAGGCGTAAAATAGGTAAATGGAGAGTCGCCTAAGCATCTGATCTGAGTTATAAGCTATTCAATGGTAGATATCATGGAAATGTTTATAATTGCTGATTAAACGTTGCCATTAACAATACTGCAGCAAAAATTAACACATTGCCTAAATGAGGTTGTGACAATTTTTTTTACAAAATGATGTAATGTTATTGTTTTTTTGCAAGTGCAATTATTTATTTCGAATAAATTGTTTCTTCTTAGTCGTTTTTTTCAACCACATTTGCTTAAATATATCAGTCGCACTACAATGCAATTTCCAATTACGAAATTGGTAAATAGGGTAACTTTCGCGCAATGGCCTTTTATTGACCACAAAAACTACCCGTATAGTCAAATAAAGTGTAACCACAACAACCTTAAACAAACAACAAACTATCAATTGAATAATACCTTCTACATCATCCCTTCAAAAAGGGCCACCTTAAGCCCTAATGAAGCTATAAAGATACTCAACTCCATCGCCCATCGTCACCGTGCATCGTTAAGCCACCAAAACTTATACATACACGCATACACACACAAATACACAATAAATTATGAAAGCAGCTGAAAATCCAATCGGGGCCAACTTAGTTAGTAGCGCTAGCGCTTGTTAGCAAACACATCCCGGCGCCCTCGCACGATCGATCAATTTTTCCAAACCGAACGGTAGGAAATTGAGCCACCACGCGCCAGGTGAAACGAAAGACTCGTTGCATTCCGATCGCAAAAGCGGCGAACCGCTGCCTGTAACGTGAACAAAAGTTTAAATTCAAACCGAAAAACCGAAAAACGGCGCGCGAAATAACCACTCATCCATAGCGCACAGACGCCGACCGATGCAATCGCCTACCGTTGAACCGCCTTTCTTGCACACGCTTGCACAACGCTGACGAATGCAACCAACCAAACGGTAGAACGAGGCAGAAGACAAAACTGTTCGTGGACGCGAATGTTGTGGTTGAATTTTCAATCAAAACCACAAACACTCCCCCATACCGAGTAGGAAAATACACACTTTCCCAATCAATCGTTTAAATGGACCCATTTACAGAACACTACTCACCTTCGGCAATGTTCACGACAATCGCGTTTAATGCGCTTCGTAAATAAACACGTCCGGTGTGCACGTGGAGCAGCTCAGACCACGGTTGGACAGGTTGGTTGGCGCACAACACGAACACGGAAAAACGTTAAAGCAACGCCAACAAAACGCACAGCATAAACATACTTCAATTGTCAGACTTTGTCGACTTCCGCTGTTTCGCACAGTTTCGTTCAAACTTCTCTCTTCCCGGACAGGTGGAAGAAAGCACGTGCAATGGTGCAAACTAACGAAAAACAAAAACCATCTGCTGCGTAGCAATTTCTTTCACCTTTCCGACGGAAACGCCACCATACACAGCACACTCGGAGGTTGGTTAACTCTCGCACAAACACAAATCACCCGCGGGTTTCGATCTCTCTAGAAACGCTTTCTTTGCGGCTGAACCAATACACCTTTCTTCCTGTCGTATATCGGGTTTTCGGGGAGCTGCTCGATGCACTTTCTTCCAAAACCAAAATGAGCCCCCGCACGGCTCCGTATTTTGTGGAGCAACAAAAAAGCTGCAAAAAACAGTCACCAGAACGTGCAATGTCACCGAAGGCACACCGACACTAACCTTCGAACGGTGCTGTGAAAATTGGAGTGATTTCTCTTTCGCTGTTGGAAAAATGTGTGCCTCCTTACGGAACCTTGCACAGCACTCGGGCCCACGGTGAAATCGAAAACCTTGCCTGAAAGCGAAAGGCTTGATTCGTTCACCGCGCGGGCACTTGAATGTTGAATTTCACTGTCACTGTCAATGCGTGTTCTTTCTGCACGGCGAAAGGTGGGTGATTTATTTCTCAACCCGATTTCGTTTGGGTTCGTTTGCACCGATAGAATAGAATTGATCCTTGCACAACTCACTAAAAGCAGAACCAAACCATTACTACGCACGTGCGTATCCTGCTATACCTCATCCGACGGAGGCTCGGGAATGCGAGCAATGTTTGCGTACACACCGCACTGACTTTGTCGACTAAACGCGTGAAGCACGATCAGCGTCGCATCGGGTCTGTATCCATGGCATCGCACTGAATCATGCTGGCCAGGGCGCATCGGTGAATGCCGCCGTGTCTGCCGAATGCTTGAGCGAGCGTGCCGGAGAGGGAGAATGAACCGTTGACGGTCACGGACCGGTCTCGTTCCTTTTCACGCTTCCGCTGTGATGGTGGTGAATTTAGGACCACTCAATCTATATTCACCATACCGTGCTATTGGGCTCACTTTCTCACGGTGTTTGAGTGAACGATCGGTGGACGATCGTACACCAGCCGCTAGGTTGACTTATGTTGCAATGGAGATCGTTTCATCCCCACCGTACTAAGCGACGAACCGATCATAGTGAGTTCGCTTGCTTTGAGTACCGCACTCACGAAGGGGAGGGTTACGATAGCCGTGCACACGAGCAGCACAACTTTAGTTTGGCCATGAAAATGATAAGCTGAAATGTTATGTATTAAATAATGCATAATAGCGTCAGAGCAATTATGTTTTCCATTGGCCATTATTTATTTATCACTATATTTATAACACTTGTTTTACAATAATTTTACAATATTTCATTATCATTATAGCCAACGTCACCGATAAACGATTTGTCTGTTATGATTCTGTTATGATTTTTCTTAGTTCTGTAGCTAGGGTAAAAGCGAAGCCTTGCAGCCAGAATAACTCGATCGGCTGAAATGAGAATAACAGAATGGTTTGAGTACTGTGTGCCAAAAAAATGCAGAGATCTTAAAGCATTGATTTTACATGATATGAAATCCAGATCAAGTTCGTTGCCTCTCCGGTAGTTGAAGTCGTTTGTTGCGTTTACACGAGCAGGTGTTCTTGAAATTTGCAGTTTTTTTGGTTATTGAGCTTTTCTACATTTTTATACGAATATTTAATATTTTTTTCCACTGATTTGTAATGGTTGGTTTAGTCTTGTAACAATAAAATTAATTTTTATAGATTAATAAATAAACAGAAATGTGCAGTTTTTTTTTAACCAAGCAATAAACACTTTGTTCAATAACCTGCAGAATCGATTTTTTCACTTTACAGGCCTCATAAATACATCTTTGGCTAACATTGTCTGAATTATAACGTACCGAATCATGCGAATGTATCACGCAATCACTGTAATCTGCTTACGAGCTTAACATGGTTCTTCCCCAAAAAATTCTTTCCAAATTTACACATTCCACATTCATCCCGTGCTGTAAATTACCAGGTGCACAACACAATGTTCTTCACAAAAGCACACTAAATTACTGTGCCTTCTTCTTCGCCGTGACCAATGCAACGACAGCGTCGTTCTGACGATTGCTCCATCTTCATCGCTGCTGCATGGCACCGTTTTATTGCCATTTACAGTTCACACACCACACTGCCAAACATCGCATAAGTGCGAAGAAATATTTGCGTTTAATTTGCACCAATGTCAAACGCAACCATAAACTGCATACCGCCCGCTGTTTGAGCTGCTTGCGGTCATGGTCCTGCTTCGGACGGGTACCATTTGTATACTTCGTTTCGAGCGAATATACCAGATAAATAATGGCCAACGAAATGCGATACGATACGGCTCTTCTTCTTTCGGTTTGTCTTTCGGTTGGTGAATGGTTTGATTGATTGGGTTTTCTTATCACCGCTGGAATGCGCTCATCGTGTGCAAGCAATACTGATACTCTTATTTATTTTCCATTAAAGATGATCTGTTTGCGCGTTCGAGGGGATTTTAAGAAGTGATTGGTGCGCTGATTTCGAGGTAAACAGTCCAAGCAATGAGCAAAAAGTATGCAACTCCGATGGAAACTTTTCAAACTTTTGATCCAAATTGTATTATACTTCTCTCATGCAAAGGTGAAAAAGCAAATCACAATCCTAACAATAATTCACTAAGCTTAACCCTATCTGGGATTTGATTCTATGGCAAAACCATCAAAAGAGCGCTTTGCACTCCAAAAACTGCACAAATAATCTGATAATATCATTGGCTATTTCAAATCCACTATCACATACACACACTTAAGCGTTCTTTCGGACATCACACTTAGATATATCCCTTTTTTCCCAAGAAATCCTTCCAACTGCAAGCTCAGTGAAGTTCGTTCCCAACCGTACGGAAAATTGATGATTTCTCTCGCGTCGAGCATGTCGAACGTTTGCTTTTATTTATAAATTATTCTACTCAGATCAGCCCCTTCCCTACCCGAGTTGCATGCCCGACTCATGCCGTGCCCACCTTTTGAAGCTCACTGACTCTCAGCACGAAACCCAGCGCACATAAACGTTACACACGAGCAACGGTATGAGAATCGAACACTAATACTGTGATGATTTTTTGTTGTTGTTCCTTTTCATCTTTTAGCTTAGTTGTGGTTCTAATGTTCCATAAGGAGCGAAAATTGTTTGGTGCACTCCTTTGCTTTCCCTTCTCCAAATACCAACAAATTCCTCCTGCATCAGGATCGATTGTTTCGCTTTTGAAATTTCACCACCCCAACACCAAAACCTATCGCAATCGATTGTTCCATCATCCCACGATGTCGAGACGATATTTGCCCTTTTTGGTTGTTTTTTTTTTTGCAAAATTTCTATCTATCTCTTTCTTCTTCTCAAACTACAAGCCATGAATCAGGCAACGCTTCAATTGCCACCTTTCGGAACGGGCGCACCGATTCTCAATACGAGGATGCTAGCAGCCACCATTTAGTCTGCCGTCTTTTGTCGTGCTAAAAGGGAGACATTTTCCTGAGCTTTTGCAAATAAAGTCCCCCGCGTATCAAATAATGATCTACTAGGCCCCCGTTCTGCTCTTTCTTTCCCACATTCGCACAAATACGTACCGAGCCAGCAGCTTCGAAAAGAGCAAGATGGTGCGGTATCGATACGAAACGCCATGCACCACCTCCGGAGGAGTGCCGACATTCCAATTATGGTCCGGACTGCGGTGCCACCTCCTCCAATCGGATCGAGCTTCGCAGACGGTGCCCGCACCGCGTATGCTCTTGCTAAGGAGCGGTCTGACGACATTAGAATCCGCCACACAACACATACACACTTAACTTCAGCAATAGCAAAAAAAACCTCAGACCGGCCGGGCCTAAAGCGTTACGGCGCAGAAAAGAACGCGAGCGATTGAGCAATGCAATCGGTGCTGTACTGAGGATTTGATGCAGCAAAGGTGTTTTAGAAGAGCCTTTAACAAAAAAAACTGCTCACAAATCGAAAACGAAACCATCCCTGTTGGTGCTGGATGATGATTACGTCAAATGTCAAAGCGTTGAATGGTGAAACAGATTTTACAAACGTGACGCCATTTTAGCGAGACAATTGAAGTTCAATGAACAGCTAGGCTCTCATTGAGCAGCTAGCTAGGAAAGTGAAGCGAGAATTTAAGATTTACGTGTAAACTTGTGCAGCGTAAAATAGTGTTGCTAAGCGCTTAATCCAATTGCACTACCCAATCACATTAATGTAGGTAGAAAGCTGGTTAAATACGGAACGGAATAAAGTTTTTTTTTCAGTATCATACGTAGCCAGTTCATGTTTATAATGTTGATCTCTTTACTTCAAATAAATGCAAAATGTAAGCCTAGAAGGTTAAGATTAGAAAGTTCAAGAGGAATAGAATATTTAATAGGAGAGAAGGATTTTAAAAAAATTTAAAGAACAATTTGTTCTTTTGCACAATTGAACAATTGAGCAATTTTTATTTTATTTATCTGAAGAACGGCCGGGCCGTATATCTGGATTGCACAAAATTAAATCAAACAAAACTAACTCAATAGTGAAATGTTTGATAATAAAACAATGATTATTTATTTGGAATAAAAGTTCACTTTCAAGATCGTAATAACTTCATGTTCAACACTATCATTGCATGTTCAGACACACGGGTATCATGTTTTGCAACAACCCGACCCTGTCAAAGACACATGATTAACTATGACAACAAGTCGTTTCCCATAAATGTCACAAAAATTATCCACAACCAGCAGCATTGCCAAGTTCTTCTACGGCAAAAATTAAACAACATGACCGATACATTCATCATCTTCCACCGACAGATGACCTGTCGTTTAAGGGCCCTCATGCTTGTGCATAAATACTCTCCACCATTCTAAGCACTCTCGGTTGCATTTGTTCTGCATGCTTCACGTTTTCTACCTTTATTCCTTTACTGCAATAAAACATGCTGCGGCATGCTGTTTCGCGATCATTTAATATTATGGAGCAGCTCGGCACCATTTAACATACCATAACTCATGCTGTTATTTCCCTTGTTCCGTTCCATCACGTACCATCTGCATGCGATACCATCTTTTGCATGGTGTTGTTTCACTCTTCCCATTTCGCACGAATTGAATCTAAACACGAACTCTATTCATACCCTTCGTGTGTATTTTCCTAACCAGAACATAGAAAATGTCGAGCGCGACCGATCTCGGTTTCGGTGCAATGAATTCATTGATCTTCGATCTTTCTCTTCGATCTTTGCGAAGGAACGTAAAGAAATACGGTCCAGCTGGCGCATCGAATGTGAACATCATGCTACGATCGCACTTTTTTTTCTTCCAGCCAAACCATTCCACTCTACCTATTTTTTTCTCGACACCTCGGCTAAATGCGGAACCGATACCACCATCGGGGCAGTAGTTATCCTCCGGCGGACGAGGCTTTTATCGTCACGACTCACCTTCGATTGCACTTCCAACAAGCAAATGAGTTTTATTTCGTTGTGGGTTTGGTTTGTTAACTAAACATCCACAATTCATTGGCTTGGACCTTCTTTTGGATCGGTAGAATGAAGCATTGCTTTGAAGGGGAATGGACGAAGCAGGAAAGAGTGTAATGTAATTGATCTATTTAATTTCAATTAAACTCTATTAAGAGCAAATACAGCATAATGGAAAGGTAAAAAAAACATCTTCGTCTCACGAAGATGTATTATTCTTAAATCCAACATGATAGAGTAAAAATGCTAAGAGTAAAGGACATCAATCGATCTTTTAACAATGCAACCTTTAATAAATAACAGCCTGTTTATGTCATTTATTGTAATATAACTTTTCTAAAGCGTTAAAACCGATACATAATTTATTATTACCATAAAAAAATACATCACCATGCATTCACTCCAATACACACAACATTGCCTAATTATTCTTTGATAAAGTTTAGAGCACTCTCCTGATCATGGCGTTCCTTTGCCTCACGGGGGTTATTTCCTGGTTCGAAAGGGGTTACCACGTCCAACACTCCTTCGCCTCGTAGGCTAAACTAGAATAAGCTACACAACAGCTCCGAGGCGTCAGAGGTTACGTTGTTAACTCACCGAACCATCTAGACAGGGGCGCATGGTTTGCTAACATGCTGATCGCAAGCGCAAGCAAAGCGCCTTAAGCGGCAGCCTTTTAGCCACTGATGTGACGTATGCGGATGAAGGTGCGGCGGATTGGATTCGATCTAATGACCATCGCGATGCAGGGTAAGTGTGGATTAATCGTTCCAGTACGCAGAACGATCGGTAATTGATGGAGCAGTTCTCACGGACCGATACGAACTGACACTGGAACCAATGCGAACTGGAGGAGCGCCCGAAATCTAAAAGTAATATGAAAGTGCTCGGATCTGTTCCGGAATGTGATTGAATCTATAGCGAATTTCAGCGAAAACAAATATGAAGAAACAACTACTTAATTTTAATATGTTTAATTATTTTCTAAAAAATAGTACCATCATACCCTCCTTCCTGGAAAAAATTTAAACGATCCTAGATCACTTTTAGAATGATTTTAATAAAAAAATTAAAATCTCTATTCAAAAATTAAACCTTATTTAGAATTTAATTCTTTTGATTTGCCAGAAGGATTCTTTTTTACATTTTATAATAAACCAATTTCAAACTATATCGCAGAAAAATATTCGTGCTGTTTTTTTTTATAAATATACTGTGTACTTCGTCACTCACTGCTATCTTGTCTTTGATTTAGTGCTGCAACGGGGAGCCAAACCATTTGCAGTATAATAAATCAAAATCATGCAAAAGGTAACACGCACAGCCGTGCACCCACATGCCAGTTCCGAAGGAAACGGCCTGTTACTGCACGACAGGACGTTGTCATCAAGTTTATAATACAGTATTAGGCACAGACAGTGGCGACGCATTCTCTTCTGGTCAGTAGCAGAAGCAACAACAAAACAAGGCAATAAATATACGCTGCTACATCATGGCGAATTTGAATTAACCGGTAGTTTAAACAGGATGTCAAACAGAATTCAATTTCATTTCTAATATTTTACGCTATGTAGCTATTAATTAACTTCCTAATCTATTTTTAACTTAGCTGAATTTAAAACTAAAACAATAATCAACAAATAAAATAAAAACATGTACACACAAAATCAATTTTATCTATACTGCAAGATAATACTAAATAAAATATATTAAACTTCAAATCCCCATCATATTTTCAGTTTACACTTTTCAACGCATTTGCATGCAGTTAAACATCTCTAAACGTCGCTTCGAACATCTTTACGTTAATTTGCTTGCACGTTAAATAGAGCACCTAAAACAGAACACCAAGAAAAATTAATCCCATCGTAAATGTCTCTCCAACCGACGACAACACGCGCGATTCCAACGATCTTAAGCAGTGTTTCAAATGACACCATCGGTGGCGAAAAGAATTTTCTAATTAAACCGAACCTTTGCACCTCTCCACATTGCATTACCGGGGGCGTTTTATCGAGTTTAAAACATTTTAATTAATTTTGCGTGTCGTGGCTAGTATTTTTTCGCTTGCATTTTTTCTACATCACCGATTTTCCCAATTACTGTCAGGAAAGGCCAAACGGAGATGATTATATGGGCTGCGATATTCGTACGATGAGTTTCTTTTATAACACGAAAAAATTTTAAGTCTACAAAAAATGTAATGTGCATGTTTATTTAGCAGACACACAGCAGAGCGAAAAAATCGGCGGCTCAGTCGGTTCAATCACCCATAGTAACCGCTCATTAAAACTGCGATACGCAAATAAAAGTTTCACAACTTTTGGGCTCAATTTTTGCTTCATATTTATGGGGTCTGGCGGGTGGCAGAGAAAATTGTTCGTGTTTATTATTTTCCCTACCATTCGTGCACATCGTTAAGGGAATTTAGGGTCTAATTGCGACGCCTCGAACCGTTTACTTGGATATCTTTGGAAGAAAACAAATTACAACCATCGTGCAAAAACTCTACATTGTTAACCTTGTGATACGATACATTACCACATAGACCCGACAATATTGACACTTTTTTTCCGTTAGAACGGCCTGGCCGTATCGACACTTTGTTAATAATAAACAAATAACGGAAACACTGTCATTACAAGCAAGACAGGGTATAATGGTATTAAGGCAAACGTCAGTCATTTTTAATACGCATTTTGCACGCAAAATTTCTACCCAAGTAAACTCAAACGTTTGCCCACAAAGCCTTAGCTCTAACGAATTTTCCTTCCTTTCTGCCTTTTCCTACTGTAAATTTTTTCACATTAAAAAGAAACATAGAAAATCTACGCTTTGCTTCGAAGCAAACCGAAAACCATCCTCTCGATGGTCGCGGGACGGTCGCGTTCGCTTCCTGACGCGGTATGCTTATTGCTTTATGAAAGATAAATATTTATCGTTCGAAAATGATTACTCTTCATTACACCGAGGTGGTGGCGGCGATCCTGGACGAGCGAAAACAAGCAACTTGACAGCCTGACATTCTTGATCATCTGACCGTATTGTGGGATATTTCAGTCCTCTCCGCCGGATGTCCTACCAATTTCCGGCCCAAGGAAACGTTATGATACGATACGCGGTGCACTTCCTGCAAACAACAAATCAACAAGCGACGTTTGAGGTGGAAGGGCCAGGCAAATGAAGTGAAACATCAATTAAAGTGTCCTTTTACTCTGTGCGTGAGCATCACTTACTTACGGCATGGAAAATGGTCACTTTACATGCTGGGTTTTCAAAGTTCGTATTAATCTTGTCTCTTTTTTATAGCATTGATAAGGAGACGTTATGAATACGACTAACAATCTTTCTCGTGAATTTCAAAACTAATTCAATCAGGAGAACATAAATAAATATTGGTAATAAAACGTTTAACTTTTGAAGATAAAAAATATTAAATTTAGAAGATATCAATTTTACCTATTGTCGTATAATAATATCAATCTAATCAGGCTGTGTTCAATTTAAATACTATAAGCGTTTTCACCTATATGTCCAGTGATTCCCGTAACAAGCCAAATATATCTCTTCGTAGATGACACCTAGTTGTTAAGGGAAGGACCTTAGCACAGTTTTGCTATACCACCCAGCGCTGTCTCAATACTGTACATAATTGGATGACAACATGGAAGATAGCTGTACATCAAAGTAAAACACAGACGATGATAGAACCATATAAATTAAAGAGTAAATTTTTAAACCCTAACATTCAAATAACAATCGCATGAACTTCAATAAGTTGGAAAAAAGAAGTAAAATACCTAGATGCAGCATTTGATCAAAAACTTATATTCAGAGCTCAGACTAACAACATCAACTTAAAGTGCCACGGTAACATACGGTATAATAGTCTGGAAATCATGGGCACAAATGCGTAAAAAGAAAGTTCAAATATGTTAATAATAATAATGTTAATAAGAATGATAACAATGCTCTATATAACGAGACTTACTGATCTCTATAGTTCAACCATTAGATAATCTAATTCTTAAAATGACATAGTCTACAAGAAATGCATTATTCAGAATATTAGATAGTGTTCAGTTTCAGTATGTTAATTGAGGCCTAGTTTTAGATGTTAGATGTTAGGGTTTTTTGCAAACAAACGTTAAAAACGTACAAAACATCATT
Source organism: Anopheles marshallii (assembly GCF_943734725.1). NCBI lineage: Eukaryota > Metazoa > Arthropoda > Insecta > Diptera > Culicidae > Anopheles > Anopheles marshallii. The sequence continues at coordinate 62,968,475 of NC_071326.1, read as the reverse complement.
GTAATTAGATAAACGAAACAACCTAAAGGTACAAATATTAAGAAGAAATAGTCGCTGAAAAGAAATATTGCTGCATCTCGCGGAACTCTTTTTTTGTATTATATCGTCTGGGAAATATAACTAAATGGTTTTAAAAAAAATAATCTGAAGTTCAAGCACTGTTGTTAATAAATATTAACGATTCGATCAAATCTATGCAACATTCTCACGGCAACATGCCTTGTAGTCGTTGAACAGTATGAAATCGGGTTCGATCGGGCCAAAAGTTAGAGTCAAAGGTAGCCGATCCTGCGACAGAACAGCGACCGGTGAAAGGAAAAACGTTTTTTATCGTAAATTTTTTAATAAGCTGCCACTAGTAATTTTGATTGTAAGGTTTAAAAAACTAACCAACGTTTTAAACGGAAATAATGTGTTCTGTTAACTTTCACAATAATTATTTTCAATTTGGGTCTTCAATTTATGTATTGCCTTCAATAGTAACGTAGTAGAATTCCCAAGTTGCAATATAGAATTATAGAGTAGAGAAAACTGGATGCTTGAAGTCAAATTTGACAGCAATAATAACTTAAATGTTTTAAGATTTTTTACATGAGTACATTTACATTGACAATATGATATTAGAAATTGAATCGTTCTCTAGAATACAAATCGGTCTTTCTATTTTAGTCTATAAAAAGCATGTTACATGTAAAATATACACCACGTCAAATTCAAATTTGGGCTTTTAATAAATGTTGCTTTGTATTCAATTGTCTCTCTGTCTTGATCGATTTTAAGAATATTATTGCAGTTATAATTAATTAAAATAATTATAATTTCAAATAACAGAGCAACATTGACAAATAATACTACTTTAAAGCTCTGTTTATGTATACAAAATATTGAAACTGACATTCAATTCTCACACTCGAATTTGTAATAATAAATATCTCGACCCAAAATAGCACACCTGGGGTCGAAAACTCACAACCTGAGAGACAGAGCCATCAACTAGGAATAACTTGTACCTCTAACTATCTACTTTCTAGAAAGGTCAGTGATAGTTTTACTGAAATAAGTTAATTAGTTTGATTAATACCTTGTCAGCATCGCACCGGGAAATGATTGCGTACGTAAACCACCACACCACTATGGATCACGTGAAGCATGCCTCGAAAAGAAACTAATCAGACCACCTGGAATGTGTATTTTAATTCAATTCTTTTTCTAGTGTACCTGACACAACGGTTATAATTCCACCAAACCCTTTGAACATGGCAACAAAATCAAACAACCGAAGCCGAACATTGAGTAAGACTCAATATCGTCATTCATGTTGGTCAACGTTCGATTAGAACGTCCAGATAAACCTATTTGAGTGGCTTTATCCGAACGGGATTAGCCTCCCCGCAGTCACATGCACACGTGCCTTAAACAAGTCAGGTGAAAAAGGTACTACCGCACGATGTAAACACAGATGGAACACAGCGTGACCACGGACATGGTTTCACGAAGGATGTACTGTGATACTTACTCATGTTTTAATCAATTAGAACTCTCCCCCTGCGGGATATCACGGTGCCAGTGAACCTGATTATCGGACTTTCCGAATCCGATCAGATGCTGTAACCATTGGCCTAACTCACCTTAGCGAAAATTCCTACCAATCCCGACCACTCCCTGTACTCCCATGCGCTACCATTCTTTTCGGTTGGCGTGCGTGTAAACATTCACCATTGACTTAGGCATGATCATATCAAACAACCACGAAAGACGATAATTAAAAGTGCCCACCGGTAAGTACACACCGAAAAACAACCACCCTTTTTTATTAGCTCTCAAGAAGCCACACGCAAACTCCATGATCTGCTAACTTCCAAACCTGATTTCTAACACCGTAGCGAGCAAAAACGTATGAGCACAAGTTAGCTACTGTGCTGTGCCCTAGAGTGGAGTACGGTTTTGGATAATTTACTGCCAATTAATCAAGCCAACCCTTCTCGAATCGATAACCATGATTCGAACGAACTACTTGCGAGAGCGAGAGGTTGTCCTACCCCGCAGCATCAATGCATGATGCTGTACTTTTTATCGCTCACTTTTATCCGCCCTTTTAATCGCTCTATAATCGATCCGATTGCATTCGATTTGGCTCCCCGTGGCAAAAGGGCGGTGGATGTGGTCTGTTTGTTTTTTCACACAGTGCTTCCTTGTGGCTTTTGATCGTGCATTCTTGGTGCAGGTGTAATTATTGACGCAATACGCTGAGGCAATTGTTTGAAAAGCCGATCATTTACATTTGTTTGGAAGGGGTTTATGTATTATCTTTATAAAATCTCCTACTTCCTGCTAAAGAGAATATTATAATTCATTTTATATTTCAATGGGATTTTAATGATATTATTTTCAAAGTATAGGTATAAATTAAGGTATTAAGGTATTATTTTCAATATTTTAAATGCTTATTTGAACGATCATGTATATCAAAAGACATTTAATCTATAAACATTTTTTTAACATGCATGGCATCATTAGTGATTGAAAAATTCTTCAAGTATTCTATTCAATGTAAAACTTTGGTATAAAATTTTCCATCCTAATTAACATGGTATTATTATCCACATCATGGAATTTGTTATTCAAAACAACCCTCATCCTCCCTCGTCAAATAATCAAAACTTTTTATTGCATTATTTCCAGGACGTGATGATCATCTGGGTTAGCATTTTTATTACGATAAATAAGCTGTAATTATAATATAATACGATAAGTATGGCTATTTGTATAATGATCATTATTACTGAGTATTTATTCTTCTTCTTCTTCTCTTCTATGGTAATTAGCATGCTTGAAACTGCATATATATATTGTCCAATGCACTGTATTATGCAAATTTTGTTGGTTATTGATATTTGGTCATGTTTCGAAACCTAGATAGGAGTTTAATATATGTTACACTATTCTTAGAACAATATCTATTCTTATGCTCGTTATATCACCAATTTGTTGTATTTTTTCTGTAGAGCCAAGATGTTGAATTAATTAGCTGGTTTATATGTCACTAATTGCATAAAACAGTACTAGTCCACAAAAATTGTGATACAATACCAATAATAATTTTTCAACCTAAGTAATGCTTTTTCTTTTTGTTCCGATTATATCAAAAGCTTTTCGCATACCACCTTTGGCATTGCTTGATTATATATACCTCGAGCGGGACACTCACTCCTGGATACGATGAAACATTCTAAATGAAATTTATTTTATTGTTCCTATTTTGATACTACGTAACCACCCCACAATGCTAAGTATTCCACAAACTACACATGACGATGACTCCTATAAAAAAAAATGACCACAAACCAAAAATTTACATCCCACCTTATCTAAAGATAGAACTCTAAAATTCATCAATTATAGCCCGCTAATATTCTTTTCCATAGGACCAACATTATGTTTGTCTTACTGCGGATTTGCTAAACGTAATCCGCACACTTATACCTTGTAATGCTTTCCTTACAACCAAAAACCACCACAAACAATGCCGCACTACCTTCGCTACACCTTTTGAAATCGACAACCCATACCGGAAAGGTGGAGATAAGTTTTTGAATTTAATTTCCTGTGTATGAAATGGAATGAAACCCACCGAAGCAAACCATTTGCTTATTGTCTTTCAATACGATTCCATTTCAAGATGGCACTGTAACCTAGATGCCGCCTTTGCTTCCTATTCAATTTACAAAGGAAAAAAATCAATTTTCCACCGATTCGCCTAGCTCACCTGCCATGGAGTATCCAGGTGGGATGCACCCTTTTGTTCCATGACTATTTTTGTGCAACCGTAAAGGACTTTTCTGCTGGTTGGGTTTCGAGGTGGTCGCGTTGCGAAAAGGGCTCGTCAACAGATGCCACCGTCAGTGGTATCGTGCGGTTGCCTTGTTGGCATTGGAAATTCGATCAAATAAAAGCATCCCAACCAAAACCGATTCTCTCGTAATTGTGTCTTTTGGCTGAATCGCGATTTTCGTTAAATGCTATCTATAATTCCCAACTCTCGATGGTTCTCCTACCGTAAAAGCACTAGAAGATGATAGAAAAAATTGACATATAGCCATTTTATCAGAGAATAAGCTTTCTCGCAGAAAAGAGTATCCACCAACCAATTCAAGTAGGCTTTACACTTTCTATTTTTCCATTAGAGCTTTAACTAAATTTTCTGTAAACTAAGCGAAAGTACTTTACCAAACAAGCTTACAAGTTCGGAAAGTATTGCAACCCGCTCCATAAACCGATTCTTTCCTTTCTATTAACTCACCGTCCGTCGGTAAAAGAGACATACCATGTATTCAGTCGATTTTATATTTTACGAATTAGTTTCTTCACGATCCACAACAGCTACCAGATGCATGTAATTTCACTACTGGCAAAAGTACAATAAAAGTCACCGCAGTCGGTGAATTGTTAACAAAGCTTTACCTTTTTTTCGCACTAAACAGTAACAGTAAAAATCCCTCCAAAAGCTGACCAGGAAGCAATTGTTAACTGCACACATTCGTCTCTTCAAATTCCTAGCCGCGTTGTTTTGATCCTGCTCAAAATAGGGCAGAAAATTGCACAACTAAGCAATAAAGACCCTGAAGCAGCAAAGGATTTCATTTCAGATTTCAGTTCGAAAGGAAAGAAAAATGCTGCAGCAGCTAATGTGTGTTCTAAAAGTATTGGTCTAGCTGAGTGTTTAACCAAATTTTTGTCAAAGCGTCTAGTGAACCTAGGGTCAGAAGGGGAAGAAACATGATGGGAGAACGCTTTGCGAACACCTCTATAGTTAGTATAAATTATCATAGAAGATTACTACACATAAACAAAACACTCGTGTATTTCTCCATTACTAAGGAAGAATTACTAATAGATAATTACTCGGGAAATCATGACAAAATCCGTTATTATGAATGAACAAAATAATTAATAAATCAATAAAACTTCTTCGACCATTCATGTTGGCTGATGAGATGAAGATAAACGTCACGGTATATTCCATCATATCATTAAATAGAATGTTTGAAAAGAGAGAGTGCAAGGAAGAAGAGAGCAAGGAAGAAGTTGCTGGTGTATAAAACCTACCTCCAAAACTGCCTAAAATTGACAGATGAACATAAAAAAGGGAAAGTTCCTAATTTTAGAACATTGAGATCAGAGAGCCATGTGGCGGTTCGGTCATGGTGCTAGGGCACATTATCGTAAGAGAAGTGGGTAATTTAAATTTACAATTTACAGTGGGTAAGTTGGAGGAAATTTAGATTAGGTTTAACATTTTCGAGCCATACATGATTCTCCGAGCTGCAATCTAGACTATTAAATAAACAGAAAAATTAAATTTAAAAAATACCGCATTCACCTATATTAAGTCAAATCGTTAGGATGAAATACTAAGTACTGGTCGCTTTCAGTAATATTACATATTCTAAAAAATCTTCGAAAAATGCATATTTTATGAAGCTTTTGTCGCTAAACAACACACCCAACTGAGACAAAACACTCCATTCTCCAACATTCAGAATCCCTCAATTGAAAATATTCTAATGTACTGAACGATTTAGACATAATATGCCATACCAATCTAAAAAAGATGAAACAAAACAACGTATAACTATGTTCTTGTTGTTGTGTTTTGAATTGAGGCTTTCGGAATCTCTCCATATTTTGTGAAATAAGCAGATAGATCAAACATGAAGTACTCTCTGTAAACAAACTTGTTGCATAAACCACCTCAAAATAGAATGTACCTTTCTGTTTTGTAGAGTCGTACTAAGATTTTAAATAGCTTGTAGATCGTGGTATGTAAACATTCATTATCTCAATAACGTTTCGCAAACCTCTGTTATGAATTGTAGGTCATCGTGTTAAGATTTTTTGAGATATAAAAATAAGATATTATTTAGGTCACCAAAAGAAATGATGTGTTCCAAATGTGACTAGCAGAAGCGTTAAGCCAACACATGATAAATTAATCAACCTCCTTCTTATTTGCATAACAAAGAGAATAATTAACATAATTAAGCGCTACAACCGGATAATCACTAACATTACGAGACAAATCCTATCAGTGAGTCACCTACTACATTGCCTTTGATTTTGGTAAATTAAATTACCGTCGCCAAGAAGACGAAAAAAAAGCGACCCACGTAAATGCTCCTTTCATTTCGTTCTGCCTCTTTTTGTGAGCATTATCTTCGGGCTTAATCAAATGTGTTCATTAAACAAATGCCTCTACCACCTCCTTCTGCATCACCAATCGAACGTTCCACGGGACAGTAATCAAATCCAATGCACCGTTCCACTTTCGCTTCCAAACCCTCCGGGTTGCGACCCGAAATGGTACACAAATTCGCAACGAAATTGATTTGTAAAGCGCCCTTCCCGCCTTTCGTAACGGTCGTGCAGCCGGTCCGATTCGCCAACCCTAAAATGTGACCTTCAAAAAAGGTCCAACTACCCAAATGAACGGGGGTTCAACGTTTGTATACCGCTTTTTTTACTTCGGTATGAAAATACACAAATCTCGTACACGCAAACACGCGTGGGCGTGTGGGAGTTTGCAAACCTTCGCACCAGACTAATGGCTTTCGCTTTTTTCCCTTCCCCATACCAACTTCTTTAAGGGTCCCTTGGTAGTGGTGGCGTTCGATTTCGTAGAATGCTCGAAGTCGTCAACCTGTGCGCCGTTCAAGCAAAATCTCCGCACGAACTCTCCGCCAAGTTCTCCTCCGGTGTTCCTCAGGTGAGTGCACTTTTGCTGAATCAACCCCACCCAGCCACACCTTCCCGAACGGAAGGCACGGCTTTAGTGGATTTTGCTAATTTGTATGCAGCAAGAATCGGAATTAAATATATTGAAATAAATTCAGTCTACCACCGGGCATTCATTTGACGTTTTCACTTGGTCCTTGCCCTGGCTCCGTTAGAAGGAGATCGTGATCAAGAAGTTGTCAGTTTATTTTGTTTCTGATTCTTGTTTTTCTTCCTACAGCCAGCCACCCAAACGCTCGGGAAAGGCTCTGGAAGTTACAGAAGGTAGGTTTACGGCACTTTTTGCCAAGCACAATTTTGCACCGTGTGTTCTAACAGGCATACCGGTCGCATGGGTCAGGATGCAGGAGACTAACACTCACGACCCCAAGGCCCCCCCGCTTAATGACGGTTGGTAAGGGTGTTAAAGAACAGTTAACCACCAGCACCGCTAGCTATCGGTTGCGGTGAAGGTAAAGGTGACCGAAAGCCTTCAGAAAATGGAGTGCAACCGTTTGCCAGCCAGGCCAAAGAGCCATTCACACCCAGTTCGTTTGTCCTCGAACATTCATGTTGAAAACATTTGTCAAGAATACATTGCTGAACGATAGTCTGGCTCCCAAAATTATAATATTTTTAATTATTGATCGTATTTCATTGTAAAAATGAATTAACCTTCGTTCGAAACTTTTCTTAAAATTTTATCATTTTTATTTCAAATTTGGTACCATTTTTCGTGTGTTAGATGTCATCTGTTTATATTCCAATAAGTTTCATGCACTTCTGCCTTTCGACATCCACATTGTCCATTTCATAGTTCAATAGCTAAAATATATCATTGTCGATTTGATATTGCATTCAAGCAATATCGATTAGATAAGCAATTCGATTAGATATTAGGATCTCAAACAAGCATCTCGCGGATAAAAATATTTTCCTACCATTTCTAGACACTTAGGAAAACGTTACGCGATAATTTGATTCAATAAACGATTTCAATTTCAATCGAACGTGCCTTTTCTGATTTTCCTCAGAATATTCCCGGACCAACGCTCGACAAAAAGGAACTCGTAAAACCACCTACCCTTCTTTGATGGTTGGACGTACAACCTCATTGCAACCATAGCTCTGGTTACTCGCTTTCTTAATTAAATTACAACATAAAACCAAACACTAGTAGCTCTGCTAACAACACACACACACATACCTTCCGTCGCCAGTTCAGTTGGCACTTTCAATCGCAAGTCACGTCGCAGCTTAGAAGAGAGCACCGAACTGAAGGGCCATTTTTTATGTTGTTGCGGGTGCCTGATTCGATTGCTGGTTTGCTTGGTTGGGTCAATGCTTGGCTGTGAGTGACACATTTCATTTCATGCCGTGCGAGTTGGGTTGGGCGAAAAACACTTGGATGCGAAAGGACACGAGATGTCGAGTGCGTTTCGGATCCACACCCCGAAAGCGTTCTGGGTATTCGAGTGCGTTCACTTCTAATGTGTGGAGCGGACATTTTTCTGACCTCCAGCTATCAATCTTTATCAGCATCGAAATTAATTGCAGTGATAGAGGATGGCGATATACTTTGTCAACTATTATGCGTTAACCTGTGGCCTTCCATCACGTGGTACTTTCTTGAAATATTGTAAGAACTTATTTTATGTTGCCATTGTGAAGTCTTGTATTTTTATGTGAACCTTTAAAACAACAGTTGACAATTTCAATAAAAATCCCAATGTATCATTTTAAAACACTACTAAGCGCTTACTAAAAATAATACAGTACACATTTCGATGATACAAATCGAAGTGATAGCTAACACAAACTCAGTGTCCTCCTGCCTTAATGTTCCTCAATGTTCTCAAACCAATATTTAATTTTATATACGTAAGCGAATCAATCGATAATATCCAAGCAATTAAAAATTTAATGAATCGAAATTGCAATCTACACGAAACGATCCTCGTAAAAAGTTTATTTTTATTATTCACATCAACCACCAAAGGTCAACTTAAATTTCAACAATTATTAATATATAACATAACTGATAAGCATAAAGTATATAGATACTCAAAAAATAAATTTGTCGCCTAGAAATAAATTCAAAACGTACATATCTGGTTGAAATATAATATACACCATAAAAGATCTTCATGATTAGTTTATTAACAAGTGAATCAAATAAAGTTTGGAACACATCACGAATCTATCACAGATTTCCACTAAATGCTGTATGCAATATTTGCCGGTCTGTCAATGTTCAGTGTTTCGACCCTCATCACATCTCCACATCCAATCGAACCACTTTCAGTTTCTTACAACAGTCGTAAAGCACGTAGTGTATTAAGTGGAATAATTTTTCAGTGTAATCAAACCATAAATCAAGCAAACACAGTCCCACCTTTACGCCAACCCATCGCGGGGCAAGCCGTGAGAACATGGTCGCCCGATTTGACCGATCGCTCTCCGGAAATGGGTACGCCTGCAGCCGTACCATCAACACACCAAAACATGACGAAGCGTTTGGTGCTGGCTAAGCAAAAAAACTAGACGTATTTGTAACAACCGTACGAGCCAAACGCACAAAACAACCAAAATGAATCAACAATCATAACCCAGTGTAACTGGTGTACATGCGAACTCAACCCTTCACTGAATAGGTGCTGTACCGAAAATGAACCGAAGGAGCTGCCTTACAAGGTGCTTGAGAACCCTTGAGGTAAAGCGCTTCAAGCGCAAACCCGATACTGTCCGGCTTAAGGGGGTGTTGCGCGAGATCGCTAAGAACGTTTCCACCGAGACGTTAAGGTGTGGCTTCATCAAGAGCGCAAGTATGCGGAAAAAGTGCTCTCAAGTACACACACACACACATATAGGCCGACAGTGGACGACAGAACAATATGTGCTGGAACCTAGTACCGACTAGTACGCTGCCTGTTGCTGCTTTTGCAGCCTCCCGATCGAAGGTACCGCAAGAGCCGTCAAGAGGTTTCTCGCACCGAAAGCGAAATGGCTCGACCATGTCACTTATTGCGTTCTGCTGCTTGTTGTGCACATCAAACGCTTTGATGTGCATGGGGACCGTGCGTGCTGTGCCGTCGTGACCTCTTGTACCGAAGTGTGAGCCGTGTGAGGTGACCTTTCAAGGGTAGCCCATCCGGTTGGAGATCGTTTTAAACGTAACACGTCCAGTTCTTAATGGACAAATCAATCCTGCGACGCTCCTCTAGGTCAAAGCGACGTATATCTTGACTGATCTGTTCCGACTCATATAAGTGACATCGGCTTGCACTGGTGTCATTCAATCTGAATAACGAAAAAGGAAGTGACTTGAAGGGAATGCAAGTGGGCGTACGCGTATCTTAAGCGAGCTCATTACTATGATGAGAAGTAAGTATTAGTGTCTCTTAGCATGTTTATATGCCGAGATAAGATAAATAACAACATGACTATTGTCAATACACAACGAAAGATTTAAGCGACGAACTTGCATTCTGATTAATTTATTCGTACTTCAGCAAGTCTTCGTCATCTCGAGAGTGATCATTATTCAGATTGTATTACAAATAATTGTCTATGTAAAAAATAACTTATACTATCTTGACAACTTATCATGACTAATCATGACCTCCTTACATGTGGAGTTACTTTACTTTTATGTTGAATTCTGTGATCTTTTACACTTTTCCTAAAACTGTTTCACCCAAACCACCAGTGAATGATTTTGCTTCGCTAACAAATTACTCAAACGACGAACCCTCGTCCATGACATCGTCGATCGATATGATCTATATCAATCAAACACTTCCTTCAACTCTGTCATGGATCGTGGAACGCTTATTTTCGTCTCATATCCAAGGACAGATATTATTTCCATCCCAGGAGCATTACCATATATGAAGCGCGAAATCAACCCGGCCACTCATTGGCACTCCCTGCGAAGACTTGGCGTCGATTATACAACCGGAACCCTTTTCGAAATTATGCGCACCAAAAGGCACTTCATTGACTACAGACTGTCAAAATGTGCACCACAACTTCATTGCATTAGTTGGCACATTTTTTTGTAATATTTCTTTTTCGGACCTACAAAAGATCCCAACGCAGACGCTGTCTTCAACTAGTATGACCTTGTTTCTCTTGTAATGCCTTGCAGCTAACGAACCCAAACACCTTCCGCACAAGATGCTGGACTAATGGTGAAGCGTTTGCATCATTAGTTAATAAAGCAGTGCCTGTCACCGTTTGAAAAGGATCTGATTTGATGATCCTTTACCTCGACCCCAACCAGAACAGGTTGGTTGACGTTGATGACGGCTTGTGCCGGAATGCGGAATGCACACGGTAATCAAACTACCCTCTAAAACTCAAGAAAGTGAATCGGCTTCTTTTTTGTGATGTTCACTGTTAACATTTACAATTGTTCCACTACTAAACATATCCGAATGATGTAACACATACATCCAAGCGGTGCGCATCCTGACGTCTGACAAACGTGTCCCAAATCTAATAGAACATTTCAAATGGAATATATCGTATAAAAATCCCTATTTGAAAGCAGAAAATCCCCTAAAAGCCAATCCATTTGCACAGCCAACCATAGTTGTTCACACTTCTTCTCCCAAATACTGCTACGCTAGTGGGCATATTGCAGGCACTTCATAATAAATTAGCTCTGCATTCCATCCCAATGCATGATTTATCGATTTCACTCCATCACTATCAGCTTACCAGACAAACGTGATACGTTTTGCCACTACGATGGCGCATCGCCAATTACAATTGCAACCGTGCAGATACATCCCGGTTTTGATACTCATCCCGTAACGCATCATCGCGTTACCGGTAAGCTTCTTTCCGAACGCGTCGTACTAAACGAAAAAACACATCCCATCGGTACACAAATGGAATGAGCTCGGGCGAAGAGGGATTTTGAAGTGATGAAGAGCCCCAATAACAGATGCGCGGTAGATACAGAAAAAAAACCCTGGGTAAAAACAATCGTATCGGAACGGCTAGCATCATTGCGCATCGCTTTTCCTTTCATGCCGTGCACAACTTGCCTAATGTCGCTGAAAGGGTGAATCTTTTCATCAAACTATCGGTTCCACATACACTCCCACCGTTCCGATCCACCGTTGCGAACGATGACGAAACGAAAATGGGCAACTGACAAAGAATTTAATGACTTTTCTCGCATCACAACCCTCTACCAGATGACCTGCTCATCGAAGGGGGTGAAATGATATGGCTGATAGCGCAAGAAATCAACCATTAAGACGACTAATGATCGAACGAGACACTTCTGCTTCTTTAGCAAACAATCGCTTGAATCATGCTTGAATCGGTCTTGTCGAGCAGTGGGTACGCTGCATCGTCTGTACCGTAGGTTTGGTGGCTGAAAAAACCTTCACTGTTTTTATGCACCAACCCAATCGCCGATTCGGTGCATTTGAAATGAAACTGCACTTTTCAAACTGTTTTCATTTCGTGGCGATAAGTTCGCGTCCTAAGCAAAACGACAACGAAATTACACTTTCGGTACGGCATTCAGTTGGAAAAAAAGTTAGGCAAAACGAAAAAATCGAAGCTAATTGAAAACTTCTTGCACGCCGTACCGTCGCCCTTGCTTTTCTTGCAATCGGACACGCAGAACAGCACGTCGTGTGGAGCTGAAGGTACGTTTTGCCACACGAAAATGAAAATCTAGCACAAACTGTTGCAAATGGTCTGCAATTAGTTGAGCGAAAGCCATAAAACTCCGTTCTTTTCAGCACCTTTCCTTCAATGCTTGAGGAAGAGCTATCGATGATACTTGAAATCTCAACCATAAATCTCGTTTAACGAGCTGGATTAAAGCGTATCAGATTGCAGTTCAAATTTCGAGAGAGAAAGAGATTTTGGAAGAAATGATAGAAAGTAGGATGAACTACCAGTTTATTTGATTATCGCTTCGACTACGGAAAACAATAGTCAGGAAATGATACGTGGATTTAAGGATCAATTCAGATGCTGTGTTATGAACAATTGAGGTATCATAATATACATTCTATTGTATTCATTTTTTTGAAATTTCATTAAAATAACTTATTATATTACCATTGTAACAAAATGCGTGGCATACTAACAGTTGAAACAGCTATCTAGATAGTCAACTGAAGAAAGTTTCATGTCACGATTCAGTCGATACCAACAACAACGGATACAGAACGATTCTTTTGATTGATTTATTTGTATTTAATAATGATGCCATTTGCGGAATTGTCAACGCGTGTTGAGTTCAGAACAATTTTTACAAAGCATTTCCTCCTTGTTTAGTTTTGTCAAGGCAAACTCGGTAGTTATATATGATTTCTTTTATCAAAAACTCACGTAATATATTTAGTGAAAGTTTCAACTACTCATTTGGTTGTCGATTTGTTGTAAATAATGAATTCGTGGGATAAATTACAGGGGGTTTCAGATAAACCTTCACTATTCAATTAATCTTGTACAAAATGTTTCACTTGGCGTGAGACACTTAGAAGGGCTCCAAAAATGGAGAAATTGATTCGTATTTAACGATGAAATATTCTAAAATTCGTCAATAAGACAAAACAAAATTTGACCTTAATTTTTTTTTTTCCTTAACTGGTCATCACTAAACTATTCCTTTCTATTGAAATGTACTATCTAAACAGTTCATAGAGAACTTTTATTTCTGACTTTGGCACATGACACCTTAAAAATCATTTGTAGGCACATGAACGCATGTTTGAAATGCTTTTTACCAAGCATTTGTCATTTTCGAAACTCGTTCCGCACAGTTCAGTTTCCGTAAATTTCACAAATGGGCATACAACAAAATAAAGTGCCATTCATTCTCGTGTAGCGCGTGAAACCAGAGTGAACGGAACAGAGCCAGCGAAAATGTGAGAAAAGCATACAACGGTTCCCGCTTAGCGCTACAAAATGATTCCTTTAGACCATGACCGATTTCAAACACCCATCAAACTTCAACGCGCACAGGAGTGTCGTGATTCAACAACAAGCTCCCGGACGGATCTTACCGACAGTCCAGAAATTGCAAGCGGTTCCAAAAATAGCGATCGTCCAACGCGAACACGATTAATGGAGGCTAAACACTACTCTGTACACCGTGGCAACCTCGGACTCGAGTGATGTGAATATTGTCGGGAAAAGGCATTGTTCAGCTGCCGATTGCCAGCTGTCTGTGGCAGAGCGACATGGTACAGGGCATCTATCTACCGTCTGAGACAACGGTGACCATATCTGAAGGAGCGCTTTTGTTTCGTGCGTCACTTACCTGTCGATGTACAGGCGGTTTTCATTTCTTTTTTTCTATCGAGGATTGCTCCACCGGGAGCCAATCCAATGGAATCCGTGCGTCCAACAAAATTATCATGCAAATTTGCAGTAATTCATCATTAAATGATAAGTTCCAGCAGTTAGGCCAAATTGTTGCAAAAGAAACGATTTGACTTCCCTAGGCACGATTTTGAACAAGCAACAAAAAATAAAACAATCAGCATACAATCAAAAGCTAACAAAAGCTAACAAGATAATTAGTTAACAATAAAGCGTATCAATAAAATGCTTCAAATTTACGAGATGCCAAATGCCATTTTCTATAATAGAAATGGTTAAAAATGTTTTAAAGTGTAAAAAACAGTACATTTGACAGTCATAAAATTTGATTCCTTTATTTCATAATTTAATTATTTTATTAAATTTTAAGTCACCTAAGCGCTCTAAACACTTATCATTACATAAAACGCAAAATCACAGCATTACGAACAGCTTCCCTAACGAAATGAATTAGTGTTTTGTGTACATGAATGTCAAGCCTCTGTTTTGGTTTTCTTACATACGTCACCGTAACCCACCCCGCAACAACCGAAATCTCCCTTCTTCACCGTGATCCAACATCCTCACACACACGAGACCAATCGTATGCAAAAACACCAAACAAAACATCGATCGCCGCAGCGAAAGCTCCCTGATCGACATGCTTAAACGCCAAATGTCTTGCAAAATGAAATGTTAACCATTTTTATTTCGTTACCAATTTAATCAAGCAAAGACCTACGACCGCGTTGGAAATACTAAGACGGCAAGGGTTTGAGGGTAAAACCTTCGGGGAGCAATGGTAATTTCACAATAATTCGTCGGAAGGTTTCTTGTCTTTCATCGTCTCACGAGCCACACAAACAGGGACCCTGCCGTGAGGTTGAGGTTTTGCAAGTAGAAAAATCACGGAAACTGCTCCGGGTCGGTAAAACGTTTAGCATGTTCAATGCAAAGAGCGGTGAGATAGCATTCGTTTACCGCCACCCACCCATAAAAGGTACAAAATGCAAACAAATGTTTTCACAACAACCTGCAGCTTTTGGAGCGCATAGTACCCTGGAGAGTAAACTCCCGCTGGGAGCGAGAAGTTGCGCCCTACGATAAGTTCGCGTGCAATTACCATTCAACACTGATCAACAGTTACTGTGGCCTATACAGGTGCCAAGGTGTGCACAATCGCATCGGTAATAGCGATTATCAGCACCGAGTGGTTGAAAACCATCTTAAGAAATTCCTGATACATCTATCATGCAGTAGGTAAGGAATGGGAATTCCTTTTATCGGCTATCAATACCATTGATCTGGTTGCTATTGGCCAGAATGGCTATTGGTGGTATTGACGATCATACAAATTGGGCTCCAAAAATGGATGATCGTAACAATTGGTTCACCCCGATTTGGTGCTTGAAATTTATTATCACATCCAATTCAGATCTTTATTACGTTAAATAATAAAACTGCTTTCTCAATTAACGCGTCTTTAGCCATCTATCTGAATTGTTATGTAATTTGATGATCTCAAGCATCTACTAGCGGTTTGTGAAAAAGCTGATGAAAATATATTTCTCCTTTAATTACTTTGCACTTACGCTGAAGAGAAACATTTAAGTAATCGCTGGGAATAAATGGAAGGAAGTAAGGAATGGGAATTCCTTTTATCGGCTATCAATACCATTGATCTGGTTGCTATTGGCCAGATTGGCTATTGGTGGTATTGACGATCATACAAATTGGGCTCCAAAAATGGACGATCGTAACAATTGGTTCACCCCGATTTGGTGCTTGAAATTTGTTATCACATCCAATTCATATCTTTATTACGTTAAATAATACGGTTTAATTTTACGGTTTGTGAAAAAGCTGATGAAAATATATTTCTCCTTTAATTACTTTGCACTTACGCTGAAGAGAAACATTTAAGTAATCGCGATAGGCAATGATGTTTGTGCTGAACCGGTCAAATGAATCTACCTTCCTTATCGGGTGCCATCTCGTTGATTTAATGAAAAATGAAATAACCTGTTAAAGGTAATACGTTATCGATACGTTGCACTCATCTCCATCGTGCGAAATCACGGAAGTGAAAGCACATCATGCAAACGAGCACTAAGTTATGCGCAACTATGAAGCTGAGCATCAAGTCAACGATGTCTCATATATTGTAATGATATAACGTTTGATTCTGTAATAACAGAGAATTCTGCTGATAATAAAAAGCAGTTTCTTGGTGAATCGAATGTGAGTTATGAACGAATCCATGTAAAAATGCCCTAAGCTCGAATGACGATGGTGGAAATAAATAATAAAAAAGAAATAAACTTTCCTTGCATTCGCCTGTGTAGTAATGATATCTATCTATGATAAGGAATCGATGGGTTGATGCGCGTTCTTACAAAACCAAAAGCCAATAAAAAGGTGGATGTGTAAGTCGATAGCTGATTTTAGTCCTGACCTTAGTGCACAACTGCCTTACTTTGGTTTTATTTTGCATTATTAAGAAAAATCGTTCATGGGAGCTTTGTTCAAATTAGTTATGTCAGTTACATCGCAGGAATATTAAACAGTCGTTCTTGGTCGTCTTCTGAACAGCTGTGATCATTATCAGTTTTGTCGTAATGTGCCGAGAACTGGTCTGATTAAATTGGCTATACCCTTCCTTATAAAATACTTCATAATGCACAAGAATCTTCAGGAGTTTGCAGTTGCGTTTATGCTTCTAATATATATTGTTGTAGATGTGTACAGATGTATATTTCCACAACAATTGGCTCTTACTTCTAACCGCTCGGAAAAACGAATATAATATTACAATAGCCGATGAACTACTGATTCTGGTGGCACGGAACTCCTACCAAAAATCGTCAAAGCGAGTAAATTATTTAATAGAAATGTTGATTTGCATATAAAGAATTCATGGATATCCGCTATCAAACACAGCATACAAATAACATCAGAAAAACAATTAAAGAAGGATCAATATTTTTGACGGTAACGCAGCTGTAAAAATGGATAGGAAAGTTTATCAAAACTATTTTTAATGCTCACGAATGGAGCAAAAATGATCTTCGGAGACTAATAAAACTTATTTTTATTGATTCGATTGCATGATCCATGTTCTGCACCAAGTCCTTCCCACAATACTTATGTTTTCAGCAATCTCGCTCATAAGGCACGATTTACCCATTTTGAGTTTAACAGCCCAATCGATTAATTAGTCGAACGTAAATATTTATGAAGCCTCTAAGCTTCCCTAAGCCGCTTTGCAACCTGTCGTTGCAAAATTCTCACTCGATGAAAAGAGATACTTGATCAAGAACGTACGCCAGAAAAGGAAAGGTTAGAATTTGTTCCGGCAAAGTTATGTTACGCAAATGCATTCCACGATTCCATTCCAATACGAATGCAACCATTGCCCAATCTATTGCCCGATGCAATACGCTATCCTTTCGTTACTAAAATAAAACCATCGAGCGCGTTTTGCGACAATGTTCAGGGCATTCGGTTGCTTTTCCGCCATCGTGCTGTCCTTGAAATTCGATACATGGTTTGGCGTTCAAATTTACCCCGTTCGCTTAGTTTAATGCTCCCGACATTAAGAACGAAACCATGCAATTTATTTTTAATAGGAAGTTTATCTCCTTCCTTCAAACGCCCACTGAGACAAGAAAAACTTCCCCAGCATGCGCACACGAAAAGCCGAAATACGCTCACGAAAGCCGCTCCTTACGCAGATTAGGTGCAACGTTGCCCATGCACTTGCACAATTTTCTGCATACATTTCAGATCAATCTCAGGGGCCACGCATAATAAGCTCGGTATTGCAACTTGCATCGGCACGCGGGTTAGTGTGCTTTCTGGTGAACAGATTAATGCGATAAATGTCAGCTGAAATTAGTTTAGACGCGTGCCACCCAGTCTGGAGTTTAATGCACCAATGGCATCGTTTATGCTGTTAATTACATACGTTGTATCACACATTAGCCGTAAAGTTTTTCCACCGAAATATTTGCACACCTTATACATCTAATTTAAATTTACTCAATGCGTTTTGTCAAATTAAATTAAAAACACATTTCATTTAAATACTTGCTATTTTTTCTAAGTTGACTGCCATATTTATCTAACACTTTGCTAACGAACAGCAAGTGAAGTATCATGTGAAATATCAATACTATACACTCAAATATGAATATATTACAACATATGGAATTTGATATAGGAAAAAAAAAATACTTCAACGAATATATAAACTTTATAAACGTAAAAATAACGACGCATATCAACACGAAGCACACAATATCATCAAAGTTTCTCAACACTTCGTGCTCCTGATGAATATCAATTTTTACACATGTATATGTTTATTGCCCGTTTTATTGCCTTCTTCAATTTCGCACAAACGCTCTAGCATTGCTGCTAGCCATTTCCTTCCTGGTGAAAGGTGACGCTTAGACCATTGACTTTAAGCACCATCGAGCAAAACGCACTCACACTCCCCTATTGACGGAGACGATCACTATCGCGTTGGCCAGTGTCGTTAACGTCGCGTCGCATAAACCATCGACCATAACGATCGCAAACTTTTGCGACCATTAACAACCGCCCTGCTACAGCACCGGTTGTCCTCGAGTGTAATTTTCCGTGCTGGTCCGTGCCTCAGTTCCAGTGGTTTTGAAAGAGAGGAAAAGAAAAGCATTTCAACGAGCGTAAGGTTTTGTTTTTTTTTTCGTAGCATTAAATTAATTTCCTTCCGTTGCTTGGAGCAAAACCGTTGACGGGTGACATTTATAGATGAATGATAGTGTACTGCTACTTCAAGTGCATGTTACTTTCATTTGTTTGTTTCCGCTGAGACCGGAAACAGTAATTTAAATTAAATCTCCATGATACAATAGAAAGTATTTTTGACTAAGAGAACGTATCACCTGTACTAAAATACATTTTAAAACTATTGCTCAATTATTTATATAATTTACTTTCAATAAAAAAGAATCTACTAAAATCTTAAAACAACTAAAATGGAACAAAATAAGTAAGGGATACAAATTTGGTTTTGAATTTTGAAATCAAAATTTAAAAAATCTACTCTAAATTATTATTTGTGTAAAAGATGTCCCGTTTATGATTAAAAACAACTTGCTTTGAATGGAGGCTTTTAAAAATATTCACACCCAGAACATTTCATTTACTTGAAACATCCAACGCTGTAACCGTATACGAAGAGAATTAACGAGCAAAAGTAATACAATGCAACGGGTTTTTTTTACATACCAATTAAAACTCCCCATACTGTCTACCGAGACCGTTTATCACCTGAGGTTTTTCATTGCGCGGGCATATCAGCGAACCCAATCGATGGCAAATTGATGTCCGCAAATGAATTGATTGCATTTAACCGTTCCCGGTTGGATTGTGTGCCTCTGGGATGAACCACAAGCACATTTGCAAGGATTGCTGATATTTTGCTTCCTCCCTGATTTTGTTTTACCACGAAATTCATTTCATTTTTACCTTGTTTCTTAAAATGCGCTCTTGGTCTTTTTGTTTTTGTTTTTTCAGCATTCAAAATCGATTAATTTTCTGAATTATGCTTGTTTCATGTGTTGTAATGGAAAGATGAGTGTAGGATGGGAACAGTTTTTTTGTGTAAATGCCACTGAACAGGAGTACAGTTGAATAATAAAATTAATGACTTATCGTTCGTGCCCACAGCTACGGAGTGAACAATTGATTACGCTACGGCCAGCAATGTTGAATGCAGTACCTTTTTTCCGCCACCGCTGCTCCATTGCATTTCGTTGGGTTTGAGTCTTCACTTGCCTATTTTTAAAACACCTCGAAAAAACGACGCACTCTACGGGACCAGTTTGATGGACTTGATGAGCGATTACCTCAGCATCTTCTCGTGAGACGACACTCAAAAGTGCAGCGTAAGGGCAGACACTTGCAAACGCCCGAACCTGCACTCGACGATGCAGTTTTATGTCTGCTTAAATGCACCTGGTGGTAGTTTGAATCTTCTTCTCACACGAAACACAAGAACTGTAAGCACAAGTGCATCACGAACTTGCTACGAACAACAATAACAAAAACTACTCTATTACTGGTATGCTAGCACCGTTACAAGAGCAAACTGTATCCAGTCGGTTTGTTGGAGACGAAAAACCTTTCATCGTTCAAACCATCGTCGGTTGACACGATGCGAAGCTGGATGACCGTTTTACGGTCGTTTTCTGACGAGCTTTACGAAGTTAAGCAACCCCACAACAACTCGGGTAATAAATAATAAAGAATATATAATGCACTTGTCGAAAGATTAATGATGACGAACGGCCCACCCTCTTGGGTGCTCGCATTCATGTGAGACAGCTGAGACTAATGCCACTTTTCAACTTTCGCCCATCACAATACGGGTGGATTGCGATTTTGAATCGTTTCTTTTAAACGCATCGCGTGCATGGTTCAATGTAAATTGTTGCAATTTGATAGGTACAATGTCGCAGATGTATTTTCAAAAGCTCTTGGTAAGGTTTTTATTGGAGTACATGGAAAAATTCTTCACGCAACTACCATTAATTCAAATAACCTTTCTTTTAGCAGTTCGTATCATTCTTCTATTTTAAACGTATTTATATACTCAGTCGCTAAGATTTATTTTCTCTACGACAGCATGGTTTCTTATTCTATCTGAAACGATTAACCTTCACGGATAAGATAATTCTTTACACATTCAATCGTCAGTTCGTGTCTTTGATTCCATTTTTCTACCAATAACTCATTCCCTAATCTGAAACAAATTTAATCCACAGTACACCAAGACTAACAGACTATCCTCCACAACTCAATAAATTTTTCCTCAACTTGCCTGTCCACTGGCATCTCTATCCTGTCTATCTCTATTAACCCACTGCCACCTTAGCCAAAACGATTTGCAGTGGTCGCCTGCAGCTACTAGTACATTTCGGAGACATGCAGAGCTAAGCATAGACCCACAGGTCTGTCATCGGACCACACCACGGGACCACACGTTCGTCCGACGCGCCAACGCGTTGACAACTTACTCAACCGCATCCCACCAAGCGAGAGGGTACTGTGTCGTCGCCTGTCGATTGGAAGGTGACGATGCCGATTCCCCAAGCTGTTCGAAATACTCGTCGGAGGTACTATGCGGCACTGCTCGTAGAGAGAGCGAGAGACAAACGTGAGAAAGAGAGCCTAGCGTTCAAATCCCATTGCCGTTTCGATGACAGCTGTCAAATGGGTACAAAATAGTAATCGTTTGCAAATTTTCTACGGTGCTAAACCCGTTGCCAGTGCTGCAAATTTGCTTTTGATATGGTCGCAACGATGCAATACCCGGTAGCCAGTTGCGACAACTGACTCGAGGTGACAAAAATTATCTACCTTTGCCGGTGAGCTGGCCGTAAATTGAAATGTAAGCAAAATACAGCTTGTAAATCGATTAGTCGACAGGCTGGTGTCGCGTGACACGTTCCCGGATAGTGTGTATGGTCAAGCAAGATCCAGGTTTACTGATAAGCATCTGCTGTTTCAGTACCACCAATGGTAAGGACTTAGTTCGTACCGGCATTTTGTAGTACTGCATTATTTCTCACCGTTCACACGACAGGCAATTACTTTTATCGTCACCCGAGCCAAGATAATGGACAGTGTTTGTGAGGTTGACTTAATTTTGGGACACTCTTGCGGTGTCCCACACTACCGTTTTGTGGTCAATTAAGATATTAACAACGGCACACAAAAAAAACATTTGGCAGCGTGTTCTTGCTTTATTTTATTGGCACGCCAGACTGACCCAAATTAAACTGTTCAATGGATGAAAACTAAAAATGAACCAATTTGATAGTGGAAACAATATTGTCAGGCCAGTAAGCATTAAATTAGCGCTCGGTTTTGATGACTTTTCAAGTTTCAAACCTTTAGCCAACAGTTCTGGAATTTATCTTACCCTTCAATTACAACGTTGATGTACAAGTACTAATGAATGATAGCATTTTTTTTTTGTATGACAAATTAGATTTGTCGTTACGGTCAGACCACAGTCTGACCTAGAGCTCCCTCCCTCCCTCCGGGTGGAATACGACGCACAAATTCATGGTTATGGTAAGCCACAACTTCTGTCACACCAGGCTGAATTAAATGGTCTATAAAAATGAAACCTTCACGCCTTGTTCCAGTTTGGTGCGGTTCTTTGCAGGATAAAGTACACGGACGCGCATATTGTAGCTCTAGGAATGTTACCGATGTGTCGAAAAAAACTGTTAGTTAAATTATTCTAATTCTTAGGTGACTGTACAAGCTTTAGTTATAAAGCAATTTATCTAGTGCTTTTAAAATAAATTTAAAAAACACCTGTCATCATGTACAAAAAATGTTTGCTTCCTAATATCAATACCCTAAGCGGAGAAAACTATAAACCGCAGTAAAATCTCACGTCCATGCTAGTTGCACACCGGGGGAACATAAACATTTACGACTATGGGGGTGATTAAACGCTATCACTCAATCATGGCCTGTAACTTTGTAAACTATCACAACGGCGAACTGGACTTGCCTGCCCTGGATGAACGAACCAACCGTTCACTGACTTGACGTGGAAAGTCCTCCTTACGCCCACAGTTCTTTTGCAGCGTGGGCGCGAACTGGGAAGGTGTCGAAGCATACTAACGAGCGCGTTTTCGGGAATTTATCATAATCACAGCTGCTGTCAATTTGTCACCGGGAGCAATAATCATTTGTCAAAAGCTCAATGATGATTAGTGATATTCAAAATGAAAGTTTTTTTTATCGTGCCTTTATTTACAGTTTTGTGAAGGATACTTCAACGAATGCTTAGTAGAACTAGTTTTCACTTTTATGTAGTTAGCCAAACTTCGCAAGTGTTAAATGAAAACAAAAACATAAATAGTTTTTAAGAGTTAACTCTCTAAACACAAGACTATCATACCGGAATCAGCGATGGCAATAGTTACAAATTATATTCCCTGATGCATAAATCAAAAATAGCTAACCGTATATCATCCTGCGCGCCCAAAGTGCATGACTCAAACGAATTAGTACACGAACTGATCCAGTTTCAATTGCTGACCACCAGTCGCTTTCCCTTTCTCAGTCTCATAGCGATGCCCATTACGTACAGCATGAAGTGTTACTTCAGAAGCCACAAGATAACATAACTACCGCATGACCCAGAAACGACCACAACAAAACATATCCCGGGTCGGCATGATGCTGCGTGATCTCCGGCGGATGTCGGGGATCAATATCGTTCGTCCAGTGGTACACGATCGGGAACGAGATTGATATCATAAATCATGCGGCACGCTGTACACGCGCGCTTGATCCAGTCCCTGGGCGCTGCAGATGTCGTCATCGTCTGCATTCACGACTCACTTGTGTATACACGAGGTTTCGTGTGTGCTTTTTGTGTGCACGTGCGTGAGTGTGGAACGCTTGCTCGCTCACGGTGCGTAAGAACAAATTGAAAGAAATATTAAAACATTAGCACACCTTCCTCGAGTTGGGACATTCCGTACTTCGAACGACCGTACCGTTAAACGTTTCTCCAAGCGCCATCGACATCAATTCCAAACCGTTCGCATTGAAGGGGCAAAGTTTTCGAAAGTCTAACCTTCAGCCCTCTGGTCACAGCGAAACCGTTAGCATGACAGTTTACAGTTTTTTTGTGTACGCTCCTTACGGGTCTCTTCGCTTGTCCAGCTTACTAACGCGCCCACAATTTCCCGGTTCCTTCACCCGCCTGCGCGTTTCACCGTAATGTTCAGGACACTCTTGAATCGTTCCTCGGGCCAATCAATCGAAATCCACTTGGCACCGTGGTGACGCGACGTGAGACATTTTCTCTAACTGTGTGCAACTATGCCTTACACGCTCGTTACCTTGCTGCCCAATGCGACCCTTTTGGGCACCGTTTCTTTTGTACGTCCATCCATCGAACGATCGACCGACTGAAGCCACAGATTGTGGAGCACCTCGCAAAACGATTGCACCCATTTGGCGCTTTATGAATTTAATGAACAACATAGGAAACATTATGCTCACCATGGTGCTTCTACTGCTGCTCCCATGGCTACGGGCCACTCCCCGGTGGGCTTGGGCCGCGCAACTCAAGGTTACCCCAGCGCAATGTTCAGATCCAACGCCCCGGTCCACGAAGTGGACACGAAAAGTTCATGTGCCTTCCACCTTCGGATCAACGCTCAGTTTGGTAGGGTTCTAAGACAGTTCCCTTTCGGGCGTTAGATCACCTTAGCCTCACCTAAGAAGCCAATCACCCGAACCAGAGCAATTCGAGGACATCGCGCGGATACGATCAGAGCATTCACTTCGTACCTGTGTAGTTGCGTTAGTTTTTTATTTCTTCCGTGCAAGCAATCGGACCAAGAATCTGTCAAACTCTCAGAAATGGGTGTCTCCCACGCACGGTTTGGCTTATCATCGAATTATGAACCGTTTCTGACGACCACTTTGTGAGGTTGGGTGACAAACGGGTACAAGTGTGCTGTCGAACATATGTTTACTTTAATTTTTGTTGTCTCGAACTCACCGCCTTTTATGCTAGAATTGCAAAGGATGTCAATTCGTTTGTTGCTGCCAAGTAAGCGCATTAAACATAACAGTCGCTCAAGTTCTGTGGGTACAGCTTTGGCTCGTGCGCGGTGAGGTTTCTCCCCTTCTATCTGCACTTGTAACTATTTCTAAAGGTGTTTTTTCTAACGAGTATGGAACGCCCGGCTGTAACCGTTATGACCAAAGCCTCATAAACGGGCGATGGTGTTCGAAACTGTTTACGAGAGCCTATTGCTCCAATTTGCTAATTATCTTGAAGACGATCGTTTAGTTTAATTGCTTGCAATGCATTGAAAGTTCAAACATAAAATTCACAACGTTAAATGTACAAATTAAACTCTTAAAAAAATGAAAAAACAACACTTTTTGGTGAACCTCACTCATCATAAAAAGCCGCGAATTTCAAATTCTCATTTCAGTCTAAACTTGAAAAAAAAAAATTACTAGTGATGCTCTGGAAAGTTGATTCGTCGAAAAACGGGAATACATTTGAAAATTTCTTAAAAACATCTGTTACAAATCATTGAAAAACTATAAACATACATTTTTATTTAGTTTCCAGTAATACGACTTTAACCATATTACGAACACCACTTGTGTTGAGTATATTACAAATAATAAAAAAGGAGGAAATGTCCTCCTTGAAATTTGCCTGATCCCAGGCGTGCTCGGTTGCATTGATTTTAAACATATGTTTTAACAATTGTTATTGAAGGTCTGGGGATCATGTCTTATTCTGTCTTTTATTTGTAGACTAGACACAAAAGAAAGTCTTGTTTCTGGCTTTTCTAGGGTATATTGTATCCAAAGCAAAATAGTCCACGCATCGAATGAACGGTATGAAATACGTATCGAGTTCGTCAAATTAATTTTTGGTGAAAAACATAATTGATCCTTATTTTTTATATATCTATTCTATAATATGAATACTAATAAAAAAACATATTTAAAGCTTTTAACATTGTTTAGCGACTTAGGCGAATTTATTTTATGATCACTGGGTCACAACTCTGAAGACCTGGTTTGTTACTTGGTTGTTTCGTGTTACTGAAAATATATATCAAATGTATACCCTTACCACGGTAGAATTGTTATACCTCTAGGATTATTGTAATGAAAATAAATCGTACCAGCATAAATGGCAGGTCCCGTTTAGAGTTTGTAATTTTAGTGTTAAAAGGGGCCAGTGATTAATAGCGCACCTGTGTAATACATTAGCTGAAAAATGTAGCATTAACAAAATATATATTCAATAGCTGGTACTATCACTGTATATGATGAAGTAAGTACCAGTTCATACTGCAGTTGGAATTGAACGAGATTTTCGATCGTATTGACCCAAAGGAACATAAAACTGTTTCCATAAAGCTATAAAAATCATGAGTACTATGTAAAAAAATAAAAACCAATCTTAGAATACGATGCCAATTTTCTGTAAATGACTATAAAATATCTGCTAAATATTTAAATACATACTATATGTATTTGCAATCTAACATACTTTTTTTTTAAATCACACCCGTATCCAGCATTACGTCATGATCCACAATTTCACATACCTAACTTCAATTAGAAAGCATGAACTATTCGCTATTTTACAGTCGCTACTAACCATATAATTTGTAATCGAATCAAACCCCGTACATAAACCCTTTCCTGATAGAAAGGTTGCCCTACATAATCTCAAATACATCGCAATATCCCTTTCTTCAACTAACGCTAGTATTTTCGTTCCCTTAATACCTAATTAGCATTACGATCAATATGTGTCACGATCGATTAATTTTAATAAGCGCCGTGTGAGTTCGGCCCACCGAATGCGACGTGTGCTCGCGATTTTGTCATAAATCGTCCAACCACGATGTCACGTTTTATTAAATCGAAAAATGAGGCCAGCGTTAGAGAAAAAAATGATATTTTAAAACAAAAACTACCGAAGGTTCAGCTAAGGTTACCGCAATTTTCAGTTTCTATCCGATCCGCGAATGGATGGATGAAAATTAACCTCAAAATCTACTCGACTCTTAGCACGGATCGAACCTTCTTGATTTTTACCCTTTTGGGTTTAGGCAAACAGGCAAATTTGCAATTTGTATGTTTCAACTCACAAATGATCGATGCTCAACCCTTCGCACACCAGGCACAAATGAACATAACGATAATTTTAACTCGCCTGATCGCCATAAGGGTGTCTCTTATTGCGAACTCCACGAGATACAACGGTAAGGGCTATCTCAGCTACACATTCAACCGTTATCTAACTGTAACGTTTCCATTAGTATACTTCACCTCCACATCTGCACGCAATCCGCAAAAGTTTACCCTTTTTTATATAAATATTAGCCACCTAGTGTGTGCTCGTGTTTTTGCCCTGCGCCGTATGTGCAGGGCGTATGCGAACGTATTGAGGCCCTTTTCCGCAAGTCACGTCGCCGATCTGGTCGAAGGTGCTTGAGGTTTTTGAAGATTGCTTGTGCTCCTTACCTCTAACCGAGAAGGTTAATGGCAATAGCTCAACCTCCTCCCTGGCGGTTCTTGGGGGTCTTCTTGAACACCTATGCGCCCAGGGTTTACGACCAGGTTGGCCGATACCGGACCAGTTCATTCGCTTCCAGTTCCAATTGGTACCAGCGACCGTTTCATGGTGTTGAATGAGCGGCAATCGGGCTTGTAGCACCCGGGGAGCTTGTGCAGTTGTCTACTGTTTTACGGCAGCGGTAAAGTGGTGTCTTTATTGAAAGCTGTCTGTTGGTAAATAATGTGTCAATGCCAAGCAAATCGAACAAATGTTTGAAATAACTCTAACGATTACATCAAAGTTTTATTTATATCGAACGAAAAAACATTTCTTACATGTATTTATAAATCAAACAATTAAATATACTTGAATCATTTATTATTGCACATGGCACATGGGGTGAGTTGTTTAAGTATTCTAATAATATAAATTTAGTACTTAATAACTAATAATTCATCATGTATTTTCAATTGAAACCATTCCTTAAACTTTCTTCCCACCCTAATTCTTTCATTAATGCATAAGTGATATAAAACGTAAAACGTAATGGTTGGTGCCTTTTTGTGTTTAACTGATTACCGTGTAGCAATCGTAGGATTCTATCTCGTTTCATTATGTTTTGTTGAAGATAAATAATTTTATCCGAGCAATACGGCCTGGCCGTTCTTGTTGAATAAAAAAAAATAATAATGTGCCAGGATATTTTATGGGCCTTATTTTAATGATAAGGCTATATTACAATGCTTATACGGAAAATTATAAATCTGCATCGAGATGACGACCATCAGGTTCTTAGTTAACACCACCAATCTTTTTTTTTCATTCGAACGGCTCCTTATCGATTTATTTTTACCACGTATCCAGATAATCAGGCCTTGCTTCAGGAGAACGGTCCGGATGGGATTTTTACTCGGTTCTGTCGTGTGAAGACAGGCGCCGATACCAATACACCACCAAACCGCGCCACTTTTTATAGTTATAATTCTTCTACTAACGATTTTTTCATTATGTTGAATTTCTAAGCCACTTGACTTTGTTAAACAATCCAGCAATCCAGTAAACATGCTATGTGTAATATTCTTAACATTAATTCGTACTAAACAGTAATTTCTGCCATAAAAACTCAAAATTAAATTTCCTTCCCATGTGCGGTTTGCTGTAGTTTTATTTCAGATGGTTTATTGCAGCTGCAAATAAATCATGACGCATGTGCTATCAACTCCTCGACAGAGTGCTTAACTTAAGAAAAGCCTTCAAGCAACGTTGGGGATATTATCATTTCAAGCACCTTTTTTCAACTCGTTCCTAAGGACCTCGTTACGAGAATATATGAAACTTTACAAAGAAACAATTTTTGTATCGTTTCAAGCGTCCATTGAGAAGAAAATACTACCAACAATCTTTAGAAAAAGTAGCTGTATAAGATATGGACCATAAATAAAACCCAAAAACGAGACGAGACGGAAAAATAGCTCAATAGACGGAATCTATTAGAGAAATGAATCGTACTGCTCAATTTGCCAGAAAATGGGTTCCAAGCGAAGGGATCGCAGCATCTTTCAAACCTGCTTTACAGATCAACATCTATTCCGAAGGTCTAGGCAATCGACAAACGAGACAATTGGACAGGACGAAGGACACACTACCGTCTCGAGGTCCAATGTGGGACTGGGTAAAAATGAATGGACTTTCAGCTTCCCGTTAGGCCCAACCCATTAATGACACAGTTTATCATTTTAAGTAGACATTTATAGGGGACAATAATTTCAGAACACCACCATACGTAAGAAGCATCTTCAATAGAGCTGGCACCTACTTCTGGCTCGGTTTATAATCAAGCAAAAGCAAAGATACATTTTAACGATTTTGCTATTTTTGTTCCCCAGTGCAAAGTGGGGTCTCGTTACGCGGGCATAATCACCAGATAAGGAAAAAACGCTTCAACAGTAGCAGCTGTCAGATGATTATCATGCCGCGAAAAAGCAATAAAACTAAGAGAAAGGTATGCCCCATAAGCACCCTTAGCTATCTTGTTTAGCAAACCATGTGTTTAGGGGTGAAACTTTTTCTCAATTGCAAAGAAAAACGGTGTTATACGTTTAACAAACTCCCTGCGATAGGATTGTAATGGTTTCGAAAATGCGAAAAATTATAAATCATTGCAGCATGTGGTACAGACAAACAAGCATATTTATTCTTTTTGTTATTAATATGATACATATGATTCACTCAGATGGCATAACATGGTTGCATAAATTCATTTACGTCTGACAGTTGATGCCCTTTGGTTGAATATTTGGCGAACGAAAATGTATAATAATAAACAAAAACCAACTGTATTCTCCTTTTTACACGCTTTTTTTCTCACATAGACCCTCACAGCTCATGATCCAAAGCGCCATACATTATCAGTCGATTAATTAAAACTAATAAATAATTTATCAAGTCTCGCACTGACCAACCTTCGGTCAGTTCGGGCAAGAGTCATCGACTCCACGGCGCAATCCATTATAAATTGATGCCACCCAGGCGGATGGGCGATTCACAGCCTCATGCTGACTGCAACATAGACGCATATGTACAGTTGTGCATGTTAATTGAAAAATTATTGCAAGCTGTGAGACGGCAAGTGTTAAAACAAATATGCAAACCAACAACTATTTGTTTTGTCAACCAACAAGGGGGTCGGAGGCAACCGGGTACCATTACGAATGAGTGAAAAATGTTAAATTCATGTAAAATATACCAGTGAGGTGAGGAAATTAAAAACAAATCAACGTTAATCAGCTTACGAGTATGGTAATACTAGTTTTGAGCTTTTTGCACACAAAAAACCTGAATCTACATCATAAAAGTTGATGAAAGTCGTTCAGATTATTTCTGGATATGGTTTGTCGCGAGAAGCAAATGTAATAGTATTTGTCATTTATGCACAGCTCACATCAACTTAAAGATCCTATTTAGAATACCTATTTAAAATAATCCTATGTCAACGTGTACCAGGTAACAAATCTTTCTTAACAGTTTAACTCTATCTAATGATTGCTAATTTGTTTTACATACTCTAACACCGTTTAATTGAATAATCCTATAATACCACAACATGCCGCCAGCAAAATACGTGCCCGGTGTCTAACTATGCTATGCGTACCACTCAAAATTAGAAGAAAAAAGGACACAGCGTGTTCGAAAAGCATCCATAATCCTATCAATCACACGGCTGTCAGACGTGCCTTTCTGGAAGGATTATAAGATATTGATGCAAATACATTCCCCCGAGATGATATGCTCCTTTAAGACTCACACTCACACGCTTCGAACACTAGAACAGGCAAACCGTTCCGACACAATTCAAGTCATGTTCTGCCTACAGGGAAGTAAAATGAACAAGCAACACACAGGTTAGGTAAAAGGCTGTATACTGGAACACCCCGCGGTCAATGCCACTCCAACATGCCTCTCCATTTCACTGGGCGGATATTAATTAATTTAATTGAACCAAGACGTCGTGTTTGCGCTGGGCGGAGAATTAATGAAAATATATTAATACCCTACCCTCCTACATACGTTGAGCATTCCGTCACATGTGGAAGGACAAAATCATAGGATGATAGTGACTCGTATAAAAAAAAACTACCGATCACCTAGTGAGAGACTAACTTCCGGATAACTTCCTGATTCGTTTAAGCTCTAGGGACACTCACGGAAACTCCTATTTGCTGAACGTGTAAAGCCAGCAGGATAATCAATATAAAACAGACCAAGGAATCCGCGCGTTTTGCTTGATTCACACTGGACCTACTCTTCCAAAGGCATATAGGCAATATTTTAATGTATACTTTCCTTTCTTCACACATGCACTTCTAGTCCTTCAGAATGTGGAATGATTGTTCTCGCTCGCTCGAAAACAACTACAAATCTCCGATCGACCGATAGGCGTAGTAATTTATGGTTTGCTACGGCTTAACCACCCCTTGCGAGAGATCTCCATACACGATACGGTCGCCCTTTTCTGAAAGGGATTCTACCAAGAATCTCTCGTCTGTTTGAATACCTGCCGTACGCAAGCAGGGGGTCTCCTATTAATTTAGTAATAAATAAATAATAGTAGATGAATGTTTATCGACACGTGGTTTTACCGTTACGCTAACTGGTTCAAGTATCTGCCGGTAAGCGCCTCTGAAGTTTGTTGTTCCGCACCGCGGTAGCACACCGTATACTACCACCACGCACCATAGCCTCCCTACGCGATGAAATTGCCCTTCAATCGTTGCCACTCGACCATTAATTTATGGAACCGAAGAATCGGTACGGAAAGGATACCGAAGCACCGGTGAGAGGTTGGGATGGTTTGCTGATAAAGGCAACAAAATACCATGTTTCGAACCCAACGAAACATCATCGAGAATTGAAGCCGCTTCGTGCCCATTCATTCTACGTCGTGGTCGGCAAACAATCGAGTAACGAAAAGTTTAAGATGGCTTCGAAGGTGTAAATTTATTCCTTATTATCCCTCCCGTTTTGACAAAATCGTTCACGGAAAATGGTAAAACAACCAACCTCAAACCCTCGCAAAACCCCAGCTGGTGATCGTAAAGAATGGTCGTAAATTTTCCATTTGCTGTTGGTGGTACAGCGGTCGCGAACCAGCTTCCGATGATCTTTACTGCCATCCCGATGCCATCTTGCCCGGATCGGTGTTTAGGGTACCGTGGTTGAAAATTATCACTCTATCAAAATGGGCGCCCCAGTGTCAATAAAGGTTGTCCCTTTTTCTGCCGAAACAAAGCGGCAGCCCTTTTTGGGAGTGGGTGGGTAGGTGTATTAAAATGTGCAAAATGGTTTATTGATTTTTCATTACGGTAGCGCCGGTTCGTGGTGGCAAAGTGCGAAGCATAGACGATAAAGTTCAAATATTAAATTCAAAGACGCAAGGTGAAGTTTTCCATTCGTTATTATAATGAAAACCTCTGAAATATGATATGTTCATGAGAAAAAATAACGTTACTTGCAGTGAAATTCCGTAAAAATTATTATACCATTAATTTTCTGCTTCAATAATTATAGTTTATTTATTTTTTCTCGTAAACAAACATCCCATCATTGTGACATGCAGATTCTTTATTCCGATACTGCGCCGTAAATTGGCGGACACGTCTGCTGGTACACATCGACTAGCGAATTAACTCGTTCAAGTTCAAACCATCCCCCTAGCTATCTAACACGCGCGATCTCGATCCATTTCTGTCATCTTTCTTGTACGACTTGATTAAATCCCATTTACACAGCTACCAGTTACCGTTACGCTCCTGAAAAACCGCTCGGCAGCATGGCATATTAATTGCCTCTAATCATGTGTTGCGCCTTTGGACGCAACAAGCTCGTGCAGACAGAACACCAAGGCGGACGTACCTGGTTGGCCAATCCGAACGGTATGAGATCTCTCGATCGATCGATCTGCGTGGGTAATCATCCTGTATCCCTGTATGCATGTAGTGTATGCAATACTTCTCATCTTTCTGTAGCGTGAGTGCCCGTGGATAGGAGTAGCGTACTGGGTAAGATATTGGTTTGACGGACATCAAGATAGGGACATGGAGCCGATTAGTGGATGTCGTCAGTAGTCACGACTGCTTGATTAACATAAATCGATTAATTTTCGTTTCTGAAATGTACAGGAAATATGACAGCAGACCAGTACTTATAGGGGTAACCAATTTGTAAAACGGTTTAATTGAAAGAATGTTGTGATTGCTCGAGTGACCGTAATAAGTCAGATGATCGCTTGAATGGACGTTGTAATGGTTTTGAAAAATTGTTAAAATTTTCATAAAGTTTAATTCATCCCTTGTGAGCTTGTTTATGGTAACAAAAGAAATTACTTTTTTTTTTTCGTTAGAACGGCCTGGCCGTATCGACTTATTTACCACGTAGCCGGATAGTCAGTCCTTGCTACGGGGGATTGGCCCGGATGGGATTTTGGTCCGGTCCGTTCTTGTGAAGGCCGGCGCCGCTACCATCTTGCCACCAGGCCGCCCCTAACAAAAGAAATTAATTGTTCTTAAATTTTCATATTCGTGCCGCTAATTGCTGAAGAACAATTTTGATTTGTTACAAGACTTTTTGATTTATAAACATACATGAAACAAATATAATCTTATATTTAACCTGTCATAATCACTACATACACATAATACGAAGTCAACCATTATTTATTGATTATTACATTTTGACATATTTCCCGTATTATCAACCATATATTGACAGCGGAGAGTACCAATTTCCTCAAGGCATTTCTTCATATTGCTACCCGGAAAGTCAACAGTTATCATCATACAATTTTAACGAGACTATTCGGAATAAGGTATGGCTTTGAAAACATCGACAGCATACATGCATAGTTAAATATTTATCTTTAAGCTGCATTATAACCTTTTTTAACGCACATTTTAATATAATGAATAAGGAACTAATATTCCTTCCAACCAGCTACATTTCATTGTGAAATCAGTCACCAATCAAGCAATCCGACATATTTCACGGAATTCCATGACAAGCACAACCAAAGCCTTGATGAGATTGGCCATCTTGTTCCCAACAAAACACCATCCAAATACATGAGCTGAAAAAAGACTGAGAACATACGGTGAATCGCACGAGATGTGATCACTTCCAGATGCTTTATGACGCTCCCAAGATCCGCATCAGATCTGACACGACGCGCTCGTTTAGTCGATTTTAATCGATACGTTCATTATTGTGTCAATCAAAGTTCTACGGTCACACGGCCCGGTGTCACCGTTGAGCCACCAAAGATCGAACGACAGTAAACCACCCCCTCAAACGGTCCGAACAATTCCACTAGAAAGCAAAAAAAAAACAACGAAACCCAATCTAACGATCACAAAATGTGCCACATGGCATCCACACGAACGGTGATTCCTTCCCGTGGAAACGTAGTTAGGTGAGAAGTGACCTTCACTACGCGTCTATCAATTTCAAGAATCTTCAGCGCAGTCATTCTTCGTACCTGAAGGACATCTTCCTTGGCCTAATTTTCGTTAAGGTTTCGCTTCCTATTCCAACACCATTTGTCACACGGATTTCGATCGAATCGCATCATTCCGAGGGTCGAACGTACTAATGATGCCCTAAACGTTACGCGTTTTCAATTCCCTGCCGAAGGTTCCTACCGACATCAAGCGGTACTGTGTTTTTGTCCGGCTTAAAGCGGGTGGTGAAAACAATTTGTGCCATTCTATACCGCCTACTAATTCAACGCAGGAAGCAATAAAAAGCTAACGAAGTCACATTTTTTACGCTTCGATCGAATGACGTTCTTGTAGCGTGTTTTGTTGTGGGTGAACCCTTTTTTTCTTAAATCATCAATTAGATTCTTTGTGTTGATCTTTTGGGAATGAAATAAAAGGGCCCCAAAGCACATTTTATCGTGGATAATCAACAAACTAATGAACGCATTTTTAAAGCACGTTTAGGAATAATCGTAATTTTCACAGCTAAGTTTCCAATCCTCATAAACTATTGCGGGTAAACTACATGCAACCACTGCAGCGTTAAACACGGAACTAGTTCATACACATTCAATTTCCTGTTCATAGCTCAACATTAGCTAAAAGCCAGTATTCTTCGGTTCCTTTATTGAACTTTAATTTTAAAAGACTTTGAGCCGGATATTAGCGACTGTATCCCGCCGTGCGTAGCTAGAACTTTAGATCATATTGGTAAGGTCATGTTTGACTCTGTCGTAGGACATAATTTACCATATAGATCGTGCCTACATTGGGATTGGACATTTAAATCGGATTTCTATAACATTTTCACATCGGGCTAAAAATTTTATTTGCTTTATTTGCTATTTGCCTTCAAAGTATACTCATTCTTCTAATTACACCCTAATTGTTTGCATTCAATTTACATACTTATTTATATTTCGCATACTTCAATTGTGCTTATTTTAAATATTTTATGAAAAGAAAATTACTGTGTAATCAATATATATGTATATATAGTGCTTACCACAAAGCTATTTCTCATAATTAGCTTCAGGAACAAATTCAACCTACAATTCAGATACCTTCCTTGTACATTTTACACTTCACACTTTAATAGACTCCAACAGCACTAATACTCCTATCTTGTTCGGCATGGTTGGTGTCTTGTTATCGGTTAATTCTATCATCAATTGAACCACCCGATATCAAGGACTCCCCGTAACTCGTGGGAAACAAAATCAACCAACACATAACGGTATCTCGGTACTTTCACATCGCTCCACAGTGTGACCCTGAGCGATTGCCAACCTTCCAACTCGGCGAAACGCAAATGTCTGGATATTGGTCTACAGATCTCATAACCACCAGCAAATATCAAAATGCTAAAGGTGGTCGAGTAGGTACTTTCCTGTCACCGAGCAGGACCTGCTGGTTGGCGATTAACCACCCGTACTCCCTCTTCCATTGCATATGTTCTGCGCGAAAATCTAACATCACTCAATCCGGAACGGATCCGTTATCAAGCCGTGCTCTCCAGTATCCAGCATCAGCGTGCGTGACGAATGCAGTTGAAGGTGTGAATATCATAATCCATCCATCGACCAGCCTAGACCAGATTGTAGAGAGGGAAAAGAGACGCGGTCGTCACCACGGTCAAGGTTAATCCTACGCAGGTAATCGCAGGTCACAGCACGGAATGGCGAGTGCCATTCGCGAACCCAGTATCATTAGCGCGGTAATCACGATAATCGGCGTATGTGCGTGGTGCATTTGCAAGTTACAATCACACCACTGCCCAGTTGAAGTGGGGTAACGTAGGTGCAAAATCGATTTCACACCTGCCAATCGCTGACAGTCACGAATGTTCACATTTGAGATTTATATTACGATCGTGTGTCGGGGTGGAATTAATAGCGTGAAGGTGTTTTCGGGAGGATACACACAGCTTCCCCCATCCAATCTCACACTGACCATAACAGTTTAAGATTTTTTGATCGTAAAATTAAGTGGAAGGTGTTGCAAATATAGTTCATTTTGTCTATGCATTATACATACCGCCTCAAATACTGTTTCGGTTTGTTTAAAGTGAAAATGCTATTTTTTTTTGGCAAAGTTTTTTTATTGTGCTTGCGAGTTATTCTCCCTATAAGTCGTGTCCCACTAGCACACTATGTTGCATAAGTCTATGTTAAGCACTAACCATAAAAACGCTTTACCTTCACGCCGATTTAACCAACGAGATCCGTAACGATTTGAATTGTACGCCCCGGGAAAGGAAATCGCAGGATTTGATACACCGAGGACTCATATGTACTAGCTGGCAGTTTGCTAGATTACTTGCCTGGCAATAAACTTTAAATTGTCATTCTAATGTTCAACGATCGTCAAACAGCAGAACGAATTGAGCGAACGAACCTTCACTGCACATGAGTATGTACGAAGAACACAAGCTGAATTACGCAAGAAATAACTCCACGCCGGAGCTGATGGTAGCGTAGTATACACGATGGGCCGGAGATTGTCTGTGGGACATAAAGTTTAAATTGACCAGCAAAGCAAACATTGGATGGATTTACTTCCTATCTAATAGCCAACATGGCCGTCGAGCTAGTAGAACTTCTCGCATCTCTCTTTCACCGCATTTCAATATTGGTGGAGGAAAAGCCTTAACGCTTGGATTAAGCTAATCTAGTTACCCTTGCCCGGCTCGTGTCCTACACTAGCTACCGGTGTCACTAAGCAACCCTGAACACTCCTACCTGAGCGTTTCCTTGCAATGGAGGAACAGGTTGGTGGACGTTCACGATGAGCTAGAACGACCGGAGATGATGTACTCTGGCATATATGACTCAGAACGCTTACTGGATCAGGTTTTTCTTCCATTCCTTCCACAACAATACTCCTTGGAAGCTAACTAGATCACATGCAGCGAATGATCTCTTTCCAAAGGCATCCATAGTGACCATCAGGCAATAAGGCACGGCTATCGACAAGTTGCAATCATACATTGCATACCTTCAGCCGAGCCTTTGCTGCCGATCAAGAATTGCTACACCTTTTTATTGGCCCTTCCCATAAACTGGCTGTAACCAAGGAAGTTTACCATTGGCGATGGACATTTCAAGACTACCAGGCGATGTCCACATTCCATATGGTTAGTGTTGTTTATATGTTCTAACTTTTACGATGCTTTGATGCTCCATATAGTGTTTGCTTGCCGCAATCGGACGAACGATAGCAATCGCAATACTTTAGCATGTAATCATCATCAATCCAATTAGAACCATTCGGATGTTTCCTCTGGGATTAGCAAACAAGGAAACGTCATTGGTTGTATGTCCTCCCGTGCTACGAATGCTCCCGTAACGCTTCGTTTGATTTTTATCAAGCGTCCAATAAATCCTACCTCTCGTCGCTTGTCCACCACATCATTCCACCAACGCTCGGAGCGCATCATTAGAGTGACCGGTGAGAAGAATTTGAAAATCAAAATACAACAAACAAATGTTTAAAAAAAACCCCATTTGCAATCTCTTCCACTCTTTTATGGTTTCGCAAATTACAACATCAAAACCCCCGTGTAGTTGGTATGATTGTTTTATGTGTTTGGCAATATTTCATGCGCTTCGGTGGAACCAGGTAGCATGGCACCATACAATCTCCGTAGAAGGATTTAATAAATGAAATGGTTTGTCCGCCTGCACATTAAATGCAGACCAGCCGGCTGCTAGCTGTGCGGTTCTGTCCACCTGACCGATCCATTGTTGTGACTAATTGTCCGGTGGTTATTTGCTGCGAGGAATATGGGCGTATCGACAGGGCGGAAGAGAAAGATTTATTGTTTGAAGTGACGTTTCATTTGAACTTTTGCAGTGACAGCACGTGAAGTGACGCTATGGAGGGTATGTCACCATTTTTTTTTAATGGAATACAAACACAAGCGGATTCCACATCAAACGAAACCATCTGCATCAGGATGCATTTTTAACGAGGGATTATGTTTTGTGATTATAGGAAATATGTTATCCTGTTAAGTGTTACATACATAAAACGATGTCGTTCTTATTCTTCTTTTTGAATTGAACGCGAGCAACATGACCATATTTTCTCTGTAAAAGAATTAAACAAACTGCTAAATAAAATTCGCGTAACACCTTCAACAACATCTAAATTAAGCCAAGCATAAAACCTCCAATTTATTCGGACAATTCATTATTATTCTGGAATGCATTTTTCCCATGTTTCCATGCACCTGTGCACCTGGTGCGTTATTCATGGACACAAACATTATTATCAAGATCATACTCACACATGTAGGTCAGTGGTATCATAATCCCAGCGACAAATCGTCATCCATACACGCATATGAATCATGGTAAACCCCTTGTGACACTTATGCTACACATTATCGGATTTTTATATTTGCTTTTATTTCAGAGAACGGTTGTTCCTTTTTTTCGATAACTTCAGAAGGTCACCTAAAAGTGACACCAGTTTTTGCCTGCTGTTCAGTGGACTAGAGCTATCAAAATGTTGGTGTTTGTTGAATCATCAGTAGTACGTAATGGTGCATTACTTGCTGGCACGCGTACGGTTTAGCGTTGGCGGCTGTCTTTGTTCCATTCGACCTGACATTGAACCGAGCTTTGCTCTCGTGAAGAAATAATTACCTAAAATTGTTATTACATCGACGTTGCACTGCGCTGCACGTGCAGCCCGCGCACTTCAATGGCTATTACATTAGTCTTGAGGACTTATTTTTTGTCGTCCAGAGAGTACACACAGTGAAAAAAAAACTATCATCAAAGCATTTGCGTTAGAAAAGATCAGGCATGTACGTATTTGGAGCAAGGAAATCAGGTAATTAATGCCACCAAGGTCTTTATAGATCTTCAAGATTCTGCCCTTCCCAGCCCTTCAGTCAGTATGATGGTACTCAGCTGATGTTTTTCACTCTTAACATATGACAATATCCACAGCAAATCGAGCATAATAAACATTGCTGTACCTCTTCATGTGGTGTGATTTTCTGCACCATTAAGGTCATCTATACCGACTCTACACGTATCGCACTCGTAAAGGTGTTTATTTGTTTCTGTATATTTTTCTCTCTAGTTTCCTCTCCTTCGACCGTCTTCGAAGCAAAGTCTTCATTGACATTTGGCTTTGCTCGCACCGAGTCGCATAAAACCATCCAAAACGACAATATTTCGAAGTTCCACCCGTACCGTGTAGTTGTGTGTTAAGTGACTCTCGAAACTGCTCTAGAAACACCTTTTTTCGGGTATACTTTTATGCGAAACGAAATAAAATCGTCCCAAACCGGTGGGACGGGAAGACACTTCACACCAGTGACCCTTCAGCGGAATGTCGATCGTCGTTGAAATCGTAACAACACAAACACTCGAAATAATATAGCGGAGGGCACTGTAGATAGTCTGTAGAATGGTCAGTACTTTATGAGGCTATTGGCCCAGGTTGCCCGAATAGAAATATTATAGTTCGACATTTTGATAGTATTTCATACGTGGGTTACATTTATGACCCTTTTCATGAGCTACTTAGCTCTTAGTGGTCTTATCCAACCTTAGCGTTATGAAGAGTAGTACTTACACTTGATACCTTTTTACATTTGAGCTGTAGAAGCACGTTCTTCTGAAGAAAATGTATGTAAATGTTACTTGCACTCTTCTGCAAATCAATGAATTATCCATTATGTATATAGTAGATGAGATAGATAATAGATATAATGCAGGTAAACATTTTTTTATACAAGCTACCAACAGTTATAATAAAATTCATCTGCAATAAATTCACTGCAGTTCTAATTTGCCATTAAACAAATTAGACAAATTAGTGTTGGTTCTTCTCGTTCTCGTAACTAATCTCGTATCTGAAAAATATAACATGTATAAAAATTCACTTCTTTTCAACACAATCCTACAGGCGTTATAATCACCACGACTAACGCATAACACTGTAATGTTATGCTGGTAGTGTCACAAAAGAGTTAGGATCGGAATGTCGAAAGCAATTGATTTGGGTCTGGCATGTTGGTTTAGGGTCAGATGATTTTCTTTCTACACAATCAAATGGTCAAAACGATTGAAGCTCTTCCCACGTTACGTGTGTTAATGTCCAGTAAAAAAAATTTAGCCCAAAAAAATCATAATTTAGGATTGACAGGATTGACAAGCTCAAAAACTATCGTTCTATCCTATCCTATCCTATCCTGAAGGCAGGATACGAAGAGACACCTTTTTTAAACACCCATTATAACATTAATAATACATTATTCTTCACAATCAATAGCGAGCAATATATACGATGCATTGGATATATATTTTTTCTATTCAAGATAGACGGCCAGACCGTACTGCTCATTACATATATTCTAGTATCGCTTAAAAATTGTGCGTTTTTATAGAAGTCAAAACCGTTATCACACGAAGATCGTTATCTATTAGATACATTCCTTTGTAATGCCAACCAAAACTAATAAAAGCAAGTGTTGTCAACATCACGTTTGTATACAAAGTAGAGTTTACGCTAATAAAATAAATCACAGGCTCGCTGTAGGATAAATACAATTTTTACAACCTCTCGCCAACTTCAAATTCAACTTCAAATTTACAAATCTGCCCTATTCCTAACCAATAAAATCACCCATCGTTTTCAATTTATGTTTAACTAATCATCAAACCAGCAATAGCTATTTACACAATGGAGTACAACAATCCTACGTACCACCTGAGCTACAATTCTGTTTCATTTGAATGCCTAATGCTAATGTACCCCGCACTACCAAAAGCATACCGCCAACGCAAATGCCACCTATGGACAAGCCTCCAAATGGCCTACTGCAAAGATTATAATTTCATTGCGTTCCCCGTTCCGCAAGGCTGCTTTCCGTCCATTCTCATCCGATTCTAGCTGTAACGAAATTGGTTCTAGCTGATCGCTCGTTAATCGAATCGTTCTCGCATTGCCGAAGCATCGAAATATTGTCCCGCATTTCGGGGCTTATGCTAACATGTATTGATTACTACACTTTCTGCAACAAATCTTTCCTCCCAACGTCCTGGATCGTACCGCGGTTTTAGTATCTCTCAATCAAACATTTCACCAGTCCGGAAAGCTAACCACCAAAAGGGACAAGCACCAGTACGCAGGCATCATTATTATTTCGCACGAACGGAACAAACCGGTTGCCGACCTAGCATTAGGTTGCACTCAAAACATACCAATAAGCAGAGCCATTATATCGAATGTGACGATGCTCGAAATGTAAAATTATACCTAAAAGATCAACATTATGGAGAATGGGTAACCGCAGGTGTTGCAAAGGCGAAAATTTTGTACGAGCAGTAGCGTCGATTTTAGTGGAAATTATGCTATTTGCTGTTCAGCAAAGGGAATGATTTTACAGCCATCCGTTAAGCTGTGCTGTGTTGTTTTGGAATGTGAAAATACAAGAGTGGCTGTGCTATACATTCTCTAAAGAAGCAACTACATTGGAAAGGGAATAGCTCCAATAGCTCTAATTTATCGATCTTGCTTGTTGACCACACACAACAATCTAATTATTGTTAAACCTTATCCTTAAAACCGTTGTAGTATAGCTAAAATTTTAATGTTACTTAATATTGTTGTCATTGCTATTCGAAAGCTTTTTTTTTTGGAAGCAAGAATTCTACCCAACTAATAAATGCAAAAAAATATATTATAACCAAAAAATATAACCAATATAAGGAACATTTAATGAAGCGAAATTTGTTCTTAACTATCGACTTTTAAATTATGTTACTTTTTTTTTATTAACGACTTGCTGTAAAATGTGAGTAAATTAATTTCTTAAACAGAGTTTTTAAAACTCTAACATCCTACGTGCTTCCTTATTTATCCATGGATATGACCACAAGCACAATAGACTTAAAGAGAGCAATATTAATTATGGCAATTAAAAGCGATTATATAGGGTGCCATTTATTTAGCAATGATTGAAAACTTGACGAATTAAAAAATTAAAAAGAAAACTATTTGTCTAGCATCTTCTTCAATCAACTTATGAAGTTTTGATGGATTAAAGATGTTAACGCATATATATACCAGTTCGTTCAAAGGCATACAATATTTTTAATACACAAAAACATCGTTCCAGTAGCCATCAATTCTTATGCATTAAATCATAAGACAACCATACGCCGTCGTAAGTAAAAACAATAAAAAGAAACCCCATTGTCAGGTTTCGACAAATATCAAACAGCCTTTTTGATCAAAGTTCTAATCCTAAACGTATCCCTTCTATAGCACGACAATCACATGCAAAACGAAACGTTCCTTAACAACATTTTTCACGTTAAATCCATTAAAAAATGGTCTTTTGCGAAAGAGCACACCTGTATCTCGGACAATTTGGCAAAGCGTCAAAAAACAGAACCATTTGCTAATAATCCGTCTTTACGAGCACGGTGTTGTACCGAGAGAAAAAAAAAAACATTAGCAAAAAAAGAAAGATAAATACCACCAGCACTAAAATTTAATCTCACCACTTGCTTCGCTACTTTACTGCTCCGACGTTTATTCTTTTCTTGTTCTTTACAATTCTCACGCTTTATCTACCCAAAGGAAAGGGAAAGCAATCGTTGTTCTGAAAAATAGTGAAAAAATTGCTTCACTTAACCGTCGCTCCACAAATAGGCATTTCATATTACTTATGACGGCCAAGTTCACACGCCCTCTTGTTCGCTGTAACTATCCCCTAACTTTTGGGGATATTTTTTGTCGTATTTTCCACCGTTCCTTGCTCCCAGATCCGGAAAGTTTTGATTAATCGGCAAACTCGAAAACGAATGTGATTCGGAACGGTCTATGCAGGTTGTCCAAATTCCATACCTCGACCATAAACGAAAATCGCAGACGACACATAAAGACAAACTCCCAAATATACCCCCACCTGCTTTATTTACCAGGCTCCACCGATCGCGCTCTGATAAAGTTTCTCCAATTCCAAACTCCATCTGCATCCCTGCCAGCCGCCAATCCGTTTCTTTTGCTTATTTTTAGCAACTTGAAAATAACTCCCCAAAAAATTTCAAAGCCAATGTTAGAAAGGCGAGCTCCGGTCTAAAACGACATAAAAGTGCGTTTACGTTCCGCGTCAATTAAAGGCTTAGGTCGGATCCGACTGCTCGTGACTTACCTCGTCATCGGTCACGAAGAAGGTGCGGTCGAGAGCGGTCCCAAGTCAAGGCTAACACTTTTCAACCTCGTTCAAATTGGCTCAACGCTGATCGCACAGACATGGTATTAGTATGAATGAATTTTGGTTAAAATTAAGCTTCATATGTTTCACTTTACCTCTCCCTCATTGCTCTAACAAGGTAGATGTTCATATTAAATCATCTATTAAATAGATGATGGTTTATCTAACACTGACTACAAGTAAATACATTTTTATTTTTAATAACAATTTTAATGACAATTTAAGCTGCTAAAAGGAACTAAGTGTAAGGCATATGTCATGAGTTTAAATAATTAATCACCATTTCGGTTTGTCCGTATTTGAGACCAATGTTCAAACTATTTACAGAATGCTAACTGTAGTATCTTTAGAAATGTATATTCGATGATTTTGAAAGTGTGTTCTAGCAATAAAAATATCAATTAAACAGCATTAATATCTTGTTGCGTCAATAGTACAAACAGTTTGATACTCTAGTCCAAGACCTAGTCCAAAGTCTAATACTAGAGCTTGATACTTTAGTCCAAGACACGTGTTTACCGTTTGTTGAGCTGGGAATATTGAACTAAAGTGGTTGGGTTCTTTTATATGTTAAATTATTTCCAAAACATATTCTGATACACATATTATTTTTCAAATTTTAACAAATAGGAATCGCCAAGCTTTTCTGATAGCATGAAAACATTGTATTTCCTGATAGGACTGGGTTGACTCTTGATATCTATTGCTCGAATGAGCGAAAAACATTGATCTGATAACAAAATAAGCTAATAGAGACCGAGAAAGTCCAGACTTGAAACGATACATGATATCAGTAAAATTGTTTTAACGGAGTTTATGGTTAAATCAACATCGCTCCATCCTTAAATCACCATCGCTCCAAATCAACTACGATACATTTCTGCTTGATAACTTAACATTGTTGCATTAAATAATACTAAATATTAAATTAATTTGTTATGATCAGTTGACTTTCCAGGCTTATGCACGATTTGAGCGTTTATATGGATATTCATAGCCTTCGTAAATATTCAGAAGGTTATTTCTAAAATAGCTCCATTCTCACATTTCGACAATTATAACCACCCTACTTATACTTATTTACACTCTTTCGATTGATTTTGATGACCAATTTTTCATTAGCCATCTCATTTTGGAGCATTACTAGAAGGGTTCAAAAGCTTCATGTCATTTGGACTACTAATTAATGCGGTGTTAAATACATTTTTATTAAATTCTAGCAAAGCTAAAGAAAAGAACAATCTGTTTCCTTTTTGTAAATATAAT
Source organism: Anopheles marshallii (assembly GCF_943734725.1). NCBI lineage: Eukaryota > Metazoa > Arthropoda > Insecta > Diptera > Culicidae > Anopheles > Anopheles marshallii. The sequence goes on along the minus strand of NC_071326.1, from coordinate 62,923,687 downwards.
CTTAAATTAAACATGAAGTTCAATATTAACAATCGAACTACAGAAGTTTTGTTGCAACACTTAACTAGATCTTTTCAGACATTCTACAATTTTATTCACTCGTTGAAAGATATAAAAACTCTTTGGGTCCCAATTAGATCATGATCTAGAACCGGATGGGATTTGGTAATAACTCTGTCGTGTGAAAGACTGACGCCACTACCATTCAAACCACCAGGCTTTAAAATAAACTACTATTTTTAAGTAAATGCATTAAATGAAACGGTACCAAACTCATGAATACAAGAGTAATTCCAATCCTTTTATTACAAATTATGCTTAAAAAACTATTGGTTTTAAAACCACTGTAACTACAACTTACGATGCGTAGAGTCCAACCCCTAAAAACATCCTGAAACAATCATGTAATAGCATTGATTACCGACCCATACCCCACCACGACCTCTTCTACTACATATCTCGAAAGTTGACACAAACCACACAAAAAATCAACTAAACGTACCAATTTACTATCCCGACATGCAAAGGGCTGAACCCGACCCTAATGGGTGGTCGCTTTAAACAGCACAATCGAGTCACGACACCCCATCATTGTCCCATCGTGAGGTCAATTGTATTACCTCCACCGGGGTTTCACTCTTTTCTGTCATCCTACTGACGATAAGCTTCACCACATCATCGCACCCCCTTAATCGAATCATTATCGAATCGCGCGTTAAAAAACAACCAAGCAAGAGGAAAAAAGTCAACAACTGTCCTCACCACTGCCCTCACCAAGGCAATCGGAACAGAACGGGAAAATAACTGACACCATCATCACCAATCCAAAGGCTCGACCGGATCCCTAGACAAGGGGTCAGTGGTAAAATAAAACGCGTCATAACAATCGGCACTTGTGATACTGGTCCTGTCTTTTCTCTCCTCAATCCTCCTGATCGGATCTCGCGTTAAATGAGTTTCATAATTTAGTTTTATTGCCGGTGTAATGGTCAGCGATTGGAATGGCACATTTCCCACCGATCATAGCACGCGGGTCATGAGGTGGAAAGTGATGCGTTAGATTGAAGAATTGATTTCAATGGTCAGGGGGAGCCGTTTGAATTGAGCGAGGATTGCAGGAAATAAACACAGCAGCACAAGTATATCAAGTGTAATGGTATCTAGTGCCATGTGTGCCATTGACATAATTTATTTATCATTACTGCTGGTAGGTATAACATGTGCAGAAACAACAAACGTCAGTTTTTGCTCGAATATCTATTTTTAAATGATAAACAACATTTTGCGTACTTATTGAACACTGTGTTGAAAAAATATTCTATAGTTGCTGCATGTCAAATCAATGGTCACATCAATTTTTTAAACTAAAATTTGAACTTAAACTTACGATTAACGTCACTTTTTACTACTTTTTACCGTACTACATCATACATTCATTTAGCATACGTATGTACAAATACCATTACATTTACAAGAAAAAAAAGCAAACAAAGCGCCAAATAAAGTGTGAAACAAGTGTGAAAATCACGTGCACAACTCGGACAAAACTACAATTCGTACGATCCCTATTGCTAGTTATTTGGATGATATAATATGCAAACAATATTCAAACAGCCTCCCATTTATTGGCTAATATGTGCTATTACAGGAAAGCGTAGCACATTGAAGGATGGGATAACGAGTTCAGGAACACGACGAACAAGTTGTTTGCAGGATTGTGATGGGATATATTTGAAAGAAACATTAATTTGTGGATTTGTTCTAGAAATAGTATGGATTTGTATATTCTATAAAATATATAATGTATGTAAACACACAATTTAGTATTGCACACCTAAAAAACAAAATTAGGCCGATTACTCCTGGGATAGGGTGACCTTTCGCTGTGTGGAGAAGAAAATGTCTTCAAAAGAATGTGAATTTGTTCTTAGATTATGCTACCTTTAGTTATAAGCAATTGGCCTGGCCGTTCTTCTTGAATAAAAAAAACTTCAACAAAATCGAGCTTAATAAAATTCATTAAACAATGTTTCTGCTGAAGATTTCCGAAAATGTTACTAACTAAATATCAATGAATGAATGTATCAATATGAGACATAACATTACTTCACTGTTAAACCGGGTTCACAACTCAATCAACGCCTCAATTCGCCCTCAAGGTAACATGAATGTTGCCACTTTGCAAACACCGTTTGTTTTAATGGAGTTTTACGATGACCGTTTCCTTGGTAGACATAAATCCTCAATCTGCAATCAATAAATCTGCAACGCATGCAAACGAAAAGATCTCAAAGCTTTATCCAAAATACATCCTGTTTCATTAGATATATCTGACACTTTCAATGCAAAATCGACACACATTCAACCAAAAACACTGGTCTACGATTGCTTCCTCGATTCATTTGCCACGTTTCGGACAACATACACATGTGAACGCTTAATTTGCGACCATTAACACCTTAAAACAGACGTGTTTAAAATAGTACCAAAAAACATTTATTTGTAGCACCATAAGAGGTAAACAAAAATTTTCGCTAAAAAATCCTCCAGGCACAACTCAATACACATTGTAGGCACGGTTCTACCACACCAACCGACAGGTGCGTTTTAATTCATGCCCCAAATCGATTTCACATTTGATCGCCGATATCCTCGTCATGTATTACCGTAGTTGCAACCAGCAAAAAAACGCTCTCAGGAAACGCAGCACTACGGCGAGCATGTCGGCATATCGTTCGATCGTGTGGCATCGCTTCACACGCTGCATAACATTGTTCGCTGCTGTCAAGAACCGTCAAAACTGCGGCGCACCTTAAGACATTCGAATCGTTAAGAAATTGAAGTGGAGTAAATAAATAATACACATAAACGCACAGGGGATGCATGAAAATGGGAGCAACCGTTAAGGTACATATCGGCTGATTCCAATCGACATAGGACGGTTTCGGTTCAGATCCTCTAGAGTAAATCCGATTATAATTTTAGTCAGGTTTGCAAATATCCGACCCCGAAAGTGATGGTTCACAATTTAACCCTGAGAGTTGCTGTGAAAAATAGTGCGTTTCTTTGTAATGGTGTTGTTGGAAATACAACATACCTAAATGTTCCAAATTTAAATCATTTTCGTGTCAAGTGAAACGTAATACCAAAAATACCAATTATATACCCGTTAAAGGAAAATTAAATCTATCGAGCAGGGGTTTCCAAACTATTCAGCCCGCGGTCCGCATTAGTTAAAACTATTGTCGCTGGGGGCCGCTTTCACAATAACTTGCGGGTCATTTACACAGATTTTACACATGAAATAATTTGTGCAAAATTTATATATTGAAATCTCATTATCTATAACTCTTATTAATAGATAATTGTAAATTAAGCATAAATTGTAAATTCTTTTTGATAAGTGATTATTGAACGTAAAACATTGTATCTTTATATAACATCAATGTCGTTGTATCATATCTATTATTATAACATCATATCTATTATTAATTAAATGTTCACATCATATCGCATTCATTGGTTTCTATTTGTATTACACGATATTTTTCATAAAATAATAAACAAGCAACATTCATATGCTTCAAAAATGCCACACCGCCCTTCAATCTAATAAATCCATTGGTTAAAAAAACAACAATTTTACAACAATCCCTGAATGAAATAGAATAACGAGTCAAGCGGAAAACAAAGACATATATTTCAACTTATTGGTGGAATAAATATTTAGATTTTTTACTTTTTGTTCCTTACATAAAGGGTATATTAAAATTATCTCCAGATAAGGATACATACCAGGCAACTTTTTTAATCAACAAGACCACATTAAACCTTCCACTTTAGCCAATAAGTCCAAAAAGTTCAACAAGGCCAACGTATGTGAAATATTTTTTTATATTTATATTTTAAATTGAAATATTAAATTCTTAATGTGCTTTCCTGCCACCTAAGTTCATCTTCAAGAAAATGGACCTACGTACCCTTTATTTGTAGTGGCGGAGGAGAGCCACAGCCATTCGAATGGAGAGACTTTAATCAATGGTTTCTAACAACTTCACGTTATTCTTAGCATAAGGTAACATAATAAAACCTCTTGGTCTATGACGTTCATACGGCCAAAAATACACATTAATAAGAAATACACCGATCACGTCACTCCTATTCTAGTTTCTTTTTAGAATTTCAACTATGATGCGTACTGCACCATAGTATTTATCAACAAAGGATAGCGGGTTTAATTTTAACGGAAATGAGAATTCCTTACCATATATATCATTCTACATGTTTTTATAAATTTACACGCTTTAACAGCTTGTAATGTATCTCCGTCAACCATCCGTTCTAAATCAACCCAAACGATTTTGATGGGCGAGTACAGCACATAAATAAATCATGGTTTAAAGCTAACTCTTTTATTACACAAAATTAGATACTCGATTCGCAAATAACAAATAGCGCCAACAAGAGCTATATTGCAGATCCTAACTAAAGGAAACGATCGTAAAATAAAACATTGCCCAAGGAAAAGAGTTCAAGAAACTCCAGGACCGTACGAAGTGTACCTTTCTGCAATCCATGGCCTTCAAGTAATCGTGCAAAATCTAATGACCAATATATTACATGGCTAACAAGAAACTGAAACCAAACAAACGAGAAAGAATAAACTGCACCGTAACTAGTCCATTCTTTCGGTGCTTAGGCAATGGAGGCTTTGCGTCGGATTTGGGTGGTAACCATTCCACTTACCTTGACACTCTCAGAATAAATCTCGCAAGCGATCGAAATTTACGTCAATCCATTAGAACTTAAGCGTTCTTTCATTGACCTTCCTTTCGGATATCACATTCTGTTTTTCCCTTATTTCGTTCACCATGTTACAGCAAGAATTAAATTAAATTAAAAAATTTAAAGATTTTCATATTAAAAGCTGGGTTCAGCGCAAGGAGTTATGGTACACATGTTGCGCGATCATGCTTTTTCACTTTTCAATAGCTCCATTTAATAATACAAATAAAATTTACCCATCATACAAAATATATCATACAACATTAGAAAAAAAAACATACTACACAAGATAATTTATCATTGAGAAATTGTTTACCATTTTTTTCTCTACTTTCAAATAGAGCAGCAAACAGCCACCTACCACTTTTCGGTGGGTTGCACTCGTTATGGTAATTATTTGTGACATTGCTTCACTTGCCCAAACGCACGTGTTATCGGAAAACCATCGAACATGTGGCTCTCGCACGAAAATTAAACCAAGAAGCAAAACTACTCCACCAACGTCGCATATTTGTAACACGCAACACGCACAACGTACGAGAACCGTTTCCTTGCTGACATAAAAATATGTTCCCAACGGTAAGCCGGGAGCATGGCATGTGGATGGCAAATATTGTACCTCCGTTTCCGACTAATGGTGACCATTTAGGAACACGCAGCCATTTTACTGGTGATCATGCATTCGGTATCTTGCAACCGTGCGATATTTGCGAACGAAAAAAAAATAACTAAAATAAAATGCAATAGCGATGGTGCACGGGTTAGAATTGGCACCTTTTTAAACGGCGTAGTGTGTGCAGAACATGCACGATAACGCCATCTACAGTGAGCGAAAGCGGATTTTCGTTATAGTGCTTCGTTAAATGGAGGCATTTGCGTTGCACAGACTAGAACGGTCATAAACGGTGGCAAACGCGTGTACCAAATGGGTCGTTATTTTAATCGATTCTGTGGTTTCCGAAATTTATCCAACCGCTTCCTTTTGCTTTCACCTTATGCATTACATTGTTAACAGATTGCTATGCATCCATAGCGTTATAGCTATTATTGTCAAAATGGTAAAATTGTAGAAACGATTTAAACTTCATTACGATGTGCAATATGAATTTCTATGCAGGATAGATATTAGGCACAAGATTACAACATTTAAAAAAAATACTTTCTTATTGTATCAAATAATTGATTCATTTTATTTTTTATATTAAACATTGAGATTGTCTTTTTTTTACATTCTAAAACGTTTTTATCTTGATTGTTGGTTATCATTTCTAAAGATTTTTAATGCGACTTCATATCTCTATTGTAAATATTTAAAAAGTTGAATTTTTAATGGCCTCGTAAAGATTGAATTACAATGAGGACAACGAGGACAGAAACATGAAAAACATCGTTCTAAACGTTTTTAAAGGCTAATAATGATTTCTCAAAATAATCCAACAAAACCACCACATACCTAAGCAATTCATCAACAACCACTTAAGGTTTAGCTTTCCACCTACGACTAAACCTCATATTTATTACACACCTGAACTAAGAATTGATTTACGTTCTCTTTTCCATTCGTTAAACCTCCAAAGCTTTATGTTTCCCGGCGTCAGTTTCTTTTATCCTACCTTAAAAAAGAGCTATTGCGATCAAAAGACAAATACTTTCCTAAAGCATTATGACTAATAGCCGGGTGACATTCTTTTCAATGGGTTTCATTTTCATACCTCCAAACCGATTGAGTTCCACAGCGCCAATATAACTTACCATTCCATATCTCCTTCATTTTTTTTCCCATTTTTAGTGCAAAACGATGCATAGCAAAGCTTACCTACCTTCTGTACACGTGGATATTATTTATTTATTCAATTCTAAACTGAGTTATTGACTGTTTGATTGCTTTGGAAATTTTTCGTTCCACAAAAAGGCTCATACTATTCACCATTAAAAAAGAAACCAGTACACCAAATATCGGCACATAATCTTAACCAGACTGCCACTAGGCTTGCACAATATCGTCCACCGATGGAATTCGAACCAGTTCGCATCGATAGTTCGTATACCACTGTCCACTGTCCGGTAAGGTGGAAGCAACCCTCATAACTCTTTTCCAGCCCATAATTTGCATCGTTCCGTATTGCGGTGCCCTCCCTTTTCCCTATCAGACGACAGTGAAGGCAAGTTTATGGCACAAATTATGGGACACCTACAACACGCTGGCCGCTTTGGCTGGACATACCGAACATTCGCCTATTGCCCCCGGTCGGTTGGAAGGGGATTTGTTTGAGAGATTTTTGACACACGGATAATGCACTTAATCGCATTTGCCCTTTCCCACTGTACGGAGCATAGAGTAATCGATCTTAAATGGCCCTTATGGTGTATTTGGCTTTAAAGCAGGAAGCTTAGTTAGATTGTTGGATTGGCTTTAACAGTTACCAAATTTTACGCTAATTGGATAGCTCGCGTAAGTCGCAGTTTTTATAATTGTTGATTGATGCATTATAGCATTGTTTGTGTATTTTACCATTTTTAGTAGTGCTTTATTTCACTTTCATTAATAGACACTAAGCTAGACTGGATAATGCCAATATATTACACGGTCCATAAATATTTGCAAATGCTTCGTGGTTGAGCTCTTGTACGAAGAGGACAAAATTTTTAAGTGGGGCAAAACTAAAATTACTAAAATAACTGAAGCATCTTCTGTACATGCATTAAACAAACTGTGTCTCAAAACTGTGTTAATCAAACAAATTAACGATCGTAAGTAAACATTCAATTATCCGATGTAATAGGTGCAATCATTTCATGTTCAAGCAATGTAGAATGCCTCAAAATAGCAATATCATTAAACGATGTATCACGTTTCTAGCTAATCTTTAATTTTAACCATCGTTTAATGCTCAGTATTTAGCTACGCTTCCCAAAGCAATTACTGAAAAACAACATACTTTTGTAATGTGGTTTATACCAACCGGTAACTCCTACCTAAGTAAAGATGACCGACTGGAAGCTTAGCATTTTTACCCCTTGGCTATCAAATAAAACCTTTCAACAAAACGAAGAACTACAACGCTACCATTGGTGCGCAAGCGACGAACCCCGTTGCACGAAGCGTTTTTACGATCTACAGTAGCTATATCACGATGGTGGGTTATTTGTGATCGCCGATGGGGATGCTCTTTTGTTCCCAGAAACGAACCAACGTTCGACGGGAAAAATCGTGCACACCTGTTTTGACCTTGGGCCACGGTATAGTACCAATGAAAGCATGCGCGCTACACGCCTGCTGACATTTATAAAGTGTCTCTAAAAACACTGTGAATGTGGAAAATCAAAGGAACGGAAGGGTAGGATAGACTGAACTCTAACACACATCCGCTCACACGCCATCGGTTTCAAGCGTACGATGGCTTCTAATCAAACCTTTTTGAAAAATGATTTTTCTCCCGCATCACGTTTTAACGGGCACAATGGAAAATCTTCCTCTTCTATCTATCATTACGCCACACGCGTTGCGTCCATGTGTCGCGATGATAGTTGTTGGTCCAAAGTGGAACCGAGCGGGCGGAACAGTGATTAATACAGTACCAAAGGGGCATTCCCTTCAATTATCGATGGAAGGAGCTGAAGCCTTAGTCGTATCTGTAAAACAGTACACGGCCACCGAGGCTATTCATCATTGGCCAACGTGTTGCTTAATCTGAACTACTCTCAATGTGCCCATTTTTGGGATCATATTTGAAGATCAGCTCACGAACAACGTACGGATTGATGTGCATTACGTGAGTGACAGTGAACTTGAGTTGTGACATTTCTTTTTCTCGCTCCGCTTTTGGGAGCATTGCAAATCATCAATTTCATGGGCCATCATTGCTAAACGATCGGTCAAATAATACAATTGGTGCTACTACAACAAAGGAATACTATAAAAAAAATAAAGAAATGCGTACAGCTCATAATGGTTTTAACGATAAAGTGATGTTGTTTATCACCTTTGCATCCTACCTATAAGGTTTACGTGAACGTTGTAGGTAATTTGTTATTTTTATTGATGACTTTTCCCGAGGTTGTAACAAATAGCACCAAATCCATCTTATTGTATGACTGCAGTATCTCAACGCTACCACTTCATTACGCTGCTCCGTAACAACACTACACTCCATATAAAATTAAATTAAATCTTTGCACAAATTTAATCATTGAAAACACTCATCACCCAATTCACCGTGTAAACTTGAACAAGCGGTTAACGACATACGCAAAGAAACCCTTGCATGTGATTAATCACCGTAAATAGAGTTCGATTCTATAAACACAAACACACATACTCGTTTAATTTTTTTACATCTGCCGGGAAGGAACGAAACGTTTAACCAGTGCAAGGTTGGATTTTTTTGACGGATGTTGGCGCTCCTCAATTTTAGAGTTGGTTGTAAAAATAGAACCTCAAAATGGTCCACCATATCGGGTGTTTTGATTTTTGGTTCCGTGATTCGTTTGCTGGCCCATAAATCATGCGTAACAGATTAGATCTTTTTTTGTGTATGTGACGGAACTGTCGTTTTGTCCCGTTCAGAGCGTTTTATGTACCGCTTAGTAATTGCAAACTGTGTCTAAGTGATAGGTGTGAACTTCGAGATTATTGTTTATTCCCCTTTCTTGATCGATCTCAGTTCTTAATTTTAAATTCTATTTATTAAACCAAGCAATTATTAAACCACCTAGCAATTAACTCTCCTGTAAAAAGGGCGATTCTTTATAAACGGGGATGCTCTTTTTTACTATTGCTAAGCAAATAGAAACACCAGTATCACAAAATTGTAACGCAAAAAGTGTCCGAGGAAAAAATTCGTTGGCAAACATTTAACAACTTACTCACCACCATTAAGCGAGCGCGAATGAGAAAACTCACCACTAACAGATAACCTCCCGACGCAGCAGTTGTTGGCGCCTTAATTTATGCTAACACTCCAACACCTACCGCAAACGCTTGCTCACACTAACCAAAGGCGCAAAAATGACAATTTCCCGTCCACCTCGAATTCTTACAATCTCCGGACCCAAAATGCTGGACCAAAGTGCTCCAAGAGGCTGCACATGGTGCCAATGGTAATTTTTCTCACTTTCCACCATCTCGTGCAATGAGTAGAACTTTTTCTTCTATCCTACATCCTTCTAGCTGATGGCCTTCAACGGTTCCGGGGGAAAAACTTTTGCCCGTTAGGGTACCGTGCGACAAAATTTACCACCTTATCCGGTAAAATAAATTATCTCATAATTTTTACTCACTGTCGTTACGTTAGCTACGGATTTGTGTTGTTGCGTGTGTTCCCCCTAAAGGGAAGCGACAAATGGAACTTAGTGTCCCCACTCTCCCGCACAATGTATCTGTGTATGTGTGGTTATAAATTAAAACCTGCTGGAGAACGCTGGAAGGACATTTGAACCAACGCTTCAGAACGTCTGTTTGGCGCTTGAAATATACTCCACATACCATTTCCACAGCACAATCCCAAACTCACTTCACCAATGTTATTTTTTCTTATTACTCACCTCACCCACAAGCCGACATAAGAACATTCAGAATCGAAGCTTTGCCATCGCGACAAAGGTCTTAAAGCCAGACGGTGAAAGATGGTGATTTGTACCGGAATAAGTTCGGACTGAAAAATTATCTCCCTCTACCGTCTGGACTTGATGGGAAACGCAAACGGAAGCGTCTCAGTCGAGCAGTCGTCACTGTAGCAGTATTGAAGATTATTATCATCCTGCGCTTTCTCTTCCGTAAGAACATCCGGACGACTTTAAGTGGGCTGCTTCCGAGATGAATTAGTTCGACGACGAGGAAACAGAGCCAACAAACCACTTGCTATGGTTACGAGTGTACTTACCGATCGTGTTCACAATTCATCATACTCTATGTGTATGCCATTCTTTCTCTTTTAAACGTTATTTTTAGTTCTGTAACATTGTGCTCGTTTTGTTATCTGGGTTTGGCTTTCATTATAATGATCATTTGTCACAATCAGATGTAACAAAATAAAAAATTTTCTTGAACAATACGATAATACATTAGGGCACAGGACACTAATTTGTAAATCTTGTTTTTTTTTTTTAAATAATTACAAATAGATGCTACAATAACTTTTTGGCATGTATAGGGGTGTATTTTGTAGCGGCATCTTTTTCACACTACAAGAGTGAGACAAATTCTCATTAGGACTGTTTCCCAGTAGTAAGGACTTAACATACGGCTACGTGGTAAAATAAGTGTAGTACACCAAATATAACCGTCGTTAGGCCAAGAAAAAACAGAATCTTGACAATACAATAAAACAAAGAAAACAAACTCAACAAAGACAAATAAAAGCGTAACAATACTCAAAACAATATAACATTAATGATAGGTAAACTCTCTGACAAAGTTAAAAAATATAAATTGTTTTTTTTGCGAAGTAGATATTCATTAAATCCAACCATTCGCAACAGACTGCGCGGCTTTATTAAATTTTAATTTGTGTGTTATGCATTCCACATTCCCTTCCAACATTATGTACAAAGTACCTAAACTCATCCCCTTGTCTGTATGAAAATGTTACGCAAGTTACGAAAATCTAACCTTATAAATATTTAGGTTATATATATATATATATATATATATATATATATATATATATATATATATATATATATATATATATATATATATATAAGCTTATATATATAAGCTATTAATAACCGGAATAAGGTTTGGTTTTATTTATACATCAAAGCATACTTTGCAAACTATACTAAAAACTTAATTTTAAAAAATAATTAAGGACATTTTTGTGCCTTTATATTAAATTATTTATGATAAATATTAAACAAACATCAAATCATCAATTACATTAACATCCGGATGGGAAACGGACAGTTATTTAGATCAAAATACACCACAGTAAAATAATGCATGAATTCGTTAACATAAATTATCTCTCCTTTCTACATCACACCATTTAAAACAGATTAAGATCAATCTAATGTAATATTGCTAACATGAAACGTTATTAAGGTTCATTCATTCAATTTAATTTACCTGTTGTTCTTGCTATTTACTACACGGTGCAATTCACCATTCTCTTTAACAAACAACACCATTCGATAGCTTGACTTTATCAGAACATATGAAAGCTTAGGTCATCATTTCCTATGGAATTTGAGATTGTATGCTAGAATAAGTAAGATGGATCATGAAAAAATAAACGGTTGCTAAAAAGGATTCTTTCAGTCCTGACACAGAAATAGTTGGTCACTCAGTAATCGCTCTACGAGCTCTTGTTTTATCATATCATAATCGAATGCCAGATGCAACAGACTGGTACAACGAGTTGTGATTGAGTCCTTATCTTTTTCATGAAGTGTAGGAAAAATGACAATTCTTATCCTATTTCCTCGAAATGGGTGCAACTTGAGTATATTCCATATCCGGCTGTCCATTTGTTTCCCATCGAACGAAAAAGCTTGTTGCGTGGGCTTTTCTTTAAGCCAGCCGCTTTCATAAGAGTATCCCTTCCATTTACCCTCCGCTTAGGGCCATCAACAATGCTTACACATAGTGATGGTATCAAAACAATGGACCTCTATCAATGGTTTGGACGCTTAGCAAACGTCTTCATGATAAGACACCCTAATGAATTCATTGGCACGTACTGAGAAACTGTTAAAATGCACTCGCACACCCATACACATGCGCAAAGGCTTCGAAAACAAAGGGGAATACTTATCGACATAAATATATCGAGCTGACCACCGGGCATGTTTGCTTCCGAACATCATAATCCTACAGTGCAATATATTAGCACACTCACTCAAAGCCTCAATGGTAAATGCTGGGCTAGCACCAGAAACGAAGTGTTAAAAAAAAAGATGTGCCCCTACACAATGAAAACTGGACAGCACCGTCACCCTACTGAAAGGGCCAAACAAAAGGGTCACACTACGTAAATTTTACCATCTTCATTTAAGGATTAGTACCGTCCTAAAACATTCAGCTAAGCGCTCTACCGCATTAGCTCCAAAGAAACGATGTACAATGAAGCTTTTGTGCTTGTGGTACGATAATCCTTGGTAGCAATGTGTCCTATACTATAGTGAAACAGACGAGCTAAGCAAGTGCAGCACCTTGGTAGTTCTAATTGATTGAATTGGCTTGCTCAATGTCCATTCAGTACAATTTAATGGCTTCTTAGGCAATACTTTGAAAATACAAATTTTGAAACACTTTTTACTATTTGTATTTTGTTACTAATCTTTATGTAAAGCAAAGCCGTCCTTGTTGAATAAAAAAATCTTTATGTTCATCATGTTTTATTATTTAATTTATTTAAGCATATGAAATAAATGTTTTACATGTTATACAAAAATTTAAAAAAAAACTAATAAATTGTAGTAAATTAAACAGTAAAACTAATCGAATAAATAAAATAATAATAATAAACTAGAAAGTGCAAGTAGATTTTTCATTATGACACGCAAAGAAAAAACCTTGAACGTATAGAGCAGTCATAGAAGTTAAACTTTCCAACCACAAAGAGAAAAAAGTCAAATTATGTAACAATTTTTTTCCAATTTTACGCGGTTTGACTTCCCACCAACTGGTACGCATTATCAGATTCACTTTTCCTTTACTGATGTTCCCATGTATGAGCCAAAATAATTCATCAGACTGCCTTTTCACACAAACATCGAGAAGGCGTTCTCCACCATCGATTGTTTTGCAGATGGCGCAATAAACTATAACCAACGTATGGCCATTTTTATGGCCGATACAAAACAAATTTTCCGATCGATTGCACATTTTTATTGAGGCTTGGCCCATGCCAAACCGCCCCGAAGGGCAGTGGCCTTACCCAGGACCTCGTTGCGAGGACCATACAAAACCAATTAGCAGTAAAGTTCATAGACTTGGGAAGGGTCCGAGTGCGAACTGAAACGCAACAATAAAATTTACCCGAAACAAAACTTCCGCTATGATTAGTTTCTACACTTTTGCTTCAAGCATACATTACTGCAATACTTTTCCCCAAACGAACGACACACTGAAACTCACTGAAAGAGAGACAGAACTCCGAAAAATCATTCATCACAACGTGGAATTCTTTGTGAACTTACCAGCAGTCACAAAAGCAGAACAAGATTGGCCGGTTGTATTGGGGGGCTGTTGGGTTGGGATAGAATTCGAACACATTTCTGGTATCCATAAATCTACGTACAGTGCGTTTCTTGTTTAATGCCTGGAAAACAAGCTGTTGTTTCTTAAGACTACTACTCTGATCATTGCTAGCCGGGCATATCTCAATAAAAATACAATCCCCCTGTCTGTACAGTGTGTGAAAATAGAACGACAGCAAAGGAGTTATTAAAATAAAATACGTTGTGGTTATGATTTATAAACCAATTCTTGTTAAGAGATAAATTGCAGAATATTACCAGTTGAATTTAGACTGAAATAAATAATATTAAGATCACGATTATGGGTATTCCATAATCCGAACATTCACCATTTCAATTCTTAGTCACTGTATTTCTTGTCAGTAATAAGATAAAGACAATAGAACGATTTTTTTAAGAACTTACTGTTTTCGTCGACTTTTGAAATGCTCTAAACACAACCTTCCTAGACCGCTTGTCAACCATCAAATCCTCCTAGGGAAACGCTTCTTTTCTTCTCAGATGCTGGGAATAAGGAAAATGTACCGATCGGTTATTTATGATTCTGTCAAAGATTTATGTTCTGTCCGGCCGTTTCGCTGATTCACTGCGTGGAAAGCAATAAACAAACCAGACACCCGCTCCAAAAACAATATGCAACAAAAGCCCTAAACCTTAAGATTGGCCCCATTTATGCTTCGCAGGCAGGCTTGTAGACGATGTAGGCCTTCCAACCCAATGGACGACACGTCTTTAATGTCGTACGAAAAAAACATTGACTTTCAATAACAAAACCAACTGGCTGAGCCAAAGCCTTCACTAAACTGTACTGAAAAAATTGTTCGAAATGCAGTGACCATATCAAACATGTCGTCATTTCGGAATCGATTCTAATTTTCCACCTCAAGGAATACAATTATCTTAAATCAGTTCCTTGCATTGTTGTTACTGTCTAACGTTATAACCAGGGGGTAAGTGAATAACGTAATATGTGATTTTTCCCTGCATGGAAATTTTATTCTTCTTCTTTCTTTCCGACACAACAACCTCAAGTAGCACTTTGTTTTAAAAAGTTTTGTCAGAAAAATCAAATAAAATTGTTAATGGCGAGTGTTAAAGAAATATTTTAATATGATTAGGTACTGGATCAGATAGAATACGTAAAGAGAAACATATAATAAAATTTGCAGCGTTTCTAGCTTAATTTCTCACTAAAATAATGACAACAACACAAAAAATCAAGGGGTGAAAACTTTGTTCTGACAACTACTGTATAATATTATAACGTTTACTCTAACTTATGTTACTCTCTGTCTCTCTCTCTCTCTCTCTCTCTATCTCTCTCTCTCTCTCTCCCTCCATCTCTTTCTCTCTTGCTGCTCTTACAAGAGCTACTTTATCACGGAATGTAAGCAACACCCTAAGTAGCAAGAATGTGTTCAGTTATGTTCAATGATCTTATGGAAAATTGATACTTTTGTAAAGCACCTAGGATAATGAGATATTCATCTCTCATGGATAACACCTGTATTTCTGTCCCTGTATTTTACGCAACTGATCTATATATGTAGCGTCAGAACATTACTCAACCATACCTGTATAGTTCTAAAACTGGAAAGAAATATACAGAACGGCGAAATAGATTAAAACCTAGGAAACAAATTATATTTTAAACATTATCATAACATTATGTTGCAGTTGCAGAGGGTTCGAATATTACTTCGATTTTAATGTTTAAAACGATATTTAATTAATTTAAGATAATCCCGATATTTTAGAAAACTCTGTTACAAAATTATCATCGATATAACTCGTGAAAAATTCTTACTTTATCTTATATATTGTAATCTAATTATCAGTATATACCAGTAAATTTAATGGTGGTTATGTATCTGTATAATGATTTAATATAGGAATGTTGAAAATTTCAATAGATTCAACAAACCTACTAGATACCTTTCATAAAAGAACTTGGTTCCGTCAGGAAAAAATGGAACTCTCCCAACACTATACTGTGGTAAAGCATCACAAAAGGTTCTCGTCATATTTTCTTCTAAACTAGCTACTTGTTGTTTCAAATATTCTCTCAAGAACTTATGAAAGAAATGATTTTTGAAACATTATTACTTATAAATCAAAAACAGATAAGGAAAGACATAAAAATGGTTTGGAAACTAATCATTACACACTAAGTGCATTAAAGCTCCCCATCTCATGTTCAACACCTTAAGCTCATCCGTTTCCCTTTTCTCCATTCCAATTATTGGGCTTTCATCGAACTAAAGGATGACCACAAACAAACTCCACCCTGATTAATCACTCCCGAGACGTTCGATTGTATTGCTACGGTCTACGCGTACGGTAGCGTACAGTGAAAATTCAATTACACCGACCCCGTGGGAGATCTCGACCAGGTATTAAAGTGTTTAATGAGGCATAGAACGAAGGAATGTCCCTGCTCACAGAGAGATCCCATAAGACCCTTTCGTTCCGGGTGAAAGAGATTTGTGGTCGAGAGAATAATTCGGATATGCAACAAATGATCGAAAGAGGGAGAAAAAAAGATGAAAAGGACATTCCTTATCCCAGATCGGGGACAACTTCTCAAGCGTAAAGAATGTGAAACCTTCCACAAAACGGATGAAAAGCAACGCAATGATTCAATGCGACCGTTAGGCTTTCAAACGATGAAAATATTGTATTGGAATCATACCAAATCATTTCACGGAAACCTCGATTCAGCCGATCCCAATTCTGTCTGCAACGAAATTTGACCGCGTAGCTTCGGTGGCGTTTATTAAATTGCTCATCGATATGATTAAGGAATTTAATTAAATCAACAGCTTCTACCACCGCGACACGGTTGCACGATTATATGCGGATGGTGCCGGCGAGGATAATACCGTGCGGCCACCGTTAACGATAAACTGCGCTAACGAACGAGCTCCTAAATCCCGCCATATAAACAGACACACCGAGAGGTAGTAAACACTGCGTCATAAAATTTGTGTGTTGGCGGTTTTAGCATCGCAACATATTCCGCTCATCAGCACGAACACTTGCATCCCTTTACGCAGTAAGGTATGGGAAGCGATGTTTCTAATTAAAACGGAAACATATCCTCGAACGCTGGGCGATCATAAATCTTACCACTAAGGTCTGACGACCGGCTGTACAGGGATACTCCAAATCGGATGCAGTAATAGCAACACTAGCTTCTTAAGTTGTCTCTTTCTTTCTCTCCTGCTCTGTGCCATGACGTTTGGAGTTATAGGGACGCCCGATTTACTATCCCCGAGCGCCATTTTGTGGACGGTAGTAAATCAATTATCGAGCCGCTGTGTCGAGGTGAGAGACTCTCGTTTCCCGGTGGTTGCTATAATGAGATATACCGCCTTTCAAGCGTAAAGCTTACCTAAATTTATTTCCCTGCGGGAGTTCAATAAACTCAGGACGTTAATGAAATTTTTCAAATATTGTATGAAAAGATGCATCAAAATTAGAAATATTTACAAGCATAATTACCTATCAATCATTTTTCCCTACAACGTACCTTTAAAAGCCGATCATTTTTTATAGATTATTCAAAGATAATAATATTGTTGAAATACTCCATATTTCGC
The DNA here is from genome assembly GCF_943734725.1 of Anopheles marshallii. NCBI lineage: Eukaryota > Metazoa > Arthropoda > Insecta > Diptera > Culicidae > Anopheles > Anopheles marshallii. The sequence continues at coordinate 62,906,096 of NC_071326.1, read as the reverse complement.
TATCAATTTTTAATCAGATCAAATCAAATTTTCTAAATCTATCTATCAAAAGCACTACCGAACCGTTCTTTACGAGATTAACCTATTGCATCCATGAGCATGAAATTTCATACGCAAAAATGCCCCTTATTTATAGCTATAGTAATCCACCTCTGATTTGTTTTAAATAATCCCAAATGATAATGTAATGCTAGTACTACTTCATGGATCAACTATAGTCATTTTTGTTGTATTATTTATTTTTTCGATTCACAAAAGTGTGTAATATACCTGTCGCCGATAGGGTCACCGGCGTTAGATACGCCACACACCACGTGGTGCGAAACGCAAGAGCTGCATTTTCGGTGCAGCGGTGGGTCGTGGTTCACGCCCAAGTCTGTGGCACGGTTTTTGCACCATCGATATTTTGGGTGCTGCGACACGCCGAATCACAAACCTGCGCCACGGTTTTGCGTCGTCGGCAATATAGATACCGCGACGACAAGACGTTAGCAACAGGCGGTGTGCGTAATTGAAGGTTAATTATTGTTAAGTCATCAATAATTTAGTATTTAGGAAAGTTATTTTGCTTCGATCATCTAGATGATCGTTAGGAACCAAGAAGAGATTTCTTTTATTTTCGTTGGAGACATTGAGGTCTTATCTTGGGTAGGGGGACACTCAAAGCTCTTGAAATGCGAAGACGTAAGGTTTGGTTAAGTAGTATCTAGCTCAGACGGTCCAAACGGTTCTGCTGATTATGAGCTAAGGCATCTTTATTTATACTCAGTTCTTCATTTTGGTTTTTATTCTATTTGGTAAACTATGTTAAGGGAAATGACCCTTAATATAATTATTCATTATTTTCAATGTAACAATAACGGTTTAAAAGCCGAATAAGTTTCTTGCAGTTGTCGTTCAACACTGTTGGCTTTGAGTTTACGTATATACTCAAGAATGTTTACTTTGCTTAACTCATCGCCTGTGCGTTCTTCAGCACTACATATTGTTTATGTTTGCGTTAGCCGCTACAAGCGCAATTGCTATTTGCTGTTTGTTTTCAGCTATTTGTTCATAAGTGGGTCACTGTCACTGTTTCCGTGTAACTGTTATGTTGTATAAAAATGTACTATGATATATCGATTAATGTGAGGCAGTTAAAATATTTTCTGTATCAAAATTTAAGCTGTTCAATTTTAATGTTTAATGTTTAACAAGTAATCATCAAAAAATTCAAAAATGTGATTATCTTAGACAAAAATGAATGACGTACTGGCTGTGTACTCTACAAAGTATTCGAATCCGCATCTCCGACGCTTCTAGTTACTTTACTTACTTACTTATTCGAAGTTACAACTGCTTCGCAGTCTTGGCCTGCTGCAGGAATCCTGTAACGGTCGAACGCCTTCGTCTATTAATCCATTATTCTAGCCTTTCTGGCCGACGCATCAACGCCATCACTTCAATTTTGCCTACCACGCTTCCTGCGTCCATATGAACGAACTTAAAGAACTTTACGGGCTAGGTCGTTCAGTGTCATTCTCATGACGTGACCGGCCCACCGAACCCTGACGAATCTTATCCGCTGTACGACAGTAAGTTCACCGTACTGCTCATAGAGCTCGTCATTGTAGCAGCTCCTCCATGACAAAGGCCATATCTCAGATGCGTATGTGAGTACTGGAACTACGACGGGTGTTTTGAGTGGAGAAGTTTTCTCGGACTGTAGTATGACCAGTTGGCAGTTGGCATCCAAGCGCGTATTTCAACATCAATGGTATCGTCGGTGCTGGGTTTTGTCCCAAGATAGGTGAAATTTTTAGCAATTTGGAATAAGCGCTCAACTAATTATACGTCACACCTGCGTAAGTTAGGATGTGTTACGCCTGTTTTTGGAATGACTTATAGAAGATGGTCCCCGAAGTTTCCACCTCTGAGTCGCGAATGGCCCTCTTTAGGGCTAGGTTAAAGAGTAGACAAGCTAGCATCTTCTAGGCGCAGACCTCTGATGATAGTAAAGAGCCCTGAGAATTTTTATCTAGCATCACCTGGCATGTGACGTTGGTCATACTCATTCGTACTAATCTGGTAAGTTTTTCCGGGATTCCAAAAGAGCTGATTGCATTGTAAAGTTTTGCCCTGGCCTTGCAGTCGTACGCATCCTTGAAGAATTCTAGTTACCTGTCCCGAAAATTAGTGAATGTAAGAAGAAACCAAATTTACATAAGGGAAAAAAATACTGATACTATGAATTTCGTGTACCCTTCATATAATTCTTATCTAACATTTCACTAGCATGAGCACAATCTGTTGCTGTATTTTCTTATTGCTTTCGAATGTGCTCATTAATAGTCAACAAACGACTTCCTTACCACGAGCAAAATACATTAATGAAATTGCTACATATTCACCACCAATTACTTATCACTTTTACTGCATTGTCCCATCACGAGAACGTAACCGTACGTTGACTCGCATTCCCATGATCTTGATCTTAAACTGTTCGTTGTACTGATTTATGAATAATCATGGTCAACATGATGAACACCGTGCAAGTGACACACAATTAGCAACCGTCCGCTAACATGAAGTAATAAATACATCCGCTAACGTGTGATGCTCAAATAGCTCACGTCAATAGCTGGAAAAAGCAAAACGCCGACCGTTCATCAAACGATAAGCACAAACAGATGGATTCTGGCTCGGTACTTTGCTGATAGGCTTCTCCGCGGCATATACACACGTTCGCTTTACTGTTACTGGGACCGTTTACGCCTTAAAGATGAGTTTCATCTGGCCCTTGAAGGACGCTTTACAAACTATACGGCTATACACGTGAATTGTCACCGACTCGAGATTAATTGTATTTTATTTTGTCACCTCTTATGATGACTTTGATATAGCTTAAATTGTCATAAACTCGCTCCCTCGGAACGTTCCTCTCACGTTTGGCTCACGTGTAGCAAACGTTCCGCTCGATTCTTCCAGCCCTCAAGCGATGATCTAGTCTAGTCAGATTCGCATTTTCGCCCCAAAGAGCAGACTGCTCTATCTGTTAACTGCCATACATGAGCATTGCCAGATCGTGTCAACAGACGCTTAATAGCAGGTCATAATGACATAAAAATCAGACAACTCGACATGCAATTGTTGTTTTGGGGTTGAATCTATTGACCACGAAGTGATGAAGTAAGGGAAGAGTTTCATCTACAACATGAGAAGTTTGTAGAACGCATTTTTGAAAATGTTGTATTATTCTGTGAAATGTGCCGATTTTTCGATTTAAAATGTTTTAAAAACAACGATCATTTCCATTCGGCTTACCACTATGAACTACAATCTATATCACTGTCACAGGGACCTCTTTGAGAAGGAACTCGTGCAATGATGTTGTTATAAATCCAAAATAAATATCTTTGAATTTCTTAGAAACGGACGATTTTTTTCTGCGATGGTTCTAAGGGGAATGGTTCTACCGTTTGCTTTACAAAATGAAGGTTGCGAGTTGTTGGTCTGGCTTGAAGCAATCGAATTGGTGCTTGAAAGTTATAACTGGAAAGATTTAAGACTGGAAAAGTCTATAAAATGGGTTTTGCTAAAGGTTAAGGATATTTCATTACACTGCGTATTATGTATTGATTTTTTGTACACATTTTTGCCTCAAAGGACAATACAACAAAACTTAAACTAGAAACACAGTTACAATTACAAACTAGATCTAATCTTAATTAAAAGCACTACAAAGGTCAAGGCACAAATAAGCACAACAAAGTCCAACGCAAAGCAGAAGAGGATCGTTTGAACCATAGCGCTTGCGACGAGAGGAATGAAAGAGATAATAGTTATAATAAAAGAATAATGCAATAATCGAATAATTGTTCAATACACCATTTTGAAATATTGTTTGCCAAACAAAAGTCGAACGCGAAAGAAAACAAATATAATAACCTAGAAGATTTTTTTTTATTAGTGAGGACGGCCCAACCGCATAGAATAAAATTTTTATTCTGCCCTTAATGTAAGAAATATAGTTTTCCGTCTTTACGTTAACATAACTTCTTGCACAGCATCTCTTGGATAATAAAAGATTAAAAACACAATGAAACTACTCCAGAAACTTTTCAACGAAAACAATTAGCAAGACATTCCACATTTATTCCCGGTCACTTCACAATGTGGCATGTTTCTTCGGCAGCAAAAGCATCACCTGTGCTGATCACGTTCCCGCATGCTACAGATTCCATCCACCACGCGGCCTACAGCAATTGCTGTTTGTTGACCGAACCATCATACATTCTGACAGCTTCAAAACGAAAGCACCGCATCCTTACTGCAATTGACAGCCAATTGAACAAACGTCACTGCGAATCCGTAGTGCGGACGCATCCACTAAGCTCTTGCCGGCTCGTTATCGATGAAGCGTCAGTGAGATGTTGTGTTTTCTTCGCGCGGCCCGGTATGAAGCTGATGCCAATGCCAAACAGTGACCATGTCCAAGTGCTTAAAGCTGTCAATGTCGACGAATGCACAGCTTTCTCCATGCGTAGCGTGGAAACATTCCACCATTTTACGCCCGTTTTGCTTCCCATCAAACAAAATACACTTTGCCCGACGGTGGAAGTGCACTGCGAGAACATCAAATCCGTCTCATGCTGGATTAGTAGTATTTAGAGAGGAAAGGATTTTCACAACCTATTCCACACGCCGTCTGCTCATTTCAAACTACGGCCTCGTGCTTGCCGATTTTCTGCTGCGGTCTTGTATGGCCTTCGAATAAACATTTAAGCTTCGATTTTGTTCTGACATTCCGGAGCGATACACGGCGGTTTTAATCGTGTGACAAGTTTGAGGTTTAGAATTAGCGGTTTTTGCTAGCTCTCAAAGATTCAACTGCGGGAACCGTGCGTTGCTTGTACTCGGTCAGTTTGTCTGCAATTAGCAACGGTAACGTGGCCACTTCGGGTGGATTTATCGAGATTTTACGCAGGAGGACACAATTGCCCATATTATGGGACTAACGCTGATTGTACGATTTACCTTTTCCAGATAGTCCCAAACACCATGCATTAAGGGGATGTTCAACATCAAAGGTTATTGCATCGTTTACGATGCATTATATAGCAGGTTTCGTTACGGTGCTACAGTTTGTAATACTTTGTACCGGGTAATTAGAGTGAGTTTGAATGCAGAACGGGATAAAGGGCCCTTTATATTGACCACAACAATGAACAATGAATTAAATGTTAAGTTTACCCATGTTTCATTAAATGAATGATGAAACCCATACAGGGTATAATTTGTAATTAGCTAACCTTGTTCTGTTTGCATGCTTTATATGCAAAATATTTATGAAATTTGATATTCAATGAAGTGAACGTTATAGTATTAATAAAGTCGAAAGCTAATCATCGTAGATGAACAAGTGAAAAAAAAAATCATATCCAACATTGGACATCCATTGTAGATATACCGGACACCACATTGCTACCGGTTGACGATAAAATTCTTTTGCTAATGTACTTGTCCCACTCCAAATATCCCCCTACCGGTCTTTAATGACTGGTACATCCCCCGAAAACCATAAACACCTGTTTTCAATATTCAAATCACGTTCTCCGACCGGCACACTCGTGGGCCGCACCAACGCTAACGTTGCAAACCCTATTGTTTATTATTTCGTTTTACTCGACCAACTAACAGCAACCCTTCCCAAGACAGCTCAGACCTTGCCAAGGGAAATTGGTATGGGAAATGGAAAATACTGGAATCAGAGAAGGGGTGTGACAAGGGTGTAATATTTGCAATGGCGAAACAACCTTTTCAACACGTTTGTATTAAAATCGTTCCGAACGAAAACTTGTTCCAGTAGCACGGTCATTATCAGGGTCTTTTCTACCGTCACGAGCAAAGATCGGCTGCGTTCATTTACACTACACATTCGTCATCGAACGACGTTAATAATTCGTCACTAGCCATCGATCAACATACAGCTTCAATCTGTTCACCACCACGTGATCATGTTTACCACTACCAAACGATGTTATGCGAAGGGCACGAATCGTACACGAGCCAAAGTGGCGCCCTGGACAAAGGCACCGCGATACTTGTCACTTCAAACCGGTACCGCTTCCAAAAAAACGAAGCGTCAGTCACTATAGATGGTATATCCCCAGGTATTCAAGTTTAGATTCCAACCAACTCCAGCGAACGAGCTCACACCCTATCCACTCACTCACGCGCAAGTTTACTCAGTTTTATTGCCGATCGTTAATGTTCGTATACTTATGGGAGCAACAAAAAAAAACACGTCCCCTCTTCATTTCTAGTGCTTCTCGATTCCCCAGACGATTGGTACGATCATCGTCGGATCTGCTACTGTCAACCACACAGGTTGTTTAGTTGATAAGCGCCATAAACATGCGTGACAATGCCGGTTGTCTAGCCATACGCGAATAGCGGGAAGGAACGATGTGAACGAATTTTGCGTTGTTTGCTAGTATCGGTGCGATACGACAGTACTACACTTGTTCACGATCGTTTCAGTACGCATCTAAAAATTTGTGTTGCATCTCTCTCCCTGTCTCTCTGCTTTACTTTCTTCTCTCTTCACTTATCTCCTCATGTGGCTGGATATTATTTCACTCTTTGCTAGTCTAATCAAACGCATCGCGCATCGATCGGAGACCGTTTGATTGGAGCTTTTGTATCGCACCTACACAAAAGCTTTTCGGACAATCGAGGTTGGTGCGCTGTAAACAGCATGTGCCGCACGTGAGTAGCGGACCAAACCGCCGAAAGAGAGCAAAATTTCGTCACGGCCATCCATCCGGTCGGTCGGTCTCGATTGTCAAGACTATTGCTTATTGCCCTCCCCTTCTTATCTCGTCTATTTGTATGTGTACACTCCCTTCCCTGCGCGCACTGCAACCCTACTTACCTAACCGTGCACGATCATCGTACAACCCCACTGTTCCCTTTGCTGCTCCGGGGCACAGCCAGAACCGTGGCCGCTGCTGGTTCACATACACCATCGGTACAACGTTTTCAGTATTTAAGCACGATCGGGCCTACGAGAAGGTCAGCAGACAGCATTCGGCGATCGTTTCGGGCTGCGGCTTCTCGATCGGTCGCAGTGAAAGTGTGCGCCACGGAATCGAGCAGACGACAACCGAAGTACACCTGCAGCAGCACCAAGTGGCAGCCAGTGCGTTTGTCGCGTGTATTAAGATCAATCAAAACACGTTCAACCGGTTAATTCGATACCACAGTATCGATCGGAACCAATCATTTATAGTCTACGATGGCCTACTGAGTGGTTGTATTAAAGTTCCCGATCGAACAATAGTGCTCTGCTGGCGCCTTGAATCGTCCCTAGTGAAAGTGTCCTGCACAGCTATCGAAGTTTAACATTGTACACCTTTACTGAACACGTTCTACACGTTGCTTCCACGTTTACATTTGCTTCCTCCGCAAACTATCATCATGGTGCTTTCAATGTGTCGGTGCGTGTTATTGCTGCTAAGTGGTCTATTGTTCGTCCTAATCTGTGATATTGATCGTGCACAGGGTGCTTCCGTCTACAAATCACCTAATCTCGACGGTACGTATCAAGGAGTGCGCAAAAATGTTTCATTCACTTTGGAGGTGAAATGTATGCAACGATTGTAGAAGTTTTGTGCATTAATCGAACCAATACACGATTGCGAATATAGGTTAGTTATTATTTGCGAAATATTCTTCATCTTTATCGGTACTACAACTTCAAGAGGTCTAGGGTTGCCATTACTAACATTCTTTGCATTTTATTTGCCCGAAACGGGATAATCAATCCTGCATACGGGGGATTGGTACGAATGGGATTTTGAACCGGTCCTATCGCGTGAAAATCGTTGCCGCTACGAGTACACCACCGGACCGCGTCAACGGTTTTGTACTGCGTCGTAATAATGAAGGAACGCTGCAGTCTTACAATCTGCAACAAACACTTGTGTTTGCTAATATCAGACACGTAAGAAATTGTTTATACAACTGGCTTTGTAATTCCTGTCACACTTTTTCATGCGTTCCGTAAAGCATGAAACTATTTAAGTTAAAGCAAGCTTTTTAGCAGCTAGCAGCTACTTTTTATGCAAATGTTTCATTGAAGTGAATAGTTTAAAAAGATTTTACATTAATTGATGGTTGATCTTGTCTGTTTGTAGTTTCATTTGTTTTGAATTTGTCAGTCGTTTGCGTAAAAGCCCTGCTAGACCAATGATTTGACTTCCACTTAGGTGTTTTGTTTATTATGACGTAATTGAATTTTTCTTATAGGTATGTTTACCTATTTGAAATGTAAATCAATTATTGTTCCAATTTAATAAAAAAAAAACCTGAAGCTATGCTACACAAACCGCCAATTTCTGAATGCAGTGAGAAGAAAAAACCAGTCACGGTCACATGCTTACATTCGATGTTTTGCGGCTTTCAGGTTTGCAATCAAACAATTGTTCGCGGCCGTGACACTAGCCGTCAATTTGACGTAGTCTGGGGAGCAGTTTGTGGATTGTGCTTTTGCAAGCCTAAACGTAAATCCATCTGCAGATAATAGCTATAACTATCGGCTTAGTTTTTGTCTTCTACCGTGATAACGTGCTAAAGGCATAGCTGAATAACTTATAGTAAATTCCTATTTCATCAATTTTCGTATATAACCACAGTTAACAAAAAACTTCAGTAAGAATCACTACTATTCAGCCTTTAGTTCGTCCCACCTAATAGCCGGTTTGGGCCGACCGAATGCTATATGAATGGTAATTAATTGCCTACCTCACAGCAGGTACACGCGCTAACCCAGATAGCAACAGTGTGTTGTAGGCTGCAGTCACTCGGTCGTTGAACAGCTGGTGCAAACCGTGCAAACTAAAAACGTGACCACTGTCGTCTGATTGAACCGATCAGAGCCGCATGACAAACCGATCATAATCGTATCTCCATTTTCACATCAACTTCGGACACTAATTTCACCGAGCAGAGAAGAAATTCCCCTTTTGCAAAACATGTGCACATTATATTAGCATTGCATTGGTCGGGGAACTCCTTGGTCGGGGAGCTTATTGCATAATGGTTGCCATTTCCGCCATACTTACATAGGTGCAGCTCTAGTATTGAAACTAGTTTTGCCACCAGTAACATAATCCATGATGCTGCAGCACGTGCTGGACGGCAAAGTTGAACCTATTTTTAGATCAAATAACTGAGGCTCGCCTTTGATGCTATGGGTATTAGACCGGTCTGGTTTTTATTTTTAACAGCGAAACAAATTGAACAAGATCCTATCGGGGCAATAGTGCCGGCGCCGGGTGCTGATTGCAGCAACAACATTTAGTTCCAGTGCCGCGCAACTAATGTATTTCAATTGCACAATCGTTATCACACTTGTAGTACAAGGAAGCAAACAGATGATCTTTGGTATAGTTGTGTAAATAATCAGTTTTAATCTTTGTCCAGGGTGCCTGTTTGGAAACCAAGCACAAGAAATACACAATATACCACAGTGGTAAACTAATCTCAATTAGTTGTTTTTACACTGACCTGTTACTCAATATTAATCATTCTCTTCCCGTTTTTTATACCTTCCAGATGCACGTTTCTGGCGACGAAATGCTGAATCCTACCTCAAGAAAGTATTAATGTACGACGAAAATCGTCGTATAATACCCTCGATGGCGAAAAACATTATCATCTTCGTGGGCGACGGTATGGGAATTGCCTCACTATCAACAGGACGCATCTTCAAGGGCCAACGAGCCGGACGATCGGGTGAGGAAGAACAGTTGAGCTTCGACAACTTCCCCAACACGGGCATGTCGAAAACGTACAACACCGACCGACAAGTACCGGACTCTGCCGGTACCGCCACTGCCATGTTCTCTGGCATCAAAACGAAATACGGCGTGCTTGGGGTGGATTATACGATCACCGAGACAAATTTGGAGGCAGCCAAAGTACCATCGTTCATAGATTGGGCACAGGCAGAAGGTAAGCGAACGGGCATAGTGACAACGACACGTGTTACACATGCAACGCCCGCCGCCTGTTACGCTCACAGCATTAACCGGAATTATGAGTGTGGTGCAAATATTCCTGTACATCTGAAAAATCGCATCAAAGACATCGCTCGTCAGATGGTTGAGGATGCACCGGGAAAGAATCTAAATGTTGTGCTTGGTGGAGGTAGAAATCATTTCGGGGCATCCATGCCAGCACATCTAAAGCCGGAGTATAAATTCCAAGGTGCCATGGAGAAGACGTGTATTCGCATCGATGGACGTAACCTGGTTGAGGAGTGGAAGCAACGCTGGAATGGTACAAAAGCTGCATACGCCTGGAAAACTTCCGATCTGAGAGCAGCGGAGCTGGATAAGGTAGAGCATCTACTCGGTCTGTTTAATGACGATCATCTTAGCTATGATTCAGTACGAGACCGATCGCCAGATGGAGAACCCTCACTGAGTGAGATGACTGAGGCAGCGATCAAGGTACTACAGCGACCCGACTCACCTGGGTTTGCTCTCATGGTTGAAGGAGGTCGCATCGATCACGCACATCATCAAAACCATGCTCATCTCGCATTGGCCGAGGTTGTTGAACTAGACAAAGCCGTCGAAACAGCACTCAATATGGTCGATCTTGACGAAACGCTGATCATCGTAACAGCGGACCATTCCCACGCGATGACCTTCAACGGTTATCCAGACCGGGGAAACGACATATTGGGTAAGCACATTTGACCTTCAGAATCTAGCTCTTTTATACTCATTACTATTCCCATCCGTTACAGGCTTCGGTAATCGACCCAACGCAACACCTTATGAAACGATTACCTACGCAAACGGACCCGGTTTCCTGCAGCACCGTTGGAACTCCAGTATGCTGACAGAAGAGTCTACCGATTGGGCGACATGGGTTAAGCTGAATCAGCTCAACAGGAGCGAAGTCACCTACCGGCATCTCTCAGCATTCCCATTGTCGGATGAAACGCACGGCGGTGAAGACGTGGCCGTGTTTGCCTCCGGTCCCGGTGCTAATCTCGTCCGCGGTACGTTCGAACAGAACTATATCGCGTACGTTATGAGTTACGCTGGATGCATGGGTCCGGCCAAACGACTCAATGTTGCCTGTGACGACGACTTCCGACAGGAGTATACTAAAACGTCCAGTGCGCAACGTGCCGCCTGCAGTATTGCACTAGTCATCGTCTTCATGCATGCCATTGTAGGAATAGTCAGGCGAATATAAGTTTTAAGTGTTATCGTACTCTACCGTTTAAATACTGTCAATAATATCGATCGATGCTGGCGTCAAAATCTTAGGAACAAAATATACACCCATTAGCATATAAATAAACGAAACTGTCAAAAATAGAAATATGTGCATAAGTGTATAAACATTTACTAACACTTTTTTTTAATTTATAACGTTCGAACGATCTAACGAAAAAAATGCTATGACTAAGTTTTCCTAATTAACTTCATAATCCAAAGATTTTAAAACATTAACTATTTTCTCAACGCCCCTATAATTGTATGATAAATCTTCCCTTATTGCTCTACAGTTATAAACTATTATAACTGAGAATGCCAAATACTTGGCTTCACGTCAGTCGTTGCCATTCGGTATAAAGTAGACTTCTTAATTCATTGAGATGAAGACTAGAAATGAAACTAGAAGCTAGACTAGAATGAAGAAATATTGCCTTCTGACGATGCATTTTAAATTACATGTTTAAACATGGATTGTGTTAAAGTCGTTGCTTTCTGTAAGAATATTGCCAAGAATACGTGTTGTTCATCACCTGAGTTTTCATCTCTCATTTATCCCATTTGTCCATCCATTCGTAAGATGAAATCCTATTTTCCTTTACCTCTTTGGAATATCACGCAAAATGCGTTGGTATTCATTTCCAGCATCTCATGAAAGATGCTCCTGGTTCATACATTTTCCCACCAAGGAAAACGATTCTTTATCATGTGCCGCACGCTTCTTCGAAACTGGAACACCATTTATCAAACGTTTCGCTTCATAAATAAGTCACCAAGCGATGCAAGAAATGAATGCACACATACACTTCCAGCTGATGTAAGTGTACGCCACAGGGCACATAAAAACAATTCCATGCTTTCCTTCTAGCGGTATCAAGATGATTATAAAGGTGTTGATGCATTGGCACCGATATTCTACACGACAAAAGATGCTGGTGTCTTGCACCCAGTTCCATAAGGGTTCTTCAGTTTTCAACCTATAAACAGGGTGTAGCTGAATGAATTTGCTTATGCTCTACTTAACCATTTTCCCCTACCTTCGTAAACTATCGTGGAGTTTTTCGTGCTTTTACCTACTGTCCCACAACATCATTTTTCCCTCATGGTATGTTCCGACAAGCTCATTAGACTAAAGGTCGTATGATAAATAGGTGCATGAACAATTGATAACACTTGCAGTGTGAGAATTTGTATGGTGGCAAGAGTGCTAATTAGCCTATACAATACATGCTATAGGTTGGCAGAGGTCTAAATATCGCTTATTATGTTAGTTTTCCTGTGTAGAGCAGATTAGTTTGTTATTTATTGTCATTCCTATATTAAATGGTTTCTATTTATAGGCTATTTACAATACGTAGAATACTTTTGCAATTACCCTTTATTTGGAATGCAGGGTCGCTAATTTGGTGAAAACTTCTGTGAACATTACATTACACATATTTTGCAATAAAAACAATTTGTAAGTTATGCGGTAAAATATATTAACTACTGCAAGAAACGGAATGGAATATTTCCAAAGTAGTTCAGTTCGGATTTGAGTTAGAATTATTACGAATAAAGATGAGAGAAAACTATTGCATTGAGAGTGACCAACTATTACTTTAAAAACTTTAGCTTTAGACCAGGCTTTGTAGCTTGAAATTTGAGTATATCTCAAATTAATTTTAGTAACATACATACTGGAAATATTAATTTTCAAATGAATGTCGTAACGAGAAAAATAAGCTTTCCACCCCTTAATATGAAAAGTAAACAACCTGTCATATGGTATTCGACTTACGCTCAAATTCGGGTTATTCTGTGAAGCACGTTAACCGCGTTACTCGGGCAACGACTGTAGGTGCAACATCCTCTATTATTGTATTGTAGTCCTCTCTTCCATTAGAGGGGCATCTAGTTAAACAAAGTAATTCTCAAAAACATGTGATGTGTGATTTTACCGAAATTTAGAAAAAATACCTTTATCCTTAATAACATTAAAATCCAAATACATCTATTCTAAACAGCAACAGTCAAATAACATTGCTAAAATACTGTTCGTTCATTCACAGATTGAGAAATATTTTATAATGTTTGACATTTGCTATATTATTGGTAACACCTGTTCGGCATTGCTTCGTAACAAGGATACTGGTTTACTTGACTTGAAGGCTTCAGAAGCCCACCGATTGTTTTTGATTTTCTTGCTATGCTCGTTTCTGCTTCTTACGTACTTGAACTTTTATGCTTGGATTGTCTATAATCTGGCAAATGACGGATAGTAACTGATCCTCCGTTAGATAGGCAGAGGAGGCGGACGCTCAGGCCCTCGCAGGGTGTGGGTCCACCAAATAATCTGTTTAGTAGGAAAGAGTGTCTGAGTTATGCTGGTAAAGGGCATAACAAGTGACGTTTTAGCTATCTCCATATGCTTTAGAGTACCTGTACCTGCATAGCAAAATTGTCTTCAAGAAGAAGAAAACTTGTCATTAAAAAAAAAAGATAAAAGAAAATTTTGACAAAATACATAAGACTTAAAATTCTTTCAAAACTACTTTCATCTTACAATATTTAGCTTCATGTTCTATATTTACAACAAACTTCAATCGATAATTAATTTACTCGAATCTCTTTTCATGCAAATCGATAAGATATCTTTTCTTCCAAATTCTTCTTCTTCTTACAGTTCTTTCCATTTTCTGATAGAAGTCCATAGATTGTCGGACCAACGAAAATTATACTTTTGTGTACTCTCTCATACTCCATGACTCTTCCATACAACATGCTACTCCCAATGCTACTAGTTGCGTGCATTCAACTGTAAAATCGCTTATAATAGCATTCAACCTACGCTCTACCCAGCGTTCAGAGAAATCTTTCCCATAGAGGGTTTGTAAATCACATAACCTAGCAATTATTAAAATTTAACCTCCACCACAAAGGGCATTATTTTCCCCACACCATTTATACTCGATCTACACTACGAAACTGTAAGGGCTGTTAAAGTGGAAAGGGAAAAATAGACTCTACGAAAGCAAATAGCTCTTACTATTCTTTCGCCTCTGCAAAATAACAAACTTGCCCTTTTTACTCTCTAATCCCTGATTGGATGCTATTAATTCGCTACAATTTGTATTAACTTTCCTTTCCAACCCCGGAGCTAAAATCTGATCGAATGATGCGATCTGAATGAGAGTCTTTCAACAATAGCGCATCCTCTTTTTGTCGATGGCCATACAGTAAACCTGGCTCCGCTGGAGCGTAACAGCACAAAGCCAAGTCGGTAGATAAGATAAGCTTTTCTAAGGCATTTATCATGGTTTTTCCAATCCGAAAGCCATTCCATCCAGCACTCGATAACCGTTTGGTCACTGAAAATGGCAAACCAAATTCGAACGCAATCGTAGTACGAACGATTGTCCAAGATTCGGACGTCCCATTCGGCATGGTGGTGCTTATCGTTACAACAACGAAAGATTTAGCGGATCAGCGCACCGTACGAGCGGGACACGATTACGAGCTTCTACCGGTGGTTATTGGAGAATGGACTAAATTCTCAATTGTCGATTTTATCTCATTGCTCGTGTTACTGATGGTTTCCAGTTGTTTCTTCTCGTTTTTTTAACACTAAATATTTAAACGGAATATGCACACGCACCGAGTGTCTATTGGCCGAAATGGCTAATAGAGCCCACCGTAAATGGTGATTGGAAAACGGCATATCGAAGGTTTTAAATGGCTAATGGGGGGAAAAATACAATTTCATTTATGTTCAGAACGCTAACAAGATTCGTTGGAAAGAAAAGGCAATTTTGCTGGCTGATAGGTTTTGTACATCGTTTGGGCTGCATTACCTGTTTGCAGGTTGAATGTTTTTCGATCGTTGATCGAACAGGAGTGGATTTTATACACCCAAAAATAGAAAACAAACACTGGATTTACCAATAGGGATCAGCGTCGATAAACGAACGAATTGATAGTTCGATTTTCAACCTTTGGATCCATTAGAACGCGACCTTTTTTTCACGATGTTTTTTTAAGCCTCTTATCATTAAAGGCGATTTTCTGGCGGGCAAAGGAGCATGTAGCAGAACGATTGATTGCATACTCCCCAGGGACATTTACTATTTCGAACTCGAACCGCTCATGCTCTACTGGTGTACCGCTGCTTGGCAAACGTTTCGGATCCGATTCAATCAACAAACAGCTGTAACGTATGCCCTCAGGGGCGTTACAAGAACCAAAAACGGCCGGTTGTTTGCAGTGATTTTAATCTTGTTTGAGAAGATTTCATCACGTATCCTTCTAATCCCCGTGTGTGGTATCTGTTTCAACTGTGTTTCGTCCCAGCTGGAAAGGATAGCGTAAGGGTTAGTGATGGTTTTGTAAACATCCCTAGATTTGATAGTGCAATAGATGTCAGAATATGTATTTTTAAATGCAAAGCTAAAAATTTCACCACGATTTATTTGGAAGTTGAGCGTTGTTATTCAACACAATATAATTGTTTTAGAGAATATAACATCTTTTCGCTACAGATCTATAGTCGATCAGTTCAACGATTGTATAAGTAAAGTATAAATAATGACATGAATAATGATCTTATTCAAATTACGTAATAGTAACAAATACAGAGCCTTAACACATAAATCTATAATATTATTTTTATATAAATTTTATACATACTTCTTTTTTTTTCGATTGTTGATAATTTTCTTTATAACTCTATACATACCTATCGCTAATCTTTGCGAATCCCAAATGCAAAAAAAAGCGATAAGTTGCTTTTCTCTGGCATCTGGTTGCAGTTTTTAGTGCTGAAGACTTGTTTTGTGATAGTCCTTTTAGAATAATAATTTCATGGAGGTTTTCTATTTTTATTATCGTAGTGTTTCAGACCACTATGAAATTATACACAGTCATTATGTTGAGCATTACATGTGAAATTATCGATGTATAAATATGTTCGTATATAGTAAAATAATCAAATTTTGGGACCGCAGGAAATGTTTATTTAATAAGATATTCATTAAATTTTAAAACCATATTTACGTCATAACACCTTACAATATGGATTACGATATCAACATATTATTATATTATGACAATGTTTTCAGCCGCGCAAATAGAATATTTACAGCTTTACTGTTTAAATCAACGAGGGACTTCAATGACTTACATTGTCTAAAATCACTGTATTATTCGTAGGTTCGCCCGTTGTTAGAATACTGTTCAATTGTGACTTGTCCGTATACTATTATATCTATAAGAAGACTTGAGACAATACAAAAAAGGTTCACACGATACGCCATTAGAAAGCTAGCTTGGGCAAACAACAAACAGCGTTGCCTTCTTCTGGGCATAGAAACTTTAGAACTCAGGCGCAATAGAGCGCAGGTTATCTTTATTGCAGGACTACTACTAGGAACCACAGATGATCCGTCGCTAGTAAGTAGCATTTCGTCTGCTGTCCCACGATCGGTATCTAGCCACCATGATCCTCGTTAAACCGTTCTCGGTGGACGAATTATTTAATAAACATCGAACATTACACGTTATTTATAGTTCATTGTAAAGAGATATTCTCCTTTCTAGTAAAAAACATATTGTTGTAATAAATGTACAACTATTCCTTTATTGAAAAATATATTGGTTTTCATCACAACATGTGCGCTGTATTTCTCATTAAACCATTACGCTTCTAGGGGTTTTTTTTACGATCCTCCCTTTATTTTTCACCACACTCATCATTCGATGCCAGAAGTGCTTATGATGAATACAACTCGCATAATAAACCCACAACAAAGACGAACAAAACTCGAACACACTCAATAGCAAACTCAACAATTTTCTATTAATCAACGAGACCGATCACTCTCGGTACAGCGTGAAGTGAAAGCAAAAACTCCTACCCGTCCTATGAAACAAAAGAACAGCTGACGGGTGAGTCTGTGATTGAAAGTATGTAGATTAAAATCGCTGAAAAGCTTCATCGTGAAAAGCTATCCATGCGTTGGGTTTCATTGATTCGCACACTTGGAAGCATCACGGTTTTCCGCAATAGGATCGGCAGACATATACCACACCACTCCCCCCAAGCCTAACGATACAGCTGCATTATATAGCTGCGGGAAAGCGCAACACGTATTCTTTGGCCACCATTTCCGGTCAGCCGGTCAGTTCACACGTGAACATAAGTGCTACGGATCAACTATCGGATGCCATAGGATGCGCGAGCAACAGCACTGAGTGGTGAGCGAAAAGCCTACGTTATGAAGAGTGTTTTTGTACTTGTACTGCTCAACCATCACTATTTTTCCTATTGCGTGATGAATGCTCAATGTGCTAGTTGAATGTGGAAAAGCCCCTTGATGGCATGCGTGCATCATGAGTAGGCACATTGTATACGACTTTTCTGTACTGTTGTTTTTTTCTGACCACATTTCAAAAGAGATATTTAGGTGGAAGTGTAGCGCGGTGTAAAAAAATGCAATTTTTCCCATAATAGATTACAATGCCAACTCTAAACACAAAACATAAAAATACAATATGATACACTACAACGAACAGAGATAGTACTATGTTAGCAGCAGTTTATCATGCGAGAACAACAGGAAGCAACATTTTACGGGTGACTAACGCAGACCACAACATACTGAAGGAGGCGCATGGTCCTTCACGATTGCCTACGGGATATACTAGAAAGTTTAAAAAGAATCCTAACAAGAGTGAAAAAATACCATTTATTTTAATAATTCAGTTAATCTATTTTTTTTTGCTGACCTTCTAAGCTGCACTTTTGTCCACATTTCAGATACTTTACCATGCGTTTGATTTTACGTTGAATTGGATTGCTTCGATTGATTGATTTTCGTACTCGGAACCCTTGTCTAACCCTGTTTTTATTTACACTATCTTTTTTGTCTAACTTTCCCATAACACCCTTCTATGGTGATCTCATTGCAGCATGCCTTGCTGATGTTTCTAGTGATATTTCTATCGCCAATAATCGACCAAGAATGCACCGCAAATCCACACAATTATATATTGTTTGGCCGCTGAGATGGAAAAACGTTTCATATAACGAAAATTCATTGTTTTGAATGCATATTCTCATGTTAAAAAGAGTCTGTAAAAATTACTAGTTTAAAGGTTAACCAATTTAAAAACATAACATAAACATTAAATAACATAATATTTTCTTTTACAGTTTGGTATCTCCTGTCATATAATTCTAATGGATTTGAAGCGAAATTTCGTGTATTTTGACTTTGAGTATTATTTTCATTGCACCGATTGGTTTCTTTTTTCACAACAATGCTCTAGAAATAACCTTACAAAATAAGTATTAGCTTTGCTGAACCTACAACATGCACAAGAAAAAAAATAAAAATATGGTATATTTTCGAAATAATTCGATGCAAATGCGTATACAGCAGCTAAAATCCAGTCTCCAAACTTTTTACGCCTGCGGGCCGCATAGGTTGAAACTACCGTAACGTTGGGGCCGCTTACTTATTAACTTGCGGGTCGTTTACAAAGATGTTTGGCTCAAGGCGATCTTTTATCGTAATTTCTAGTGTTGAATTTTACAAAACATAACAGTAAATAATATTTGAATTAAAAAAAATGATAACTTCACATTCTCTTATGATAATAACATTAGCTAAAGTGTCGCGAGCCTCATTAAAGACTCTGGAGGGCCGCATGCATGGCCGTAGTTTGGAGACCCGTGATCTAGACTAAGGAGAAAAACATTTTTCAATAGATATATTTCATTTCTAGATGTATTATTGTAGACAAAAAAATCTTTCTTGTATCATCGCCAAGTAAAGACTACACAGTTATCTTATCGCCGAACTATCTTTCAAAAACAAATAAAACGATAATAAAAAGACAGTAAAAAAAACAGGCACGCAAATCTTACACCAATATTCCTTAAGTATGAAAACGAATGATAAATACAGAATGAGAGTAATTTATAACTAAGATTAACAATTTAATTTGTACCAGGTACAATTAAACACCTAACGAAGATAGACTGAAACTAAACAGTGGCCATAATCTTAGGCTTCATGCATGTCTCAAATAATCACAGCGAAATAGTGAATTATAAACATTGGAACATCCGAGAATTGCTAGTATTGGAATGATAAACGCAGTCTACCACGCAAAGATTATCTAGTATTTATTTATTTATTATAATTATAACGTCTCTTAGGCGTAGTATCAAGGTTATCTAGTAGTGGCATAGAATACATTTATGGTATGGATATTCAACCAAATCCATTCGCATTCAAAAACATTTAAGCAACAGGAAGTTTTATCCTCAAAATGATGCATTTAATTAGTTCATAGTTGCCAACATTTTCTGACATTTAAAACAAAATTTTCGTAGATAAAAACCCTATGTACCCGTTTATCCTATCTAGGAACTTTTTTCTATTTAGCTTTTGGTAGATTTTTCCTAAAAAGCTGACCTTTCAAATGGCTCGCTATTAAGAACACCATTTCATTTAATTGAATAGTACTAACCACGATACAGTCTTCTTGCTTCCCGCCCAGTAGTACATACAAACAGGTGCCACACGTGTATTAAATACACTATTTCATCTCCCACTCATCTCCAGGCCTTTCCCAGCATAGGTAGTACGCATGGGTAAGTTCTATGCTAACTTGAAAGAAGCTGGTCACCATCCCATCGCATCAAACATCAGACGGTCTAAGTGGCTAACGGCTGCCTGTACAGCCATTTGGTTTAAAGATGTCCTTTTACCCTGCCCACACTCACAAAGCCGGTGGTAAAAGTTTGCCTCTGTCGAAAGTGTGTTTAGATTTTACCGATAAGTGCGCAAAGTGTGCCATATTTGTCTAAGCATTCCATATGTAGTCTAACTACGCTGCAGCAGGGTATCCATTGTGCGCTTAAAAAAAGGGCCCACAACTATTTCTAACCTCACACGTCCCAAAATGCAGACCGAGATTCACCTCTGGGGAGTGCAAATCAAAAAACTAATTATAAATAAAAGTTAAAACGGTCTTCCAAACACATCCTACATTCTACACGTATCACACAGTGTTGTGTTTTTGGTTTTAGGGTGTAGCGTAAAGGTGATTGCATCCCCAGCACACTCACTCACCTGGTTGACGCCACCTTTGCAGGTACGATGATACTTACCCATGCCTTAAAGGATAAAACATCGTTTGTGTTAAACTGTGTTTTTGGGTTAATACACCCGTTGGCTCCATGTATAAGATGAGGTTCGGGTGGTGGAAAGCAGATAAACCCCTATATTGAGGAGTTGCTAGTTGATAAGTTAATTTGGAATATCTTGAAAATTTCGTAAATATTCATTTATTTCCACACAATTACGAATCGTTTGTTTTCATGCACTGAAGAACGGCCAACCCGTGTCACAGCAATCACAAATATCCCTTATTATACTCACAAATATATAAAATTAAAGCTTCCTTGTTAAAACTTTGAAATATTTCATGTATTGTTAGCTAATGATTTCTGCTAAAATACTCAGTAGTTTCAGCAATATGTACGAATTGGAAGCTTCTGGTAAATTAGTAACATGAAAATAAAAAAAAAATAAAAAAACAAGGTAAACGTCTGATAAATTATACTATTTAAGCCAATGCTAGACTATCCAACCATATGATTAATTCATGTGTGTATAAATCTTCTAAGAAATATTAACACTGCAACGACGAAATATTATAAGCGCTTTCATTTATGGTAACTTTTTACCGTTTTTAAGCCTGTGCACAGGTTTAATAATTTTTAAAATTTTATCTGTAAAACTTAGCTTCCATCCGGTAACCCTCAAAAATTAAATTGATTAAAATGAAGCGTACCAATCAAATCAATGTTAATCTTTTAAGTGTCGATTCATGGTGTGAACAACGCTTTGCGAAAAATTCATATTCATGGCGAATCTCAAGAAACATTGATACTCTTCAAACTACACAAGAAATTGTCATAAATTTTAAATACAAAAATAAAACTTCTCATCTGAAACCCTCGAAAAATATCGATAGTGCAGTATCTCCAGCACTTATCAAACGGTTCACCAATAGTACTCACACCTTACCACGGTGACAAGAGGTAAGGTGTTTAAGATAGTGATGTTTGTCCATTGCCATAATGAATGTTTTATGTTTGGCTTTTGATGGGCACACGGAAGGGCACGGAAGTTTGGAAACGTCACCCAAAGTGAACCACCCGAACCGTTCCAGGTGTTCTTGCACCAGTACAAACTTCACCTACATTGCCTGTGCGTTACTTGTACCGTGCCTTTCACAAAGAGACGCTAAAAACCTTCCGCACCAAAGCGTTAACTAGTAGATTGGTCTGCTCGGCAAAACTTTAGATCCTTTCCCGTTCCTTTCCTTTCGCGTACCGGTACGTGCTTGCTGTCTGTGTTAGAATGGAACGTCCTCTCAAGCGGTCTATGGCCGGTATTCTTCCTTACAGGGACAAACCGAAACCGGGCCGCCTTCCGTCAAGAAGTATCGTAATGTAAGCCACACCATATGGCCACACGGACGGAAGCGGATGCCGCTGCACTCGATTATGCATACCGAGAAGGTGTACCCACATTCCGGTGCATCTAAACCATCATCAGCTTCCCTGCACCGGGGCAACCGCCATTTTGCTTTCGGAAAGAGTGTGTTTCACGAAACGCGCCGGACAAGCTGCAGACAAAACATATGCTAAGTATAGTCTCTAGCCAACGCTCGCCATTTTCGGGCCAAGTTATGGGATAATCTATTATCAAACATCCCTTTTGCGTAAACCCCGCTGCAATGGGGGCTTCTTTCATCGGGCGAACGGTTGCGATGGACAATAGAGGAGAATATTTACCAAGCATTAGCGTCGGAAAATCTTCACTAGGTGCCGTCATACACCATATACGTACGCCGAGCGGACAGGTTAACGGACGGATCGCTTATATTCATCGTGAAAATTGTTGCCATCTTCTGCCAGGTGCCAAGCATTACACGGGCCACCATTACGCCCCGCCCCGTAAGTGGATGAAATTTATTGCAACAAACGCAAACCAAGGAACACGACCACCTTCAGCACGCATTTCCGTTGGCCCATCAGTCGTACTTTATGATCGGATGCTAATTAAAATTTTACGAACTAACTTGCTCCACGGGAAGAGATTCCACCACACGTTAAGAAAGGCCGGCCATAGCTGTTGGGTGACAGCTAGCACACGGACGGGAGGTAGACGTTGTCCTTAACCATACCATTAACCAGCAAATTGAAACGATAAATAACGTTCGGGTTTTACTGTCCGGATGTGTTGTGATGGTAGGAAAAAGATAAGACAATCCATGCGTCCATCCTTAGCGACCCGATTGTGGAGAAAGCATGGTTATCGGCGTCATTTTAAGCTTTACAATCCTTGCAGAGGACTATAGAACGTGCCCGACACGAGTTTCTACTTTACCTTTAATTATATTACACTTCAACGCAACACCGCAAGTAAAAAAAAATGAATCCACATGCTAAGGTGCCTTGTGGAAAAAGATTTGTTCAAGTGTTCAACGACACTTCTGCTCCGATGTTTTGAACGAGATATTAATAGGATGAATAAGACTGTCTTGGCGACAACCTTCAAAGTCGAAATCTTCCCAATTTCGTAAGGCTTTTACGCGATATCCATAGCACTCTTTGCTGCTACCGGTGGAACAAAACCAGGAGCAGAAAAGAACCGATGTTGGTTCCATTATCATTAGCATGGGATTAAATTAATTCGTTAAAATTAATTAAGCATACCCGATAAGGCTCTGTACCTGCCAATCTTTGCTAAAACCTCTGCTCTGAAGTGCGATAGAATTTTGCTTTTCATTTAAAAAAGCTTCTCACTAAACCACGCTTCTAGTGCCATCCTTGTGTGCTTTAATGCCGCCTGCTGAGATGTGATCTTGAATAAATGATGTTTCGTTCACCCTTTCACCCCGCTAGCGTAAAGCTACTGGCGCGTGCTTGCCCCCGATGGGAACAAAACACGGGGAGGAAAAATTGATACAAATGACACAGCACCATTGCTGACATCATGCATTTGAAACGAACCGGCAACAAATCACGTCCACACCGGTACATTGAGAAAAATTGTTCAGCAAACTGTCCGCACGTCTTGGTGACATTGGTTCCACTCCCCCGAGGTTCAGTGTCACAGTAGTCACCGAAGTTGGGCTCTAACGTCAATGCTGTGGACACAAATTTGCCTCCATTCGGTAGACTGGGGATTCAATTGCCTGCCTCCGTTCGAACTGGGTGCGTGTGTATGCGGTGTAGGTGACATCAATGGACCGCCTTGCACATCCCATCGTTGAATGATTTTGTTCCCAGCGAAGATTCTCAATAGAGATCCCTATTTTCCATAAGCCAGTGTGTGTATGGGGGGGGGGGGGGGGAGAGATGTTTTATTTTTTTGTCTCATTCCGCTGGTTCTTCACGTGTAACGAACGTGATGGGAATGGGCAACACAAATGCCAAATGCGCTTGGTCACGCTCGGAAATGTTTCGACGACACCGTTCCGGTGTGTTGGCGAGGGACGCAACATGTCTGGAAAGTGTTCCACAGCAAATGTACTGGAGTGGAACAGCGCTCATCACTATGCCGATTGCACGCCAAAAAGGACATCGTTACGTTCCAACGCTGTTCGGTCGGTGCATTTCAGCCCCGTGGTACCCCGCTTTGCCATCGCTAAAAATATCCTGCTCTATGCTGACCCTAGGATGTCCTCGAGAGTTTTAGCAGTGACTACAAAATAGATCAGAAGAAAAAGAAAATGACATTGAACGGCAGAAAGCGAAGAACGTACAACTATCATCATTTGAATGTTTGCATTTACTTGCCAAAGCATTTCCGGATTCGTGCTGCCGGTACGTCGGAACTTTGGAGGATATGCATACTTTTTTTTGTTCAGCCCAACACATATCCTTACGCCATTTCGTATGCATCTCCGAAACCCCATTTCATTGGTGTTTTTCACTTGACCAATTTTTACAAAACGACTACAGTCGACGGAATGGGAACTCCTTAAGCATCCGCTTACTCCAGCAAGTTTTACCCTGCTCCAGCTTGGCTATACGGCCTTTTTGGGCCTTTTTTATTCCAATTTAGGGGAACACGATCGAACGAACATTTCAGGATGGAATTTTTTTCCCGCCATAAAGCTCCACATCACTGCAGAGAAAAGAGGTGAAAGTTCTTGTTTTTTTTACCACAGCCTGGGACAATATAAATGTACAAACCATGTAAAACTGTTACCGCTGTATGGCACTGCATGCAAGACCTCACCGAACAAGGAAGCTCATGTTGAGGGGAAGCATGTTATCGAGCTTCGAGCGATACTAAAAAAAATAACCAACGCCAAACCATTGTGAATCAGTAGAAAAGAAACCCCGAGCCAATTTGCAGCCTCACTGGGAGCGCTTTGCGGAGTCCGTGTATTGTGGAGAGTGTGCACGAAAATGGTCACCAGTAGTCGCCGATGGCATTGGGATGCTTATATAAAGTACACACGCAGCACACAAAGCAGCACTTGCTCTGCTGCACTACATCAATCGAGATAAGCACTACCGGCACGTTGCAGCCGACCGAATGCCAACCGAGAACCGACTGGCAGCGACCATTTTCGTGTTGACAAATTGAGGCATCACAGCCGTTACCAGTGTCCTGTCCGCATTTGTCGCAGGCTATAAAGCGTTTCGAGTGCTTACTCATGGTCGGCTGTAAAATCGCTTCTTATCTGATACACGGTCCGAGCGAAGCGCTTGAGCAAGCTTCTTGAAGCCTTCGATCGATCTAGATTAAGGTAGCCGTGCATTAAATCTTGCGGACCCTAACAAAATCTTGCCATCTTGCCGTTTACTCGGTCATCACTGCACAAGTGGTTTGTGTTTGCTTTTATTGGCAATGCATTGTGCAAAAGCACCAGGAAAAATGCCGCCATTTTGCAACATTTAAGGATGTATAAAAAATCTGGCACCATAAAACGAACCGCACCGAGCCGTCTGTCAATCGCTAATTGGATCAGTAAGTGAGACACACGCGTTTGCGGGCAACGACTGCAAAGAATGCGACCGATTTCCGGAATTCTTGCTGCGTGCGTGTGTCGTGCGCATAGAATAGCACAATCTGCAGAAAATCATACATTTATTCTAATGGCAAACGGACCGGTGTTTATTGAAAATGTATATTCCAACCGTGAGCAAATGGCGGAATGCACGCGCAAATGCGTTTTACGTTATTTGCATAAACGGTGTATCGGTGCAGCGGAAAGTGCCGAATGTCTATAGCCATCATTTCGCCTGCCGCATCCGATTCGCAAGGGGGGAAAGATGGAAAATTCAATAATGCCAAACGCTCGTATCAAATAACACTGCCGCATATGAAATGAGAATTCCAAAGCCTCTCCCGGCGGTTTCGCATCACAAACATCACCTCCAACGTTGCTTCCTTGTGCAACTAGAGTCCTCTGCAGGAAAATATGGGGCCTTTTCGGTACCGCGTTCTCAAACCGTTACCATAGCAAAAAGCTCGCTTCCATAACGTCTGCCACCACCAACTGGAAGGCGTTCAGGGCTCCCGATGGCGTACGGCAATAGGCTGAGATGTCCTGGAACCACGATCCACACAACCACGATGTTTCTGCAAACTCGGCAAAAATGATGAAACCTTTACACAGCCGTCACATGCACATCATAAGCAACGCCAAATTCGGTGGTAGTGGCAGTCAACCCCCCCTTCCAAACGTTCCGAGTTGCGGTTTAAGTTTGGAACTTGTCGTTTTTCGAACAAACCGCCACAAGTCCGCTGTTTCATCCTAGGAAAAACGATTTTGCGCCGTATACTGGCTATGCACCGACGCTGGCAGTCAAACCGAACCGGTCATTAATTTGCTAATGTCAGCGGAAAATGTGTGATGTGCCTTTTTCGAACGCTCGAACTGTCCATCCGTGTGGTCCGTGGTTTGATGCTGCTGTATGTTGGGCTCAACACTCTCACACAAACATGAAGATATTCATCTATGGTGCATCACAATTCCTCGTGTCATAAGGTTGAGGTGGATGAATTTATCTTCGCGCTGAGACTTTTTGCCACAGCGTTGATACTGTCACGATACTGTATTGCCTACTTGCATAGCATCCATCCTATCCAGTGTGGACCAGTTTCGAAGTGTTCAGAATAACTCTAACTTCGCTAACTATCGTCATATAATCTGATGCATGATATCAAAACTTGTATAACGTTTGCATTTAAAAACTTCAAAGGATAATTGAATGCCGTAAAGTTCACTTGAATTCTATGTTTAGTAAATGTTAAAGATATTCTAGTGCGTGGCTATTACGCTTGAGCCACTCACAGGCGACAGGAGATGGCCGCCTGATGTCGTTTCTGCGGACATTATAAATATCATTAATTGTAATTGTAACTTTTAATTGTAGAGAATAAAATGTTGTATTAGCAACACAACAACAAGCATTCTGGAAAAAATGCTGCTAAGCCCTGTTCTTTATTGTTCTTATAGAGGCTTTGAGCTGGGCAGCTTCATTTGCCTCTTGTAATGCTAAGCCCTATCGGTCGACCATACGCCAACTGACCAGAACCTT
Organism: Anopheles marshallii; assembly: GCF_943734725.1. Taxonomy (NCBI): domain Eukaryota; kingdom Metazoa; phylum Arthropoda; class Insecta; order Diptera; family Culicidae; genus Anopheles; species Anopheles marshallii. The sequence continues at coordinate 62,879,192 of NC_071326.1, read as the reverse complement.
AGCTAACGCAACAAAAGGGGAGCACCTAATGTCGCTTTTTCGCGATATTGGCTATGAAATGTCACTCCGTGTTGTCCTCAAAGTTATTGAATTTGCCTCTTTGAATGAGGTTTGTCAAAAAAAAATGCTATCCCCAAGTTTCGCCAACCCGGGATGGTTGGTGGTCTCGTTAAAACGTTATAATTTACCATTTTCGAAGTAATTCTTACTTCTTCTTCTTTTGACAACCATTCCCACAAAATAAGGTCCATCTAGTCCAAGTACTTCTTCACTGGTTGTAAACGGTTCCATATTCTAAGGACCGCAGGCATCACTTTGTCTTCGAATTTCATCTTTAGGTTGTGCTGCACTCTACGATTAAGTCTACTATCGCAGCGTTCGCTGAGGTAGTGGGTAGGATACGACTGCTACTTGGCACTCTGGCCTTTCTTTAGATAGAAGAAGACATACAAGTAGTCAGATCGACCGTATATGGTGAACACAAGGAGATTGTAGTTTGTAAAACTTCTTCAGTTTGGTGTGACGCATGCAGCTCAAACAAAACCTTGAGAACAATTGCTTCTCTGTTTTGGTAGCGGCTTGGTTTTATTTAATTTTCAAATTTAGACTGTATGCATAGTAGGATAGATACAAAACACAAAACATTGCTGGGTACTCCTCTTGGTGGTAGGGTACTCGTGTGAATAATGAAGTTTGTCTTTTTTTTTAATGCATTCGTTATGATGATCGGTAAAAACATTCACAGTACACTATCGAACTACTCGAGTCCCTTTAGTGCGGTGATATCAAAATCGATTCAGAAACTTACAGTTAGACCGGAACCAAATCCCATGAAATCTTGAATTCCAAATAAATAATATTACGGAAATACTAAATGTAATTAGTCAAATCTACTACTATTCTGCCTGAACGGAGGCTTCTTCTAACACTTCATGGTATCAGATTCACACTTGTTGTCAATCACATTCCAACCACACTATCGTTATCACTATCGCTGACACAACCACAGACACTAATTCGAACTGTATGAACATTTAAAACAACACATTAACTTGATGACTACAATATGGCGGCGAAATAGTGAACAGAATCTTCCTAGAATATCTAAAAAAAAAACGAGTTTTAAATCGTGTATACACTACCGCCACTGTAAGCACTTTATTAGTAACAGCTGAATCATGGCTACTACCAGCATCAATGGCGCAACAGGAACACTATCCGCTAGCACATTTGCCGATCGGTTGCACGGCGTACGTCCAGCGGCCGATTCGCACACGCACACCTCAATCTCTCGCCCTTGCCGGTCCTCCTTGAAGCAGCTGGATGAGGTAGACGATTCATTGTCCACGTTAAGTTTCGCGCACATGTAGGTTATGTTTTCTACTGTGAAAGAAAATTTCACCCACACCCACAGTTAGACTCTCGGAACAAGTGTGACGCAATGCCCTACGCCCGCAGGCTTTTCAAGTGCGAGCAACAAAGTAGTCGACACTTACTTGCACCATTGTAGCGGTAAGAGTACCGTGCGCACACCTCACCACGTACTAGCCGGCAGGCAATTTGGGACGGTTTGTCCTTATACTCTTCCCACATGTAGTTAGTGTCCGGTACGTTAGTGTTGTCTGCAAGACCCAGGAAGGATAGCGAAAAGAGGCATATACACAAAATATAAAGTCAGCAAAGAAAACGATATCACGAGGAGTTCAAACAAAACCCAATTCGTGACCACCAAAAAATTGAACTGCAACCTTGTGGAATGCACACGCAAGGTGCAAGACGAACAGACGACCGCATACTCACTCGTTATGACCAGCGGATGAAAACACGGGATGCCTTTCGCCTTCTTCAGGATGTTGTCGCAGCTCAGATTTTTGTACGGTGTGTCCTTGTTGTACTTCGGGCCCATCCACGTAAACCGGAAACAGTACGGATTGGTTTTGTAATTTTCCACCGGGGCCAGCGTAGTGTTTGGTTCTTCTGAAAAATTGAATTACACCTCGTTGAAGCCACCCGTTGCAATTGTGTTGCCGATTTTCACGTTCTTGTTGATGGTGTGTCAACGTGTTGTACTACTAACGTGGCACAACGCATCCGCAGACGGTCGACGCTTACACCTACCGAGGCTTGTAGCGGGTTTGCACAAATAAATCAAACCAAGCGACAGCAAATAAATTGCTTTCATTTCCGAACCGAAGATGATCGACATCGACGTTGGGGCTGGGTTGGGACTATATCCGGAATCTGACCACCGACACTGACCGTTGACGTTGGGATATTTATGAGCGGTTCACTATTATCTTTTCGCAAGATCAACCTTGCATTAGCCGCAAGACATTACAACACTTTGCCCGCACGCGTGGCTCCAGATCAAGATGACTGGAATGTGAAGAATCACAATTGCAACTATTGCCCAAACAACACTATTGCCCTTTCGCCAAGAAAAGAAAGCTTATCAGTTACATTCAATACCCAAAGAACTTTACCCGCACACACTCGCACACCTACATCCGATAACAAGGGTGAGAAAAATTAAGCACCAAGAAATGGTATCGTGTGTTTTCTCTTGATTATCTTATCACAGGTGCTTCGAAAACTGTACGCCATTTGTGAACGATGACCTCTCAACATCAACTGGTTCAGGTACATCAACTTTGGCTACCCGTCACACTAGCGCCCTGGTATTGGGGTTTGGCAAGTCTGGAGTCTATCGACAAGATGGTACCGGATGCGCTAACATATCGACCTCTAATTTCGTCTAACTGCACTCCTACTTGAAAACTATTCCAACGACGGTAGTAATTCCATATTTTACAAGCTCTTGCTCTCTTATCAACGGATAAGTTTCTGCACGCAAAAAGGTTCTCGCATATAAAAATAAGCTACGTTCGCGACAATGCGGCGCCGACAGTCATCGAATGCTAGTTGAAGTTGGTTGGCACACCGTGTTGCGAGCTGATGGCACTCGTTGAGTCAGCTAATTGACAACCTACTCGCTACTTGGCTGTTGTTAATATATCGTGCGGATATGAATGGAAATGTTTTCAATGCGAAAAGCTTGATAAAAACCCAAACGACTATCCATGTTTGGTAGTGATTTTACCAGTTTGTTCCAGTTGTGTCATGAACTTTCATCTTGATTGATCTTCATTTTTGTTGGTAGTTATGACTCGTCTAGCCTGTAATGATCGCTGTCGAAGACATTTTTCCTAGAATACTCATAAAAATACGGGAAAAAACAATTGCCGTTGCCTCTCATTGCCGTTAATCCTGTTGATCATGTTCTGGTTGATCATCCTTTGACGCTTCCATGCTGATATCGGTGAGCAACCGAAGCAACCAAAAGCACACATGAAAACCACAAAAACCAAATAAAACCACGTGCACAAATTAAAGATGGAAAGAGAAGCATAAGACCAATACAGTAGAGCGCCGATTATCCGAGCTCATCGGGAAAAGAAGGTTACTGGATATTTGGAAAACACGGACAATAAGCACATCTTTTATGATAAATATTAGCGTAAAATGTATGACGGGCTTTTTTGGTGTTCAATATATTTTTCCTGCGTGTTTTATTGTTTTGTGGTTGTTTTTGTAACGAATTTGCGATCATTTTATCTAATGAAATTGGATCTTTCATTTCTTCCGTCAACGATGTTGCCTGGAATATGTCAAATTTCGTTTAGAACTTTCATTTTCGAACTGCACGGTTAATCAGATATCTGGTTAAATGGCAACCGGATAATTGGCGCTCCACTGTATAAGTAAAACAAAAGTAGAATCAAATTACCCACTGTTATTATGCATTTTCCATCGTTCATCCGTTAATGGGTCTTTTGGCTCCGGTCTTCTCTAAACCACAGCACGTTGACTTTCCTGGCTATTCAAACGTGACGATAAACTTAATTACATCGATTTTCTGTAACAGATTCCTACCTTTGTGGTTCATTCAAAAGTGATTTTGATAAAATTGAATGCATTACATGTTGTAAACTTGTTGAAAATTTTGTGTTGAGCGCTAAGCTCAACGGTTTTTCGTAGCCCTATTCAAATGACTGCCTTCAAACCCCAATTTGACAGCGCAAATGACGTTTACACGGAGCAGAACAAAGAAGAAAACTAAACGTTGTTTGTCATTCTCCCAAAACAATCGCATCAACTTTCGTAGGCACAATCAAAATACTGAAGTGTGCTGGATATAGTTCCCTATTAAAAAGAATTTACCAAACGACCGACGATGACGACCGCTGCACGTCCAACGTTTGATCCCGCACGCGGCGGTAGTGGCCGTGGTGAGAAGGATCTGAGTGCCCTCTCCAAACAATATAGCAGTCGCGATTTGCCAGGCCACACGAAGCTAAAGTACCGCGACCAAGGACAGAGCACCAGCGAAGAGCTGCGCAACCGGGACTTCCGCGAGGAACTGGAAAAGCGTGAACGGGATAGCAAACAAGGCAAGGGATCGGCGGTTCCGACGGCACGCCGCGCTTTAGAACAAGGTTCGGGCAATGTGAGTGGCAACACCAAGCGACAGAAGCTGGAGGTACCACAAAACCTCGACGCAGATGATCCAGTGGACAGCGAAAACTCCGACACGGATTCGGACGAGGACGATACGGCGGCACTGTTGGCCGAGTTGAACAAAATCAAGCAAGAGCGTGCGGCTGAGACGGCAAAAAAGGAACGAAGCAAACAGCAGGAAGAGGAACGAATCCGGATGGAAAACATATTGTCGGGAAATCCACTGTTGAACTACTCTGCCACCGCCAAAGCAGAAATGAAAGTGAAACGGCGTTGGGATGATGATGTCGTGTTTAAAAATTGTGCCCGTTCTGAGCCGGAAAAGAAGTCGAACCAGTTCGTAAATGATTCTTTGCGTTCGGATTTCCACAAGAAGTTTATGGATAAATATATTAAGTAAGGGTACAAAGAGTAAATAAATAAGATAAATTTTCACCTTCCATTTCAAGGACTTATGATAAATAATTGGAAGCTTTTTCGTTCGGGGAGAACAATATTTGAGAATTTTATAATTTTGTTTCATTAAAACAAGTGTTTACTTTTGAATGAATGTGGTACGAGTTGTCATTCTTAGTTTATTTCTCATCTAGAACTTTCGCATCAGTTTCAGCGCCGAATGCAAAGAGAAAGGTTATTCAAACATATAAATTAAATCTTTCCGCGTTTTAATTCGATTTGGTATTCTTTTTGTTGTTCCTAAAATAATCGGTTCCCTTCCTTACCATGCTTACGCATTTAAGCTTTTATACATCTATAGTCTTAATTTGTAAATTCCTTCGTATATGCCAGCTTCATCACAATAACACGAATCGCACGGGCGTATGGTGAGCAATTTGCAACCGTAATATAGGTCATCCCACCCAGAAAGGGATCGTATTGCTACACCCATCCCCGGCATTAGGGACACCTTCTTGTCTCGTCGAAGCTATATTTGAGCTACAAGTTTCTTAATAATTCTTGAAACATGGTTTTGGTAAGAAAAGTCATATTATTATGCCATGTAGGAAGAAACATGGTAGAGCAAAGATGACACTGTTTAGCTATCACACAACTGACTAAAATAAATAGCAACTAGCTTAAGTTACGAACTCTATCCTGTCCCTAGGAATCCGCAGATACACGAGCGAGATGTTTGCTCAGGATCATAACATTTGCTTCATTCACGTTACGTTTTAAAAGACGATAAAGAGTTGATGTAACGCGTGTGGTCTATCCCACATGGCACTCTTCATACTTACTCCCTAAGTCTGATAAAATTAGTTGACTGACATAGATATGGACAGTTCGTGCCATAATTCATGATTTTCTGCTGCGCATTTATTATCTCTACCTTACGCCTACATGGGGCTTGCAAATTGTCCACCCTTTGTGAACACACTTCGTACATTCATTCAAATACACCGAGAAACGTGATATCAAACGTAGACACTAAGATGAAAGAAGTCGTGGTCCTTTTCCCCTAATCAACCGGAGAAAAGCACTTGACTTGTCTCTGCTGCACACCGAAGTGAACATAAAAAGCGACTAGCGAAATTGATTGCTTTCGTTCGAATAAATTAAGAAATAAATAAATTACGCACAAACTTAACGGGAAATGATACGATCAAACGAATAAAAAACTGATTGCTGTATAAATAAAATAAAAACCTCACGGTGGGTTACAAAATCAAAATACCTATCTTTGCTACACATTAAATTGTTGTTCATCGATTCAATGATTTGGTATCGAAACATTAACTTAATCTAACACAAGCTGACTAATTCCTTGGCAATTGTATGGCCATCGAACGACTAAAGCAAGGTTAATTTCTTTGGAACGGTTGCGTTACATGACACTGAACAAAACATTATTGTTTAGAAATGGTATCTGCCTTATCCACGCAGTAGATTGTGAAAGTCGGCAAGCAATGAATCACCAATTCGCTTAATCTATGTACAAATACAGAGCTACGTTACCCTCTAGGAACCGATATCGGGCAGCCTTTCTTTCCATAAGCCAAAGCACCCCTACAGATGCGTGTTTCGCACCTCCCTACTGTAATCGCAGAATGTGCCAGGAAGTCTTACTTACGGTGCAAAAAATACCTTAGCTGGCATTCCTGATGCCACAGTCCGTGAGGGAACCCAATTCCGGGGTGCACTGTAATGGAAATGGTGAAACGGAACCGAGCGAAGGTGAACCGCTGGTACGATCTTTTGCCGTACCGTTCTTCCGACGACCGGTGGAAGGTGCAACTGGTGGCAGATCCATTCCCACGGCCTGCGGAACATCCCTCGCCAAGAACGGGTCCAGTGGATTGGTCAGATCGATCGAAAACTGTGCCTTGCAACGTTTCAAGTTCCGGTGCATCAGATAGTAGGATTTGTGTTTAAACAGCTTGAAGCAGCCCTCGCACTGGTGCATGCTTGGCTTCTTGTGGCTACCGATGTGCTTGTCGAAGTCGTACTTCAGCTTGAAACTAAGGTTGCACTCGGTACACTCATACGTGCGCGGTTTGCGTGGATGCTTTGGCAGCTCGATCGTGTCCCGTGGAGCCGTCTGATGGTGACTACGGATGTGCAACCGGAGCGTGGACTTGAAATTGAAAGCTTTCGAACAGATGGCACACACCAGCTCATCCTTGTCAGCATTCAGCGCTTCTACGCCAAGCTCGGTTACAACGAATGTACCACAGGCGGCATCGATGTAGTGTCCACCGGGGCCCGATGTCGGTGAGTCGGGATTTGCGTCACACGGTACGGCCACGTGCACCGGTATGCCATTGTGCATTGTTATTGTGGGTGGTTTACACTGTGCTTCACTGTTGTACATCTGGCTTAACATATCGAAGTACGCATCCTCATCATAATCATAGCCCAATTTCGCACGACACCCATTACACAAGGGTTCAATCTTCCCATCAGCTGGTTTAACCTGTAGCAAAACCGAACAGTGATTACAACGATGTACAACGTAAACAGTCGTAATACAAACAGCAATACCGTACCTCTATTTTGGCAATCTTATAAATATTATCCACTATCCGTTTTAACTCCTCCGCCGATTCGGTTCCGATCGAACTCAGCTCCTCGAAGGGTAACAAACACATTAAACATTTTCTGGGTGGTTCTTTGGTGCCTTTAATCTCAGCGGAACTTTCCTGCAGTATTGGGTACGACTCGTTGGTCTGCGGTAGCAAATGTTCCGCCTGTTTTATCTCATCTACCGAGCTGAAAAGTGGAATAAAAAGCATCAATTTCGTTCGACACTATTCTTTTGTAAGATAGAAGAAAAAACAATAACATTACCTTGGCATTGTTGCAATAGGTACATTTCCACTGTGCGTCTCCATACCCCGGTTAGGAAAAGCAACACAAGATGTGGGGTGAAAACACGGCGTAAAGAACGACACAAAGCAAAACCCCGTACCACCACCAGACCAACACACCCACTGCAGCAGAGGTACAACAAACAAGGAAAACGATCACCTTTTTGCTCAAAACAAACCGTTCGGTAGCATTTTGTGTTTGGCTGTTTTTTCGCTAGCAGAATCCCGCAGGAGATGGTAAACCCCTACCGAATACATCAAGCCCTGGCCAGGGACCAGTGGAAAAAAGGTAAATAAACTAACTAAACACCAACAGCAGCAAATGTTGATGGAGAGGCCAAATTTAACGGTTTGCGTGCTTTGAAAAACAATTGCCGCCGAAAGATGGATTGATGCGGATGCGACTCTACTTTCCGTTCACGCTATTTTCACTCAAATTTTCACAAAACTGCAGCAGGAAAAACTCCTACCCCCTTCCGAGGAGTGCTGACTTTTCTTGCTTTTCTGTCCCTGCTTCGTCGTCGTCCTTCTGGTTTTTCTTTCCTTGTTTTGAAGGTTTTTTTTCTTCCAAGTAAATGTCAAATTCCCAAGGAACAATTTTTACCCCGCAAGTAACAGTTTCACTGCGTTTCACGCCGGCTGACTCCACATGCTGAGCGGCTCTTGGTAATATATTATATCTATCCCTTTCGTAAATTGTACTGCTTTTTGTACCTTCTCGCTCTTCTGAGACTGTTTTTTTTTTTTTGCTGTAATAAACTCTATCGCAATTGGTAAAAGCGGCGTCGAAGAGAAATGCGTATGTGGAGCATTCTAGTATTATTCTAGATTACCCTAGGATATCGGCTTAAAATGGTAAGTAAATCAAATATAATCGGCCAAGCAACTTTTATTTATGCTGTCTATTCAAAAGTACACAGGAAACTTGAATAGTGTTTTGTATTTGTATTTGCAATATTACAAGTGCTTAAAATAGGAAAGTTTTTCTAAATGTTGCTACTACCATGCGTATATGCTGTAATCAATGTCAATTGTGTTCTTATGATAAATGAAATAAAATTTCAATTGCTGCACTAGAAAATGAGCATCAAATAATATAAAAAATGTTGCATTTTTGGTTCTATTAACATCCGAAAACAGCCGTTGTGCATGATCACTTCCATCACCGTTGTCGCGAGTGAATTGGAGGCAGGCATCCGCACGGCCCTTTCCTCGTTTGTTCTTCCTTCCATTTACACTCTCTCGACGGACCGGACAATTCTGCTATCCGGCCGATTATCCGGCCCATAATCGGCCAATCTTTTGCTTCGTGCCAACTTCCGAACTGCTTCGTGGGACGGCTTTTTGAATGCCGAACATGGTCGAAGTTTACCGAAGTAGTACGAACCGAATTTCGAGCCGGGAACCGAATTCGAGCATGAAAATCGTAACGATGCTATTCTCCAACAGATGGCGTCATCTAACAAAACTACCCAAGTAACAAAATATTACAAATTTATAACCCTCATATTTTGTAATCTTACAAAAAAACGCTTACTACAGTAAATTGAAGAACATAGTAGTGATGAGAAGTTAGAGGTGGATCGGTTGATCCGATCCGATCCAGGCTTGAAAAATCTGATCCAATCCTATAATATGGGATCAAATGATCCGGGATCACTGTTGAATAGCGCTTTTGATCCCTAGCGATCCGGGATCATCGTTGCATGGGAAATGTGATGCCTTGTATGGGGATTGTGATCCCTAGCGATCCGGGATCATCGTTATATAGAAAAAGTGATGCCTTGTATGGGGATTGTGATCCCTAGCGATCCGAAATCATCGTTGCATGGAAAAGGTGATGCCTTGTATGGGGATTGTGATCCCTAGCGATCCGGGATCATCGTTATATGGAAAAGTGATCCCTTGTATGGGGATTTTAATTCCTAGCGATTCCGGGATTGTCGTTGTATGGAAATAGCTCTCTCTAACCCAGTATACAGTATACGACTCGCCGACAGGAATTTATTCTGGTTAATGTGAAATAGTCCAGAAGAAGCGCCGAATTAAACAAACTGAAAAAAACCCAAACAATCGCCAGAGACTGATGATAAACTATCAATCTACAAACTTGCCAACGTCTTCTATTACCTCATCGAACGTAATACAACCATACGGTACAAAAAAGTATAAAACAATTAACTTATTTTTATAAACACGAAAAAAGAAGTAATTGTTTTTCTATCGCAAATAACTCACTAAAGCATTGCAGTCAAATGAAAATCGTCAAATGATTTTATTTCATTATCAAACAAACAAAAACCAAACGTATGTAATAGTTTCGGTACAGTGTTACTTGTATGCTTCTTGTAAAGTCGAACCCTTGCTTTCCATAGCTTTGTTTAACTCACTGATGCGAATGCGTTCTTCCTCCCGGAATTTCCGTTTCTCAGATGGCGTCATGTGCCCTGTCGTCTTACGGACGACGGGATTTTCCATGCAATATTGCACTGGATCGTACCGTTGAGCATCCATATCATCCCAGTTTTCATCTTGCTGTTTGTACTGTTGCGTAGCAACTGCCTCTACCGGATCTTGATCATCCATCGGTGAAGGTTTGTACAAGCTGGCAGTACCGTCGTCGATGACGTACTTGCATACCTCAATTAGTGCACGGTCGGGACAGTTTTTCTGATGCTGCTGCAAGTCCTGCTGCGGGACGTGATGTGCACGGTTGAAGCAGCAAATGTCTATTTTTGCGTTCGGGTATTGGCGTCTGCATTTGAACAAATGACGTTGAATACGTGCAGCCGGAATAACATGAGCCTTGTTGTAGGGACAAATGATTACGGCACCGTAATGATCGATGTGCAATTCGTTCATTTCTGCACAAACATATGCGTATACAGCTCAATTCCACAAACAGGTTCTTCGTATAGCTAATATGAGATGCTTATCAAATTTCACTTCCGAGACCTTGCACAATGCAATTAGGCGGAAAAAATCCTCTGTGCGAATCTGCGACTTGCTTTGATGATTCAACTGTTTGTTGTCATTTATTGATAATCTGCTTCATCTGACAGTAAGCATAGGGAAACTTCTACTCGTAAAAAATGGTGCTGTGTGTAAATTTGAAACAATCATAAAATTTAAATTTTTCATCAATCGGATCAAATCGCGGTGAAATGGAATTGTGGGAATAAAACTTTTAGAAACCCAAATGGCTCTAGAATCTAAAGTATTTGTTGTTGCTCATATCGCCTATTAATTACTCTAAGTATAAAGTAATAATTTCCATTCCAATCTTCTTTTTGCGGTTTATATCTCGTTATTGTTTAATCCCAATAGGGTTTACCACCCATTTTCAATGTACATCAACTATGACACCAATATTGTATCTTTTTATTTGTTTTGAGATTTTCCTAATATGAAACACAGCGTTTGATTTTAAGAAACGATTTATTTATTTGAAGCGATTTTCTCGAAAGTTATACTTCTTCTTTATCGGCACAACAACCTCAAGAGACCTAGGCCTGTCATTTCTGGCTTTGTGTGACTTTATTTACCCGCAGCTGGATAGTCAAGTCCTGCGTACGGGGGATTGATCGCGATGGGATTTTGATCCGGTCCGTTCGTGTGAAGATTGGCGCCACTACCATAATGCCACCCGAAAGATATAAAGGGTATTTAAAAAAACAAGTACGGCCATATAGAGAAAATGGAACAGTATTAGTCGGAGAAGGCCACTGGCATTGGTGTTTCAGCGTGACTAGCGAATAATTATTTTAATTGATGCAGCCATACAAACAGCATAAGTGGGATTGAAGCCATTGTGGTATGATGCTTTTTTAAAATTTAAAACGTATTGTGATATACAACAAGTTGGAGTTGACAAGCTCAATATGTAGTAAGTAGCATATCGCTCTTATGGGTCCCGTCTTATAGTGTAATTCATGTCAACGGGAAGGATTCAGATTTACTGGCGAAAACAGTCACAAGAGACCACAACCTCGGTGTATTTTACTACTACGTAGTATAACGATGTCAGAACATGTTTGTGGCAAGCAAGTCAAAGCGGTAATGGTTTCGAGAGCTCTCCCTTGATCATACATTCATCAGGAAGATTTATCGACTCCTGTCGATGCCATTTACTCTGAATGGTCATTTAAAGCATGGTAATCTGTTAACGTCGAATGCGTAGCACTGTAGAGTCGAATTTTGAAATGGAGACCATATCAAGTGGGATTTTCAGAATTGAAAACTTTCAGCCATTCCTTCTCGGATGTGGTATAGTTGCAGTCATCAGAGCGCTTCAAGACGCGAAAAGCTCATATTGTTATTCGTGAAGAACTCGGTAAACAATAGATTATATAGTTCCTTAAATTAATGAGCTTCACTTTCCACTTCGCACGAATCAACGATTTACGGAATGAAGGACAAGTGCCAGCATCCGCACTCGTGGGGTGACTGAGATACTCATCTGTTCTGGTATCCTAGAGGTGTTTATGTTACTAGAGTGACTGGGAGTGGAACTCTTGCAACCCATCTCTAATACAACTGTAATGGCCTTGTCGCTATAAATCGACCCCGCTCGAGCCATTAAACCATCCCATCCCACCGTTATGTCCACATGCCATTATAATATTTGCACTGTGATAGTGAAAATAAAAAAAAACTTGATTGTTTGCAATTTAATGCCTTACAAAAGTACTCAACAAGATCCCGGGTAAGATGTCCTTTCTACAGCACGGAGAAAGAAACATTTACCAATCAATGTGAATTGCATCTATGCTATTGTAATCCTTAGTGATAAATGATACGAATAAGCCAATTTTTAAGGATAAATCGACGAGATAGATACAATAATATCTTCAACCGTTGTTGTGTCCTACATACGACGTTTTACTGTCCTTATAACTGCGTTAATATTATGATGCACTGTGAAAGAATAAATAACTTGCACTTACCACGATTCACTGTGTAGAAATGACCCCTCATTGCGGAACGGAACTTTGCTTCTTTGGTAAATCTTCAATAATTTAAAGCTTATTCTCAATCCGTTTGTAAATCAACTCACTTGCAGTATTAATTTTCCCTATCCATACGTTTTTATTGATGGATATTAGTAACGGCTTTTCTGCGTCCACCCTTATTCCTTCATCTCCCACGTAAAGTAGTAGCACAAACACTCCAAAACCAAGTGCTGCTGCTGCTGACTCTGGCTATCCTAGTGCGACCTCTTATTTTACAGGTAGTTCTCAGGGAATTCGAACGTAACGTCACGGCCAGTCAGCTTCTTGTACACCGACGCAAACGTATCAACCTACAAAGCATTAAAAGGCACATTAGCGGTTTTAATCTTGAAAACAAATAGACACACACATGAACTATATGTTTCGTGTAGCATATTTCTCCAGGACAAACGAGAGATTTGTTTGCACAACCGGTAAAACGCTTCGGTCATATCTGATCAATGTGATTAAATGTGCATTCTGCAGCATTCCACTTACAACAGAACAAATGCACTACTCACTCAGTATACACTCTCATACTCACTTTGTGTTCGATGGTAGTCTGCTGGTTCTTATCCAGGTGCACCTTGATCAGCTGGGAACCGTCGAGTTTCACACGGATACGCTTGCCGACAACCTCCGCGGGGAACACCAGATCCTCGAGGATGGCATCGTACACGGCAGTTAGGGTTCGGGAGCGCGGTCTCTTCTGCTTGTTGGGGTCCCGGCGACCACGCATTGGCTTGGGCAGAATACGACGCTCCGCAATGAACACGACGTGCTTGCCGGAGAACTTCTTCTCCAATTCACGCACCAGCCGGGTCTGAACCTTCTGGAACGCCTTCTGTTTCGGCACCGGCACGTAGATAATGATCGCCTAAAAATATCCAAAACCAAAATGAATATGGAACTGTGGCAAGCTGCTAGGTGCATCTTACCTTCTTGTTGTTAAACTCGACCTCACGGGCGCGGGTGATGTACAAATCACGCAGCTGCGGCTTGAGATCCGAGTTCATTTCGAGCTCCAGGATAGCCTGGCCAATTTGCGTCTCGAACGCATCGGGTTCGCCGTTGCCGGCTTTGATCACCTTGGAACCGAACACCATCTAATGGAATGAAAGAGAAATACAACATATTCGTCAATATACTTTGCATAATCATCACAATTCAATGTGCGAGACATTTTTATCCTCGAAAGGACATGCAGCACGGTATCGGCCTCTCCGAGTCAAGGCGCCGTTGCTGGTGTCATGTCATCAACATTCTACCACCACTCATCTGACAACATCAACCACCGGGAAACCTATTCGCATCAGCCAGCACACAAATAGTCCTTATTCAAATTAAAATCAACCACAGCATACAACACTTCAATCTCCCTCACACCAGACAACTATTTGGCTATCGATTTAGCACTATTTCGATGGAATTACTTCATTTAATACGACACTTACAGCGATTTTTATTTGGGTTCACAACGAAATGTGTCCACTAGCACATCAAAGATGCCCGGAAAAAGAGCGAGAGGAGTCCGAATTTGACAGTTGTTACCCTTCTGGCCCGGAAGTCCGCTCTGCGCTTCTGAACAACTGACAACTGTCACCAGCAGTTCAGGGTTGCGCGTTATGTTGAATTTATTCGAAAAAAATCGTTTTTTTTTCATGATCGATTAATTAAATCCTACTCATATTAATTTCAAACCATCAAACATGTAATTTGGCAATTTTTACAACATTACTGAACTAGATTTCATGAATGCAGACCTCAAAAGTATAAAAAGAAAATGCGGCATCACAAAACGCAAACTTTAGAGTGTATAAACCGAACAAGACTTTAGCAAAGTGTGCGTTTCGGGGCTGCTGTCTGTTTGTAGAGCTTATTTCGGGACAGCTCTCTTCCGCGTCGTGCAAAATTGACTTCCAACAGATAACATTCAAGCTAGCCGGTTGCTTCCAACGCAATGACAGCTCTTCATACAGTGAAAACGCACACTCGTCCATTTCGTCAAAAGTTGTACAACAGAGTGGTTTGGACTGGTTCAGCGCTGGTCAATCGTGTTTTGATTATCTCGACCAGGAAACTCTTCTCTAGAATTGACGATTATCATGGTAAGTAGCGTTTCGTGCTGATCAGGATGGTGCATAAATTAATCCGATTCCGTCGGTAATAAGGGGGTTTTCAAACGATAACACCGCCGTGTTATTATGCTAGGTTAGGTTACCCATGTAGCGCGGGAGGCTTGTGTTGATACACGTGTCATAGATATTTCACTTGCTGATTGTGGCTGTATTTATCTGTTTTAGGCCGCCGTAGCTACCAAGGACATTGAGAAACCGGTCGTCGAGACTGCGACCGTACATCGCATCCGCATCACGCTGACGTCCCGGAATGTGCGCAGCCTGGAAAAGGTGTGTGCCGATCTGATCGCCGGGGCAAAGAAGCAGAAGTTGCGTGTGAAGGTAAGTTCCTTCTTCCTGCATCGGGTCATATATGGACGATATTCATTGCCTTCACTTTACTTTCGCAGGGTCCAGTCCGCATGCCGACCAAGATCCTCCGCATCACGACCCGTAAGACTCCTTGCGGTGAAGGTTCGAAGACTTGGGATCGTTTCCAGGTACGTTTAACAGCATTCGTGACCTTTGGTCGGGCAAGTTTAAACCAAAGTGTACGCTAAGGGGTTTTTTAAACCACGAATAACTGCACTTTCGAAAAACGGGCCCAGATTAAACCGTCCTACGTCATAGTGCTTGATCAATGGTCCATAATTTTTCAAGTCTCCATTTGGTTCGGACATTCTTTTCACTTTGTAGTTTATGTGTCATTAGAGTAAACAAGCTATAATTGTGCATGTTCTTTTTTTTTCTATTCGCAGATGCGCATCCACAAGCGTATCATCGATCTGCACTCGCCATCGGAAATCGTGAAACAAATCACCTCGATTAACATGGAACCCGGTGTAGAGGTTGAAGTGACGATTGCTGACCCTTAAGCTATCGCTGCTTGAACTTATTTACGGCGATCGGTATGTGGTCAGTTCTCTCTGTCTCACTGGTCGCTCGACCATAATGCCCCATTGCACTGTGCATCTAACAACTAGGCATTGTTTTGTTCTAGTTTGCGTTACTTCACTCGTAACATCAAGGGAGTAACGTAAAACGTTCCCGTATTTTTTGTTTGTACATCTAGTGAAATAACTATCATTAGAGTTAAACATCTATATGGAAAATAACAAAGAAGTATTTAAACGTTTGAATGAACGTGTCATGGGGCAAAACTCGTATATACAATTCTTCATTTCCTATGAAAGAAATTTTTTGATTATCATAACTGTAGTTAAAACCCTCGTTCGTTAAGACATTCCAAAACAGACACAATGTCCGACATCCCCTTATATTCCTTTACATGTGTAATTATCTAATTATTTCGTGTGAGTTTACACCCCAAACGGGGGAAAATGTTCATGAAATAACGACGGGTAACAGATATGGCATGCCATCATCGATGGGTAGCTACGTTACCCGTTACCAGGTTGCCATGGCAAAGAGAGAGGGCTTTGATAAAGAAAAGCGTCGTTGCCAATCGTTTGGTCGATAAAATGCGAAACACTCGAAACATCCATGTTATTGTTGTCGATAAGTTAGCGCACAAGTTTGAAAGTGCAAGTGAATACCCTTGGGCATTTCTTTCCATTCGAGCTATAAGATGTGGAAGCTTAAAAGTAAACTGAAACGAAAATTCCGCTCATCCAAGATAGATTGTAATAGCAATCATGTAGATTACGATGTGCCCTCGTTTGAATCCGAAAGTCCTGCAAGACCCGCATCGGAACAATCCGATACATCAGTGGGTGTCCCGGGAAATAGCGGTTACCATAGACACACCCGTAGTTGCTGTAGCGCGCCGGCTGTGGGACGTGGCACCGGTGGTGGTAGCGCCAGCAGCGATAATTCATCCCTTTTCAGTTATAACTGCTGCTATAATTACAATTTTCACATCAATTACAATGTGCACCATCGGCTGCCGCACCATTTGGAACATCATCACCACAATCACCATAATCCCGTTCACCACGGAAACCGACGGGAAGGGACGGACGATACTGATGGAACACCGTTCGGGAGTACGAGCTGTATGACCGGCTTGGGGTCGGAAAGTTCAGCAGAATTGTCCCGAAAAGCCCGTTCAATGTCCACCGTCCATCGACAGCAACGGAATCGAACCGGATCCAACGCATCTTCGGCGAAAGTTTCTTCTGAACCGGATGTCGGTAACAAAAGAAAGTTGGCGAGTGAAAATAAGACAGCTACACGGTGCCTATCGACCAGTGACCTTTCCTCGTACAAGAGCCGTTCCGAGCAAAGGTCGTACAATGGAGAAACAGGGAGAAAAGGCAAAGCACCGTCTGACTCACGAGTGCGGCCACGTTCGGCATCCCAGCGAGGCAGGGCCGATTCTAACGAAAATACCGGTACGGACTCGGTTTCTGGCGATTTTCATGCAATCTGCCGTCGGTTACATGCAGTCTCACTTCAACGGGAATCCACTCCTCCCACCGATCCTATTGCAAGTCGGACTGATCTTACAGATCATGATCGACGCATTCTGCACTGCATGGTTCTCAAGCGCATCAAGGAGCTAGACCAGCTGGAAGAAGCGGTCCTTGCGAAGCAGTGCTGGGAACAGGAGAAGGTGTTCCGCAAGTCATTGCTTGATCAACAGGAACGTAACTACCGGAAAGCAATCCGGCAAAAGCGTTCGATCGAGATGATCGAGGTGCGGAATCGAAAACAACGGCTAGCCCGTCTCGAACAGCAGCAGATCGAAAAGATACAGGACGAAATCAATGAAAAGGATCTGCGGTCGGCAAGTTTGCTGAAGAACATCGAAATAAAGAAGGGTATCCGGGAATGCGAACGTAGAAGCCGGGAACTGAAACGCCTTGAAGACGCAACGGTAAACCAGGAAGAGAAGGTGCTCGATCGGGATATCTGGCGACAGTCGCTGGTGGAAACGCTTGAGGAGCGTGCCAACCGAGCGGAGGGTCTGCGGCGCAAAGTGATGGACGTGTACCGGCGGCGGCTGAAAATCGACAATCAGCTCGAACGGAAGATGCACGCACACAATCTGAAACAAACACTCGAACAGGAGCGCTACAAGCTGTCGCTGTTAAAGGAACGTATCCTGGTGCGTGAGAGCCGATTTCAAAAGTTCAAAGATAGCAAGAAGCGCATCTTCGATCAGCTAAAGAATCGAGCAAAAACGACGGCAGCGCTCCGGGACATGGTGCGGCATACGATCGGTCCTGGCAACTCAGCAGTGGTTTCAGTGTCGTCTAGCAACACCCGGCCAGGGTCGGTTCAGCAGCAACGGTGTGGTTCTTCCGCTCGCTCTGCCGGTTCAATTGCCATAGATGCTGTCCCGCAGAGGTTGCTGGATGTTGTACGTATTAAGTAAGCAAATGGGAAGCAACAAGCGCATGAAACTTTTGCAACAATTCATTTTCATATGGTTTTACATTTGAGCATCGTCTTGTGCAATAAAAACCCATCAAACCACGTATTCCCGAAACCGGTTGTTGGCTGCTACCTGAACAGGATTTGGAAAGAACCTTACAAATGTTGCAGGTACATCCGAACGAAAAACTGCCTCGTTGATGTAAAGATTTCTTCGAAATTTGCAACGTACTGCAACGTGGTGCGGCGTGAGTTTTGCGTGTTTTCTACTAAGTGTTATGTTAAGGATAACTGTCTTCGTAACGAAGGGAGCAACATTATTCAAACTAAACTCTTAACAATTCGACAAACATTCAAAGTAGGCTGTTCTATCCGCCATTGGTGCATTGTTACTTTTATTCATTTACCCGTTTAAAGTAGATTGACCGATATGAATAGCTCCGTTGCTTACTGCCTGCAACATGGATTTGCCGATACGTCCTTGAAGCTGACCCTTTTTAATGGCTTATTTGAAAAAGGGTGCAAAACTGCATCTGCCAATGCATCTACCCCATGTACAAATGCAAAAATTTGCACTAGGGAGCAGACGGGTTTTCTCCCATCAGCTTACACACTGCAAATTTCTGTTGCTTTTGAATGTAGCAATGCTTACGTGCGATGAGAATGACCATAGCGTGTAGGAGTGTGTGTGCGTATACGTATGCTGCGATTGATGCTGAAGATCTGTTTACGCATCGCTAGTGCAGCATGGTTGTGCGTGACCAGGAAGGTCGGGAAGAGCAGTGTGAGGTTAGCTTTGCGCAGTGGCGATATCGTAACCAATGAGGTTCAACCGAGGTGCGATTATTGCTAGTTGAAAACTAATACCAATACCCCGCCTTGGGGACGTGAAATACCGTCCGCTATGGCAATTTTTGAAAACCCCGAAAGGGGTAACAATCTTACCAAACAAATCTAGAGTATCAGCAGTATCTCTGAAACAAGCTCCACGCCATGAGAAGTCTTTCGAGGTAATAGCCATAAAGCATCACGCAAATTCAGATGATGAGGCGCGAATCGAAGAAAGGGCGGTCTAATAATTGATCATCTCCAATAGCAACATCATGTCATGATCAATAGATAATCTGCTTTCACTATGATCCACATCTCTTGAGTGATTCATGAAACTATGACGTGCTATTGCTTCTTTGTTGTATGTTTGAAATGAAGATATATCTATTGTTTTACAAGTAATACATATTTTTGAATAATTTCCATACTGATTATAATTAAGGCAGGATTCTGCTAGTAGTGTACCTTTTTGTACGGAACAGCTTACCGTTGTACTACCTGTAACTGCTTCGGAACCGGTAGTAAGGTGCTATATGTCCTTCTCTTCCTTTGATACGAATAATTTTCTTTAGCCTCTCTGCTTCGTTTGTTTTCTTTGTAAACTCGTAGATGGAGTCGAATTTTCATTATAGACTGTTTGTTTATCAACTGTGCTTTAACATCCGAGTGAAGGTTTTGCAACGACGAGCAAAAAAAACTAATTTCTATTCTAGCCAGGAGAAAACAACGTTGAGCTGATTTTATGTTTACGCCTTTCATGAAATTGATCGCATACACGAAAACGGTGTTTTCCTTTTGCTCTTTTCAACCCGTCATTTCAAATCGCATCCGTCAAAGTTCCTCCGGCAAAGTGACAAAAGGACAAAACGCATGAATCGAAGCAGGCGACACGGTGTTGTTATGTAAAATAAAACCAACCTGCCGGCCACAATAATGCTGAAAGTGTTCCAAAATTCCACCTTGCTAGCACAGCAGCTTAAAGGATTAGCATCGGTCCGGTATTACGGAAAACCGAACAAAAAGTTCCTCTACAAAGACGGCATACTGAAGGACCAGATCTATTACTACCCAAGGTGAGACACACGCTCTTGTTGACACGCTACTCTAGCGCAATTGATTGGTGTAATTTTGTTGTTTTAGGGACGGCAACCGCGAAATACCGGCACTAGAAGGAGAACCATCCAAACTATTTAGCGTCCGGCGGTTGAAACCCATCAAAGGATTGCCGCACTGGGAAAAACGCATACTACGCGGGTTGGGATTATACGAGGTAACAAGAGAAATACTCCGTTCGGTTTGTTTATTGAGTCTGGCACTATTCGTCCCATTTTTTTATATTGATTCGTAGAAAAACGCCGTGGCCGTGGTAAAAAACATCCCGGAAAACAATGCACGCCTGTGGAAAGTGAAACATTTGGTGGAAATTCTTCCAATTACGTACAAGTACGGTGAACCGACCCAGGATGACATTGAGCGAACGTTCCTGAAGGAGGACGGCGAGTGTGTTGTGATTCGGAAGCTAGAAGCAATCGAAGTGGCCAACAGCAAGATAACTGCGGCCGAGCAGATTCGCAATGCTAAGGAGCGCATGGATGGAGAAACGCTACGGAAGGATTCGCGACTAAAGTGGTTAAATGCTTGGTAGAGTTGAACGTTCGTGCATTAGCGTGTGTATGTAGAGTATTGGAGAAATGATTAATATAAGAGCCAGCTAACATAAAGAAACCAATCGCTTTGTTATTGTTTTCCTTGATTCAATGCCCAAAGTTCGGATCATACGAATTAACTCTACTGTTGGCAGGCAAAAATTTACAAACCATTCACTTTTACACGACACATTTAAATAGTCCACTGTTTATTAGTTGCACGTTATACATTATTTCCATCCATTCGCTACCGAAGAATCGCATTTTCGGCGTTCTAGGTCGAAAATTTGGCTAGCCGCATGTAGGAACCGGTCGTAAAACCTCCGGCCACAGGCTATTATTTCGCTCGATGGACGAATGCATCCGAGTGAACCAACGACGACAGTTGGGTGTGTAATTCGGTAGTGGTAAATATAATATAGTAGTAACATTGATATAAGATTTGCTTTTTTCCTTTGCGCTTTGTTTTCCTAATATGCTTGTACAACACCGACGACAGTCACCAGCTATATAAAGTCTAATTGGCTACTACATCGTGAACGAGAGCAGTGGTTACCTTATTTGTCCTGTGTTTCTTTACCCTTGTAAGTATTATGAGTTCTTTTCTTGTTTCTTGTGTGTTACTAAATATTTGGTATTCAATTTTGTGAGTTCGCTTGAGATTCCCCTTTCAAAATAATAGGAAATGCGGAACTAGCTTACATTCCCGCTATCCCTCAGTATACATGTAGGTTAAAAACGAATGGAAGCGTACGAGAAAACTCCAGTCTGTCGTAAGATTCAGTAGTTGCCCGGCCGTTAGTATGGCGACGGGTATGTTGGTGCTGGGGTAAAATTTCTATAAAAACACGTTGGCATTCTTTCACGGGTATTCTCCTGGAGGAATATACCTTCTTCGGATCTGGTTTTGATAATGTGTTCCATTTGGAACTAATGATCTGATCGCGGTTGGAGTTAATGCTGACGAGGTTGTACTACCACTGCTGTTGCGGTATGATGGAGAAACTTGTTCTATTGCATGCGTTACGGTACGTTCAGAAGCGACAGATAGGGGAGATGTATGATCAGTGACATTCGGAAACAACAAACTGTTGCTTCCCTCCTTCACTACAGGCAATTTCGATACGTTTGGCATTGTATAGGCTGCGTAGGATGGTACGTGTTAGTTTGCCAGGGCGCTGACTCCAGTTTCAAATAGACACTTAACACATCAAATAACTTTGTGGTACGGTGATTTTGAGCTTGCCCCCTACTACACCATCACCGATGACGTCATTGGGCCTACCGACGACAGAACTGTCCATCTTCCAACTCTTTTCCCCATCAGAATTCCAAGCGCAAGTGAATTCTTCCTTCGGTGCAAGGCCATGGTGATGGACGGGAGGCATCTGCGCTCTCCAGTTTACAGAATACTGCAGGAGCTCTTCTCACGGAACGGGTTCACCTTCTGGCTGGAGAATCCCACCAGCAGGCAATCCTCAGCTTGATGTTCCGTCACATACTTCACGATGTCCGCTACGGCCTGCGAAACCGTAATGCGCTGGATGGCAGCTTCGCGCCGGAGCTGCTCAGTGATTGCTCGTTGCTGCTGCAGGTTCGAGGCCATTATATCCATCACGGCTGTCTCCGATAGCCCTATGGTGAATGCTTTTACGGTAGCTTCCGCGCACAGAAACACAGGAAAATTGGTTCAAACACACCGGATCCGTAGACGGATGCAACACAAAAGTGGCACAGCGCACGATAAGGCAATCGTTACAATCGAGTTATTTTAGGGCGTGTGAAATTTGCTGCTTTACTGACTTTTTGCCGTGCGAAGAGATTCCAGAAAGCTTTAATTGGATGATCGTTTCATTCCAAGTTTTTTTCTGCCAGTTTTTTTTGCCTTTTGACAACTTGTTGGGAACAATTGGAACAATTGGGACAATTTCGAAAGATTGGTAACTTGCTGTGGTAACATCGTAACCCCTCAACTGTGGTAAATACATAAAATATGGGTTTCACATAATCATGTAAATCAAAAATATATTTTAAGAAGAGTTTTTTTACCGTATCAATTGTAACATAAACGGAATTTTTTCGGTAATAAATAAATATCGCACAGAAAAACATAGGGCTTGAGCTTACAACCTGTGAACGCGTAAATATAAACAAGTAGCTAGAATGGAAATTGACAGTTTCGAAGATAACCTCACCAGACAGAAGAAGAAAAAGAACCCCATTCGAGAGCGAGAGCATTGCGTTCTGTTCAAGTTATAGCCGCTGTTTCCTGAAACGAGAAAAATCTGTGCACAAAAATGGCTCTACATGTACCAAAAGCCCCCGGTTTTGCGTCGATGCTGAAGGAAGGAGCACGGGTAAGTGAAAAATAATGGTACACGGTAAAATAACATCCTTCGCCGGCAACCCGGCAGCATGTTGGATGGTTGGATGGCGAACAAAAAAAAACTTGACAATCTCCCCCCGGGTGCATGATGATTCACGTGAGGAAACACACATGTTTGTTTGCAGGCATATTCCGGTCTCGAGGAAGCGGTGTATCGCAACATTAACGCCTGCAAAGAGTTCGCCAACTCGGTTCGCTCGGCATATGGGCCAAATGGCATGAACAAGATGATCATCAACCACATCGAGAAACAGTTTGTCACATCCGATGCCGGTACCATTATGCGCGAGCTGGATGTCGAACATCCGGCCGCGAAGTTGATGATCGAAGCGAGCCAAATGCAGGAAGCGGAAGCCGGTGACGGTACCAACTTTGTGGTCGTGTTCTGTGGCGCTTTGCTCGAGGAGGCGGAGGAGTTGCTGCGTTTGGGTGTAACTAGCAGCGACATCACCGAGGGTTACGAGAAGGCACTACAGAAGACACTGGACATACTGCCCACGCTCACCTGTCACGAGATTAAGGACTACCGTAGCTTGCTACCAGTGCGTAACGCAATCCGTGCGACGGTAATGTCAAAGCAGCTCGGCAACGAGGACTTCCTAGCGGATCTTATCGCAAAGGCATGCATTTCGATCATGCCCGAAAACACAACGTTCAATGTGGATAATATCCGTGTGTGCAAGATTCTTGGCAGTGGACTGCAGATGTCGGAAGTTATACCGGGTATGGTTTTCAAGCGGTTCGTCGAGGGTGAGGTAACATCTGCAACGAAGGCCAAGATCGCGCTGTACTCTTGTCCTGTGGATATTATCCAGACGGAAACCAAGGGTACGGTTTTGATCAAATCGGCTGAAGAGCTCAAAACTTTCAGTCAGGGCGAGGAGAACTTGCTGGAGGCACAGATTAAGGCGATCGTGGACACGGGTGCGACAGTGATCGTAGCCGGCGCCAAATTCGGTGATATGGCTTTGCACTACATGAACAAGTACGGTCTGATGGCGGTCCGATTGAATTCCAAATTCGATCTGCGTCGTCTCAGCAAGGCAGTGAATGGTACGGTTTTGCCCCGTCTGACTCCTCCGAGCACGGAAGAGCTGGGCTACTGCGATAACGTGTACGTGCATGAGTTGGGCGACACCTCGGTCACGATCTTCAAATCAGACGGCACGGAAAGCCGTATTGCGACGGTGGTTATTCGCGGTTCCACCGACAATTACATGGATGATATTGAGCGTGTCATCGATGACGGTGTAAACACGTTCAAGGGATTGACCCGTGATGCCCGTTTTCTTCCCGGTGCTGGTGCGGTAGAGATTGAGCTGGCGCAACAGTTGTCCGAGTTCGCCGATACGCTGCCCGGATTGGAACAGTACGCCGTGCGTAAGTTCGCTAAGGCACTTGAATTTTTCCCGAAGGCACTCGCCGAAAACAGTGGCGTCAATGCAACGGAAGTAGTACACCAGCTTTATCTGGCACACAAGCAGGGCAAGAAGACGGAAGGCTTCGATATCGAATCGGAACAACCGGCCACTGTCGATGTCACCACGAAGAACATTTTCGACTTGTACACCACGAAGTATTGGGGATTGAAGTACGCCGTCGGTGCGGCCTGTACGATTCTGAAGGTGGACGAAATCATCATGGCAAAGCGGGCCGGTGGTCCAAAACCGCGAGCCGGCGGTCCCGGAAGCGATGATGAATCGTAAGCTACCGAAACATGGGTTGGGAGCTTGTCCCATTTTCATCTTGAACATTTTTCGTTCTATCAGCATTTTTGCCTTAATTCTCTAATTTAATCTTCTTTGCTAATACACGGCACATACATTCGCTCACCGCCCACAGGATATAAGGATCATCCATAATAAGCTGCACCAAACCACACACGAGTTGTCCATGTTGACACGGAGAGATGGGGATTTGATTTGTTCCCTAAAACCAGCAGTGTGTTGGCATCTTTCTCGTTTATTTCCTTTGAGCTGCTGTTACTGCTAATTGAATCACTAATGGCACACATATTTTTATTACAAAATTGTGTGCTATAAAAGGAAATAAAATAAAGCTCCTAAAATCAATCAAATCCTAACCTCCTACGGCTGGGAGAATAATCTATTTATGATTTTTAATGAAGACTCAGATTGTACGATATCCGAATTAGTGAAATAAGGGTGTTTTTTATTTAACCATGTCCGAACTTTATTGTATACTTATTTGGTTTCCATTTCTTTAAACACGACTATTGATAATACATCATGATTCCACAGTAGAGAAGTTAACAAAGGAGCCATTTGTAATGTATGCACGCCTATTGAATACCCAAGACGAATTATTAACCTTCTCAAAAATGTTTCCCATTATAAACACCACATCAATGTTCTAACTAATAACGATACGATCACAGAGTGATAAAGTAAAATCATTTGTGAGCAATAATATTATGACTGAAAGGTATAACAAATACAAATGCACCGCACAGATTATACAACAAAACAAGAAATCTTAAAATTGCATCTGAACCCCGAAGAAAAGGATCCACATGTTTACCCTACCGAAGAATGACACACAACGTGGCATAATACTTTTGTTCTACCAGAGACCATCTACCTTTTCTGTCACTTGCGATCTGCGAACTGATATGATTATACTCACGCCAAGATACAAGTGGACATTGTAAAAGGGGGAGGGGGAGGGGGAGGGGGAGGGGGTGGAGGAGAGCATAGCACTGGTTGATTATCTGGATCCTAAAATTAGTCAACGATCGATGAAGAATAGTCAAATAGATAGGCAACGAATGTCTTCACTGCTATACATCATGTATCCGAATGGGTGGTGTTAAGTTATCTGTTACGAGCAGGATAAAATCTATAGTTGCACCTTTAATCGAAAACTAGACCTATTGCATTGAACGGTAGCACCGGACAGTATGGTTCTAGCTGTAATGCCGTCGACATGCAATCAGCAGAAGCGGTATAATCACCAAGACTTTCCATAACGCGTCCGAGTAGGAACCTACAACAAAGAGTGTTACTTAAACCATTCGTAGAGAATCGTAGAGGAATTTGATACTCACCATATCTTGGGGCAGTTGGGATCAATTTTGGCTGCATCCTTGAGCGTCTTTTCCGCCAGCCGGGGTTCACCGAGTGTCAGATGTGCTTCACCGAGAGCACGCAAAGCGTCCGTGTGGTACGGATTGGCGGAAACGGCATTAAGGAAGCACTGTTTCGCTTCATGCCACTGTGATTGAAAGATATGTATTTGGCCGCGCTAAAAGGGAATAAATGTGTAATACTGCTAGCTTCAGTTTCTCCAACGGGATGGCGTGCAATACATACCATGTACATAACCTGGTGTGAAACGGGATTAATTAAGCTTGCTTCCTGGATGCAGTTGACTGCTTCATTCGGTTGTTCGATTGCCAGATACACGTCTGCCAGCAGAAGCCAAATCTTGAATTGAATCATCCAAGCCTTCTGTGGTCCGGGCCGAGGACTGAACGAACTAAGTGAGCTAGCCGCTTCGCTAAGCGCATGTTCAATGCGCGATGCTGCCAGCGATGCAGCGTGGATAGAATCTGTAACGAAGCTCACAGTTAGTGTTGAGACAATTAAACGATGCTTTAGTAAACGATAAGCTTACTTGAATCTTTATCTGACATTTGGGACGATTGCATCTGGATGACGCTGCGCGTATCCGAATGCTTCTCGTTATCATGCTCGTTGGCCGCATTGGCAAGCTGTACCTCATAAACCTCTCGCCAAATGGCAAACATCTGCTGTACCGTTTCTAGGGCCGTCTCGACATCGCGCAGATATAACTCCAGGTGTGCCTTCACGTGCAGCAGATTCAAATTATCCGGGAACTCTTCGACTGCATCCTGAACCACGGCAAGTGCTTCCTTTGGGCGACGGTTTGCCGTTAGTAGTAGCGCGAACAACAATAAGCTAGATGCATGTTCGGCACGCAGCGATAGTGCTGTGGTTATGTGTACCAGTGCCTCCGTAATATTGTAATTGTGTGCATGCTGGCAGGCCAAATAATACTCAACCAGGTGATCGTTTGGATCCTGTTGGACAGCACGCTCGAGCGCCTCGTACGCAAGCCGATTGTAGCGATCGCGTTCCGAAACCAAGTTCGATGATACAGCCATCTGCTGCAGTCCGATACCGACGTAAAGCTGAGCACGCGATCTTCGTCCAATAGGACTTTTCAGCTCTTTGCGCAGAGCTTCCTCGGCGTAAGCAAGTCCCTCCTTTACCTGATCCAAATGCTCGTAGCAAACGCGGGCAGCCATTAGGCATGACACACTATCCCCCGGCTCTAGGTTGGAATGTTGCTTAAGGGCACAAACGGCATGTTTGTAGCGTCCGAGTGCCATCAAACAGGTGGCGTACTGCTTCCACACGTGGCTTTCTCCAAACGCAAACTTCAATGCTTTCTCGAGTGAATCGTGAAGCAGCGCAACCTGATTCCAACGCACGGTGGCCAACGTCATCAGATCATATATTGCCGTCGCATTACCTAGTGAATGTAAGCGTGCATCGCGAAATTCGGGTGATTGCGACAAAACCGCATCCCGGACGGCGAGGGTTTCCGCGATAAGCAATAAAAGGATTGTTTCTTCGTGCTGATTCTTGGGAATGAATTGTTGCCGGCCGGAATATTTGCGCGGCTCCCAGAGACGTTTGTTACCACCCGAGGCACTGCGCGTCGGAGTGTTACTAGCCGGGAGTGTGTAAATAGTGCCTGATACACCACGCAACAAAACTTCCGCCAGCTGCCGGGCAAGGGTAAGCCGCAACGTTTGAGTTGCCTTCGTTTCAATCGCACTCAACATCACCCGGTAACGGTCAATGGCGTTTTGTAGTTTGCCTGCCTTTATCAGTACGATCGGTGCCCTCTGCAGACCTGTTTCGAGGATTGCACCCATTCGACGCACTTCGCCCTGATTGTTATTGTCCTGGCCCTGCAGGTAAAGGATACCGAGATCGGCCGCTCGTTCAAAGCAAGTTATCATTTCCGTCTCCTGCTCGGCCTGCTTAAACTTGGACGGTGCTTTGGAACCCTTTTTCTCCAGACACATACCCTTGATGGCGTACGATTCAGCAAGAATTCTTATGCTTCTTCTGTAATGATAGAACAAAAAGCTATAGGCTTCAAGCGTTGTTCATCGATATCGTATATGCGAATAACTTACGACGAAAGATGCTTCTCCGACAGTGTGTTTAATTCCGCCAGCACAAAGTTCTGCAGAGACTCGTCATACTGGCCGCATGCAAAGTACAGCTTAGCAAGTAGCAAATGTGCATCCAATGCAAAGCCAGCTTTCTTTCCGTTCTCACCAGTGACGGAGTTTAGATAGCGCTTAGCCTCAGAGAGTCCTAGCTTGGCCTTAGAGTAGTTGTCTTCTATCGGAGGGTGTTCTTCAAGGTAGCATTCAAGCTTTCCTTCGCCGGTGAGAAAGTTTGCGAGACATTCTGCAACATGATACAAATATTGGATCACAATACAGTAGGAGCTCATGGGAATGACTCAATCTCAAACCTTGCGGATATCCCGTTTTTAGTTCTTCGGCCAGTTCGATCACTCGTTTCCACCGTCCTTCACTGCGACACTGCTCTATGGTACTTTCGAGCTTCGTTCCCTGGTTACGGCCACGTCCAGTCATGTTGCACAGTTAAACACTTTATGGCTTACAAATTAATCTAATGTTCTTCTGGCCCTGTTCTGTTCCAATCAATCAATAAAATCCCCAAGGGAATTGAGACTAAATTACAATACAGCTCAATTCTCGCGGCCGTGTTTTGTGTTTTCTATAGTTTCTTCTTTCCTATCGCAATGACACTGATGACAGCAGCCTGTTATCATTGAATTCCAACAACAGCAACAAAACTCGTTGACATTTCGTCGGATGTTTGAAAAATGTATGCGTTCGTTCGTTTCTATGAAGATTATTCCTAATAGTAGCCAAAATACTAAACCTTGAATGAAATAGGGTATTTTATAATTTTAATTCCGCTTGTGGTACGATCATTTCCTCGTTTTCCAGCTTCATAACCGCTTGTTTCATGATGTGAAAATGAAAACAAATGGTCAACATTTTGACAGCCACCCAACTGTTTCCACGTTTCATAGCGCCCATGCAGGCAAAAACAGCGGAGGTGTTTTGGTTACAATTTTGCCGATACCGGTTTCCCTGACTTCGGACACTGCATCGAATGTTTGGTATCACCTTTGGCGCAGTAGTGAAACAAATATTCTCCGTGCCACGTTTAGTGAAAATGAGTGAACTACAGCGCATTCTGTCCAACAACAAGGCAGCAGAGGAGCTGCTCGAGTCGCTGAAGCAGGAGGTGGGTAAAGATTTATTTTCGTACCTTTCCCTCGGTCAACAACCCGTATTGTTAGTTTAATGCAATTTTTCTTTGTGGCATAGCTGAAAACAATAAAAAATGAACAAGTGCAACGCAAGATCGCTGTTCTGCAGGCGGAAAATGAAATTCTTCGCCGACAGGTGGATGCTTGCTTGAATAGATTGGTAACGTTGGAGGTGGCGCACGGTAAGGTACAGATTCCGGTACCGACACCGGAAGAGGTACGAGCTGGCAGTGGCCCAGTGCCTGTTAAAATGGAACCTGTTGCTCAACAACCGGTGGCGAAGGAAACTCCGAAGGAAGTACCGGCACAGGCACAGCAGCAGAACGAAAGTAAACCACCTAAGGAAAAGAAACCCAAGAAGGAAAAACCAGCCGGCGAAGCTAAACAGGGTGGTGCACCTGCCGCGGAGGAACCGCCAATCGATGTAGGACGGCTTGATATGCGTGTCGGACGAATCGTGGAGGTTGCACGCCATCCCGATGCGGACAGTCTGTACGTGGAGAAGATCGATTGTGGGGAACCGAATGGTCCGCGTACCGTCATTTCCGGACTAGTGAAGTACGTTCCGATAGAGCAGATGCAGAACCGCATGGTAGTTGCGTTGTGCAATCTGAAACCGGCAAAAATGCGTGGCATTCTGTCGGAAGCGATGGTGATGTGTGCTTCGTCACCGGATGGAGTAGAAATTTTAGCTCCACCGGAGGGTTCTGTACCAGGAGATTTGGTACATGTGGAGGGATACCCGCGCGTACCGGATGTGGTGATGAATCCGAAGAAGAAAATCTTTGAAACCGTTGCACCGGATTTGAAAACGAACTATGAACTTGTGGCATGCTACAAGGAAGGTTCGTTCGTTGTCCCTGGCAAAGGAACGGTTAAAGCACAAACGCTGAAAAACGTACAAGTAAAGTAGTTTGTTACCGCCCAGAGTTCCGATGCGAATCACTCATTATTTCATTAATAAAAAGTTTGTTAGAACATTGACTGAATCAGAGGGCATTCTCGCTTTTACTGAAACGTAGTTTTCTCACGAATAATTAGGCATTTGTTAAGGTTTTTTTTTACTAAACGTATGATTAAAACCTGTTTATTTAACTTTCAATAGATTGCAGATCGGCATGGGGATCTCTATGGCGTTCGGGTTGAGCAGGGAGTTTTGGTTACAGTAGATGATGCACTCATGTTAACATACCGTTTTCGTATTACCGTTTAGAATCCTACTTCCGTCAGAGTTACCTCGAAGTCTCTGGCATTACCCGAACCGTTATGTACGATCAGTGTGGTTGATAAGTGACCTAGGGTGTGTCACGGTGTAAGGACAGGGTGTATCACGCCTGTTCCTACAGATTACCATGTTTTTTTGCATTTTGTGTTGTGATAAAGTCCGGGAAAAAAAACTACTTATGGTGCACAATCTGGTGATTGTGTCAGAGTGCACAGTGGAATTATGTGCCCCTTTGGAGGATCAATTTGGTGCACTCTCCTTAAAACCGCAACTTCATTACCGGCCTTTCATATCCCTGTCGGTGTGTGATGGTAAACTGGGTGTGCATTATGTGCGGAAAACAAAGTACTGTGAAATAACGCTTTTATCAAACAATTAGCCTCATTGCGCCAAACTGGCAATTTAATGACATAAATGTCTGTGCTATACAACAGACCCTTCCATTTTGGTTTTGATAACGCTAGCCTATATAACTAGTTCTTACCACAACTTTTCGCATATTACAAAATTTAAATGTTGAACAAAACGCATCATTCGAACGCTCTTTCCCCATCTTTTTCCACCGTACAGCGCACCGCCGTTTGCATATGCTTTGGTGCCTTATCGCTGTATGTTTTTAATTTAGTGTTTCTTTTAATGTTTTGTTTAGCGCGTACTTTAACCGCTCGTCTCCACAATCAGGCTTTCAGGTTACATTCACTTTTGTTTTCCACTGTTCCCCCTGTAATTGGAGTTGTAATATTGTATGTTTCCTGTCCCAACTACTCTTTAGTTTCTTGCCCACCCTCACATACGCCTTACTGCACATCCGTTCAGGCAAAATTGTTGCAAATTGATTTTAGTAAATTACTTTAAATGTTTTCGATTAATTTTAGACAGTTCATTTCCATCATCCGTCGCAGCCGTATCCGTTCTTCCATCTCCTCGATGCGCGTCGGTCCGTGGAAAGGGTGACGTCGTCTTTCGAACAACTTAAATGAACTGCTCAGTCTTTATAATAATCACCCCCCAACCAGACACACAGCACAGCACATAATTGTTTTGTCTTACACTTCTTACAAGTGGTCTGTGTTGCCGTGTTGGCACGCTTCGGGTTCACGTGCACGTGGGGTGTGTTGTGTTACCATTTTACATTTAAACATGTGTAGTATTAGGCGTTGTGTACCATGTGTGATTTGTTCATTTTGGCTCGTTTGTGAAGTTGTGCATCGTGATCCAAGTTTGCGCTCTTTTGCTAACCATTCGTTCTGTTACTCACGATCGTAGTTCAGGTTGGTTGTGCGAAGAAAGTTCGGATCTATGTAACGATCTATGCTAATAGTGCAAACATGGCACACCTTTTAAAATGTGGATATTTTCTTGAGCGTTGCTTTTACCGCTTCGTCCATCTTGTTGTGCTATAGATGTGTGTTGTTCCTGCTCGCTAGTAATGTTTCAATGCGGTTTAGATAATTGGTTTTGTCCTATGGGTACCACCACGTGTCGAATGCTAAACTGTTTGCTACTTCACCCTAGTCTATTGATTTCGTTTTAGCCGTGTTTGTGTATGCTATAGCGCAATATTATTCTTTCTAATAGTAATACTTTCGTCATTTACGTGTCACCTTTACAAGCGGTGTTTGGCAGTTTAAATTAATGTTAATCATTTAGATTTGCTTAAACGCTGTTTACTCCGTTGCTTTACGGACATTTTTGGCCGCGATTATGGCTTACGTCAAATGATCAAACTTATAAAATGTAACGGCACAACATTTTCCTCAGATAACCCTAAAAAAGGCAGCTATATACGGTTACAACCAAGTAAAACAATCCGATGTCTAACATGTCGTCTACTTATGACACACGTTGACTTGATACATTAAATATCAAATGGATTTGCCGTGTTCTGGGTTGCTGTCCGTTGGCTTGCGGCAGGTGTCAAGTGTGTCTTCCCCGGTACTGCTATCAAAGTTGCTGCCTACGGTCGGTTGCAGGTGAACGGTTATGTTGTGCTTGCCGTCGCTGTAACTGTTGACGGTCGCCGGAATTGAAACGATCGTCGTGGAAGGCGTCGTGGAAGGCGAGGAGGACGATTCTTCGGCAGCGGCGGCCGCGGTCATATCCGCGCGCTGAGGTTGATTAACGATAGGGCCAGACCGTACTGTTGCGGTCAGAAAGGAGCGAAGCTGGTGCGTGTTACCGTCATCATCGTATTCGCGGTCTATGCTGTCGGCATCGTTTGATGCGATCGGTTGCTTCGCGATCAGCTTTAGCAGCTCAATTGCGTCAGCAGCCTTTCGTTTTTCATGCAAGATTCTGTACAGAACGAAAGTGGAAACGAATTCGAAGAGAATGCAATATTCGATTCAATTGATGTGAATGAAGATGAGTAACAGAGTGTTAGTGGATAAAGGTGCAGTGCCTCTATAACATGAACGTTTTTTTTACAAACCTAATATTAAAAAACCATCCACCCAAAAACAAAAGATAAATACGCGATTAAGGTCCATTCAATGGCATGTTTTACGTAGATTTAGATTTGTAAAATTTATATTAAATTCAATTGTAGAAACTATAATGCGATGTTGTCTATAAATTATATACGAAATCTATTAATTTTGATGCTAAACACTAAGCATGTACATCAAATTAAGTCTTTTACTTGTTATGACTTAAATTTCAAATAAAATAACGAAACTTTTTTTCAATGATGAACTCTCTACAATGCAAACAAAACTAAAAAGCCCACCCAACATGGTCTACGTTAAATTAGTAGTAATATAAAACAAATCAACAACAAACAAAACAAATAAAAAATTAAGGCGCAAAACAGAACACACTCTAAGAAATTTTGCCATATAAACGTAACAGTCTAACGAACAGACAAGTAAAGCAAATTAAACGTAAAAAACGTAACAAAAAAAAGTCCAGAGACGTATTTAGATGGGGGTTTCAAGAAACCAGAACCACATCCCGGTCTCTTTTTCCCCCTAACCTGCCTGAAGCTTCCTTCAGCTGCTCGATAAAGTCCTTGCCGGTAATGTCAGCCACCGAGTTCGGGTCCATGTTTGACAGCAGCTCTAGGTCCGGTTCGCTCAGCACCGAAACGTTGCACAGGTTGGTTTTCATCTGCGCGACCAGCTTCTTCAGATGTATCCGTTCCACGTCCGGGCTGTCGGTGATGTCGGCCGAATCCCGGCGCGTCGTTATTGTAACGTAGTGTGTCGGCTTCAAGAAATGAACAATGGAAATGAGTACATAACATGAGCGTTTTGACATTTTATACATTCTTTACTGCTGTGTCGTATGTAATTAATTGAAACCTTATCCGTTCCCCAGTAGCAACAACGACTGATGAAAAGAATTATGAGGACCAAATCAATTGGCATAATGTATATCGCCATATGCCAACATGAGGATTTGGCAGATTAAAAATGAAAATTTTAAGAATGGTAAAGGGCAAAAAAGGAATATTTTTATTTTGAAAATGCATACATTATTCGTTTATTTGAGACGTATTGTTCCCATATTTATAAACCACTTGTTTTTCAAATTCTTCCATTTCAAATAAAGGGTTTTCTATTTTGTCTGGCGCAATCGTAACCTTCGTTGGTTCAAAACCGGGTTGGTTTTGGTTCTAATATGAAAAGAAATAAGTCGAGATAGATCTGGTATAATAAGCTAATTTGAATCCCAGCTTCCTCGACGGACACACCAAAAACTTTGCATTAACATATGTACAAGCTTTCGAGTGAACACTGTTAAATTCAGAAACCCTGTAATAAGGGTTAATTCAATTATTACGTAACGCTGATAGGGGGAGGGAGGAGGTAAGCTTTCCTTCAAAGTCAAGAGAGTCTTCTGACTCATAAAACACTCATAAAACTCATAAAACATATGTTGAGCTAGAAGAGCTCTAAGTAGTCTCAGAATCCTCGAAAATAAACGCAAGATTAAACATCAATTATAAATTATAGTGGCATACATCAAACATAACGTTCGGAATTATAACTACATTGCCTCCAAGATATCCGCTATCTCAAAGAACTTCAGAGTTTATCATATTTCAGTTCATTATTCAATATCATATAGTGCTCGGACGATCATTCTCGGAACCATGATCAATTTTCGATAGCTAGAACTTGCGGCATCATGATCGGTGCGTGTACGTCCGTGTTTGTAGTCAGCATACTAGCTAAAATATTTAATTTTAGTGGTACTGAGTTCCACAATGCTTATCAATACAATTTGATCGTATTTTACCCATAATTTTTTTTATTGACACTCTAAATTTCTATTGTTATGTGTTCATGTGTTCTAATGTTCCTTTGAGTGTTAAATAGCAGAAATGGTGTCACTAAAACCACATTACGACCCAATCATCATTTTTGTAGAACCTTTAAATTTGAGTTTTATGTGATCTGTGATGTGGCGTAAGTAGTAGATTCATTAGGCAGTATGTTTGTATCATTTTACACATGTCGAAATACGATAGCAGTAAATGGATTACTAAACCCGTTAACTGCTTAGCACGAGAATGTAACGGGATACAAAATCGTGCCACTGTAGTGTAAGGAATAGAGCGCAACAGTTGTTTTGTCGTACTGGGTCAAAGCAGTACACCATTTTATTTCATTTACGTTAAAGTTATAGGTAAAGAATTTGATTATCTAGTTGTTGATTTATCACCATTGAATTTTATTCGAGGCAAGTTCAATAAATGGGTGACAATTGAAGAACCGAGGACTAAAAAAAATAGCACAACGATCAATGGGTTAGGAAAATTTCAAGATTTTGTTTTATAAACAAGGGAGGAGAGGTGGGGGTAGGGGGTGTTACGTAATTAATAGAGGGAGGTTGGGTTCAGTGTTACTTTTCGTTACCATAGGGGGGAGGGGTCGAAAATTGTCAATTTTTGCGTTACGTAATAATTGAATGACCCTTTACAACTATTTTTTTTAAATGTCATAAGTATTGGTAGAGACGCCTAGTATTTGATGCAAGCAGACATGGAAAAAAATGTGAAATGCATTACTAGCCCAAAGATTCAATACAAAATTTATTTGTCATTAGTTTTGTACTCATAGATATGATAAGTTACTTTATCACAGTCGAAGTCGAGTCGAAACGGTCTGTATAATGTCTGTTTCGTAAATGTAACGGTCTATATTAAATATGTCTATGCCATCAAAGTTCAAATCCATTTTCTAAACTCGTATGTCTTCTTTCAAATTTGGTCAGCTTTGTTCAAAGCTTGATAAACACACTAAATTGGAAATTAAATTACAGCACCATCAATCAGCGGTGGCGTTCGCTTCTTGCCCTAATCAAAGGTGTCAACTTGAATATCAAATTTCGACAAAGTACATTAGGTGCTCCAACTGTTCTATGCAGTGCTTTGTCTAACAAAAAGGACACCATCCTATATTGTGCAACAACATAAAAAAAAAACAAAAAAATGAAACACAAACAAACAACTAAAACTTTTCCAAAATATGGAAAAGTTACTCCGGCACTGACATTTTTTGTGTGTCTGTTGATGAGGTGCAGATTCGCGTAACTTCTTGTTCACGTCCTGCCACTCAGAGACACCATTAATCAATAAGGACCTGTTGGTTACGGGATACCAGGAGGTGACCAAATTGAATCTGCTCCACAAGTTGTTAATGGGTTTGTTTTTTTTTTTCCTATTCGTTATTTTCGCGCTTTTTGTCCAACGTCCCAGCACAGCTGAGATCGGTCAAATGTGGGAAGATTTACGAGCGTCATACAGCAAACCCGGCGACAACAATAGCACCCGAACCGATCGGTTCTACGGTCGCGGGTGTGGTAACTTACATCTATCCACTGTTCGCCGGAGAAGACCGCAATCAGCTCGGCATTTGGTTCGAGCGTCTGGAAGTAGTCCTCATCGTCCACCTCGGTACCGTCCGAATCGAGATGAATGTTGGGTAGATCCGTACGGCCAAACTTTTCCGCCGCCTTCGACCGTACCTCGTCCAGGGTGCCGGCTACTACCGCCTTCTTAATAGCTCTCGTCACATCCTTAATCTGGAACGAAGGTTAAAGAGGGGTGTAAATTAGTACTACCGCATACATGTATTTTTTGTCATTTTCAAGAAAAAAAGCAATAAAACAATTGGACCAAGCTCACGTGCAAAAAGGTGGCTAAATGTGCATGTGCAAGTTAACGGGAGTGTTTTCATTGTATATCGAACACAGAAACTTCAAGAACAGTATGCGAACGCAATGTTTAGCCACAGAACGAATGTTGCATGTTGATCGATATTCGAACACAAACTCCGTTTCCGCCGCAAACCACAAAACTGCACCACAATTCGTACGATGCAAATGCAGATGTATGTACGGTAGAGTACTTGGAAACAAACAGCAAACAAGACAATGCTGGTATTTCAAAAGACATGCAGACGTCAGTGTGTGTCTTGGTACAGGTACGAAAACACTCTTCCCTCTCAGGAGTGCTCTTCCTTAGGACATGTTTAATCTTGTGCACCTAACGTTCGCAAGTGGATCCGAATTTTACCAAAACACAGACGACGTCTTTCATACGGTTGATAGGTTGGCATTGTTAGTTTTGAGTGGAGTTTGTGCGGTTCATTTGTGGTTCTGATAGCATTGCCGTCCTGAAGTACTGAAGAAATTTCTCCTAAGAATGAGATTAACACAAAATTTAAATACAGTACGATCAACTGATGAGAAAACATAACGAGGCATAGAGTTTGTTGGAATGCTTGAGGCAAAAATTGGTTGCATGTTTCGAACATATGGATGAATGTCAGTGAAATGGAGGATTGTTTATCACAGAATCATATTTTCGTATTAATTTAGTCTGTTCTGACGTCGAACTACTAGCTATAATATACTACAAACGTCTAATGTAAATGAGAACTAAACATTTCTTCGCATATGGGTTGGTAGATTGCAGTTTGAAACTGAACTCATTACAAGAGTTATAACGGATTAAAATAATTGTTTTCACTAGTTTTGTGTTTGAAATTTTGGTGTGATATTATAAAAGACAGGTTCTATACACGCGAAAATACGATACATTAGGTTCTGCTGTTATGACATGTAGTACCCTGATCTAGGGCATCAAGATTCAGTTACATTGGTTAAGTGACGGCAGCCGGATAAATAGTGAACGAGTATCAATAATTAATGCTTCCCAAATCCAAAACAGAGTTCAAGCGTATAGCTATACTTCTCGTCTTCTTTTTTAAGAGCACTACAATTTATTTTTCTTGCTCTTTTTCATATTCTTTTGCTGCTGCTGCTTCTTCTACTTCTTCTCTACGCAAGATATGGTAGACTAAACTCTGGTCATTCGTCCTTATTCAGAGGCTTATCTAAAACTATAATGCCACTCGCTTTCTAAGAGTGATATTCAGAGTAATATATCTTATTTTGGAATTCTAGCTTATTTTTCCATACAAATTGTAATATTTCCTTAATAAACTTCCCATCAGTATTTCTCCAATGCTTTTCTTATCCGCCAAAAGATAGCCCTATTGGTGGATTGTGTTTGGTACTTTCAAAGAACCATATGTTTAGCGGTTTTCAGTACTTCGCAACGATCGCAGATCGCCTTATATACAATTTTCCGTTTTACGAGCCAATATTTGCCTACACCGCGTCCTGATAAGATGCTACTAGAAGAGTTTAGAATTTGAGAACTGATTTGTATGCAAATGGAAGTTCAGATTTAACAGCCACATAATATAAATTAAGCCATCAAAAGCATAGTACAGGCACTAGACAGTCAGACTACACAGTACACACCTAAAAATCTTTTTAGAAATCATGCTATTAAACCCAAGTTACACATTTATGCAAGGGAGCGTGAGTATGGATGCATACTCATTTGTCATGGCATGCTAAATTAGCAATTAGAGTTTAAAAAAGCCAGTCGAATGGTTTTTATAAATCATCCAGTAAAATATTATTTCATTATTGGCCATTCTAACGCAAAAAATCATATATCGTTATGGTATAGAAACTATGAAAGTATGTATCAAATCGAAAACCTAGGAGATTATGATCATTCTTTCATTTCTGGGAAAATTGGTACCCGCATGCATTGTATCGTACCAAAATCCTTTTAGCTCCAACGATTTGGTTTGTCTGTAGCGCACATTTTTTCAATAGAATAAAAGCTCAACCGTTTCATAGTACCGTGCCCAATGCGGGATACAGGCTATGCCACGTATCGCTAGGACACTTTACTTCTGAGAAAACAACGACGCTACGACAAACGCTTTTCTATTGCCTACATACAGGCGCATGTTCAGAGAATGTTATGGGGCGTTGTAGTCGCAGCCATTGGGTAGATCTTTACCAGGTTGATGGAATAGATTGTGCCGGTATGTGTCGTACCTAATGTATTATTAAAATTCATCACCTTACCGTACGCCGGAGGTCCCTTAGCATGGTGCCCTACTTTTTTTGCGTATGCCAACATTGGCGGGATCCGATTATAAGGTTACTGAAAGTGCAGCTGCAGTCTCAGGAGGCGTTTCGCAATTTTCTCTCATGTTTTAGCTTTTTTTTGCAAAAAGCGTGAAATAAACCGTTCGCCATGACACGTGACAGTGTTGCGAATGGTGAAAGCTCTCCACCGAAGGTGTTTTATTGGCCAGCAATAAAAACAACAGTAAATTACTTTCCAAAGCACCCAATCAATCATTGGTCGACAGCTTTGACAGCCGAAGTGCGATGGAATGTTGGCAAGCGTTTAATTCATTGCTGGTTTGGTCACG
The DNA here is from genome assembly GCF_943734725.1 of Anopheles marshallii. Classification (NCBI taxonomy): domain Eukaryota; kingdom Metazoa; phylum Arthropoda; class Insecta; order Diptera; family Culicidae; genus Anopheles; species Anopheles marshallii. The sequence continues at coordinate 62,839,700 of NC_071326.1, read as the reverse complement.
TGTTCATCTCGCTCCTCACGACGTCGCTGCATATTCCCCTGTTGCGGTTAGTATTGTAGCGGTACGGAAATACTTCCCCAGCAGCTAACACGAACAATGGCGACCGTTCACATTCGGAATGGATTGGTATGATTATAATTAATGGCACAGGCACAAAGGTAGCCTACACAAATTGCTTGCAGCGCGAGTGGAGGCGCCTGGTCATTGAGCATAACGTTACCGTGCAAAGAGACGTGCAAGGATCGACCACGAGGAGGTGAACAATGCTACACTTTCGAGCTACTTCATATAGCGGGGAAAAGCTTACCGACCGGTTTGCTTGAATCCTTGGCGTAATAATCAGACGTACCTTAGGGAAATGCCTTAATTATGATGAACGGAAAATACAACTTCTGGACATTTCCCCTCGAACAGGGTTATGGTAAACGAATGGTGAACATTATGCACAACATTTAAAAGGTAGTATTGAACGAAGTTTGTGTTATGTAATTTTTGAATTATTTTACAACAATATATATTTAATATAATATATTAATTATTATATATTATATATATAATAATTACCTTTGTTATATTAAAAGTCTAAAGTATCTATCAAAAATTTAAGTCATAAAATCTATGTATTGAATTTGAGCTGACCATAATTCAATTTAAGGCCATTTTAATAAAAAATATACATTTGTAAAGCTTTACGACAGAAGTGTCATTTGTGAAAACAATTATCAAATAACAGCAATTTCAATTTGAACAGGAACAGGATCAAGAAAGTAGCAAAGATTACATATTTGAATCTCTATTACTATACTTCAACCTGAAAAGAATTCACGAATAAAAAAAAACGTTTCAGAATAACTTATAACATGCAAATAAAAATTCTATCTAATATGAAATTTGAAAATCTGTACGCTTTAGAAATGGCAAGCGGAATATTTTTTTTGCAGCGGGAATGCTCGATTCACAAACATATTGCAATCATTTCTGGTTCGATTCACAAATACACAGTGACGGATTTTCGATATCAGAAAAGCCTTCTGGAGACTCCATCTTTATTGATGTGTTGGTATGTAATAAATAATGCCTAAATCGATTAACGTTAGGGTACCCCAGAAATGTTTGGTGCCAATATGCTCGAACGATTCTAGCATGGGGAAACAACTGTACGAGTTGAATGCTGGTAGAGGAACCATCACGTAACATGCAGTCCATCGCAGGATGAAACAGTAAAAGTGATACGGATGTGATCTTTCCTTCGATAGCATCTTGGTGCTGAATTTGATTACTTATTAATGCAATAAGTTTGTCATTCTTTATACATCGTCATTCATCGTACAGCGAATTCAGTAATGTAGTATCGGAAAACACTACCATAACTCTCTACTGAAGAACGATTCAAAGAAAAGCATTTTTTTATGTTTTCCATGTTAGCTCTTCGCTCCAGAAGAAGGCGTTCGGCGAAGGAGAAAACCAAGTGCTATCCGGATGAAGGGAAACAATTTTTCCACCACAATCCGCCTGCCAGCTGTCAATCATGGGTAAGAAACACGTGTAAAATTGTTTTTCTTACTCGCACACTTTAAGGTCCATTTTCCCAAATCGACTCGGCAAAGGCTCGTTACGTCGGGCACTTTATGGCACCAGATGGGAAAGCAATTTAGCAGAAGGATGCCGAAAGTATGGCAGGACATCATTACTCTACCGAAAGGCAACTTTTAGCCTAAAGGCTGGCTGAAAGTTTGCATAAAGGTATTCAAGCGTATTATCCCACGGTGGAAATTAATCAGATAATGGCCATTGGTGAAGGTGTGAAAATGTCACGAATCCTTAATACCGAGTAAGTGGTCCGGAACGTTTTGGTGGTACTGTCAAATGTTGTCCTTGAACATCGATGTAGTGATGCAAAGTTAATTCATTAGCGTAGGCGAAGAATGGCTTGATGGGAAATTAATTTGTTTGAAAAAACTTTATTCAAGGGAACAACATGAAATGAAACGAATAAAAGGGAAAGAAAAACATAAACAGATGTTCTCGGCAAAAAGATTAACTCTTGGCTTTTACGTTGGAAAGAAGATTAACTTACGAACATTTTACCGAAATTGCATGGTATGAATAAATTTCATACAGCTATATACAGTAAACCACCATTCTGATCCATTCGTGTAGCATGAATTTTGTATACCCAACATACTGCAGTTGGTGCATCGATACAAAATGTTTCGCAATGCGAGTTTAAAATATCTGCATTCAACATAACCTGTTTGACAATAGGCCCGGGAACAAAACCTCTCATTCAGGCATAGTTGCACACCCCCAAGTCAAATCCAATTAATCGACGTCTAGCCAGATCGTGCCTGCTGTGGATGAAAACATTAAAATTTAAAGCAATTTCCATGCCTTCTCTCCATACTCTATCACAGGTCCGCAGCAGATCGATAAAATGCTACCCCAAACACATCACACGTTGGATTGGGAAGATCGTGCGACATAAAATAACCGAATTATGCGCCGGAACACCACGAATCCACGAATCAAATATTCATTCGCCATTTCCGCTTCATTTTTCATCGATTCCATGTATGTGGGTGAATTCGCATGGTGAATGTGGAGGTTGAATGGGTTGTGTGACTGGTTGTTCCGATCGATGCTGTGCCATTTTCGTTACACTCCAAACTGATGGCGTTTTGATGACTGGTGGTGGTGGTGATGATGAAATTGTGCCAACCTTTACCGCCACCATTTGCCGAAACAGTGGTGACACTGTTGTTTTGACTATGTTTTGACATCACCAATTTCCGATGAGAATTACCAGTGAAAGGCGAGTGACAGATTGGGGCAGGAAGAGAAAAATATCATTTCCTACAGCGGAGTGCTGCTGTGAAATTCCCATCATTTAGGGTGAAACAACAGAGAAGTTTGCCTACCTTGTATAGTATTCTTAGGCAGTAATTCTTTTCTAGGCGTTTTTTAACTCATCTTAAAGTTTTAAAAACGTTAAGTAACAAAAAATACTTCGCAAACGCATAGTAAATTTGGACAGTTGGTGGCATGGCAATGAGTAAAGTTTTGCACCTGTCAGTGTCCAAGGCAAATTCGATATTGATCAAGTGAATCTTGAATTATGACTAAACAAAGACTACAACATAACAATTTTATCCTTAAAAGCGTGACAGCACACTCAAAACTTCATGCACGCTATGCAATAAACTTCGGCAGCTACAAACCACCGGTCGGGTGAAAAGTTTTTTGCTCGATTCCATTACCAAAGTTGGGATCGAGTTTCCCCGGCTCTCGTAGTGACAGTCGGGAAATTGTTTAGAAAAATGTGCCAATATATTGTGTTACAGTCAAGTGCAGCTTGCTTTCACTCCGCAGACAGTACAATAGGCAACATCCGCTGACAGTGGTCCAGGGCAGGAGATATTGCATTGTTTAAAGAAAAAATTACGAACAATAAGCGCTGCGCTTTGTTGTCACGGTTCGCAATGAATGTCGATGGTTAGGAGGTTGCTTTCATGACCCGTTTTATTTGACTGCTAAAGAGACCGATTTTGGGTTACCTAACGATAATTAAGCCGACGGTCTCGTTAGGAGAAGGAAAGTAAAAGGTGTACTAGTTGCTGAACGAAACTACAATTCTTGATCAAAAATCCTCTGAAGTTTCAAAAGCGGTGGATAAATAAGGCCATTCTTGCGCTCTTTACAGACGGGAAATAGGAAACGAGATGGAAGATGCTGCTCCAGAGCTTATACAATTCTAAAGAACCATAAACTTCTTGCCGGGTGACTCGGCACGGGTTGTTTGAGTAATCATAATTAGAATGAATAGCCTAGTACCGAACCGTTGCACCGGTACCGGTAGGCACAAGTGGATGGCAAGTTTTTAATTGGAAACAAGTTTGCCTGGCTGAACTTTTGCACCGCGTTAGAATGGTACGAAACCGGTAGCATAATTCAGCCGGCTCAGTCGTTTGCAGGATGAAGATAAACGGGTGAAATTGTAGATAAACAGAGTGGTTTTTACTATCTTGAGCGAGATTTTGGGGACGGGTGGGTCGGTAACAATGCTACTGGGAAAATTGTAAATACTGCTCCGAAAACGCGGGCACACAGATACGGGTCGGATTGAAAAATGATAAAATCTAATATAAATGCAAATCGATACGCTCTGTGTGTGTTACTGACAAAGATACAGATAGGCATAGAGCTAGTGTTTTGTTGCAATAATATAAATGGCTGAGCCTGACTATTTCCTACTGCACAGAAGGTTTTATTGTTAGTATTGTAATGTTTAATGGCGTAGGAAAATGATTTTTTTAAAGGTTTTGCAGTATTTAATTATTTTTCTTGATGCTTCGGCACAGCATTTGTATTGGGGATTATAAGTTGGGAGTAATCGAGATTTTGTATAAATTTTGTCGAAATATCTTTCTAGGCCTCTATACTATACTAAAGATTTAATTAACAATAACTTATTAGTACAGTATAACGACAAAACCACTACCTAGTGGTAGAAATAGGACCATAGGCGTGGTCGAATGTTTGGTGCTTGTGCTTATTAAGCATTGCGCTCATTGTCATTAAACTCCACAAACATAAGCAATGGACGGATATGTGTTTCTTTATGTAATGGTTTAGTGAATTCTTGGAAAAAAAACCATTCTTTGTTTGGATTTCATGAACTGCTCAGTCCGTCGATAGCATTTGACAGTAGATCTTTAGGCAATTTTTCCTTTTACTGTTAAAGACATACTGTTGTTGTAAAATTGTTGTAATGGTTGAAGAATTAATATAGTTGCATAATGGCGTACCTCATGATATTTGAGGTATCGTTGAAATTGGTGAACTAATGTTATTCATAGGATAGATTTTATCGATCAACTACGACGTCCAATGCGAGCTGGTAAATCTTTTATTGAATCCTGTTTTCCTGTTGCAGTGTCCTATTTTCTCATCAGGAAATTAATGGCAGATGACTGTGCCAATTCCAGTGTTTGACGTGTCTTGTGATGCAATCACCACTAGCTTATGATCGTTGTGGTTTTGGAAAACTTTCGATTAAACTGCTGATTTCTATTGAATATAATATTAATCCTTGGTGAGATGAAAGAGAGAGAGAAAGTTAGACATTGAGCAGCTTTCGGTCTGGTTGAAGTCCTGGATTCTTCTATTACCCTTTCAGTCTAAGAACATTACTTCTGTTTGTTTTGAGTTCCTTTGTATATCAAAAACATTTGTTACATTTTGTTTGTTTCCTGACATCTATACGATTTTTTGTTGTTCCCTTTTCGAATTCAGATTCACATTATTGAAACGGTACAGAACGGTAATCGCCAAATTCATTGAACCTTCTTCTTCTCTATCGGCAACAACAACCTCAAGAGGTCTAGGCCTGTCATATCTGGCTTTTTGTGACTTTATTTACCCGTAGTAGAATAGTCAGTCCTGCGTACGAGAGATTGGTCCGGATGGGTTTTTGGTTCGTTCCGTTCGTGTAAAGACCGGCGCCGCTACTATCATGTCACCGGAAAGCTTGAATTCACTAAACCAACGATATGATTTTGTTTTTGAAGATTTAAAGATTTTCAAAAGTAACCTCAAACCAAGTTTAAAATTAATCGCGATTTCAAATGAAACTAATACGTTCAAATGCACTTTGTTAAACTTTAACTTGCGGCTATAAAGTTAAGCTCATATTATATGGATCAAAGGCCAAGCTAATTGTAAAGTGTTCTTTAAACGTATTTCATAATAAAAATAATTTAAACTTATTTATTCACATACTATCAATGTTAATCGTTTGATAAGACAGATTGATACATTAGAATGATACTTAGTACCATTTCAATTATTTAAGTAATAGCTTGATAAAACTTATTATTATTTCATGTTTGAATACTCTCGTGTTGAAATTGAAACATAATAGTTTTTTTCATAAATCCGATAATTATTTCATAACCGTTGATACATGTTTCATATAGCAATAATATTAAAATTTCGGAACAATAAAATATTGCGACTGGAAAAAGATGCCCCATCACCGATACACAAACGCATACAATTGTATAACCATAGACAGTTCATTGCATTAGTTTAACAGCATCAGGCTTATCATGCGAAAGCCCTTTTCTGAAGCACAATATCGTTTCGTGTCTGCGCATTACCACTAACCACACATTAATGCAACCACAGATCCTTCTTTCTAACTCTTTTTGGATCCTTTTTCTCTGAAGATAGAGAATATTTCCTACATCACTCGACACGAGCGGATTATCGTTGCGAATAAATGTAGCCGCTATTGCATATTGCATGAGCATGAGCGTCAAACGAGGACATAAAACATGAGTGTCCACATCCCAACAACGCTTCACCCGACACGGTGCGGCTTGGTGTATTGTGTGAGTATGGCAATTACATTCGTCATACACATTTTATTATCCTACTCATCCACTGAGCGGGGTGCTACATGGAAGATGTTTCCAGTGATAAAACAACAAGGAAACAAACACACCTCAACCGACATATATGTAAACGAAGCTCGCACTTACGCGCGGTAGGAAAATTTTGCCCAAGGCTTTTCAATCGAGTTGTACTATTTTTGTCAAACGAACCAAAGAGACTTGAACGTACGGTCTACGTCCACTGCGGTGGCCTAGTTTGTGTCCACTGCCAATCGTCACTAGCACTTATATGCAATTATCATAACCCCATCGCTTGGTAGCCCACTAATGCACTGGATTATGAGCAACATATAATGCAATGTACTTTCATGCTTTTCGTGTCGCAAAGCATCGTTAAAGGTTGGATGTTAAGCGGAAGGTTTAAAAACAATTTCACTAACCGGAACATGGAAAAGAATCCACAACTTACTGCAGATAATTTTTACTACTCTACTTTTCTCTCTCTCTCTCTCTTGCTGTACAAATTATCAACTTCCAACAGCAACTTATTTTCCTAAAAATGTCTGCAAAAAAACTCTCTTGGGGGAGAAAGAAAACCATCAGCATACCCGACTTGTTCACGCGCCCCACAAGAAACATTCCACAGGCACACGTTATGTTGCATGTTTTATGCTGCGGTATTGTGTACTCACGTTCCTGCTATGTGCCAACGAGACGCTGTTTTCGGCACCGGCGAATTCGGAGTCGAAATCAAATAAACACGCAAGTTGACAATTTAAATCGTAACGATACAAACGAATACCCGGTAGCAACAGTTTACTTCGCTTGAGATGCATATTTCATGGGCGATGTTAAATGTTTTTTGATTCGTGTGAGCTTAGTTATGCAATATTTGGTTCCGTTTTGTTTAGTTTCCGAAAATAATTAGTGCTACTTTCGATACAATAATTGTGGCCGGGAAACATTTGCTTGTGAAGCATGATAAAAAATTGGATTAAGCAATGCTGTGACCAAATGCTCCTGTGAATTGCAGAAAGTGAGAGAAAAAATACGAACAAACCTATGCCACTGGAAGGTTTAATGTAACAAACTTAGTAACGTGTTACAACATCTAGGGATACCGGAAAATGTATGCGATTTGTCGATCGCAAGAATTTCGCAAGAAGAAAAATTTCATTTCTTTCACAAACATTTAATTCCACGAACCTTTTGCTCAGTGTCTAAGCAAGCGTTAGAAGGTTCTGATTCGGAATTCTCTTTGCCAACTATGTGAAGAAAGAATTTTATTTCTCCTCCATTTACCGACTCCAACCGAAGGTTCCTTTTTAATGGGTTTCCCAACGAACAAACACAAACAGTTCAAGGATCATTTCAAATGAAAGCTACATCAAATTGTGCAGGAAAAGTGGCATATTCCTCGAAATCATCCTCAGGGCGTCGTAACGTCGACAGTAGGATGTAGAACGATCTGAAATGTCGAGATGCTCATATGGGTCGCGGGTTTTATTGCAACGGCAGGATGGCAGGTTTCTTTTTTTATCATTATGCGCTAGTTGTTATTGCTTAATATTCTGCAAATTGGACATTGCACGATCTTGTAAATTATGGAGGGAGCATATTGTTTTCTTTGCATGTATACGAACCGCTTTCACAAGCGTCATACAACGACCACCAATGTGTTCATAACTGAAGTAGAGAAGTTATGAAAGTTTATTGTGACTAATACTTCATGCAATACGTTTGTTTTATTTGCCTATATCATATCAAATGAAATCACTAACCAAATTCGAGTTTTTTTTCAGTAAATATAAGTTTGCACATTTATTTATTTATTTTTTATTTTATTTATTTATTATTTATTTTAAGTTTGCACATTTATTAGATTATTTATTAATCTAACATTATTCATTAACCTAATTTGTCTCGCTATAATGAAATAAAATGTTTCGTAGGAACGGTCAGCTCGATTTAATCTATAACGCGGTGGTCATGACATTACAATAGCACCGAACAATCTCACCGGTTGGCTGCATTTGGTGCATATATGCGCATGGACTGATATTTTTAAAACATTTTTTTTGTATATCTTCACTTTTGGGGGGTTTATATAAAATATAATACAGCTGTTATCATATATTTTTCATTTATATTGTTTATAACAATTCTTTATTGATAATACTAATAGTAATTGTATTTTTATATACATATATTTTTCTCTAATCAGTAGAAAACGATGAAAATGCTTATTGCACTTTGTAAATCGCACGATCTGGACTAAAATGAATCCACAATCTTCCACAGGCATTTAATATCTTCAAAAACCGTTCCCAGCCAATAAAGTTACTAATTTTCGAAACAATTTACTTTGAAAAAAGATTAATGTACGGCACGAAATAAAATTGTTTCACTGCTCCCTTTTTGATTCTCCACTTATCCCACCCATATTTGAAAAGGTCTTACTTTAGTTGCTATATTATGAACCAGAGGGCAATTCACAGCTGTGTTCCACCGACCATCACACCGTTGTGGATTAGAGTGTTTTCCACGATGCTTTTTTATCAAGCATTTTGACCATTAGGAACGATCTTGCGTAAGCACCCAACTACGTGCCGATGACACGACGACAAAACAGACTTGCGGGCTCGTTTTGGGATTCAACTATTTAACGTCGGTAGGTATTATTATATTGCTCCAGTATCCCGGCTATGGTCGGAAAATGAAGAGCACTTACGAACAGACTGCTTAAACGCAAAAACGAATATTACGCCAAGAGCCCACGTTTCGTCCGCTTGACTGAACTTCAATTATGATCGATTGGTCAGTGCGCATGAATCAACCGAAAAAGTCGAGTAAAGTGATAACAGACAAAAGGTTCGGCTCGATGATGATGCAAAAATACCAATTCTAAACAAAACAGCAAACGTCCCAAAACACGATCAGCGAAAGGATGTACGTTCGAGGTTGATTTGATTATGCGGTAATTTGATTTGACGATGAATAATGGCCATTGCCCGGAATGGATAGTAAAGGGTCGTTGTTACTATGGTTATTGCCTGATGTTGGTAAGTGATTTTGTTCCTTTTGTAATAGCATCGGCATACAAGGGCCCCACGAGAACGCAAAAGGTTTTCCGGCAGATAGAGGATCGCACTGCAACTTCGCGTTGGATATACGAAAAGCATAATCAATCGTGTGTACAATCGTTTGGTATTATTTTCCAAAAATCACTATGATGTTAGGGTATACATAAGTATATTTGGAATGTTAATAGCACAATCATCATCGCAAATAGTTTGTTATGGTGCTGCTGATTGGAGTCTCGGTCAGAACCACCCGAACCAAAATATTATTAATCCGTTGAGCATCAACAATCACGTCGTGGCCCTGCTCGCCTCCCAAAACATTTTTTTGAGGGCGGTGAGTTTCAGGATAATCGCAAATTCTTCGCACGTTGTCCAGTGAAACGGATGAAACGAGCAAAAGTTTATCTAGTGTTTTTGTTTGTTTCTTTTTTTTTTTGGTAATGTTGCCTGCTTCGGACACATCGCAACATTTTATTAACCACGCCTATGGGTAATTTCGTGTCATTATTGTCTCTTAAAAAATGAAAGTTTATATTGTTGTTGCTGTAACTGGACACAGCAAATCTGTTATGATTTGTGCAACTTATCATTTACCATAGATTATGATGGTTAACGTTATAATTAATATGTTGAATGTAAAGAATCCTTAGATTATTGCTTCATGCATTTTCATGTTACCATGTTCCATGTTCCATATTACATGCTTAATGCATTTTCGGTTTATACGCTATTGTTGTAGTTTAAGCTATCCTTTTACTACAGATATTTAGATTTCCAAGATATATTTGATCTGGCTATGCATAACAAATTGCAAGGAGTATACATTTTGGAAATATAATCTTGCAAAAATCGCTGCTCTGTGGCACCGCGTCGGTTCCAAATACACCAACAGGCCACCCCAAAGTATTTCAATTTTAGTCACCAAGAAAATCGCGTTAGCCAAGCAGATATCTTGGGCAAAAAGTTGTGACAGTAAGTGCAAACTCATGCGATGAGTAGTACCTTCACCTCATAGATACACTTTTTCTGTCTCATTAGTAGATCATCTTCTACGATTTTTTCCCACTTCTTTTCAAATTTTTCTGCGAACACTTTGTTGTTCAAGCGTTGGTAGGCATGAACAATCACTTGCGATTTTTCCCTTCCCAAAATTTCATTCTTTTAAAGGTCATTCTCTAAAAAATAAGTCAGATTCTGGAGAAATTTGAGCGTATGTCTGCGGCTCTCCTTGCCATAATAACAAATACAAACTTATGTTCATATAATGCAATTTTGTAATATGATCTTTATATTTGTCTAAAACTTCACTTCACTTCAACAATTTTATTTTATTGAACTAAAGACAAATATATCATATGATTATCTCCACGGACTCGGTCATCTAAGTCAGTGATTATAAGTTAATTATCACAATCTAATATCAGCTACGAATTCCTACCACAGAGCGGTCTTCAATCATGAAATCAAAGTGAAATTCTGCACAGAACATTAACACCTCTAATTTGATCAACAGCATAACGATTCCATAACATTCGAATCGTGTTTGATGAAAAACCATTAACAATAATCTATTTACGAATCATTTATTTTATTGCTTGCGCTATTCGTGCTCAGCATGCGTTACTTGCCAGCTCTTAAAGTTGTATCGATCTATACACAATCATTAACCAACGGTTCGATTAAAGGGGAAAACATAATAAATCCAATCAATATCGTATACAGATTAAGTCAAACGCCTCCGAAGTAACGTCTGGCGGTGTTCCAGAATACGGAAATCAAAAAGAACTAAATACATTTCCACTGAAGCAAAACTGAAGTCGGCTAAATAGCGAAAGCGCTACTCCATCGACATGCTACGGTAATTATTTATCACACTAGGGGACGGTTCAGTATCGCCAAACGTACCCGAAAACAGTACAAGGACCTGTACGGGAAACCTCTGAACTTTCCGCATTTCGTTAGGCTTTTTTGCTGACTTCGCCATTTTGCCGTTCGTGAACGTGGTGACGAAAAAACGACAGTCAAATTGAATGAACTAAGCTCTTGGGGTGCTTATTAGCGTGGAAAACGCGCAGTGAAACAAACCGTTGGTGCTAACAACATTATTTCGCACAACCGGACAAGGTAAGGGAAGAAAACCTACCCTGAAGGCTGAAGGGGATTTACCCAAAACGTTGGTAAAGAAACGAAAATGAAAATGTGATTTTAATTACATTTGCTCGCCATAACACCGAACCGAGCGTTCCATTTCAATGGAAGAGTTAACACGTTTGGTTTTGAAACTTGTGAACGAATCATTTAATATGATACAAAATGTGCATACCATACGGGGCAACTTTTGTCCCGGCAGGCCAACTGAACCCCCCGAGCAGGGGTACCAAAAATTGACAGAGACAGTTTTATTACACAAAAAATTCTACTACGTTTCAGCACAGCTGTGACGCCTAACTGATGAAAAGAGGGAATAAAAAATTGATCAACGAAAACTGAAAAAGTTAAATTTCCATGGCCTTCGTTCCTTTATAACGCTACACGTGGGTCACTTTTCACAGAGTATGCTGTTCACAAACGTATATAAAAATCAACCGAGTAAAAGTTATAAATTACGATCGTCCTGCAAGGCTTCCCGGTCCAGTCACCCATAGTGGGTTTTCCTACTGGGAAAAGTGCTAAGTGAGTATGACGGTAACGGTTATTGCGCCATATACACTAGTGCACTAAGCTAGGACCATAGGCAGACTGCACACCTTTAATGATGTTGCATAATTTATCGTTTTCCATGGCTTGCACCATCATCATGTAGCTTTTTCTAGTTTGTAACCAATTTTTGCAACGAAAGAGCTTATGTGCTGAAAGATGGTCTATTTTTGTTTCGGCAAACTCGGAAAAATGTTGCTTGAAAATGTGCCTATAAAAAGGATGGGAAAAGGAAAAATCATTTTATAAGCTGTTATGGAAGTGTGTAAAAGTCCCATATATCATATGAGGTATTGCGGGGAACAACTTAAAAAATTCGAAGTGTTATTTATCACAAAACAGGTGTTTTTAATCCGGGAGGTGGTGGTGTAGCGGCGAAGGACTTATCACGGCAGGACCGGTTCAAAATCCCATCCGAACCAATCCCCCGTACGCAGGACTAACTATCCGGCTATGTAGTAAAATAAGTCTAGGTGGCCAGAAATGGCAGGTATGTAAATGGTAGGTATGGCAGGTAAATTAGATAACTTAACAATAGTTATATATTTAAATTTTATACCTTGAAAATATTTTAAATATTTTTAAATATTGAAACATTTGAAACTCAAACGGTCGTACCTTTTTTTATTTCTTCATTATTGTAACCGAAAAACTAGTTTAAGAAGATAAAATAATGGGAATAATTGAAAAGTAAAATTGGGCTCTCAAAAATGACCCTTTTTAATAACCTCTATCAGAGAAAGGTTCTACTTTTGTAATTGTTAGAAAAAAAACTGTAGTAAATCAGGAAAAAAATCTTGGTACTATTCTACAGCTATCTTAATGTCATTCCCTTTTTAAAATAATTAAAAAAAACGGAGAAGTTTTGAAATTTGTCTTTTTGATTGAAATTCGGTCCTTTACAATAGATTTGCTTTCATAAGATCATATTGGCATTCTAAATTATCTAAATCGGCTCGTCTTTCTGCCGTTTCTATCAATTTTGTGTTTGTTTTCGGTTTAATGGCAGCAATTTCTCTACATATTTTGAGTTTAGCTTTTGTAGAGTGGTTGGTGTATTGACATCCATCTTTCCATTCATTTATCCCCACAGGATGCGTTCCTAACAGTCAGATACGTTCAAATGTGGATAAGGATTGGGCCTGTCAAAACTAATATATTTTGCAAATTGTTATTTTCCTTTCGTTCTCGCCTTTCTGTATCCTTATGTGTGTGCCCTGGTGTGCATGCTTCGTACTGTTGAGTTAGCTTTAGTACTTAAGATTAACAATTAAGTTTAGTCCAACATTTAACATTTGCATAACCCGCGGAGCACACTATGACAAGAATAAATTACAATATTTAATGCGAGGATGCTTATTGCCATTAATTGGAAATTGACAATAACTGTCGAGATGTTTAAATGCGAAAAGAATGCCCTATCTTTTACGACCATTTTTTTGTGATAGAGTGCGTATAGTTTGTTATCAAAGAATCATTTGGTTGAACCACGCCAAACGTGTCCCCCAGGAAGATCGCCCCAAAACTTCGCTCAATCCGATGAATTTATGGAAAATTGTGCTGAATTGACGATTGTAAAACATAAACTAATATGGTGATCTGTCACCTAGCCTTCGAGATGTTTCGAGAAAAAAAAGATCGTTTGTAATCTGATCTAATGTGGAATCGTATTGCGATGCCACTCAAGACATTTGGCCACCTAAAACATCAGATAAATTAAACTTTTAACTTTATTTACTCATTCTGGCACTTCTGTAGATCCTGGTATTGGATTATTTAGCTCTACGAATTCATAGCGGTGATAAAATACTCATGATTAGTATATGAAACTCTTCTAATGTTAGTATAAAGCTGTTGATGCAACTGACACTTAACCGTATATTTCAGTTTTTTGCGTCTAACGAGAGCATGTTTGAACGCGATGCAAACAATAACTTTACTCAAAGCGCAATCAAAGTGTTCATTGACCTAACCGAGTAGTTAACTATGTGCACGTGTGTCCAACTTTTTTGACAGCTTATGAAAGTAACCGAAGACTGATTGTTGCAACTATTCACTAAATAAAAAAAATACAACATTTTTAACGTTCTAGGTAAGCATTTATTTTTTATTCCTGTTTTGAAAAAAGAATCAAACGCTAAGAATCACTCACAAAAGAGCAACTGTAAATACCCATTTTACTGTTGATGCGGTGTAAGAATGTGTATTAATATTATGGCCTTTCAATGATTTACATTATTTTGCCAAACTCCATCACATATGAAGCTGTCGCTGAAGCGGTCTATATAGAAACAGGACACCGCAAGTGCTAACAAACTGCGAAAGTGCTACTAGCCATGACAGAACATGCTTCACAAACTTTGTGCCCATTTTGGGTAATACCCAGTGGGATCGCATCCATAAAAGCGGGTGCGCACAAGAAAGACCGATGTTTACCGTGGCAAATATTGACTCAATTTGGAGGCACGAAGCATTTCGTACGAATCGAATGTGGCCGAGCTGGGCGGTAACCAGACAGATTTGTTTGATAAGAGATAAAAGAGAAGTGGTATGTACGGAGTGGGTCCTTGTTGGGATTTTTTCTTCCATTTCCGGACGTCAAAGCCCTTAACCATGGTCATGATCAAAGACATATAGTGGGATAATCTTTATATAGAAAAGCATGGTGGTTTTTCCTCTCAACCAATGAGGGCAACTGAAAAACTTTTAGCTCCCCTATTGCAAAATAGATATCCATTGGATATACTGTAAAGGAATTCAGATGTAATAATCTTTCTCAACAGACAAAACCCAATCGTACGCGTTATAATCATTGGTATAATCTCGCTTTACGAACGAATGTTTCTGCTAAGCTGCAGCCTGGATACCTCGATGCTTCTTAAGCCCTTACGAATCGCATATCTCCATTTCGATATTACTGCAGCACTTGTTATTACTGATCCATCGTAGCCGAAAAAAACAGACAGACTGCGGAAATGGTAGCCAAAGTCCGGTATAAAATAAATAGTACGGATGCAAAAAAGAATGGTAGAGAACCGTTCTCTAGGTTGCCGCGAGCGAGAACAGCGCATGGAAAAGCACGATGGTAAAAAAAGGCAATATCCGCCATTCGTTTTGCAGAATCACAGTTTTCATTCCATTTTCGCCATAGTACAGCAGACCTCCGCCACGCTGCCGTATCGTGCATGAGATGACTTTACGGAATTTTATAAGGAAACAAACGATCGATCAACTCATGAGCAGCCTGCTGCAGGTTTGTGTCACTTTGATGGAAAGTATGATTTTCTTCCAGACCTTCCGGCGATTTATCAACGATCCCGAATCAAACGAGGTGGGTATGATTTTCCCAGCCCACGGCCTTAGCGTCATTATAGTCTCGCTGCCCAGTTGGGTGTCTCGCTTGGTTGATAGGATGCGGTTTGGCTCACGCCCGACCAGCAGCTGTAACACCCAAACAAACCGCAACAAATAGTCTGACAGTGTGGTGCGTTCCGAACATGCAATGACGCAAACGAAACTCAATTAATATCTTCACAACAATTTCTTCCCACATCAACAAATGGCAAGTTCCAATAATTCGATCGAATCAGGGTAAACAAACCAACTCGCTTTAACTATCTCAGCGTTACGTAAAGGATGTGTAGCGTTAGGGGTTTTATTTTGTGGAGAAAAGTTGTTTCTCCAGCTGTTTGTTTCGTTGGGGTGCCATTTTTATCTTGCCGCTGGTGGTTCTAGAAAGGAATCTGCCATTGATGGTGAACATCCTTCGGCTGCAACGCACCAGCACAGGGCACTGTTTGCGCAAATAGAGCCTCAACAGTAGAGCATGTTAGCTATTCCTTAGAATCGAAATTATACGCATCTATGGGTCGTAACCCTTAATTTGGATGTATTATTAGACGTTTTGCAAAATCCTGACAGCACCATTACTTTGGTTCGTTAAGGAAGAAATTGATTTTTTTCCCCGTTTTGCATGCCTCGTTTGCTTGGAAAGCCAAAAATAGTATAATTCAAAGAGAAACTGTGTGTGTGTGACATACACACGACGTCATCGTGGGGTAAACCCCCTTCCGTCGAAGAACATTTCGTTTCCTACTGCACTCACCGGTGACAGGCGTGTGACTAACCTAGGCCGGGCCGAGTGACTAGGGCACACAAAAAAGCCGGAATCCTCACCATGGCTTGTTGGCTTTCCTTTTAGTACCGCACGGGGATTTCAATGGGAACATAAAGCCTTTCTTCCCACATAAATATGGAGGGACCTACGGAGATCCATCAACCATCAACTCCGAGTGCTATGAAACCCTGGTTCATCGCACTGTCGGCGGGTGGGGAAAGGTTCCATGAAGGGAAATCCAGGGAAGGTATTATTGCCGACCAAAATGTCTCCACGAGGATGTGTAACCCTTAGCCGGGATGTTCCATCATCTACCGAGAGTAATAGTCACGCGGGTCACTAGGATCATGACGACGATGATGATGGGCTATGGCGGTTGTTTGGACAAGGTTGCTGGGCCGCCGAAAAGCGTTTTAGTATCCGTATACTTCAATCTCTCTTCCACGCCAAGCTTCAATGCGGAAAAACTCGAAACGATGCAAATGAGACGCGTCAGTGACAGCTTTGTCGCATCCTTTTCATGAGCTTAGGTCCACTTTTTTGAATGGTTTTAGGATGTTTGTTCTTGGGAGTTCTTCGTGTGACGGTTTTCGATTTTTATCAGGGCTGCTTTTCCATGGGAAATTTCACTTCCAAATAAAGAAAAGAAAGAAAGCCAATTTGAATTTTCAATTTGATTGTGACTAGCTTTAGGTCAGGGTTTGTTCAGGGGCTACGGAATCTATTCTTTAAACGCGAAACAAGAGACAACAAATATGCTATTACAGATGGAAGGACTCTCGAAGGTTTAAATCTTTAAATAAAAGTCTTTAAATAAAAGGTTTGATGAAACCATTGTTTGAGTGGTTTGTTAGTCAATAAAGACAACAAATATAGATGGAGTAAATATAGAGGTTTTGAGAAAAGAAGATAAAGTTTGAACAATTACCGGATTCTTTTTAAATTGAAAAGCAGCTTGCAGTTCAAAATAGCTAAAACACTTCATTAGTTTTTGTGCACATGAGTTTGTTACTGAGTTAACCATAATTATCTAAAAAATATATGAATTTGGAGTAAAAGTGAAATAGTTCAAACTTTTTGTGGAATTTCTAGTAGTCTAAAATATGTTTGGGACGAATCTGAAATACTTCCCATTATTCAGAAACTTTTCGAATATCAAGAAAATGTCAGTGGAAAGCTATGTTACAAAATGTTTACAGGTATCTGTTCATGTACCTTTTCAATTGAAAAACAATTCAGAATTGTTATCAAATTTCACTCTTTTGAACATGAGACGAATAAAAGCTTTCATAAACTTTGCGCTAAAATTCACGCTAAATAATGCCAACTCAATCGCGCAACAATTATTGCACACTCCATCCAAGAAGAACGATTGATGGCATAATTTACTCATCATTTATTCATGGCATATTATTCATTTATTCAGTATTTTCATTTAGTTTACGAAGAAAGTTCAATCAAAACGGTTCAGACAAAATCGAAACCCAGCCATCCAGTCAAGAGATGAGTACATCGAAAGAAAAGCAATGGTTTGTGCCAGTGATTTACGCGCGAAATGTGAACGGCCCATTCAGAGCCCATTCCGCGCGCGAGGAATATTTATTTCAATTGTGAAAAACGACTCTCGGTTCCGCCGACGCACTAAGCTGGTATTTCATGAATGAAGAATCAATTCTGGCAAGGGAAAACAACATTCTTGGAACGACACCGACCCACCCGGTTTGGTGTGTTTACGGTATGTCTGGTTTTGCGTTGCGGGAATGCGATACAACACCGGTGGCAGTGCAATGTCCTTTTTCTAAGGTCCATCCTACGCACGATCCGATTACCTGGCCTTGGATGGTATGGCGCGTGTCATGGCCACCCTCTAAGCTAGTAGTATGATCAATTTCTTTAAAGGTCAAAAAGATGCTTAGCACAACTACGCTTCACATTCATGGATGTTTTAGATTGTTTTTTGAAAAACCTTTTTATCGCCTCTATATTATCCTCATACGCCGACATGGTGGCGTCTTACTGAAGACGATCGTTGGTTACTGTTTGTATGGTGTAAAGTTGTCAGCGCCGACAGAACGCTGTTTCTTGACGGGTTTCTTTTCAATTTCAATATTTGACAAGTACTGTGTTGCCTTCACGCCATCAACAACTTCCAGCACTCGAAAGTTGGTAAAGTTGTCTTTACTTTATCGCACTTTTCGCTGCTTTTATGGTCCATCGGAACAAACACAGAAGAAGAGCTATAACCAACTCGAGCATCAACACAAGTGCAGATATTACAGCATCCATAACTTTCAGAAACAGAAATCTTTCGAATGTGTTATGCCACTTTAAATTAAAGCTCTTCCGTTGAACGTATCCTTGTGCTGTCCCTACCATTTGGCATCATAACGCAAGACGGTAATCACACACATCGTGTCGGAAAAAAGCGTTTTCTCATTTAGCCGGTGCGTAGATGTAGCGAGACCAGTGAAAGCGAGAAAGTAAATAACAAAGTGTTCATTTATGGTTCGGTGCAAATGCCACGTGCTGTTGGAAGAAAGAAATTTCTCGCCAGTCTGAAAGTGAGAATTGTTGGCAGAGAAGCAAAGGAATATTTCGACGCAATGAAATTTTACGAGCTGTGTGCTGTTTTAAGGAACAAGAGGTACGGAAATATGGTAGAATATGTACCAAATGCCTTCAGATAATGGATGTGTAAAACATTGAAGTGAATAACGTAATGCGGCTGGTAATTTAGTAACAGCGTTAAAATAATTAGCTTGGATAAATGTTATAGCCAGTTATATGTGGTTTACTGTTAGCAAAATCAGTCTTCCCATGGCATGACTGGTATTAAATTCCATCCGGACCGCTCCCTTGTAGCAAGGTATCTAAAAGGCTGCTATATGAAATCAGTCTAGTTTTTTAGCGTGTGACAGGCATATAGATTGTTAATGCAAAAAAAAGAAATGTTTAAAAAAAGTAGGTTTACCCTTCAAATCTGGTAAGATTTCAGATTATTAAGACTAATTTAAACACTTATGTTTAATATAAAAAGATAACTTTGTCCATCTCGAAATTATGAATGGGAAAGGGTGGAACCAACATTATAGTTTTCTTTTCGTTTTGATATACATAAATAAATATTTTACCCTATATACCATGCAATTGGGCGGATGTATGTACACTGAGTAACAAAATACAAAATATAATTTAATTTTATATGTGTAGTGCAATTGTAAATAGTCACGCGTAACGGTTGAACTATACGTAGAGGTTTATCTACCTAGACGTCCATGAATATTTTAGTTTCTTCTCTATAATGAATGTAATGTTTCGTTTTTTTTAAATTATACATTACACAGCAATATCCATTATTACAATATTTAAATAAAATTCAGGATCACGAACAGATTTTGCTTTTACTTTAGTTTTGTTTACTAATTTTAATTATATGCTTTACGATTGTCGTAAAAAAGTTATCCAATAATGTTTATGTTGTTGATTTTTTATTCGTTCATCATTTAGGTCACCCAAGTGCGTGCTTTAGTTAAAAAATCCCAACAATTTGTTAAGACGACGGATTATGTCTCGTTGTGAATAGTGCACGTTTGCTCCCATATAATGAAGCCTAATAAAGGGGCCACCTTGAGCCATATTTCCAGCAAACAAACCTTGTCGTCCTTCGTGCAATGAGTTGTTGAGATGCGCCATCATCCCTGCACATTCACTTTCTTTTATCCCATATAACTTTCCGCCCATGAAGCACACTCGACCGGGATAAGAAAAACGGGTCAGTGAAGCTTCCGACGCGAGAAGAAAAGATTATTTCCTTCCACAACCACTAAATTCCTTTTTGCATGCGAATGCAGTAAAGGGAACGCGTTTATACACCCTAGGAAGAGTGATAGTGGGTGAAGGTGCTTAACGGGGAGGAGAATAAATTGCAGCATATCTCCCATTCACGGGACACGAAGGTGTTCTCATTTTCGCGTATTATCAACTGCAATCTGTTTGTGGGGGCTTGATGTCATGAAGGATTGTTGGTCGCTTTGTTTGGCCTACCTTGTATGGCTTTTTGTTGTCCTCTTCCATGATTTCCTTGTAGCAACGCGTTAGAAGATATGTGTTTGTGCTTGTATATGTTTGTGTGTGAGCGTACAGCAACGGCGTCCGTAAGACGAACGAAGTGCGGCCTGGACGACTGAAGAGTCTTTATATCACAGACACTGCGTGAAATGCACTTTTTTACGATTCGTGACCACACACCCGTCAATAACACGCAGAATAAAACGTGCTGATTACAGCGAAAACTTCACGCAAAAACACCACAAACAGAAGCAAAACCAGCGCACCTCTTTTTTGACAGCTGGCAGCTGCTGCAAACAACAAACACGACCGCCCGTACCGAATACACAGTGAGTAATGCGAGATAAAAACGTGCGTGAGTTGGACGATTCGTGCGAGGCTCCACCTTTTGTGCGAGCGGTGAGAAGCAGAGATAAATTTTATTGGTGAGAGAAGTTTATGTGCATCGCAGCTCTCTCACGGACTTGTTTGCAAACAATTCACGACCCATGTAGAAAAATTCCCTGCCACCCAATTCGAGGCAATTATCAAGAGCATCCTCGAGAATGCTTGGACCATTTACTAAAATATTTTATGAAATTATATCGTTAGTGGCTATCTTTCGCTTATCTCTTTGTTGTCAATCTCTTGAAATTCTTCATAAATATGATACTAAGGATTGGGCGAAAAATCCTACTAAGACGTACTCGAAATTAATTTCCCAATGACATTCTTGCCCTGCTCCAGATGGTTGAAGAGATACATTCACGACAGGTATTATTGTCAGGATCTGTCGTAGGTATAGGGGGTAAGACTCTAGGCTATATCGGTGAAATAAGTTTAAACAAAAATAGTATTCTAGTAGTCTTGCGGCTAAGCCCAATTGAGTATTCTAGTCTAGTAATCTGAAGAAACACAGAATACATTACGGTTGAGCTACTACGATAAACTAAACTCCTATTTTTAACGACAATGAATATGAATGAACAACCAATAGCAATAAGTGTTAAACGTCAGTTGGGACAATACACCAACGGGCCGTATTGGTAGCAGTGATTGTCGATTCACACGACGGGACCGGTCCAGAATCCCATTCGGACCAACCCTCCGTTCACAGGACTTGACTATCTTGCTACCTTGCTAATGGCAGACCTAGACTTCTTAAGGTTGTTGTGCCCATAAGGAATAAATTAAAGCCAAACGAATTATTATCTAATATCAAATATTTTAATTATACAGGTTTACAAGTACAAAGGTACATATCATGGTATGAGAAGCATAATTTATTGTTTGTAAGATGAATTTCTATGTCTGTAACGAATTGAATGAATGTAACGATCAAAAAAGAAGATGAAATAGGCGATTCTATCTCCGTTGCGTAGTTGCTTAGAGGTAGTAAAGTATCTTGATAATTTTTCACGCTAGGAGTATCAAATGATGTTAGTTCATCCATCATTTAAGATTGTTCAAACACTACTAGCTTTTGCTGTGGGCTCAAACGACTTTGGATATAATGCAAATTATAATTTCTTGTCATTATCATAACCATTGACGACCGGACCATCAACGGCTGCTTTGTCCGCTTTTGGGAAGATCCGCTTATGAGTGCTTTTCACGGTCAAGTTTGTTTCGATTGGTTATTTGACTTTAATTCATTCCTTCTTTAGTTTGCGATTTTTAAGCAAATTATGCCGTCTATTTAATATATCGAAAAGTAACGGAAAGAATTATCGATAACATTTTTATATAGCATGAAGAACGAATATGTCTACTTGGATATTATTTCATCCAGTCTCTTGCTCGCGATACCGAGCGAACATCCTGTTCATATGTTCATATGAATAAAATCATGTTGATCATGATGAGAAGATATTCACGATGAGCTGAATAGTGAGAAGATAGCGCGAGAGAGATATACATTCGTTTTTTTCCCTTCGGTTCACAGTTAAAAGCTCTCCTCGACACGTGCCAATGCAGTTCTCTTTTCATTTTTTTCTTTCATGCATTTGAGCATTCTCCTCCAGTGCAACTTATTCGCTATTGAGCGTATAAGCGGACATCGTTTTACGACCATTTGCGGAAAACTGTTCCATTTTCTAAAGCGATGAACACAGCGCATAGTGTGAAGGACAACTTCACATGCTGCTGTGGTTATCCTTACCTTTTGAGGCTGGATAATGTCAACTTCGCCGACCTCCTGGTACGTAGTGAGAAGAGTGTGTGTGTGTATGTTCATACAATTGCAAATGTAACTGATCGTTGCTTTCACAATGAAGGTACAGATAGACTGTCAGTTTCGAGTACATTTAGATGGAAGTGATGGAATGATGCCCCTGAGTAGAGCGTAGGATATTAAAAAAAGTAAAGACAAAAGAACACAAAACTACGAACAATTTAAAAAAGCGATAAATAATAAATTTCTTTAACCTGCTACTACCTAAAAAAGGTAATGCGGGTACTGATGGCTTGAAATCATCTCGTTAAATATAATGTACGTGTTATTTGATTAGTTTGACATGCTGCTAGCATGGCTGCGACTATGCAATCCGAAAATATCTTGTCAAAACAAAGGCCCAATAAAACTTTTCATTGATTTAACATACTTAACCTGCATGTTGAAGTGCAGTAGAAAGAAGATTTTCTTTTATATGTGTGATGTACGGATGTTGTATATACAATTTATTATGAGTGACAGGAATGATAGTGTGATGCTACTAAAACGAATTCTCAGACGAATCCTCACGTTGCAAAAAGTTGTGGCAGGACGTGTTCGAAGCGCAAGTTCAGCCATGACCACCGAGCACGGGATGCACTAACACCATACACACACCCATGTCCTCGCGATGCTCATCTCGTCCGGAGAGCAAGAACACAAGAACATCGAAAAAAAAACAAAAAGGTTACGCGAGTTCATAGTTCCACTTCAACACCATTTGGGAATGGTTTAGAAGAGGGAGTGTGGAAGGTGGGACCGATCGGAGGATAAATTAAATTAAGCGTTTGGTTGGGACGAATGGCGAAATCACACGACCATCGTCTAGAAAGTTAGTCCTGTCTGTGTCTTGTCAGGTTAGCGAGAACAAAAGAGTGCCCTTATTTCATGCACGACGATATTGCTGATGGCAAGGATGAAGCAATGGCGAACGTGGTCGTGCTAAAACCAGTTGTGAAGGTCCTGGTTACAAAGCTGTACAAGAAGCGCACCACAAGCTGTCAACGGTACGAAGTGAAAAGACGAAGAGCGAAGCACAAATTACAAAACATCGCGCAAGTTGCATTCGAGCCTTTGATCTTGGATGATTTGGTTTTCGGACCAGTTTCGGAGGTTACAGATATTTGACATTTGATCTTGAGGTAACGTCATTCCAACAGCTTTGAATTTCATGCAAACGCAGTTCGAGAAGCTTATACTAACATTTCCAAATGTCACCCTGCCAGTGAATTCTTCCGTGAGCGTATTTGCATAAAATATGCTCTGATTTATCATCTGACCTTACCAGCTCGCAGCACACCCGTACGGAATCGCTCATTGAATTGATGCAGCATGCTTCACACGAAATAGCTGAAAGCGGAATAGAACTATTATGCTGTACCCCGATGGTGGCACTATGAATGATGTGCTGCTGTGGATCGTACGGAAAACTTCACCCCATTTGCCAAACACCGTGAAAAGGTTTTTCAATTTATGCGTTATCGACCAAATCGATCGATTTGTTTGTAAAGATCTGGTTGAAAAGCGGGTGAAAGAGGGTAATTTTTGCTTTTCTTTTAAAGCAAATTGAATGTTTTGGGTTTATTTGAAGAAAATTTTATCATGTACGTATCATTCGTTCAAATTAAATTTACCTACATATATTTCCTAAATACCTACCTATATGCCCCTATACATTTTGTATGTAATAATTGACTATATTTAAGCTGTCTCTTAACATCCTTTTCATTATGTCATGGTCTTGCTGTGTAGCTGATATTGCGTTTTTCACATTTTTGGGCAATACCCATGGTTCAAATCCATGCGAATTATTTAGACAGATTAAGGACAACATTCTAACCGGCATCGAGATGAGTCCAACCTCACAAAGGGTTTTTTTCTTTCATCGTTTCTTTAGCGCTCTGCCGAAAACAGGCACCCAAACTGGCCAAAGTTATGTGCAAGTTATGCGTTTATTTATTTATTACTCTTCATCGTAGACTGTGGTTACAACCTCAGTGATGATGGACAAGATGGACAAAATTTAATGAAAAATTGTTGAAGTTCAATAAACGAAATGTTCCTATCCCCTTCGTTTTGTAGTACCGCACCAGTTTACTACCGATATGGTTTTGCTGCAAAAACTGTTTGAGTGTTTGTGTGTAAGGATGTTTCGGTATGTTGGAATATTTTTTTATCTCTCACCGCATAATAGAAAGATTTGTTAAAAATTGCACTATTTATTCAAACTCCTCTCGGTGTTAATTGTTTTACCAATTTTAAGTTCCGCAGTATATTTTACCTTATTAAAAAAATCATTGTCCAGGAGGAGGGGACTTGACTTTTCTAGCAGAGCGTAGTTTCGATCTACGGACCTCTGGGTTATGGGCCCAGCACGCTTCCACTGCGCCACTCTGCTCGCTTGAAGAGAATCGGCTGCTGGAGCAATACAAAAGACTAATCGTACGTAATCCGTATAATTTGGCTACTGCATATCTATTTGCTCTCATTCAAATTGTGTGCGTCTTAGACGGTCTAGTAAAAGAAAAGGACAAGGACACGAATTGTTAAAATCACCATTAGCATGTTAACTGTATCATTCCAAATGCACACTTTGCATAGAAAAAGCTGTAGAAAACGGAAACCCATTAAGGATCACCGGTCTCAATCGAGTCGGAACCAGACCAGAATCGGCAGCATTAAACTCCCCAAAAGCATTCAGCACGTTCAGTGAACCCTACTGGTTCCTGACCGGTGTTAGCAGTTTTGGCGACCATAAAAAAGCCACAAAGTGTAAAAGGTCGTCTGGGTGTCTCATCTGTTTGCCGTGAGCATAAACGAACGAAAGTTCAGCGATCCCATTTTGAGGCAGGAAGGAGGCAAACTGTGTGTGTGTGAACAGTGTCTGCGTGCACAGTGTACAGTGTGCAAATAATAAATCGCGCCAAGGAAAACCCAAACCAACGGATGAAACAAACTGCACAAACAAACAGTCTGTTGAATTGGAACGTCCAAGTGTATAAACGACCGTGAACAAAAAGATAATTTTCATATAAGCCTGTAGGAGTTACCGTTTCCAGGAATCTGGTATGCCGTCCCATTGCGGAAATACCGAGAAATTGGAAGTATTTTATTTACATTTGAAAGATGGAAAATATGACGGTCTTCTGCATCCGTCAAAGTTGCGGTACTTGTTATTCCCAACACCCACAACGCTTTGTGACGTAAGCAGTCAGGACACCGACTGGACGCAGCTTCTCGTTTCTCTCGGTTCCGATCTTTGCTTCTCGCCATCGTTTGCGCGTTTTTCATTTGTGTTATTAGGAACGTCTAGACGGGTGGGGTTTCCTTTTTTCTTACCTTCCAGCTCCCATAAGCTGCTTGCTGAAAGAAACCTCAAAGCGTTCGATGTACAAAATGGAACTTAGGTAAGAACATCTGGAATATTCCAGTACAAACTCTAACTTGGAAAGTATGAAGGAAACTTTTATCACCTCCTGGAATGCTACCGTTGCTATAGCCATTGGTGATGGCGCCAAAGATGAAAAGCCATTGAGATGAGATCAAAGAAACCAACCGACAACCATTACACAATATGGGGTGAACCTGCGCAAACTTCTTTTTCAAAGGTTTAACGAAATACACGTATTACGTCTGATGCTTTTTAGTTCTTTCTTTTATACAAAGGTGAACTACCAAAACGAAATAAACACTTTGCTTTGTTTGGGTGGATTTGTGCTGAGTTGTGAAGTTCCAGAACGCTCGCATCAGATGGTTTCATTCGTTTTTGTCGGGACCATTGCTCTCAACGACGGGCAGACGATGGAGAAAACTGACGTCGTTTATCGTTCTGAAATGGTGCGGTTGAGATGGGGATTTGGCTGGGAAAAAAACCGAAAGCGTGCAAATTCTCTGTTTTGACTAAGCATTACCATTTACAGTGGGAAGTTATTGTTTGATTTTCTTTTTTTGTGTGTAACCCCAATCGGTTCACATTGGTGCGAGCTCAACAGCATAATCATTCGGCTGGAAAACATACGATGGTTGCTGGATGTACGACGTTTTGTGTTGAGTGAGGTAAGGGTTGAAATAGCACTGTATAAAGAGTGCCCCACATAAAAAAAAACTCCGTAAAAACCATAGTAATGTAGTAGTAACGCACCGGAACTAAGGGCCATTGAACAATTCTGGACTATTATGAAGTAGTCGGAAAAATGCAAAATCTTAACCAAACATCAAGTAAAAAATAAGTTTAAGTACAGAAGAAACTACAGAAAGATGTTGTTGATGAAAGATGAGTGTACAGAATCTAATGAGGGCATTGAAGGGTAAGGTAAGGTGGTAAGGTAAGGTGCAAGCTTACGATTATGATTTGAAAGATGAACAAAATGATTATGCCAAAAACTTACTAATAGCTAATATTTTATTCTCTGAAAGTTTGAAAAGGATCGGATGACTAGGTAATTTTCTACAGCGTTTTTTTTCGTGATGCAAATTGACGTGGGACACCGTTTGACTTACCCAAGCCCATCTTTCTCAGTAGGGAAATTTTCAATGATTACAATGATTTTTTTAAGCATTCTGGTTCTATCACGTTCCAGAGTGATGGGGATCAAAAGAAGGTAACAGATTTCTGCACACAAAAAACGAAAACATCTTTTGTCGATTTATTGCAATATAAAGGGTTTGATTTAAATTAAGTATAATCATTCGTGCAATTATGAATTGTTTGTAGAAAGCTGATAAAAGTTGGTTGTAAATGATACGGAATGTTTTTGTTTTGCAAGCTGCACTCATTATATTACAAGTTGAATTATTAGATAAATAAATAAAACTATCAATTTTCTTCGTTCGTCCTAAAAGTCCATTAAACCTACGAACGAAGAGTAGCACCTTATGCACTCCTCCGCGGTGGAATTTGTGACCCATTTCAGCGAAGCCACCGACCAGACGAAACCTCACTCGGTGTGGCGTAGATCAGGGCTCAACGGACCGGATGCCGTAAGTGTCCTTTGTTGTCTGGAAGCTGTACGGTAGATAACCAGCGCAGCATTTTCGCGTTCAGTTTACCATTTGTTTTCGTTCTATCTCCCGCGTACACCTTTTATCCGCAACACCCACGCCAGACACGTGGCGATGTACATAACGAGGTAAAAAGGAATGAAAACTCCTCTCGTTTTCAAACCGGATACCTGTTCATGAAGAAGAGGGTACAACTGAATTCCAACCATCAAATATGTATTCGTTGCAAGTGTGTTTGTGTGCAACTAATGTTACTGACAGGGATAACTCCATCAAGTGTCCTTAGCAGTCTTTTTTCAACAACATTGCAAAGCTCACTGTACATGAAAGCTTATATCCCCTTTTTTCTCACCAAGAGAGGATGTGAGAAAAATTCGACAAGATGCTCAGAACAACTAGAAAAGAGAACATCACGCTCTCGTGGAGAAAAATTTACCAGGTGAAGTTTTCCAGCGAGAATGATGGTACAGCTCCATGTTGACCTACTTTCTTCGCTACTCACTTGCGGTTGCCCAGGAACACTACTAGCCCACATTTCTTTCGTTTGGAGTCCAGCCTCCCCCCGGATTTATCCGATACAGATATTTTAATCGAAACTCTTCGGCTACTTGCTTCGTGTTTTGGAGCGGTGAATTTGTTTTTCCATGTGAGTTATTTCTTCTTCTTCAATTTTTACTTTGCATGTCTACACCAATGTAAAGCGTGTACATATGTAACCAGACATGAGGTTAATGAACTTGAGAACCTGTTTCCAGTTATTACGTAAATTATTCCCTTTGAAAAAGTGCATGCAATTGAAGCTTTATTCATTGTGGATGGCAGGTATGGAACAATCCGTTGCTATTGACGTCACATGGGTCGGTGACGTCATGGAAGATGAATCGCACACACAGTCTGAAATACATGTGTACATTAAATTAAATTCTATTTACTCAATTTACTGACGACAAAAATTACGTGCATGACAACATAAAGATTGTGCACAAAGTTAAGTTCACTGTTTCCATGTTTTTTATTAACATTACCAAATTTAAAAATGTAATCCTATCAGTACCTATATGTTACAACAAAAAAGGATTGCACTAATTATCCTTTTTCTAGCAGTCGACGAAACCCGGATTTGCATGGTCCTCCTCATGACTTTGTAGAACATTTTCAAATACCTAGAACATAAAAAAATCAAAATACAACATGTTTGATACCTTCATGTCGCAAAGCATCGCGTTAATTCTCACCTGATCCATCTGACAACGTGAAATCGTGTATCGTAGCTTATTTGCTTGGGCAAAGCGCTGCAGCTTGAGGAAAAGTTCGCTGGCCGTACGTGTGGCGGTTGTACCCGGCGCTACCACCAAATTGCCGGTCTCGTTAAGCATGATCGTTACGTGACCGTTTTTGTGTGGTTTTTCTTGCGCGACAGCCTCTGGACAGATCTGACACACGAACTGGACGGAATTCTTGTGCAGGATAATATTACGCGTTACGTCAAATTCACGCTTGATAACCTGCAAATTGAACAAGGGCTACGTCAACAATGTGTACTACGTGTCATTGTTACACAGTGCTTACCCTCAAGAAGTCCACCTCGCGAATACCCTCAAGATATAGCGTTATCTGATAGCAGTGACCGAAACGTTCCTTCAGTCGGTTCGGCGAATCGACCGTAAGCAGCTCACCGTCCTTCAGGATCGCTATCCGCTGGCATATCCGGTCGATCTCGGAGATACTGTGAGAAGTCAGCAGTATCGTGCGATTCTGAGCGTTTAACCGTTCAATTGTACTGTAAACGATAGAGCGCGTGACCGGATCCAGGTCACTCGTTGGTTCGTCCATTAGGATAATTTCCGACTGGCCAAAGCAGGCCACAGCTACGCAGAGCTTCCGACGATTGCCTCCACTTAAATTTTTCACCATCACCTTCCGATACTCCTCGAGATGGTATTCTTTTAGTGTTTCCATTACCAGTTTGTCAATAGATTCGATGTTACGCAGTTTGCCGTAGAACACAATCACCTCTTCCACCGTGAGCAGTGGATCCAGGAAGTTGCTCTGAGGGCAGTACGAAGGGCCATGCTAGAATGAAGCAATGTGTAAATTTTTGAGGGATCACAATTATTTCACCAAACTACTTACATTACTGTAGAAAGTGAAACTGCCTCCCGATGGAAGTAGTTCTCCAGATAAGATGGCAAATATGGTGGACTTTCCAGCACCATTTGTGCCGAGTAAACCAAAGCATTCTCCATAGTGCAGTTTGAAGGATACATTCTTAACCACCTCCTGACCTTCTGCACCGCCACCCCCTCCGCCACATACACGGTACTTCTTTCTCAGGTTGTCCACCGACAGGATCTGATCGGCCGTGATGGACTTTTTCTTTCCATCGACACGACTTATTGAATGACTTATCGTACTGTAGTCCGTAGCATCGACTCCGTTCAGCTCATGTGTTTTAGGGTGAGATACGCCCGCGATCCGGTTGAACAAACGCTGTATCAGCTTGTATTCGATGGCTACGTTCAACAGCATGAAGATAAGCCCCATTACTACCAAGGCGATTAGATGCGGTCGAAGGAGAGCACTGTGGATGGGGGATTTGTACGAGTCGATGTAGTAACGTTTGAAGATTTCAGCCGTGATGTAATTCTTGGACAGCTCTACCAATCCATCGGCAAGAGCGTGTTGTGGTAGCACAAGAAACGCACGGTTCAGGAAGTTTCTGATCTTCTCCGACTGATCGCTGTCACCCAAAATATCGAACAGTAAGATGATGGTTAGAGTACCCAGTGCCGTAACGACGTTCAGACAAAACAGAGACATATTCGCAAAGCTTGCATCAGTGAATAACTTCTCAAACAGATGCACCATTGGTATGCTTGCAAAGCCGTAGAACACCAATAACAAAACGATGCCCTCGAGTTGCTCTCGTGCAACGTATGCTGGCAGGGCGAATACCTTGAACACGATCACGGCCAATGCAACTGCGATGAGGAAGATCTGCAAACAGAACGTTTAATGTATCTGACCGTGATTTTAAGTGATTTTGCTACAACTTACCATAGCATCCCAGACGTACGTTACAGTCCAATAGGTAAAGACGTTCACGCCGGCCAAACGCTGCTGCAGTTTTTCTCCGCGCATTCGTTCGCTTACGATGTACACCGAGGCCCCGGCGACGACCAAGCTGAAGGCCAACAGCATAATCAGTGATATTCCGGCATCAGCGATTTGCTGCAAACTATATACGACATAGAAGAAATGGGTTAATTGATGTCATAACGAAACCGATTGTGCAAAACCTACATTGACGATATAGACAAATCATCTTCTTCGATCTTCAACGGGTGATTAATGGTGCGGATTGCGTAGCTTGGATCGTCCATTTCCGCTCGTAACACTGCCGTATCCAGCATGTTTAACCATGTTGGCATCGAATGGTAACCCTTGTTATTGTACCAAACGATATTTTTCCCCTTGTTGACCGTGATACCACCGTACCGTCGCTCCGTATACTCGTCCGTGGTAGCCAGAACCCATCGATAAGCATCCAATGAGGAGTTAAAGATGGAGCACAAGTCGTCTGTGCAGTGTGCTAGAAGGTCAGTAACGATCGTGTCCCGATATTTGTCCCCATCGGTAGTATTGGTGTAAAACTCGACTGATTTCGGATACAGTGCCGTCGAAAAATTGACCATTTGATCGTATTCTCCAGGCGGCCGGATTGTCATGAAACCCATTGCAATGATTTCAAAAATTGTCGGTAGCACAAGCAAACACACCAAGAGGCGATAGTTACGCATGAAATGGCGCGTGCGCTTACTGAACAATGTATACATGATGGACAGTGTGCCAAGCTTGGAGTCATTCGTTTTTGGACCATGAAAACCGTTTGGAATGTGTGAAGAAGTGTTTCCGTTGCCATTGAGCCGTATCGGATCGTCTAGCGTCGATTCACTCGCGTTCACTGTGTTAAAGATGTTGAGCAGATTTTCGTTGCGAATCTCGAACGATTCAATTTGTTTGCTTTGTTTCAGCTGTGCCATGCGCTCCAAAAGTAGTTCAATGCTAAAAAATATCAATTGAAAACAAACGTTCAATGTGTGAAAGATACACAAGACGTGAAATTTGAGTGCATACTTTAACACCTCACTGTCGTCGGTAGAGGAGGTGATCTTGATGTCGAGTTGATTCAGCGTAGCATTCATTTCATATCTTATGTCTGCAATGCTATCCAGCAAAATTGTCAACTGCGCAGTCACATTTCCACGACCTGCATCTAACTGGCACAATAAAACTTTCAAATATATAGTATTGGTGAACCGTTTCTTCAGTTCTTCTTGTGATTGCTCT
Organism: Anopheles marshallii; assembly: GCF_943734725.1. Lineage (NCBI taxonomy): Eukaryota > Metazoa > Arthropoda > Insecta > Diptera > Culicidae > Anopheles > Anopheles marshallii. Next base: position 62,807,798 of record NC_071326.1, on the reverse strand, counting down.
AGTATAGCTTTTCCCTAAAAAGATGCGTGTATAAAGCATATGGATATGTTTAGTAGGAGATCACAGTTGACAGCAATTTTCCTGTAAACATACGTTTTCCAACATGACGATCTTATCACTTAGACACTCCGCTTCGTCCAGATGATGGGTTGCAAGTATAACTGCCCGATCTTTGCGTAGCGTTTGGATCAGCTCCCAGATATATTTGCGCGCCTTCGTATCAACGCTACTGCATGGTTCGTCCAAAATTACCAGATTCGGTGAGCCAAGAAACGCAATTGCAATGCACAGTCGCCGCTTAAATCCTCCAGACAAATCAGACGCTCTATAGTGCTGGTAAGGGCCCATCTTCAGATTATCCAGCGTACGCGAGACTTCCGTGTCGAACCCACGTGTCAGCTTGATACGTGCGTACAGCTGTAGATGCTCCTTAGCAGTAAGGTTCGGAATGAGCACATCATTTTGCGGACAAAGGCCGATCTTCTCCGCATTATTCCTTATGCCGGAGATGAAATCGTAGTCCAGTGGTAGATGAACGTCGCCTTCGATAGGCAGTACCTGCCCAGTCAGCAGTTTTCTATAAAAAGGGTTAAAAGACAATCAAGGCCACGATATACGAATGGATGCGGTTCGTTATTACATGATTGTGCTTTTGCCTGCACCGTTCCGTCCGAGCAGACAGGTCACTTCATCACGGCGGAATGTTATCGATACGTCACTCAACACTTTCTTGCCGCCCTTCTCATACGTGACGTCCACATTTCTGAGATTCGCGCCTATGCTCTTGTCCAGTTTAATGCGCTTTACCGTATGGAATGTTGTTTCATCTGGAATGAGAATAGCACAATAGCAACGCTTCAATAAATCACCATCCGATTCATGACGCTGATTTGAATACCTTTCTTCAAACACTGGTACAGGTAGCCTATAGCAAAGTAGATCACGGCATCAAGCAAAATCATAAGAATGCCAAACTTTAGATCATTGTCGGCGATCGCACCCCGGAAGGCGCTGCTGAAATTCGCTCCACGCTGCTGGAGCTCCATGCGCATCACGTGACGCCAGGCGTAACAGAAAGCGGTCGAGAAGGAAAGATTCGCGATTAACTTGCCCACTGTAGACAGCGTTGCTCCTAGTGAAATGATAATAATGTACGGAAGGAATGTTATCAAGAAGAGTATCACACTCGATACCGAACCAATGCTGGCCGAGCTGAAGAACATGGAGCACATGTAGCTGTAAAGAGGATGGAGAAAGCGAAAGGTCACACAAGGTACCAACCGATCAACAAAGAAAGAATTGGATTATCAAACCGAACCGAAAGGTTCAGGTGTGGAAGCATTAGTGAATAACTCACCAGAACCCGATTAAGCAGATGCCGAACACTACCATATAGAAGAAAAGGAAGATCTGACTGGAGTACGCTAGAATGCCTCCACTGTAGAGGATGATCAGTCCAAGCAGGAACACGATACAAATTTCGATGAACGTAGCAATGACCCAGGAAACGGTTTCCGACCCAGACTTGAGGCCCATTGAGCGCATCAGCATCGAATTACCACTCTCCTTCATCCAGATCTTTTGCCGAACCGCCGCAGCGACATGCACGATTAGTGCTATGAAGTAGGCCATTTGTATAGATTGTGCAAGATAGAGACCCTTTTTGAAGCTATAACGAGAAGTGAATGGCATAAGTGAATCAAATTGTACAAAACATGTACTAGTGAATATTTAGCATATGCTCAACTTACTCATCCTTCGTGTATTTGGGATAGGGAAATTGTTTCGTGTAGAACTTTTCATTTGCAACCTTGTATTCTACTTCATTTGTGGACTTTTTCTCGTTACCACCGAATAGGAAACTTAGAAACGATTGTCTTTTACGTCGCTGGAGCACTGGTACCGGTGTCACAGTAGTTGTGGCAGACGATTCGGGATTTGAGTCTTCCTCTTCATCGTCCTTGAAGTCGAGAAAATCTTCCAATGCACTACTATTGCTTCCACCACCGAATCGATCCAATACGTCCTGAGATACGTTTATTCGTTTGCTCAGATCCGCGAATACTGACGATAAATTTTCAGTAGTTGTTTCTGCTGGAGCAGATGAAACGGTAGTACCTTCCAACTCCTCATTACTTCCTGCTTCAGCGCTCTTATCCTCAGTATCCGGGTCGTCTTCCAGGTCCAACTCATCATCCAGCTCCAGCTCGCCTCCCGAGAGTGAACTGCCCTCAGTTCCTTCCTTGCGCGCTTTAGTAAACATTTCTTTCTTCCTTTGCTTAATAATTCCTATATCGACCGCATGCTGAATCTCTACGAAACCACGATGATATCGCATGTCCAGCTCGAAGCTTGACTCCGGGCCGGGGAACCAGAAACGATTGCGATTCTCCACCGTCACTGGCGTATCGTCCGTGCGCATACGAATTTTGTACGTGATTTCATTTTCCGTGGTGCTATTTTCGAAGTAAACGCCGGCAAAGAACAGCTTTTTTCTATTCAACTCAAACGCACGATCTTCCAGGTCTGCCTCATCCACCACCGGGATGAAACGATCGACGGAGAAGCAGTCTAAAATGTTTGCGATCGTATTCACCGTCTTGGCAACTTCTTCGTCATGCAAGATGCCGTTCAGCATCCCTTCGATTAGCTCAATGTTCACATTTCCACCGGCGATCATTTGTACCAACGGACTTTTAGCAAGATCGATTAAACCCTGGAAGCTATCCTGCACCTCTTCATCAGTGCGCAGCAGGTGCAGAGTAGTATCGAGTGCACGGAAAAACTCTCTCAACCGATTCATATCAGCGAACGTTTGATTGGCCTAAAATCGAAAGTGAGAATGCCTTTGAAAGATTGTCCATGCTGCAATAATATCCAAACCCACATCGCACACTTCTCATGTTAAAGATATTGCTGCTTGATGCATCTTGACACACTCACCAGCTTCATGATTTCATCATTACGCTCGCTAGCTGGACCGTATAGAATCTTTCCCTGCAGAATTGGCTTCAGAAAACGCCACGTGATCTTGCCATTGTTTGTGTTTGTTACATCCAGGTATAACTGCTTGCAGTAGGGCGTCGGCATCACGTTCATCTCGTCCTTATCTGCCCCGGCATAGTCGGGCGTGTAGAGAATGTTGTCCACGAACCGAATGTTGTCGCTGCGCGGAAACGGCCGACCGCACAGAATGTTGCCCGACTTCGAAAACGTCTGATCGTCGGAAAACAGTTGCAAAATGTCAAACGTACCACCAATCTTTTTGCGGATCTCTGGCAGCATCTTCACCAAACGATCTCCATTACCTGTGGTGCAAAAAAGGTTACATTTATTCACATGTTTAGAACAAAGCGCCTTGAGAAAGCAGTTCACGTTGTCATTAAGAACGTACGTTCGATTTCTTTAAACTTTGGATGCGTTACTATTGTGGTAACGCTGGAGATGAAGTTCCGATCGATCGGAAGCGCTATAATCGCTTCGTACAGGGGATTATTGTCCAGAATGATCTGCACGATGTTCACCACGGGCGTTACCGGCGCATCGTTGAATTCTTCCGTTTCGGCAAAACTGTTCGCATCTTGACACTCGTTTTCGAACGTACAGATGTATGACTGGAAGAAGGGCAGGATACCGTTGGCCTGTAGATTACGGGTTGGAAACTGGCAGTCGTTTATCTCTACCGCCTGGAACCGATTTCTCAGTATGTACAGAGCGGTAAAGATCATGCACGGCCATAGGTACTGTATGAAAGTCATCCACTAAAAGTTTATAGTGCCGAAGAGAAAGATAGAAAGAGGACACGTTTGTATTATTCAGCTCAACTATTCAACAAAATTAGTTACCGCTAGGAAAGTATTGAAAGTTTCGAATATTTGTAATTTTTTTTATTTCTCAGGAGAATTCAGTAGAATCAGAAATTAGTATTGAAAGGTAACTTTACTTTTTTCCAATCTTTTAAAACCAAACGATTTCAAAACTGAAGGAGACACATTTGCATTTTCAAACACTTGTTTTTGTATGTTCTTCACTATAGTTGGAACTCTTTTTTTGTCAATAAGGTTTCACATCTGAAGGAATGCCATTTATGACGTTTATAGACTTATTTATCCATAGCTGGATAACTATTCCTGTTTGATGTGGGTAGTACTTTTCGAAATTGAACTTTGATTCCGATGTGTGGAAATAAACGTCTCTAGTATCAAGCTATTACCTTAATATTATTAATTTCTAGTAGAAACATTGAATACATCATTTACATACTTTTTAACGTTGCTTACTTAAAACACCAAGTTAAAAAGTTCTCTAATAAAGCAGAATACAGAATTCATCATAACTTTTAGGTAGTGGAATGTAAACAACATGTAGCTCACAATCACCATATCATTCGCTTCCAAGTTGTGATTCATACATGGCTCGCGAACAAAAACGATCATTTAGCAATGCAGAGTATTTTTTCCTATCTCATTCTTTTTTATGGCTATGCAACATCGGACGATCATTTAACGAATCAAGCAAATGGTGGAAGGTTTTGTGTACTGAATCGGTGCTTATCAACGTATGTAGAACGAACGCTATTAAGCAAAACGGTATTGCCAAAGTGAACGCTGGATGTGCCATCACGATGGCGCTAGTAGTAAAATGCGTAGAATATTCTGTAGTATAGGAAGAGAGCAAATGTCACACACAGACGGGAGTTTAATGTAAAAAATGACCTACTTAGATGAAATTACTTTTTATAGTTGAACAGTGAATCAGTCAGTTGATAGGACACGAGGTTTATCAAATGGGAGGATAAAAATACTTACTGGTTGTCGTATCCGGACGAGATAGTCCTTCTTTAGCAAAGCTCGTATTTGCATGCAGTCGGCATGCTTGGATAATTTCATGTTACCGCTCCCGTAGTGAAGTGTTCTTCGGGCGATATTAAAGCTTGCACTTTCACCTGTAGATGCGCCACCGGCAGGCGTTACTGTGTGGTTTTACCTGCACAGCAAATGTTTACCAATTTGTTCCTTTGTATGTTCGATGGTAACCATTCGTATCTTAACCTCTGCATCTAGTCATGCTGCCAAAATATGGATTGCTGCGATGAATGTTTACTGTACCGTTCTACCGTTTGAAGGTTGGCAATAGTTACACTTCTTTTACTGTGCTTCTTTCACTGCTATACACTATTACACCCTCACTTGATACGATCGTTCCCTTATTGCGCTACCGGCATCATTGCACGGGGCTTACATGGAAAAGTAATAATTGTGTTTCGCACTTTCTTTTCCAAATTTATGGTTATGTTGCAGGCGTCACAATTACACACACGCGATGCACTTTCCAACAACAACGGGGAAGCTACGTTTTTATATTCGCTTTAACTGATTTAACGAGCATTCCCAACGGTTGATACGAATTTCAAACTGGTCACTTCCAAGACCAATTGAAAGTCCAATTGCCAGCGAGGACTAATTCTGGAGCACTTTGTCGACCAATGCACTTTGTTGTACACCTTATTAACTAAAAACGCTCACTACAAATACGCACATACAAACGATTTTCGGGATTTATGTTATTATACAGCTTAAGACAAAACACAACAATTCACTGAAGACGATTACTTCACTGGGATTACAACTTTGAAGATACAGCTAGTACGGACACTGCAAAAACTGTAAGAAAAAGTAACAAATTAAAGCAAAACGATACGTTGTTGCACAATCGAAACATTAGCACTAACAACTCTGCCCAAGAGAAAATGGAACACAATAGAAAGGAAACTTTTTCACTCCATTCCACGGTAGGGATGCTGGCCGACCAGGGAGGGGTTTTGTTTTTACTAAGTACGGCCTTTTTTACCGACGACTTAACGTAATTAACGCTCATTTAATGTAATTCACTAATAGCCCCGGCACACGGAGCAAAAGACGAAATGTGTGCGTGTTTTGATAATTACACTGGGAACCGATTCACGAAATGTCTCTCCGGTGCCGGTCGTGGAAGCACCCCGGTAAGGGTGGAACGATGTGTGCCACACTTTTGCTTTAAATGTGGTTTCGGCTGGCTAATGATGTGCAACAGTGATTGATCGTTTAACAGATTACGAAACTGCATGCAATAGCACGGAAGTAGGGATCTCGCACAAGCGGAAGCGATGCCCGATCGCGAATGGTTAAGTTTTCGTTATGGATACGGTAAGATTGGAACGCGCACATTCTCCATAAATTAACACTCGTAAGTTAGTTGGCGTGTGTGCTGTGCCAGAGGAATGATCGAACTGAACTAAGCAAACTTGCTCCTTGATGGCGAGGCAGTGACCTAAAAACTATTTCCTTGTGAAGGCATCTTTGGTGATGACTCAAATAGTTCAAAAGTGTAATAGTTCAAATAGCTGCATTCTGACCATAGAGCTCTGAAGTTAAAAAGGAAATTCCGCGATCAATTCTCAGCTTTATTAAGTTCTCGTACACCGTCAGTAACCCAGATACGTCATTGTGGGTGATTCCCTGAGTAAGCCGGAAAAAGCAAGTGACGATCGACAAGTAATGCTTAGTTCGCATTAAAATGTACCTCGATTTTGGTTCACACGATCGATGAGTAATGTGGTTCTCATGAGCATAAACCACTACCGTATGCGCCGTAGTGTGCAGTACGTTCTCACTTTACGAGTTCACTCAAAGTGGAGGCACTTTTTATTAGTCACTAGCGCCTTTCCTATGGGCAATTGACCTAAACCTAGGTGCAGGTGCAACTTCTTGAAACGGTTTGGATGCACAATTCCAGCCCGCTTCGATCAACTGGCGAAGTAGGTAATGACACTTGATACCTCCATCCAACATTGGTCAGTTTGGTCAAGCGAAGAAATAAAAACAACCGATCAAAAGCGTAAACACGCCAAGGTGCCTTATTTCCATTTTGTACGATTATCGGCTGGTTGGGTGGAGGGCGAAAAATGCACTTACGATGTCATTGTAATTCCGAGACGCTAATCGCTGATGGAATCATTTGCATATGCATCGACCAACGCTGACGGTGCGAAGTTAACTTTTACAGGGAAGCGTACAGGTGTTCCCACTGGCAGAGAAATCAAAAACCATCTTCATGTAAATAGCATTTTTAGTGCAAATAAAGGTTGCTCAACATTCTCGTCAGGTGCTTCACGATAAGATGTTACATCGGATTTAATGACAATAAAAATTACTAGTTATTCAAGCCTTCTTGAAGCAAGCCAATGGAGTAATAGACGTGCCAGACTACGAGTCGCAATCGGTATGTTCTGATGTGAATCACACCACAATTTATACTTCTCCGGATTATGCTGACACAATGGTCACGCATTGCGCAATGTTCCCGAGGGTCTAGAAGACCCAGTGCGCTCCTTGTCCTCGTCAGCAGTAGCGCAATTAATCTCCTCGTAATTGATCTTCTATCGCCGGTGCAGTGGAAGTGCAGACAGATCTACACGTACCCAACCATACCGGGAGAAGGATGAAGCTGCAACCAAAATCGAAATCGTTAAACCGGTTTCCGATACGCCATGTATCAGGGTGATGGGGTGTTGCATTGACGTACACCTTATTTACACTCGTATTAACGATCGTTCATGGGCAAAGCGCGATGATCGTCAGTTACTTCAGGAGTGGTCTTGATACAAGTGCTTACCGCTTCAACGGTGACCCGCTGTTTCGACATTGACCATCTGTGGCACGGCATTTTTTTATCAAAAATCATTAACCCACAATACCTGTAACTGGTCGTAAACTAGAAAAAAAAATTCCTTTAGCACTATCGTCATGCACCAATGAAGATCACTCATGAAGCTCGCGCTAGAAACGATACTTTAACCACCCGTACACCCGAAAAAGACAACTTTTCGGACGTTTTCCGGTTCGGTTCAAGGTTAAAGGAGGATTACCGAATCATTTGCGATTCAACCGAGGATGACCGTGTGCGGTAAGTACGGAGTCGGAGGGGATACACATCAGGAAAATACGCAAACGATTTTTATCCATTCTTTGTTTTTTTTTCTTTTTGCTCTAGACATTCTTACGACTTCAACAGTGCCATTCCATTTCGGAAGCGACGAACCGGTTCCTTTTGTTAGGGATTGATTAAGGAACTCGTTTGAAAGCCGGTGTCGGGGTTGAAGTCAAATTGGGTAGTGGTGGAGGCAACTAAAGATGCTTTCGATTTCGAGTGTTGATTTCAGCTGTGGAATGTTGCTTCCATTTGGCGTCAAACATTCGCTTGTAACTCGCTCGGCGGACACCGTGTCTCGGTGGTTAGTTTCCATTCGCATACTTCTTCTCCGACTCGTTTTCTAGCTGGAATATTACTGACAGTTAGAAACCAGCTTGATTTACAATGATTATTGCGAATTATTCTGTTTGACTGCTGATTGCTGTGACGTCCGAATGAGAGATACTTCAACACCTCCGGATCTAAGATGACTTACTGTCCACGTTTGCAGTAATCGATGCACCTTCACCCATCATCGGACGGTGGCGGGGTTTGAATCGATTATCATCACAAATTCGTTCGACAGAATTTAATTCAAACCTCATTGTCCATGGTACATGGGGGATCTTTCGAAGCACTTAAGTGATTATCGTAGCGCTGACGATTGAACGTAGCTGAAGCTTTGAGACGGTGATCAGAAACATCGAGAATTACGGACTTACATAGCTGTTGTTTGTAAATTTAGCAAACTTATTTTTATGATTTTTTTTTGTTTTCCATTGTGATTTTTTCCTCTTCTGAAGGAGAGTCATAAATCTTCAAAAGCCTGATGAGTAAAGCAGGTAAATTGAATTGAAACAACATAAACTTGATACAATGGGCCTGCTTGACCTTACCTAGCCATTGTATCATTAAGTACATTTGACTGAGATTGAAACACCGAAAAATCATTGACGTTAAAAGCTATTTAATACATTTCATTTTATTGATGATCGCATTTCATGGATAGATTTACTACCAGTTTTAATGTTATTTTAACACCAAAAACAGTAGGTTAAACGCTGTTGGCGGTTTCTGCGACAACACAATTTTACCTAGCGGACGTAGTGTGCTGTTGCTGGAGGGCACGTTCAACATAACCCGTAGCAACACGTACCGGTCGGTAACCTCGGACGGATAGCAGTTACGCTTGAGTAAGCAACAAAACACCGCCAAACAAGGGCTAGACTAGGGAGTGGTCACTAAAAACCGGCAAATGCGTATAACAATTATGTTGCGGCAATTATAAGTGGTAGATTTGAACCCATTTCTAACCCTACAATACCACGCGGGGGAAAAAATCTCAGTAAAACCTAACATTTTCTACAAAAAACGACAGTAACACAGAACACGAAACAATGTGTTCCATGCCGGTTTGAATATACCATTGAGAATGACCGGCGTGTAACACAATGGCTACGGATGGATCCGATACGTGACTTGAAAGATATTAGCTAAGGTCCTAGGAAGACACTGCCGGGAATGCAGCTCTTTCCTGCAGATTGCAATACGGTTCTGCCTTTCCGGTGAGTTCCCAAGACATGCGTTCGAAAAATAGGTCGATACTTCGTGGGCTACTTAGACTAATGTTATGCAAAAGGCGGGAAATTTGAAAACCAGTCTCAACGATGTGCAGAGTGGTTTTTGTATGGCTAATGTCCCATTAGCCATCGGAGAGATACCATTCCATCTTCGATGGCTATTTTCAGCGATGTAATAGTTCCTGGTTGTAGCAACAATGCTCTCCACCAACTTCAATTCGCGGGACAGTCACTCACTGTTTGGTTATTCAACCGGTGTCTGGATCCACTAGAGCCTCCGTGTGCAGTCTCCCCAATAAAACATTCTCAAGTCTCCACGATTTTTGTTTGATACCTACTGTTGCTGTGTATGCGCTATGGTTGCGTGATCCGTTTGTTTGTATCGTGTAGTGCACCGTTACTGTGTCCACGATGTAGGATTGTTAATATTAGCCCGAGTTAGTTATCAATCTAGACAGCAGCCGGAAGTCGCGATAAGCATCGACATTTAATCACGTCACTAAATAACAAGAGGCGGTAAACATCGCGTTCGAGCAATTAGAATGGCTTTTATAAACCAATGTTGGGAACGGCTCAATCCCAGGAAGATCCGAGACAGAGAAACCTCTAGCGATTAAAAAACTAATACGCAACGACTGCAGCTTGATAACGATAAATTCTGAATACTTATTTCGCACATTTTCGAGACATTGTCTCTCTGGTGGGGTAAAATGTATTCTAACGATGGTGCATCTGTACAAACAAACAACTGTACAAACAGTACAGCAGACGGTTCCCGCACACACTTAACACGTATACATTACGGTTTCGCTAAAAGTGTCTCCCACGGTGCCGGTATTGCTATGTGACATACGAAACAAATCTCATCCCGATATTCTCATGCCGATAATGCCTTCATTAAATCGACTCAACGATTGGTTAGGTCCGGTGGCGAGGTAAGGTTTTCCACCCATTATCTATATTCCCAATGGGTAATCTTCCCCGTCGACTCATCAATTGCTGAACGATGTGCCGGAAGTTGTGAGGAAATTTTCTCCGTAGATTCATTTCCCGACACGCCATATTATATTGTTGTATACCAGCGTGCTAGAATTTTGTTTGTAAAACAATGACAATTGAGATGGACAATAGGTATACTGTTTAGATGAAACAACAAAGAGTTCTAATTTATATTTGTGCAATATATTTTTTCCGTAAACATTCAAATCAATTTTCCATTAACACGTACGGCATTCTGCGCGAATTAGTGAAATTTTCTGCGGGGCCAAGATGTAACTAGCGATGTTTGCAACAAAAAAAGAAGATTTGTTCATACATTGACTGTTTGGCAATTTTTGCTCGGGATAATGTTCCCCAATGTACTTGCAATTCTATAAAACATTATACTTTTGAACTATAAATTGTCATGAACATCAAAGATTAATTATCACAAGTTTCCAGCAATATCAACCGCTATGGATGTCTAAGAAAACAGCGTACCACATTTCTTGCATTTGGGATTATCAAAAATGAGTGAAAAATAAAAAAAAAAAAACAAAAGATGAAATTGTTCAACAAGAGAAACAAAATACTAATTTAATAAAATCTGTTTAAACTGTGTAACAAATAAAAATAAAAAAAAAAATACTTTTTTATTATCTTATCAATAGTCCATAAAAAATGAAATTTTCTATTCTAATGTTAATTCTTAATTTACACTTGTGCTTGTGCTATCGATTCCGTATCAAAAATGTAAACGATAAATTTTATTGTAAGTGCACAAGAGTGTCACTCATATTTATCTGCGGGCATCTGCAAACATTGCCCGTCACCTATATTTGGGAGAAGTAGTACGGAACGTGTTAAATCAAGAAGTTTGAACCTGTAGGATAAACTCATCCTTGTGCAAAAACGCATATGGTCAAAGTTCGAACGTGTTTGTTTTTTTTCCCAAAACAACGTTTTGACAAAATTCCTCGAGGAACAATGAAACATTTGACTTGCAAATTTCGTCAGATACGCAATTAAATACATTAACAAGCATTTGTGAACGAGTTTTTATGGAAATCGTTTTTTTTTTGTTTTACAGGCAAAAACTTGACAAACCAGCAGACAAAATTCGTTTTTGTAAATAAATTGAAAATTTCCAAATCCAGTTAGAAAAAAACTACAAACTAATGTTGTTGCTGTCTCTTCCATTGTCGTGTATAAGACCCACTATCAAATGTTTTAACACCCTGAATTAGGCCAATTTCGACAGGCATCAAACATACATTAAGCCGATTCTAATATAAAACAATTAAAAATACATGTTTATCAATTTATCCCAACGTGTAAACATAAGCACAATGTAATCACCATCACAATCTTGTAGTGTGATGCTGAGTAAAGAAACCTCTCGACTATGTTTTACTTTTTTGTTCGTGAAAATCATCAACCTTGGGGATCTTTCGGCAGAACCACCAAACGGAAGCAAGTGCAAAAGAAACCAGGAAATCGGAACATTGACCACCCAGAATTGTAACCGTTCTTGTAAAGCTAAGCTGGCCATGTTGCGATACAGGTACTGCATTCTAAGGCACGAGAGCAAAGAAAAATGGACACCAAGACCAAACGGTTGGGAACGTTCAGTCTGCACATACATAGCGCGTGTGTCGTGATTGCGCACACTAACCGCGCAACCGGTAAACCACGGAGTATCAACGGCCCTGGCACCGGCTAGTAGCGACAGTGGTGGCGGATTTCGTAAAAATAGCATCGATCCGACGACCGTACGCGTTTGGCGAATCAACCAGTTTTGCTTGGCCAGTTTCACATCGGTCTCTGTACCAACCACGCACCGACTGGGGCTAACGTCCCAGGGTGCGTAACTACTAGAGCGGCCTGCTGTTGCAATGTACCGAGTGATCTTACAGAGAGAAAGAGCGAGTGGGGATCTTTTTCGTTAGCTCGTGTGTCCTCTATGATGGCCAATAAACGGAGGTAATAGTGTTGGAAAACTCGGGGTGGATTGAATTTTTTTTGCCTTTCAAGGTTCATGTTTTTGATTAACTGTAGTAAGTTTTTTTTTCTGACAACATTTCATTCTGGTCCATCATCAACCACCAATTGTGAGTATTCTAAGACTCATCCTCATAGCACGTCGTGAATGATCGACACATATGCCTTGCTGTGAAGATTCTCATCTTATGTATACATTTTTTTTTTTCGTATCGTGCACGGTATCTCCGCACACCGAGCATCGGATCCACGTCATTAGGGGCTAATTACTTCCGACATTTTGCAGAAGGTGTGAAAAAATACGAAGCGAATAGACGGAAAAGTGGACGGTTGCAGTACCAAAAAACAAAAACTGCCAGTTAACGATCCCAGGGATGAAATGGCTGCTGTGCAGGATTGACCGACACTAGACGACAAGTTGTTATGTCTAATGGCTACCACAACAATTCGTACCAGAATTGTACGAATGTGTACCACTGGGTCACAGAAGTAACGGAATTATGGTTATGGATGGAGTTACGGCAATCGTATAGAAAGTGTATAAAATATCCCATCCAGCAGACAGATCTTTCAATATCCTGTCTCGTCCAGTTTGCACCCCTTTCTCTGTTCCTTCATTCCGGCTATTCTACCCTTATTCGTTCTTCCTATCCTGTTCCGCCAGCCTGGCACTCAGTTGCAAGGACGATGTTAAAAAAACAATAACACGGAAACACGGAAACGTAGCTAGGCAGCACAAACAGACTTTCCAAAAGGACAGCAACACGATCCTCGCTGCGCTTAGCCAACGGGTGCGAATCCTAATCCGAGCATAATTCAGCCAATTAAAAAAGGCCTATCTTCGAACTCCATTCGAACACTCGTGTCAGTGCGAAAAGGATTATACAACAAAGTTTTTTAATCTTGCAACAGAGCTTCATCCGCATAAACAGATGGTTATTATAGTTCTTATGGACACTGCAGTAAATGTTCTGTGGTGTCTATTTTTGAAATACATACTGCATAGGTCAGTGCAAAAAAAGGTTATATTGCCACAATAAGTCGATGCCGATAAGAACAGGTCGGGGATCGTGCGATGCACAAACAGCGCATCTGAAGTGTTCACGACTTTGGGCAGCGACAGTCACGCTTGTGCGAAAGTGCAGCGTTTGTTGGTGTACGTGTTCTTATCGGTGATCTTCGATACGTCGTCACCATCGTATAACATCGCCAACAGCAATAGGAGAACGTTCTACCAACGTTCATCCATGATCGAACTACTGTTAGGTGATAATCCGTTAAGATTCAGCACGTTGCTCAACCATCGCTAGAAGATGCAATCTAGAAGGGCTGTTTGATTATACTAAAAAGGGTGTAAACTTATTTATAGAGAATAACACCGTTGAGTGGGAAAGATCCGATCAGTGCTGGAGGGCTAGATTAATTGTAGCGCTAATTACAGCTCGTAAATATTATTATTTCTTTAGTAGACGTTTTGCTCAAATCGTATCATGTTCGAATTTAGGCACACCGGACCATTTCAAGATCCAGCAAAACACATGTGCCAACTGTTTCTCATATGTGGCTGAGTTTTCGGCGAAAAATTTAGTGTCTAGATCGAACGCCATCGTGGCACGCTAGAAGTGCAATATTCCATCCGCACGCTCAAAACAGGCGGCCTACTTTCAATCGGTACAAGAAAAAAAGCAAATAAAAAAAGTAGTATTACAGGTGAGAGTTGTTTACAGAAGGATGTACCAGTGAGGTGAAGTTATAGGTGGACCGTTTTCAAATGTAGCTAGTACAAGGTATTGCAGATTTGGTACGGCCTTGATATTGTTCGTTGAACTAATTATCATACTTGGTGTTGGAGTTGCTGCTTTTATAAAATTTGTAGCCCACTATGGAACTGTATGTAGCGGTCGTTTTTCTAAGCAAAGAATAACAATTTTAAGTTGATACAATCGCTATGATTCTAGCGGCCGCAATTTTATCTCTTCGTACTACGTTTGCACGCTTCCTAATGGACTTTTTGGCGCAGACGGTGAAAGTGACAAGCTGGCACGATCGCAGCGCTGTTTGTAGCTCTTTACGGTTGAGAACCCTTCTTCAAGGTAAGCCTGGTTCCCCTCACACTATATTCCACGCAATACTACAGTAAGCGATTTGTTTGATGATTTTTTGTAGTAAAAAATACAGGAAGTGGATTAGTGATACGGAGTGGATCTTAAAAAGCAATGAGGAAGAAGCATCACCATGAGTCAACAAATTTAGAATTCAGTTTTGGTGTTTGCTTTTAAATGATCTGCAAAAAAAGAGCTCTGGAAGGGATATAATTATTCGTCATTTGTTTTGTTTGCCGTTTGGTTCCACCACCGACGTTAGGAATGACGACGATCGCGAATTAAACAATCATTCCACACGAACTTACATTTCCGAATGACGGTGAAGTTGCACAATTTTACCGCAATGAATTTCGTTTGGGAAGAAAACTGCAAGTTCCAATGATCGAACAAATTCGATTGATCGCACACTGGTGCTAAAGTGTCTATAATTTTCCTCTCCCATTCCCGCTTTTCAATTTGGGAGAATTATTAACCACTCGTCCTGTGAGTGTGGCTGCCGTTTTGACTGACGTTTAGCTGGTGCACTACTATGTGAGTAGTAGGGAAAAAAAGGGCACTATCATCAGCTTTCACACCGGAATGGTTCGACACCCCATTTGCAGAGGGGTGTAGTAAACTGTTACCAGAAGCGGTGTGTTTAATTGAACAAAACAATTATTTTTGCACACTTTGTGAGTTTTACAGGAGAACCAGAGATTAACCTGTATCTTACACACAGCTTGCCAAGCACCCCTCTGCACGTGATCAGGTTTCGTTCGTACTGAGATGGTAAGGAAGTACAGCTTTCGGTTAGTGATAGGTGCGCCATGTGTACCGTATCTCTTATGCGTTTTTGGTTTATTTTTTCGTTTCTTGATTTCGCTTGTGTTAGTGATCACCGCACGATCACCGTTTGCACGCACGGTTAAAGCAGAAAGAAAGAAATAGGCAAGACCCCCGCCCAGAGGCAAGCAAAACTGCCAACGGTGACGGTGATACGTGATCGGTAAGAAATCGGAAGAGAAAGGAGGAAATCTGACAGAGTTTGGTATGCCGACTCAGTACGTACTATGCCGACGGTGAAGGTACACCTACCGTTGCTGCTTACACCAGCTCTATCAGCATGGCGGTTTGCTTTAAACGAACAAAACGATTTTGCCCGAACCTTGGGAGAGGCCAAAACCGGGGAATTTAGCCGCGGAGTCGGCTACAAGTGAAAACTTTACCACGGCGGTTTGGAGAGGAAACAACGCATCCACAGGTGGATGCTGCTGGTGGTGTTAAGCGGATGGAAAGTAAAACAGAAATAGTAACCAAAACAGAATCGAAAGGAGAAAGAGAAACTTACAGATAGATCGAGAGGGAGAGTGCAACTGACGAGCGGGAAAGAAATAATAATGAAGAAATAACACTAAATAAATAAAGTGGCAGAGTTTAGGAGCATCAAAGTTGGGTAGATAAAACGCCAAAGGTTGGAAAAAGTGAATTGGAAAAAAAACAAATAAATAATTTATTTGTTAATAAATGCTTTTTAAAGGAGATAAAACAAATAAACGATAGAAGATTAAAACACTACAAAATAAGTTGAATAAAACGCTGGTTAAACGGTTAAATCAGGTAATCGTAGCGCCAGATTGAAGATCTGCTCCATCTGGTGTTCCAGTAAATGGGATCGTGTGGTTCCCTCATGAAGGACAAAAGTTTTACAGATTTTTGAAATCACGCCTATACGTTGACACAATACTAGATAACACGCTCAATATTTAATCACTTCGTGCTATCTATGATTGCTATTATTTCTAAACACAATTTTATACCACTGTAGCTAACACCGAGGGAATTCTGAACTAACATGCCACACTAAACCATCATACACACAATACAAAAGCAGAAACACACAACTATAAACACACACACATAGTTTGCTGACCATATTAAGTGACCAAAACAACTGTCCAACAGGTCAACCATCGACAGGTTGATCAGATGGCAGAGGTACAATCTATGCGCACGCGTTCCCTCCAATCTTGCTGTCCGATGGGGCAATGCCAATCCTTCCTAAACCATTTGCCCAGCGGTGCAGAAAATCTCCCTGCAGTCAAAAATTGTACTGCAAAACAAAACGCTTAACAAAACCACCAACTAACTTTACACAGCACACGTACGATATTTACACAACACAGAATTGCACACATACAACACAAACGCACCGGCACGTGGTTTGGAAATTTCTTTTCACGATTTCCCGTGTGAAACGGGAAACGATTTCACTACGTACACGATTTCACGTACGATCAGAAGGGCCAACGGCAGACACTGGAAAACCACAACCGCGAGCGACCAGATTTACGGCCGGACTGCCGCTCAAAGCCGAACGATGTGCGCGTGCAAGTCTCGGGAGATTTAAACTCGCGGTTGCGAGCGGTACGCCTCGGGCCCGCAGAGCAGACACATCGTGCCATGGCTTAAGCCGCCAGGTAACGCATGCCAAGCTGGTTTAGCGCCATCACTAACCGCTAGCAAAGAGTACGAGAGAAGGGGAGAGAGTAATTTGGTGGACGATCATCATCTACACGCAAAGCGATTAAGAGATCGTGCAGAGAAAGAGACAGTAAGCAGAAGGCAGAGAAATAAGGACAGAGCAAGCGAATCGATCAAACAGAGATCGACGATCGTTGGACAAAGTTGTAATTTTTTGTTTAGCTTCCCATTGCGACATCCGCTAGTACACTAAGGAATAGGAATTAGTAATGCAAAGCGCTTCAGAGGAATTTTAAAACTTGTTAGTACGCATTGCATTCATGACGCAAGGTATGTCGTTGTACTGCGATGTTGAGTATATTTCGGTAGTACTCCTCCCTATCATCTGCACAACAATGACCTTGAATTTTTGTGAGGCGCTCATGGATAAGATGTTAATTTGATTAGAGCATTGCGTCCAACACCGTTAAAGTGCGATTCAATATCATTTTACATGTGTTTACCATTGAAAGCGAATGCACGAATGTCAGTTGGGCGCAGGTGTAGTACACTAAACAGACTTGAAGATTTATAAACAATAGTTGTGGAAGCCCTAGAGCGTTAATTTTTTTTGCTTTTTTATGTTATTTTTTGCTTTCAACACTCATATGTTGACAAAAGTCTGAAGACGACTAAGGCCAATAGTATTAATGGCTGTTTATTTTAAACTACCACTAGATTCTAAGTATTAACTGTTGTGTCGTCACTTTAGTAAAAACGTACTCGCACAATTACACATTAAAACTCGTTTATTACACTAAAAGATAACACACACGATAACGCAAAAACGACTGTCTCCAGCGGACGCCCAAACGAGAAAGAAAGCGTAAGGATCGCGAGAGCGATCGGGTAGGGCAGTTCTCGGCACATCGGATGCTGTCGGTTCCCAGACAGCAACGAGTGATTAACTGGCTGCGTACGTGATCAAGGTGTACACAACATCTCCCCCGGTTAATTGAGCCAATAGGCTCCGAGCCGACGTGGAAGTCTTCTAACACGAGAAGACCTACGTGGTAAATCGATAGGCTGATCCGTAGTACCACCAATTGGTTCGGGGATGTGCGCGGTTTGGGATGGCGTCAGAGATGAGGTCGGTCGAGGTGCATCTACAGGTACGGCGCCGGTTGTTGATTTGGCAAGTGGAGGCGGTTCAACTACGTCTGGCGCTGAACCACGTTGGCCGTCCTTCGCTTGGCCGAAGTTCCATTCCGTTATCAACACCTCCAGTGGTAGCTGCTTCGTTACCGCTGAACTGCTACCAACTCGTCGCCTTAGCTGGTTAATATGCCTACGGAGTAAACGGTCATGCTGGTCAATGACCTCGTACATTACACGTCCGCAACGACGAATGATCTTTCCTGAGATCCACTTCCATGAATTATTAACAAACTGTTTTGCCCATACGGTATCGCCACGCCGGAATCTACGAGCTGACTGATCCTGTGGTGAAGGAGATTCTGCACGTGGTGAAGGAGGTCGCAATAGTTCTAGAGCTGTTCTTATTGGACGACCAAACATAACTTCAGCCGGACTTTTCTGCTGTTCCAGTTGTGAATTTGGAGTCGATCGATACGTCATGAGGAATAGGTCCAAGGCCTCTTCTAACGTAGTTTCGTCCGTTTGGATTTTCCTCAAAGCTCGTTTCACCGTATCGACGTATCGCTCTGCCTGCCCGTTGGATTGTGGATGAAACGGGGCCGTTGTGAGATGTTCTATCCCACTATGCTGACAAAATTCCTTAAATAAACCGCTGACAAATTGCGGTCCGTTATCGCTGACCAAAGTTGCAGGCATGCCGAAACGTGCAAACAGGCTTCTCAATATAGCGATGGTAGCTGATGTGGTGGTGCTTGATGTTTTCACTATTTCTGGCCACTTCGAATAAGCGTCGACTACGATTAAAAGGTACGAACCTTCCCACGGACCTGCATAATCGATGTGAATCCTAGTCCAGACGCCTGAAGGTTTTGGCCATGCCACTGGGGTTGCCCTTGGGGGTGTTTTTGCGGCTACTGCACACGCTCCGCAATTTGCTACATAGCGTTCTATATCGCTGTCCAAATTTGGCCAATACAGGTAGCTACGTGCGATTGCCTTCATCCTTTGTACTCCTGGATGTCCTCGATGAAGTTGGACCAGACAACGAGTGCGCAAACTTTCTGGAATCACCACCCTCTCTCCAAAAATAATACAACCATCAATTGTTGTCAGGGATTCCCTTCTGGCATGAAGCTGCGCAACATTAGTTCCAAAAGAAACGTCTCTAGGCCAACCGTTCTGCACGTACTTGTACACCTTCTGCAGCAACGCATCCTGTTGTGTGGCAAACTGGACTTCTCTAAAACGAAGAGGGAAGGCGTTTAATGCTTTTATAGTAACTGACCTTAGATCTTGCTCCAATTCCACACTGGCGATTATGTATTCAGCTTCCGGCTTAGAGTGGTCTTGTATGAGTCGCGAAAGGACATCAGCGTTTCCAAATGCGCCTGTAGGTATATATTCGATGTTCATGTCATACAATTGGAGCGTAAGTGCAAATCTTTGCAGGCGATTTGCAGTGTACGTCGGGATTCCCTTTTTGCTGCCGAATATGCGTACTAATGGTCGGTGATCAGTTTGTAAGGTGAAGTGGCGGCCATACAACATCCGATGAAATTTGGTTACCGCAAATATTATGGCCAGTCCCTCTCGGTCGATCTGGCTATATCCTTGTTCTGCTTTAGTGAGTGCTCTTGAGGCATGCTGAACTACACGAATGGAGCTGTCGGGATATTGATGGCTTATCGTAGCTCCTAAACCCACTGACGATGCATCTGCTGATACGATTATTTTCTGTGTTGGGTCGTAGTGCGTTAACAGTAGTTTCGATGATAGCAATGATTTGAAAGTCTTAAACGCTTGCGAACATTCTTTCGACCAGTGAAATGGTGCGTTGGTTTCTAATAATTTGTCCAAAGGGTAGCGTAGGTTCCTCATATTTGGCACAAATTTGCCGTAGTAGTTAATAGCACCCAAAAAAGATCGTACTCCTGTGAGGTCTGTTGGCTCCGGCAGTTTTGTGATAGCCTCTATCTTCACTGGATCTGGGCGCAAACCATTGACGTCGATGATGTATCCCAAATACTGGATTTGTTTGACCTTAAACGCACATTTCTCCGCGCGAATAGTAAATCCGTATTCTTCGATTCTCTTCAGAACCTCCGATAACTTAGCATCGTGTTCTAGCTCCGTTACACCTCCGACTATGATGTCATCCATGTAGCCTGCTACGCCTTCGATGCCAGCTAACATCGTGTCTACTATCTGCTGGAACGCAGATGGAGCTATTTTGATACCTGGAGGCAATCTATTGTAATTGTAAAGTCCCCGATGCGTATTTATGGTAAGCAGGGAGCGATAGCGAGCGTCAACCTCAACCTGCAAGAAAGCGTCAGATAGATCAATTTTGCTAAAAACTTTACTACGAGCCAATTTTGCAAAGATATCCCCAGGTAAGGGGAGTGGATACTCATGTGGCTGTAAGGCTGAATTCAATCCGGTAGAGTAGTCACCACAGAGTCGAACACTTCCATTTGCTTTCCTTACGACGACCACTGGTGCCGCCCATTCCGAATAGTCGACTGGCGTGATGATACCTAATCCTTCTAGCCTCGCAAGCTCCTTGTTGACGGTTTCTTCCATCGCATACGCGACAGGCCGTTTCGGGCGAAACACTGGTCGGCTGTCTGGTCGTAGCTGCAGGTGAACACGGGCCTTAGTGCAAAGTCCTAGGCCTTGGAAAACCGATGGAAATTTGTTCTTCCAAATGTCTGGTTCCGCTACCCCAATCTGATTACAAAAGTAATTCATTGGAACCGCTCCTAAAGAGAAAAGGGTTACCAGGTCCGCTCCTAGTAGCGCCAATTCTGCTCTCGACACTCGAATTGTGGCTCGCTTCACTTTACTGCCGATGGACACGTGTGAGGTGAATTCCCCTTTCAGTTCAAGGATGTCACCTGAAGCTGCTTTGGCCTTAACTGTTACTGGCACTAAGTCTGGTCTGCCCAACTGTTTCCACATACGCTGACTTATCACGGAAATATCGGAACCTGTATCCAGCTGTAATCGAGCTGGCTTCTTTCCGATTAGGATGTTAACATATTTCCTGTTCTGTTGTACACCGCAGACGTTCACCTGTACCACTTTCGATGCTGCAAATTTGTGACGATCGAACTTGTCACGTTTACCACGGCGATTGTAGGTAGAGCAAAATCCCTCGCGATGGCCAACACGGGCACAATCTCGGCATTTGTGCGCTTTGTATGTGCATTCTCGAGTCCAGTGAAATGCACCACACAGCCAACATGGATTGCGGGGTTTGGATTCAGAATATCGTTCACTGTTCTGCTCGTTCCTTGCTGGTCGTTGGTATCGCTGCCTTTGTCGTCCTGTATGCAATGTGTGTACGCGTTCATTCACTCCAGGTGCGATCATTGCACTATCGGCCTTGACACGAATTAATCGCTGACAAAGTTCCGCCAACTGCTCTAAGGTTGCATCTTTCCGTTCCTCCAAGTTAGCTAGCAGCTTAATGCGAATGTCTCGGTCACCTTCGTCCTTCAAACCACACACGAGGACGAGACATTTAAACTGCTCTTCTGTCATCGACGAAAATTCTGCTTCCACACATGCACGATTTACGCGGCAAGTAAATGCTAGTAAGTCCTCATCGCGTGTTTTCATTGTGTTAAAACACTTAAAACGCTTGCACAGGGTAGACTCCATTTTGCCGAAAAGCACCGTAAGCTTTTCCACCATTTCGGTAAACGCGAGGTCGCGGGCGGATCGTGGCAGGATGTAATTTATGAATCGGGCGTGCTCAGCAGCGCCTAACTTACGTCCTAGTAGGCGGACTTTCGATGCGTCGTCTAGGCGAGCTGCGTCCTGTGCAAAAAGATCCTCATACCTCGCATACCAAGACTCGAACGTAACGCCTGCATCGGCGTCGTAACGGAACTCCGTAATGTTACTAGCAAGAGCTTCGAGGATGAGCTCCGGGTTGCTGGGCTTGGGCGGTGGATGCTGTTCGGGCTGTTGAGTCTGCGGCGGAGAAAGCTGCTGTTGCACTAATTGTGAAAGGAGTGCTTGTTGCTGTGCTAGTTGAGCTTGCAACAATTGCAGCGTTTGCTGTATCGTCGGGGCGTCGGTTTGTTGCGCTGGTGGATTCTGCGATGGCGGGTGCTGCCAGAACGCGGCATTCAGGGCACCATTTTGTGATAACCGACGCTGTTCCTCGGTGATCGGCGTCTCTTCCGGACTGGACATTCTTGGTCGTTTTCGCGGAATTTTCAGTTTTTAGCACGCGTACCGTATTCGTGAATCCTCGTCGCCAGTTGTTGTGTCGTCACTTTAGTAAAAACGTACTCGCACAATTACACATTAAAACTCGTTTATTACACTAAAAGATAACACACACGATAACGCAAAAACGACTGTCTCCAGCGGACGCCCAAACGAGAAAGAAAGCGTAAGGATCGCGAGAGCGATCGGGTAGGGCAGTTCTCGGCACATCGGATGCTGTCGGTTCCCAGACAGCAACGAGTGATTAACTGGCTGCGTACGTGATCAAGGTGTACACAACATTAACGACTAGTGATTCTAACTTTCGAGTTCTCGAACCTCTCCCCAACCCTGCGACAAAATTACATTGCGGTGTTCAAAGTGTTACGGAATGAAAGTTTTTATCTCATGACTGTAACAATCCAACATTCCACTGCCCGTACCGAATGGGTTCATCTTTACAATTGATGACGGTTTGTTCCGGTTCCGAGAGATCAAATAACTGCTCCCAGCTGTCGGATGGTAATTTCAAACGTAACCAGGCAGCACCATACAAATCGTTCGTGGCAAACGAAGCGGAAAAATGGAAAAGTACCTTTCATCATCACACCTACACAGTGATCTGGTGCGGAATGTTTCTAAAGCTATGTACAAGACTTTGTCTATGCGGAAAATGGCAACCCTATGGATTATGCAATTGTTACAGGCGATATATTTGTTTTCCAGAGCATTAAAAGGGTTTAGGCGCTGGTGTATAATACACATTTTATGGTATGATCTTCTCATGGTGAATTAAAAAAACCATACGCTTGCAGTTGCTGTACACAATAATGCATGATTTTGAATGTCAACTCCAACCTCAAGGTACAACAAACAACAACGCGCCCTTGTTCACGTTCAATAGCGCCCAAAACAGGCACAGTTCTCGAGAGACGACTTCCCCTCGATGTCGTGTGCATCAATCCAAACGACCTTCAATGAAGGTCCGATGCATGAAGCATGAAGCGATCCGTGCAGGACAGGTTTCTATGCTAACACTTTCCCTGCCTTCTGAACGCGGCACCACACAGTGGGTTAGTCGTCTTGCCCACGTATAACCCGCAACGCGATGCATCTCGCTTTCGTTCCCCACGTTCAGGTTGTTCAGCGAGTTGAAGAAGATGCTCAAAACCGGTTAACCAACATCGGATAAGGCATGCTTACCTGTTCGGTTGCCTTACTGCCTTCGATAGTGCGTGATCATGCGGTCGCGGACAGGCTCTTATCATTTTCGCTTCACTTTATTACCGTAATCCCGATACATCCTGCGTTCGTATGAATCGTACGCCGCGTGAGACATGTTCGTCATTTAATAACGGGCTATTATAGCGACATTCGATTAGTCTGACCCAAGGCAACTGAGGAGGAGGGGAGCTGAAACATGCGATGACTTACGATTGCAAGCACATGTTCCGGTGCGGGTTGTGCGCACATGCCTTCAAACACGGTAATTTTATGTCTCCTCAATTAGAACCATTTTAAAAATCGTACGCAAGACAAAAAAGTACAACCTGGAAGCATTAAAAACGCTACTTTCCACTGCACAAAAACTATAATTTCAGCCTTTTGTCCGCTTCGAAACTGAGGGAATAGTATTAGAAAAGGATGATCCGGCAATTCCCCTCAGGTCACGACGTCGTCTAACCAAGTCTGTGACGTTCATGAATCGGGATTTTCATGCCATCATCTTGTTTACCTGTTTAATTGAACTTCATGTCCATATTACCGGGAGCAAGGTTCGATTGGATCTCATATTGCAAAAGGGGATTGTTAAAAGTGGGATGACGACATAATGGGCTGTGGCGTACCGTTTTAGATTAACCTGCACGTCGTTATATTATGAAATCCACTGTTTTTTATTCATCAAGAACAGGCCGTATGTGCAATCCAAATTGAAGCTATGATAAATAATACGAATGAAATGTGGAATAAAAATAAGTTAAAGGGAATTCAACCACATGTTATTTCTGCCATTACAAAGTAACAACGAATTGCCGCAACACGAATCTCCATCAGTTGGCTTTATAATACAATCAACGAGACCCTAACATCCATATCCCTAGGTAAATTAAATAAATGTTGTGTTCTGGCATTCTTATTCCATATTGATTAGTTTGTTTACTATTACGTCTTTATCTTGTTTCATCCATGTCATGTGTCTGAAATGTGATATCTTTTTTTAGCAACAGAGTGTTTTAGCAGCATGTTAACATGATCGTTCAGTATTTCAATAAACTATTAAGCTCATCGTGAATGTACTTTTTCCTTTTATTCTAAGCTTAACGACCTACTAAGGCCATACTTGCCATTTCTGACTAACTAGACTTATTTTACCACCTAGCTGAATAGGCAGTCCTTGCTACGGGGATAGGACCTTCGATAGGTCTTCGATAGGAGTGTCATGTGAAGACCGGCAACTTCACCAATACCCCACCGGCCCATCCCCTTGCTTTTGACTTTTTAATACTATTTTGCCATTTTTTAGCAACTACATATCCGTTGAGCTCCAGAAACTTTGCAGATTACAATCTTAACAGTCTTCTAAGTCCGTAGTGCATGTTAATATCTAAGATGTCGCATCCGCCGCATTTCCCATAGGATAGATTTATAAGATGGTGATGTTGTTCATGTCGTCTTAATTGGCGTGGGCACAAGCAATCCTTCGACGTACTCCCATCCCAAAAACAAATAAACGTATTCGAAAATGATCCCTCGTTCTATGCATTGACGTTAAAAAAATGCCAGTGACTTTATTCAAATTGGTGATTGATGGTGATGGCGATTATTGTTTTACTTGTTTAATTGTTTAATGTAGGTCTAAATAAATCTAAATAATTCCTGTTTTTGGGATCGGTTTACGGCGAAATTTGTTTCAAGCATGTGGTGACGCACTCCACAATATGCTGAACCTGTTTTAATATCTCAACTTTTACTGTACCTTCTCTCAGAACTGACCATTGGGTTACATGTGGTTCGCTTTCTTTTCGTTAGAGCGGTCAGGTTTTATCGACTTATTTCAACCACGTACGTTATCGGATAGTCTAGTTCTTGCTACAATGCGAATAATCAAGTGCTTTCCCACCGGATCGGTTTGGATAGGATTTTGTTTCGGTCCTGTCATGTGGTTCCGTTGTCGCCTCCAAATACATCACCGGGATGCGACATATGGTGCGACACTTTTGTAGCAGATGAAATTAGTTGATGATTCCATTCAAACAATAAAACCTTGTAACGGACAAATAACTGACGTTTGATTATCTTTATTACTTATTCAAATACTTGCAAAAACATGGCGATATTATCCAATGCATTCTGTGCAAATAATCAATAACAGAGAATGTCCTCCTGCGCTGCATTGACTCAAGTTTACGCGAATATACCTTCGTATATGTTACCGTAGGTTACCTTTGAGAAATAAACCATTGAATTTCACGGTTTGGTGAATCCAATTGCAAGCACGATCAGCACAACAACCATCATGAGTCGATTCAGGATGCAGGTCACTTCGTCCCATCGAACGTTTTTGTGCTCTAACGTGTTATAGTTCTACAAATCAGAAACCAAAAGAATTAAAAAAAAAAGGATGAATAATTGTTCATCCTTGCTGAATAGCACTTACACTCCTTTGATCCATGGCGAGCACAAACCGTACGGCTCGGAAACTTATAATTCGCCCAATCCAGGAGTCGGATGGTATGTTGGCGCGCATTTTCTTCAACCACATCTCGATGACGAACAGAATGGTCGACATTGAGTAAAAAACAAGTGACCACTGGAAAAAGATGTCTGATAATAAGAAAATAAATTTTAATAGTTTTTTTTTAGCATTGGGTTAGCTTTTGGCATATTCTTCATAATATTAGATTTTTACATAGTTTTGGTACTCCAGTACGTGGTACGATGGCGGAAAGGCTTAAAAACGCATTGAGCAGCACGATCAAACCAAGCGAGTTCAGCAACAGTCGCGATCGCCCATCGACAAGGAAGGAAATGGATATCAGCAAGTTGCCCACTGCAATTGGAAACATAATTGTGTTATGGAAGTCATCGGGAAACGGTAGCTACGAGCTATATTATCATTAGTAACTGTTCAATAACCCTCCAGGTGACGTTAAAGGACATGCGATAGAATTTGACCGAGCATGACCTACTGGTCCAATATCGCAAAGAAAGCAGAAAGGTATTTTAAACGCTATTATTCATATTTATGATGCCTTTCGCGCGATATTACTGGTATCAAATGACCATCCTCTTTTAAATTAGAACCGTTCACCCTAAAGCAGGACTGAATATACTGCTGCGTTTAAATTCCACTCAAGGAAACCAAATATCAGACCAACGCCTCCGATTTGGTAGAATTAATCCTATCGAAAATAAATATTATTCATAAAATTCATACTTTGAAGGTTCAACTAGAAGTTGATCATTGAGAAGACACAATCTTTGCGTCTAACGCATCATCGCAAAAAAATATCTACCTATTGGCATACATGAAAAACCTAGACGGCTATTAAAACTCACCGAAGTATGATGGATGAATCGAAACGGAATGTATATCACTTTTTCGGCTCATTTCGATGTGCAGCTCGAGAATTGGTTGCTGTCCAAATGGCGTAATGCTCCGTTCCGTTTCATGCTTACCAATGGACTTGAGGGACCATTCCGTCTGTTCGAAATTCGGATCGAATTGCTATATAACGATTGGATGATAAGGATCAGCTACGTGCTCGAATGGAAACTACCAACAAACACACTTACTATACTTCCCATTGTTAAACGTATAGGTACATTCCTTTCATGGCTGGCCGCTAGCAGTTGTAGCTTGCAGGTGTTTGTATCGTACGGCCACCGGTAACTCTCCGAAAGTGTACAGAAATTGATCCACGTAAACTCCAAGAATTCGACACCCATAATACCGTTATCTGTGAGGTAGCACATGAAGGACGTTCCCGTAAACAGGCTCAACGGTTCGAAGGACGGTATCCAGACCGTATGGCAGACGTCACCAACAAAAATGGTATTGTCGAAGTGGGATGCATTCCAGCTGTAGCGTTGATCTTCCCATGCCAGGCCCATGGATCCCGAAAGCTCGATCTGGTTAGTTGTCTGATCGTAAACGAATCCTTTTACGTACATGTGTTGAATTACGACGCCCGTAAAGTTATCCGGTGGGTCAATCCACCGCGGAACCTTCGCCAAATGGTCCAGCAAACGTTGCTTCCCATCGTACTCTTGCTCTAGCTCGTTACCGTCAATCATCACCGTACCGTTGGTAGCGTTTGAAGGCAGTGGACAATCATAGAACCATTTTGCCAATGCTGTTCCCCAGGTAGTAAAACTGACGTATCTTAATTCATTGAAATTCTTGCTCGGTATCATCGTTTCCATGAATGGTTCGTCCGTAAGATTGCCAGCGTGTATCCTGATCTGGCCTCCTGCATAGATACGTACCCGTACAGGAAGTGGTTCAATCGGTGATAGCAGCCCGATAGTCGCCTTCGTTCTTAACGGAGATCCCTTCTGGCCGAAACGTATCTGTGAAAATGTATTTCCACCACCACCGAGTACTGAAAGAGAACAAAACAGGGGCGCATCATGTAGATTGAAACAGAATGAAAAGTAATCCGCTAATGTTTACCTATTTCCACTGCTGTTCCCAAGGTTTTGTTCTGTTCCGACAGCAGGATATGACCATCGCGAGGGGCCAGCACATACATTTGCAGGTCGACCATTAGGTCGGGGTCAGTTAGATGATGATGCTGTAGTTCATGCAGTTTGAAGAATGCTCGATAGTTGTACCCATTGATAGCATTGTGCTGCTTGCATTTGTGCAATTCTATGCAGTTAAGGTCAGTCGAGGGAATGTTGATAAGGAAGAGATTAACAGAAACAAATTTTAAGCAAACCCTTTGGATGTTTTCTTCCACTTCACTCACCGTCAAAGCTGACATTGTACCGCGTTACGGCGTGGCATTCAATAGCTAGGGCCAACATCAGGATCGCTCCCAATACGGTAGGGTTTGTGTGACTCATCTAGGCAAATCATAACACGATTAACAGTTTCTATCAAATGAAAAGCAACTATAGCGTATATGCGAATTTCAACTTACTGCAGCAAAATGTTCTTCTAACGCCACCAGTGTGTATCGTGGGTTTTTACCAACTGAATGATTTGCAGCTAAAAAACCCACACTGCGGTTCACATTTGAGGTTTATGATTTGTGATAAGAACGATCCGAGCGCATTCCACACAACGCATTCCGATTTGAATAATTGGATAAAGAAGGACAGAAAAAGTTCATAGCGTAAGAGATGAAACGGGCATCTGTGCCGTACCACCCACCAGGGGTTAAAGATTATGTACTGTGATGTAAAGTGCACGCAGCACTTAAGTTGTTTACGTTCTTAATAATTAAACGTGTCGTGGAAGGAAATAAACAAACTATTTAACTGTAATACTTATACCCTAATAGCTTCAAATTGTTTTGTTAACCCGATTCTGTATCATTAAGAAGATAATCGATGAAGAATGGAGTGTCCCTTGGAGCATACGGAACAATTGGAACATCGTAAGGCAGTGGAAATTGGGGATGCTTGCCATTTGAATCCAACGGCAAGAAGTCTTCGTTCAACTAAAATTTTAATTTTTTGTTATTTCATGCAGCGCATCACAATGTCGTCTACTTCTCTTACCAAAATCTTTGGAAGGAACAGTACACCTGCCTCGTAATTATTTATACGCAAACAACCGTCATATCGATCTGTTCCCCAGGCTGATTTAGAAAAGTTGGCCGATGTGAGTAGAAACCACTGTAAACCCTCGGGCGACCAGCGACAGTAAGTTTTTATATGCGGGATCGCCTTATTCCGATGCCGTGCTTGGCTAAGCCACTGGTACAGATAGTTTTTTAGCCATTTCTGCTTATCGTGCACTTCTTGAGTGTATGGCAAACAACTACCACCCTCCAAGCCATCGTGGCTATTGCATACGTATGCATAGGTGGGAAAAATAAAGCGAAAGCCCGGCAACAGACGAATGTTCCTGTATGCACGGTCTTTCCCAAAATTGTTCAAAATTTCTCGTTGGATCCATGATTTTGGCGATCTTCCGAAACAGCCAATTGCTGAGCTCTGTGCTATTAGCGGGAACGATTCATCTATCGGAGTGGCGTGTTGTGATAGTAGGTGGCCCAAACGAGGATAACCCCAAAAAGGACCCATGGGAATATAGTGTTCACCACATGGAACTGATGCAACAAGAAATACTCTGCAAAGATAAACATTTCAACTTCAACCATCACATTCGAAAAGTGTAAAGAGAACTTACTTTACGTCCGAAAAGTCAGTTTTTCTTATTCGTTCCATCCACGGTTGTAGCTGGTGCAGTTTGTACGCATCTAGGTAATTCAGCAAACTAGCGCGGAACTCCGTTCTGCTTTCTCCGTACGTTGTGTCAGACCCCTCCGGTACGGCTGGTAATCTTGGACTAATCCAAAGCCCCTGTGTACGATTGTGCCAATCCTTTTCGTACAGATTGGCGGTCGAAATGACGACACGCATCGAACCGTCACGATATCCGTAGAGGCCCATTTTCGTGTGATGGACACCGAACGGTGTTTTAATCTCTACCTTCAATGCTGTAACATTAGGTTTCTTCTGCAACTCGGGTGTTTCATCGCCATGCAACACAAATAGAGGGACGTTTTCGTAACCTGCCAAGGAGTAATGTTTTAACAGCCAACCCATATCGACCAAGAAGCTAATCTGCAGCGAACATTCCAGCTCTCCCAAACTTGGATCAAGCAGCTCTTGAAAGGTGACGGAGAGTGGATCAGTATGCGTAGGTTCAGAATTGGTTATGGTGGTTAGGAAAAAGTTATATGGGGCTGCTGCAGCCAGTTTAGCGGCCATTCGACCCCGCGGCACTACGACGGACAAAAAATCTTCGGTATCATTTTCGTTGGAATCACTAGCCCCTATGTTCACGTTAGATGCGATATCTAATTCAGCGACACCAACCGATAGTTCGTTTTCTAACGTTCTTTCCATCGTTGCAGATGGTTAGTTTTTGTTTAAGGGAATTATTGGCTACTACACGAAAATTTAAAAGCTCCGTAAAAACTGGACCAAAGAAGTCAAAACTATTAGTACATTACAAACACGGTATGAGCTATCTGACAGACACTCCTTGAAACCTTTGAAGCACTCGTAATCTCAAAAGAATGCTATCAATTGTTATAATGCATTAAGGGTTTGATAAAAATCTTTCACGTAGATAACGTAATAACGCAAAGATGTGTTTGTAATTTTGTTCTTTTCTATGCATTCACGTTTCATCCCTTAGTATTAAATTATAAATGTACATTACGTTAAGTAAAACCCGAGATATTGTTTGACAAATACTATTTATATTGAATTAGCATCTTAGACAATCTTAGCAAGGACATACTTTCAACATAAAACTCAGATTTTCAATTAATTACGAATTTTTAGCCGAGATTCTATTGATGCAAATAGTCCATGAAAAACGGGGTGTCTTCTGGAGCATATGGGATGATTGGGATATCATAAGGCATCGGAAACAGTGGATGTTTTTTGTTTGATTCCATCGGAAAAAAATTTTCGTCCAACTGAAAGTATGCATTCCATACAAATAACGTATCAATTTCAAGACTTGGAAACGTTAAATAAAGCTACTGGCTCAACTTACCAACATCTTTGGCAGGAACAGTACACCCGCTTCGTAGCTATTAATCCGAAGCGGTTTTTCGAACCGGCCCGTCTTATTGTAAACACCCCAGGCCGCTTTAGACAGATTCGCTGAAGTGAGCAAAAACCAATACAATCCTCGATGAGACCAGCGGCAGTAAGTCTTTATGTGCGGCATCGCTTTGTTCCGATGCCTTGCTCGACTACACCACTGGTGCAAATAATCTTTCAGCCATTCTTGCTTCACATGCGTATTCCTTACGTACGGTAGGCAACCTCCCCCGAGCAAACCGTCATGGCTTTGACGCACGTTCGAGTAGCTGGGATAAATCATCCGAAAGCCAGGCAACCGTCTTATGCCTACCGCTGCACTGTCTTTCCGGAAGCTTGCCATTATTTCTCCCAATACCCAAGATTCGGGAGAAGGACCGAGGCTGCCAATGCTTGAACTTTGAGCAACCAATGGACAAGCATCATCAATTGGTGCGGCATGCTGAGATAGCACATAGCCTAAGCGTGGATGTCCCCATAAGGGACCCTTCGGGGTATTCGTGTGACCGCCGGGAACAGAAGCGATGAGAAATACTCTGAAAGCATAAGGAAAACATGAAACATGAAACGCGTTTACTATAAACGAATCGAAACTTGAACTTACTTTACGTCCGAAAAGTCAGTTTTTCTTATTCGTTCCATCCACGGTTGTAGCTGGTGCAGTTTGTACGCATCTAGATAATTCAACAAACTAGCGCGGAACTCCGTTCTGCTTTCACCGTACGTTGTGTCAGACCCCTCCGGTACGGCTGGTAATCTTGGACTAATCCAAAGCCCCTGTGTGCGATTGTGCCAATCGTCTTCGTACAGATTGGCGGTCGAAATGACGACACGCATCGAACCGTCACGATATCCGTAGAGGCCCATTTTCGTGTGATGGACACCGAACGGTGTTTTAATCTCTACCTTCAATGCTGTAACATTAGGCTTCTTCTGCGAAACCATCCTCAACTCGGGTGTTTCATCGCCATACAGTACAAGTAGAGGGACATTTTCGTAACCAGCGAAAAAATAATGTGCCAACAACCAACCTATATCTACCATGAAATTCATCTGCAGCGAACATTCTAACTCGCCCAGACTCGAATCAAGTAGCTCCTGGAACGTGATGGAAAGTGGTTCCGTGTGTGTGGGCTTGGACGCAGTGATGGTGGTTAGGAAAAAGTTATACGGGGCAGCTGCAACCAGTTTGGCGGCCATCCGACCCCTTTGTGCTACCACCGGAAAGTAAGAGTTTATGTCGCGTGGTATTGCCTGTTTCAATGATATTCCTGTATTGGTAGTAGTGTTGGAAGATGGTCCATCTTTTTTGAGTGGAACAACTGTTTCTAGCGGTTTATCCTTTGGCGCAGCTTGCATTTTTGCCCTACGTTCTGCAAACAGTGATTCAATTGTGTTCTTGTTATCCTGCCCGAGGTTGGACGGTTTTGGATCGGTCTTCGAAACACTGCTAGTGGAGCCGGATGAAGTCGTGGGAAGCGGTTGTGTAGAAGTGGTCGGTTCCACTTTGGATTTCTTTTCTGGATTTATCGGATCGCACGAAAGATGTGGAAATAAGCTGGATACAATTTTCAACTGCTCTGCAAACACGCTTTTGTGTACTTTTACATCGTCGGGTATTTCAACCAATGAAAAGGATGCGGCCTTGGCAAGCAATTTTTCAACTGAAAAAGTTAATATGAAATGTATCAGATGTTGCATTTACACAATCGACCGGTAGTATCGCTCACTGTGTGGATGAGAGTATTCACGGAAGTGGACCGGATTTACACGATAACATTCACCTCCATACTGGCATTCTTTCGTCGGTGCTGTCGAGAATATAAAGTTTAAACGCTTTTACATGTACAATTGGTTGGTGCTTTCATTTTACCATTGGAAATCATTTTTCTTTTACTATTTTCCATAACAAAACACAATATCCACACACGCAAACAAAAGAAACAAAACGGTTTTCGAATCTTGACGTACGGCAGGGCTGCCAAATGCGCTTGTGTCAAACGAAATGTCAGATTGTGGCGCCCTTTTTTAAATCAGCTGATTTGCTAACCGCCGGTAATGAATATCAAAGATGTATCCACAATTAAACTTGGCACTTTTATTGATATCTTAAAACAATGTGCTAGATATCCTTTTTTTTAAATCGGATCTGGTAAAGTGCCATCCCTGTAACGCGTCCAATATTCTTGCAAGCGATGCAACCATAGCTGCCAATAAAGCCGCATTTTATCGCCATCAAGAATGTGAACATTTGCCGGTTTTCCACTTGTATATGCAACAAATATCGCTCCACGTTGTATGCGTGAATCACACAGGCCTTTGTTTGCCTGCAGCGCTCCCATGTACGCACATAATTGTATCGGTGCATCGTAGGTAGCTCCAACGCTTGTCTTCGGATTTTCCGACGTTTTCCATTCTATGACATGATATTGGCCTCTGCGGAAGAGAATTTTCTGTCGGTACAGAGCAAGACACACTACACCAGTACGCAGTACTTACTTTATTGACGTAATGCAGTCCACTACGCCGTTGTAGTGTAGATAGGGATGATATAGCTTCTGTTCAATCATCTTCGCTGGTCGTTCAACTTCCTCAAGTGCCCCACGAACACTTTTCCACAGTTCACCAGTTTTCTCAACCATTTCATCTGAAGGATCACAACCAGATAACCATGTCTCCAGCGTACTATGCAATGTGCTTCCACGTGTGAATATGTCCTTTTGCAGCTGTTGAAATCCTGCTTCACCCAGCTCAGCGATTTTAGTTGCTTTCCATCGTAACAGTGCCTGTCTTGATGCTTCCGGCAGGGTTGCCGATAGTACCCGATTAACCGAGGGTGATTTGTACTCTTCACTTTCGTATTGCTCATGAAGTATCCATTCTTTATCAATGATTCCATTAGCACTTGGAACGATCGGGAACTTAGTGATGCGTTGTAGTTCCATCTCTGTAAATGGAATCACCAGCCCTGGTGATACGCCAGTACTTTCAACCAATACATTTGAGATGGGGATTACCCGTGACACATTGCGCGTTTGCCAGTATATCTCGGATGAATACTCCGTTTCAGCAGCCTGTGCATGCGGCTTAGCTTCTTTATTCACTTGCACGGGTTTTGGTTCGTTTTTGGCCGGTTTTACTACTGCTCCAAACAGCGCTTTGTTCTCATAGTTTAAACGTTTTATAACATTCGCCTTCGACAATTTAATGTTTGCACTCTTCGTAGCCGTATTAAAGCTGCGGATAAAGTTCAATATTAACATTTTCCTTTGTGTTAAAAATTATGAAGCAAGACAGCGGCGAGAAATGCAAATAGTTTGTAAACAATTAAACCCAACTGTGGGCTTCTCAGCCAATCGGACATACGAGTGACATTTTATGAAAATTTTTGATTTACTCTATTCCATGTTAAAACAACACTCATATTGAAAAGTTGAACTTTATACATTTTATTTTGAATTGAGTTAAATTGTTTCCAAAAAAATCGAAGCAGTATTTTATCGAAGTTTCAAACTTGTAGCCATAAACACTTTACTGGCAACCATCGATAATATGTCAAAGTTGTGCAAATAAAAAAAAAAACACGCAACTCCAACAAAATACGAAGCCGTAGAATCAACCACGAAAATTATTGTCACGTTTATCTTTCCCTCAAATGTTTGCGTTTTTATAAAACAATGTTGTTTTTATCCACACGTAAAACAGACCCATAAGCTTCCTGAAGTGTCCTTTTGTGGAATAAAGTGTTGAATTGGCTGTGGTTTATTGTTACGACAAAAAAGGTGTAAATAAGCCTGTAGCGTTCAGCGTTCAGTTTTCCCGTGGACCCAATTTGTACTTATACGAATGTGAAAATGAACAGTGCGAATCATGATTCGATTATTATCCGAACGGTGACACAAAAGTTTCGGGAGGGCGAGTCCGTGCTGGCTGTATCCTTTTCAGTGGAAACAATATTTAAATCTAAATAATCTTCCTATCTGCAGACGCATTGGCCCAAGAATAAGAACTAGATGCTTTTTTACAGTTGTTAACGATAAGGAATCGAAATACACATATAACCGCACAAACGCATGCTCTGTTTCATATAACATAATTTTTGTTCTTTGTAGAATGAAGCAATGTGTTCAGGTCATTAACAAAAAAAAACGTTCGATGCCAGAAGCCGAAACGAAGATTGCGTTTTCGCTTTTCGCTACCCAACCGAATGCAATTCGTATTGATGGTTTGTTTATTTATTGGAAACGATAAGAATGCTTGAGGGAGGGGCAAATGGACCCTAGCTAAGAGAAAGCTAACTGTGTGGCAAATCAGAATAACTGCAAAATGAAAGCGAAGCATTTGCGGTTTTTCATTTGTGTGCAATCTTGGCAACCGCAGAGATAGGATTGGTTCTCGTGATTCAGGGAACATTTAATTTACTCAAACATTACACAAGACACAGCACATACTACCTTGGTGATTGTTTGCTTTGGATTCTAGATTTCGAACACTCAAACCAGTTTGCAGCGATCATGATATCCTCGAAAGGGATTCTCATTTTGATGACGCACGACATGCCGTCCCAAACATATACAAACATTGCGTGCGATTCATTTGGCATCTGGTGGGCTGGTGAAGAAAACGCAAATAAGAAAAAAATAGTAGCGATAGCATAAGCATATTTGTCCAAACATATGGCACCCTTTTACTGAAGCTGGGTTAGTTTATTTTCCTTCACCAGTAGATCAAACAACGACGCTTGATTGCAGATACTGGCGGCGTACCAAATCGTCGGCAATAACTTCCAAAACCGGCTGCTCGTAACAGTCAGTTCCAGCGAAACGGCGGCCTTGTTTTCATTTTCAGTTTCGCGCGAACCCCCTGAAAGCATATCCGATCTGACGATAGTGGCGGTTTTCCCTATAAATGAATCATTTATCGTCAATACAGGCAAATATGCTAGGGACGAATTTAACGTTCTCACGCTCCTATTTTTTCGTCTGCACATTAGCTACATTTTATCATGCTTTTCTAGATTCCGGTTCCGGTTCCGTGTCCAGTCATCAGTTTACCGTGTTCTCGGATAGCCAGCCGACCACCTACTACTACCACGCAACCGATGAAATCAACGCAGCGAAGGAACATTTGTTGACCAGTCTCAAAAATCTGAAAGCTTCATACCATGCCGTTCCGGTACATTCGCCGACGGCATACGATTGGTTACTTTACTACAGGCCAGCGGATGAACGGGCCGGGCTGTTGGCGATCGATCGCAGTGTAGCAGACGGTAGCCAGGCGCCAAAAACACGCGATGCAAAGTTCCGTGAGGAGCTGGAACGACGACGGCATGAGTACACCGTGTATGAATCGTATCACGTGTATACCGCCACCTGGAACGTTAACGGACAAACGTACGAAGCGATCGATCTGCCAGAATGGCTCGCTACGGCCGACAGTCCACCAGATATATATGCGGTTGGCTTCCAAGAGATCGAATGGACGACCGAAAAAATTCTGAGAAATGAAACAAAAATTGATCGAACATGGGTGTAAGTTAATTTTTTAATAATAATTTGGTCGCTTGACGCATCCTTTTTTTAATACTTTCTTCATCAACTCAACTTGTAGCGATAAGGTTATGAGTGGTCTGCATAAGGGAGCCGTATATACCGAGCTTGCATCGGTACGGTTGGTGGGCATGATGCTAACCGTGGCTGTTAAAAATACAATCTATCCCAAGATAACCGATTGCCTCACGTCTGCCGTCGGTACTGGCACGCTGAATTGGGTAAACAAAGATGTCATTTCCTGCGCAAACCGATGCAATGCATGAACCAGCTATAAATATCATTATCGATTATCTTTTTTTAGGGCAATAAAGGTGGCGTTGGCGTGAGCTTTAAATTGAACGAAGCCCTTTTTTGCTTCGTTAATACGCACCTGGCCGCGCACACGCAGGAAGTGGAGCGAAGGAATGACGATCATGACGACATTATACGGCGTATGTCATTCGACAATGGATTTCGAATGCGTTCGATCGACGAACATCAGTAAGTATAGAATGGTGGGAGGAACGGGTAGACGGTCTGTTTGCTTATCAATCAATATAACTATTGGGGAAAAGTAGATAAACTCATGTTCGTTTTGTTGATACATAACGATTGTACAAATAGAATTTTTATCAGTGGTATGGCACTATTACGATAAAGTTAATCTTTAACTCTTTTCAAATGTGCTATAATTCTTCGATTTCGTTTCGTTCTTTCGTTTTTTTTTGCATTTAGTCACATATTTTGGATCGGTGATTTAAACTACCGTCTAGATGGCCCGGAAGTGTCTCAGGAGTATGTCAACCGTAAGGATCGTGACTACAACCAGCTTTACCAGCACGATCAACTGTACGTGGAAAAGCGTCGGAACCGCATCTTCCGCAAGTACAAGGAGGGTAAAATTCTATTTCCACCAACGTACAAATACAACCCCGGTACGGATGAGTGGGACAGTAGCGAAAAAAGTCGTACGCCTGCCTGGTGCGATCGTATACTGTGGAAGGGGCAACGAATAGAGTTGCTCCGGTACCATAGCGTGATGCAGTTGCGAAGAAGTGACCACAAGCCGGTATATGCAGATTTTAAGGTCGAGGTAAATAACAGTCTCTGAAAATTTTGGATGGTGTCTCCTTATTTCTAATTATTCACACTCAGGCTCAAGCAAAGGATCATGCGAAGCTGAAAAAAATAAGCGAAGAGGTGCTGAAAACTGTCGACAAATATGAAAATGACAATCAACCGCAGATTACGGTGGAACAGACGGATCTCGATTTTGGTTTAATCCGATTCAACGAAAAGTTCTCGTGCGAGCTGCTGGTTGCGAACAATTGTCACCTGCCCGTACGTTTCCGGTTCGCCTGCAAGGACGATCGAAACAGTCAGGTGTGCGAAGATTTCATCCGCATTAGCCACAGCAACGGTGAACTGTTGACCGGAAACAGCTTAAGCATTCGCATCGACATACTGGTCGATGCACCGGCTGCATCGCGCATGCTGCGCAAGCTTAAGGACGCCCAGGCCGGTTCAAAGATACCGCTCGACATACTGGTGCTCCACGTGGAGAATGGACGGGACATATTTATCACCATATTTGGCGAGTACAAACCGAGCTGCTTCGGTGTGTCAATCGATACCCTGATGAAGCTGAACAAACCCGTATCGATGTACGCAATTCACGAGCTGGTATCGTTGGATCACGAGGAAAAGCTGATCGATCTGGTTGGGGATGATGTCGGGGGTAGTAATCTTCGCTTTCCGCGCGAAATCTGGCGCTTGGTGGATAATCTGCGCAAAATGGGGATGCAAACACCACAGCTATTCACGCTGGACCGAAAGTTGGGCCAGTCGGATGCAGCTAACCTGCTCGAAATACGCGACTGGTTGGACCGTTGGTCAACGGATGAATTTCGTATCCTTTTGTAATGTTCTTGTTAGTTTATTGGAGTACAAAAGGCACTACTTTTGGGGCAAAGGATTATCCTTAACGAAGATTTATGATTCTAGCCGGGACACCGCACGCGACAGCGGAAGCGCTTTTAATGATGCTGGAAGCCCTGCCGGAACCGGTAGTCACCATCAGTGAACGGGAGTGTATCATTGCGGCCGACAACTTTGAGCGCTGCAAAGAGTTACTGCGATCGAAACTGAAGTCGGTAAACCGAATTCTTTTTCTGTACATTTGTCTTTTTTTACAGGATCTATGGAACGTTAATAAATCACTCCGGATCGAAATGATCGGTAAGAAGAATACCTAATGGTATTTGGGAGATCATAAACATTAACGGTATATTGTGTTTTTTTTCTTTTTAGCTGGCTTATTTGGTCGAATAATGATTCGCAGTCAGTTGCCACCAAAGCCGGAGTTTAGCAACAGTATTTATGCCTATTCCGAAGATGAACGAGATCAGCGAAGACGGTTTATGATGACGCTACTTAAAAACAATATGCGAGATTTTGCCCGCCAGGAAATGAGCACCTACTAGGATAGTGCCGCGTAAGCGTATTTAGCGTAAATGTGTGAACAGGCGGTAGGGCCTTCAAAAGAGCATCGGGTTTTAATTGCCGGGTGAACTGGTGGAAGTTCAATACCACACACTA
The DNA here is from genome assembly GCF_943734725.1 of Anopheles marshallii. Taxonomy (NCBI): domain Eukaryota; kingdom Metazoa; phylum Arthropoda; class Insecta; order Diptera; family Culicidae; genus Anopheles; species Anopheles marshallii. The sequence goes on along the minus strand of NC_071326.1, from coordinate 62,768,438 downwards.
AGAGCAATAGTAGCGATTACATTCGATGTATTGATAGATCCCTTTGTTAAAACCACAATCTTATTTCACCTCACACTGATACTCCTTCACCAGGCGAACAATTTTGTATTCAGGACAGTTGCAGTTCAGGGCTAATAACGAAATTATCCCGCCGTCGCTGCCATAGTAACTCGAGTAATGCGGGGCGAGTAAAGTGAACGGTAGTTTGTTTTCTGCTAGTATTCCCGTGTATTATGGAGAGTGCGAAAAAAATGAAAAGTGAAATTACTTACACGTGTTTGTGTGTATGTGTTTTTTTTATAAGATTTAAATTTGTTTTTACTTAGACCACGATCAACAAATCATATCGTAATGGAAAAAAAGAACTGTTCATTTCCGGGGGCGTCCGGCTGCTTTTTTGCTCGTGGTCGACTGTTTGTCTTTGTTCGTTTTGTTCTGCAACAATGGATGTACATCGTCGATCGGTGCATTATCAAGATTTATCTCGTACTGGCTCGTTTTGCGCTTTTTCATCGACGGTTCGTTTTCCTTCATTGAATCCGGTCCCCCACCGAGCCCTCCCACAGAAGCCCCGAATGCACCGCCACCACCACCAAGCGTATCGTTATCCTGCGAACCCCAACCATCCTCCGGATCTTCCACTTCCGGCGCCATCGGTAGAAACTGGAGCGCGTGTTCATCCTCATACTCCTCGTCGGAGCTGCAGAACGCAGCAATCGGTTCTGCGGAAACAACGTCCACCTCAACCTCTTCGTCTTGTTTCGATTCGGCCGCCAGATCGACCGACTTGTCCTCGTCCGTAATGTCAAACTCGGATTCACGCTCCTCGTACTCAACGTTTTCGTCCAGCTCCTTAAAGTCGGGTGCAAAAGCGGACCAATTTTCTACCTGGTTCTGGGCCCAAATAGACACCAGTCCGGAGCTGATGCTGGCAATTATCGGCCGTACTGGATGCCAAACAACGTCAAGCAGTAGTTCACCTTTGGTACCGTGCAGGATTTTTACCAGATTTCCGATCGATTTCTCCCACACGTAGAGGGCGTGCTGACGAGCGCTACCGGCACAAATGTATTCCCCATCACCCGAAAAGCAACACTTTTTCCACGTTGTCCTGTACGTGAAAGAGAAACAGTCTAACGTTATACCAAAGTTTCTGAATACATTGCCGCAAATAATACGAACTTGTTCACCAAATCCTGTAGCTTCTGTATCGGTTCCGGTTCGCCGTCCTTCCCGCACGTAACCACCTCCTTGGAATCATACACGCGAATGACACGATCGGAAGTGTTCACCAAAAATGCTCTGCAAACAAAACGCAAATATCGTTACAATTACACTCCATTAGTTGGAGCGCAACAAACAGCCTTTTTGCAACTTACTCTCCTCTTCGGGCAAATTCGATGCTCTTGACGGCCGTCACACTGGAGCTACCCAAGACGATCTTAAAACTGGCGACAATTTCAAGCGTGTTGGCATTCAGAACCAGAATTTTTCCTTTCGCATTGCCTGTGTATATGTGTTCTCCACGCCGATCAAATGCAGCAACAATGTTCAAATCACCCTGCAATAGCAAACATTAAGCGTAATGTTATGATCAACCCGCCCCACATCACATCACTGGTAGCTTACATCATTATCCAACGGTAAACACTCATGCTTACCACCGATATCCACCAAAATCGCAGCGTAGCGCATCGGACAGACCAAGAATTTGTTATCGTTCCGTGGATGGAACTGAACCTTCAGAATCGGCGATGGAAATCGGTACTTCTGCTCGCAGTCTCCGCTTAGCACGTCCCAGATGCAAACGTTGTTGTCGGTCGATGCGGACAGTAGCTTGTGGCCATTGCGCGACCAACACAAACTGCACACCGGATGCACATGAGCGGAGATGATCTTTGCGATGCCGCGCGTTAGAAAGTCCCATATCACCACGCGTCCATCGTTACAACCAACAGCTAGCAAGGTGCCATACTTGTTAAAAGCGCACGTTACCGCCAGCGAAATACAATCCAATGAACCATCGAACTCTTCCGGGTAGTTTTGGCCGAACGATTCTGTGGGACAAGCAGAGACAATGTCATTAGCAATTGATCATCAGATAATACCAAGTCCCCTACCAAGCAATTCTAGATTCATCGCTTTTTCATGCGGATAGGGCACGTTTTATGCAGATAGATCACAGAAACACGCTGAATATGGCTTTTCGCTTTCTTTGCGACGGAACAAAACAATAAAAAAAGGCTAAGCGAAGTAAACAAACGCTTGGCGCCGTTTGTCAGTGCTGCCAGTTTATCGATTTTGATGAACATAACATTTTAAGCGTTGCTTGGGAAGCGATTTTCAAAAACAAGCGCTTTTTTATAACATTTGCATTCATTTTCTTTGCGGATCGTTTTCCTGCAAGAAAGTACATTTTCTTTTGGTGCATTCCAACTTTCGGTTTATTATAATTAATTTTGTAACATTTCTAACTTTAGTGCTAGTGTGCTGCAAAGACGCTCCCTTTGGGATATTTCTTTCAAACCCTGCACATCGCAGGCGATCAGTTCTTCAATCAATTTCCGTTTACGAATGTAAAACAGTAAGTTGCAAATCAGTACAAATCCTTCGCCCGGTTTCACTTCCTTCGTTACACGTATTGTATCCAAATTCGCAACAATTTGTTTCGCATTCGTCTCCAACACCTCCAGGAACGGAACATTCCCTCGCTGACCCAAACAAAGCAACGCCTTCAACACCGTTAGGTCGATTGTAGGTTTGCACAATAAATTGGGCAACATTTTCAGCCACAGTGTAAATAACTCTTGACCGTATCGACGCCAGAGCGAATCGTTCTGCACAATTATATCGCAAAACAGCACCAGAATGCGATTGCGAATATCCTGCGGAAGTTTCGCCGTTATGTATACCTCCAGCAGTGTTTGCAGCAGTGCTCGTGTTTCCTGATTTACCGACATGCAGTCGGTGTCGAGCAACATGTAGCGAAGCACCTGTAGCAGCAAGTTTGTGGCTTCGGCCCCGCGGAACTTCCAGTTCAATACGCACCGTTTCACGTACTCCACAATCTTCGCGTACGTTTGGGACTTTTTCTTTCCTCCACGGAACTGGTCGTGAAGGCAACAGTAAAAGAAGCAAATGTTGAAATTGTGCCTATAGCAATGATCGTCTACCGTTTTCTCGGGTAAAATCGAAGCTACAGTTTTGGAACGCTTTCCTTGATTTTTTACCTCCGTGCTAGATTGATAATACGGAAACCCAGCGAGAATGTGGGAACAAAATTTGGAGCTGTACTCATCACGGAACCATCGCTTCATATCGTCGTTGTTTGTCTCTAAGCAGTACTGAACGATTAACTCCCAAAGCTGTATGAAAATAGCCATAAGGAGTTCTAGTGTTGCTGCAGCTTCCTGCGTTAGTGAGTGTTCCTGTACCATGTCGGATCCGGTACCGGCAGGACGAACCTCTAGCCAGGATTCGAGCAACACCGGCATCAGCATTTCTACGTACATTTTCAGTTTTCGCCCATCATCAATACGATCGCCTAGCGAAAGGTCTTTATCTGTACCGATTGATTTTCGAAACAGTACGTCCATCGGACAAATTGTGTAGAGATGCTGCTTTCGTATCGGTAGAAACATGGTTGTTGTCCCATCGAAGGTGTAATTGATTTGCACCGCCTTATTCGGTTGATAATCTGAAACTTTCGAAGCAAACCTGAAGGAAGAAATGGCATGAAATGTGGGCCTGATTTGAAAACCGACGTTCGCTAGAAATATTCTTACGGATTATCGGCATCTTCAGTTGGACGGGGTATTTCATCAAGAGGTTCCATCGCTGTATCCTTCATAGCTTTACTATCAATAAGAATCTTCAATATACCCGTCAACCGGGACAGTACCTTTACACGCCACCGCGTACTCGACGATTGTTTGTCCAGGTTGATCGTTAACGTGCGACCCGGTTTAGATTCCGTTCGTAGTTTTGAAATCATATCCAAAAACTGGGGCAGAATTTTGTCCCGATTTGCCACAATCAGCTCCGGCAGGTACTGCAATAGTACGTCCAGTAACAAGAGCGAATCTTCTTGTATTCGCGACTGAATGTGTGTCATGCTACAGCGCAAAAAAGATAGCAGCACCTCGTAGAACGGTATCATTATTGATGGTCCACAAGCGGCCAATATGCAACCTAGCGTTTTATACGAATCCTTTCGCACGTCGGGCTCTATATCAATGGACAGACTTGAGACATCTTTCACCACAGAGCTGAGCATCCTTTGCAGTTCCGAAGGCATTTTCGTGATGATTTCTCGCACTCCACGAAGACCCTCGGTTTTGGAAGACACATTGTTGAGTTTCAGCTTTGCAAGACAATCCTTCAGGCTTAGGTTTCTGCTAGACAGAACCGCTGCGTCTGTGAGACTCCGCTGCTTCAGCTGATCCGGTACGACGATTTTACGCACCTTAAAGTTGGTTTTCGTGATGTTTGTGCCTTTAGGGAGTTTGGCTCCTTTCAGCTTAATTTTAGATTTTTCTGCTTTTTTGAATTTTCTCGAATTTCCTCCCATTTTAAAGAATATTGTTAGTGAATGAGCAAAAGTAAGAACGAACACCGGAGATTTCAACAGCAATATAAACAAAACACACGTGCGTTTTGGCAACCATAGCTCGATTATCGATCAAAACTATTATCCCAGTCTATGGTGATATATTTTTCACTGGACTATTGTGGAGCGATTGTGCTAGGTTTTTGACTCGGCTTCACATGTTTCCTTCGTTTGTTTCTATTTTATTTAATACTTTTTTTACTTCAATGCTTTAAACAGTATCATTTGACCAATGAAAATATCACATTTTATCGTTCAAAACGCTCTGCAACAAAGCATTTTATATATTTTTCTACCAACTTCATTTTTACACTAAACAAAAACAAATTATGTACATTGCGATGAGCGAATGTATTTCTGCCGATCACTTCTTATCCTTTTGCTCCATCTCCTCCAACGCTTTCATCAGCTCCTGATCATGGCGCTCCCGTACGTTACGGATACATTTTTCAATCTCATCGCGGTGCTGAGGGTTTTCCGGCGGATACAGCTGCCGCCTAGTATCAGTTACCCATTTCTCGAAATATTCTGGCTGATTGAACCAGTGGAACATTGCCACCGGGAAGGTCATGTAGAGTGCCATTTTCCCGATTTCCAACGCCCATCCTCCCATTTTGAACAGTCAGTACTGAAAATCCAAAAATTTGATCAATCTAAAGCCACAATTCGATACAATTTCTAAAGGAAAACTTACATAAATATTAATTTCCCTAGACGCTCCTTCCTTCGTGTGTGTTTATGTTATGGTTTTTTTTTTATTGCAAACCTCTGACTTTTCGTCGAACAATTTGACGTTTCACTCTTTTGCCTCGAAGCACCTGGCATGTCCACACGAGTTTTCTTTCTGCGCGATAGAAAACTTGATTTTTTGCCTTGTTTTCTAACCAGATACGGCAATCGGTGGTAATAAAAGTGCACCTGGCTCATAAACAATGGTAAGTAATGTTCTTCCGTGTACCAAGTTTTACTAACAAAACAATCACAACCTATACCCTACTTTACGGCCATATTTGCAGGGAAAGAAAAAGTTCATCGACAAAAAGACTGCGGTCACTTTCCGGTTGGTAAATCGAAGCCAGCACGATCCACTGTACGTAGATGAGACGGCTCCACAGCACGTATTGGTACCGGTGAGAGTGCCGCCAAAATACGCAAACTTAATTGCCAACAGCACTCGTCCAGTTGGCGAAGGAAAAGTAAGTAGAGCCACTAGTTTATGTCACCTGGAGAATTCCTTAACAGTGCATGGTTTACATCTATGTTGACGCTGCGATAGGTTGACGCTGCCAAGCGTAAAAAAGAACAAGCAAAGTATGGCATCTTCTTTGACGATGATTACGATTACCTGCAACATCTCAGGGAGCCGGACCGTAATGAGGTTGTCTGGGAACCGGTTGGCACGAAACCACAAACCAAACCACCGACTAAACCGGATACACATGAGGAGGACGATGTCCGCATTAAGCTTCCCAGTTCGGTGTTTGCTTCAGAGTTTGAAGAAAAGGATGGTCTCATGAAGAAAGCGGTCGAAGTGACCCGTGGTCCACGTCCGGACTGGGATCCGGATGTAGTCGCAGCACTGGATGAAGACTTTGACTTCAATAATCCCGATAATGAGCTGGAGGATAACTTCATGGAGCTGGCGATGCAGCCTGGGGAGGGTGGCGATGAAGATGGTTACGACGAGGAAGGTGAACATGAGTTCGACTCGGAAGATATGGACGATGATTACTCGGATGAAGAACGGGATGGTTTGGGTCCGCTCGAAGATGGCTACGGTCGGGAGGAAACAAAATCACGTTTTACAGAATACTCTATGTCTAGCAGTGTCATCCGGCGCAACGAGCAGCTAACGTTGCTCGACGATCGTTTCGAGAAGTTCTTTGAACAATACGACGATCCTGAGGTAGGTGCATTGGACTGTGAAGAAATAGAAGGGTACGTCGAACCGAACGACGATGTTCTGTTGAGGTGTGCGGCCGAGTATAAGCGAGATCGTGACCTAAAATATGATGCAGAGTTCGAGAAACAATGGATCAGAAAGCGGTGAGTGGAAAAGTGGGCGAATAGCCATTTGTACAGAAGTGGAATTAACTTTTGGAACATCCTTCAACAGGCTTTCGCAGATTGAAGCGGAACAGTCCGAAGAGGAGGTGGACATGGAGGTAGAGGATAGTGAAGTGAAAAAATGGGACTGTGAAAGTATACTTTCCACCTACAGCAACATATACAACCACCCGAAATTGATCCAGGAACCTAGAAAGGCACGTAAAATTCTTATCAATCCCAAAACAGGTCTGCCCGAGAATGTGCTCGGTGCAGAGGGAGGTAAATTAACGATGAAATCCATTGCCAAGCTTGAGCAGGGTGAAAGGTAAATAATAATTATATTATTTGTATTCATAGTAGTTCAGCGAAACAAGTTGCTTGTAATTAATAATAACTTTTCTTGTCTTCTACAGTGACAAACCAACCGGTCCAAAATCACTCTGTGACGGAAGCGTTATTTCCACCCTCAGTGTGCTTTCGCTCAGACCCAAAGACGAAACGCCTGAAGAAAAGCGTGAACGCAAAAAGTTACTCAAGGAGTACCGTGCCGAACGCAGGATAGAACGCAAGGCAAACACATTGGCTTTCAAGCAGGAAAAGCAAATTCAGGAGAAGAACAAGATCAACGGCCACATGAATGCTGCACAAAGAATCGTTTGAGTTGAACGATCATTGATTTGCTGTAAAGGTGTTTTTTGTGAGCTTTTACATCCACGTTACTTGTATTCAATTGTAATTTTCTTTACTTATACATAAATCGAATAATTCTGTAAAACAATATTTTTTGATATATTTTTTGCGTTAATTTTTATCTAGTTTTTTTTTGTTGTACACGTTTGCATAGCTAGCGTTTTTGATGCCGTTCAGCAATCTCGTTGTAGAAATGATTATATTTTGGCCAAACCAACTACCATAGTGATCATATCAAAAAAGTACGATCGAACTTTGATTCACAGCTTGATACTGAAGTGTACAACAATGCAGCCTATAAACAGGTTACAAATGAAGTCGATTGAACTGAACTAACGTTACGTGTGAGTTCATTTGTTTTAAAATGCAAAGGTAAGAAAACAATTATATTACATTTTTAAGTTATTATCCGTAAAAAGCATTTGTTTACTTTCCATTACATATTATGTAGTCAACAGCAAAGACGTAAGGCGAAATCAACAACAAAGAAAGGCGGAAATCTTTTGTGAAAATTGCAGGCACTATGGCAAGCTGACTGAGACATTACAACGCTAACCACTGAAACTACAAGAAGAAACCACTCGAAAGATTGCTCGCTTAACGCGAAAAATGTATAGCTGACGCTACTGCAACAAACTCAAGCTAAAAAGCTGATAGCATGTTTCCTGTTGTATTGGAAGGTATCAACATACCATCCAGTTTTGGCTGAAGTGTGGCCTGTAACGGTCGTTTGACATAGTGAAGTGTATGTAACGAAACCATTTAATGATACGCATTTAAAATGGATACCTTATACACATCCATTCAAGCTGCTATCCTCAATGGAAATGTGGATCAGCTGAAACAGTTATTATCATACGATAAAAAAACCGATACGGATAATCGTACGCAACTATCTAAGCCGTACGCCGAACTGAAACATCGCAACATTGTCTTATCGGAAGAAATGGTACACTACGTCGAGTACGAACTCGTGAAGGCTAGCTATCAAAGCTATGGTGCAAGCGCTTATCAGACCACTGACAATAGTTCATGCGCGAAGGGTACGGATGTTGCGGAGCGTATTGCGCATATGGTGGAGTGCATCGATCTTGTCATAGCCCATCATAAACCGAATTCGTACACGGATATTGATGAATTGCTGGTGCTTCGTTTGCGGCACATTTATGCCCATGTGTTTTTCCTTAAAACGCATCTACGCAAATTGCCCCTACTGCAGTTGCAGTTCTGCATCGCCGTGTTCCTGAAACTAGTTACAGGCAAAGCGGTCAATGGATTCGACGTGTACGCATTTGCTATCGACAAAGGCATGTAATGGTTTGGCAGTGTTGTAAGTGCGGACTAAGTTGTACTTTTCTTTTCATTTTAGAACGCCTTATTAATTTTTTGAAATCAATTCGAGACGATGTGACGAATGAAACGAAGCCGGCGATAAGCTTGGAACGTTGCGTACAATATGTTCGACATTTATGTAATCCTACTGCCGAAAAGAAGCTCTCTGGCGTTCCCAAACGCATTCGCACTTACATTTGGATGAATGTAAAGGAACTAAATTCCATCACATTGGAAGGCATCCGCGGGGATATTTGTTTCGATAAGTTTCCACTGCCATTGCAGCAGACTATAAAATCCTTGTACGAAAAAATTATCGATTGGGACCGTCGTAAGCAAGCAAGAAAAACGTACAAGGAATTGCATGAAACATACTTCATAATGAAGCAACACTATTCTATCCGCAAGGTATTAACATACATCGATGGCATGCGGGAAGGTCCCTGCAATGATCCACCCCACAAGCAACCACCGGTCCCTTCGCCGGTACGGATTCGTGCGATAAAGCGCACCCTGCAAGTGATCGGAGAAATGATTAAAAGCACACGAGAATCACCCAACATTACGGCCAAACTGAATCGCATACTTCAACTGATCACATCAGAAGCCCTCACGGAGCGGACAAAAGATTTGAGACAATTCTTCAGTCACGGTTATTCGCTCGCCAAATGGGAGCTGGAAGCGGAAAGCACTGACCAACTTGGGACGGTGTTTCAAAAAATAGAGACGAATCTTCGCGAAGCTCGACGTTGGTTCGTATACACGCAGACTCAGCAGAATCTGCTAATTTATCGACGGTATTTGGCCTACTTGAAGCGTTTCCGATCTATCGAGGCACTTCGTAGCTATATTGCCTTCGTTGGAACGGAATTTAAAGGGACTTTAATTGAAACTTTCCTACCTGAGCAACTGACGGAGGCTAAAATGCTTGTACAGTACATGTTGGACACTTCAGAATCATCAGGTCCTGTGGACCCAGCAACGAGAAACGATTTGCAGTTCATCTTGAAGGATTTACAATTCCGCATCGATGTTATTCGCATAGAAAACTCATCTCTCGGGCGTACAATCGATGAGTTCTTTTTCCTTGAAAGTTACATCCACCAGCCGACGGCAACGTTTGATCGTGTGCGACAAATTGTAGACTGCATACTGACCCGTACGGAGCATTCCAAGCGTCACAAATTGGTGCAGAAAACAGATTTGATGTATGCACGGGAATTATTAGCGCGTCTGCAAATGGCCGAAAGAGATGAAACGCGTAAGTACATGTGGAGTGCCATTTGGACCCGTTTAGCAAAGGAACAGTTTGGTGGGCTTGACACATTACTAGGACGCACAGAGCAACGCGTCGATGTGGCAATGGATGCAACGGTCAACACGATGCTGGCATTAAGTCTTCCTTTACAGGATGACGAATATGTGCAGTTTGTGAATCGTCGTCTAGCCAAAAGCTACTATCAAAATGTGTTTGTGCTGGATAACAAATATCGCGTATTGAAGGAGGTCGTGAAAGATCGACGTGCGCAACGGACCAACACGCGCGAGGTGCTGGAGAAGCTAAAAGAGCTCCGGAAGTCAGATGAGCACATGTTGCAGCGAATGTTCGACGAATTGCTGGACAGCATGGAAGCTATTTTGGACAATTGCGACAGGAACACTGGTACATTATCTACAGCCACGGACCAACTAGCGCTGGAGTATTGTCTGTTGGAAGCATCAGAAATACTATGCAATTTGACACTATTCCGTGATAACGTAATCGATCTATCGATGGCTATTCCAATAATAACAGGGCGAAATCTGCGGAATTATTTGGCACATGATATGCTACCGTACGATACGCTAACTGCCTGCACAAACACTGTCGTGCAAAATGCACGATATTTAGTTGAAAATCGATTTCAATTGTATGTTACCACAGTGGTTAAGTCGACAACACCATGTAAAGGCCGACAGTTCATAGGATTGCAAAAAAATGCGCATTTTAGAGATATATTTCATCAACAAACCGAGTGGACAATCGAACAGGCTGATTTGTTTGAAATCGTTAGAAACTTTCAAACGAGCCATTTAGAGCAACAAATAAACTCCGGCGTAGATGCGCTTCTCATGAGACGTACCTTTCTCGATCAGGATATCGTATCGGTGGCGCTGGATGGAAATCCTTCCCGCTTTATTTCGCAACTAATCGGTTACGAACCATGCAGTTCAAATTTGTTTCATCTGCTCATACGATATTTTAAAGATGAAGATCTAACTGAAAAGATAAAACTATTGATCAACAGTCCTGAAGTGTTTTGCTGTCGCCTTGCATTGAAATACGGATTAATCGATGTTCTGCGTTCACAATGGAAACGAATCAGCGAAGAAGCGATGAAAACGCTCATAACCACTGAAATGTCTTCCATATTCACTCGACGCTCGTCAGAATTTATACGCGAACTTCTACTTTTGTTTCCATCAGAATGGTTTCTTCAGTTACAAGATCATGTGAAGAACACAGTGCTCCATTGGACGGTATTACGCTCTGACCTGGAGTTATTAAAATTTGTGCTGAATCGATACAACATACTCCTTAAATCGAAAAACATATTCGGCGATGTACCATTGCTTATCGCGGTGGTGTATCACGCGGACGAGGTTGTTCAGCTACTGCTGGATCACGGTGCTGATCCATGGATCGAACCAAAAGTCATACACACCGTAGCAATGCAAAACAGACAGGAACTACTGAAATGTTTTCCAGTAGATATAGGACGGATCGTAGCTATGCAGGCGCATGGCTATCAAAACAATCCACTCAGGGCGGCCATCGAAGCAAATAATTACGAATTGTTCGTGATGCTTCATAAACGGTTTGGGTATGAGCTTCACAAAGGCGATCTACTTCATTTAGCTGCCCGGTTAAATAGAGTTGACTGCCTGCGGTATATGCTTACAGCCGAAGGACAACATCCTGAACAGGCGAGTTTAATTGATTCCAACAGTAAGGAATACTGCTTCACTCCACTTATGCTTGCATGTGCTGGCGGACATCGTGAGGCAGCACAGCTACTGCTACAGAATGGTGCGAATGGATTGTATCAAAATGAAAACAATTACAGCCCCTGGCATTTTGCCGTACATTGTGGGAAAAGGTGTATCCTTTCGCTGTTCCTATCGATCCCGAATTTGGATGTGAATGTGGTAGCTAGGGATAAACGATCTGCATTAAGTATCGCGATCGAAACCGATCAAACTGAAGCTCAGATAAACTTCCTACTAAACACTGTCGGTGTGACAGTTCAAGCAGAGCACGTGCTGCATGCCTGTCTGCTAGGTAAAATGGACATTCTGAAGCTATTAATCAATCGTCAACCAGAGAACATGGAAGTGAAGGATTTTCTACAGCGTACTCCTTTAATGATTGCAGTGATTTTGAACCATACCACCATGGCACAATATCTGCTCGATCGTGGTGCCGATCGTAACACAGTGAATTTACTTGGAATGAACTGTTTGCACGTTGCAGCGTTAAATAATTTTATCGCTATATCTAGAATTCTACTCGCAGCGAAGGTTAATTATGGAGCTAAAGACAACTTTGGGCGCACCCCGCTGGTAGTTGCACTGGAAGCCGAGCATATTGCAATCGTTGAACAATTGATACAAAGTGGAGCAAGTCCAAACAGTGCGTTTAATTATCGATTTGAACATCATCGTAATGCCACTCTGCTGCATAAGTTTACGCTAGAAAAACGCCCCCGAATGATTGAGTATTTAGTTAAGAACCTTCAGTTTCCAACGGATTTAGTGGACGATGATGGCAAAACTGCGGAAATGTTAGCAGAATAGTAAAAAAATAAACATTATAAAAATTATCTTTTTCCGATAATATTCTACGCACATGGCTATGTTGAGTGTTTTACAAAATAAGTTTGACACGCCTGTTCTAATCTGCTGATCCACTCATGATGTTGCCCACCCGTTCGGTACTAGACAGCCTCTGCATGTATCGGGGATGTAGCTCAGTGGTAGAGCGCTCGCTTCGCATGTGAGAAGTCCCGGGTTCAATCCCCGGCATCTCCAGACTTTTTGTTGTGGATCGGATAGTTGTTTTCTGGATGGTTTTTACTTGATGAATGATTTCGATTGGGTTTTTGGTAAATGCAATCAATTTTTAACTTGGGCAAAAGATTTTTGTAGTCCCCCCCACAGGGTTTGAAGCTACCCTGGACAAAAATTTGACATGACACTATGGGCTGAGTCATGAAGGAAAACAAAATAAAAATTAAAGTGTTTTTTTTGGTTCTCGTTGCAATGGTGGTTTTAAACAGTGATTTAAGGGAAGTAAGGTGTAAGTAGAGAAAAAAGTTAATACATGTATTTTATTATTAATGAAAAGCATTACTTAAAGATTTTACTCCCGTGAAGCACGAATTTTTTATTATAATTTATCTAAAGATGTAGTAAACATTTATGCAAGGGAATATTCCTAATAAATTGAGTAAAGTTGAATAAAAATATGTTTCAACAAAGTTTTTTTTATTAAAGATATTAAGTTAAATATTTAAAAAATTGTTATGTTTTTAACTATATGATAACCATCCTGAAATCATAAATATATTAGAAGTTAATCGCTGATAGTTTTTTTTTTAATATATCCTTATTTTGTCATAATTTTCATAACCACCATTGTTTTTAACTATTACAGCCACGGAAACAAAAATTAAAACATACCTTATAAAATTTGAATTTTTACCTATCCATTACCAACTCGAGTCCATAGTGCAACAAATATGTCCAGGGTAGCTTCAAACCCTATAGGGGGGACTACAAAAATCTTTTACCCAAAAATCTTTTACCCTTTTACCAATATGTCCAGGGTAGCTTCAAAGCCTAGGGGGGAGGGATTTCAAAAACCTGTTACAACCAAAAATCTTTTGCACGGATAATCGGAGCTACACGGTACAATTTTCCAACTTCAACTATTTGACATGGCGTAATGCGGAATTTTGTGATCTAACCTGACGCTTCCAACAGATTGAAAGTCATAACAGAGAAAAACCGTCTATCAATTTTGTTTTACTCTCATTTTCCTTCACGATGGCTAGCAGTGTGCCACTGTTGCGAAATTCGCTACAAAAAGGAAAATACGTCCCGTTTAAAGTAAGTTGCTACTGATTAGTACCGTGTTCGGATGCTAAAACCTGCGTATAGTAAAGTTCAACAAAAGACCCCATCTGTTGATTATGAAACATTCCTCATTGGTTTTTTTTCCTTGTACACCTCCTGTCCTTTCAGATTCCGCAGCAATGTAAACACAGTGCGGCAAGTGCTAGCAACCAGCTGGAGAAAATTCGGGAGCGATTGGAAAATGGGCCAAATTTTCAGGACTTTGTACAACATCCAGATTATAACAAAGAGGATTGGTCCGCATACGAAGGAAAGCTACGCCGTGAAAAGGGTGAAAATGAACGGTTGCGTTTACCACCCTGGCTGAAGACAAAAATTCCGATGGGTAAAAATTTTACGCGTATCAAGGAACAGTTACGTGAGCTGAAGCTTGCCACGGTATGCGAGGAAGCAAAATGTCCTAACATCGGTGAATGCTGGGGAGGTGGCGAACATGGCACTCAGACAGCTACCATAATGGTAAGACAGCATGGGAGATGTTTTTTTTTTCTTTTCCTTACTGATAAGAAGGTCTTTCAAATAGGCGCCTGTTATCAATAGTTGTGAACGAATGGATGAAAGTGAATGTGATGCAGGAATGGTAACAGTTCTAAAATCTAGCTTGTTTTTCGTTTTAGTTGATGGGTGACACCTGCACTCGAGGATGCCGCTTCTGCAGCGTAAAAACTGCACGAGCACCACCTCCACTGGATCCGGCCGAACCAATGAATACGGCTACGGCCGTTGCATCGTGGGGTTTGGATTACATTGTGCTTACATCGGTCGATCGTGATGATCTGCCAGACGGTGGATCAAAGCACATTGCCGCCACGATCAAAGAAATTAAGAATCAGTAAGTGGGACAAAACTTTATTATGTCTTCCAGTCCTTAGAAAAATGTTTCATAAATATTCTCCCTTTTTCAGAAATCCTCGTATTTTTGTCGAATGCCTTGCGCCAGACTTTCGTGGTGACATCGAGTGTATCGAAACGGTCACAATGTCCGGACTAGACGTGTACGCACACAATATCGAAACGGTAGAAGCATTGACACCATTTGTCCGCGACCGTCGGGCTCGCTATCGGCAGAGTTTGGAGTGTCTAGCGAGCGTGAAACGATTCAATCCGAATCTCATGACCAAATCCTCAATAATGCTTGGGTTGGGCGAAACAGACGAACAAGTTGAACAAACGCTCAAAGGTACGGTTAAATATACTGTCTTTTATCAGCGGACAACTAAGAATCACACAAGGAAACCACTTTTTCTCTGTAGATCTTCGTTCGGTCGGTGTCGATTGTCTAACGCTTGGGCAGTACATGCAACCTACTAAAAGACATCTGAAGGTGATCGAATACGTGACGCCGGAAAAGTTCAAACACTGGGAGGAACGAGGCAATGAGCTTGGCTTTCTCTACACGGCCAGCGGCCCACTCGTACGCAGCTCATACAAGGCGGGTGAATTCTTCATCACTAGTATTCTACGCAACCGAGCTATAGAAGAGGCAGCGAAAAAATCGAAGGAAGACTCCGATACAGCCTCCGCCTCCTGAAGCTCCGTATGTTCCTTTGGTATTCAAAACAAATTGTTAGGCGTTTGATGAGTATAGTGCAATAAATGTTATTCCTTCATGTGGAAGTGATTTAATCACGCTTTCCTTAGCATAATGTGCTGCTGAACGCTTTCCATTTCTTGCTCTATCCCAACAACTCGTTGATTGGAACTATCCCCAAAATGTTAAGATTCAACAAGGTGGTGATGCGTATGCGCATGACCACCCACGTTCCTATCTACGTCGCGCAATGTGTGCGAGTGCGAGCAGGTAAGGTACGTACGAAAAAATCGAACAAGTTGCCACTCACCGTACCAGACTGTGCGTTGGGTCAGAACCAAACAGACTTTAAAGGTGAACAGAACGGACGGTCCTTCCACTCCTGGCTCGGTAGGAGGTCCAACCGTGGGCAAAGGAGTTTCCGGCTTCTCGAAAAGGAGAGCGCAGTAAACTGTGGCACGGATCCATTCGAATATTTATTGCTGAAGTTGTTATACCATTATCACTCGGGCAAATCATACTCAAGGTACAAAAGTGCAATTCCCATAGCATGTGGAAACATACATAGGAATAAGAAAAAAAAAACCTTTCTTTTATAACAATTGTAAATGAATATCATTTTAAAAAGTTTTCCGTGTTTTCGTTGTGTGTGTGTGTGTGTGTGTTAAGGGATATTGAACAACGTAATAAATTAGCAAAAATTAAAAGCGAAAAAAAAAATACTTACCTTCCACCTGTTCGTTCCATATGGCAGGATTGTACGACGCAACCGGATACGGGGACGGGTGGAGGCTGTGCGTGGAATTTGATTCTTAATTAAGCTTCACCGTAACTACGTGACGATGCCCAGCGCTAGGAGAATGATCCTGGGGCACGTCATGTCCGGCCTGTGCACAAAGATGAACCGTACCAAACAGCTTCCGGCGGATCTGATGGAAACTCCGCTGAATCGATGTTTAAATACATTCGACATCACGTTGCTGGGTGAGTTTTATTACGTACGGTAATTTCACTTCCAACACAGTTCCAAGGATGGCGAAAACACAGGATAATTACTTATCTCCAATAGTGTAGTTGCACGCACATTCACACACACACACCCACGCATATGCACAACATTTTCACATGCCATCACACTAGCCATCGAAAAAGGATACAGAGCAAACAGGCTGCGTTACGTCAAAGTAAACAGGTGGTAGTTGCGCCGTGTTGTTTACATCCTTTTTTGTTTACATTAATTGCGCTAAGCATTTTATGTGCTCTAGGACTATGTTGTACTTAAGTTTTCTTTTTATCAAATACCAAACTCAAAGGAGTGTACGTGTGTGTGTGCGCGTGATTTTGTAATACAAATTATGCTTTGCATCTAGTGAGATGCATTCGGAAAATGTCTTTTAAATGCTGAACACATACTCGGTTTCTGTGAACGGTGTAGGTAATCATCTGATTTCATGTTTGCATCATCAATCATAAATCGGTACATAATGGTGCAAAATCGGAGGTGTACATTACCTATTCCAAGGGCACTGCTTAAAACATATGGAAGCAGAATTTTCAAGGACGTGTCTGCTGGAGAGTATTTTTAGCATATTCCTTGGGCGGCAAAGCCTTATACCGGAATGGAAAAACATGCACCGGTCTTAAGTTGATTGTAAGATTTGCCGTATGATTTGTGTATTTATTCCCCACTAATCCAAAGTTTTCGCTTTTTAGGTATCGGTCATATGGTGGGAGCTGGAATCTATGTTCTTACCGGTACCGTTGCCCGCGAGATGGCTGGCCCTGCGATCGTCCTTTCGTTTATCCTTGCCGGGTTAGTGTCACTGTTAGCGGCCCTTTGCTATGCGGAATTTGGCACCCGTGTTCCCAAGGCAGGATCGGCGTATGTCTACACGTACGTATCGATCGGCGAATTTTGGGCATTTGTCATCGGCTGGAACATTATCCTGGAGCATATGCTTGGTGCGGCTTCTGTAGCACGCGCCTGGAGTGGTTACGTTGATTCAATGCTGGGCAATATTGTGGCTAACATTACGATGGAGATTACGGGCGAGATGCACGAGCAGCTACTAGCAAAGTATCCCGACTTCCTGGCATTCTTCGTGTGTATCAGCTATGCCGTAGCACTAGCGGCCGGTGTCAAGGCAACGGCTATGATAAACAGCATACTGACCACGGTTAATGTGGCCGTGATGGCGCTGGTGGTGGTGTTGGGCTTCTGGTACGCCACACCAGACAACTGGTCGCTTCCGGAGCAGGGCTTCATGCCGTACGGCTTTGGCGGGGTGCTCGCTGGTGCGGCAACTTGTTTCTACGCCTTTGTAGGATTCGATAGTATTGCGACGTCTGGTGAGGAAGCGAAAAACCCGAGCGTTTCGATACCGTTGGCCACCATACTGTCGCTGTGCGTCGTAACGGTCGGGTACGTGTTGGTTAGTGCGGCACTAACGCTCATGATTCCGTATAACGAAATTAACCCGGCTGCGGCCCTGCCGGATGCGTTCGGTATGCGTGGCATCACGTGGGCCAAGTACGCGATTTCGACTGGAGCCATCTGCGGTATGACGACAACGTTGCTTGGTTCATTGTTTGCTTTACCCCGTTGCCTTTACGCGATGGCAAGCGATGGATTGCTGTTTTCGTGCTTCGGAAAGGTTAACACGAAAACACAAGTACCGCTATTAAATCTCGCACTGTCCGGTGTCTGTAGTGCACTGTTGGCGCTGCTTTTCGATCTGGAAAAGTTGGTAGAGTTTATGTCGATTGGGACACTGCTCGCCTATACGATCGTGTCGGCTAGCGTGATCGTACTGCGCTATCGTCCAATATCGGTGGAAGAAACCGTCCATCTTGCGCCCGATACACCCGGTACGGATGAGGAAGACGGTGGTCCGGCTTTACCGAGTGGTGGTAGTGCTACAACCGGCCCACCTGGAGGTGGAATTGATTCGTCCTCCCAGTCGAGCACCATTGACCCTTCATCGCCTACGAGTGAAATGATTGAGATTGCCCTCGCCGGCAGACTGCGGCCGCAGTTCCGTTGGCTAGAGCCTGTACTGGGCCGGTGCGAACCTGGTGTGGCCTGTTCCGGTGCGGTGCTAATGTTTTGTGTACTCAGCGTAGCTGTCTGCTTTCAGTTGGAGAACTCCTGGGACGAACTGTACAATGGAACCTGGTGGGCATTAGGACTTTATGGGTTCCTTCTATTTTGTCTCGTTGCATGTAAGTTGAGCATTCTGAAAAATTTGGAGTGGACATTGACAAAACCTTTACTCTTATTTTTTTTTGTAGGCGTAGTTGTTATATCGGCCCATCATCAAAACACTCGCGGGTTACAGTTCAAGGTACCATTCGTACCGTACATACCGGCACTAAGCATTTTTTGCAATATCGAGCTGATGGTACATCTGAGCTTTTTAACCTGGCTACGGTTCTTCATCTGGCTGTCGATCGGTATGCTTGTGTACTTCCTGTATGGCATTCACAACAGCAAGGAAGGTGAGCTCGGTACGTCCTACTCCATGCTGATGTCAACCAGCGAAGCGATTCGTGGCTGGGGCTCCACCAGCACTGCTCTTGGAGGTGGCACAAAGGTAACGGTAACAAAGATAATCAAAGGAAGAATAAGCCGCAAGACAGCCGGGGACAGACAGGCGATAGTGGACGATGATGATGATGAGGATTCTTAAATAAGAATAGTGGTTTGGGGCGATTTCATCCTTCCATTTACGTTACACGTTTAAAATACTTTAAAATTTGATTCACTGTTTTCACGTTAGAGGTTGTTCTCAATGCCCTGTATAGTAACAACGTTAACGAGCAATGTATTTGTTAAAATTTGTAATTCTTTCTTTCCGAGATACCATTCCGAGATGTCGTATATCTTACTCGTGAGAGTAACTGAAAGTGAACAACTTAACACGGTCCAAATGATAGGCAAGTCTGCCACACATAGGGATATCATCAGTGCAAAATACGTAGGTACAAGTTTGTAAACCTTTTTACGAAGCTATCTACCAAAGAATCTATTGCCAGGGTCAGCCCCGAGATAGGAGCTATGCTATGTACTATAGTACTATGATTACATCTAATTTAACGAAATCTTTCTGTACAACGGTCTACCAGGATATATTTACATATGAATTAAGTGGATCGCCAGGATCCATTGCGAAATGAATGGGCGTTTACAGTAACTATTCTACGAAATGGGTAGCCCTATTTCAATGCACAGTATTAGATATTATGCTACTAACGATTGCCTTAGAACAAACAATGTGTCTGCATAAAGTAAGTGTAATGCGCTGTGCTTTTATTTTTCTAATCCATAGCCAACAAGTGATTTTTTCAAGCATTTGAGTAATATAAATTTACTGTTTTTAATTTTAAACATATTAACTTTGCTTCCATTGAATCATTGGAAAGCAAATCCAGAATTCAGTTAATGGAAAAATTGGGACTGTTGCCTAACGAAGTAATTTCCTTGGTTGTTAACAGATTTTTACAATACAGTCTTTTTCCGAGTTACGCGAATAATGCGTGCCATAGAAATTGGCACAACTCGGATTCCCTTCAGAATATCGTTTATAGTTAGTTTTCAGTGATCGATTTCTTCTTTTCACGATACGAAGCACATTAGTAATTGATATTGCTATGTTTATTTTCACAATTAGAGTAATTTTTACCAAAATTAATGTTTTTAAGAATCAAAATGTAACGTATTTTTGGGAAAAAAACTGAAATTTGACGAATACTAACTTCAATTCCACATACTAAATTACACGAACTGTCAAATTTTTGGGATTCACGTATCTCAAATTTACGTAACTCGAGTGTCGTATAACTCGGGAAAAGACTGTACACACTTTACCACAAACTACTTACTCAAGTCATGTTTGCGTTGTTGTTGTACACCTCCAGTTTTGTTTGTTGTGGAAACAATTGTTACATAGCTCTATAATGTATTTCAACCACCGAATTTTGTGTACCTTAGCCGCTATGTGTTTGATATACGGAAAAACAAAACGTAAAAACGGGTAACTAACTCCAACAGTCAATCCTGCAATTTTCCCCATTCATCGCTGAGCTTTGTATAAGCATAGAAAAACACGCACCATAAGATAATGGCTTTCGATGGTCGCTTATCATTTTCTGGTTTTTGTTTGCAGTAAAATTTAGAGTAATGGACATCAACATTTATACTACACTACACACTACACTACTGGTACACGTGTAGCGAATCATGCCGTAATCGGTAATATGTATATTAAACAAGGAACTATAGTAGAAATGAATGCACAGTCAATGAAGAGTACATATTCATATTACCAACCGTATCGATAAGATAAATCCCCAACCGTCGTTAATAAGGTATTTATTCGCATCCAGTATTTCCAGTACACCCAGATACTCGGATTGTAAGACGCACCATGCATAATATCCTATCTACTTCGGACCTTATCGTATGAACAGTAAATCAGGAACAGGATCTCCCAAGAACCATCCACTAGTACAATATAATATTTGAAAACGAAGCCCTTCTGTATGTTGCAGCTGTAAGCTGTCATATGACGCATAAAGTACACTAGATCAATTAGTAGTGGCGAAAGTAATGTCTTTTTTCCTATTGGTTCGACCATATTTTTTTACATGAGAACACAATGATTACAATGTGCATAGGAGCGATACATGCTTTATAAATTATAAACTAAAGGACAACAATATTGAACCAGCATAAAATAATCCTAATCACACAAAATCACCATAAGAACAATAAAGTATACACACATATGACGAATTTAAATAAACCATTTTGTAGATATGTCTTTCCCCAATTTCCCAAGGTGAGTAGTGTCTTTTATTAGGGACTTCTCAAGTCACAGTCATATTTTGTAACATAATGCGATCGCATTTTAGCTGGCTGTAACAAGCATTAACGGCCCATTTAAAATAAAACTACAGTAGAGATACTGTGACATTCAACTTGAATATTTTAGCAAACAAAAATATATATAATTTTTTTTTTTCGGGAAAGAAGCAACGAAATGATCAAACTAAATGTTTTTACTATTAACTGTATATATTAGTTTAAAAAAATGTATCTTTTGTGATAATGTAGTCCAATAATTGTCATTTTAATGTTCCTTTCAATTCGATGACGCTGTGCACAGAATCGGTAGAATACACCCTTCCCAGGGTGGCGAAATGGAACGTAAACAAACAAACAAACGTCAGCTGGTAAATTGTTGCATTTGGAATAATCTTCTTGGTGCGGTTCTCTCTAGCGCAAAAATGATTGCCGGTGGTAATGGCGATCCAAACCCCAACTCGTCCTGGCTTGATTCGCGTGGTTTATGGCTTGCGTATGTCTTGGGCATTACTATCTTTCACATCGTGCTGCTAGCAATACCGTTTGTGCAGATCCCGTACGCTTGGACGATTACGAACATCTCTCACAATCTGGTAATGAGTTGGTAACTTATAAAAAGGATGCGTTGTTTAACACAACCATCTGTTTCTCATCGTTCTGCAGGCGCATTTGTACTTTCTACACTCGATCAAAGGCGCACCATGGATGAGCATCGATGCGGGTGAGAATCGTAAATACACCCACTGGGAACAGATCAACTGTGGTGAGCAGTTTACGACGACGAGAAAATTCCTGACCGCTGCCCCAATTATCCTGTAAGCTGGCGCCCTAATGCTATTGTAATATTTGTTTCTTTGTGATTTACGTTGACGTTTTCTTGTAGGTTCCTTCTGACATGTCTTTACACGCGCAATGATAACGACCATTTTATCGTCAACTTCATCTCGCTCGTAGTGGTTCTCGTGCCAAAGCTTCCCCAATTCCATGGGGTACGCTTGTTTGGTATTAACAAATACTGAAATGGTAGGTATCAGAAGGCATGTTCTAATCAGCACAGGGACGTTTATGTATGTTGAAACCTTACCAACCAAGTCCTTGATATGGACACGTGTAATCATCTTAAAATTGTAACGATTGGACTGGATTGGAGGCGATAATTCTCATTCTGGATAAAAGACTATAGAGTTTGGATGTATGTACGAGGTTTACTCTTTAAAACACCGAACAGGTATATAATGATGTTACAGAATCTTTGTTTTTATTCACGAGATCAACATTGATCACCTATTAGATGTGATGTGTATTGTGTATATTGCAATAAAATAGGTCAGTTTAAGACGTACAAAGAAGGTGTTGATTTACTAATAAATTAATTTTCATCATTATCCACGACAGGTTAATATAAGGTAATAGCTATTTATCTATCTAAACATTCGAATACTAAAGAATGTTCAGCGACCTGAAGTGTCGTAAGCGTACATGTTGCGTTGCTTTTTGAAAAGCGTATTTTGCAACATACGCTTGTTCCCTGAATGCGCAAACAAAGGGAAAGTATCTTAGTGTAGTTTGTTGTTCAAATACACTCGCTCTTCAAATGTTGCTAGTATACATAAAACATCTAAATTCGCTCTCCTCTCTTCCGAACCATTCTCTCTTTGTAATACTTTGTCGTTATCTCTCCCTTTCTCATTGTCTGCCACATACGCAAATCTTACATATGGTCAAATTAGAAGCGAACCCATTTCGTATTAGGTCAGTTTCTGAAACAAAAACCGTCTGAAAATTCTCGCCAATTGGATGCGCCAAGGACGAGCCTCTGCTGTTAATTGGGGCACAATATTCGTTGAGTAAAAATGTATCTTCAAAGTTACTACACTATACATTGCCGTTTTTAAACGCTTTTATGATGGTATACAATCTACCGTCGAATTTCCTCTCCAAAAAGTTTTGTAATGACATTGACCAGAGCAACGTCGTGCGTCGCAGTTCGTTGACCCCGTTAGCTTCAGCTGCTCGTCGATGCATGGTCGATGGTGGCGGAGGTTAGCAACGGGATGTAAAATAAGGGCATTGTGCTGTTTCACCTTGTCACTAACCCTAAACCTCCCGTCCCATCCTGATGGTGGGTGGTGCGCACGCACACAAACCCACGTGCAGGTGGTCGGCGAATGGATGGGCGAGCAGGAATAAAAGGCACCATAGGGGAAGCTTCGCACACAAAACTCTACCCGTACCTAAATGCGGTTGAGCACAGGGCATTGTTGGGCTGGTGTTTGCCGCTGGTTGGTTGTTGTGGTAGGCAACGATCGACCAACCGCAAGTCCAATCGGAGCGCTACCTGTAGGGAGAATTGATGGTGCAACAGCGGGGATGGAGTTTATCTTTCACCCGTGCCGAACCAGACAGTCAAGAGGATACGGTGTTTGACGCGACATTTTCAGTAGAAAAATAAAAGTGCGTAACGCCGTGATCTTACCTTGAGGTGCTGGGGTTTGTTAAAGCTTGTACGCATGGGAAGCAAACCCCAAAGAGACGGGCAATTTTGCACGGTTTATAGTAACAGAAACTCGTTACAAGATGGCGGAAAATAATGTCTTTTTTCAAATCAAATCGAATGTTAGCACTTTAAATATCTTTACTGATTGCACAAACGGTAATGGTTGCATTAACCTGCCCAGTAATTCGTGATGTGCCCAACGTAGCTTTTTATGAGTCTCTCTGCCACTCTGCTTTCGCAACTGACGCAAAATGTCGTCCATCTAACTATTACCTTTTAACCAACCATCTGTTCATACTCCACCTGCTCGGGAAGGAAGGGATGATTGTTTGCTTCGTTACATTGCACGTGCCGTGTCGTCATTTGATTATAGTATTTTCCGCCAAGTCGCCACCGTCGGATACATTTCTATCCGCTCTGATGCAACACTGCTACGTACGAGAGCGGCAGCTCTCGCATCCTTTTTGCCATCGCCAGCAAAGAGCATATCACAGCACCAGGAGAGCAATGGGTTTCTTGCCCCATCGAATTCGCGACGGCCCGCTCAGTCGTTTGGTACCATTGGCGCACGGCAAAGCGGTGTTCGGCAGTAGACAACGCGTGTACACGGTTGTACTAGCAGTGCCAGTGTACTGCTCCACAAAGTGTGAAAGTAAGCATCGAAACCGAATTATATGTAAAGCTTTGCCATTGCACTCGTTTTGGGTAAGGAAGGTGTTTGCGACTTACTTCTACTGCAGGATTCTACCGCAGACGTTCGGGGAACCTTGACTCGCAGATGGAGGCGCATGGTGTCTGTGCTTGCGTGTGTGCCTGTGCGTGTGTGTATGTGCGTGTATGATGCGGACCCTATGCTCACACCGTCATCTATAATGTACGCTTAGTGTTGAATGTAAAGGAATTCTCCTTCCCGAAAAATAGGTGTCCTTTGGGAATTGGGCGATACTAAGGAAGCTCTTTGATGGTTTGTCCTTGCTACAGGACTAATCAAAGGTATCGAAATTGAATCGAATATATATGTGAGTGTGTGTGTGTGTGTGTTGGTTCCACCGTCACAAGGATTGACTTTTCAGCTAGTGCAAATAGAGAATTGTAGTAGCATTTCTCCTTACATACTGTACACACGGCAAAAGAGCCGTGTACATTTATTAGTGACCGAATTCGTAGTTATGAAATGATGTCTTGCAAGAAAAAAGTTTCTTCCGTGCCAACCTCCTTTCTGTAGATGATGATTTTTTTCTTGTTTCAGTCTACGCTTCTCAGTTTGTTCGGCTCACGGGTAGGTCGAATTTTCCCTTCGCTCAGCGTCGAGTTTTCTCTTCGACAGTTGGAGGATTTTCATGTGAAACTCTCTCCTTTTTCACTCCCTCTTTCTCTCTATCTCTCTTTCCCTCTCTCTCTCTCTCTCTCTCTCTCTCTCTTTTTCTCTCTGTTTCACGGTCTAACGGCAAGCAACATAGATGCGCTACAAGGCAAGGATAAAGATTCTATTTTCCGTGCAACGGTGGCCATATGATGTGAAATATATTTTTTTTTAATTTTTCGATGAGAAACCAATGACATTTATAGCAGTCAAAAAGTGAGTGCGTTCAACGTGAGGATGTTTGGTTAAGTGAACCAAGTGTGTGTGATAGGTACAATGTGGTCGAAATCCCTGTGCGTTAATTGTTCATTGATTCCTGCACTAGAGACTTTACGCGGAAAGAAAACCTTTTGCTTTTGTGCTACGTTGGCTCTTCCACTGTCTAATCACTTTCTGCTGAAATATTCGGTGACAAAACCCTTGTTCCAAAACCGTGTTGAAAACAATATTGATTTTGTTGATTGGCTGTACCTAGAGCAGCTGGGATGTACCATAAAACGAACAAGCAAATGTTGGTTTAAAAATTGGCCTACAAACAGTGCCAACATCGGTGGTTCCGGACTTGGTTCAGATTGTTTAGTACAAGATTTGAATGCAAGCATCGGACGACGATGAAAAGATGAAGAATCTCTCCAGGGAACAAATTTTTGCATTCCGTGCGAATGTGCATACACACACTTGAGAAGCACACGAGCCTATTCGCTTCGTGACATTGAATGTATAATTAAAATCAGTATCATATCGATTTTTCTCATTGGCCACCGTTATTGCAGTTCCTGTTTTCGCGCAATAGGTTGCACATATTCCTTTCTGCGCTAATCAGACGAGCACATAATACTGCACTAATATGTTAATCATGCAGCAAAATTAGCAAGTAGTTTAACGGATCAATTAAAACCATTTGTATGACTTCAATCTGGAATAGTTTTTTTCATTCACTAACCTTATTCCAAAGTTGTAAGGCTAATGGCATCGTTGAGCATTAACCTCAAGATCGTTAACCTTACTGATGATCATGCTATGCTGATACTGTTCACCCGAATGCCCTTTACCAATGTTGATGGAGGCTCCTGGTACGTTTCGAAACATGGTAAAAGGCACTTGCAGGCCATCCATTCCTCCGTTTCGGTGGGTAATTCTTTGCAAAATAAGATTAAACATTTTCTGAACTACTCATGGAAAACATGTTAAATAGAGATATCCTTGGTGATTTGGAGAAAATTTTGAATATTTTTCTTCTTCTCCCAGCAACGAACAGACCCCAATAAAAAAAAATGAGTTTCGAGAGAGTGCGTAACAAAGAAATGCATCCAATAAGAGCGAGAGATGAACGTCGCTCTCGCACGCTCTTTCTCTACCTTCATTTTGCTTGACAGTTGTGTGACTTTTCTTGGTCGAAAATTTACCAGCCGTCAAAGTGTTTGGTTGCAGGCAATAAAAGTGTTGGTTCTTGGTACGGAAAAATAGCGCCCGGAGCCTTCACTAACCGTTCTTTCTGCACTGTTGCAGGTGTTGTTAAACCTGGCGTTGCTGAAAAGATTAAACCCAGCAGCATCAGCGCAAGCGGAGCAGCGCCCCGTGGTGGGTCGTGTGGCTGCGGCAAAACGGTCTGAACAGGCAGCAGTGGTGGAAAAGTGAGTGCAGAACTACCCCGTCGCACCAGCAGCGGCTGTACCAGCAGCAGAGCATCAGCGAATTCAGCTGATCGCAACCAATCGGTACGTTGCACAGGGTGAGATGGCAAGTGCTTGCAGGAAATGAATCGTGCAAAATGGAAGTAAACTGGCTCGGCAGCTAACAACGGAAGTGGCATGCTGTGCTAGGGGAAAATAATTCGCCTTTCTGGGTTTTCTTTTAAAAGTGAAAAGGTGAAAAAGTTTGGCATAAGATGAAGATAAAAACGTAACAGTGCTGTGCTGTGGTGGTTGTGTGTCGCTGAAACAAGAGAGCATCGTCGCGAAATAGTTATAAAGAGAGTGACGAGAGAATAGTTGACGGCGCGCGGTAGCAGCTGTATCGAAATGTGCGTATGTTTCGTATATAGATTGTGTGTGCTTGTGTAAGTATGTGTGTGTGCGCGCACGGAAGGTGACTGTCGCCATGCAAGCGCTTGCTGTAATGCAATGCTGAGCGTTTTTGAGTGAAGGGTAAAGTGCGTAGACGAGAGCGAAACAACAGCTGTGCGTGTGAGCGAGAAGCAAGGGAGCGCGTGTGTTTTCAGTTGTGTGCGTGTCAATTCTCTGTGGGCCAGGGTAGTTGCTTGTGTGTGGATAAAAAAACCGAATCAACGATTCGTTGTCGTCAGCCGTCATCTTGGCAGCAGCTAGCATTTTGTCAGTACAACATTCGGCGCGGTAATTAGTTTTAATTTTGTACGGACTAAAGTGTACATTTTTCGTTGTTCCAGTAGATAAATAACGACGCAACGAAATAGTATATAAAAGCAGACCATTGTGCTTCAGGGTGGTGTGTAAGATACACGCAAAGAGTGTTGTTTTGGGTCTCGCAAAAGCAATTCGAAATCAAGATATTTTGTGTAGGTTAAATACACTTCTTTACAAAAGAGCATCATTTTTACGCTATTGTTCCAGCAGCATCATTCAAACTACATCCCGAATTAGATTCCAATCGCCTGGAAGAGATGCCAGCTATGTTAAGAATGCCAAAGCATCATGCACAATGTGTTGGAATGTGTATCTTTACTTTAGGATAGTAGGCTTTGGTTAAAATTTAGTTAAATCGGTGTTCCTGTGCTTCTCCACGATCATCGGTGCTAGTGTGAAAAGTGCGTGTATTATGCGAGTGAAGTGTCACTATGGAAGGAAAAAAGACACATCATCATCGTCAGATCCAAACCATTGCCATTCTATAGAAGCAAGTGAAAATACTGAGGCAAACAAATGTGACTAAAAGAATTTCGTTCTTGTTGTTGGAAGCTCCATTACTTGTTGGATTGATTTTTCCCCAACGTCGACCACAATTAAATAACCCTCCGTGAAAATAGCATAAGGGCAATCGTGCTTATGTATCAGGTTAGCCTATCGCCAGGTGCGAAAAGTGTGCGTGCTGGTTTGAATGTGTTTTTTCCACCGACATCTGAAGTGTGTGCGTACGATCGATCCTGTATTTAGCTTCAGTTGCCCCAACAAAACACGGCTCATAGATGTGATACAACGTACTGAAAGAGCACCACTCTTTTTAGGGTTATTGTTGGGGTTGGATCAAAGTTCAGAAATGCTTTGATGTATACTTTTAGCCGATGGCTATTCAGATAAAATGAATATTATGAATGTTACAAACCATTCTTTACTAAATGAAAGTTATGTATTCTTTTTTTTCAATTGCATGGTTCTTACTGATCGATTGATGCAACGCCTGCTTGGATTTGTCACCTATGCACGCACACGTTGATCGTTGTTTTTGTATGGAAATTCCTCCGAATGCTGTAATGACACCAATTTGCCATCGTCCGGAACCGCTTCAACGTATGTTTTACTTAAGATCCGATGATACATTCCATTATTACACCACTTTTGAACATTTTAGGATCATAGTGTACATCTAAAGCTGTCCAGCAAGGTAGCAAGTAACACGCCCGTGCATAATAACTTTGAATGCTGCAAAACCACCTCTTTACCAATGTGTGGCGTTCAGCGACCGGCAGATGACCAATAGCATCGGAGGTGGCATGTGTAGAGTTGCGAATTGAAGGGAGCGGCAGATGTAACGCCATTAATTACCAATTCGGTGCTGCAGGAGACGAAGACAAACGTGCGGGTGCAGGAGCGCGTACCAGACTGTTGGATGCTGTAAGCCGGGCCGGGTGGACGGTATATGTCGGAGGAGGCCGGCGGAGGCGTAGGATCGGAAGGAATCGCTAGAAGGTCCTATAAACACAGTTGCACACTCACGCACAAGGCAAAGCAGGCCAGCAAATCATACACAACGATCGACGCCGCACCAGGTTCCATTCCGGTACGACACAATCGGCAGTAATACGCTCTGCGTTCCGTAGCGTCTGCAAGCAAGCGGTTGCAAACGCCGAAGCGGGTAGCGGTATCGGTAGAAAACAGTAGTAGTACCGTTAAGGGCTGCTACTTGTACACAGGGGCCTTATCCCTGTCACTTTTCTTGTTTTCCCGGTTCCAAAGCGGCATAGAAAATAAACTTTAATCTGACTCTCGGTTGGTTCGGTGGCACCTCGGAAATGTCCGACACTGGTAGTGGACACGACGGAGGCGCCCAAAAGGACTATTCACAGAAGATGGACGGCGGAGGTGTGCTGGGAGGGGGAGGCAGCGGCGACTTCGATTCTGGCCAGCAAAGCCAGCAGACGGAGCAGGAACTTGCCACGAAGATGCTGCAGATCCAGTCGAAGCGCTTCTACCTGGACGTGAAGCAGAATCGGCGCGGTCGGTTCATTAAGGTGGCGGAAATCGGTGCAGATGGACGGCGCAGCCAAATCTTTCTGGCACTGTCGACCGCGGCCGAGTTCCGAGATCATCTGTCAACCTTCAGTGATTACTATGCATCGCTTGGCCCACCAAACCCGGACAACGTGCCCGAGGACGGAAAGCTAAAGTCGGAGATGATGATAAAGGACAACAGACGGTACTACCTGGATCTGAAGGAGAACGTACGGGGACGGTTTCTACGCGTGTCGCAGACGATTACGCGGGGCGGTCCACGCTCCCAGATCGCCATTCCGGCCCAGGGCATGATCGAGTTCCGCGACGCCCTAACCGATTTGCTCGAGGAGTTTGGTACCAACGATGGTGGCTACAAGGGAGAGCTGCCCGAGGGGCGCCATATGCGGGTCGATAACAAAAATTTCTATTTCGACATCGGACAGAATAGCCGGGGAATATACATGCGCGTGTCGGAGGTTAAAAGCAACTTCCGCACCGCAATCACGGTGCCGGAAAAGTGCTGGTCACGGTTCCGCGACATCCTCACCGATTACTGTGACAAAATGAAGAAAACGTCCGAGTCAACTACTTCTTCAATCACTGCCGATAATACTTTACAAAAGCAAACATCAAATAATATGTAAAATTTCGAGTTATAAAAATAAACAACAATGAACAAGCAAAGGTAAGCAAAGGAATAGTAACAAGAAAATACCCAACTGCAAAGCAAACACACAGCAAAAGAATACACAACACAAAAAACAGATACAAAAGGAACCTGGTGGAAAAAGATAGAGAACAGATGGAAAGAGTAATATAAAAAAAACACAAATAATAATAAAGATTATAATATTGATAAATCGTAGATCAAATAGTGATGAGAGCAGATCATGGGAAAAAGGATTAAAAATCGAACACAAGAGAAGCATAACACACACTGATGTGCAACGATGGCGGGAAAATGATAAATAGCAGATAAATAATAAAAAAGAAGAAAAAATACAGTTGGGAATATTTAGTGACAGGTGAAGCAAATTCAGTTAAAATCTAGGACAAACGAATTGGTTGGTTTGTAGTTTGAAGCTAAATTGAAAATGGTGGTGGTTGGAGGTAGTTCGTGGAAACGTTAAACGGCAGCAACAGTTAATAGCAAAATGCATATTAAAAGAAAGTAAGAACTATAACACATGTAGTGGAAATGATGAATGTGACGCAAGGGACAGAAGAGGCGTACACACACAGTGAAGATATCGATTCAGACGGAGTGGGTGATGTGAATTAGGTGAAGAGAATAAGCTACACATTTCCGCTCTAATCCCCTCTCCCCTCTCCTCCTCCGACTACCCTTCCTATTATGTATCGTTTTATTGTTCTTAGGCTTTTGTGTTGTAAGATTGTTTAATTTTGTGTCTGTTACTTTATTTAGTTTTTTTTAATTTACTTATTTCTCATGTTATTAACGCAACGGGGTAGAGAAACTATAGACTAGGAAGGAGCATGAACACCTGCCTTTCTACGCGCGAATGCACGTGATACATGCGTTAGAGTACTGACCACACACCGTGATCATCTCATCGCCTTTAAAATCTTTTAACAATTCCCTGTGTTTGTAGGCTAGATTTGGGTCCCGTCTTCTATCTAGCCTAGCCGAGAAGACGTCATCAAAAGTCTTTAGCAGTGAGTCTTGAGACTTTTCTCTGTAAAAACAAGTTATCGTTTATGGTCGATAAATAGTGTATCAAGGTAAACCATTTTAAAAATACCACGCAAAGCCTACACTACTACAGGCAGGTGAAAAAAAGAACAATGATAAGTATCATTCAATGAAGGCAAAGATAAGCAAACACCCTGATCACGATACCCGAGAAAGGGAAAGAACCAGAGGGATTAAAAGGGCAAGGAACTGCGGAAAATATCCTGCAAAATTAACGAGACTAATCAGAATGGTCAGATCAAATCTGAATATATATGGATACGTTGACAGCGAGTGGAAAGAAAACTATTCAAAAGGTTAAAATAAATTGTTGTGTACTGCTAGTTTACGTTGTATTTGTTTGTCCGTTATTGCAGTATTTGTGCTGCGAAACGAAAAGTATGAAGATACCACAGCGTAAAACAACATAGCAGAAACCAATGCATGAAGGTAATTGCTGTACAATGTACGATCGCGTACTGTGCAAAGTTGTAAAGGCTTCATTCAATTGTTGGTGTTTCATTCAGGAAAATATTTCACAGGATATTTTTTTCAGATACGAATAATAACGGATAAAACAGTCCCTGACATTGTTTTTCTCAGTTAATCTTTATTAAAAAATCGGCTAATCGAAATGAAAATCCTTTCCAATACGGAAAGCTCGTTTAGAGGATTCAGTTAAAGAGAGTTGAAGTAATGTGCAAGACTATAAGTAAACAACTTTATTTTTGTATTGCATAGATCCGTTGCCAACGCTAGTATTCATCAAGAGCTCATTAAGTTTTTGGATCCGTTTTGATTTCTTACACAAAACCATTGCATTGAATTAGCGACAAAAATCGTGTAGGTCCCTTGGTGTGGTAATGGGTAGCGCATCCGAACTTGACCATCAGATGGATAGTATAACGATTGCAGCTGTGGTTCAAAGCAAGTAAAAAGAAAACCTATATGGAAAACGCAAATTATAACGAAGTCAATATATATTACTGTTAAATGTTACGAGTGGAAAATGCAAAAGAGAGAAACGAAAAAAAAACATCAACAAGCACAAAACAAAATGAATAAGATAGAAAGAGAGAGAGAGAGAGAGAGAGAGAGAGAGAAAATAGCCGAAAAAGTGAAAGCTAATTCTTTTTATTTAGAAGCATTGCATAAGCAAAGCAACTGCAGAGTAACATGAAGAAGGTAATTGTAAAAAAGAGCACTAAAACAATATGCATTGCGAATAGAGAAATGAAAAGGCAAGCAAAGTTACTAATTAGTTAAATTTTGTTAGTTTATGTTTGCTCCACAATTTTCTTTAGCAGAAAATGATTCGATTGCTGAAAAAGATGTTTTCCGTGAATTAGCTCTTACGATATGCGAGACCTAAGGTATGTTTCTGTTTGCGTACGATGTATTGAGAAAAAATGTACGGCGTCTGTCACTAAACCAACAATTATTATATTGGAAATGAGGTTTGCAAGCTTTTCAACATTTTATACTTGTGTGTACGGGAAAAGGAAAGAAGTACAAATTATCGTTAAAATAAGTGTTGTGCATTTGTTTCATTACGTTAAACTAACAGCTTTCGGCTGAGTTTCGGTCCAGAATAGACAGAACGTTCATCTTGGTTGAGTTTCCTATACTTTCCGGTGTTTTATAACTCATTGCCTCTGATCTATTCATCGTGCACACGTTGTTGTTTTAAGCGTTTCAAGAATATGTAACCACCCAAATAAGAAACGGTGTATTTAAGGCATACAAATCGGGACTAAGGAGGAAGAACTACAACCAAACCATGCAATACGAAACGCATCACTGTGTGGCCAGTGAACGAAAGCAAAAACAAAACAAACAAACAAAAACAAAACGGATCGAAAGAAGCTAACAATTAAGAACGGTGACTACTACCGATTATCTATTATGAAATATTGTGAAATTTTAAATTCTGTTGTTTCCTTTCAAGTCTATTATAGCGAATAAACAAGAAAAAAACAAATAAAAGTATCGTTAGGATGTAGGTATAGGGGCGGACAAAGAACAGAAGAAAAGGGCAAATTGTACGTAAGGGTTGCAAAAACTATTTGTCAAACGTTTGAAATTATGCGCGCTGCAGCAGGAAATCAGCAAATGTGTGCAATCTTAACCTGTGCGAATCGGTACCGAAAACCAATGAACAGTATAAAAGAGAAAGAAACCCGAACAGAGGAAGTAAAATAAGCGACGAAAAAAAAAAACAGAAAAGAACAAAAAAAGAAGTAAAAACTAATGTTAAGATGTACTATCATAGGTAACGATTTAAGGCATTAAATGCGCAAAGAGAAGAAAACAAAGCAAAAACACGAAACCATGAGAAAAGTATGGTCAATCGTACGACGATGCTAAGGAACAAAATACGCAAGAATTCGCAACAAATACTTTTGTGTAATGTCATTTTTTACGCGAGCCTTCAAGCACCAGAAGCATTCACGAGAAAGCGAGACAAAAACGAACTCCGACACACCCACACAAACAAAAGAAAAACTAATTTACCAGCAATAGTTTGTTTGATGGAGAAACCCGAAAAATGCAGTAATATGGAACACACGCCTCCACGAGAAATTAAAAATAGAACCGTTTTTCTCGAATTTATACGACACTACCTTATCGCATAATGCGATTTTTAAGCGATCACAATAAAATGCATGCATCTCAAAATCCGGCATATCCGGAGCAGCACGTTCGTTGTGCATGAAGTTGTAAAGCAAAGACACATGACGAAGGAACAAAACATAATTAAACCACAAATGGAAAAAAAAAAAATCAACACACATGACCTGACACCTAGCACTCATGTACAAGTTTTCGATCGAGCTCAGTCTGTTAGTGTGTGTGTGTGTGTGTAAGGCAATCTGTAAAATAACGCTAAGGATGTGTTCTTTATTACGTTTATTACGGATGCCCTCCTATCTTATGGCTACGCTCCTACTGACTAGTGATGGAACAGCACATGCTAATAATGTTACACGAAACATTCAACCAAGAAGGTTCGATTCACCGTTCCGAAGGGTGGTGATGTTTTTATAGAGTATTACAATTTCTCCAACAAATCACTTATTTACAAAAACCGGAACACCATTCCGGTTCCAAAACGACTTCGAAATGTGATCAACTAATACAGAAACGGAAGTAAATCTCAAACGATTTTTTTTCAACCCCAAGGAAACGAAGCAATGGCAACGTACACATCAACTACGCGCAACTACGTTCCCTGTTATCGGATCCGTTCCCCGCGCATCGCACAGAACAGGCCAATCTGGATGTTTCCGTTTCAATTTTTTCTTTTCATCCCGTTGTTTAACAGCGTGAGAGAGAGACAAAGAGAGAGAGAGAGAGAGTTTCCCAGAAACTCTGCATCCTACACAGTAGCTTTAATTAATGAGAGAAATGGTTATATTATTAGAAAAGCATGGTCATAGACACAGTGAGAACAAATGCAGACAGCGAACACACAAAACGTGATCAATCCTTGTGCCATGGGGTGGCATCAACACTAGACCACAGCGCGGTACGGAGGCGCAATGTAGAGATAGTGAAGAAACAAGCGGAAAACGTTCGGAGATCAAATCTCCACCCGAAATCACACGGATTAACCGCAAGGTATCAGCGAGATGTTACCGTTTAAAAAACAAAACCAAAACCAAAACAAGAAGATTATAATAACAATCCAGCGATCGCTGTGCAACTGCACGATGGCAAATCGATGTATTGTGTCCGTCGCATATCGGTGGCAAAATCGGTGAAAATCAGAAACGGCAATGCTGTAGTTTATACGATACGTAAACCTAGAACGACCAAAACCCTTCGAAAGCAAAAACAGCATGCAATGTAAGCTGGTGGCAAAGAAAGAAATGCTAAAAACATACAAACGATGGTAGAAACCAGACAAGTAGAACGTTAAAACAAATGTAACTGTAACAAGCAGCAAAAGAAATGTAAAAGTTTGAAAGTAACAGTAAGAGAAAACAAAAAAAAAACACATAGCGATCAAGTTACACGATCGGGCTGGTGAACGAAACAGATGAGAAAACTATAACCCACAAGTGAAAAAGAACAGTAAACATGAAACCACTTAACATGTAGCATGATTTTGTCTCGCAAAACCTGTAGAAGTGAAAATGTATGACAACAATATAAACTGGTTTTTGGCACACGTGTGCGAATCGGAGATGTGAAGGATGTGCAATTTTCCGAAAGAAAAAAAAAAACACCCACACCAATACTACACCACCCGCACACAGTTCTTTACTCAAGCGGGGTTTATCGGTCTGAGGGGCGATTCCTTCATTATTGCTTCAACTCTGCTAATTTTGAAACAACAACTTCATTTCCCTAAAACGCTGTGTAATATTTTATTGTTTTTTTTTTTATTTTGAAAAATTTTGGAAAAATTTTATAATTTGAAAACATTTGAAATTCTTCCCATTTCATCGCGGCGTTACACACAGAACACACTCTCAATCGTATAGAAGGCAATAGAACTTAAATGTACGCGAATGCAGAACGAACGATCGTTACATATACTTAATGGAAATAATAGCGCTACGAAGCAGACAGACACAACATCCAAACCGATGTAATGCAGCTTAAGAAAAGCGACAAAACGTATAAAAAAAAACCACAGCAAGGTCGGAAGCGGCGGAGAGAATTAATTAATATAAAACTAGATGTGAAGCAAGCTGGACGAAATGGTCATAACAAAGAGTAACACATAAATAACAAAAAGCAAACAACACGAACAATTATGAAACAACACAAACAAAACAACCAAACTAAACCACACGAAACAATTTAAATGACAAAATGAAAAGAAAGTATATTTTTAAACGATGTAGAAATGGCGGGTTTTTGCGTTTTCAGTTCCGTATTTTGCTGCAAAAAAAAAACCGCTCATTATTATTTATCCGAAGCCATTCGTTGAAAAGTAAGCGAACGAGTAAACAACACAACACATGTGCAGAATTCGATGATGTTGCGATGCAGCTGTGAGTGTCCTTCATTAAGACCCGGTTATTGCAAAATAGTACTAAGCTCTTCACGAACATCGTTGGTAATGATTTAATAGCAGTTGGTAATAGGAGAAATTTAATTTGGCTAAAGAACGACATGCTTTTTATTGCAAAGCTATATTTTGTAGTTACCTTACTCTCAAAATTTAACTTTACACCGGTGTTAATTTTATATATCGATGATAATAATAGCGATGTAAACAATTTTATATTAGCTACTCTTATTTAATTTTCTAGCGTTAATTTAGCTTTTCAATATTTTGTCTGCATTTTATTTAATAGTCATCATAGCCATGCATGTACTAAGCATTGTGTTGTGTGCATGTTACATAAGAGATCACCGGAAACGTTCAAGAGTTCAAGTAAAAAAAGTAATGAAATAACATATTTTTCTAGCATTGAACAACTAAAAAGCAAATGAACCACCATAGCAAACACTGAAAGCTAAACGAAACACATGCAACTTTATACCGCGTGTAAACAGTGGTCAAACCGAGAAAAATAACAACTGCAATGTAAAAAAAAATCGAAGAACAGAAACCAGGACTAGAGTGTGTGTAAGAAATGGGATAAAACCGATTGGGAAACGGGGAAAAAAACATAATAATAAACTAAAGAACACACCCGCAATGGATACCAACAACAAGCAAAGATGACAGACGAGGAAAGAGAACGCTAAAACTGAAAATAAATACAGCGAGATCAGCACGAATAAAATCAGTGAAAAAAAGAGTACGACAGTAAGGAAAGACAAGGCAAACGTATAAGAACAAACCTGCGCTAGAGTTGTACTGGATAAAGGAATAAAAGAGTCGACAGCTTAAAGGTGTTTTGATTATTTGATTCAGGTGTTACAATGTTAGTAGGAAATATACTAATAAATGTGATTACAAACCAATAAAAAAGGAACAAAAAAATAAAAACAAACAAACTAAAACCAACCAATCAAAGTGCGCGTTAAGGTGTCATTGTAAGGTACTTCCTGGGCTCTGGTTCCCGTGGCGTACGGTGATGTGACCGTGCCGGTTGGTACTTACCTAGGAATTTGTTGGAAGCATCGTTTCATTTGCATAAAAAATCGCTGCCATCTTCTTAAGTTTTCGTGACCAAAGCTCTGATCGTAATGATTCGTTTATTTTCCGTACACAAGTTCGCTCATTCCGGTGACTTCACTGTACCGTCCGAAGTATACCCTAGAGCGAAAGGTACGGTTTCGTTTGTTGCTCGAGCACTTACCGCTCGTACGCTGTTCTACGTTGACTCTATCCTTTGTAGAATTGAGTCTAAACTAATCTAAACATTTATCTGTTATTCATCTAACGCAGTGACGCCAGAGCGTTCAGCTCGCACTAGCGCTCGTGAGAGGCTGGCACGACGTAAACACGCATCGAATAAATTAAAATCCAAATTTGAAACAAAAAACATATTTTCCCCTGAATTCACACTCGTCCTGATCGACTTCACAAGTCCAACTATCGTCTATATATTACGTGTGAATTATAAGATATGTATATGAGTTATGGCAAAACGAATACAAAAGCTACTATGGTACGCTGCCTAGCTCAGGTATAACAGCCTGAAACTCCGTTTGTGTCTGTCTGTCTGTGTGTGTGATGTCTAATCAGCGTGTGGTGATATCGAGCAAAGAATGTGTGTGTCTATAACCAACATCAGATGCTGCTGAAAACAACCAACTGCTGATCTGTATCAATCTTAACGGAAGGCATTGAATGGGGCAACACACACAATGCCGGAATGCAATGTGACAACAGCTCGCACTGTGGGCTTTTAATATCACGTTACCTATACTTAGCCTATCGCAGTATGGTTCTATCCCGGAATACCGTTGAAGGAATTCTTCAGCTTCCTACGTGCCATTTGGCTAATTAACGTATTTCAGCTTAGTCAACCCAAACTGGCTGGCGTACACCTCTCTGTAGCTGTTTTTGAAACCATAAAACGCGTACAGTGCTAAACCTACCGACGTCGGGTAGCAACCAAGTTGTAAAAGAAAAAAAAAAGGTAAACAAAAAATTATCATATCTACATTGGAAAATGTTCATTCCCCATCACATCAGCCATATGGATGAGCAGAGTGATAATGGTTTGCATGCCACCATTCGTACCAGGTTGCTGATTGTGTTAGACGGTACACAGGATACGAGTACGCTACAGCTACGATCATGCAATTCGACGCGTGTTAGCAGCATTCATTACCAGGTAGAAAAGCAGACAGGTTAGGAGTGTGAAACAATGGTGGGACTAGTGTCAAACCTACAGCTAAACGGGTGCCGTACGCGCTATGCATCTGGCAGAAACTGTTTCGGTGGAACCGTCTTTCGTAGACCATCCTTGAAGTTGCGGAATGACACCCGATGCTCAACCGAATTGCGTATACTGCTGGGTCGCGTTTCGGGATTGATCGACTTGAGCACATCGTCGAACAGGAGCTTCTGTTTCTTCTTTGCCGTATCGAACCCCCGGGCCCGATCACGAAAGCTTTCATCGCGTGGTTTCGTCGTGGCGGGTGTGGTGGAGGAGATGGAATTGCTAGACGAGGCCATACTGAGCCCGGAATCGGTGCTCGATGCCGGTTGCTGCTGATCACCGATCGTTCGTGGCAGATTTTCCTCACTGACCGCTACCACGGTGGTTGGTTGTAACGTTTTCGGGCGTCCCATTACGTCCAGGGGTCCTCGTTGGAGAATTTTCTCCAGTCGCGACCTGAAGGCGGCCCGGGGGTTTGAGGGTTCCGTATCGGTGTCGGTGCTGCTAACACCTTCATCTCGAGCAGCATCCTTCCCGGAAGAGTCAGATTTGAGAGTGGAGGGAAGAATTACGGTAGAGCTGGGTACAGGTTTAAGCTTCTTCAATTCCACCTCATGATATGCACCCTCGGAGGAAGTTACGGGAGCGGGGAGAGGCGTTGATGGTATGGACTCTGTAGGTAGAATCGAAGCCCGTTGGGACTTTCCCTTCCCAAGTGTGTTAAATAGCACCGGGTCGAACTTGGGAGCCAGCGGGATGGGACTCTTCGGAGTATCGGGAATAATTGACCCAGCGCGGATTGTGTTGAACAGCGTTTCGTCAAACTTTGGAGCCGGTGGTATTACAACGCTGCTGTACTCCGATCGTGCCCTGTCGCTTTCCGGTTCGTCTGTTTCACTTTCATTGGGAGAATTTGAATGGCTGAGTTTGTTCAGTAACAGCACAAAGCTGGGTTCACTCGTTGAGCGAATTATGCCGGGTCCACCCGTTGGAGTCACTATGGAGAGCTGGCGGGCAGAAACGTCACGCTCTCCTTCCAACTGAACCTCATCTGCCGGATGTAGTCGTTTGAGCGGTACCTTCACTGGATTGATAAGTAACGTGCTAAGCCGACTCATAAACCGTTCTTTTTCTGCCGCACGGAAGTTGATAAAGTCTTGCTCTTCCTCGGTGAGCTGTTTCGGAGCGGGTTCACCGGCCTCTCCCATACCGGCGATGTACATTACTCGGGGTTTTAGCTTAGCCTTATCGTTTCCAGAATCTGTTGGAGATTCTTCACTGTCCACCGTTATCGTAGGAGTTTGTATTGCCTTACCCGTTTTAATGACGACATCTTGGTTTACCGACTGCTCGTCTAGAGGATGGTCACTTTCGGAGGTACATTTGGCTTCCTCAGCCAGTGATTCTTCCGTACCGTGTACCTTGTGTTCTACCTCCACAATACTATCGTCCGCTCGATGGATATCGGCGATAACAGATTGCTCTCGGAAGACGGGACTAGCCAGTGACTCATCATCGTCACACTTTGTCCTGCCGATGTAATCTGCCGAGCTGAGGTTTTCTTCTCCGGATGGTAGGGTATCTTCATCGTCCAGAATGTGATCCAAAAATGCGATCGCTTTGGATGTTTCTTTCTCGTCCGTCAAAGATCCGGGCTCTGTCTGTTCACCATTTCTTGGAGGTGTGATTTTTCGCGCATCT
Source organism: Anopheles marshallii (assembly GCF_943734725.1). Taxonomy (NCBI): domain Eukaryota; kingdom Metazoa; phylum Arthropoda; class Insecta; order Diptera; family Culicidae; genus Anopheles; species Anopheles marshallii. The sequence goes on along the minus strand of NC_071326.1, from coordinate 62,728,222 downwards.
CGCTCGCTAGGCTCTTCTTCCTGTGTCACAAAATAAACCTTCCCGTTCGGTTCGACTTTTTCCGTAAAACCGCGCACCGTACCCTCGGATAGTGGTATGATCTCGTCGAAGCTACTCTTGGGCGTCGATGTGTTCGATCTTGATTGTTTCGTTTGCCGTTGATCTTCTTCCGGTTCGGAACCGGTACCAGCCACAACTAAAGCAGATACAGCTGCCAACTCTTTAACGGGAGCGGCTGGTTTCAGCTCTACTAATCGGGCATCCTTATTGACCATCTCGGTGGATATAGCGGTGCTAAGATTTTGTGAATAGTACCCATTCTGTTGCGGGTAGTTCGTGTGCTCCCGGACGGTAAGGTTGGACCCAGTGACTACAGAACCATTTTCCAGCTCTGCATCATCGATATCATTTCTTCTGTAGCCCATTTCGGACGATGTTTCTACGGCGGGGAAATTTGGCACACGAACGTCTGGATTTTTTGCCGAACGCATGTTGCAGCACACGCACGTAAAGTATATCACTAGTCCTAGTGGGTGGAATTTAACGATGTGAAAGGTCCAGGATGAAGGGATGATGACGCATTCGGTCCACGAATTCGGTTTTAGCAGCGAGAACCAATTATGCAAGGGATGGAAAAAGAGAAGGAAAGAAATGTTGCATGCAAGCCAGAGTTAGTCACGCTACAGGAAGAGGGGATCCATCTAGCGAGGGGCATTAGTGTGTTGTGTTATACTAAGCTACAACTACTGGGTGTGTGCCGCATGTGTACCGAGTTATGAGAAGGCATGCGTTGCAGAACTCTTACCAATTCCCATCCATATGCCAAACCGTATCCAGGTGTACACGTCCAGCATGAGCATCAGATAGATGTTGACGAAAATACTGATCCCCGGTAGCAGTGGTACCAGTGGCACTCGGAACGGTGCATCAGCTTGCTCACGTGGTTGTATCGCGATCAAGAGCAGCACAAGCAGTGTAAGGCCCAGCAGCACACCGAACAGTATCCAGGCCCATGGTTCCATATCGTAGATAGCGTCTTTAGCGTAGAAGATCGTTAGCGAAAGTGCAATTGCTAGGAGACCTGGAAAAAAAAATCGTTCACAAAAGTTGAACACTTTTGCACGGAAGAAACAGAGTGTTTGACCTACAGTATATTGTCACCAGTACGCCGACCACACTGCTGGATACGTTCGTTGGCAACCGAATGCAGGACAGATTGAACAGCTGCTTCAAGAAAACGGAACCGGTAACACGTTCCCGTGCCTTCAGCAAGTTTGACGACTCGTACGTGTCTCTGGTGCTTGTGGTTGGAATAGCTGGATCGGGGTTTTCGGAAAATCTGCGCACAAAGGAGAAAACGACATCGATCAGCACGAATGGAGCCGTTAATTTTTCAACACTGATTTCCTTTCCATGCATCATAACGGCGATGGTTAATGACGATAACATTCAACTCATCAAGCCGCCCTCCATGAATGGCCGTCCTTCATTGATTATAGGCAGCGAAAAGTTTCCCAAATTTGCTGTTGAGCTAGATTTGTTTTGCTTTTGCTAACTTTAAATTTCTTGTTAGTTAAAAATTTGCGCCAACCAGCAAGGTCAAACCGGTGAGCCTTCAATTGGCAATAAAGAATATATCCACACACGTTTACAAATAGCTTCCTTCCGGACCATTTTCCGAAACCGCACAAAGCCAGCCAGTTAGATGATGTTAATCGTAAATGAAGGCATATCATGCTATAATAAAAACACTTTTGGGTTGAGTAGCACACCTAACGAGAAGACAAGAAGCAGAAGGAAAATGGTGGCCCATACCTCCATCAAGTCAGGCTTCATTTCACTCGGTGAAGGTTGCCAACTTCGGCTGACAACTTCGCTTGCCATATGGCACAGTGAATGGGGAGATGGTAAAGTTTCACCGTTTACCAGCGATGATGCAACATCGTTGATTGGCGTTCGTGTGCATATGGAGACAGTTTAACCGTTTCTTTTTAACCCGAATAAACAGTTACAACGAACGGTCCGTTCTGCTATACGTACCTCAGAATGAGTATCGAGATTGCAACCACGGTGTACGCCATGAGCGTTCCGATCGACAGCATGTTAACCAGCGCCCTCAAATCGAACAAACCGCCCATCGTGCCGGTAAGCATGGCCGCACAGAGTGTCCCAAACACCGGTGTCTTGAACCGTGGGCTAACCTCACCGAGTGCCCGAAAGATCAGCCCGTCCTGTGCCATCGCGTAGATGATGCGAGGCTGCGGGAACATCGCACCGAACAGACTTGCCACCAGCCCGATGATGCCGCCGATTGCCACGATCCATTTCGCAAAGTGCCATCCGATTTCGTTGAAAACGAACGGTAACGGAGCGTTCACGTCCTGTTTGTAGTACGGCCAAACGAGGGTCAGCACCGTTGAGACGCCGAAGTACGCAAGGAAGATGATGGTCAACGAGCAAAGGATCGCTCTGGGGATTGCCTTTCGGGGGTTTCGCACTTCCTCGCCCGTCGTGGCAATGCAGTCGAAACCAACGAAACCGAAGAAACAGGTAGCTGCACCCCGGAGCGTTCCCTCGAAGCCGAACGGGAAAAATCCTCCCTCGCCGGCATTGTACAGACTGGAAACATTTTCCGGCTTTATGCGCCAATTCTCCGGATCCGCCTTAATGGCACCGGCCACTATAACGAACAGCACGATAAAGATGTTTAGCACGGTGAAGGCATTGTTCACCATGGTAGACTTTTTGAGCCCGAATGCTAAAGCGACTGTGGAGAAAGGAACAAAAAAAAACATTGAGAGTTGTGGCATAATATTGCCGAAAAGATCAAAGATGACTTGGGAATGATGACTGTGCTTAGAATTAGCCACCTTGTGGTGTTTTGCTCTATACTCACTGCCTAGTAAGATCGCAACGGAGAAGGCAAAAAAGTCAAAGTAGTTGGACATGAAATCCCACTCAATTGGCGCCACTTCTAGGAAGCGTGTCTTCATCGTATCATTTGCCAGCGTGTCGATGTACAGGCTCAAACCACGCGATACGCTCGCTGATCCAATGATGTACTCCAACATCAGGTTCCAGCCGATGATGAAGGCCATAAACTCGCCGATACACACATAGCTGTAGATGTACGCCGATCCTGACTTGGGCACTCGTGCTCCGAACTCAGCGTAGCACAGTCCTGTGAATTGGAAATGTTGGGTTTTGAGCAATAGGTTCTTCTGCTTTGGAGCAATCATGCTTACCAGCCAGAAAGGACGCGGCAGCCGCTATTAAAAACGACAGCACAACCGAAGGACCTGCCTGATCCTTGGAGACATGGCCCGCGAGCACGTACACACCAACACCGAGCGTAGCTCCCACTCCGAGTGCCGTCAGGTCGAAAGTGTTCAGTATCCGGCCAAGCTTCTCCGAACTGCCATCGTAGGAGAGCACTTTCCTGCGCGTCAGTATACGCCAACACGAAGGACTGGCCATGACCGAAACACTAAGCTACACACTTGTTCACGGTGTGACGGTGGCAGCTAGGCTCCGTTCTGCTGGTAAAACGGTCTCCGCACAGATCGAGCACGATACTGCAGTCGTTGCTGCTCCACGGTCACAAACGCTTCTGCGTCTTATCGTGTGTGACTTTTCCCCCGTCGTAGTACGTCGTTATCATAGGTACCTGTCGAAGAAGAAAAGAAACAAGAACTTCAATTGCCTATCAGACTACCAACCCCTCCGGTCGTGTTTGCGAACGTATATCTTCAATTAGGTTATCTACACTGATTGGCATGGTCTGTATCACCTGTTCCGCCAAGAAATAAAATACCTTCAGCACACCGCACCACACCGGACGTAGCGCAAGAAACGGCACGTGATGCAGACGGTAGAATGAGCCATAGGCCGTATGTCTCATCCAATCAGCTGTTTAAGCCCGATTGATGACCGTGCGAAGAATAAATGGCAGAGTTATAGCTTGAAACCAAAATTTGTCTCCTAATCTTTGCTTTCTTTGGCAAAACGGATGGCTGATAATGCGCACACTGCCTAACCTTTGCTGGGGATCTACCGATGAGCAGATGGGCACTCATGTGTCATTCATGAAACGTACGCAACGAACCCGTTTCGGGCCAAGTAGATTGTTTGCCTCGGTTAGGGTGGTGTCTTAAACTGAGGCTTATTAGCCGGATGAAATCATCCATTTTGCAAATGCAGATAAGCACTCTATCTCTATCGGTTTGCTGTCCCTTTGTCAGTACGCTACGTTCGGTAGATGTCGCCCGCGTTCTTTCAATTGCTTTATTCAGCTACCGCACGCGGCACAGTGATTAGATTATAAGACGAAAAATATGCCAAAGGAAGCCAGTTGTGGTCATCCGACATCAGGTTTGATAACTGCTGGTGGGCTCATCTGTCGCCTTACCCGGCCCAATAACCAATGGAAGTCAAGATCACGCTTTACGATCGCGCACGGGTCAAGTCAAACGAGTCAAACAGTAACGAAGAAACAGTGACAAAAAAAAGACAGTGCAGTTTGTTTTTCCCTACGACGCTCATCCGTGAAGGACGCGCGCAAATGTAGAGAACAACAGTAACATACAATGTTGTACAGTTTAACTAGATGTTTGTGGAGGAAGTTGTGATTATAATGTTGAAGAGCACAAAACACAATTGATGTTCCACATCGTAGAATTAAAGTGTTTGTTATGAGCCGTAGACCTAGATTTCATCGAGAGATCTTCATTTTTGATCACTTGTTTAGGTCTAGAACTGGAAGAGGTTGTTACTAAATTCTTGCGGAATGATTCAACTCATCAGTATCGGCTAAATACTAGCAAAGCAGCTACAAACGGCAACGAGCAATGATAAGACTATAATACCCCTATATTCTAATGATAATTCTATAACCGTCAATCATGTGAGATTGTGGACCTGGTTGATAGTGCCATCATCGGTCGCAGAAGAACCCATCCCGTCCGCCCTTGACACTGTTCGATGTGTTCTAAATTCCTAGTTCTGACAAAACAAACTTTGCCAACATTGCGCAACAACTGTTCGCGAATGCCGACCGCACCAATCACTGGGTCATTTTGCTGCCAGCGTCCCAATGGTGACAGTTCCGATCGCGTACGTTTCTTCGAATGCTACGGATGCTTGTTAAGTCACTGGCGCTTCTTCAACCGCATCCGTCAATTATGCGATCATCGGGCGCTACGGTTCGTGGGCTTTTGTTTCTCTTGCAATTAATAAGACAAACGCCGCATAATAGCAACGAGCGAAACGTGAAACAAGGCAAGATGAATCGTTTTGCCAAGCAAACGGCAATGACAACAGTGTACCACGCTACGGTACTGAGCATCATGTACAGTTCGCAAGATGCGCTAACTATATCATTATCACAAAACACCAAGCGCAATAGCAACCGGTTGCCAGGTTGCCGATGTGAGAAGCAGCGTGGTACGGGATTGTAGTTTTTGTTTTGTAAATTGAATATTATATTGAACACTCGTGGTGTTTCTTGCTCGTAGTTCGCGTTCCGATGTGCAGCTAATGCATCCAGGGAAGGCGCGGAAGGTGGGCTAGTTGCGCTAATAAGCGATCGTTCGGTGCGCTACACCAACATTAGACGTGATAACGTGAAACACGATAGCTTACCCGCGTGCAAGTCGCTTATGCAGGCGGGTTAAACATTGCGTGAGATGTAACGGTGTGTGGGTCGATAATTGTACTGGTCGGGTTGCAGATTTTGGAGGTTAAATTCTACGCCCATCGATGGAGAGCAGCACCGGCCGTAACATCGCCAGGGAGATCATAAAAGACGCAGACCAGCTGCATTATGATGCATGGGATCACCTCACCGCAGACGATGTCCGAAAACGGACGTTCTCCTACTTTATCGCTACTTATGGAAAGAGATTCATCGCGCAAGTGTTCACTTTCAAATGCACGCAAGCACGAACCACCCACTAGTGCACCACTCGCAGCATTTCTGTTAATCCGATAACGCACGAACCCGAAACACCGCCACCGGCCAGCGGGGAATGCGTTGCGCGTTAATTATTACACTTTCCACCCTGCGTGTGTGTGTTTGTGCGTGTTTGTTTTAAAGGAAAAACAGTACCGAATGACGGCGCCGGTCCCGTCGAGGGCAGGTAAGTTAGTGGTTCTTTCCTTTCGTTCACTTTCGCGCTCAACGGTTCGCGTCACTGCACGCATAATCGATGTTACCGCGATGGGCCGCCCCCACCGCAACGCGATGTCTTGCGTTCAAGACCCCTGGAAAAGATGTATGCACGGCCAAAGGGACATGGATACGGGTGGTCCAATGCGTCCACAAAATCACGATCGGCATGCGCGTACAAAAAAAATAAAACATTTGGCGCGCACATGTGCCGGCTATAGGCGCAAGAAGTCAAAGTCAAATGACCGTGAAAAGGATGGGCACTGCATAAACGCGTTTCGGGCTGATATGTTTATTGATTAAGGGATTGGTATTATACAATCCGATCTATCGATACTTTCCTTGCGGTACGCTTCACTAAACTGCAGAAGTCAAACGGAACAGGGCGAAGGGCTGCAAAAGGGTATTCTCAAAACACTTCCACACAATTCCTTTCTTCGTTCAAACCCGAAAACAGCGGAAGTGGTACCAACATAACGGACTGGCAGCATAATTTCGAAAACACGATGCGAGTGATTTATTTTCAAATAAATATGTAATACTAACCCCGAACGACATATGATTAAAGATGTTACTAACGCGGTGTTGCTTTATGTAATAGGCGTGTAGATCATATAAACAGCAAATTTGTACTCGGTTATGGTTCGCTAGTATTTTGCAAACTTATAAAACCTTCCTTGTTTTATTTTGCTTTAACAAAAATCTAATTATGAAAAATTGTATGTATATGTTGTTTAAGAGATATTTTCAATTAAGACACACAGTTGAGCATTAGCACCTCAAGATCTAATTTGATTGACGTTAAAGCAAACCCAGTTTGCTGGTATTTGAAATCATTTTTCTAACTCCTTTGTAGCGATTCTTGGTACATAACAAAACATAAGCAAACTGTTTGTGTTGGATGAAAAATGTAGAGTGAATATTTATAAAACAGAAAGAATAAGCGTTACAAAATATATCTAAGATAATTTCGAGGAGAGGCTTAATCACACTGAAAGTAACGGGACGGCCCGGTGGCATGATGATGGCGGCACCGGTCTTCATACAAACGGACCGGACCAAACTCCCATCCGTACCAATCCCCCGTACGCAGGACTGACTATCCAGCTACGGGTAAATAAAGTCACTGAAAGCCAGAAATGGCAGCCCTATACCTCTTGAGGTTGTTGTGCCGATAAAGAAGAAGAAGAAAGTGACGAAAAATTCGAAAGTGCTGATGTTATGAAAATGAAACAATTGAATATTTAGTTTACGTAAATGTGTACCAACATTAAAAACCAAAGGGCGACAAAATGTTCATTCTGGTTGTTGCACTTAATGAATCGCTTGCGTAAAGTTATTCATATGAGTCATTCGTGAGGAATCTTTCAACTCACAAACGATTCATGAATCTTCAGAGCAATGGCAGATTTACCCCTTGGTACGACGGTTTTTTGCAAACTTAAAACCTTGAATCCTCGGTAAATCGGTATAGATCCATTAATTTTAGAAATTGAGATTAGATTCTTCCATTCAGTTCAAAGACTCATTTAGATTCATTAATCTGAATCAGATTCACCCACTACTAGTTTTAGCGTACTGTACTGTAAGGCACTGCGCTGTTTAATAGCTGCTTCAAAGTTTTGTATTCTTACAAAGTGTATTTTTACTAAATTCAATTTCAATATTTCAACCAAATTGTTATTGTCATGCGGTCAAGAAGTAACAAACTGAATATGAGTAAAGTCAATGTGGGCTAGTCCAATCGTTTGCCGAAGCATCCGACCTACATCGAAATCAGTTATATGGTTTCTTCAAGGGTCAATGAATGTTAACCATCATGCGGAGTCATTCGATTCTTTATTAATATCTTAATCGTTGTGCTAAACTCTAAAACAGTTGCTGTTAGAGACACTCACAACCGTTTACTGGAATTTGTTGCACAATAATTTTATTTTTTTATAAATAAAAACACAGGAGGAAAACAGTCACCTCAATTCTAGCGCGTTACGTCTAGAATCAACAGGTTTACGGTGTTGTGTAATTCCCTCATACTACCCCATGAGATGACATTCGAGCCATGTTAGCTTCATTCGTAATCTCTCATGAGTAGCGTCTTTGCAGATAAGAAACAGGTAGCTCCTCTCGAACCGGTAACGTCTGATTCATATTATGATATACGCGTTGAATTAGATCGTGTAGGGAAAATTTAAGCCATTTTCATCTTCTCGCAGGAATATTATTCCCTTTAAACGACGTTGAAGGCAAAGTCTATCTTAGGGTAGTTTGTGCAACTGAAACACTTTGCTATGTTATGTACCGTTCTATCTACGGTATCTACGCAACGGGCGCAGAGCAGAGTATTGTTATTTGTGCGCATCATTTTATCTGTACGTCTGTTGTAACGACAGCCCGAATGCTGCACGGTGATGGCACGAAAGGGGCTTCGCATAGCTTGCCGAGGGTCGTGATTCGACCACCGACATTCTTCCACCCCAATCAACATGCTTGTTCGCAGCGAATGGAAAAGTTTGATAAGAGCTTTGGAGGTCCTATTTCATGTCGGCAACAACATGCTCGTACGCTTAGTTTCATCAATCGTTCGCCATTTTTTTTATCTCAGAGAAACGGAGTGTTTCATGAGTCATTTGGAACGGGAGGAAAATTTGGTTTCTGTACCCTAGTCACATAATCCCCTTTTCGTCGTCAGGTGATCGTTCGGGTGTGTAGATACCAACCTAGGAAAGAAACTCAGCTTTCAATTATTAAACACTGTTGTGAAGGACGTTTTGAACGATGGACTAAGATGGGCGTAGCAAACACAATATCTTCAGGATGTTCTTAAAATCACAGCAGACACAGGCTTTTACAGCAACAACCGCATCAGCAATGCACGTAGTCGATTTTTCTCTTCTTGTAGAAAAACAACACTGTTGTTTCTTATCACCAGTGACTAATGATAAACATCACTTCAAATACAGGGGCAATCAATGCAAACCCCCCTATCACCCACTACTGGCCACAATTAATGTCCATTATCAGCTGATACACATTGCACGTATATATATAACAAAACACACTCATCACATGCAACGCTTTCCAGGCGGTTTGTTCTATTTTGCCTATTTTATAGGGTCAAAATCACAACCACAGAAATAACACTGACCGTTTACACCTTGGCTAGGGCTTCCAATTTGATGCACTGATTATTTAGGCACTGCATTCAACGATTGAATAACAGAACCGCATCTTGCTGTCACACCACAAGACACAGCTATACCGCATCACTTACTGTCACGGAGGATCAATATCATGATCTGATCTGTAGCCTAGCTTAAAACACACTTTGTATTTACATCACACGGTCCAGATACCCTTCGACGACGGAGCACAACTAACTGGCGAGTGTCTCGCGCGCGCACAGTGTCTCTAGTGGAATAACGCACCACACGCAACCGACCGTAGCAGTACCGTCGTAGTCCCACGCTTTCTCTCTCTCTCTCTCTTGCTCGCCGAGGCTCACCATTCGGCTGTAGTAGTAGTGTGGTTTAAGCTTTTCCTCTCCCAATGGTCATCATATGGCTTCCGATTTGCGTGTGGTTATTTGTTTGTTTCGTTCGCCGGCTGTTAAGATTACACTTATCTCGCAGAACCCAGAACCCCGTAGTCAATAGCACCGATTAACATTGTACTACCGATCCGATCGGCAGAGTTCAGAGTGTAAGTGTTGATTGTTCTTACCCGAGGTTCGAGTACGAGGTACGATGAAACAATTCAAGGTTAGGCGTATGGAGGCCAGCATCCGCGCGCTATACATCGATAAGAGATAACTTTTAAATTGTTGAGTGTGCGTATGTGCTGTTCGCTGTAAGCATGTACGTTTGGCCAAAAAATGCAGGTAGCAGACGGTAACAGTGTACGGTAGGCAGAAGGTAACATTTGATAATGTAAACGAGCGAAACGAAATTACAAATGATCAATTTAAGATGCACCTGTCAACTCTGCGCTGTGCAATCCGCATAGTCTACATTACGGCGCTTATCTCTCTGGATGAAGCAAAAACCGGAGAGCAAAAGACCAACGAATAAAACATTCTCATCAAACTGTTTCCCAAGCTAAATTTATCTGTACCGGCCACATTGGTTCACATTTACCCTTCGGGATGAGCAATATGCATTGGCCGATTAATCCAAGTGCACCCTACGCCAACCGCTTGCTGACATTGACACCGAAAGAGAAAGTAACGATTTACATACACGAGTGTGTAACCTTGATGTAGGATCGACACCACTCATTTCAGCATCGAAACGCGGTACAGCAGTGCATCGCCTTTTTTGCCTCATTCGTTGACATTATCGCACCGTCAGCAGTCGACGTGATTAGTGTGATGGCAGCTGGAACGGGTCGGCAGCGTGGTTCATCCGTAGAAGAGGATCAATGGTCACACGAGCGTCAAGAGCATCTTCCGACACGGGGAAGTGTTCTTGAACCATTGCGAGCGATGCGAGCCGATGCAATGCAAACGATGACCCAATTTTCGCACGCTGCATTCCACCGTGGTGTTGTTTTGGTTTCGAGCGTAACATAACAGTGAGGTTGTGTTTGTTTTGTTTATTCTTGTGCGTGTACATAGTACGAGTAGAGCATCGATTCAATATGCCGTGCGGAGTTAAGTCGTTTCGAACAGAATGGTAGGTGTAACTATAGAAGGCAGGTAGATCAGGCCCAGAACTCTTAAGCTCATAACAGTTTATTGTAAGCTGTTGATACGATCTGTGCAAAGTTCAAAAATACCAAACATCAACAAAATAGAGAAACTCGTCTATAATAGCTTGATATTTTCTACCGTCAAAACCGAGTACTTATCACATTTAAGGCATTTCTTGTAAAGCGCATTATGATGGACGAAAGCCAGAAGGAGAATTAATATGCAAATGAGTGAAAACATACTACCTGTAATCTTTCCAAGTTACCTAACCTAAAACGGTTCCTTTTAATGTCCTGCCATTTTTACATAAGATGAACTGAATGTTACACATCTACCATTGAATGGTATTGTAAAAGATATAAATAAAAATGATCACACTAGTTTGATGACTTTCCCTAGCACACTACGTCTACCTGTAACTGTTTACTACCAGCCGTACCCTAATGTCTTGATCACACTAAAATATGTTTGTGTAATTATCCGATCACTGCCTATGATCTACAGCTTCACCGTAGTGAACATGGCGAACGGTATGTCTAACTGACTCTCCGAGAGTGTTTGGCTTCCGGATCCTTGAACTGAGTGGCGAATGCCGTAGGAGAAGTATATGATAAAGCCGACGAGCAACCACACCAAAAACCGTACCCAAGTTGCCGCGTCCAGCTGGAACATGAGGTAAACGTTCACAAAGATGCTGATCAGTGGAACGAACGGTACGAAAGGTACACGGAAGGTAAGCTGTCGCTCCTCTGTCGGTTGGCAGGATATGACGAGCGTCAGTAGTATCGCTATAATGGTCGTAGCCACTAGCAGTGTGCAGATCAGTGGATTATAGTTGCCAAGTTGTTCTTGAGCATGCACTAGGATCGAACTGATCACGCTAATAGCAATTGCTGCAAAAAAAAGAATAGGAGTTTGAATTTTGAACTGCTTTTCTGCTGTTTCCAATTGGCAATTAATAATGTCAAACGTACCGTAGATAAGCACGCACACCTTCACAATATCGGACGATAAGCTGCTCGGAACCGTGAGGCACGTCAGATTGAACAGCTGTTTCACTACGGTGGACGATTTCGTTTGTGTGCTGACGATAAAGTTGGTGTTTTGTTCGTAACGCAGCACCAATACACTAACCGCAACGATCGTGTACGCTAACAGCGTACCGATCGACATCATGTCAATTAGCTGATGCAGATTGAACAGCATCGCCATCGTACCGGAGAAGATACCGGAAAGGATTGTGGCTAGCAGGGGTGTCTTAGTTTTGGGATGGACGGTACGCAGCTGCTTGTAGATGAGACCATCGGAGGACATGGCGTACAGTACACGCGGCAACGGAAACATTGCCCCGAGTGAGTTAGTGCAGAGCGAAAAGATTGCACCGATCGATACGATCCATTTGATCTCCTGCCAGCCAAGATAGTCGAAGAGTCGTGGAAAGGGTGCAATGGGGTCTTGCAGATAGTAGGGAAGGGCCATCGTAAGCACAGTTGCCACACCAAAGTACGACAGAAAGATTATGATCAGCGACGCAATTATGGCTAGTGGAATGTTTCGGGAAGGATTCTGTGCCTCCTCACCGGTCGTGGCGATGCAATCGAATCCTACGTAGCCATAAAAACACTTTGCCGCTCCAGCCATAACGCCCGCAATACCATACGGAAGGAAGCCACCCGTACCAATATCCATGCCGGCCGGTACGCTCTGATCGTTCGGTTGGATGGTCCAGTTTGCCGGATCCGCCTTAATACCAACGGATACCAACACCACCGCAATGACGATAAGATTCACTCCGGTGAAGAGATTGTTCAGCAGTGTTGATTCTTTCACACCGTACGCCAATAGAGCCGTTATCACCAGCACGACCAGGAAGGAGAAGACATCCGGATATTCTGCCAGAAAGCTAACCTTCATCTGGATCACATCTTTGATGGCATTTCCCATCCGATGATCGATCAGTGCGTCGATGTATCCGCTCAAGCCTCTCGCGACGCTCGCTGTACCTGTTTCGAGTTTAAAGAAGAAAATAGCAACACACAAATCAACCAAATGGCACCGTTAAAGTGTGAATCACCACTCACCAATAATATACTCCAGCATTAAGTTCCATCCGATCGTGAACGCCGCAAACTCTCCGATCGTAATGTACGTGTAGATGTACGCCGAGCCGGCTTTCGGTACGCGTGATGCAAACTCGGCATAGCACAAGCCGGCAATGGCCGCCGCTAGGGCTGCAATTACGAACGAAATAACCACACCCGGACCGGCCTGTTCGTACGCAACGGAACCGGCCAGCACGTATGCACCCAAACCGAGCGTACTGCCAACGCCAAGGCCGGTTAAGTCGAGCAGCGTTAGCACGCGGGCTAACTTCGAATGGCTTCCATCGTCGTTGTTAGGTTTCTTGCGGCTGACGGCTTTCCAAAAACTTTCCATTTGTGGGTTGATTTGTCACCTGCAACGAACAGAATTCGTTCGTAAACTTGTTGATTCGAATTTACTGCACAACCTCCGGAAGAAGGAAAACAAAAGTTTACCAGCGCATTAGGCGATTAGAGTTTACGAACTCAAAAATGTCAAGACAAATGCTCGGCCATGAGCTGTTGCTCAGCTAAACGAGTAAAACAAACGAACGAATGTATTGAAAGGTGTTAATCAAAATTTTAGGCAACCTAACAGAGTTTATTTCAAAATGATTGGAAAAGATTGTCGATCGATCACAAAAGTTATCGAGGGACAGATGGAATGCTGCTCCAATGTCCTCCAGCATGGCTTCATGCCTAAGCAATAAACCTCCAGAAGTTAAGTTCACTTCTACAAGAGTCTAACTCACGATTTAAATGGTGAGTTGAAGGTCGCCGTGAAGAGTTAGATATTGATTATTTCCAATTATTTAACTCTTTGTGATTAAGTTAAATCGCATAGAATTTTAAATACTTTTCTTTGCGATTTGAGTTAACTCACCCCCTAGAAATATTTCAATCATTCATTCATTCTGAATTATTGTGCATATCACTAATATAGTCCCAGCTTCGTTCGTCGCGGGTGTTTGTGTAGAGACATTTCCGCAGACTGTCGAAAAATCGGTTGGTAGCCAGCACCCAAGTGCGTATCTCAACATTCGGTGCTGACCTTTGACAGGTGAAATGTTGGACGACTTCGGAAGTGCGCTTATCTATCTGTACGTTACTTCTGCATAAATTAGGATTTGTTAGTAGTCTGTTGGAGGTACCACCAACTTGGTCAACTTGGTTTATGTCTCGTTAACTTCCAACCCGAAGTATTCTGCTGCCTGCTCATTCCTTTAGTAAGCATCCGCTACGTAGACTTGATTGAAGAATAGACAAGCTAACCCATCTCCTTCGGGTCCTCCCCATCGGGTCCTGATCGTGGTCCTGTTATATCCACCATTACCTGGCATGTGACCTTAGTCATAGTCATATGTCATTGTCGATCGTTTCTGTGGTTAGGGCTGTTCAAATGGTCTCGTTCTATATCTTGATAAATGTCATATCATTTCGTTAGGCCCATCCTCAAAAAGAATCCTGTGGAGCTATTTTTTGTGCGATACGCAATTAAGTAGAGTAACGTCTATACGAGATTTAGTGGTTTTGTTGGAAGAGTGACTATCGAGAACAGGGTAAATAGGGCGCTCGGATTCAATAATTCGGACGACAGAGATCTGCGATCCACTTTGGCTAAAATCACTGTATTGCTGCTGGGTTCGCTCGGTATTGCTGCTAGATTTACAGCGATGGACAGGATAGAAGAGATCACAATCACTCATCTAACTGTTCGTTGCTTCCTTTCCAGGTGTTCCAATGCGGTCCCCTACTTCTGCATAGTTGTCGCCTACTTGACCTGAATCAGTTGCATTGCAGTCAGCCTCAATCCTATTCCATCGCTTGTCTCTTCTCTCATGATTATGATGCTATGGTCGTGTTATACTCGTTTCCTATATATGTTCCCTATGGACGCTTGCAAGATAGACCTGCATTCCTTATTCCCATGCGCCATACAAGCCACAGACAGAATGATCCGTGTTTAAGAGCACTTTCGGCCTTCGACGACCCATACCATCTGTTTGTTTTCTACGTCCCTGTTTCACATTTTCGTTAATAATTCCCGTCTTCATGATTCCTCTTCTCTGTTGTTTGCTTAGTTTAAGTATTTGTTTGTAAATTCCATAACAAAGATACATAAATATAGATAAAAAAAGATGTTACAGAGCAGTCATTCGTAATTCTAACCGTCAGGA
This sequence comes from Anopheles marshallii, assembly GCF_943734725.1. Classification (NCBI taxonomy): domain Eukaryota; kingdom Metazoa; phylum Arthropoda; class Insecta; order Diptera; family Culicidae; genus Anopheles; species Anopheles marshallii. Next base: position 62,713,111 of record NC_071326.1, on the reverse strand, counting down.
AATGAGTAATGATTCAAATTAGGTTGTTTTTCGCTTCATAAATTTGTCTTGTTTTTTCCGGTTTAAATGCCGAAATAAATACATTCTCTTCAAGTTGGAACTTGTGTTGCTAAAGTATTATTAAGAATGTCGTAAGCGTTTCTTTAGGCCTCTTCCAATAGAGCAAACATTATTTATGGGAACGGACACGTTGGCACCATTTCTTCTGCTTGGCAAGCCGATCATTAGGCGCAGCAATGCTGACAATCACCATCACACTGAACAGTGCTAGAATCGATTTCTACGTCGATAGTTCTCGGATGTCCTCATTTGTCACCACAATGAGCTTCTTTGTTGCGATCAGCCGTACGTATAGCAAACTAGTGTCGATTAAGGTGGTAAAAAAAAGTCCAAATGCAAATTGCTCCAATTTCACGACCCCGTCATAATATAAACAAAAAATCATCTACCACAAAATCTGCTCCATCAGGGTAAAACGGGTGAGTTTGTCACAACAATAAAATTAATGTAGCAATACATTTTTACACACGCATACAATACGTGTTTGCCGGTAAGAGGCGGTTCCTGTGCACCGGTATGAGGCGGTTCTTGTGTACGGTGCGGCCGCAGTGGAATCATTTCCCTCCAACTCAAAATAGCAAAATGCGTTCGCGGCCGATTTATGCGCCATCACTTATGTGCACGGGCGTCCTTATCCACATACGATGCCTGTCACCGCAACCCAAGGAAAAACGTTTTTTGAGGTAATTTAGTACACCCCGTACAGAAAACGGTCACTCCTTACACGGCTCTAGGTGCCATTGACCTAGGACAAAGTAATGGTCGAAATTTGCCCGTTGGTGGTGAAGGTCTGAAATCTGCAAAAAAAAAGAATAAACGTCGCTGATGAAACGTTACCTCCCATTGCGTTTGCCGTTCCCTAAAACATGGTCCGAAGCGGCAGGATCCACTACCCGCTCTGTGTGGGATCGCGTGGTGCTGCATGATTTGAATACGTTTGTAAATAATTACACTATTTATAGCGAGACCCGTGCGAATGAAATCGAACCGACTCGCAGCAAGCGTATATCGTTCCCGCTCGATACATTTCAAATCGTTATGTCCAAGTGTATGTCGTCAGCATTTTGGCGACCAAGACCTTCAACAACAACAACAACACCAGAATGAAAACGAAATGCTAAAAAGTACCACAAATCCCTCCGTGCGATGCTGCTGCTGTCTGGCTGTGTGGTAGTAACCGACCGACGCCTACATTGATGCAATCACGAAACGCGTGCTTTAATAGTTCAACTGTCAAACTGCAGCATTCTCGCGTTCCAAGAATGACAACACTGCAAGGGAAACGCAAGAAGAACGATAAAAAAGCGTGCGCCACCATGCGTCTCCATTGCGTGCTGCTCTTTTTTCCGCCATTGACGCACAATTCAGGTTTTGCAATGAGCTCGAGCTTGCGAATAAATAAGAAAAGTATGATTTCATTCCTCAATACAAATCGTTACACCCGTCATGTGCCGTTTATGTAACATTGATCAAAGAAACCTGTACCCAGCATTGTGGCTAGCCAGATAAACACTTAGCGCGTGTAACAGAAAATCACTTTTTCGTACGATTTGCTTTGGTTTCAACAATTTTAATTGGTTCACAACAATTCTAATCGTAAAACCATAACCTTTCCCTCCTCAAGCACATACCGTTCGCGAGCCGTAACTGTTGATAGCAGTGTAAACACTTTGAACAATTTTGAAACACAACACTGCACCAGTGCAAATGTAATTTGAAAAGTCTGCTCACAATCAATCGCAAGAAGTAAATCTCCCGGGTGGACAATGTTAGCGCGATACTCAACACTCGAAGACTGAGACTATTTTCAGTGCACATCGGGAACAGCACGTATCTTTGAATGGGTTGCATCAATTATTGAAAAGGACCTGTTTCACGAACACACCGGGAAGCGATCTCTGCTGACGCGACAGATGAGAAGCGTTGGTGTGGGTCCAATCGTCTGTAAGCTGACCGTTTTATATCCGGATGCAATTTTTTATCTGCCTCGCACACTCGCACTGGTCAGCAGTGTGGTGATGTGTGAGGGAACTAGAAGCAAAGGAAGGTTTCCATTTGTTTTTTACTAGGTCATCGAAAGAAGCACGATCGACGTAATGCGGATAGCCTAAGCGTAGGCGCACTGCATATGCTAGTTTTTAGTGAGTCGACTTTCGTTCCGAACCTACTAAGTTCTTTCCGTTTTTTCTGTGGAACAATCGAACCTACAACAATCGAATGTTAATTAAACGTTAACAATGCGTTAATTAAATTAATTCATGCGTTAGTTACATTAATTAAACGTTAACGATAATAACGTTGATTTTCTGTTATTTTTGGACAAAGCTGTAACGGAATGTAAGTAGCTCACAGCTACAAGAATGTATTCACGGTTGTTCAATGACCTTCTGAAAAATTGATAGTTAATAGATAACAATTAAAAATTGACAGTTTTTTAGAGAACCTGTTGTTTACCATTCTCATACAATACAACATACAATACAACATCGTTTAATATACGTATTATTTCTTTATATTATTTTAAAAGATCGCTCGATATTGACATACCATTCTACATTACACATATCATATAATTACCGGATGACTCGAACAATGAGGTACCTTCTACAGTTCACTCGTTGTTTCAACTTCTGTTTAATGATTTTTTCAAGACTCTTTTACTATCATCGTCAGCAGATGAAAAGAATGCATAGTAACAAATTGACATCTTACACTACTTAAACCAAAAACTGTAAATGAATTATACTTATATGCTTAATGATAGTAATGAATAGGGTAAGTGTGGCGTTTGTATAGTAGTGGTAGTGATATAAAATACCATTTCAAGGATAAACTATGCGCAATAAAGGTATTTCTAGTAATACGAAATGTTCTCTGGTCCACACACCCCACAAAAAATAAATATACTCAATCTGTGTTAAAATGGCTCAAATATTCAATTTAGAAGCTGCAACTTTATGCAGTTTGTTTTAGGAATTTATAAGAAAAGTCAATCAATCAATACATTTTTACAAAATCATTAAAATCATTTGAACTCTTCTCGAATATGCTGAAAATAGTTATGCATATATATGGTATTTGAGTGTAATTTCATCATTTTTGTTGATTTTTGCCATAGTGCCACTAAAGCAACCAAAAACGGATAGATGTTCCTATAATGCTCGTAGTAGCATTTGCATAAAAAACTTCAACGAAACGAAAATAGTAGGCTATTTTGATTGAACGTAACATACAAACCAATAGACGGGAGAAATTTTACGAGATTAAACAGTGTAAAGTTTCTTGCCATGTTAAGGACAAATTAAATTCCACTGTACGGAAAGAGTTCGAACAGGTACTACGCAAGAAAGAGAACGAAACTGGGTCATTATCTCTTGGCTAAGGAAAAAGTGTTAGTGATAAAATTATGGATAAAAAATAGCACCAGTGTTGGTACACGATACCACCACAATAGGAACCATACCACAATTAAAGGTACAATAAAACCTCTACAAGAAAAGGATATTTTTTCATTATATGCCCTATGTTTAATGGTAATTATCATTGTTTTAAGAAAAATGCGTATTTTTTACAGTACTTCGTTGAAACAACGAAATTTGCTCCTTCCAAACACCTTCAACAAGTTCCAATTATTTATATGCTTACTGATTGTACCACTCTTCGTACACTTACCCGATGTAACAATCGTATCGTATAGGATTACAGTCAACCCTCACTTCTTCTTCTTCTACTTCTTTATCGGTACAACAACCTCAAGACATACTACACACAAAACTTTTTGCCGCGGCTCAGTAAAATTTTGCTGAAAAATTTTTAACGATCATTTTAGCAATCCTTTCAGTAAAAAACTGGCTTACTGTATCATTCAGTATTGAAAATTACAGGTTACTGATTGCTCAGTAAAATATTGCGCTTCTTTATTGAAAATCTTGCAATTTTTATAGCTTCAAAAAGAAAATGCAAAAAAATACATCATTTTATACCGTCTTTAACAAAATAATTTGACATGTATGCTGAATTATTTTAGTTGCACTTTTAGCAATATGGCCTGGCCATTCCTTATAATAACAATCAAACGCTCTTTTTATTGTTCAACAGTGGCATTTTCGGTTTGTTGGACATCATTAGACGTCGTGTGACAATCAGTTCCCAAACTGTGATGGAAATTCCCAGACTGTCTTCTAAATTGAGGTTTACGGTTTTTCGGAGAGAGGATATCACATCCAGCAGATTTACATTCATGAAATTTATCCTTTTCAGTGACTTTTTATTCCTCTTTCACAGCAATTCAATTCCTAAATAACTTTCACACACTAAGCACAAATGGACATTGAGCAAACGATCAAAATGAATATTTTCTTTGCTGATTCACATTTTGGTTTCCAGAGAAATGTCAAATTTCTTCCTGAAACTGCTGATTTGCAGTAAAAATTCCAATGCTGAAAGGCATTCAGTAAATTTGTTATAAGTTCGGTAAAATAGTGAAAGCTGTTAATCAGGAGAAAGTACCACTACTGAACGGTTTTAAGTAACAAATTTAATTGAACCGAGATTTAAAAATTTGCTGTGTAGTCCTGCCATTTTTTTACTTTATTTACTCGTAGCCGGATCGTCAGTTCTGCGTAAGGAGGATTGGTCCGAATGGGATTTTTGACCTATCCTGTCGTGTAAAGGCTACCGCTATCGATACACTTTCTTAGGTTATTTAGATTTATTAGGTTTATTTTAGCTGGGTTACTCGATAGGTGGTATCTAAACAATTGAGTTGCATCAAAGTGCATGAAGACCAGGCCAGAGCCAGTTTTTTTTTAACCAAAGTTGCGTGTCAGTTGATCAATTAAAACATACAGTTATACAGTTATAAGTAGTTATTACAGTTAAAGTAGTTATACAGTGAGGAAGCGAATGCTTGTTATAGGATGTTCAAATATCCGTTTTCTTGTTTGTAACGCATTGAGTGTCTTTCTACAGGTTGCCCTTTGCACTATGTTCGCGAATCTCACAGCACTATACTGTGTACTTAAGTCATATCAACCGCCATGGATCAACATCCATCACATTCGCGCTCAGAGCCTTAAATATAACTTTATGTAAAGCCAATCACATACAGACACGATTTTGAGTGAACTTAAAGCAGGTAATTCCTTCAAAAGGTAATAACTTGGATGAAGCAATCAACGGCTCCAAAGTATGTTCTTAAGTAATTAGTACCAATTTTATATTCCTGGGTTTAGTGGTCAATTTACATGGGATGAGACCACCTGATCTTGATACACTTTGGGTTACATTGCCAATTAGCACTTTTAATTAATGGAACCAACTAAGCATGATATTTTTTCTGCATAAATACTTCGTGTTCAGCTAGTGTGCTTATTCGGTTAAATCGCTTACTTCTTTTTTCGGTTAATTTTGATAAACGTTAAATAAGCGAACCATCGAGTGCGATAAAACTAGATGGCATGTATTTATATCCCAACCATTGAGAGACTGAAAGAAGAGACTTGAAAGTAGGTTCAACGAACCTACTAGGTTCATTGCGTTTCTTTAAGAAAAGAACCTGGTTCAGTTGGGTTCCGTAAAAAATGGAACTTTCCCATCACTACCATTTTTGCTATCTTATTCAAAGCCATCATTCGATAATTTCGTAGATAACCCTGCTCATCACAACCATTAATTAGAAACTAATTTACGAACCGTCTTATCAAAATGTACAAACCATCAAAACATCTTATCAATGAGCTCGTTGTTTCGTCATCGCTTTAATCTTCTCGCATTGGGAATTGATGAATGAGTTTTTGTGACTAAATTGTTCATAAATACCACCTCAAATAAATAACAAACAATGGATCGCTACCGGCAGACCAATAACGGCTAACGTTGCCGCGGTTTCTTATCGGATGAACCGATGACGGAGCGGTTAGCTTACTCGAGCTGGCAAAAATGTTGTACACGCGCGTTTTTATTGATTGATTTATTGTTCGTCTCGTTCGTCATCGACCTTATCGGACGGATACGCGGTAAAAGCACAATGCTTTATAGTACTCACTCTAGGTCGATTAGTGTAATGGACAATGCCTGGACAGTTTCCCTCAAATCAAGTCAAGAGCTTAATTATCAAGGACTTCTATTTTACATACATAAGAATAATTAGCATATCAGCTTTAAACGAACCACTGCAATGGTAATAAAAAAAAAACAAACAAACAAAAAAGAAGGATAAAGAACAAGAAATGAAAAAAACCGGCAAATCTAGTTTTTCAAACGTCTCTATTTTCGAACCTTAAACCTCTAGTATGCAATAATTATCACAATCACTTTAAGTGCGAATTTCGCCCTGCTCCGCACTAGGTAGTTTGTTTTGTTTTACATGCTCTCCGTTCGTTTTGTACTTAGCTAATTCTTACACTGAATGGATTGTTCGATTCGTCCGGGAATCATGCTAACGTCGGCATAATGCCTACCCCTTGCAGATAGGAGCCTACAGAGAAGAGTCAGCGTTTTAAAAACGATCGCAATGCCCTACATCGCTTCGTTCGCTATTGCGTACGATGGTGCGCCTTGAAATTGGCTGGAATTCTTGCGGTCCATCGTATCCGAAGCACCATCGTAGCCGGTATTGTCGATACCGTTTGCCTTGGATGCGGCCAGCTCTGCCTTTGTGAGCAATCGTTCACCCTCTATCGAGTGGCGGATACCGTAGCTGAAGTAAATGAAATATCCGACCGCAATCCACACGGCAAAACGAATCCAGGTGCCGGAATCGAGCTGGAACATGAGGTACAGGTTGAAGAACACACTAATCAGCGGTAACAGCGGCACGAGTGGCACTTTGAACGTAAGCTTCACGTTGTCCGTTGGCTGCATGAGAATGACAATGAACAGTAGGACGAGAATGGTAACGAGCACTGCGAGACCAGCGATGACGCCTGGATAGTCTGTGTTGATGTAGTCCTCGGCCGGTACTAGAATTCCGCAAGCACCGCATACGAACACGGCTGTTGATAAATTTAGAACAATATTGCTTGAGCTGATGCAGGAAGACAGGGTGCGACTAATGATGATCACTTACCAAAAATACAAACGCTAACCTTCACCACCGCCGATGATAGCTGCGTGGGTGCTGAAAGCCGGTCGCGATTCACTAGCTGTCGAATTACTTCCGGCACGGTCACACTGAATTCGGAGCTAGTGAGCAGTTCCTCCGTTTGGTAACGCAACACCAGCACACTGACCGCGACGATCGTGTAGGCCAGCAACGTACCGATGGACATCATATCGATCAGCTGTTGGAGATTGAACAGGGCTGCCATGATAGCTGCCAGCAGCCCGGACAGCAACGTAGCCAGTACGGGTGTTTGCGTTTTGGGATGAACCGTCTGAAGCTTCTTATAGATTATACCATCCGATGACATGGCATACAGGACTCGGGGAAGCGGGAACATTGCACCAAGCAAGCTGGTACAGAGGGCGAAAATCGCACCGATGGATACGATCCATTTAATCGCGTACCATTCAATCGATTCGAACAGATGTGGGAAAGGTGCTTCGGGATCCTGGAGATAGTAGGGTAAAGCCATCGTCAGCACCGTCGAGATGCCGAAGTACGCGAGGAAAATGATGATAAGTGAGATCACGATCGCGAGCGGAATGTTGCGTTCCGGGTTCTTCGCTTCCTCGCCAGTCGTAGCGATACAGTCGAACCCGACGAACCCGTAGAAACATTTGGCAGCACCGGCCATTATACCGGCAAACCCGAACGGTGCAAAACCACCCGCCCCACCATTGTAGCCCGGCGGAATGTCTTTCGGATCGATGGTCCAGTTGTCGGGATCGCAGTTTATGCCACCGGCCACAAGTACCACCCCGATCACGATCAGGTTCACGCCGGTGAAGATGTTGTTCATCAGGGTCGATTCCTTTACGCCGTACGCTAGCAGACCGGCCAAAATCAGCACGACGACGAACGAGAAAAAGTCCGGATAGTCCGACAGGAAGTCGACGTCCATCGGCATAGCATCGCGCATCGCATTACTGATCTTGTTGTCAACCAGTGAGTCAATGTAGCCGCTCATGCCACGGGCCACACTCGACGTGCCTGTAAGATGGTGTGCAGATGGAGATATATTAGTAGCGGCTTGAATATTTTCAAGCGTTTGTACCTTCAAACACTTACCGATCACGTACTCCAAGATCAGATTCCAACCGATCGTAAATGCGGTAAACTCGCCAATGCTCACGTAACTGTAGACGTAGGCGGATCCAGCCTTCGGTACACGTGCGGCAAACTCGGCATAGCACAGCGCGGCAATGGCGGAAGCGACGGCCGCCACCAGAAACGAAACAACAACTGCCGGGCCGGCCTGTTCGCGTGCCACCGAACCGGCCAGAACGTACACACCCAGCCCGAGCGTACTGCCCACACCGAGCCCGGTCAGGTCGAGCAGCGTTAGGACGCGGGCCAACTTCGACTCGGAACCGTCGTCTTCATTCTGTTTCTTCCGCGTCAGCGCTGTCCAGAACCGACGTAAACTGCCTTCCATTCGCATGATCTACGCCGGCAAGATTAACTGTGAGCGTATGATAAAGAAGAGCTGAGTGTGAAAAGATAGTGCATATGAGAAAGTGACCGAAGTAATGGGGTAACTTGGCGGGCAGAGTGCTCGCACAAATTAGCACGAACCGAGCCAGCAAACCGAGCAGTATTGCGGAAGCCAACGAATTGGCAACGGTCGATCAATTTCGTTTGGCTATCAAATTGGACGTCTTGTGCGTGTAACGGACCGAAATAAGGTAATTCCATTTGCGCACCAACTAATCTACGGTCGGTTCCCAAGCCTGCGACTTAATTTCAGTGACCATCTCCTTTGCCCATCTCTTTAGTAGCGGATATTAACGAACTACTTTCACCCAACGCGCGGACAGCCGGGGAAGCAACATTTCTTAAATTCAAATTTACCCACTTAAGGTCGATGACATTTAGAGCGTAAAGGTTTTTTTTTTTTATCGGCGTACACTAAAAGCCTTTAGTGCTAGCCGTAATCGAGAAATAAGTGCCTTAAAGTGAACGGAAATGATTATTTTCTTGTGTTTTGCTTAGTGAATCTAATGATAAGCGTCATTGATATGAATCTTTGGTGAGGAGTCATTCAAATCAGGTACCGACTCGTAAAAGATTCATGAAACTTTAAAAACCTTTTTCAGGACTTAAGACTTCAAATTTTTTTGTCACTCAAAAAAGTTATGTAACTGAGTGTATTAAAATGCTTACTTCAGGAGCAAGAAGCGTGTAGGAAAATAATCCTAAAATCATGTTTCTGAAGAGAATTATTATTCTAGGAGGATTCATAAATCTTTGAATTATCATAAATCTATGGAGATTCATTAATCTGTCATGAATATGAGGATTCACGAATCTTTTTTTCTGAATGTAATGAGATCATTTGATTCAGTTCAAAGATTCATTCAGATTCACCCTTACTGATAACACTATATTATCCATTCATGTTTGAAGTTAACATTAAAATTTGGAATTGTGTTGGGGTGTTTTGAAAAAAAAACCCAACAGCATTACTCTAGTACACAAGAGTGGGAGTAATCACAAAAGTCCAAGGTCAACGAAAGAGACTACATTGGACAAACAGGAATCAAAATGGACGGTAACACTAACTCTTGTATGTCGTTAGTTCACTTCACAGACAAAGCGACTATTATTTGCATGTCAATGCAATCCAATAAGGGTCTGGTACGAACTCGTTTCACTGGAACCTGAACAAATCTCGTCAAGCGTACTAATTTAGATTGCGTTTCGTTCCGTTAGCCGGCAGGGTAGGGTTGAGAACCTGCTCGAGATAAACCTTGACGACTGGCAAACTATTCGTGATATTGAATCACAATGACCTATCGGACACGGTACCGAGAATAGCTTAGAGTGCACAGTTACCAGCTGGACGTAGTGATCCAAGAAAGAATAAATGTATTACCGCTTAAACTCCTTCTGCTACGACAAATTCAAACAGCGAATGTAATCGTGTTCGGATCACATTAGTGATCATTGTTGAACACAGCTTAAACAAAACACCAATTTAAGGCACACGTTGCGACCAACAGAGTACCGACAAGCGTTTGTTCCATTAGTTAACACCCCGCGGCTACGCATGCTACCAACGCAACAAAACATCAAACATGGCGCCTAATGCGGTCTGCAATAACGGGGTGTGAATTACGTCTAACGTTTTACGCAAACATTGCTCTGAACGGATGATGAATGGAGGAACAAAGCACAAATGGACGATAAACGACGTCGACAATGAAAACGGTATGATTGGACGCGTATTAGTACACCTAATTGATTATGGAGTTATCATTTTTTATGATTGCGTTTAATTGTCTACGACTGTTTGCTTTTCTGATTAATTTGCAAGAATTAAATGAATGTAAAATGTATACCCGCTCACTTTTTTAAAGGTTCGTACCTTATTTTTTTTCTCTTCATCAATTAGTGCTTTTATTCCTAACCATCTATCAATACGGGCACATACAACCATATTGACCTGTAGCCAACATGCCTTTACAGTGCGTTGGAAATACTAAGAGAATTGCACTCTTAAAATATTAGTTAATAAGTGTTTTGTCCAAAATTATCTCCAAAGGTATTTATTTTGGTTTGTTGCTAGCAATTAGGTTAGGTTAATAACCAGTAGCTTTAGACTTTTTCGAATTCAAGGGTTTTTAGAATTCCAATACATTTCTTCCCCTAATTAAAATTCAAATCACACACAGCCGCCTAAATTTACGCCAGTCAAGTCGCTTAGTAGAGCATACTTCGACGAGGAGAGAAAAGATATTCAAACCCATTAATAATAAAATTCAAAACCACTATTGTACACTTAAAAATTGTTAAAAATGGATATAAAACATAACAAACTAACCATATTGAACTGCAACTTCTACCGAATGGATTAAAAAAGGCAGTTTTTGAACGACTGTGAATAAAACAAGGTTAAAGAAAATTGAATGCAGAAATGCAGAAGCTTGCTTGAATCCTATGTTTAATAAGCATCTATAAAATATTATGCTAGGCCATATCGGACGACCATACGGGAACCAGCGAACCTTAGCTTACGCCATTTAAAAAAAAAGTCTGATCTTATTTTCATTTTTTCCTGTAATTGGCTATCAAAGGGCACTCCGCGTTGTCCGCAAACTTATCATAAGAAAAATGTTATTGTCTTCATCTTTCGAGTGCCATTTGCGGGGTTGGAGGTCTTCGTTAGATCATTATAATTAAACATTTTCAGTGTAACTCTTACAAGTCGGATAGCAGGTTTGTCTTGACAAACAGTTTCACAAAACAAGGATCGTCACAAAAAAGGCACAAAAAAGTCAGATCGACCATATCAGGTGAATACGGAGGGATTTCAGTTGATAAAACTATTTCGATTCGGTGTGACGCAGTTTGAACAAAACCTTGAAACCAATTGGCTTATTGTTTTGGTAGCGGTTTGGTTTCTAATCAAATGAGAACGTTGCCAAATTTTAGCTGCGCATAGTGGGATAGCTTTAAAACATAAAACAGGGTGTGGATTATCTTCCAGCTGGCAGGGTACTCGTATGAAAAATAGGTGAAGTATGTCGTTTTTTTTTTAAATCATACGTTATAAAGACTTCTTGGCTCATTCCATTAGGGTAGAAAAATCTGCACAAAAGCTTTCACTGGTCTCTGTGTCGTACAAGGCAATAAAGGCAGAGGTAAACCCATCACAGTAGACAGCGCATGCTATGTAGCAACAGTCACTTGTTCGAACGCGCTCCTAAGGTGTTCGGGACAAATCGATCGCTTCTTTCGTACGTACGAAACGAATGGTGTAATTAAATTATTACACAATGCGCCTACTGTGTCGACTGCTAAGATAGCAAGTTTTCGTGACTTGTCATCTCTGTCCTCGATTAGAACCAGTTCCCAAAGATAGCACGGAGTAGGTGAATGAATAAGAAGCCCATAATGATAATGGGTTGTCGATAGGGATCGTCATCATCGTGCGAAACAGAAGATGATGTATGGTGCAATGTGTGATCGATGCACCACGGGCGACAGACATTGTACCACACGGCCATGCTGCCATGATTCTGGTGGAACCAATGTCGCAAAGCATGCTCTAAGAGCTGTGCGAGTGCAAGGACGGTCAGTGAACCGAATGCCGCGAACGTGTGCGTTGATTAATGCACCGTGCAGCAACCCCTCCTCGGGCGGATCTTTACCTCCCCGAAAGTGACAGATGGCAGTCTCGGTTAGGCCTACCTCACAGCTTTCGAGCGATCGCCTTGTTTTGGTTCGAAACGCATCATGAGTTTCATTGACCACCACGGTGCGCAGTGAGGCCAGACAAACAGTCGGACAGCTATCAGCTTTGTTTTGCTCGTCTCGTTCGCTTTCATTTCGCGGGTCCACCCGAACCGCCTTGATACTGTGCCAGTGTGCCATCTATCCCGATACGGTTCCTCTACTTCACACAAGCTAGCGGTGATGCAGTTCTTATGCAGAAGGTTAACAACCACGCAGTGAAAGCATCCTCACTTGATGGCCTCCGTTTACGTTGACCGCACTCCCGGAAGTTGAACATTAAAAGGCTTTGCGTCCAACCTAGAGGTAGAATTCACCAGGGGGTTATCGGAAACTGCTGACGCTTACAGTAGTTTGATGATGGGTTGCTCATTTATATTTTCAACACACAAGGCACGTTCAATAAGCAAACGGAAGTACCACCACAGTGATTTATAGAATTAACCTTAAAAGAAAATCACATATACCAACGTGATCATGATTTCACTGCCCAACACACCGAATGATTCAAGCGCAACTTCACCATTCTTCATATTCGATTACTCAATATGTCGTCCTGTCCGGCCCACTGATACGATGGGCAATGCATACTGATAGCGCAAAAAAATCCGCCCGCCTGTATCCATCATACCCACAATGACGCCCATTCCCATTCCAATTGGACATAAACAGCTCAATTAAAAATGGTTCCTATCACTTGATAAGCCAACGGGTTTAAATGTCTACCGTAGTATAGAGCATACGAACTTACCCCCACAGTATGATTGCTTCTAAATCACCTGTATTAGAAGGTGCTGATGTTGACGGGTGGTCGACAGATAAAGGGTGTTCAAACTCAATCATTACAGCACTGACAAAGAAGTGGGAGTGTTACGGTAAACACGCCAGAGAAACAGTTGTTTAAAATTCAAACTATGCTCAGCTTTATTTGAGCAGCAACGCATTATTTACGCATATTATGTATGAAGCTCCAGATGGTAATTTTTATATCACCGGCAACAAGTTACCAATTGTGTATCGATTAATACCAGGTAAATCAGGCTTGTAAACAGCTTACTTGGAGGTTCGTCTGGTAGAGCTTGTCGAATGAGTCGAACTCTCAGAACTGAATTAAAGGTGTGTGATAACGCGTCGATGCCTGCAGACAAGAATGTTCGGGCGCGTGCTGGATTGTTGCCAGCGTTATCGTCATCTAAAGTTGAAGTGGGAACGTTAAAACGTGTCCAATTGCTACTTCTAATCCGATGGAGAGCGAACAGCATGGGACAAGAGTGAGATAAAGCGGAAAGCCTAAAGTGCTATGCATGAGAAAAAGATGCTATAAAAACACAGATCCATATTGCTCACCAATAAAAATTCTCAGTACAGAGATTAGGTTGGAAACATTTGTTTAACTCACACCATTTGCGGACTCGTCTTACAAAAATGAAGCAAATCGAGTTGTTCTGGCGTTATTCCAGTGACGTTACCGTGCCTGTCCATTTATTACAATCACCCTCACATTCCTTCAATTTCTTCCAGCAGACTCTAAACATGTAGGCCGTGGACAGTTGCGCTCTGTTTAAATATGCAGATTTGCTACCAGCTCGTGCGGATAAAATCTCGCGAAAGGCTACGTTTAATTGCATTCCATAAAAGCGCACACGACCTGAACCGGAACGGCGGTACACCGCTGTACGTGTACTGTCCACTGCTCAGGGTCTCTGTCAGGGTGGTTGCTCCACAGCTTTAACTTGAGCGATATCGTTAGTACCATCACCCATTAGACATTTCCTGCTTTTCTGGCAGATGATGATGGAGAGCAAAGTTTGGCCGCGGCTATGACGCTGTATACTACCATTTTTTGATGGATCGATCCTTAATCAAGCCGAGGGACTTACTGAATGCTTGTAGTAAACAATCCTTCCAGATAAGCGTATGGCCCTAAAAAAAAAACAATAAACTATACCCCACGCCACCCTCAAAACTGGCCATCGATCAGATGGTAGTAAATCATATCGAAGATACCGCTGTGTATGGCAAAGTGCCAGTGGGGTACCGACCTCTGCCGTATCTAGCATGAGCCACCCCGGGCTCGTGACTGCCAGTGACGCTGATAAGCTCATCGGTTCATTGTTGAATTGCACTGCATCCAGCATGTGCTGCCGTTGGCGTTTTTGCCTGAGGTAAAGAACGGTCGAGGGCGTTTAAGTGGGTTAATTGGGCGAGGAAAAACTGAAACCAAGGTCCCATCTTTAGTGAATACATTCTTGCCGAAAGTGAGCAGAGTTGTTAACCCCGTTCGTTGGGATCGGAATGAGTACAGACACTTTACGCCAGACAGAGTTCCAACACATTGCCAGTGAGCAAACATTCTGTTTTTCGTTTTCCGTCGGCCCAAACAACCCTGTTTCATTCAAATCTGTCTCGTACAACATCACACTGGATAAATAATAATACATCCTTCACTTATTGAACGGCAATTATCTTCTGGTTTTACTGACATCTTTCTTCTTTTGGATCTTCGCTCAAGCTATTCAAGGTAAAGGACAGATTATGGCGGTAAATGATGTTAAAGGTGGAAACAAAGGCTGTGGCTGCATCAGAATTTAAAGAAGAACCCAGTTGAGTGGTATAGAATATGGCATAGGTATTGGAGTTTGTAAACCTTCAGATCAGATGCCTAGTTGAGATCTCTAGATTATTGAAGTTTGTAGACGCTGTACATAAAAAAAAAAAGCCCGAACGTTGTCAGAGTCGTTGTCCTCAGCTGACATTTGCAAAGATCAACAAAGAAAAACAGACATCTCTTCATCATTAAAATGTATTCCACAAACGCCTCTCTCTAGCGCATTAACTATGGCTAATAAGCCAAAACAAAAATCCCCTGGAGCTCATCGGGTGGTTATACACTCGGGTCTTTCGTCAAGGTTTGCATGCTAATTCTACTGCATTGACCTGTGCTTCAAATAAATGAAAACCGGTTTTTGCGTATATTAAACTCGCTGAAGATAGTCTCTTCTCCAAAGTGGAACACGTATAAGTTTATGCTTTTCTATATAAACTCACTTTTACTACCGTAAAGCCCTACACAACTGCAACTCATTAGAAAGTCTGTGTCTGTGAAATGGTTTACAATCGCATTTGGTACTCACTTTATGGCTCCTTGGGGAATCCATAAAAAAATCCAACACTTCATGCAACATACGCCTCAAAATGCAGCACTTGACAGGAAGTGTTAGTGCCGTAAATTATGGTGATTGTGTACGGTGTAACAAATATTTATCAAGAAGCCCAGAAATATTTGAATGCAAGATATTGGTTTAGGTTGTTTTTAAACAAATATTTGCAGAAACTAAACGATCATGCAAGTTAATACAAATCAGCCTGTAATACGGCGCGGCCCGGTGATGTGTTGGTAGCGACAATGGTCTTCACACGACGGGACTTGTTATAAAATTCCATTCCAGATCAATTCCCCGTTCGCAGAAACGTCTATTGGGAAATAAAATCAAACAAAACAAGAAAAGTCAGACCTAGACTTATTGAGGTTGTGTGGCGAAGATTTTTTTTTGATACATTCATTATACGAAGGTCAGTAGATTTGGTTCAACTTCCTACCACACTGGCATCACTGTATCTCTGTATCTAGTAGCCGCCTGATCCGCAATCAAAACATAATAATACACACACCTACGAGTTACCTTCAATGTTTCATACTGAACTTGATTGTTTCAGTATGTGGATACGGCACGTTCTACCATCTTTTACACATTTTAGACCCCCACACAACACCTTCCCATTCGCATCCCAATCGACCCGAACCGACGCCGAAGGTCACCAAAATACGTTGGCGAGTGTTCACAAGAAGCGAAAGAAGCTTGGCAGCGAACATCCCAGCTCAGTGTACTGAGATCCGACACAGATTCTCAGCGTTGTTAATAAGTCTAGAAGTTGTTGTTGAGTTTTTGTTTTACGGGCATTTTCCATCGAATCTGGCAGATTGAACAAATAAAAAGAATAACATCTGAACGACCAGCTTCCATCACGCGAAAACGACTCGGGGCATCAACAAAATGGCAACAAAAAAAAGCAACCTCAAAAAAATAATCATTTCATCGCGTTCCTCTCGTGTTTATCCCATCCAACTTAATAATATGGCAGCGAATAAATGAGAAGGTAAAAAAGCGTTGGCGAAAAAATACAAGCACTAAAATGGCATGGCAAAAAAAAACCGAGCAGATATTCTGCAATAAACAGTTGTCGAACAGCCATCAACGACTCGTTCCGGACGCACAGCTGTATTAATACTACGAGAGTTACTCCCCGTGCCGTCCATTCCGCTCACTTCCCAACCATATTTTAACCCACCAGCGATTTCTTTTTGGCACATCAATGGTAAGATCAATGAGAAAAAAAATTGACTAAAATCATTCGAATACACACACTGATGGCATAGAGATGGCGTGATGATCGTGATGGGGAACCTGAAACACTCTGTATTTTTTGCTACGATATAACGCCAACCGCAGATGTGAATCCGTGCTAAAATGCATTGTCAAACGGAGTAATTTAATCGATGTGATCGTGTAATATTCACACACAACGCCATCCGTGGCGAATGAAAGTCATCAACAAAACATTTATCATCTTTAATAATCTCCTACAACGGCATACAACTACATGCACCGGTATCCAGTAACACATACTGGAAGTAATGTGCGTTTCACGCATAATCTTCCATACTGACACTTGGTTCAGCATCAAGGGCTAAACGTACAAACCAAGGCCATTATAAGGTGATTTTGATTAAAATTCAAACACAAACCCCAACCCGTATGGCCTAGATGATAGAATGCAATTATGGATCATGTAAACCCAAAAATGGTCCCATATTCGATGGCCAGTGCCGTTTCGGGGTGGACATTTTTCGGAATATGTCTCTGAGCATTTCGGTTGTTTCGGGGTTTTTTCCACTCCGCACCTATATGAATGCAGTACGAATCAATGTTTCAAGCCGACAAATTACTTTTACACGCACAGACACACAACAAACGGTTGCACAAGTCAGCTATTGCCTTTTTGTCACGTTTTTAAAGGTGATTGACTGTATACAAGCGTCCATTTATGATACCGAAGGGCTTTTGGGGAGACTGGTGTCTATAAAACCCTTGACGATGGCGATGGCGATGGTGGAATACAATATACGGCACTGTAGTAAGTAGCTATTCGGAGCCTTCGGAAACGCAATGCGATGGTATTAGTCGTAAATATGCAGCCACCGCGTGTAGCCGTGCGGGGAACACCACGCTGAGAGCACTTGAAAATACCGTCAACGAAACTTGACGACTATGAAGGAGTTTGACACTAGAAGCTGACATTGCTACGTGAAGGATGCAGAGCGTATCGTCTCGCTATCCTTGTAACATTAAATCGTACGAAACGTGGACATATTTTGCCACCAGCACAGAGAACAAATGTAAATGGGTATTTCTATAAGCGCTTCTCTCACAAAACCGTGCAATATTTTGTACCGTACTTCATCGATCGACAATAGTTTTGGTTAGCGAAATCAATGGCAGATCACATTCGACTTGGAGTGACTAGGTTTGGCAACAAAAAATCATTTTAATGTACCAAATTTAGTTTGCCACAAAACAGCTTTCACTTTTGCTTCTAAACCACCCTAGTAGCAACGGATACAAACGGCCACGCTATTGGTATGGGCTCTGCGTACTTTAGTTGCGAGCTCATTGTAATCTCTCTGTTGGACAATACCACGCGTAACGGTGTCACTGCGATAATTCTAACCTTTTGCACCACTTTAACGTGTTTTCCAGCACCGTTCTGCGGTTCAACACATTCAACGAGAAAACTTCATCAATTTACACTTCTAAACTGTGCTCGGATTGTGGCTCTAACAGGCGTGATAGCACTTGAATCTAATCTTACCAATTAAGTAACGCACGCACTTACTATGTCGAAAACTTAAACAAGCAGTTTCTTGGATCGAACAGTTAGCAAAGCAGATTTCGATCGACGCGACAACGTTTTGGCTTTCGGTTACCGATCAACTGTACCGGTCGACGTCTGGTCGGGAAATGTGCATTTTTTTCTAGCAATTCCACAGGTGAGTGCAGGTGAGCCCGCTGTCTGCCCGCATCTGATGGAGGGGATACACACGACGCGTACACACATGTCCGTCTGCTCAGTATGGCAAGCTTTTTGTGCTAGTGTGGAGCTGTAGCTGGGGTGGTTTTTGTTGTTGTTGTTGTTGTTGCTGTGAGAGAAGATAAGTAGTGAACAATACAATGAAGCTACAGCTATGTAGCGTAGACCATGGTCTATGCAAAGAAGGCACATGAAAAGCGTAGCTTTGGGTAGAGCTCCAAAAAGATTTGTTTTCCACAAAGCAAAATAAAGCTTAACTAGTGTTGTGCTTAATGCATCTTTTGAGAAGAATCATTCATATGAATCTTAAGAGGGGAGTCTTTCAAAGCAGGAATCGCCTCTAAAAAGATTCATGAATCCATCGATCAGTGGCAACTAAAGCCCCTTGAAGGCCTAAAGTGGAATGGCAGTTGATTAAAATTGTTGGGGGGACAAGCATAACATGACGGATATGACGGACAAGCTCCTAGGTGATAATAAATCTTGGATCAATCATGAATCTTAAAAGATTCCGTTTGAAGATTCATTCAGATTCATGAATCTGAATCAGAGTCACCCATCACTAAACTAAACCATTCCCTAATTTTAAAATTTAACACACCTATGTGCGTCTCTTCATGGTAGACGGGTAGAATCCCTGTTAAGGAACGCTTTGAAAGATTTAAATGCAACGAAAAGCTAGGAGACGATACAAATTTTTTGATAATCGATTTTTTTTATTTGTATATTGCGAATACCTTTAAAATATATAATAACCATTATTTTAATCATTTTACTACGAAGAGTAATAAAACAAGAATAACTAATAATAACTATTAATTAATAACTATTTGTGGTACTATTTTTTAAGCAATCACAAATTGACGCTGTTCGTAACATTCCCGAAGTACTTAAAAGTAAACCCAACTAACCACAACACAAGCTAATTTCGTTCCGTTCTTATCTGCTGCCTGAAACAATAAAAACATCTTCTGCGAGTGTATTTCCAAAAGATTAAATTCCAACGTCAAATGTTCTCTACATTGCCATATCGATGACGGGATACGTTATCCAAGCAGAGCGAGACAGCACCAATTGCCATCAGATGTCTGGAATGCCTGAATGGTAATTAGCTATTTGGTCGCAGACTAGAAATGGATTATCACATTGGTGATGGACGTCAATAATCACCGAATGTAAGTACAGTTCAAGCTTAAGCACATTTCCCGGAGTTTTGTTGTAGTATGGGTGAGTTTGTGGTATGCAGATTCTATCAGCAAGCGCAGCCCTTGATAACACACAGTCTTACCATGCAACGGTACTGCCATTGGTTTGAATGGGAGATTAATGAAAGAAAAGAAAAACAAAATGATACAAACCTTTCCAATAGGTTTGGGGCTTATAGCGGATATATGCACTCAATCATGGCGCAGTCGGTTTGATTGATGCCGAACCGTAGATTGCACCGAGGTGATTGGGCAATCGTAATCATCATATCACAAACGCACACGGTGTGATCTAGTCGCGATAAAGGTGATTCAATGTGTTTAGGGATCGCTGCGTAGTCTTACAACGACCCGATAAACGATATTGCTGTCGTCTCGGGGCTAACCATAAAATGTCTGTTAGTAAACAGAGAGTAATAGGTTTGCCAAGTACGGATAGATTACCACCGGACTTTAGATAGGTACACTGTAATTTCTTTACAACTGATTAGATAATACCATGCCCTAAATCTATAGGACAACCATATGATAACGATCTGGTAATGTTCATAAACAACTTAAAATTTACATACAGTTTCATTATTTACCTGGAAATCCTCTTAATATAATGTGTCATAAAAACCGAAATATGTCCTCAGTAATCACACGACACGCCGCTTCACGTTAATGAGAAAACTGGTACACTCGATACAGCTGACAGGAGCGTGATCTTGGACAATACAGATGGAGTTGTGCATAATGCCGCCAAAATCTCCATAAACGGAGGCGACCAGGCAAGACACAATGGAAAAACACTTGCGCTGCCGCACTGAGCACTGAGGTTATCATTAGGATACGCTGTTATCAACCTCCAAAACCGGTTGTAGCATGCGTTTTTGTACGTAACTAAGGTGAAGTGGTATGAACGAGAGAGAGACAGAGACAGAGAGAGAGAATAAAAGATAAATTGTATTCACAGAAGGGACACACTTTTTTACACGGTTGAGAAGAGATCTCTTCGGGCCCGATGAACTAGCCCAAATAATCACGGAAACTTTTTCGTGCCTTAAAAAGTGTTCAACCAAAGAAGATCAAATTATGGTAGTCTTTCAAATAGTTCAGAAATATTGCTTCCCATGATGGCGGTCTCAAACAAATTTATGTTTTCATACTGGAATGCAAACGGTATCTCCAACAAAAAACAAGAACTAATACAATATTTAAGAGATTATAATGTTGATTTGATGGGCATTGTAGAAACTTTTCTCAAACCGACACAAAAATTCACAATACCTAATTATACCACACACAGGTTTGATAGAATAGAAGGTGCCAAAGGAGGAATATTAATCTTAGTTAAAAATCACATCCAATACAAAGTAGCAAAAAGTCCAAATCTTAAAATAATCGAAGCATTAGAAGTAGAATTATCCACAACAAAAGGTTCCATTGTCTTTACCACAGCATATCATCCAGGCGCAAACACAGATGTGAGTAAATTTAAAAATGATATTAAAACTTTAACCAACAGAAAAAATAACTTTCTGATATGCGGCGACCTTAATGCTAGACACAGACTATGGAACTGTACTACTACAAATTCAGCTGGAAACTGCCTGTTTAGGGAGATGCAAATAGGTTGCTTTACCATTTACCACCCAAACTCACCTACATACTACCCATTAGATCCGGCACGGAAACCCTCTACAATAGACCTCACATTATCAAATGTCACTTTCGAAATATCCGACCTGATAACCAAAACCTGCTTGACATCAGACCACCTACCCGTGATTTTTTCCGTTTCTATTTCAAAACTAACAAACAATTATGAGCAAAAAATATTTGATTACAGCAGTGCAAATTGGAGTATATTCAAAGAACATATAAATACCACACTGAATCCATTTGAGACGCAATTAAGCGACATTCAAAATCATACACAAATAGACGAAATGATAGAAAACCTCACATTAACCATCACAACAGCTCATAACTTATCAGTCCCTCTCAAAACACCCAGTACTTACAGGATGATTATACCACCAGAAATAACCTCGCTCATAAAAATTCGTAATATAGCCCGGAAAAGATGGCAAAGGCACAGACAGGACGTTTCTCTTAAAAATTCGTATTACCGACTCAAAAAGAAAATTGAACTAGCTTTGTCGGAAGTAAGAAATAGAGAATGGACAAAGAATTTATTGTCAATGAATAACGATAATGCCAAAAATAACAACAAACTCTGGAAATTCATACGCATTATTAAAAACAACATTAGATCAATCCCCCCACTGAAATGCCATGATAAAACTCTAATAACTTCTGAAGAAAAATGTAAGGCGCTTAAAGAACAATTCCAATCAGCACATAATTTTACTACACACTCAAACAGGAATGTTGAACATAAAGTGGCTAGAGATATTAAAAATTTACAAAATTCATCCATCACAACTGAGCAAATCTTAGAAAATCTGTTAAAGCCGAGAGATATTAAAAAAAGGTTGACAAATTTAAAAACTAAAAAATCCACAGGTTGTGACAACCTAAACAACCGATCACTAAAAAGACTACCACGCAAAGCAATAGTATATCTGACCACCATTTTCAATGGATGCCTTAAACTTGGCTACTTTCCTAGTCGCTGGAAAATAGCTAAAGTAATCGCAGTTCCAAAACCTGGTAAAGATCCATCCCAAGTAGAAAGTTATAGACCTATCAGCCTTTTAAGTAGTCTTGGCAAAGTATTCGAAAAATGCATTGAGATCCAAATGAGATTACACACCTCACTAAATAAAATAATCCCATTTGAACAGTTTGGTTTTCAACCCACATTATCTACAACTCACCAGCTACACAGATTAACAAAAGACATAAGAGAAAACAGACACAAAAAAAAATCTACAGGCCTAATACTCTTAGACAGTGAAAAAGCTTTCGACAGAATTTGGCATCAAGGACTGATTCACAAACTCATACATCTCAAATTTCCGATGCATCTTATTAAAATCATTGAATCTTTCCTTAAAGAGAGGAAAAACTTCATACAGATTGGTAAATGCATGTCAGAAAAGTATACTCCCACAGCAGGAGTTCCACAAGGCAGCACATTATCCCCTCTTCTTTTCAACATCTACACATCAGACATTCCTACCATGAAAAATTGTACCAGATATTTATACGCTGACGATATAGCCATAGCTTCTTCTGCAAAACATTCAAAAAGCATTATAAAAACGCTGAATAATGGACTTAAAAAATATTCCAAGTACTGTGAAAAATGGAAACTTAAAATTAATGGAACCAAATCAGAAGCAATATTTTTCACCAGGTTGAAAAAGCCTTCTAAATTACCTAATCAAAACGTTAAATACAACAACAACGAGATTCACTGGAAAGAATCGGTCAAATATCTAGGCATATTATTGGACAAAAGATTAACCTTTAAAATCAACACTGAAGCTACTGTGTTAAAATGTGAAAAATTGTTTAAAATTTTATACAGCTTTCTACACAGGAAATCTAAACTTAACTTTAAAAATAAGATACTGCTCTATAAAGCAGCAGTACGTCCATTAATTACTTACGCTTCCCCAGCTTGGTCAGATTGCGCTAACTGCCACAAAAAAACACTCCAAATAATTCAAAACAAAATCCTAAAATCTATCTTAAATGTTCCTCCTTGGTACCGCACAACCTTACTGCATGAAAAATGTAAAGTGCCTCCCATTATCCAATATATGAAAAACATTCAAACCAACTACATAACAAAATGCCAATCAAATCAACTCCCGGTTATAAACCGACTTGGCTCTTAGGCAGAATTATAACAAATGTTATAACACCAGTTTTTTTTTTTTTATAAAACATTCAATCGAAATTCAGCCAAGTTAAAAGTATTTAAATAGATTAGATAAAATAAAAATTAGTTAGGTATTAGTTATAATATTTTAGTTATAAGCATAGTTTGTTAAGAATTATTAATGTTATTTTTTTTTTTAACTTGTTGTTGGGTTTTTACCTGAAAACTTTCCCACACATATTTCCAAACGCCTTACAGGTAACAAATTAATCCTATCTAAAATCGCTATGCGAGCGAAGTTATTTACAACGGTGAGGAAAGACGCGAAAGTCGAACCCGCTCAAAGAATTTTCTATGTATAAATTTATGTTCTTCTCAATAAAACTTAACTCTACTACTACTACTACATGGTTGAGAAGAATGGTATCGTCGAGCTCTTCGCTGAGGTACTTTAATGAGAATGCACATTGCATTGTAATTAAATGAGGTGTGTTTTAAATAATTTAAATAGCAAAAAAGTGGAAAAACGAATCAAGCTTGTCATACATTTTATCCAAAGAACTTTGATCAGGAACGCTGGATTGGTTTTAAATTCCGAGAAGATTGAAGATCAGTTGTAATGATTTTGTTTCTTCAATTTATGTTCATAATATAACTCAACTATAAAATTCCATGTCTACTTTTCATGAACATGATTCTAAATCGTCCGTTTTGCTAGCCTAACCCAGTCAACCAGTTCGATTAATCGAACGCGAAACAAGTTTTGAAAAACAATTTCCATTTCATCATATAATTTTTACAAGCGAACGTTGTTTCAGTGTGAAAAACGAACAAATCTCGAACTGGAATCGAGACTAGACTAAGGATCACTGAGGTTACCAACTTCATTACGATTTTTTTTTCTAAAAGAGAGGTACTTCAACTTGGTATTGCAAAACGTAATGTGAGTCGTTTCTAAACTAAACTAAACAATTTGTAATTTATTGATGGAAAAAAGTTTTACAAAAAATCATACGTGTTGCCGATCAATTGCGCCTTTGAAACAAAACCCTTTTAGCCGCGTTCGAGAGGAATGTGCTCAGAAAGATTTTTGGCCCCGTATGTGTGGAAAGGCAATAGAAGAGCTGCTACAATGAAGATCTCTATGAGCTGTACGACGAAATCACTATCGTACAGTGTATAAGACCCCGGCTGGCTGATAATGTCATGAGAATGACACCGGACGACCCAGACCGTAAAGTCCTTTTAAGTCGACCAAATGGACAGACCAAAATTCGTGGTAGGCCCAAACTGAGATGGAGTGATGGCGTTGATGCGTCCGACAGAAAGGGCGGGATAATCGATTGGCAGATGACGGCGCTCGGCCGTGAGCGGTTTAGAGGTCTCATGCAT
The DNA here is from genome assembly GCF_943734725.1 of Anopheles marshallii. Classification (NCBI taxonomy): domain Eukaryota; kingdom Metazoa; phylum Arthropoda; class Insecta; order Diptera; family Culicidae; genus Anopheles; species Anopheles marshallii. The sequence goes on along the minus strand of NC_071326.1, from coordinate 62,688,183 downwards.
CAGGCCAAGACCACTGAGTCCTGAATTTCTTCTTCTTTATCGACACAACAACTTCAAGAGCTTAAGGCTTACCATTTCTGGCTTTATTTGGCTTTATTTACCTCCTCCACCCCAGACTCTTAAATCTTGGGTTTTAGATTTACACCATCAAAATGTAGCTGTACTATTGTAAATAGATATCTTATATTAGAATTCAAATTAGTAACATACATTTGGCGTAAATTTGACAGTTGCGCAAAGGAAAGAAATTCTGCTTTGTACTTATCATACTTCATGAATTGACAAAAAAGGTAAAGAAAGGTTGAATTACAGTACTATAAACCAATGAGTGGATAAATCGTTTCCTTTAGTTTCCTTTTCAACGAACGCGTCATACGAAGTAGTTCATCGGATTAAGTTATGGGAAGCTGGGTAACCAAACAATTGAACTAGTGTTCTTCGACAATTTCTTCTATTCTTCGACAACAAATTTCATGCTTTTCCTTAGGTGTGGCTGTCAGGATGCAACCTGACAGTTAGCTACATGGTGTAGCTGTTTTCTTTGCAAACACTGTAGACAAAAATGTCAAACTCTTAACCTAAAATATACACACGTGCTTCTGCACTTCTCGATAGGAAAGTCGTCCGTGTCGCCTCAAGCTTCTATTACATCCGAAAAACTATTTCAGGTTATGGGCCCAGTATAACCCAAACCTAGTTCATCTGTTTATTTTTTTTTCTCATCGTAGTCTCCCTGAATACTGTTGATCCAATGGAAGAAGAAAAGAAAGTGTATCTTTTCGATGGTACGAATTTCAGCAACTGGAGCTTCCGGACGGAAGTGTTGCTGGAGGAGCTGGATCTGATTGATTGCATTCGTGTTGAAGCGGAAAAGGCTTTGGAATGCAAAGTATTGGCTACTGATTCGGCTGAGGTAAAGAAAACCAAGGAGGACCAGCTGAAGAAGAGGAAAAAGAAGGATGCTAAATGCAAATCGGTTTTGGTGCGGAATATTGCCGACTCACAGTTGGAGTATATAAAAGGTAAACAGACCCCGCGAGAGATTTGGACCACTTTGGAAAACCTTTTCGCACGTCAAGGAACATGTGGCCAGTTCTATATTATGAAAAAGCTTTCAGCGATGAAGTTTGTGGAGTCAGGTTCTCTCCAAGCGCACCTACTCGGGTTCGAGCGGATGGTGCATGATTTGGAAGCAACCGGAATCAAACTACAAGAAAGTTTGGTTGTGTTTTACCTGTTGCAAACCATGCCGAGTTCATATGGACAGCTAGTGACTGTCATAGAAACACTGCCTCCGGAACAAATGACGCTGGACTTTGTAAAGGCTCGTCTTCTCAGCGAGAGTTTGAAGCGAGAAAATAATGGAGAAATGAGCGAGAAGAACGATTCCATGGCGTTTGCTGGAAAAGCCCAGAAACATAAACTGAAGTGTTTCTATTGTAAAAAGTTTGGGCACAAACGCACTGAATGTCCCATATTAAAAGATCGGCAAGATAAGAAAAGAATGTTTGCACATGCGAAACCGAGAGCAAATTTCGCTGATGCAGAAAACCATGGTGGTGGATCAAATAAAAGCGTAAGTTTCGTGGGTGTGAGCAGGGGAAATACAGTTCCCATTGAGTCGAATCGTATACGATGGTATATCGATTCAGGATGCTCGGATCATCTGGTAAACGACAAGACGCTATTCGAAAAGTTGCATCCGTTGCAGAATCCAGTCGAAATAGCAATTGCGAAGGACGGTGAAACAATCGTTGCAGAATACACCGGTACAGTGAAAGTAATAACGCTTAAGAATGGTAAATATGCTACATATATCATTCACGATGTACTATTTGTTCCTGAGCTGAGATGCAACCTATTTTCGGTATTGCGTGTGGACAAGGCAGGTATGCGTGTAGAGTATTCGAACGGAGAAGTAAAAATTCATTGTGGATCTGACATCATAGCGTGTGGTTCTCTACAAGGACAATTGTACGAGCTCAAGTTCTGGAGATCGAATTTCGACAGAAACAAAGTGATGTTGACACATGGTCGTATACCGGAAAATATGGATTTATGGCATCGTCGCTATGGACACTTGAACGGTAAAAGCCTTGAACATCTTTTTCGTAAGCAAATGGTATTAGGAGTAAAAATGCCATGCGATTCGAAAGATTTCAAAGACATGAATTATTTCATGTGTAAACCGTGTTTGCTTGGTAAGCAAACTAGAAATCCGTTTTCAATACGCGAAGGAAAAAGATCGTCACGGGTACTGGAACTGATCCATTCTGATGTATGTGGACCAATAACTCCAATTGGAATATGTGGTATGAAGTATTTTGTTACTTTCATTGATGATTGGTCGCATTTCACAATGGTGTTTCTCATCGAATCAAAAGATGAAGTATTCAATATGTTCAAGGAATATGAAGCTCAAGTAACCGCAAAATTTGGGCAGAAAATAAGTCGACTTCGCTGTGACAACGGTGGAGAATATCGAAGCAAAATGTTCGAGAGGTTTTGCAAACAACGAGGCATCTACGTAGAGTGGACGGTTCCCTACACTCCAGAACAAAACGGGGTTAGTGAACGTATGAATCGAACTCTAGTGGAAAAGGCACGTTCTATGCTGGAGGATAGTGGTATCGACAAGAAATTTTGGGGTCAGGCAATACAAACTGCAGCATATCTTACGAATCGGAGCCCATCATGTGCGATTCCATCTGGTGTTACACCATACGAAATGTGGGAAGGTAAGAGACCTGATATTACTAACTTACGAACATTTGGTTGTAACGTATTTGTACACATTCCGAAGGAGCACCGAAAGAAAATGGACGCGAAGTCATGGAAGGGAATTTTTGTTGGATATTCCCATAACGCATACCGTGTATGGAACGAAAGATCCCAGCGAATTGTGGTTGTACGTGACGTCATATTTGATGAATCTAAGCGATACGAACCGGTTTTTGAACGAAAAGCACCTTTTATGTATCCTGCAGCTGAGAATGATCCAAATGATAAAAATTGTGAGTCGTTAATGATAAATGATGATGAACCTCAAACATTAATTGAAGAAGAATCGGATGACGAATTCGAGAGTTTCTCTGAAGGAAGCGGAACAGCATCGGGAGGTTACCGTGATCAATCTGAAGCTGAGCCAGAAAGTAGTGAGGAGTCAAGTGCGAAGCAACGACCGCAAAGAAACCGCAAACCTCCTGAATGGCATAAGGATTATGATGTCGAGTTTGCGGCATATGCATTAAGTGCAACGGCATATGTGGAAAACGTACCAAACTCCTTGGCAGAAGCCAGAAATCGAAATGATTGGCCCAAATGGGAAGCTGCGGTACAGGATGAGATGTTTTCGCTGGAAAGGAATAATACCTGGGTTTTGACGAAATTACCTTTGGGTCGTACAGCCATCACCAGCAAATGGGTATTCCGAATCAAGAGAGGAATAAACGGACAACCTGATCGGTACAAGGCACGTCTAGTGGCCCGTGGTTTTAGTCAACGACGTGGTTTTGACTATAGTGAGACATATTCTCCTGTTGCGAAACTTGACACTATACGTACTGTGCTCGCAATGGCAAATCATGAGAAGATGCTTATACATCAAATGGATGTGAAAACGGCCTTCTTAAATGGAGAACTGCAGGAAGAGATTTATATGCGTCAGCCAGAAGGTTATGAAACAGGAACAGATTTGGTATGTCGTTTAAAAAGGTGTTTGTACGGATTGAAGCAAGCATCAAGGGCATGGAATGAGCGTTTTCATTCATTCGTTAAATCTAGATTGAGATTTGAAAGGAGTATGATCGACCAATGTATGTACATCTGGAAAACTGATAGAGGATTGGTGATCATGCTGATATATGTGGACGATATTATCATCGCTGGTACGTCATTGCGGCTGGTGGAGACGGTGAAGAACTGTTTGGCACATGAGTTCGAGATGACTGATGCAGGGGAAGTAAAATACTTCCTTGGTATGCACATCGATCATGACTTGAAAAACTGTGTGATGAAGATCAGCCAGAAGCAATATTTGGAAAGCTTATTGCAGCGATTTAAAATGGAAAATTGTAAGGTGGCATCAACTCCAATGGAAACCCACTTGAAGCTTCCTCGCGGTGAAGAGAAGGATCGAACGAATCAACCCTATCGAGAGTTGGTTGGCTGCTTGACATACGCTACGTTGACTACACGACCAGATTTGGCAGCTGCTGTTAATATTTGCAGTCAATATCAAAGTTGCCCAACGGATTTACACTGGACTTACTTGAAGCGAATTTTGCGCTTCGTCAAGGGAACTTTGGATGTTGGCTTAGTGTTTCGTGGAAACCCTGAGGCAGTGACGATGGAAGTGTTTTCGGACGCCGACTGGGCAAATGATCCTGTAGATAGGCGATCTATCAGTGGTGCAGTGTTCAAAGTTTTTGGGTGCACTGTTGCTTGGATTACCCGAAAACAACAGGTTGTCTCTCTTTCATCGACGGAGGCAGAACTAGCAGCATTGTGCGTAGCTGCATGTCATGAGCAGTGGTTGGTACGACTGTTGCGAGATTTAGGATACGATCCTAAGGAGCCGATATGTTTCTACGAAGACAACCAGTCGTCCATAAGAATTGCTGAAGAGTCGAAGGATTTTGGACGCTTAAAACACGTTGATGTAAAATTCCATTATCTTCGAGACTTGATACGGGAAGGAAAAATCTGTCTGAAGTATATACCATCTGCAGATCAACAAGCGGATATGATGACTAAGAGTCTTCCAGTAGCGGTTTTTCGTAGACATTGCTCAAGCATTGGTTTGGCTAACTGTAGCGGTTGAGCAGGGGTGTCAGGATGCAACCTGACAGTTAGCTACATGGTGTAGCTGTTTTCTTTGCAAACACTGTAGACAAAAATGTCAAACTCTTAACCTAAAATATACACACGTGCTTCTGCACTTCTCGATAGGAAAGTCGTCCGTGTCGCCTCAAGCTTCTATTACATCCGAAAAACTATTTCAGTGGCAAGAGGCTGTAAGACGGTATCCAAGGTTTTAATATGATGTTCTGCAATTCCACGTAGCAAGTTCATGACTACACTAGCCCAAATGTTTGGCAACCAATCATGTCTTGTGTGACCTCCACAGCCATTTTCTTGATTCTTGTGCACTTTTGTTTTATTTCGCATTTGTGAAATAGGTTTGTGGGTAAAAGTGGGTAAAGAATTCGATTTTGTACGCTACGTAATAAATGGTATGTGTAATTCACAGTGTGTATTAATGTGTAAACATAAGAGTTAGCTTACCTCTCTATTTTGCAAGCCAAGACCGAATAAACAATTAAAATAAAACAAAAAAGTAAGCATTGAACAGTAGTAACCAAAAATTCCTTCATTCAACTTAAAAAAGATAATGTGGCCTCTATGTTTCGGATGGCTTTCCTAAACACGATTTCGATAAGGAGGATAGCGCTAAGACGCATTTCTTCTCGTAATAGATTGTAATATAGTGTTTCTTACGGGTATGTATATTTGAACCACGTTCAGACATTTACATTTACTCACCGCTACTTTCGCCTACTCAAATGACGGATAAACTGTGTGGTGGTGGCACTGGTTTACGCGCCTGTAAGCTTTGAGCAGAAGCCGGAATCGTCGTACATCCAACACACGAGTGCAAAGTTTCATGAATGAAAATATCGCAATCGATGCAAAATACTTGCTGGCAGGCACCACACTCGTACACCATTTTATCTGTACCAATAACGAGAGTTTTCTGACATGCGTAACAATTTGTTACCGGAGGATCTCGTGGTTCCAGCACCTGTAACTGTTCCAATGGTAGTTCATTAAAATGCGGCACAGGGAACAGATGATGGTAGCTGCGTGCAAGATGTGGTGCCGAAGCTAATGTGAGACCACACGCTGAGCATTCCACCGGCAACTCGCAATACTTGCTGTAGCACTGAGGGCAATGGTAACCCCCCGAGGTAAGCTTGGCCGGTTCATCTGCACTGTCAATGTGACACATGCACATCGTCAACGGTGGTTCCTTGCCCGACTCTGTTTTGCCATGTGGGAAACCCATCTTTATCAGTGAAAACTCCTGTTGATTGCCGGCCTGCGGTGGATCGATGTGCTGCAGCAGTTGATCTTTGTAGTGCGCATCGTCTAGTACAGCACCGAACATCCCGCCAGTTTCGGTGCAAAGGAACTTACAGATTCGAATTTCAGCTGACAGTGAAAGCACGGAGCAACGCACACCCTCCGTTTTAAGATTTTCTATCGTCAGATGAACGTCGTTGGGGTCGCAGCTGGTCAAGCTTCCCATGATGATCAAAATTTCTCTGCTAGCGTGTTGCGGAATCATGCGTAACGTCTTCAGTGCCAATTCCAGGCCATTTTGAAGCGATGGTTCCCCGACCAATTGTACACCGTTGTTTAATGCATGTACCGCCTTAATATGCTTTCGGGAGCTACCACCCAGTTCGGAGATCTTTTCCGCGCGCTTAGCTTTCATTGCAATAACACCAAGCTGGGAGATTGGGTTCTGATCGAAGAATTCCTCAATGAACAGTTCAAGAAGCTTAAGCGAGCAGATAAAGCGGGTTGGTTTTAGATCCGGTACAGTCATAGCCTCGGAACAATCGAGCAACACGTATAGATGTCGCATCATTCCGAGCTTGCTGAAACCACGTTTCATTGCTTGCCGCTTGCGTTTGGCCTTCTGGATGATGTCGGAGACAGAACCCTCGATAAGGCCATCGTCGTCTTCTTTGATGGCTTCCCTGGGATATATGCAACGGAATGAAAAATTATCAATCAGTCGGTAGGGAATGAAGCAGCTTCTGCAGCGCGAAGCTTCTTACCATGTTTTCTCGTATCCAGTCTCCCAGCGATATTCCTTTGGATCTTCTTCCTCCGCCATTGTGATAGTTTTATCACTTCGAGGTTGGAAAGCAATTAGTTAAGAAATACAGACTTGTTTCAGTACTTTTTCGTACAGTATGTTTGTTGCGCGCCGGTGCTAGCTGTATTTTGTTTACATCGGAATGCTTTGGACCCAGGTGGTGAAAAATGCTACAACTCATCGGGACTGCTGTCTATACAATTGTCAAATAAACGTCAAGGTGCAGCAAAGAGAAGAAAAAAAAACTCACACACACGATTTCAGTGCATGTTTTTCTACCATACAAAAATCCTAAATTTTGTGCAATAGTTTTTATTATCATATTGAAATTGAAGACAACTAACAATGGCAACAAAGGTAGCAGCTAAGAAGTTCAAATGGGCGCTGGATTTCAACACCAAGTTCGTAATTTATTGAATTAGTAAAGCGTGGCTCTGCGCTGGTGGTGCAAGGCTAAACAAATAGTGAAATTCTCAATGCTTGTTTTGGTATAAAATGTGCCTTTCCTTGTTTTGGTTGCAGGTCTCGCAGCAGCGGTTCTGATATTGCCGCGCCGCCTGGTTACAATCCGTCGGCTGATGTGATCAGCAGCAAGGTGGTGAACCAAACCGATCAAAGTCACCTAATCCTGAAGAAATCGTGGGAGATTGCCCTTGGACCTATCAAGCAGTTCCCGATGAACCTGGTAATCATGTATATGTCGGGCAACTCGATCAGTATCTTCCCTATCATGATGGTGGTGATGATGTTCATCCGGCCGATCAAAATGATACTTTCGACGCATTCCACATTTAAAGTGATTGAAGGTATCTCTGCCACCGGTCAAAAGCTCGTATTTCTGCTTGGTAACCTCGTCAACATCGGTCTGGCTTTGTACAAGTGTCACAGCATGGGCCTCCTTCCAACGCATGCGTCCGATTGGTTAGCCTTCGTCGAACCGCAGAAAAGATTGGAATACTCCGGCGGAGGTATCTCGTTACTTTGAGCCGAAACCAGCAAAAACCAAATCCGGGTGTGCATTTTGGTAAACAGTTTGTATTTATTATTCACTACCACATAGAGGATGGTGAGAGGGCGAAACAATAAAAGACGTAAAGCATATACAATATAGCAAAAATTTGATCTGCATCACTTAGTGGTCAGCATGATAAACAAATTACTCTAATGTAGCAGTGAAAGAACTAATTTAGAGCCATCCTGAGAATAGTATGCACAAACAACAGTCCCGCTGGCCGCGTGACGGCTATCATCGATCCTTAGTTACGGTTTCTTGTACTGATCAGCAAATTCTTTCGCCTTTTCCAATAACTTGCCCGGTTCGTCAACTCTCGGTACCTAAATGATGAAATCAGAACGATCAGTGACCGGTTACTACGTCGTCATATAGATGAAACAGGAACTGTAGCTCACCTCATAATTTTGGGAGATGTAAATTCCGGTGTAAACACCGGCACCGAACGTCAGCTGTTTGGGATGAAAGAAAAAGTAAGCAAAGGTCACTTAATCTGATCACAACTTTCCCTCTCTTCGTTGATTTTTAAGCATCAAACTTTTTTAGATCTAAAAATAGTCAGCGGTACACATGCTGCTTCTATCATTGATTCAATTGAGACGCGAAGATTATGCAATGGCTTTGCTCTATCTTTTCGATCATGTGATGATCGGAAACAAACAAATCTTCCAAAACTCTGGAGAAAACTCACCAAGAACTTCAACATGTCTGATATTCCGAGTGGATCCACTTTGGACTGCTCTTGTTTAACCCTTGGGGTACTGGAAAACGAAAATGCACGGCAAAATCTCTTGTTTGGAAAACGAGGTAAACAAATGTAAACTGTCAAACCAAGTTCGAAAATGGTCGAAGCTGTTCGAAAATGCCTTCATTTTTGAGAAAGTTGCGTTTTTCTGTTCATTCGCAGTCAGTAGCTGTTTAATTAAAAAAATTATATATTATTTGTCGTTGCATAGCTACATGCTGCTGGAATTATACACCTTGCCTCTTTATTTTTACGGAGATGCAGAATGCATTCGGTAGCAATTCGCTGTTCGTAAACCGACTTCAGTTTGACGTTTGACGTTTAATGCAACACTGCGTACCAACAACAAGTCCAAGGCCAACTTCGCAGTAAAAACGTTTTTTCTTCTGTTGAATTTTGCAGCTGTTGGACTACGGTGAGTCAAACGCGTTCGTCAATCTGTTGTTTCGTCGGTCAAATACAGGTAAGCCCTTTCCTCCCATCTTCCCAACATCTTCATCCGTGTCTTGTTTGGGTTCAAAGTTTCATCAGCGACATACGTGTCTCTAGCACTGCTATTTGAAGCGCATCCGTACGTTCAAGGCATGCCATTGCTTCCTGATCGTACGCCGCGTTGAGACCTTTCTGTGAACCCTTGCAATACCGGAACAAATTTGTGTCGTGCGAAAACAAAAGAAAAAACACATCAGCGCTTTCCCATTTGTGATATTTATAGACTGTGCCGTACCCATTCTGAATTCTTGATAAAGCGTATTACAGTCCTGCCAAAATGACTCTCGTCTGGGGCATTATTGCATCGTTTTTGTACGTGGAGATATTCGTCGTGCTTTTTCTCGTTCTACCACTCCGGAGTCCCCAGCAATGGCATCGATTTTTCAAATCCCGCTTCCTGGCAATGCTGAGCCGCCAAGCTCAGACCTATTTCTATTTGTTGCTGGCTGTGTTGGTTCTGTTCCTCCTGGAAGCCATCCGTGAAATGCGTAAATATTCGTCCAATGGTAAGTGGTGCAAACGAAAACATACGTTGAAATCGAACCCGTAGCAGAGTGTTGGCTCATGTTTCTTCGATTATTGGCTCGCTTATAGATCATACACACACCGAAACTCACTTAAACGTGGAGATGCAACACAGCATGCGATTGTTCCGGGCACAGCGCAACTTTTACATTTCCGGCTTTGCCATCTTCCTGTCGTTGGTGATCCGTCGCTTGGTGTCACTCATCAGTGGACAGGCAGTACTGCTGGCACAAGCAGAAGCTTCAATGAAGCAAGCGCAAAGTGCAACCAGCGCTGCTCGCACCTTGATGAATCAGCAGAAGGACGGCGATAAGAAAGCCGATGCCAAGGACAAGCCGGCTGGCGGTGATGTTCCAAATGTGAGTTTGACGTATTGTGCATTGCTGTCGTGCAATGTTTCATTATCGTTTATGTGGCTATTTTCAGACCGAAGACTTAAAGAAAAAGGTCTCCGAGCTTGAACAAGAGCTGGCCAAGGAGCGTAAGGATAAGGAGGCTATGAAATCCCAATCGGAAAGCCTGAACCGCGAATACGACCGTCTAACAGAAGAATACAGCAAACTGCAGAAGAAAATCACCATTTCTAGTGCGGACAAGAGCGACTAAGGTGTAGTGGTTACTGTTTGCGACTAACCATCACTAATATTTTCATCTTTCGGTTTAAAAGGTTTTTTTTGTTTACGACATTTTCAAATGTGCGTACATTTCTATTCTACCAATGATGTTCATCAGTCATATAAATTTAAGTATTTTTCAACCTTTATATACATGCTTTTCGATAAGTTCACGCGTCATTAAACAGGGTTTCAGTTTTCTTACTCTTTTAAACGCAGTTGCATTTCCTTCTGTTTTTTTTCAATTACGTGCTTCACGTTCAATACGATTAGTGGAGCATTTAGTGTTACTAAGTACTCCACGAGCGAAAATTTAAGACAGTGAACTCTATGCAGCAGATAAAGGAAGATATCCTTTTCCAGACAGAGTGATATTAGGCGACAGTACTGAATTTCGAGGGACTACACAAATCTTAACTGTTTGGAAATAAAACAAATCTGTTGAATGTAAAAAACTAAGACAAAATAAATGTTTAATAACAAAACGACGCTACGAATTCGGCTATTTCATATTTAATTTTTGATTGTGATGAATCATGCAAGAAAGTAATCTATGTTACAATTCTTTGATAAACAATCGGTACGTTGGTAATCAACGTAATCATAATCAGCAAAAGCTGGTCCGGATAAGATAAGATTCACGAGCTTACATACAATGGTGAATGGTCCTTATGCTTATTGGTTTCAGCGAAGATGTGCTTCAATTAATTTATGGTGTTGGTGTATACATGCACGTGGCAGCATGTATCAACGCACATCCAAGCTTCGATATATGTGCTAATCCCAACCCATGGGGCGGTTGGTGGCGCATAATAACACAGGAGGGGGTGGATAGGAAATGGGCTAGCTGAACGACAACCAAACGCTAAACCAAGCAGTCACTAGGCCCTCCAAAGGTACTTGGGCCAGGGCCTGTCTCCTTACCACAAATAAATAACGGACAACAGAAAGCTTAAGGATTTCTCGATATGGACTTAACGATAACCGATTCTCGTTACGCCCCCAGACTACGATTATTATGGGCTTTTGTAATTCGCATTTGTAATATATAGCGCACCCAAAGACTCCGAAAATACTAAATGACGTCCTAGCCACACATAAACAAGGACCTCGAAGGTTTATCGATAAAGGTTCGACAAAGAATGTAGACAGCGAATGAAATCAGTGAGCGAAAACAAGGATGAGAAGATTTGGTCAGTTACCAGCCAAAGGTCGTCTCGCGATGGGCTCAGTATTTTTATCAATTACTAAACGATTAATTCAACGAGCATCGACGAAACACGAAAGGTCATCCGTCGGCTTAAGAATAATAAGGCATTAGGCATTGATGGAAGTAGTAGTAGCAAAACTGATAAAAAATGGAGGTGTATTACAAGAAAATGAAATTCATCGAATTATTATTGAGGTATGAGATAGTGAACCGATGCCTTGTGATTGGAATCTTGGTATCATCTACCCCATATACAAGAAGGAAGATAAGCTAGAGGGCAGCAATTACAGGGGTATTACCGTGTTGAATATCGCCTACAAAATATTCTCCCTTATACTAAAAGATCGTCTTGTTCCAGAAAAGGTAGTTGGAAACTATCAGAGGGGATTCCGACGCGGAAAATCAACCAATGATCAACCACTACACTCCTTCCATCTCTTCATCGACTACAGGGTCGCATACGACAGCATAACCAGAGTAAAACTTTATGACGCAATGAGCTCTTTTGGAATCCCGGCCAAACTTACCAGATTAGTACGAATTATAATGACCAACACCACATGCCAGGAGATGGTGGATGGAAAACTCTCAGGCCTCTTTGCTGCCACCAAGGGTCTGGGCGCCAAGGGGGTGGGCTAGCTTGTCTACTCTTCAACCTTGTACTAGAGAGGACCATCCGCAACTCGGAGGTAAACACTTCAGGGATCAGGACCAGGAAGCAATTAAGATTTTGGCATACGCTGATGATATAGACAAATAGGTAAGCGATCTTTCGAAGTCGTCCAAAATATCACCTATCTTGGGTCATAAGTCAGTATCGACAATAAAATTGATGTTGAAATACGCGCTAGGGTGCTGGCCGGTTGTCAACCAATCATACTACAGTCTGAGGAAACTTCTTCACTGAAAACATCTATCGCGACGAACGAAGTGGGAACTATATAGAACCTATATAATTCCAGTACTCACATCGTCTAAGACATGGACTTTGTCCAAAACTGACGAAACCCTCTTATCCGCGTTCGAGAGGAAGATGCTCAGAAGGATTGTTGGCCCCGTATGTGTGGAAGGACAATGGAGGAGCCGCTACAATGACGAGATCTTTGAGCTTACTGCCGTACAGCGTATTAGACTCGCCAAACTCCGGAGGGCAAGTTACGTCATGAGATTGATACCGAACGACCCAGACCGTAAAATACTTTTGAGTCGTTCAAATGGACAGAGGATGCGTTGTAGGCTCAAATTGATATGGAATGATGGCGTTGATACGTCCGCCAGAAAGGCCGGGATAATAGATTGGCAGATGACGGTGCTCGATCGTGAGCGGTAAGTGGACTCCTGCAGCAGGCCAAGTCCGCGAAGCGGTTATAGCGCCTGATAAATAAGTTAGTAAATAAGTAAGTAAGTAAATAATAAACCTGATATGGACTAACCGAATAAAAGCTAAAATGCGAACCGCACATTGAAAACCAAGAAACTTCCAGCTTAGATATCATTAATTATCGCGTTTTCCGTGATTGCGATTGATCATTGATCGGAGCGATTGATCTTATTCAGTTTCCCCGCCTAGAGCCTCCGGCCAATCCGCTTAAGGGCCCCTCAAGCGAACATCCACCATTGGAGATAATAAAGTATGGATTTAAATGAACGAATTTAATCATGTTTTTAAGCAAACCAAAGAATTGCTACTACGACACTAACTCCTCGACTCATGGAGCTACCATCAAAAACATTAGCTCGTCTAGTTCATTAGTCCTTTGTAAAAGCATCAGACCAATGATTGCTATACGAAAAACGTATTTTAAGAATATTGTGGTTTTATAAATAATACCCAATTATGGGAAACATTTGATCAATATTTTAAAAGGAAACCACCATTGGCAACATATCTCCTTCCCGTATGATTACGATAATTAGACGTCATTTTTAAAGAAATTAATTAATTTTAGAGCAGCAGGAGAAAACAATTAAAAGTTGCGTGTGCGAAAAAGAACAACCTAATGTTTTAGACCCATTAAACTTACCTAACTGTTTCTTTTAATTTATCAATTGTCATCATGCTTAAAGAGACACATACTGATGCTTTTGGTGATTTTTGTTTTGTCTATCACTATCATCGCATTATACTTTTTTTTACCTATTGGACGAATAACAAATCACCTAAACGAAACACAAAACCGTCTATGTATGGTTCGATTCGATCGTTCCTATTTGATTGAATCCGTATCGTGTCGCCAGAGAACAGCGCGCTGTAGAAATACAATTAAACTAATCAACCAACCGGCAAGTGGATTTAATTGACCTGCAAACGAAATACGATACATAGCAAAAATACGATAAAATGAGTAAAGGTGTGCTTTGAAAAATGCATACATTCACGCGCATCACAGATGCAGATGGATACGGACGGGATTAACCACCCACACCGATCCCGTGTCCGGCAGGGCTTGTGGACGGTAGGAAAAATAGGGTACGGGATCAATATTTTAACACCACCCAAACCACACGCTATCCAATCAATCGGACCAACGTTAGGCAGGGTTTGGAAAATGGAAACTGTCATTTCCGGTTCCGCCAGTCGAATTCGAACGACGTTGGGATCGAAAATTTATGGACCAATCAAACTCGCTCACAATACTGACCTGCAGCACCATCATCGGAAAGCAGCTGAAAGTGGCCCCGTTCGTCCATCCGTAAGCGACTCCATTTCGTCAGTGGTGTTGGATCTACACGAAAGCGTTTGCGTTTGAGGAAGGGTCAAATATGGTTAGAAGCGCAGTCAAAAAATGACGTTCGATTGTGGGGAACCAGTGTAAGCTCGGTATCACACATGTCCTCCGGTGCATTGTGGTTACAATCCTACCGGCCCGATGTTACACACTTACCGTAATAGATGGTTTCGCGCTTGCGGATGTAACCGGAATCGGGCACGGTCAGTACGCAGCTGATCGAGGTCGGTGAGATGAGCAAATGTTTATCGATTTTCCCGTAAACGGTCTTATTGTACATGTGGTTTGCATCGGCGGTGACCAATGTGCGCGAGCTGACCAGGAACAGATTGCCGCTAACGCTGTATTTCATGGTGCGAAAGAAAGATTCGATAGTAGCATTAGCCGGTGAGATATTTACGGCTGCAGCATGTCCGTGGTCGTTCGTTAAAGGATCGTTTCATTACACTTACAGCAACAGAAGGTTAGGTTCCGGATATATCATGAACACGCTGCATTTGATAAGCAACATATTTTCACTTTCACCATCATTTTCGTAGTGTAGCAGTAACGTCTTTTCGGGCACTGGAAAGAACAAACGGCATTAAATTAATTAATGGCATTAAAATCGAAGCCCTGTTTGTGATGTGTTGTTGCATATAATTTGTAATTAATTTACTTTTATCAATCAGTGAAAACAGCATGAGAACATTGTAAAAGGAATATTTTAAGCCTAGAATATTCCCATATTGCGGCCTGATTCGTGTGCTTTGCAGTTTGCGTTTTTGTATAAACTCATGCACAGCATTGAAAATGGGAAACGTTCGATGAAAAGCGCACGTTCGCATTGTCAGTATTATTTCATGTGCCACTTCCAGTAGCACTGCATTGATGGACGTAGGTAGTTTATATTTTTAACGACTCATTTGCATAATTCTCACCATATTAATAATTTATGGACAAGCAAGCATGCTACATGAAATAATGCAAGAGATGCAAAAGGTACAAACTGTGGTATCGTTAGTCTGTTTCGCTGAACCAATTTTGGTTTAACAATTTTTATTTTGTATGGTTTTATCTGTTTAATTTAATGTCATTATGAGTAAGAGCGTTTTAAAGCGTTTATGGAAAAAAGTACCAGTATTACAAATTTGTTATGCTTGAAAAACGACCAGTCTGGTAAATATAAGGATGATTTCTTGATGGTTGATTTTAAAATCAAAAGGATGTTTTTCTTAACAACTTGCATACAACGGTAGTCTTGAGAAGACTAAGATGATAGGATCGGATACAGGCTTGAAAATTGTTCTCTTTTCCAAAGAAAATAAAACAAATGTCACTCACAAATCTTCAATGTTTCTTGCATGCACATAATGCATGTTTAATGGACTAACAAATTACCGCCCAAATGGTACAGTTAGTAATGTAGAGTATCTACGACATGCCGAATCTAAGTTCAAATCTCAAATAAGCCGTTCTTTTCTTGAGTGAAATATCAAGTAACAGCTTTTGAACACAAGTTTAATCAAGATCTAGGTCATGCCTGGCCATCTCTGGCTTGCTAGTCTTATTTTGCCACATATATGGATAGTCAGTCTAGTCAGTCACTCCTAGCTCCTCCGCTACCATCATGCCACCCCACCACCCGTTCGCCCCGGATACTATTTTAAGGACCTTGGAACCTCTCGCCGCGCTCTTTAAATCTTGACTTAATTAAACGTAAGAAGTTCTCGAGTATCAGATTGGTGAAGTGAAATATCAAAAATATGTGCAAGCCTGAGATGAGACGAAGCTAAAAGCAGGATTGGATGGAGCCCACAACTGTCTCAGAATTCAGTAACAAGGGAATGGGGGGGGGGGGAGCTGGAGGTCCTGTGCATATTTTATAGCTATTGAACGGGGAGGGGCTTGCATTCCCATTGCTCCAGAGGCCCCACTAGCCTACGAAGAAGGTTTAAGCGGCGCTTGTCGGTCCCATTTCTAGGATGCTTATGCGCTTTTCCTATTAACCAGTTTTTTTCCGGGGCCCCTTGCACGGCGGGGCCCTAGGGGGCCGCCTACTCCGCCCACCGTTAGATCCGCCATTGGTTCTAACTTACCTTACCTAGTGTAGTAACACTAATACACTTAAACGGTAATTATGCTATAATTTACAGAGTGTCTCACACCACAAAGAGCTTACTGTACTGTTTGGTGGCACAAAGACATTCTGAGGGTGGTGAAAGCCAGAAGGATACGATGATTGGAACACGTGATAAAGTTGTTTGAGTAATAAATAGTAATATCTACCAAGAAGGTACGCGACTGTCGGTACAGCCGAGGGTATAAAAGTGTCAACTTATAGACCATCCTTCCTAGAAACGGATTGAAAATTTGACCGTTTTAGCGAGACGTAGTCGGAAGCAACTGTGAGCGAGCCAAGCAGAACAAGTTTTTAAGAAACGGGAAAACTATATTTAAGTAATACGTCCCACACTGTGGCTAATTTAAACGGTACAAACTAGTTTGTTGCTATACAGCACAAGCAATAGTGGAACTAAAAGGCTAAATATCATCCATATTTCCATCATGCGGAGTAATCTATATGAGCAGACAAATATGAAAAGGAACAAGCAGGATATTGCTAGTGATGAGACGTTCATTTCGAACCTACTAGGTTCGTTCAGTTCCTTTTGTTTTTTGTGGAACGATTAAACCCAGGTGTACAAAAATGCATAATGTAGTTTTATGGAACCTACATGTTTCGTTCGTTAGTGAACCTAGGATAATGTTTTTTAAGTGAACCTAGGATAATGTTGTCTTCCATTATCACGGTTGACGGCTGTCCATGTGCCACGATATTGTTGTGTAGGCTTACAAGGTTAGTTTCTGTGTGGAATGGTTTTTCTCCAAAACGGGACGAAAAAGACCAACTTTTAAGAAATTTTAACAAAACACGTTTATAAATTATACCTACGTTCGTTAATGGTTATAGTTGCTATCGGTTCGAATATGACATCGTTTAATATACGTCTTTATATTCACATTTTTCAAAAAGATCACTTGATCTTGACATACAATTCATTGCACCAAAACATGTTCAAAAATTCTTCCTCTGCTGTTTGAGAGAATGTTTTCAGAACTCTGATAAACAAAAAATGTGTCGATAGCAGCGAAGAATTCATAGTAAAACATTTACTTTCATAACCTATTTGAAGAAAATGGAATCGAAAACAGTAAATTAATTTTGAATAATATGTTTAATAATGGTAACGAATATATAAAAATCATATCATGGAGGATTGTTTTAATTTTCCCGTGAAAGTAAGTTTAACGAACCTACAAGGGTCGCTAAGTTCCTTCAAGAAACGACCATGGATCCGTTCTGTAAGGCAAAAAAGGAACTAGATACTGCTCTATAATTTTTCAAATTTCGACCACAGAGGCTTTTTAAACGTAGTTAAATAACCTTTTTTTCAGGGAGTCACAGATAATCATACGATAACGTTACCAGAAGCATTATCTAAAAGTAGAAATTGTGTAGGCTTGGTTAAATAAACCGTTCTATAGTTTTTAATAAGAGAGTTTGATACGCATAGCAAATTGTTTTCATCCGGCAAAACGGACGAGAAACTATAAATAGATGCCCACCATGATAGCAGTAAACAGATGGAACGCATGCGGTAACATAATATACCGTGAACAAACCCCCCAATTCCCCCATGTCGCAGGTCGGTAAAATTCCAAGATGTAAATCAATAGATGCGATTACATCGTAAAATGGCACAACGCAACACGATCTGCCAGCTGACGTTTACGAAGCATACGACGCACAACCCTCAGGAAGGGTAATTACATCCCCGGCCTAATCGAATCACATCTACCATCCCGACCGGAGACTTCGGGCCGGATGTGCCGGAGCAGAGCGGGACGAGAAATCGTTCCGTCTATGACAGAAATCAGGACTGTCGGCGTGGGCAGGATGGGAGTACTTACCGACAATCTGAAACCGTGCCATTCGCCGATCGAACGAATCGTACGTCTGCACGGAGCACATGTACTCGCCGCTGTGGTTCAGCTTCGGATTACGTATCACCAAGGCACGGTACTTGTAGTTCATGGAATCGGACATCGAGTAGTTGGTCTGTAGCTCGTACTTAAACTGGTTCTGTGTCGCGTCGCAAGGGGCAGCAGTTTACCGAAAGGAAATGAACATTGGAATGCCATGAGGTGCTTGAAACGGTTCGACCTTACTGTCAATGTGCTTGGGAATGATGGAATGAGAATTATGGATTGCTTCGAGTGCGTGTACAGTATGGCGCAGAGATTGGCTGCGGACATAAAGCTGAATTTGGCATTAAATCGAAATTTAAAAATAATAGCACTTCCGTTAATAGAGGAAAAATCTGCTGAAAGATAACATTAATCGATCGTACTGTGCTTTAAATAAGATCTTTTTGTACAGCGCAAGGCATACATTCAGGCGCTTTTTTCTTAATCCCCACATCAATGTAGAGGCTATATATTTTTTTTTAAATTGCATAAGACCAAACATATATTGGTTAATGTTGAAGGATAATCATTCAAACTTTGCACACTGCCGCAACGTCTGAGCCACACTGTACCTGCTCACAGTATGCTGTTTTATGATCGACGACGTTAATGAAGAGCAAAGCCCGCCCCATTTCTTCACTCACACGCCAAGGAGCTCCGGCGTTCGGCGCTTCCTACCCAGCACCTGCTTACCATTCCCACCGGTGTCCGGGACGGTATCCACTGGTAGATGAGCTTCTTGTTGAAGTACCACTTGAGCACGAAGCCACACTCGCGTGCCTTAATCTCGTACTGACAGTCCATGATGAGTGGCTTCAGGCCGGCATCGGTGAAGTTCATTTCGCCCGGCACGGTAGACACGATGACGGGGCGATGTTCCTCGGTGGTCGATGTCATCGGCAGGCCTGTGGTAACGTCCTCGCCACCGTACGGTACCGTCGGGTGTGTGCCGGATCCGACCGCATCGTAAGTGCTCCGATCGAGAACGTACGTCTTCGGTACGTTTAGGTTCGTTATGTGCACGGAATGGTACGCTGCGAATGAGAAAACGGCACAGAATCAGCGCAGGTAGAACAACGCGCCAGGTACCCCTTGTACCGTCGCACCGATGTGTGTGGTTAGATTATAATTTTATGCAATTCCCTCCACATACCGGGTGGGCTCCAGTTTGTAGCGAGGTAGATTCGTTTAGCCGCTGGAAATGCTCGCCCACACTAAGCAGGTTTATACAACCATTTGCAACCATCACCCGCAGAACAGCGGTTCCCGCACCAAAGCACACGCGCGTGTTATTCAGATCCTCACCGTGCGCCCGGTGGGGAAACCATGAAGTGATTGCATCGCTAGCAAAAGCTACCAATACTGATGTCACGCGGAATAATCATCATCATTTGCATGTAAATTCATTTATCTTAATCACGGTGGACTTTGTGGGATGTGCGGAGGTGTGGTGCGGTATGCGAGGAAACCCGTCACAGGGTCCCGTCAAATCATTTTACGAGGCCATACTGAGGCAAATGGCGAGACTTTCAACACGCCCCGAACCGTGGAGGGTGGATCCGTTTTGGTACCGGCAAGAAACGCCGGTGTGAAATGAAAATTCGTTTCGCTCCGCGATGAGATTGATGTAGCACAAAGGTACAGCGTACCGTATGCTGTGAGCATGCTGTGTGAAGTTGTTGTGGCGATGTTGGAAAGCATAAACGTAACTATCACGCGTCTTTTTACCGTCTCCACCCCCACCACTGTGGCCGGTCGGCCACAGAAAGGGCGAAGCAAAAAAACAAAAACAACAACGATTGCTGTTGAACATGAATATTTCATTCAACTCGTTCCTTTTGCTTATGCTTACGGTCTGTTTTAAGCGTACCTTTGGTTGGTTGGTGCGCGTACCGTTCGTGCCCGACGTCAAGAAAAAAGCTCTGATGGCTGTTTTTCCTTCTGTCTGTATCTGTGTGCACAGCTCCTTACAAGCTGTTGGTGCCATTCTGTTCTACCCCTCGATTAATGGAGCGGGAGCGGGTGAATATAAAAATGGAATTAGAAAAAAAGGAAACGATTGCACTTCATCCACTGTGGGCTGTGTAGCATCTTGTTTATTGTGTAGTCACTGTAGGATGAATAAAAGCAAAACGGACACAAAACATAACCATTATCACCATTCGCACCGGGAATGGACAAGTGTCGGTTCGTTAATGAAATTTGATACTTGTTTCACGCTCCCGCACGGATGATTGATCATTGTTCTAGTGGACGGCTAACGTTGCAGTCCCTTGTACGCTCATTTCCATTTCATTGTTATTTTACTACATTATTTGCTTCATTTCTTTCATTTTACTTTCACTCGAACGTATTACGATTTGAAGTTTTTCCCAATAGAAAAAAAAAACTTGTTTCCGTTTTTTTTATTGCCTTTCTTACAACTGTTCTTTCCTCTGCTACAATTGCATCATGCTTCATAGTTTTTTATTTCAGCGTCTTACACTTCCATCCAGCACCAGCCTGGCAAGCTTATGCAATAGTGATTTGCACTAGTACGCGAATGGCTTCACCCGGACGTTTGCAGCTCGTGCGGCAAATGGAAAACAACCACCACCGGGGACCACTCAACTTTAGCCATCCCGTGCGCTTGCTTTTAGTGCAATTAAAGCAATATCAATACGATGTACAGTCATTGCATTTTCGACTGGCCGTCCGGATTCGCCTTCGTCTCCCACCGGGCCAGGGTTTGCTCAGGGAATTGGAAAAATGCATGATAAACTTACTGTATTGCATAGCATCCCGGGCGCGCTAGAGAGATATCGTGACCCAACACAGCCATTCACAGCAGGCAGTGAATACGCGAGAGGGTGAAGCAACGAGCAGCGGGTTGGAAAGTTTAATTCAATTTCATTCCACACCACCAACTGCAGCAAGCGGGTCAAGTGGGTCAAAGTTGTCATGCTGGGTTTTTCGGGGCCGGTTGTATATGGGCTGGCCGGCTTACACTTTACCGTCCGCTGAGAACCGCTCGCTGCAGTACGAACGAGCGACCGGATTGGGTTGTGGGTGCGGATAGAATGCAAACGTTGCACTATACCGGTGGTCAGTATCGGCAAGATATCGGCATTGTTTGTTTTATAGCAGCCACCAGGCGTCTCCATCGGGTGAAATGCACGACGATGGCAGAGATTACGGTGCACGTTTTCTGTGAGCAAATGTCCTAAAAATAATAATACTTTGAACAAGAATAGTGACCGGTAAGGAAATTGATACTTCTAACGAAACGTTAGGTCAAATAAGTAATGAAACTAGAGTTGTTTAAGGCACCTTTGCTTGAAAAACTTGGCTAGATTCAGCGAGCAATTATGTAGTAAGTAAATTATTTACAAAAAAGTTTTTAATAACATAACACAGAACAAAATTATACTTATCTTTCTCTGATCAATATTGCTCTGAGCAATACTCCTTCGGCAACACAACAACTGTCCCACTTTTCACCACAAACATCAAATTATGCCTCAAAAAGTTTAACCCAACAATTGGCAGCTTGTGGTTTGATTTTATAAAACACAAAACAAAAAAACCAACCGAAAGCCTCTTTCTGCCTTGCACTATACGGATAACTTTGATAAGCTGCGATGGTTTCGAGGCTTTTGGCGGTGTTAATTTTAAGATCAAAAAGTACTGGAAGGATACGAGAACTGAACGGAGCAGTGTAGCGGGTGAGTAAGAGTTGAGATTTGATTGAAAATATTTGTTGTGGAGCAAAATAAAGCCGCGTCAATTTTGAAAACGCTGCAAATGGTGCAGAAAACTGGACAGTTGGAGAAAAGTTTAGGTTGAAAAATGTTTTGGAAAAAAAGATGCAAAAGTTGTGCTTTTATCTACCGCAGAAGTGTCTTTAGTTGATGAATATTCACGATGTTAATTGAAGGAAGAGGGACACAATGAAAAAAAAAATAATTTCAATTATACTACAGAAACAAAGAGGAACAGCAGTAGTATTAGCTTATTGTTATGGTCTTTATGGACAGTTCCCATATTGGATAAATATACTTGAATCAATAATGGACAAGATTGTTAAACATTCTGCTCAAGGTAATATTATAATATTTTGAACGGTAAAATGAACAAGACGAATAAACAAAATGTAAATATGCTGACTAGACACCATGAACAAACGAACTAATATGCACAGTAAAGTGCCATCTGAACAGCATATCAATGAATTTTACGGACTCCAATCATCCCAACTACACATCGCATAATATGATTGATTTGAATAAATAATAAAACAAAATAACAATAAAAAAATCCCTAACCCAATTCTACAAATTTTCTACCCGTCTTTCGATGACCAGCTCGGGAAGGGTGTGGGTTAAATATTTGATGAACTTTCAATTTCGGGAACTGGGAATCGAATCGAGAATCGGGAATACTAATTCCGGAAATACATTCCCAAAATCCAATTCTGCCCAAAAGTCCAGCCCAAAAACCAAATGCGTGGCAAAGTGCTACCCATTTACAACGCCATATGAAGCAGCGTAGCCAACACCCCAGGGTTCCGTGTTTTTTTTGGGAATACGTGCACGCAAAAATCCGCACCATCGACGGGGAATAGCAAAGAACAAGTTCAAAGGTTCTTTAGCAGGGAAAGAGAAAAAAAAGTTTATGGAGGGATAATTTTTGCCCACGCGAATTCAATTTGCTGACTTTGCCCCGGAATGTGCAAATGTGTACAGTGGATCGACCGGGCAGAATAGTATTCCAACGATGAACGAAAATAAAAAAAAACACACACACATCCCGAACACACACAAACACACACGAACGGAGAGATCATGTCTTTTAACCTTTTTTTTGTTTTTTGTTTATGTTGTAGCACTTGATTTTTGAAAGGTCGGTAGGGGCAATTTTGCCGACCATTTCTCATTCATTCCGGACGATGCACCGTTTCCTCCAAATGACGGCCAGTGACCCTTCCGGATGCTGGGGCCGTGTGTTTGTGCGAAGAGTGATCCAGGTTAAAGTCTTTCAGCTCCAGACAGAATTGATCCGGAGGGATACATAAGTGTTGGTGAGGATGGGCAAACAAGGAATCTGATGGTTCGGGAACTGAAAATAAAAATCCACACCTCCAGAGGCAACATTGAAGAATGGTTCGGTTTATACGTAGGATTTGTTTTTTTTTTCTTTGGTTTTCGTCCCAACCAAGCAACGAAGCTGATCCGTATCTTCATCTCTGGGGTTTTTTTTATTATCCTGCCTTTCAGGATTCAGGCGAGCAAACCGATATGTATCCGACATCACTAGCCAAGAAGCGGTAGACTAGCAGACATGGCAGTAGTAGCAGCTGCAGTAGTGGAGGGTATGTTTATTTTATCAACCATTCACTTCAGGCTTCCTCCCCCACATTCACCACCGGCAAATCAGAAAGGTGGCGTACGGTTGTGGCAAGAAAGAAAATAAACCCGACGCCCGGTAAACCCTCTGTTGCACTGGCCTTTCATCTATTTATGTGGCGACCCTTACCGGCTTGACCGGGGTAGACGCAGCAAAAGATGGTTTATTTATGTCCGATCGCTACACACACACACATATACACGTCATCTTCATTCAGTGTGGATTTTTTTTGCCTCTTGTTTGTTCCTTCTTGTGTTTGCGAGCGGAAATGGAAAATCAAGCATAGTGTGAACCGAAGCTTTGCAGAAGCTCCGAACACTCAAGCGCAACTGCTTGCACACACCAGAAAGGCCGGGAAGACGAGCTTAGCCGCTGGTTGTGGTCCAAAAATGCCGGGCCCAAACCGACTGGCGACGTTCCGGAGCAGTCTTGAACCGAAAGGATGACGCTTCGTGGTTGGCTCAAGCTCAAATAAAGTTTGTACAGTCCGTTGCGATACCGCCATGATTGCAGCAGCCACCAGCTTCCCCCCCTCATCCTCCCTCCTCCTTTATTCTGCCTGGCCGTGCTGGGTAAAGCTAAATTCCACAGCCAGCAGCAGACCACCAGAGGAGGAAATAGGAGACATGTTAGCCTTTATTGAAATTCTGCTACCCTGGGTCGCCTCTCTGTCTGCCTGGTTGTGGTAAGAAACCGTTCTACGGACCGCGTACGGCGTCATCGGACTAAAGAAAGTATAGTTTCCATTCGGTATTTCTTTTCCAACTGAAAAGCGATCCCATGGGTTTGTAATAGCGAGCAGGGGAAATAAAACGAACGTAGTTCGATGTAGTTCTATGGTGAAGTTGTTTGTTTTGTTTTTCAGTGTAATGATTTATCCAAGGGTACTGGAAACGTTTGTTTCATTACTGCTCGATTTATTTTATGTATATATGTATTTTATTTTGTACAATTAAACAAAAAATGTAAGAATGATTTTTTTTCTTCATATTTCACTACTGATCTTCCTCTTGTTCGTGTGAATGCATTGTATGAAATATGTATTTTCTGTATACAGTGACCTTAACGTAAGTTTGAACAATCAGAAAATTGTATAATCGTATACCTTAAGAGTATTTTTGTACGATTCGGGATTAAAAAGTGATCATTTTCTGGTACAATTGTCATGTACAACTTTAAGTAATATATTCGAAAAAGCATCTAAAGAATTTAGATTTTAATCCTTCAATTAAGTAAAATATCATATTTTCATGACGGAAACGAACATGTATACAACTAGACTAATACCACTAAATTAATACTAATACCGACACCCTAATACCGCTTAGAGGATTCAACTGCTAAGAGTATAATTGGAGCAGCGTCAGTCTTCACACGAACGGACTGGTCCCAACCCCTATCCGGACCAATTCTCCTGACTATCCGGCTTGGGTAAATAAAGTCAACGAATGCTAAAAATAGCATGTCTAGACCTCTCGAGGTTGTTGTGCCGATAAGGAAGAAGAAACTTGTACAACTTCCAACATATTAGCAGTAATTATGTTAGTTATTTTGTTTTATTCGTAATTTTGTATCTGACTTTTTTAGGCAATGTTAAATATGCCGTTTATATACGCATATTACTTATTATTTTCCAAAACCAAGTAAACTAGTACGCCAAACTCAAACAGAAAATGATGGATTACTACTTAAAAAGTATCTAAGGATGTATGATGTGAGTTCAAGATTTGTAAGTTCCAGTTATACTGGTCACGGGTTATCTACAGTGAACTCAAAAAGTATTCGTCTACCCGTGTAATTCATGCAAAATGACCAATTATGGACGTTTTTGGAATGGAACAGTAAATGAGGGTTGATAGGTGGACAGTCAATCATTTCTTTCAGTTCAATAACAAGTAGTAGAAAAGTTAAATAACTATGATAGGTAGTACAACAAATTAAATTTGAACTTTTTACATGCACAAAAGGTATTCGTCTATATGACTTTCGATGCAATATTTGTAGGAATAAAGCGATACTGAGATCAAAGTGGCGCTATGCCATGTTTTCGGATGCAACTATGACTACTTGTAGTCCACGTGCCATCGAGTTAACTCAAATAGCCGTTACGCAGGATGAGTTTTGAACAACTTCTTCTTTACAAGTTTCTTACATTTAATTTATGGAAAGCTTTGCCTAGCCAACTAGTTCAGCACTTTCTAAAGATTTTTAATTAAGGAACATATCGGAACACCAAAAGGGTCGTTTTGAATTGATTGGAGTCTTTGTACAGAGGCCAAATCTCTGTCTGTTTAGACTTTTATTTAGCATTATTGTACTGTTTAAAGATACAAAGCATAAATTACGCAGCTGGGAATGGAACTGAGACCCGTTGGTTCTTCCAAGATGCGGTAAGACGTTTTATAATCTTCCGTATTCTAGCGTGTATAACGACCCCCTTTTAGTTCAAAAATGACGATAGTCAGATTAAGGGGGTCGTTATACATGGGTAGTAACTTTTCGATTCTAACACTGAGGATGGTGCAACTTATGCAGATAGTTATGACGAGGTTAAGAACATTGACGATTGCAACATTGATAATTGGCTAGGAAACATCAGTGAGGACAAAATGGAATAATAATGTGAATTGTAATGTTAATTATGAATTGTTA
Source organism: Anopheles marshallii (assembly GCF_943734725.1). Lineage (NCBI taxonomy): Eukaryota > Metazoa > Arthropoda > Insecta > Diptera > Culicidae > Anopheles > Anopheles marshallii. Next base: position 62,661,919 of record NC_071326.1, on the reverse strand, counting down.
TTATAAAATGTTTGACATTGAGTTAAATTAGAAAAGAGTAACTTTTTCCATAAACATTGTATAATTCATCGGGGGGGTCGTTATACCCGTGAAAATATTTATTTTTAATTCAATGTGTTTATCCCACCCCCGCTGCACCACACATCATTGTATCGTACTGTAACGTTGAAACGAGATTTTGTGACTGCATCTTTTTTCAATCATTCTTTCTGATTAACTGATGCCCCTTGGTCAAACTTAAAGAATTTGAAAGTGGGTATTACACACCCAACAATTTTTCCAAGCTGCTCCTACTTCCTTGCTTGCTCTAAACTCCCGTTGGGTTAGGAATTGTGGTTTTTAAAGTGATATTCTCTGTTGTTCCCTTTCTCCCGAAATTCCCTGGCCATCTGAAGCGTTGTTGCTTTTCTGTACAACAAACTAGCGATTTTTTTTTTAGCGAACTAGCGACTAGTGAAGAGACCACCTGACCACCTTCATACACTTTGTAGTCAGGGTGCTGTTTTAACACGGAATATGCACCATAAATCAAGTAGACGAATAGTTTTTTGTACTGTTGTCATAGTTTTAGAACTTTTTTACTGGTTATTATTGAACTAAAGGCATAAATTGACTCCAGCCAGCTATTAAACCGCATCGTTAGTTTTACAGTCGCATACCGAAAGCAACCAAAAGTCGCTTATTTTTTGTGTAATTCACAGATAGACGAATACTTTTTGGGTTCACTATAGTAGGCAATGACCGCAAATAAAGAAGATGACCACATTGAACCACTCATCGTAATAAATAAAATAACATAAATGTTTTTAAAAAATCATGCACTCCACCATCAGTTGTCAATCATTTTTACTTAATGAAATGAATTTTCATGTATTAAATTTGAATGCTTATAGCTCCCGTAATGAGGGTCTAATTTTCTATCATCATTTATTGTAATGATCTTCTCTAATAAACAAAAGAATTACAAATTTCAAATTTTACAATTTCAATTTCAACAAAACCAATTTCAAATATTTTGAAAAAAAAAAACTCAAATCGTCAAATATGAGCAAATGGTGTACTAATAAAATAAATCGTGTACAAAAAGTTTACCATCTTGTCTTGTATAGAGGAATGAAACAAAAAAAAACTTCATTGCTTATCTGTTACAATATCTGGCCAGCATCCGTGGGACGTAAGGCAATGGGCAGAAATAGCACAAATTGTACGATAGTAAACATTGGCTAGCAAAAGTAAACAATCTCGAACCCACACAGCATGCGAAGGGCGTAGGAAAGGAAACGATTCCTTTTATTGTCTTAAGCTGACGCACTCTCTTCTTCTCAAGGGGTTGCCCCACCACCCTGGTGAATCACTTCCCGCTAGATCGCAACAGTCAAAAGTTACCATCCGATCGTAACCTGGGCCGTGTGCAGGGATGAGATAGGCAAATTTCTTTCACCACTTTTCGTCCAATGCTCCGATGCATAGTTTGCCTGGCGTAGCGCAGTAGCACTAGTACCACGGCACGCTAAAAGCACCATCACGAGCATCCGCCTAAGCTTTAGTTTATCGCAAACAAAAATCTCAAAAACTTTCCCACCCATCCTATTCACACGGTAGCGAAAGGAAGTTCTTGTGTTTTTTTTTTCTCGCCACTGCTTTGTTTTGTCCACCGCCTACTAAGTGTTGCCTTTCGTTTCGTGTGCCCTCCATCGTCGAGGAGTACTGCTGTTTGAGATTGTGGCAAGAAAGTGGATGCTCTCGACTCGGTTCACTGATGGATATTCATCATACTGTGCTCAGCACGGATAAGAGCAGAAGTGTTTGTACAAGAAGTGAATTATGAAAATCGGAACGCGATTTCAAAGGGTGATTTTACAAGCCGTCTTAAAGCTCAGTATCTATTTTTTATAGCATTTTACCCAATAGTACTACAAACGTCTGTGAAAAGTTATGAGATACATGTTTATTGTAAGTAATAATTGGTATATTTTAGCTTTTTGCCAGTATAAAGCAATTTATAAGATGAAGCACTAACATAGTTCAACACCGTTCACACCAACTCTATCCAACACTGTAGCGTACCCGATTTGGAATGCCAAAGTATGATGAAAGCATTTATTTCTCTGCCGCTATGTTAATCGACTATGCTTTTACGCGCTGTGCCGTCGTTCTCGAAAGTGCTTCTTCCTGTGGGGGAAGAAGTCATTCGGGACTCATTCAAAGTTTAGCTTTTGCCCCCCCCCCCCCCCCCCCCCCCTTCACAACCTCCCGCCCTTCCCTGCGTTTACACCCCGTTCGTGTCAACCCCTTGGATCGTTCTTGGAATTTATATTATTCCATCCCTCCGCTTACCTGTACCTTCCGCCAGGGGACGAAGGGAGGTTTGGAACGCTAACCCCAAACGGAGATGCTTTGCCGGCGTGTTTTAATGACGCCAACAGCAGCGTAAGCTGTTTTGCACCACCATCCCGAACACATTAAGCACAACACATTTTAATGAATCCCTATACCGCTGCTGTTGGGCCGCCGTTGGAATTGTCGGAGCTAATTAAACCGTTCGCAAAGTGTTTTGCAATAATAACGATTATTGGATTAGGTGACCTCCGGTAAGGTTGCGTCCCGGTTTGCGTGGCGTTAGCAAAACCCGGAAGAAAGCACGGGACAACGGGCACGCTGCCGATGGGAGGCGAAAATCGATCGAAATGGATGAACCATGTTTTCGACGATCCTGACAAAGGCCCATACTTTTGATTAGGGTATGAATGTACCCAGGCCGTTGCTCGCAGCGCGAATGATGGGAATTGTATGTTAAATATGTTATTGGAAATTAATTGCAGCTTTTGCGCGGTTCCGTACCACTGCCAGGCAGTGCAGCTTTTGCGAGGAGTGGTAAAGCATGCCCACACTGGCTTTCCAGTATAGCCACGGAACGATCAAAACTTGATGCAATGCAGTTCAATTATAATATGCCAGTAGGCACGAAGCTGGAATGGGCGGAAGGGATTATATCCTATCATCATCATCATCATCATCGCTGCAATGTCGTTAAAAGGTAATAAAATAAAATAATTGAATGTAATCTACATAATGGACGTGTGGTTCCGATCCCTGCGCTGTATGAATGCTGCGAATATTTTTGATTTTGTAGTCGTGCTTCGCAAATACATACGTGAACATTTCTTGCAAACGTTTCTTCCATGACTTCGTTCGAACAAAGACATATTGCCATCTTTTCGGGCTAGATTAATGGTTGCCTTACACAGTGCATAACATAGTTATAGAAACGATCAAAGTCAGTATAGGATAGGAGGTCGATGCACATATAGTAAAATGACAAGTAGCCGTGGGAACTGTTTTTGATAGTTAGATGAAAAATGATTTACGTTTTTCGTCCAAACAAAAGTGTTGCTTCGCAGAGGCGACTCTTCCGAAGAGCAGACTAAGCGGTCATTTAGGGTCCCGAACTTCAAGTGACGGCATTCGAAGTAGGGCCGCTCGTGAAGGGGGACTCCGAAGAAAGCTAGATAATAAAAGTGTTTGCTTGAATACATTTTGCTTGTGTGGTAAGTTAAGAAAGAAAAGGAGTCCCTGAACGTCGACGAACCTTCCTCTACTGGTGGGTCTCAAATACCATGCCATACCGTTGACATACCTGTTGGGGATACTAAATCAGGCAGTGAGATGAGTAGTGAACCTCATTGCAATAGCCGACATGTTAATGATAAGTTATCAGAGACTTCAAACAGCTGTAATGTTACAAATCAGCTGGCTGCGGTGGTTCGAGGACAGAACTCTTCACGATGGGCCCGGCAAGGTTTATCGCTATTGACTGATTGTTAGGATCTGAGAACAGGAAGAATTACCGAAGTAGTGAAAGCTGAGTGTCATACACCCAGTGAACAAAAACGACGACAGACTGGACTGTGCCAACCTATAAGCCATCACAGCCCTTAATGCCACCCACAAAATCCTGTCCCGAAATCTCTACTGTACATATGTACATCTTGCGACTCATTTCTTCAAAAGCCGATTTATCAAGCTTAAGTTTTTGAAAGTTATTATGCTGGAGCAAGGTGGACAGCATAGATTGCACGGGACGTGGCCCAACTTTGGAACATCATGCAGTAGTACGCATTTCTTGGGAAGCTAGTATAGTTGTTGACGGCATGTACGAAATGCAGTACGTATCATATTCTGAATCGTCCGTTAATCCTCTATGGCCATGAGTCATGTGCAATAAGAGCGGAGAACACCAACGCTCTCACCATTTTTAACCAGTGGATGCTGCGGACTATCTATGGCAGTGTTTACGAGCAGAGCCTATCAACAAGAAGAATTAATCAAGAGGATGTTGTGCTGTTTGGCCGAACAAATATCCAACATCAGTGGCGAAGGTCGTAAAAATACAGCGGCTGAGGTATGTGATGAAGATACCGTACTCATTTGCATATTCCAACAGGTAGATGCTTGACGACTCGTTCAATACGAGGCTCGATATCTGGATTCAAAACGTTCTGAGCCGTGAGATCGATTGAAGCGAACTTTCTGCAAGTTTCGGATTTGGCATCTTCTGCACGGCGCGATGGAGACGCCCAGTCATCGATTAACTGGGTCGTATTCAACTCGGCGAGGACCCACAGTCTCTCTAAAGTCCGATCTCTTTTTTAAGCCCCAACTTCTTTTTGTTTTACTGTCAAAAAGTGCACCAAAGAGTAAGGACATCCAAAGGAATTTCAAAACAACCATTAAGGACATCGAACAAAACAAAAGGACCAACATAGAACGCCTTCCTGACTTGTCAGACCCGTCTATAAAATCTGATGATGCATTGCCTACGCAGGTGCAGGTGCCTACGCTAAAGATGACTAAAGCTTTATTAATTTTAGTTATCAATACTTCTATTATGACGGGTTTTTTGTCTTATTATCCAAATAGAACCGCTGAATTACGAACAGTTCGTGCCAAGTTTTGTACTGACTGGATTTTTTTTTATTTCAATAAGGCTCATTACTTTTGGGATAATCCATGTCATTCATTGGAAAGATGGTTTAGAACAAACAAAGGAAAGGAAAGGATACGTGAAACACGTAAGATAAACCTATTTAATAAATTTGAATAGAATTTAAATGTATAATAAATTATAGCATCAATTGTTACAGAAACAAACATAGGTAATGAAATTAATGTACTTGTTCGATTGTGAAATCGCTTCCAAATCGCTTATGTTGAAATATTACGAAGTAATAATAACATAACACGTGATAAGAGAAAAGTTTGAAATAAAAATAAATCTCTTTTCAAAAGCTTACACCTTTCACAAGCCATAAAGCTGAAGCGATAAATGTTCCATCCAAACAATACAAACAATTTAATTGCGGCAGCCACGATATCAGCAGTAGAAATATGATAACATTGTAATGCACGTTGCGATGGTAGTGGGAATATGCTTTTTTTTTATTTAATAAATTTTAAATTAATTCCACATTTCTCAGCGCACTGCAAAACCATACAAGTGTGCACACGTATCGAGATGCGAACTGAATTATGTCCACTCACGTTACATCCTTCCCTTTACATGCAAAGTTCAGTCGTGCGAGTTCACTTGACCACCGTACCACTTGGGTCAGCTCCGGGCGATAAGTTTATGGCAAAAATGGTTCCACCAATGCTCCTTTGCATCATTTTCTACGTATTTCCATCGGTGGTGGTGCGAGCATGCAGCTACTGCGTGATAGTGTGCACTGTTCGTTAGCTAGCACACCCGGAAATGAGCTTAAATGTGCCAATTAAATTTAATAAATTGACTTGATAAGCAGCGTGGAAACGGGGTTGGCCATAGTTACACCCTAAAGTGTTGTACTGCCACAGATACAGCGAGAAAAACCCATGGAACAAACGAAAAAATGTTGGGAATGGAGTTAGTCCGTTCAAAACTTAAACTCGCTAGAGCACACGGTACGCGTATCATAGGACACAGAAATAAATTAATGACAAGTTGTATGGTAACTTCAGTCCATCAAATCAAATCGTGTAATAAATTCAAATTTTAATGCAAGAATAATGTCAATAGTTGACGACATTTTACTAAGGCATGAGAAAGTCCGTAGATTGAAATGTTCAGCCACAATTGATGTTCATACTTGTAAAGTTTCAATTGTTTCATTAAAACGTGCTTGGTTTACGCGACCGAATGGAAAACTTAAATCAAAAACTTGTTCGAATTGTTCAACCGTGGCACTTTATAACCTTGAAAACAACAAACGACGTCTTTTCTGTAGCAAATATGTACCGCAAATACACTTCAGTGTAGCAACGTTAAGATTCTCATCTTCGTTCGAACGCTTTAACCCATTATATCCTACGGGTACGAAATATTAATCCGAATGTCATTCGAATTTCAGACCATTTTGGAATAACTAGAGTCACTCCAGAAAGTAGAGACATCATTTTCATTTAAACATCTTCGGGAGTCGAGATATCTAAAAGATTAAAAAGTTATTTTTTTGTTTACTCATCCTTAATCATCCTTTATTTTGTTCGAAATTGGTGCAAAATATATCACACTATTACAGACACTATTAATAAACTCGGCCGAAGCTCGAAAATATCACAAAGAACATTGAGTCGACGACATATACATAAAAGCAGGTCACGAGAACCAAAAGATATCTGAGGTTTATCAAATGCCAACATTGCCCGCGAACGGAACATCTTGGCAGGCACGTACAGGCTGATCGACGAGCGTTGGGCACTCATTGCTACCGTTGAAGAACCCGGCCATGAAATTCGAATATGTATATTCAATCCGCGCGTCAAGGAGAGGCAGCCCAAGCATCAAGCATCTTGTTTTGTGTTTAATATGGTGATCCCAGGAGCGAAGCGTGATATTAAATGCCGTGCGAGAGAATGGGCAGTAGGCCACTGCACATTGCACATACATACTCCATCACCGACCGGATAAGGGAACAGTACAGCGTCTATGTGCTTGCCGGATCATGAAGCTCACTCGTCATATTGATGACCACACCTAACAATCAGCTACATCTAGCTACAACATGATCAAGTTGATCCTTGAAAGACAGCCTCGAGTCAAGAAGGACGGCCAAATATTTGACGCAATGTTGTAAGGTTCTGACCATCTAATGCATATTTAAAGACCGATTGAGCCCTCGAGCAACTGAATGTGATGACAACACTTTTTTCGATGCAGATATATAGGGCGTTGCGCTTGCACCAGAAGTAGAAATCACTTAGGGAGGACTGCAGGCAAGCGTGATTTTCAGGCACACCGCGTCATCTGCATATTGTAGGTAGTTTTCCTCGGGCAGCACCATGGACAAATCATTAATAAACAACGCAAAACGCAAAGGCCCGAGATTGCTGCCAGAAAAAAAGGCACGGATGGACCTTGATTAATGTAAACCCATCCTCACAAAACTGATCCAGGCCACCAATCGTCCTGGAAGTCCTAGCCTGTGGAGCTTAGCGAGCAGAATGCTGTGAGGTACACTGTCGAAGACCGCTTTTATGTCTCTATAGATGGCATTAGTTCAAACTAGCCTTACTTACACTTAGCCTTGGCTAACCTTGCACTCTAGTTAGATAAATACAGCGATTTAGAAAAGAGTAATTTTGCGTATGGAATTTCATTCGCTGAGATGTAATGGGTTGAGCATAATGAAAAGCGTGACGTGTTTAGGAAGTAGCGATAATTACGTCGCTCATAATTATGCCTTCTTGGAAGCTGAATAAAAACTGACATGAACTGATTAACATTCAACTTGAACGATCTGCACTCGAAATACGATCTCCACAAAACCATTAGACATTCCAATCCAATTCCAATCAACCGTTCGCATACCTGCATTCCAGCTGGTCGCCAGCACGTAGCTCGTTCATGCTGGCTCAATTTACCTATATGCAGCAACCACTCCCCCACCGGAGTAGTCTAGACCGCTTTCAATTCTTCCACAATCAAACAATTTCCTTCAGAGCGTACCGTCATCAAGGAAAATCATTTCCGTGTTCGTTTGCGGAATCACTGCAACAAATTCGGTCTAACGTATAATCTTCCCCGGGCCGGTCGTCGGAAGGAGTAATCGCACGTACCGGGATTGACGGGAGATGCTGTACGGAAAAATCGAAAATTAATCCAATCTCCGATACCGACCGGATTTTCGCCGCAAATGCAATATTTCAGCGCATTCCCACAAAGCGCCACGAGTGCCTGGTAGTCGCGCGAAAGGTCAAAATATTGACGTATGTGGCGTGTAGTGGCGTGGAACCAAGCGCCCGGGTAGGTATATAGCAGCTTGGCAGTTTTAGATTTCTGCTCCACTTTGGGAGGGGTAAAGTGGGAAGCAGAAAAAAAGATTCAAGCACATACACATTTCGCTAAGTGGTAGCGATGTGAGCAGAAATGGAGAAAACGGTTTAGGTACGGAATGTCACCATTTCTGCTGAAAATAGCAGTTGTGGTACGGTGTAAAAAATGAAAATCAACTTTTGCCAGCAATCTTTTAAGAGCTTTAAAGACTTCGAAGCAAGCGGAGAAACTGAAACGTATAGCCAACGACTATAGAATCCCGGGACAAGGAAGGTTCTAGCTGAGGATTGGTAACCGAAACAGGTCATTCTGGACAACATCATTAACTGAGTTGGGTGGAGAGTTGAGTCTTGGGCATTAAAACACCTGGAGTACTGGAACATTCCCCGGTCTGTTCTGGCCCTTGCATGAAGACGTCGAAGAATTAACCCTTCACATGCGAACCTTTTTCAAAAGAGACGGAAATATGACTCGACTACCCAAAACATTTATCGATGCAGCTTGTTATGCTATAAAAAAACAAACTTTCATTGCTATTTCTTCATCTTTTATAAAGTTTCGAGTTCGACTAATGGCACTTTTATGCCTTCCGTTTTTTGTGTATTTGAAGAATTTAATTGGACAACCTGAGTTAGAATGCTTTGGAACGCATGGATGCACGCCCCAAGTTATGGTCAGTTTGCTCAAGACCATCCTCTGCTTGGTTTTGTGCATGTGCGCGTGGTGCGAAGTGTGCATTGCCATAGGTCACTTCGTCGCCATTCGGCGCACCCATACCGCAAGTGAGAAAAATCGAAGGCACAAAGCGTAATGCCCCAACAGGTTCCGGAGCGAACGTTTCGTAGTCCTGCCTGCGATGAAGTGCCAACGTTTGCCAGCCGTTGACCAGAGAACTAACCGACATACAGTCCTCGGGGTAGCGTCGCGATAGCGTCGAACGTCTCACAAATGAATGGAGGCTATTTATCTTCGGTGACAAAACCATTCACATGCGAGTGCTATCCACGCATACACATGCAGGCACGGATCGTTCGTCACAGCACCGAACAGCACAACAAATAGGCTAGTTGACAGTGCAATAGGGAAAGTACTGGCGGTGGTCCTCTCGCCACCGCCCAGTATATGCAGGACGTGGAGTGGAGTGCAAAGAGCAATGGAAAGTGCAAAGTTGTGGAATAAGTACAATGGGGTTTTTTCGTTTTTTTTGTTAAATACTGCAACGTTCCACAAAGGCAGCGCTTATCAAATCGGATCTATTGAAAGTTTTCGTGTGTATGCGTGTGTATGAGTGCGAGTTGGGAGGACCGAAGCAGGAGGAATGTTTCCGTTTTTGCCGACTCTATGGGGAATTTATGATGCCGGGTATTTGTAGATCGTTTCCAAACCACTTGCAGGAAGAGAGAGAGAGAGAGAGAAAGAGAGAGGGAAGTAAGAGATAGGCTCACGGGGGTGCATGGGTCATTCTTATTAGCACTGCTCTCTATACGTAAGGATGGGAGATACACCAGAGCTGAACCCTTGTCAGATGCTTTCAATAGCCAAGAGCTTTTCTGACCACTCTGTTGGTTGACTGTACAGTTAGGTGCTGGAAGGCGATAACTTGATAAGATGAACGAGGATAACTCGGGAGAAGGGAGAAAATAATAAAGTAATACTAAGATATATCCATCCAGGGCACCATAATGTCATGATCTCCATTATGGACTAACTATTTTACAACGCTTGTTATTGCTGCTTCAACTTGCTACTATTTTGCAGCTTCAGCGCTTCTATTTCTCGTATATGAGGGAACATTTTTCTTTGTACAACATATTCGTTCCAAACTGCAAAAAAGTCAACGCACAAGCTCTATCGCGTAAATATTCATTCCGAACCAAATGAGACCACACCGTGCGGTGCATCCTTCTTTTTTTACGTTATTTGCAAGTCAACATTTGCGGCCACATTCGCACCAGCACATCACGAACGTCCGGTTTAAATTCATTAAAATTGCGCTGCAAATGGGTGGCCCGGCTTTGATGCGTTCGGTGCTGCAACTACAGCATCACCGAAAGAAAAGGCCAAAAGACACCGAAAATTCTACCGGCCCTGTCAGTCAACGAAAAACTTTCCACAAACCATGCAGCGACAAACTGCAAGGAAGGTGAAAGGAACAAGCTTTCCCCTTCCGTTGTTGCGGCTCAGGGTTGCCGGTGTGCAGGCAAAATTGTAGTAAATCTTTTGTGCTCCTACTTTTAACACTCTAGTTCTTGCCTGTTCTTTACAGCACCATCGCCGTTTTCCATGTAAGAGGAAACTTTTGCCTCATTTTTGAAGCATTTTTTTTTTTGTTGTGACTGAACTGACAGGGTTCTACTTGCGTAAAAGAGACGAAAATATGAAGAGAAGAGAAGAAATTTTAATTTTCACAAGATGGTTAAATATTCATGTGCGATTATTATTACTCTGGCCACAGTAACGGCAAGGGAACGGATTGTTGGTGGATCGATTTTTATGGTACATAAGAAACAAAAAAAAGTAGGATATTTGTATAGTTCAGCGTGTATCAGAAACAGTCAGCTTACGTTTGAAGTCTGTTTTATAAATATGTTTTGGTTTTTTGCTTTGATAATGCCATAGAACAATCACGAGGGGTTTGAATTGGAAATCATTTGCAAACATGAAGAACAGGTTATAGTACTGGCTTTGAAATAAACAACACCGGCATACCGGTTGGTGGTCGTAGATCCTCCGGCATTAGATCCTCGTGCAAGTATTGATGCTCATTTGCCATCCGTACCGGAGGGAGAACACGTACATGACATGAGCTTTTGAATTTTCTCGTTGTTCATTTCTAAGAAATTTCGTTACGTTATTCTACAACCACTACCCAACCCAACCCAGGACCAGTCGTACCAAACTAATTGGAAAATTGCTTTTTAAATGGTTTCACATGTTGAAGTGTCGAAACGCAGGCCCCGTCTCTTGTGAACGCCGGTACGTACCGGAAGCATACGCCTTTCTGGCTCACCCGATGCTTGAGTAGTGTGGCTCTGCTGTGCAGGTTGTTAAAAAAATGCGAGAAAACGCTAATCCATAAAAGCAGTGCAAAGGATTTAAGCAGGTTTTGGCTGGAAAGTTATTGAATCATTAAATATTAAATCGCTTTCATGAAATTAGGAGTTGTTGGAAGGGTTTACTTGGTTCAAACCAACGAGTTTCCGGGAAATAGGGACCTTGTGCTTTAATGGATTGTTTATTAAATTTGATTAGCTCGGTAAAAAGTTTTCTAAATATGCGCAACAACCAAACTTGTTTTTTTTTATATTTTTTTCCAGCTCTTGAATGTATTATGAAGTGCAAAATAGTGTTAAGTTATTTATTATCTAGTTGTAGCGTTAAGTCATATATTTGCAAGCAATGTTTATCAAGGCGCAGTTAACGAAAGTGGCACATCAGCAAAGAAGCGATTTCTGATAATATTATAATATAATATATATATAATATATAATAATATATAACTAATATATAACTGGGTTTTAAAATACATTTGGTATGACAGCCGGATTCAAGAGTTGAGATATACTTACTTACTTACTTGTCCGGCTCTACAACCGCTTCGCGGTTCGCTATATGTACCTCCGAAAACGTACATATAGTGTACAACTAGGAAACCATATATCGCGCACATTTGTAGGCACATCAGATGTTCCACAGGGTAGCAACCTGGGACCTTTGCTGATCCTATAGTGCATCAACGGCGTATGCTCTCTACTGTCCAATAGTTTTTCAGTACTGTATGCTGACCTCGTCAAACTATTCATGCCTGTGTCAACATTCGTTAATTGTTCTAAACTACAATATGCTGTTAGCGTGGTCAACGATTGGTGCGTCCTCAACTGAATGCCACTGTGTACGGAAAAGTGTTTCGTACGGCACCTATACACATTACATGTTACACGTTCTCGGACACAATTCAGCCATAATGCTCCTCTCAAAGCCATGATCCACGGTTTTAATGACCACTTGGATAAATTCGATTTTAACACGTCTCAGTCCTCGGTTAAAGAAATGTTACGCATTCCATTACTACTTAACTATGGTTCTTTGTCGTTACATCCAAGTTTCGTGTAAATATTAAATATAAATCAAGTTTATAATGTCAAATTATGCCGCCTTCGATGGACGATTAATAATAATAATATTATTATTGACGATCATAACATTGATATAATAATAATGTTTAATAATAACAAATACTTGCAACAGACAGTCCCCGAGATATGGTATTATAGCGGACCGCTATAACCCTGGAATAACTGCGAATCTCGAATTTCCGCGTAAATCGAATCTGGGAGTAAAATCGTTTATACTCCAAAGTTACATAGTTGCCTTCATTCCCTGCACTTAATGTATTCAGCAAATCAGGCGACTTTTTAAAATAATACACTAACATAAATTAAAAACATATATTTTATATAACAAAGGAAGATATTTTCGATCAATTTTTCAACTTTCTGCTTACAGTTTGAGCTATAAACAGTTGTCAAATTTCCAAAAAACCGCGAATTCTCCGAATCCGCGTATAAGAGGAACCGCCTATCTCGGGGACTGCCTGTTCTTAGTTTCCAACTAATAAAATCCTCAACAATGTCATTTTATATCTCAATTCTTGTATCCGCTAATATGTAAAACCGACAGCCGGTATTCCATTCACTGAATTGTACGCTTGAATCCATAACCAGTTTCTGCGATTCAGTAAAGGTTTTTGTGTTTCACTAATAATCTAGTGTAAACCCCTGTAAAACGGATTTTTTAACGTTCTTCACAGCGTACAAAACATTAATTTCGAGCTCAGTAAAAAGGAATTCGCTACAGCAGTAAGATGAAACGAACATAAATTTTCTTTCGTGTACCCTTGTAGGCCTCTGCCATACCATATGAAAGGTTCGTAGCACATCGATCGTCCAAAATGTGTTATTTACATTCGTAATTATTTTTCGCATTACGCATATTGTTTTTATACCAGCCTGTTTGACACAGTAGTACATAATTCAACCATCCCTTAAACCAACGATCGAAACCTCCGGCGTACTTGCGTCTTTTGGCCAAGCATTAATTCGAAGCAGTATTAACCCAAGCTGTAAGCCGTGCCTATAAAAAAGGTTCTACAGCAAAAGTCATGAGACCGTTTAAAAAGCCATAAAAAAGGAATAAACAATAAAATCGGATTTCTTCCACACCGTTAAGCCGCAGGATTAGCAATCGGGGATTGAATGGTCAACCCCGGACAGCCTGAACCCCGGCTGGGCAATGCGAACCAGTGTAAAACAATGACGAAAAAAAAACGGACCGGAAAAATGACAAAACAACAACTGTCTGGTATCGGTTATTGTGTGCGCAATGCGGATGGAGACGCCCAGCAGCTCATAGAATGATAGCATTCGCGCTGGAAGAGGAACAGCAGGAACAGGCAAAGCGCACTACGGTGGGATTAAAACAAATAGTTCAAACGCTCACATCCTCTTAACCTGCACCGTCCACCGTTTATTGACCGCACCAAGCACAGACGAATTAATGTTTAATCCTTGCAAATCCTAGCACACGACCAACGGGAAGAAGCGTTCTTGTTTTGGATTTGTTTTGGCGCAATTCCAGTAAACAGCGATTTTTTGTTTTGTGTGTGTGTGTGTGCCCTGATACTGCTACCATCGTAGCACGCTGCCCACGTGTCGCACAATAAAGCTTAATGTATACAGGCGCAAGGGAAAATAAAAACCGCCAATGAAATACTTTCCTTTAAAAGGTTGCACTCGGTGGTTTAGAAATTCGGTAGAAATAACGATACATAAATGCGGTTTTCTACCGCATCTTCTCGCACAACTTGCTCGAGGAATCGCAAATGGTGGGCCCGGGCGCGTGTAGGTTGCTACAGTACAGATTGGATTTCATGCTCATTCCGGGGCTGTGATCGTCTCAAACTGAAATAATATGCCTCCGGCAAACAAAAAATCTAAATCGCAAGCGAGGGGTGCCAGGAATGGGAAATGTGTCGAAAACCACGTTTCCGGCAGCGCCGAAATCAGCCGAAAACCACAAAAACCCAAAAATGTATTAAACGGGATTTGTCTAACCAACTGGCAAACGTCGCCTAGCGGGCGCACCACCGGGAGTCATCACATTTGAAAACACGCTTTATCCCGCCAACCAAACCCTTTGCCCGAAAACCCATTTCCCCAACCAGATTACCACCAGTTCCCTCATTGCCAGCCGGTTGTTTTATTTGTCTCGTTTTTGGCTGCGATGTGTTTTGCTTTTTTTTGTTTCGCCTACCCCGGCGCTATGTCACTTGTGCCACTCACCTTGTGCAAATACGAAAACTGTCAACATGCTATTGAACAAATTAATACCAAACATTTCGTCGGCCTCGTTCGGTATTTCGCTACAGAGAAATGTGCGTGCAGGTTTGTGTATGTGTATTTTGGAACTGTGCCCGTCAGCCACGTCTGATTTCACCAGTGCTCATCGGCACAATTTTTGCGCGCCACATTCAATTTACCGTTGACCAAACCGAACCACGTTTTCGGAAAACGTCACAAGCCGCGGTTTCAACTGTTTCGAGCACAATGTACAGCGAGGGAAGTAGGAATAACAAATATTCACAAACACGCCGTACAAAGCGATCTGTAGAAATGTATACACTACAATGTATGGTACCCGGTGTACCGGAAATGGATTTTGTTTTTCTTTATGTACGCGTACCACGAGCTTCGACTTAAGTGGGATTAAAGGCGCCAAAAAATACAGTTATCATACGCGCGAAAGTTGCCGTTAGCGTTCGGCAAGGACCGGCACTAGTCGAAATCGTACGGATAGTCTGAAGCTATTGAGCAACGTGCAGGCTTTCACCCCGAAGGCTTTGAGCACACTGAAACACGTTCACGTTGAGAGGAAGATAATTTGTGGCCGAGCAGCAATACCAATAGAACGATGATGTTCGGGCAAATTGTACAGTGTAGGACACAAATGGAGGTGTGCCCTGATGAATGTCTAAATAGTAGTTAACTTCCTTCAATAGTACCATAAGTTGTAATTTACAGTGTGACCAATAGTTATTTTGTTAATTATTTTTCGTAACCGAGTATGCCAGAGATTAGTCAAATTACAAGAAGGGAAAGCCTTGCAATAATTGTACAACACTCAACGTAAGCAGCGTTCAAAATATGGCGTATGCCGTAAACATTCAATAAATAAATAAAAGATTTTTCATGCAACACTCACCGTATGATGGATGTAAAGCTCACAAATATATGCATTTGGACGTTTCTAGTTGGGCACTGTATTTTTTTTTTGTTATCGTGTTGATGTTGTACCACAGCGCATGTGCTTGCCTGTTCCGGTCGGTTTGACTTCGTGAACAGAGCGCTTCCGAAGCAACAGTATATTCGAATACGGTTCTTTCTTTGCTACGTTGGCTATCAACTCATACTATTGTACACAGAGTAGTATGTTGATCAGTATTTATGCTGGCCTTTGGTTTCCTTCGCTTGCATCACGCAGCAGCAAACAGCAATCAGCATAAATCATTCAAACCAAAAGCTAACGGAGAAGCTTGGTGACAGTGATTCGACATAGTGCCACCATTTGGGCGGTATGTAGAGCACTTCACCTCGATGCAGTGTCAATCGGTGGAACGATACCTCACGGGCCAGTGGAAACCTTTCGTAGTCAACCTGACGTGCATCCACCTGTGAGGTGTTACTCAGTATGAAGTGATCATGTGGGTAAAGCTTTTCAGTATCTTCCGGTCGTGCGAGAATGATGATTTTAGCGCCGAAAACCTACCACAAACGAACCCGGTTAATAACATTGCACATGTTTCACGTGGTGGTTCGAATGAACTACCTGACACAGAAGATTATGGCAGGGATCGGTGTGAAGTGGTGAAACAGTGCCTTTTGGGCCAAGCCATGCTTTAATGCGTGGCCGTGCGTCCGTTCGTCCGATGTAGTCAGGAACGGCAATGTCCGCACGGAGTGTTGGAATTTGATCAAACAAATCATGCTGCGCTAGATAGGCTGCACGTTGCTCGCCCGATGTTGAGGAAGTTGTTTCGTTGCACAGATTTTGTTCAACGAAGTCACGAAACTTCATAAGCTTTTGTGACCAGTCATCATTGCTGTACTGCGAACCAAGCTCAATCGGAACTGTCCTTTCTCCTGCAACGTTGAGCAGATAGCTCGGATCGTGCCACCGTTCCATTGCCGGCCAACCGTCGATTATTCCTTTAAGAACGGCTGGCTGCTTCAGATCGTAGCATTGCTGCCTAATAAAAAGATACCCGTATGTTCATTTATAAACTTTTTTCTTTTGCAAAATAATTACCCAAAAAAATCTACCGAAGGACATTGCAGTACGGGAATATTGTTTAAATAGTCTTCAATCGCATTAACGTCTTCTACCTTTGCATTCAACCTCAATCGTTTTCGGGGAGGTTTTTGCTTAACGATTATAGCTAAAAAAAACACAGAACAAATTACTAGCTTTACGAAAGAAAAAGGACGTATGGTACGTACATAAATGGTTCGACAGTGTTGATGCTGTCTCTGTGAGTAAATCGGTAGTACCACTTTTGCATCGAATTTCGATTGAATAGCCAAGCATAAGTCCGAGATCGGCCAGGTATATGCTATCTTTAATTGAATCCACATCACTTGCTGATATCCACAAAGTATAGATGATCTAAAATGTTAAATATTATATAAAAAAAAAACATCATATATTCATTGATTTGTGGTTACCTACCCTTACGTAACTTAAGATAGTAAACAATTCTCTGTCCGCCGGTTCGACTGCATTCCACTGTCCTGTGTGTAAGCGATTATACACAGTATCGTACAGAACACCGATTTTTACTAAATGTGTAGCAATGCTTTTATCATCAGTTTGAGACCGCTTTGAGGAGTTTGAAAATGGTTCTAGCACAGTTGAAAGCACCACATGGTAAAGATGATTTTGTTCCACACATTCTCGATTTAGAATAAATGATTTATCGGAAACTAAAGAAAGTATCGCTTCAACGCACTGTTCCATGATAAAACTTTTGATATTGTTATGATTTGAAGCTCAAAAAAAAACAAACGTCAAATTGCCGTTTCAAGGTTGCCAGCGAAACTAGTTTCATTTTAGAATTGGTAGTTTAGAATAATAAATATTCGTACATATTAACGTTGCACAGAGTGAAAAAAAATCAAAAATCTTTTTTTTGTGTGCTTTTAATTATGCAAATACAATTGAAATCCATATTCATTTCCTTTATAAATTAAATATGTTCCACAGTGTCGTCGAATCGCAGCTTAACCGAGATCTGTCACGAACTGTCACAAGAAGTGCCAAGCCATAAAAAAGAAGCGATTTCAGCAGCAGGCACGCACAGTTCAGTTCGTTGTTAAATATAAAATATAACCGTGAAAAAACTCATTTCACGCATTTTTGTGGTGTGTAGAATATGAATGGTGCCGTAACAATGGTAAGTATAGTGCGTTTTTCACGTTAACGTTGTTTTCGGGTCGTAAAATGATGAACGAAAATTCGGGCACATCCGCAAGTGCAAGGTTGAGAAATCCAATATGGCGGCTACTTTGAGCTTGCGTTTGTTCTGGAGTGGGTTCATAATTGAACCGGGTGTCGATTGTGGGAATTGGTTTTTAAGTTTCTATGCTGGAATAGAGAATCTTTTGTGTTATAATAGCAAACATCTTGCTGAAATGTTGTGACCTCGTTCGTGTAGATTGAAAAGAACTGCATGTAAATATTAATATTCGACGCCTGATTGTCCTTCATCAAGGTCCTTTAATCCTGCTCCTGCTCCTGCTTTAAGTCCTGCTGGGCTGTACAATATAAACCGTGGTGCGCAAAAAGAATTAATCAATATTCATGGATTTTCTCTGACTTTTCATTTTAGGGAAGCAACGAGTACAATTCTGGTAACAACAACAACAACAGCGAAGCCTCACCGGTTCGCGAGGAGTATCGCAAGGAAGCGGAAAGCTCCCCACCCCCAGCCAAGATATCAAAGCGTGATAAAGAACGTGAACGTGATCGCGAACGTCGGGAGCGTCGCGAAAGGGATCGTGACCGGGAAGAACGCGAACGTGGTAAGTTTCTACGGCCTCTGTTGCCGTTTGTATCTGAAATTTGTCTAATAAATGTTTGGCCTCTCCCCCGAATCCATGTTTCGCCCGAGAACCGAACACGAGAGAAACAATCCGCTCGCGGGGGACACACACCACCTGTTGAACGGCCATAAAAGCATGCTTATTGATATACAATTTAATGGTAAAGGATGGTATAGCACGGCTCAATACGGAAAGTCTTATTGGCGGCGAATTGCTCTGTTCGTTTACACGAGGAATTAAAAAAGTAACTGGTGGTGTTCTCGCACGGATATCGCTTCGCTGGTTCGCGTCCATGCCTCTTTTTTCTCTCTTTCTCTCTTGTCTTCTCTTTTCATACAGTTACCGGAAACTATTTATGCAAATTTATAGTGTAAAATGGATACTGGTCATATACCATGCTACTGTAAATAGTCATTAAATAATCAGATGTGTCTTTATTGTGCATCACCTCCTCTTTCTCTCTCTTTCTCTTTTCTCTCATTTTTCTTTCTCTCTCTTTTCAATTATAGGTATTGTACAATATCATGAACACTATTGTGTGTAATTTTCACCAAACCATATTTGATACGAATTGAGCTAGACTATTCAAACCTGTTAATGTGTGTAATTCACATTTTGAACATTTGTGTACATGTCTGCTGTGCCACATATTTAGCCATTTGCTAAGGAAAATTGTCTTTTTTATTTAGCAATTTTCCGAAATTTTATAAACAATGTTTTAGTATTAGTGGGCTATTGACATGCCACAGATCCACGTATACAAAATAAGTTTATTGTCGAATGTGGCTCAATTATCAGTACATTCTATTATACGACCCCGATAAAATTTCTATTAGCAGTTTAAAATCTTCTTAAGTTACGCCAAATGCACTAAGCAATCGATCACTAGGCAATCAATCTTTACACAAGTTACAATGTTGATTTATGTTTGTTTTTTCTGTTTGTATGCTTTTGACAAATTTTGCGACCAATTGAACGGTGCCACAGTACACAATATTGCAAACTTATGCACTAGAACAACGCTAAATTAAGCCGAAAACTTCTTAACGGTAGTAAAGAACGATTAGCTTCAATTTGTAGTCAATAGCTTTGAGACCATGTTCTCTTAACTATATGGCTATTGGCTTGAAATCGAATAAAAGACCGTAGTTTAGAATTCCTAGATCCATATTTACCATTCACTTCCATTATCGCTTCCACTGCTCATTATACGCACACGGCCAAATCAATTCATGAGATTTCTTCGTTTTTCTTTCTTTCTTTTTTTTGTTTCTGTACTTTCAGCGGCTTTGATATCATAACATTATGATAATAGAGAGAATATTTCAAAAAAATACATGAATCAGTATGCATATAGCTTTAGTAAAAAAGAAACAAAACTATATTGCGCACCCATCATCCTTCCGAGAGGAGAATCAGTTGGTGCATGCTTTTCCCATCCGTTGGTGTATGGATGATCGGTTATGTGGCTGGGAGGTAACATATGTTTAGTGTACTGTAATAGCCTTTCATGGGCGGGAATATCAGGTGTAGGAATGCTCCGATCGTTGGCCGGATTTGCGTTGAAGTCTGGTAATAGTTGGTATACTTTCATGTTGATATCATGAGTACCACTTCATCACAAAGATCTGTATAAAAGATGCAATGTTTGTCATGCATCGATTTGTAACGATGATCAGACCTCCTGTTTTATTGATTGGATTTGTTTTTGTGAAGCCAGGGTGGAGTTTCTATATATTTTTATTCAAGCTTTTCATCCTATCGTTTGGGCCATGACAAAGGGAGCGCGGAAATGGTTGCCGATATGTTCCAACGTTTGGGGTCAATCAATCGGCAGGCGACTGGTTTGTGTATTTGGAGAATCGTGAGAGATGGTGGATGTGGGTAATATACACGCCTAATGCGTGTTTACTTAGTTACCGGATTGTTTTCATTTCGATTACACTATATTACGCTTTCGTCCTAGGGGACCGGCTAACAAATGTCCTTCTTTTTTCTCTTTTCTCTCTTTCTCTCTTAATTCTTCTTTTTTTCTAAATATTATCGAACTCATGGGAGATCGAGTGGGTTGTTCCCCTTCTATGCATCGTTCTGTATATGGGCAGTACATCCACAGCAAACTGTTAAACCGACGCGCGTAACGCGAGGACACGGGCTTCTCTTCTCCGTCATTCGCTGTAATCATCATCGGCGTATATCCCAAATCGTAACGATTCAACCTTCCTTACCCGAGGGAAACAGAGAGAAGGCGCTAGTAGAGATCGTGTGTAAATGATCGATCTATTCTTTTTCTCTCTTTTCTCTTCTTTTTATTCTCTTTCTTTGTGGTTTCTTAACCTCTCAACACTTGACTGTATCTATCACACAGAGGAATGATAAAATTGCGTCAGAGAAGCATGTAAAATGTGCCACGTGCAGAGAGCAAGAGTGGTGTATGGGGATGTACGAAACAAAACGAACGAATTACCGGCGGCAACACTTCATCCCCTATCTTCTCAATATATCCTTTCTTTCGTGCAAAGCGAAACAGACGTGCACTGTAAAAACAAATCTCCCACCCAACTCCAAAAATGGGAAGAGGTCCTGACGAACGGCAAAATTGCGGCAACACGGTGATCGTGTTTGTAACTATCATCATTGGTTTATGTTTTTTGTCCATCCCTCTCTTTCTCTTTCATTGTCTCTCTTTTTCGTTTTGTTCAATCTGTGTTTTCTTTAATCGTACTTTCAGCGAACTGGGTTTTGTTCGTGATTAGATGGCGTGATATTATTATGCGTTGAAGGAACCATATCGATCTTTGTTCGAATGAGCCATACTTCAGCCCAATATTTTAGCATTTCGTATCATCATACATGCGTTGTTGTTGAGTATAATTGTACTTCCCTGCTATTCATGAGACGAGAAGGTAGCCAATTTAATATTTTGAATTACTAGTAGTAGTACTTCCACTGTTTTTCTCAGCCATCGTCTCGGAATGGGCCGCGAAAATGAGATGTAATGTGTAGGCACGGTGTGGGGATGCTCGAAATTCTGCAAGGACCTCCAGTGTCCGTGTGGGCGCGCTTCCCGTCCTGGTTGTACCATCCAATATCATCGTCACCATCTCAACATCGCAACTATACATTAATTACAGAGCCTGAGAGCGAGGCTCTTAACAGTTTTATTTTTCTTTTCTGTCTACGTTTTGGTTTTTTTTTCTCTTTTCTCTCTCTCTCTTTTTCTCTCTCACCTGTAATTAAATATATATATAAATATTGTTCTCTTTTTCAAACATACAAAAATGTACGCCACATAAAATACCCTTCATGGCGCCCGGATGCGATTTCTGGTTCTGCTGTGGAAGAAGTGACAAATCCAACACATCTCCTTTACTGTACTGGGCTCACTCAACAGACGAACTGTTACCGTTCGCCATTTCTCGCAACCAATACTATGGATCTCGAGGCATTGCTTTCTGTTACATGTTTACACATATTCATTACGCGTTAAACCACCTATGTTTTATTTTATTTTATACATGCATAATCTTTTCACAAATCTTGTAAGAATAGTGCTGAGGTCTTTACATACAGTACTAACATTGCAACAATTTTGTTAAAGGTTTATGAACTTTAATCGTCAAACCACATGGATAGTTTTGAAAGTGAAGAAGTTGTTGAGCGCATTGAGCGTTGTTGTTTGTAATGATAAACAATGCTAGACAACTTCCATATTCTATTGAGAATTTTTCAATATTAATCCGTATTTAAATTCATCTTGCTTGTTCGATATAATTAACTCATCTGGTAAAATTTCCAGAATGTGCTAGATTATGTGTGATATATATTTGAATATTTTGTTGACAAAGGAATTTTTCCATTTGTCAAACTCTGATCTGACCAAGCGCTCTCCATTTACATGTGTCTGTGCCTGTGGTTCATACCCTTCTATTGATTATACCGCTTCGCTATTCACCGTCATCGAGTCAACTAATTAATTCACGTTATTTTTTCTTGTTTTTTTATTTATTTTCAGGATCTATGTGTATCTCGTATTGTTTTTGTTTCTCTCTCTCTCTTTCTATCTTTCTCTATTTCTCTTTTTGTTTCATCTACTTCCTTATGTGTGCCAAAAGGTACAGAAACGCGCTTTCTATGCAAAAATACCACCCAAAGAACGATATACAAGCTATCTGCTACTACTACTACTGCTACCAAAACAACTATTCTTCCTTCGTCATCATGTTACATTTTGATACTTTGCATAGGCCAACAGTGAATCCGTTCGCCTATCTACTACTACCAATACTAGCGCCTACTGCTACCTACGCTACTACTGCTACTATCATCAACACTACTACCATCATAATAGCTACCAGATCTTTCGTTCGTCCTTTGATGATTTTTGCATCACGTACAAACGCCTACATGCGTACTGCGTAATCGCGATGGTTGTTGGAACAAGAATCTAAAATGTTGCCTCAAACCATCCCCCACTGCTCTCTGAAAGGTAGAGCGTAAATGAACAGAAAAGTACCAAAAGTATCACACACATTCACAGCACGTGGCGAGCAAATGTATGAATAGTTGTGAACTTGTGCACATCCTCACATAAGTTGACTCCCCCAGATCCATGGAAGAGGTTAGAATTGATTTGTAATCTGTTTCTTTTTCTTTAAATATATTTTTATATGTTCTCTAGTGCAAAAGAGCTGCAAATCGAGCCTCCCAACTATGTACAAATAACGTTTACTTGAAAGTATAATACACTTAGCATGTTACGAATAGAAAAATAGGAGGATGTTTTCTCTTGTTTTTGCTAATATCATTCATATTCAATTGTAATGATTCAATTAGTTCTAGCAAAACACTATGTTTATTCTGTTTTTTTTTATTCGGAACTTAAATGTAAGTCCCGGAAATGTTGTGAACGCATCAAATTGTTTATGTTTAACACGTTCTGCGCCACAACACCCGAATTAGGGGGATGCTCTATGGAAATCGTCTTGAACGATTTTGATACGGCGTTTGAAAGGGTTAAACTTTTTATAACGGTTTGTCGCATTGGCTACAATATATTAAAAACAAGATTTCTCGTTTGAATTTTACAGACAAATTAGAGCTATCTTCATATATACCTGAAGTTGGTTCAATTATTTAATTTAGATATGAGTTGCTGAATTAATGAGTAGGTTTTCGATCAAGTCTAATGGTTTGATTTTTTCTTTTTTTGCGATTCTTTTCCACCATGGAAATGTTTCGACTTGATTTTTTAGTTTCATGAGTGGTTTGTTTGGCACATTATACGGTTTCTGAATGTTTATAGTATATAAAATGGCTCGGCTCCAGCTTCTAAAGGAGGAATATAAAAAGCAAATTTTCTGTACGACTTTCTTCTGCTCATAACTAGTATCTTATAGCGAAGGCATCTCTGATCATACCCCGCCCATAATGTCATCTTTCGCCGTTAAGGCACCAAAAAGCAGGGAGAAACAAATTCGAAACCATACGAGAATCAATAGATTTTAAGCAATATGAGTGTAGATTCGTTACATTCGAGTCTACGCTAGCAAACAACCCGACAAGTTGTCTGTAGAAGGATTTTATTAATGCATTGTTTTCTCCTCCATCCTCCTCGCAGAACCGAAAATTCTCCCGTACATCACGCAGCCAGTGTATGACCTTCGCCAGATTGGTGATGTGGCATTTGGACCGGGTACACGTTCGGCACTGCTGGGTATACTGGGTGGCGCCTTGCCCCGATTAAATACAGAGCAGATCGAGCTTGTATCGAGAGCCAAAAAGTACGCCATGGAGCAGAGCATCAAGATGGTGCTGATGAAGCAGACGTTAGCTCATCAGCAGCAGCAACTGGCCAGTCAGCGTACGCAAGTGCAACGGCAGCAAGCATTGGCTCTCATGTGTCGGTAAGTTCTGCAATAGTCTACGATTCAGGTTGTTTAAATTTCGGCCGAAGATATTCGTTGATCTGTACGTAATTTACTATATTTAACAATGATATGAAACAGATTTAAATGAAAAGACGAATATGATGTTATTTAAAACGATACAATTAATTCTGAATGTAGAAAACGTTGATTTCCGGCTTGTGCTTTGTTCGCATCGCTACATTGTGGAAGTAAATCCATTTTCATGCAATCATTGATGTTATTTCATATAAGCTGATAAGATCTGATCGTCTTAAATGATCTGTCACTGATGTATATGGTTTTTTTATGTTTCAATTGATTTATTTAATAATGGTTCCCTGACAAAATCTGTTTTTCTTGCTTTACAGCGTTTACGTCGGCAGTATTTCCTTTGAACTGAAAGAAGACACAATTCGAGCGGCTTTCCTACCTTTTGGACCGATTAAATCGATCAATATGTCTTGGGATCCGATCACACAGAAGCACAAAGGGTTTGCGTTCGTAGAATATGAAATACCGGAAGGTGCACAATTGGCGTTGGAGCAGATGAACGGCGCAATGCTCGGTGGGCGTAATATAAAGGTCGGTCGGCCAAGCAACATGCCTCAGGCACAGCAAGTGATCGATGAGATCCAGGAGGAGGCCAAAAGTTATAATCGCATCTACATCGCTTCGATCCATCCGGACCTGACCGAGGAGGACATCAAGAGTGTGTTCGAAGCGTTTGGGCCAATTATGACGTGCAAGATGTCGCAGGGTAATGCGGTACATACCCACAAAGGATATGGATTCATTGAATA
The DNA here is from genome assembly GCF_943734725.1 of Anopheles marshallii. Classification (NCBI taxonomy): domain Eukaryota; kingdom Metazoa; phylum Arthropoda; class Insecta; order Diptera; family Culicidae; genus Anopheles; species Anopheles marshallii. The sequence goes on along the minus strand of NC_071326.1, from coordinate 62,636,742 downwards.
TCAGACGAACCAGTCCGCAATTGAAGCAATCGCCAGTATGAATTTGTTCGATTTGGGGGGACAATTGCTAAGGTGAGCATAAATGTAATATTTTCTAAGTAACGTAGAATATCCACATTGTTCTGTTTGCATATTTTTCTACAGAGTTGGTCGATCGATTACACCACCAAACGCACTAATGGGACCAGCTGCAAATTCAGCAATGCCTACGGCAGCTGCCGTTGCGGCTGCTGCTGCTACCGCCAAAATCCAAGCAATGGATGCTGTGGCCACAAATGCAGTGCTGGGACTGTCCGCTACTACCCCTGCGCTGAAGGTTGGTCTCACGGGACTTCCGCTTAATCCAGCCATTACAACGGCAGCCAGCGCAGGGTTTGTCGCACAAGCACAATTGGCCGCCGCAACCCAAGCCGCAGCTGCTATAAACAGTCAGCCGGGTTTATTGGTCCCACCCGTCTCGCTTGCTCCATCCCTATTGGTTAACCCGGTACTGGGAGCAGCAGCCAAACCACTTCCCACAGTATTGAGCCAAGCTAATCCGGCTGCGGTAGCTGCGGCAGCGGCCGCGGCAGCAGCAGCAGCGGCCGCAGCCGCTGCGGCTCCGAATGCTACCGCTGAAGACGTGTACAAGAAGGCACAGGAGAAACAGCAAGAGGAGTTACAGAAGAAGTTACTGGAGGAAGGAGAACCGCAGACGTTGCAGCAGCAAGAATCGATGTCGATTAAGGGACAGAGCGCTCGGCATTTGGTGATGCAGCGGTTAATGAGGCCGCGCGAAAGCAAGGTGGTTATTCTTCGAAATATGGTCGGACCAGAGGACGTAGACGAGACGCTGCAGGAAGAGATTCAAGATGAGTGTAGCAAGTATGGTGCTGTGGACCGGGTTATTATCTACAAGGAGCGCCAATCGGAGGGTAACTTTGCCGAGGACGACAATACGGACGTGATCGTGAAGATCTTCGTCGAGTTCTCGCAGGCCACCGAAGCAGATAGAGCCCGCGAGTCACTGAACGGTCGCTATTTTGGCGGTCGGTTGGTCAAGGCGGAGTCTTACGATCAAGCTCTCTTTGACCACGGCGATTTGTCTGGCTAAACCGATGTCATGTGGTTTTCCGCATTTTTTTTTTACACTCGAGGAATGATCCGCAGTTCAACTTACGACGCGAATTAATGTGTTTACAAAGACAGAAAGAATTGGCCTTCTACAATTGAAATATCTGTATTTTCATATATTCCAACTGGTTTATAGCCATGTTAGTTGGGCCACTGTCCACTGTCTGTCCAGGTAACAGAGACCGCACTATCGATTTGCCAGAGAGATTGTACGGAGCAGTATGTTTCAATCATCATATTTACCACCAATACTACAAGCCCCACTCAACTTGAATCCCTTTTGAAATGTGAAACAGGGGTTAATTATCCCTTTTTCTTTAAACCGTACATGCGTGGAATGTTTACATTTGAATAATACAAGCATCGGATCGTAAGATTAATAGTAACCATCCTTCGACTACGCACATAAATACATGCACTGTCGAGTTTTTAATTCTGATGAAATTCTATTTTTATTGCACATGCTAGTAATGTTCAGTGAATGAATCGGACGAAATCATTAAGATAAACACATAAATATTTTCTCATTGATGCGGTGGTTAGTCTCGTCCTAACGGTAAAAAATATTTGCTGCAAGAGACGAATTGTGTGTAACATGTACGCAATATTTAGGAACACATGGATTTAATAATATGCATAAACTTAGAGTGTTGCTACTCGGCGCTCTGCTAATATATTATCATTAAAATGTATATACAAATTCGGGTAGCCTAACGAGGATTACTCGTTATATGCCTCCCGTTACTACTTGATCAAGCAAATATAGGACTAATGTCTCAGAAACAAACGTGTGGTGTGTTCGATAGGGTGATAGTTTCTATTTGTCGTGTTTTCCTTTCCCAGGCATCACTTCGTACTCGTCGTACTGAGGGAACGATCCCATTCCAGTTTTTTGTTGCTCTAGCGCCACTGCATCTTTCGGTTTGCTATACTTTGCTTCCAGTTCAGCTGCGTTACGCTCCTTCATTTTCATAATAGCCAAATTTTTTAATAGTTCCTGCTCTGTCGGTGGTTCCTTCCTGGCAGCAAGCAAAGGGATAGGTATATTCATACAAGAAAAAACTCATATATGTGTGCCTACCTTCTACCGCGCAGCCAAGCTTCCCACTCGGCAGTAATCTCTTGATCGTATGCTTCTTTAGCAGTAGGTTCGAACCAGCGGGATGCACGTCGTCGTCCAACGGATGGATCGGGAGGAATTTCATAATATTTATTGCCAAAATAATCCTCTCCAACGTAATTTCCTTTTATCTGGCGGGGTCGAAACGATTTCAGAAAATTGTCCAACACAATGCGCAACAAATTACGTGTTGGTGGACCGTTTGCCATGTTTGCGTTCGTCTATTAATTAACGGAAGAAAACTGCTTCGATAAATATACAATAATTATATAAACAGGAACACTCCAGCACTGAGCACCGGTGTCGAAATTTTCTAGAGAATTTTGTAAACAAAGCGACTTATGATCTACGTACAATTGCCATTAAGCTGCTGGTGTTGTCAAACGATGCTACTGTAGATGAGCAAGCAGTAGCGTGGATGACACGTAAAAATAGAATATTTTACCACTGTAAAAGCTGATTAATGGTCTAAAAACTTGAAGATGATTTTATATTGAAAGATGTTTTTATTGTAAACTATCTTATTTGTCCAAGTCGTTTATAATTTATGAAGTAACGTGAGGGAGAGTGAGCGAGATGTCTGAAAGTGGGGTGCACGATATTCAATTCTCGGAAGAGTGAAGTAGATGCCAACCACCACTTCAGCGTAAGCGAGAGAACGATAGCCACGGATGAAAAGCCCTAGGGAAGGATCTGAAATTCTTCACAGTTTCAAAGTAGCTCTGTTGTCTAGCAAGGTGTGCGTTGAAACGTGTGCAACTTCTCTGGTCGGTAGGGAAAAATACGCTCAAAAGTCGTGAATTGTTTCGTGTTCAAGTGTAGCCATTGTTTAATACGTTAAATGGTTCAACATGAATAGTGCAAATATGTTATATTCTGAGTCGCTTTTTCGACCGAAGAATGTGATGCAGCGCTGTTGGTGGTGTGTTCAGGTCGCGTTCCATTTCATACACAGTCGAATCGAGAAAGGCAATAGTGTGCGTGTGTGAGGATCGCTTGCACCACTATTCTTGTTGGGCGCGTACGTACGCGAACGTGTGTTTGTGTGCATGAACGACAGCGAAAAAATGTCCGATGTTGACGACGACGACATCGCGGGTCTTGTATTCGTTGTGATCGGCGTGGAATGAAGTTGTCCACCAGCGGAGCAGAATCGCTTGAGAAAAGTTTGTGCCATCGTAGCCCGCAACCATTAGACCCTAGAGAAAGTATTTTCCGTGCTCTACGAAAACGGTCGCAGCTGGGTTTGTGTGTGTGTCGAGAAAAAATTTGGTGACGTGATAACGTTTGTGGTCCGCGGCATCACCTCTACAACGCACTCAAAATTCGCGATCCTGTGTACGGTGGAACGATGACTAACGTACAGTGTTCGAGTGTTTGAAATGCATTTAGAACTTCATGTGCTTTGAGGTGTTTGGCACATTGGACATTGTTAGCGGTCTAGTGTAAAGGCGGCTCTGTAAGTGACACATTTTTGGCTGTCTCGAAACGTGCGTGAGATGCTGTGCGTTCAGGAGCTGCGTCGATTTTTTTTTCTGGGGCATAACAAAAGTCACTCAAAAGGACTGCAAATGCTTCAGTATTGTCTTCTACGTAAGCTGTGAGTAGCGGGCTACTGTGATGGGCAAAGGGTTGATTGCAAATTTCACAGTTGTTCGCCACTTCTTCGCAGCTCGTTTATCTCGTCCAGGAGGGAGTAGGTGTTGACTGTTTTTTATTTTGCGCAACCATTGCTTAATAGCCATTTCACACCACTTTGACTCGGAATCGGTAGTATATACACGGTGGTGTGGTTTTTCGAGCGTGAATAACATATTTAGGGAGCAGCGAAACCTCATTAGCCTGCGTAAGGAATGAGCCGTACGTGGAGTATGGGTTCGCCCATACGCTGCTGTACAGCAGTTGTGTTTGTGCGAACCACGCCGATCGAGTGTGTGCCTCGCTAGCGCGGCGGGTGTGTATGCACACATTCTTCCCATCGTCGGTGGTTTTCTTCCGCATCACCGTCGTTGTTGTTTTATTCATTTGTTTGCTAGAAGAAGCGAAAAATTCCGTTCCATCTTTCCAACTACGCCTTTTCCGTTGGATTCTTTTTTGTTAGTTTCTGCTGTTGCCGTTGATTGTATTCGCAAAAGCTTCAACAGAATAAAAGCACTCTTCAAAGCATTCCGCTGGCTGTGGTGTGTGCTGAGGGAAATCATTCGTAGCGAAGCACCTCCTAAGCACACGCACACATACGATGCAACCCTTACAGAAGCAACAAATTAATTCCAAGGAAATTTGTGAGGATATGGGCAAAAGCGCTAAAAAGTATTAAAAAATTTTGTCTTGTAATTGAGTTCCAATGTTAGTGGAATGAAGTCTCCAGTTGTACACTGTGATCATCTTACTTTGCAAGAGAAAGTGTTGTTGCTGCGCTATCCAGTTGAATGTGTCAAAAACATGATTGGGTTTAGTTTGCTTCATGTATTTATCGTCGTGTGCCTCTTACCATTGGATATTGCAAGCCTACTTAATGCACACAGTAGTTTCGCTGGTAGTCATGCAACAATCTACGGAACGGATTCTCACACATTTGATGGTGAATTTCGGCTTCTTGTACATTCCAGAATAAATTCTTTGTGAAGGCAACCCAGGTTTCATGCGAACTCTGAGCTATTGCTGAATTGCGATTTTATTGGTTCCTTCTTGTCAAACCATATATCTTCAACTACTTCTAGACGCAAAGAAGGTTTGTCAAATGGAAGTATGAAATAGACTAAAAATTGAATGTTGTCGCCAACATGTCTAAAACAATGAATTAAAACAATATTACCAAATAAAGCGTAAATAATTAAGGCAAGAATTGCACACCTTATTATGTGCATTATGGAATTTATACTGTTTCATGAAGATGCTCAATTCTCTTTCTAATGCATAAGTCTAATATACAAAAAAATGTTCAACTTTTGCTGTTTTACATTCTTTCAGCGAATATCAATAGCCTTGAATCTATAAGCTATCATGTGCTAAAAGTGTTCTATGAACTGTTCAATTTGCGATGACGGTAGACTGATGTGAGTGAACAGTGGAGGAAATATTACACCGGAAAATAGAAAGGAAAATTACCGGTGTAAACAAAGAAGAAAAGTAAAGCATCTTAACATTGCCGTTTTACTTGGTAGTGTGGGTGTATGTATATACGCGTGTTAATGCGTCTAGCTGTGTGCGTTTAGCAGTACCGATTGAAGTAGTCGGCAAAAGTTCTTTTCGAAGTTAATTGTTTGATATTTGCAAAGGAAGTGTAGTGCAATGGAGAATAGCAAATAAAATCTGATTATGAGCCTACCAAAAGTGTGCGCAAGATGTAGTGGGAAAATGATGGCAATAGCGAGAAAGCTAATGGCAGGGCGGAGAAGCTGCGTTACGCTCGTGAAGGCGGCGTAACGGAAGATGCGCTTCAGTTTCGCAAACATCTATTCACCGTGAGTGTGTGTATGTGCGCGCGAGATATTGTTGAAGGTGATGTGTAGGTGTGTGTGAATTTGTAAAGGAAGAAGTCGTGCCAGAGTGTGAGTGTGAGTGAGTGTATTTTTTTGTGTTTCGTCCTGTCAACCTGTTTTGACGTTGTACGCCGCCATCGTGGGTTGCGGTGGTTGTTTTTTCCGGTCAAAGGAACCGGGTCGCCGGGGTGTGCGTATGTGTGAAAGCGTGATATAAAACAATCGTCACTACCACGTAACGAAAACATAGAATATTTAAAAAAGGAGCGTGTGGGTGGTTCAAGATTTTACACAACAGCGCAAAGCTTGTTACTGGCAATCAATACGGAAGAACCGCAGCTAACGACGAAAAGCTTTAAAGGACTTTTGCTTTGCGTTAAACATTCGGTGTACACGTGCAAGGTAAGGATACGATACGATAATTTATTTAATGTTATTTACCGGTAGCAAATATCCTGTCCCATGCTTCTGACGAATGTTAAAGGAGAGTCAACTTATTGTTTGAAAGATTTTATTCCAATTTACCAAACTTGATAGAAAATTTATTGCTTTTTCCAGTACGGAAGCAATAAATCAATTACAAACATCAAACGTTCCGGCGTTCAGACAAAACTATTGAGGATTTCTATCTATACTGGCTCTATGTTTATCGTTATAAGTATCAGGTGAAGGCCCAATCGCGGTGCAGTGTGTACAATTAACAGTTTCGTCTTAAGTTCAACGGAGCTAAAATAAAGTTTGACCTTTCTTTAAAATTTGTTTGATGTAGGATAGTTTTTTTCATTTGAGCATCATATAATGTAGGAAATTCATATATTCCTAAACCATCTCATAACGAGTATTATTTTTAGTTTTTCGCATAAAGAGCAAATATAAATGCTACGATGGAGTACCAGTTTCAAAAATTAAAATATCGCATAATGAACGTTTGTCGTGGAAATCCAATTGCTAAGTCGGCACAAGCGATTTGGAGAATCAATCGTTCATGAACCTTGATACGTTTGACAATAGTTTGGGATTGGTACTTGGAATGAAGCACATGGAAGTTCCAAACTCCAAAAATTGATGTGGAGTTACAGAACGTTGATGCAAAGGAAATAGTTTCTGTAGCACAAGATAAAACTTCAATCCACGGATATTCTGACAATGTTGAAAGCATTGGCTATTGTTTCCTCTACTCAGGATGCTGTACTGCGGCATTACTATTAAATGACATGTATGAGACAAAAGCTATTTCTCTTTTGTAGGTTAATATTAAAACAACGACAAAAGCGTGCAATCGATTATTTCACTTTTCATCTAAATCGTCTACAATATTAAACCAACCTCCCGCATAACTACTAAAAAGCTGGAAAGGATTAAACTCGTTATAAGAAGGATGATTGCTGTGTGAAATTGAGATTTTCTTATTATTTTCCTTAATTTATCACTACCAACTTCCAAGGCTTCACCGGTTGTTGTCCTGGGGGGTTGAATTTGACTAATGCTCCCCGAACATCCCTCAAAACACTTTGCGGAGGATGTAAGTGTTGTAGACATATTCGTTTGACGTCTAGTTTGAAAGGGGGCCAACCAAAGGCGACATGTTGATGGTTCCTGTTGGTGTGCATTAGTATGGTCGGCACTCTGGAGTGGGCACACTTGTGCGTATTATCCAACGAAGCGAAATGGGTATTGCCTTAAAAGTTGAGGAGCCGTACCTTCTACTTCAATGCTCACTTCCTTGAGGTTATGTAAAGGAGTGCTCAATAAGTTTTTGCCATGCGTCTGCCAGCACACACATTCGTAACCGTGCACGTGTTCGAATATGGCAATGAAAGAAGGTTCGCCAATATGAAATGGCGATGTAAAAAATCCACCCCCTCCCCCACTCCGGTTTTGTGGACGCGAGTGGGCAGTGTGTATGTGTGCATTGTGCGAATTTGACTTCTATTTTATTTAATCCCAACTGGGGAGACCCACGTGTGTCGTAGGTGAACAAGGCAAAAGGGAATAAGTAATGCACGCAGACTTGTAGGAAGGAATAAACCGAAAAAGCTATTTCTTAACCGACCTTTTCTCTGTGTCGCTCGTAGCAAAGCTCTTTCTCTACGTCCTTGGTGACTTTTGTCACCACCTGATGGCACGTCTGATGGATCGTGTATTTAAGGGCAGTAGTACAAAACTAGTAGGCCAGGTACATTAGATGCGTGCAACATACGATAAGAGGAAGGATTTGTGGCTATGTTGGATGGTTTTACCGATTCGTTAAGTTCGTTAGCGTGGCGTTCATAGCAAACGTTAGAAGACATGTTTATTGGATTGTTTGAAAGTGCTGACTAAACGTATTACTCATTTTTTTTAGATTTTGTGTTATCTTAACGACCTAGGCTTATCATATAGCAATCAGACTAACGAAATCATCACCATGTAAAAGTCAACATTTTGTCTGCGTTTTCGTCAACTGTCTGCCGTGAACTTAACAGATTAAAGAAGTTTGACTACAGCTCAAATATAAGATCAGATTCAAACTATCAAATCTAACAGCTTAGTCGCTTGATTATGCATTCGTAATTTAATTATCTATACATGTGTAACTCCATCAACAAAGCCAAAACATATGTTCGGTTTACCAATCGTTGTGAATGCAGCAAAGTAGCATCTGCAGTGAAACTTGCACGGAATGTCAACGTTAGCATGGTAGTTCGTGATCTTCAATGAATTACTGTCCAAACTCGTATGTCTGCCGGAGCTAATGCTAGAGTGGCATTCTTGTAATATATGAACGATACGTGATATGATGGTGATTGTGTGCAAGAAACGTGCCGCGATCCGCAAACTTTCCTGCAGAGGGGTGGGACGGTGCGAAATATTAAGTTTTACGATGTCTTAAGTTAACAATACTTACAAATATAATATTTAGTAATTCGTATTTTCAGATTTCGTTTTTAACATGTCTCTTTTTTCGTGTAAAAAAAGTTACGCGTTACGTACTAAGTTTCATATAAATGTTAAAATGTAAGCCATGTTTGTATTACCCCGTTAAGCCGGCTTCGGCGGACGATTAATAAACAAAAAAATAATAATAATAAATGCGAAAAAGTTACTAAAAATTATGAAGGGCATTTTGAAGTTTTACAAATACTTCATCGCGATAGGATCATTGGACTCGGCGGGCCGTGCAAATCCCCGGTCAATTGTTAGACTACATTGTCGTTGGATCCAGAGCACAGATTGTTGGGTCTGGGCACGTACATTTTAAATCAAATGGTTTATCGTCTACAAACTGCCATTGGCAATTGGCAGTAGCGTTAGGCCTTTCCTTTCACTCTGTACCATACCGGTTCGCTTTTGTTGCTCAGTTCGATTAATTAGATTGAGCTGATGTTTGATGTGTCTGTGTGTGTATGTGGAAAAGTTTAAGGTAGTTAAATGAAATTGCGTAGGGAAATTGTACCATAACTAGAATATTGATTCAAGCTGAATTTCTTCGATCAGGCAGACTGATAGTAAAATATATAATCTGACAGAGAATTAGTTATTCTAGCAAAATCTAGCTAACGTATTCGTGCCAAAATTTGTGGACATACTTTTAATTCCATCATCAGCAACCCATCGGCATACGTGCCCTTGGTTTCTTAGTGCTTCCTCAACAGAATGGCAAATTCATTAGTTGCGCTTTTAAAAAGCATTTTCTGATCAATTGTACATGCGCTATCATATTGTCTTGTCGTTGGCGTGCAATCAGTCCGAGATTGAATGCATGATCTACCAGGCGTGTGTAATAAAGTTGTCTTCTGCCACCGTCGACCATTTGCTACGTAGCGTGTGATACTTGAAGCACTTAAAGCTGTTCAAATGGCTTCGACAGGCGATTGATATGAAATGGATGGTCTGTATGTGTGTGTGTGTGATTGAAGTAAATTGACGTTGAAGAGAACGAGTTATTTTTTTTATGTAACTAAAGGAAATGGAAGGAAAGGAAACGAAGCAAATGTGTGATTTAATAACAAGCATGGCACCCACACCATCCGTAACTGTTATATGAGCTCCATAAGCTTGAGCACGCCTGTCATTTAGGTTAGTACCGGTGACTTTTCGGCAATGGAATGTGTGTATAGTGCACATTGTGGGAAGTAGAAAAACCTTCAAATTTTACCAGCGGAGGTGGCAAAAATATCCATAAAAATGGCATTTTGGTATCGTAAAGTGGAGTGAAATTGTTCGCTGCCCAATTTCCAGCTTGATTGGTTTGTAGTGGGTATTTGTATTTTTTTTTGGGGTAACACAATCATGTTCAAATGACATTTTAATTGAGTAGAATGAAATTCGATCGATTTGCGTCTACTTGTCGTGCTTTTGTTTTGCTTGGGTGTGGGTTTATTTTCACTATGATATAAGGGTGATTATACGCACCGGTGTACATTTGGATGACGATTGAAGTGTTTCATGTGACTTTTGCTGCATATTTACTTAATGTTGATGTTAATGCATGAGTAAACGGAAATATAATAGTTCAAATTTGATTTTGCCATCAATTGTGCTGAAACATTTACATTATAAGTCATTTCGATGCGTTTAACTTGAAATGTAACGATGAGTCAATTGATGAATGGATTAACTCATCGATTTTCCTGTAGATCAATCAATACCGTACGTCATCCGTATCGGTTAGAGATTATTTTGTCGAGCTCACGTTACAATACTGCATGTTGTGCTATTTCATGATGCCATCCATTGTGATGTTCACCGGTCAACCACTTGAGTAAACGCGACTTGTGATGACTAAATTGTTGTATATTTCAATGAAATTCTTATCGCAATACTTTATTCACACTTTATGGAGCTTACAAATGCAGCTACAAATACATATAGTTTTACTAGCATGGTAGTCACTATCACACAATGGTCGAACTTTGATTGCAAAAACATGTAAAACTTCAATTGCAGCTGTATGAAGTCAACAGTGTACGCAGGGTTCACAGCACTCTCTTGTCCTGTAGCTGAACTGTCAGAAGTTCGCAGAGTTCGAAACACTCACTTGGACAAGGGTTCCGTTTCTTGCGTGAATTGAATAACTCACAATCGCGAGAAAGTAACGAATGAAGTTCAAGAATTTACCTATTCTTGCAGATGGCAGTAGGAATATCAACTTCCGATACACCGTTTTTGGACGGTCGTGGCTTGATGTGAAGCCATGTTTGCGGCTTGTTATCACTGTTATCCGTGCGGCTTGGATCACTTTGTCGCGGATCGACTATTCGATTGACCAAGTCCATAATTCGATTATTTCGATCCATTGTAGTGGTTAGAGGTGGGAGTTTTGTGTTATGCTGGAAACTTACTTGTAGATCCAACAACAGTAACACAAACATCTGTGCTTTTTTCTGATTAATGTGAGTTCGTAATCCAATATATGTTTAAACATCTTATTGATATTTGTGCTGAGTGAGTGCGTTATTTTCTAATATAGTGCTAGATGTGCTCTGTTCATGTTACGAAATGATAAACATAAAAAAACCTGTTTAAAACATTCCAAATACAAGCAGCGGGGAAGATCGTCAACTTCTCCCAAATTACAGTTTTTCCGCATGTTGTACACCGATTAATTCGTGATTGCTGCTAAATGATTGCACATTATGAACACCTTAAATATTGCTGCTTGTTGTTTGCACAAGTGCGACAAGATGGTAACGCACCCCAACCGTACATTAGCATTCTTATGCAAATGTAAGCGGGAGGAATTTGGGCACAAAAAGCCACCTTCTTCAGACGCGAGCGCTATTTACAGTAACATTTTCATGAATGAAAACAAAATTTGAATGCTTGAATGTGTGTAAAAAAAGGTCTTATCTCTTTCCCACTTAAACTTGGCTCTCGGCTCGTATATGATGCCGTGTTATGAGCCATTCCTCTGCCAAGATGAAAACTTTTTTATATGTGCGCGACTGTGTGGTTTAATGTTTTCTTACCCATATTTGTTGCCATTGGCATGTTCATGTTGCCCCATCGAACATACCAACGACGTGTCATTTTACAGCGTGGCCAATATGAATGTTTTCCGATCTTTTTCTTCGTTTCGTTTTGCGTTGGGCGCACGTTGCGTTCGTTTGTATTTTAGTTCCATATACATTTTTTTCGCGGCATAAAAATTTCATACAGTATCTTTTGCGCGGTGTGTCTCCTCTAATTTGTCGTGTAAACAACGGACCTCGCGTTGGAGGGTGATACGTTCAAAAATATCGCTCCGTGCCAACCGTTTCTGCCCTTGCCCTCGACCGTTTGAAAACATCTTTTCCTTCGTTTTTGACCGTTTTGTTTCCTTTTTGGACACAATTCTCATCGAAAAAACGGTTTGCCGGGGCCTCGTTACTTCCCCGTTTGGCAAGGTTGTGTTATTATTTTTGAACATATTAATGTTTCATGCTGATGTTTGTGAACAAAGCTAGATTTAAATGTTTTAAATGTAAATTCTAGTACAGAAAATGGGACAGACAGAGGTTTGGGGAGGCAAATGGAAACAATGCTATTAATAAGGGAAGCTTGATTTGCATAATAACTGCAATACAGCAAAAAAAAAGAAAAAATGCTGGATAATTTAACCAACAATAAAACAACAAAAATCACAACTTTTCGGTTAATTTCGATGTACGATACTTCCCGAACGATTGCCACCAGTCGCTGTGACACTTCCTGGGAGCATCCAACTCTTCTTCACTTGCGGGCAGGAAAGAGACACAGACCTCTTCAAGGTTGCGACGTTGTGACGACTGAGTGGACCGGACCGGACGATACCGTTGCGACCTGTTGCTGAGGTCATGCTGTGGAATTCGGCCATGTTTGAGCATGGTTTTCTGTTGTTGTATACGCGATCCCCTACTTCTTTGCTTTTACCACCTCTGGAACAATTCAACATTTCGTTTGTCACACTATTGGCGATGCTTGATTGCTTTCAAATTTCAACCTTCGGTGCACCATTCTTCACACAGCAATGCCGAATTTTGACAACATTCTATCGGCGGAGTAGTCGGACCGTTTGGACCGGTTGTTACGTCATGACCGGCGTCAAAGTGGCACAACAACCTGTCGGCTCATTAATGGCGTGTTTTATTATCGACATTAAAAGTGGTGTTTTTATTTTGACAGTAAATGTTTAGTCGTGATCCACGAGATACTTTCAAAAGTATTGGAAACTCCGCATAAATTGCTAGTATACTAACGAACGTCGTGGGGCTTACTTTCGTTGGGTTCTTTTCGTGTGATTTTGTGCATTTTACTAAAAAGTTGCTGAGAATAGCTGCTCCTGTTATAGATGTTTTGTTTATACAGCGAGCGAGGGCTGTTGATTGGCTTCTCAACCATTTGTAGCTGGCGATGATATATGGCTCATTCTGCTTGTTTATCCCATTAAATCGGTGAGGAAAATGCTTGATTCTTTCGTTGCGTTGGAATGATGCGGTTGGATGCTGCCCGATCCCGGTGGGAGGATCTTCCGCGAGTGTGGTTAAAAATGTTGAGCTGTTTATTCAAGGGCGAACATTTAACAATTCATCTTCACATTGTGGCGCCATTCGTTTAGTAAAGCATTATTAGTGCTGGATGTTTGGAGTGTGTTTTTTTTATTTGCTTTGCTATTGAAAAGTTAATCGAATGGTTGTGCACAAATGTTCATACACTATCCTTTTCTTCATTCAATTTCTTTATACCATCAAATCAGAACATATATTCAATATGGGCTGCACTATGCTCGATCAATATCTCGTGAAGTGGACTTCCTGAAGATAAGATAATTGTGTCAAATTATTCACGCTTCTATTTGGGGTTGAAAGCGAGCCCATCTAAAAATGTCAACGCAAAACTTTATCTAATCAGCGCGAGTGTGCAGAGATACTTTTTTTTTCCATACCATTTATCATGTTTTCGCAGACGTGCCAGAGCCGATATGTGATACAAATATTCTGCATGGGGTCATCATGATGAGGCGAGTGAAACAGCAACTGATTGCAAACGAGAGTTTATAAATTTGTTTCCCTTAGTCAACCTAGAAAATGAAAACACTAGTTCGTTATGCGTATCGGGAAGCCGGGAGTGTACAGCAGAGCAGCTCGGTGACAGTTTTAAATGGTTTGTTGTTGTTGTTGTTGTTGTGTTGCTTGTTTTGTAAAATCCAATTTACTTATTGGAGATGTTCACGACAAAAACGTGAGAAACGTTTTATCGACCGGTGGGTTTTGCAGCATGGGTACGGGTGTCTACCGTGGGTGGTCATGAAGGTGTCAATTTCTAATTAGCTTCTCTCGTCGATAATGCAATCTTGTGGCTAGCAGATGACGGAGATGTTGAACGTTAGGTGTTTGGGCAAGGAAGAAATATTATGAGGAAATTAAAAACATTTAAAACTGAAATACATTTAATCGGCCTCTATATCTCTTCCTTTTTATCTGCACAACAACCTCAGGAGGTCTTTTAGCCATTTCTGATTTTCTTTAACTTTATTTACCCATGGCAGGATAATCAGTCCTGCGTACGGAAGATTGGTCCGGATGGAATTTTGGCTAGTAAAATTATTCATTGTTATCCAAAAAACACATACATTCAAAAATTCTTTGACTAGTCCACATTGATTTATTGTTTTTGATTTTCTCATATTTGGGGAGTCCTTTTAAACAATTGCATAATTTATGTTTAATAAAGGCGATTTATGGCTCTCTATCTTTCAGTGTAACTTAAATGTTCGTAAAAGGTGCTATTAGTTTTAAATTTAATTTAAGTTTGTTTGGAATAGAATGTGTAGAGGTATAATCTTTCCCAATTTCTGGGCTTAGTACGAAATGTTATTGATTGATTCTGTATAAAGCATTCCTTATCAACGTATTCGTAATGTGCGTAAACTTTACGTAGAATCGATTTCATTTCATAGAAGGTTAAATTGAAAGGTTCCACGTCTGCCTTTGTTTAATCTATTTGAATACATTGCCTAAATCGCTTCAATCGCTCCAAGTAGTAGGGTTGGGTAAATCTGATTCAGATTCATTAATCTGAATAAATATATCTGAATCTTAATTTCAAAGTTTCATGTGGATTCATGATGGATTCATGATGACATTCTTGTAGGATTCTCGCTCAGATTAATGAATCTTTTGAGAGTCGATTAATGATTTGAATGACTCTTTACTTAAGATGCATATGAATGACTCTTCTTCAAAGATTCATTAGGCAGTTCACGTTTCAGACTCCAACGAGTACACACGCGTTTTAAACGAGTCTCCAATAACGAACTTTTTTTTTTCATTGTATTGCAATAGCAAAGTAGAACGACAAGTATCGAAAGTGAAACCCATACGCAGAGCGACTGCAGTCGCTAGACCTATCAACATGGGTCGAGGCAAACCAGCAACAAAACAAAGGAGTGCTAAAATTCCTTTATCAAAATTCCATCGCTTGGATCAGATGACCTCCGAGCAAATTAAAATAGCTACGCCTAATACGTACGCACTACTGGAAGACGATAAAGAGGAACATCCGATGGACACACACATCAGCAAACCGGTACCGACAAATACCAAACAGCGTATTCCACCGATCAAAGTTGCGTGCAAATCATTAGGTGAGGTGCACAAAAAAATTATTGCAGCTGGTGTAGTGCGGTACACCACTAAAGTTGTGAATGTAGGTGTTATAGTGTACACAAATACGCCAGAAGACTTCCGTGCGGTGATTAAACACCTGTCTAATACGAACGTGAACTTCCACACTTACCAACTACCTGAAGACCGAACGACCAAAATAGTGCTAAATGGTCTATACGACATGCCCACAGAAGAGGTGATAAAAGTGCTTGAAACCGAGGACATTAAACCAGTAGCAGTCAAAAAATTGGCCATCCGCAACAAAAAATATGACGAACACGCAACCTACCTTCTTCATTTCGCTAGAGGTAGCATTGAACTTGCAAAATTGCGTAGTATTAACGCACTGGAACACTGCAGAGTAACGTTCAACTACTACTCTAACAGGCAAGGACCGATGCAATGTAAGCGTTGCCAATCATATGGACATGGGGCAGCCAATTGTTACCATCCTGCTACCTGCAATAAATGTGCAGGAAAGCACGAATCAAAAACCTGCCCGGTATTATCATCAAGCGAAGAAGGCATTGTTCCAACACATAAATTAAAATGTGTTAATTGTGAAGGGAACCATCCGGCTAATTTCTGGGGCTGTCCAAAAAGGCCGGTTAAAACTAAAAACAGCAGTCCTAAACCAATAAGTAGAGACTTTGTATTCGAAGGTAATGCATTCCCCGCGCTACCACCAAAACCACCGAATCAAGGAAGGATTCCAACACATCAAAGTGAAACAGTATACACAAATACTAACACGAACGACCTCTTTAATGCCACAGAAATAACGGCTATTGTAGGAGAAGTTTTTTGTAAATTACGCTCCTGCAAAACGAAAGAGCAACAAATCACTGCCATCTTCGAGGTAGTTAGTAAATTCTGTTTTGCGAAATGATGAACCCGCAGGATGAGATAAAAATAGCATACTGGAATGCAAACGGCGTATCCAACAAAAAAATCGAACTCGATCACTTTTTGAAGCTCAAAAATATTGATGTTATGATAGTTGTCGAAACATTTCTAAAACCACAACACAGGTTGCATATCAACAACTACAGTATTTGCAGATTAGACAGAATTACAAGTACCAAAGGAGGGATTTTAATTTTAACTAAACGTACTATAAAGTATAACCTTATGTCCTCTTTCAAACTTAAAGTAATCGAAGCAATAGGAATTCAAATAAGTACAACCAACGGTCTCTTGTCAATTATAGGAGCATATCATCCCGGATCAAATTCGTCAATGAATGAATTTAGTAATGACATTAAAAAATTAACTAAAGTGAGAAGCAATTTTCTAATATGTGGCGATTTAAATGCCCGACATAGAATGTGGAATTGCGCAGCCATTAATTCTGCTGGTAAAAGATTATTTGAAGAACTGCAGAAAGGACAATTTTCCATTTGTTTCCCTAGCACACCTACACACTTTCCAGCCGACTCAACTCGAAATCCTTCGACCATTGACATTACACTTACTAATAATAATCTTAATATTTCCCAACTTAAAACCACAACACATTTTTCATCGGATCATTTACCAGTTATGTTATCAGTTTTAAAAGAAAAAACCAACCCAAAACCCGACAAATTTTTATACGACTACAGCCAAGCCAACTGGCCCTTATTTAGACACTACATTAACAGTAATATAAACCCACTACAAGTTTCCTTCAACAATATACATACTCATGAGCAAATAGACAGCATGATAGAAACATTCACATCAACCATAATATCAGCACATGACACTGCAGTTCCAGTGAAAACCTTTGGAAAATACAACATAACAATCCCCCCAAACATTCTCTCTCTCATTAAACTTAGAAATACATACAGAAAAAGATGGCAGAGACAAAGGCTTAATAACTCATTCAAACAAACATATTATTCACTCAAAAAACAAATCGATTTAAAATTATCGCAACTCCGGAACATTGCTTGGTCAAAAAATTTAGAATCAATGAACCAAGAAAAACACAATCATACAAAGCTGTGGAAATTTGTAAAAATCATCAAAAACAACCAGAAATCACTTCCCGTTTTAAAAACTAGCAACAGTACTCTCATCACCTCGAGCGAAAAATGTGAAGCACTAAAAAACATATTTGAATCAGCACACAAAGTTACAAATAGTTGCACCAGTCCAATTGAACGTCAAGTCAAAGTAGCGGTAAGAAAATTTATTCGTGAAAATTCCAATAGCAACCATTATATATTTCAATTATTCAAGCCGAAAGACGTTTCACAAATTCTAAATCATTTGAAAACAAGAAAATCGACAGGATTCGACCAGATAAATAACCAATCCCTCAAAAAATTACCATCGAAAGCAATAATATACCTAAACTCAATCTTTAACGGATGTCTAAAACTTGGCTACTTTCCAAATCAATGGAAAATAGCTAAAGTTATTGCCATTCCTAAACCAGGAAAAGACCACAGTCTTCCACACAACTACAGACCGATTAGTCTTCTCAGTTGTGTTGGCAAAATACTTGAAAAACTCATAGAAAGAAGATTAAACATGCACTCCGACAATAACAATATAATTCCTAACAGTCAATTCGGTTTCCGTCCATCCCTTTCAACCACACATCAACTCCATAGAGTAACAAAAAATATAATGCACAACAGACGCAATAGAAGATCTACAGGGCTAGTCCTACTTGACACTGAAAAAGCATTTGATTCAATTTGGCACGATGGTCTTATTTATAAACTCATCAAATTAAACTTCCCGGAATATTTAATAAGATTGATACATTCATTCATCTCAAATCGGGTTAACAAAATTCACATTGCTTGCTCAACATCTCAACCCTACACCCCTTCGGCTGGTGTTCCTCAAGGAAGCGTTTTGTCTCCGTTGTTATTTAATATATTCACGTCTGATATTCCTACCATGCGAAATTGTAAACAATATTTTTATGCAGATGACGTTGCTATATCATCTTCCGCAAAAAATCCAAATTCATTGATAAAAACACTAAACACAGCACTCCATAAATATGCTAGATACTGTAAAAAATGGAAACTTAAACTTAACGGTTCTAAATCCGAAGCTATATTCTTTACTAAATTCACTTGCTCTCGCAAGCTACCCAGCAGGAGACTGAAAATTAACGGAAACAAAATACCATGGGGAAATACTATTAAATATTTAGGACTCCATCTAGACAAACGATTAACGTTTAAGACGCATATAGAAAACTTGGTTTTCAAATGCGAAAAAATTTTCAGAACACTTTACTGCTTCCTTAACAGAAAATCTAAACTTGACTTTAGTAACAAAATATTACTATACAAAACATTAGTACGCCCGATCATCACGTATGCTTCACCAGTGTGGTCAAATTGCGCAACATACCATAAACTTAAATTACAAAGAACGCAAAATAAATTTCTAAAGGCTATACTTCAAGTCCCTCCTTGGTACAAAACGTCTAATCTGCACATGGAATGCAATATGCCCAGCATACAACACACATTAAATAAACAAAAAACGGCATACAATACCAAGTGTCTACATAGCTCATTAGAAATGCTGAGGGAGCTGAGCTCAGATACTATTAGTTAATAAGTTGTTTTTCGTTCCAATTTAGAATAAATGTATATGTTTTAGATAGGACCATTAGTTGTAAGGATATGTTTAGGACATTAGCTTAGCTTTACTAATTCAAGGGTTTTTCTACATTCCAATTACCTATTTTTCCCTTAACCGTAAATCAAAACCACGTCCAATAGACAATTAATTCAGCAAAGAAAGCTAAAAACACATATTCAACAATGCGGAGAGAAAATGTATTTCGTACCCATTAACTGCAATGTAACAACAACATCTGTATGAATGTATATATAAATGGAAATAAACTGAACTAACTAACTAACTAACTCAAAGATTCATTAAGCACAACATTAGCTCTAAGTTCAAGTGGATTTAAACGGAATTGATTTCAATATGTAAAATAATCATAAAGTTTCATCAGTTCGATTTAAAATGAGTCGTGAGATGACTGCAATTGTAACTCTTATCCCGTGTGCTATCACTAGACGTAGAGTTTTTCCTGACGAAAACATTCTTAAAATTGTTTAGTGAATTAAATGAATTTTCAATTATGTGATGTGATGTGTAGCAATACGGTATGTTACTATAATTAAGAAAAAATCAATAAACATGTTTTATATAACTAATCCCATCTAAATAGCATCATGACTGAAGTTTTCTGCTTCTTCATATGTTGTTTATTCAACAGATCGACCTTCTCGAGGGCATACTCCGTCGTAAATAAACGTAAGGGGCCCATACAGGCTCACCCTTATGCACACAAAGATCTTTAGAAATTCGTGATCAATGTCAAGGTGTACATAGAAGAAAAACAAACGTATCCCACACATCACACACATACAAGCATGAAGCTGCCCTCAGTGCAAACACACTCTCTAACGGTTACAGAAACGATTACAATCTGTCTCTCGCTGCACTAGCTCGGTGTTGTTTTTCAGGGCTGATTTTCTCTTCTCCTTTATCCGGAAATTGGAAACCGGAAAGTGTCTGAAACTGTTTAAAAAAACCGTGTGTGTAAGTGTCTAAGCGACGAAATGTACCGTAACTTGTTTATTTCTATACCTTATTATTGCTCTTTTCCCATCGCCGTCCATAAAACTCCACCCGTGAATGGGACATGGAAAGGACTGGAAAAGTGAAATAGTGTATCAGTTCTTGCTTCGTTTTTGGTCTATTCTCATCTCTGTTCGCCATCCGTTTCGCCCACGTGAGTTCCAAAATTCAGACGGAAGCTATCATTCAGACAGTCCCCCATCCAACGATCCCGAGCGATTCTAAAGTTAGAATTGGGACCGCGCGAACCACGGTAGATGACGGTGTGCGAAGAGAAGAAGATTTCTGACGTTGCTTTGGTGGGATAGTCTTGTTATCGCTGGTGCATCATGGGTGCATACAAACTCAGCTTAATGGCCTGTATGTGCTGGTGCCCATTGCTTCTACAGACGTTGGATCCAGTGTAGGATGACATCAGCAGCATCCATACGTTGCCTGGTAGACGTTACACAACGTTGGTAGAGTAAAACAGAAGAGAATGGTCGGACACTGTGGGATAGAGCATCACCATCACTTTCCTGATATCACTGCTTGCTACGCGTATCGGGAGGCATCTTCAAGCCCCCAGACATTGGAGATGTTCGTACTTCTCCTGTAGGTGGTGGTTATGATGCATAGTGTGCAGAGGCTTTGTTGCACTTCAGTGATTCCGATTTCGATTCCGATTTCGTCTAGACTAACGATAGCATTCTTTTTCCGGTTGGCGGTATGATAAAGTTGATAATGGTGTACTTTAGTGCGGAAGAAATTGTATCTGTGCAAAAGCGAGACTTCCTTTGGCTTTCAATTGCAGCTTCCGGAGTTCCGTTTTGTTGACTACGGATATATGTTGTGGAATTCACAAAAAAAGGAATCGTCTGACTAAACCTGTTGTCGTTTTACATAGGCTCTGCCTACCATTATAAGGGTGGCGAAGGTCTTCTGTATCGGATACGATGAATTGAATTTATTGCTTTATAATCTTCTATAAAAGAAAATATAAAAAAAAACACAAAATGTACCCAGTTTCAACGTATAAATTAATAATATTTTTTATCATAGTATGTTTTTGAATGTCCACCATGTGCAATGCCCGGATTGTACATAAGGCATTCTTTGAAGAGATTTTTAAATATTAATGGAGCTTTATCGACGAACCAGCTCAATCAGCATAAAAAAATCCATCAAACAAAAGTATACAGTGCTGAATTGGGTGGCTGGTTGGTTGAATGATTGTACGACATTATTGCCAACTTAGTCATTCTCAATGACGGAATATGCTGTAAAGTCGTATCTGGCAGGTGTTCGGCATGAGTCAGCTTCATCATTAAACTTACCGCAGCTTTGCTTGTAAAAAAAAGGTGAAGTTTCTTCTTAGTCTCTCCGCACTTCCGGCTGCATAACTTCAGTACATCTGGAGGGTGCTAAATATGTTTCATGGAATGATGCGATCATGATGAGGGGCTATATGTTGAAGCAAAACCGCTGCGGAGTGCAATATCTACATGGCGGAGGGTTGGTCTGCACTTTTGAAAAGGCGTAAGCCATGCAAGCATGACTCAAGTTTATTTAAGGTAAATATAAAGTTAGGCGGTGGGTTCCAGGGGGTTTTCCGGTTTCTTGTGGTAAGGTTCCGCAAACACGGGTCTTACTGGGAAGTCTCGGGATCAAGATAATTATTAAAAGCGGGAAAAAATACAAGCAAATAAATTTTTTTCAACTACAAAGGCTAATGTGGTGCGTAGATGATTACAGCTATTCTCAAACGGTTCAACAAACATAAAGCAAAATGTGTGTTCATAATATATTTTTAAGTAGTCTTATCGCAGTTTTATCGCGTCAGAACTTGATTTTTGGAGCAGATAAGAAAAAAAAAACATTTTACGTAAAACAACTAAAAGAAAGGACGGCATGTGATTGGTTGATGACATCGTGTTTATGTTAGACGTAAGCATGGGTCGTGGTCTAGAAAATGTACTTATCTATTATCTTGTGTGCAATTGGAGTTTGTTTGGTACAGATAAGGGTACGATTGAAAGTTTATAAAAAAAAAATATTATATCAAATGACAAATGCATTGTGAAGTTCGAACATTTTTCTTTATACTAGTGAATAATTTTGTATACTTAAAAAATAAACAAATAGGAGGGAAAAGATAACAACAGAACAAGACAAAATAAAGTTACATTTTATTATCATATTATAAATAATCAAAATAGGTGTAAAATGGAGCAAAAGACTGCTCCGTCCTGCCTATCCTCGGACGCATCTTCATTTTTCCGATGTGTAAGCATTAATACTTTGTTTAGAGTTCCACACCTATTTTTTCAAAACTATTTTCCAAAGGTTTGGTTCCCCGCATGCAACCAAATCGATGAATAAGCTTTCATTTCAGCACGTTCATAACAGAACGTTTCGCTCCGCATTGGTGGAAATTTTTGGTAGTGTCGAAAAATGGCTACCGAAAATCGCGATCCGGAGCAAATTGAAAGTGTGAGTTTTCCGGTCATATTATTTTCCCAACGTGTGCCAATAGCGTAAGCGCAAGGGAAGAAGGGGAGGGGCGAAAGCGCAGTGCGGCAGTGATGTGAAATTCCCATCATGTCCCTTTCGAAAGATTACCTTTCCGGTGTTTGCACTCTGCGACAGCTGCGAGATCGAAAGCGATTTTAAACATACGGGGGGCTTGGTCGTGTAAAACAGAAGAAATGAAATTTTGAATCGTCAGTCTGCTGTGAAAATCGTCGTGTCGGAGAGATAGTGAGGGCTAGGAACATAAAAAAAAACATCATTGAAGAAAAAGTTCCTTTTTTTGGGAACTCCGCGCTACTCTTGGTCGGAAATTATTGTTGAGAGGAACAGTGGTGTTAACCTTTTTTCTACTCTCTCATTCCTTTGGTTGTTGTGTCAAAGGAAAGTGTCAAAACTCAATAGCGCTTTGTAATGGTTTGTCACCAGAAACGATGTGGTTATGGTTTGGTACATAAGACCAAAACAATTAGAAAAGGGAATGGGAGTATGTTTCCATCATGCCTAATGTTTTCTCCTCAAGCCATTAAATCATGGTTGTCACCGGAAAGGAATATTTGTAGTTTCTTTCATTGCTGTGTGTTACTGAAGTTTGTTATCATGGAACAATTTCTTCATTGTCTTCTTTTTAAAATAATCGTCAAACAACGTTAATTATTTTCACTGGTACATTTTATTTTATTCATTTACATCATTTTAATCACATTAGACATTGCAAGCTGTTATGTCTCTACACTTTATCTAATTAACTTAAACAATAAAATTGTCTGGTTTGACAATACGGTGAAAAGCTGTTATACCAGAAGAAATATTCAATAGAAATTTCGTGTCCATAGCTTTATGATATTGTATAAGATTTAATGCTGTGCAATGATAGTTCATACAACCATCTCTTCAAATGAAGCTAGAATGTGCCGGGATACAACATAATATCTGTATGTTGTTGAAATGGAATCTGATTTTGTTGAGCTGGTATTTAGAAGTTTTAAAACGATCAACTTATTTCATTCCGCAGTTAATGACTTTCAAACATAATTTATTGCGGTGGACAAGTTAGCTTATATGCCGTCTGCCAGATACTGAAATCTATTTTAAGAATTAAGATTACCCTGTGTCTTTTGTAGACGATCACGGGCCGACACCTTCTTCATCTAGAGGGCTCATGTTACCATAATTCACGGCCGTTTCTTTGGCGATCTAGCGTGGCCGTTTGCTGAAAAAACCGGCACAGTGTCCAAAACCTTTGTCCATCCAGTTGTAGCTGCCGAATTATCTTCCTCCTTCGGCAATTTATATTATACTGAACCGGTTCCAATCCTCAACATTTCGGTACTGTACTTCTATTCTAGCCGGTCCGGTTGAAAGATCGGTTGTTATGTGGCATGATGCGAGAGAAAAGATTCTTCCTCTGTTCTGTCGATCGTACGTACTTCTGTTCCTACCGTTTTGTTGTCATCTTCGTCTCGGCGATGCGGTAAGTTGACATGATGATGGTGCGTGAGAAACGAATTAAATTAGATCCGGATCAGGGTACACTACGGAGTATCCATGACCGGTTGTTGTAGCAGTTGTTTTGTGAACTGAAACCAACACTAAGGAGAAGTTTATTGGGTGGTATATGAGCAGCAGCAGTAGCACAGGTATGCCGAAACATGAAATCTTCATTCGGTCGCTCGCGACATGCGACTAGTGTTTAATTGCACCAGCAATTTTTTTACCGGTTGTGTATGTAAAAATTTGAGTATTGATGTACAGAGCAGTTAATTAGCAGTTAAGAATTTTAATTTAAACATTTCTTGAGCAATTGCATCCTATGTTACAAAATCTTATAGCAAATGGCATGCAACTTTATAGTTCAGCTAGAAAAATTCTAAACTCTTCTATTTTAATATATTAAATCGATTTTTTAAATCTCGACTTCATTAGTCGAGATGTTCTATGAAAGTTCTTTATTTATAGTTTTGTAATATCATGTTACCACAAATAAAAACAATATGGAATATAAAACTAAAGCCAAAATATTTGAAAATGTCGATGCTCACACCATAAAACACAATAAAAACGATCGAAATTGACATATGCAGTTGTACTGGCACTCTCAATTCACAATCTTATAACATTTATTACAAGTTAGATACTTAAGTTTGATAAATAAATTATGAATTAAAAATCGACGTTATGGGATTGGTTTCACCAAACATTCCGAGCGTTCCTTTTTTAACACTTTATTTTCGGCAATGTAGATAGGGGTTTAGCTACAAGTACTGCATCACGCGTTGCATAGTGCATTGCACTGTTTAGTACAACAAATTCATTACGGTAAATTAAGCCTTCATGATTATTAACTAAACTGGCACGTACGCCTAGACGACCTCTTGCGGAGTTGTACAATTTAGGTCAATTAATCCATGCTTGTTTGTTGCAATGGTTGTGTGTGGTACATTGCTCCTGTTCACAAATGTGTCCGCCCGGCGCACACATACGTTATGCATACTAAAAGGAGTCAATGATGCGCGTAGGCTAAGTACATCCCAACGTCAACGGTGTACGGCGGTATGTAGCGCGCTTCGATACGAATTTTCACCAGACTGGTTGAGCAAACCATCGACAGCCGAGCGGCGCAAAACAAACATTGCACGGGGAAAATGGGCGAGAGTAATGAACGAAAATCTTAACCTGTTTTAGAGCCAGCGCAAGGCGGGGTCTCTGTGTACATGCTGACATCAGCAGACGATGGTGCGAGCGAGCGGCACTTTGCCATGTGCCATGATGGCTGCATGACCGACTGACAAACAAACACGATGAAGTAAGTGACGCCCCGGTGGTGTTGCGCGCTATAGTTTGATCAAGAAGCTCAGGGAGTTATTATCGGTCTTGAACGATGAGCAACAGCGGCGAGTACATCGTGCCGCGTGATAGGCGGCATATACCCCTTAGTCCTTTTGGCCGTCGAGGGCTTTGAGTAGCAAATGTTTTGTTGGTGCTTCACGGTCTTATGGAACTACACGCGTAGTTATTAAGGAATGGTAGGGCTGAAGACAAGACCTGTCGGGTAAGATAAGCCGTGTAGTGATTGGTCGATCGTAACCGGGTGTCGTAAGAGGGCGCTAGAGAAGGTAAGGTTAGTATGTTAGGACGGTTGTACATTTTTCTACCTATGTTGCCCAGGCGGTGTGTCGTCCTGTCAATGGTACGACCTCGACGGTGCGTTAGATAACCCGCGCCTGGTGCGCTAGTGTTTTGGGAACGCTTTGCTGATGATGTCGAAAAGAAGCCTTCATAGATACGCTTGTGATATGTTGATTTTTGAAGAATTTAATGTTAAGCAAGCAGATATGGTGGTTATAGAAAAGGCGCGAGGTGATCTCTTATTGCGCTGTGAGTATATTCAAACAATCCTGTTGTAGAAATCTGATATGCAGTGGTTTCATCTGCTCCTGGAGTGAATTATTAGAAATGCTTTCCTTTACAAAGCCCATTTCTGACGTAATTTTTCCCCTTTTTCACCTGATCGTTGATGTGTGCTGCAATACTACAATCGTACAAACACGCGCGCTCGAAACTGTTGAAAAGACCACAATTCACAGTTCTCGTCGTTAGCACTCGTCGTTTGGCCATGCTGTTTTTAAGACCTGTGTGGACCGGTGGAGCATTATGAAATCTGAGCGAGCTTAACGTCGATGACGACGTTGCGGCTCCTTATGTAGCATCGATTGAAGTTTGCTACAGTTTTCTTGTCCATCGATATGTTCGACCACTCTGTCCAATTAGCATACAGCCGATAAGTGGGCAGCTTTCCGGGAGGGCAAATAAACCAGACCGCTGCGTGACCGATGCAGACGCGTGAATATAGTTCCCTTGGAACATCTCCGCCGTTACATTAATCCTTGCCAGCAGGCAGATTTCACAGACGGATCGATACGGTTTTTCCTGAACCAATAGCTGGCGTAGAGTGATAATTTTCGTTCAACTCTCCCAATAACGTGCTAAACGAATGCGTTCGATCGAGCATTCGGTTTTATACGTTTCCGTCCCTCGACGCTAGATTGTGTACCACCAACGGAAGTAGCAGTCGTTTGCGAAAAGTGTGTTATATCATCATCAAAAGTTATATCATGATAATTGACAACTACTGGTGGTGCAAATACTTTGTCACAGTTTTTTTTCCTTTTTGAAGTCATTTTCCAATACAAGTTCATATGTTACATTCCTCGATTCCTGCCACTCCTCGCTGTCGTTCCTTTGCAACGTTTATACGACGCAGGAATAAATGCATTTTAATTGCTGCAGATTACGGGGGGGAACAAGCATTGCGAGTGTTAGCAAAATATATTTAAACTCCAGCTGCATATTCATGATACCTGTTAATAGGTGTACGACTCCCCACTGGCCACTCATAGTTCGCAGTATGTACAAGGTAAAGGAAAAGAATTTCAAACATTAGATTGTTTAGTTGATGTAAATGTAATTTTTGTAACTTTATTGCTTGTTTTTGTGCGTCGCTGTGTTTTATTAGATGGATTTGTTTAACTATCTTTTATAAACCCTTTTCTAGAATTCGTAACATTAGCTAATCGTACTTGATCATGAATTGCTTTTATTAAACTTTTTTGATTCATTTTCCTTCCATTTATTTGAGTTATGTTTTTTAACTTTATATTTTTTTTTCATTGCACTTTCGTGCTTTTTCCCATCTTTTTGTTACCATTTTATCGAACGTAGCAGTTGTTTAAAGAAGCCACTTATTTTGTGTTGAACTTTTTCTAACGAGCAGTACGTGCTAATTAGCAATTGTTTTTCCTTCACGACAGCGCTCGTTACGGCGGGGGCTCTATTTTTGGGGACCGACCTAACGTTTTTTTTCAGCAAATTGAACACACTGCCGCTACTGCCGTTTAGCATTAATTTTCGATAATTATACGTCACCACCTACGACTTCGGGTGGTGTGTAAAGTACGTATGTCTTCATCACGCTTGAGAAGCTAAGAAAGTGAGACACAACGTGACCGCGGTACCAGTGTGTGTGTGTGTGTTGCACGAGTTCAAGGTGCAAACTCTAAGGTGCCAACCCGTCCCTTCTTTCGCTCTACGATCAACCTGGATCAATTTGCCTGGAGGTTAATTTTTCTCGACAATTCTTTCCCTCAACCCCCCACCCCATTATATCGCCCGTCAGCAATGGCAAAGAATTTTTACTGAACATTATTAGAGTTTGCTGAACGTTTGTGTCTGTGTGCCAAGCGCTCATCTGCCAACGTTCCCATCGACTCCAAATGGGTAAAGAGATCGGACGGAGGGAAGCGAAATGCATTCAAGTGCACAAATGCACCGATTGGTTGCTTAGTCGGTCGGGGACGATGATGATGGTGAAGGGCTTTAACATGTGTACATGAAGACAGGTTATGGAAGCGTTTGTTGATGAATCGCGAACCGATTCGTTCATGACCTCTATTTCTCTCGTGCATCTTCACAATGGTCTTTGAATGGACGGGAATGGTTGGCTGTTAGAGGTATTGTGTGTGTTTTTAATCTTAACCATGCGCATTAGGTCATGCAAACGTCAGCGCTAGGGTGTACACGTTATTTACACATGAGAAATCAATTATTATCGACATTTCTGTTACGGTTAGCTGTTTCTCTCTGGTTAAATGCAATAATAAACAGTGCGTTTATTTGCAATGGAGATGTTATCTGTTGACGGTTATTAAGCGTGCAGGAAAGTAAGACTGCATTTTGAAATAGATGTGCATTTTTTATTGAAATTTCATATGAATATTTTTTAAATTCTTTGCTAAGGTTGTATTTATGTTTATTGAGTTAAATTGGAATTAAAAACGTCATTAAGAAATCTAATTCAAGCGACGGTCTGTTTCATAACCAAGCATAGTACTGAAATTTGACAAAATAGTTTATTTAATAGATTTTTGATTTTGGAGGAGGAAAAATTTTCGCCTATCATCAAGAGCTCTATTTCGTGGCAGGATGCTACGGTTGGAAGAAAACAGTAGAAAGTTAATGCTTTTAATTGTGGTTGCAAAAATCAGCCAACCACATATTCAGGAAAGCGAAAGGAGATCATATCACCGAAGATGATGCGAGTGATGGGTATGATAATAAGCAAACGGGCTAGGAATGATAATATGAGATTTGAAGTGGGTGGAAATGCATGTGCAAACTTGTGTTTAATTTCGATTTTCAATCTATAATGTGTCGTTTTATGTTTATTGTTTTTATAGCTTGTTTTTTTGTGTTTAGGCATGAATGGAAAGGAAAGGAAATTTTAGGAAAGAATGTAAAAGCTGTGTAAAATAAGGTAAATAATAACATTCACAAATGTTCGTAATAGACTTTCCAAACAATTCAATCGATTTATCGATTCATTCGAATTCATGATTTTTAATTAGTTGCATCCATCACTGTAACTCATTCATACATACAAGCTAATTGTGTTATGCTTTGATTTTAATGTGACAGCTCCACAAAATCGCCGAATTACTACCGATTACTGTGATGATGCATTCAGAAGGTTACGCACAGCTTTTAATTTTATGGCAGGGTGTCAAGTTGAACTGGCACAGTCACAGTCATTTCTGCATTATATTCAGATTGAATTAGAATGTACCGATGTAGATATGGAATTCTCCGCATCTTATGAATCTTGTACCTGAAATGCTTCTATAATAAATCGAGCCTCCTTGGTTGTAATGACCGCGTTTCCAAATTCTATCCAAATCGTTATCTCGTACACTGAACATTTTGTTGTAATTTTGTCGTGAAATAAAAAAAAAAAACCAATAAAAGGCAGGAGTTGCAACACTTGCGAGGTTGTAGTGAACCAATGAAGAAGAGAAAAATACAACCGCGCTTTGTATGTATACATTTATATTACCTCAAACAAGTAGGTTCAAAACTATTATACCAACAAAACTCAGTTATTGTACAAGTAATGCATAACGCGTCTTATAAGAGCTCGATTTGCACAACTAAACGACAGCATCCATTTCGAATCATAGCTTGTCGCGTCTGACCACAATCTGATCTGATCTCCATTCTCTATTGCGGAGCATTTGAATGCACCGGCAGACGAAAATTATTGGAGCGATCGCGTTTTTGCTTTCATATCGATCGTAACACTTCCTTCCGATCATAACACATCCATGCCCTGGTGTTCCATCCAGTCATGGATTAATGAAATGGCCGAATGTCTGGGAGTAGGGCAACGCCAGACATGAAGCACAGAATAGGTTATTGCCATATCGAGTTGCATGATGCAGATCATGACGATCATGCTGTGGCATGTGTGTATGCTTGTGCCCGGGGTACGTTATGTTGATGACTCGCACCCGTGCGCTGTGTTTAGATAGAAAGTCAATCATTAGCAATCATTGCGCGTGATGGAAGGAAAGTAAACACCACTCTGGTTTCCTTTTCCTTTCCGCTCAAATTTCTTTTCACGCTCACCGCGGCACCATCCAGTTTCTGCCGATAAAGTCGTTGAAAGTGTCTCGTTTTGCGAAACTCAAATCCAATATCGTTTACAGTCTCTTATGGGGAGACTGAGGGAAAAAGAAAAAAAAATAGATTACTGGATACTTTGCCAGGGAATTTCAACCGTGTCCGCCGGTTTTATTGGACAAAAGTTCATTGGACTACTGTCCACCTTAAAGGGGGATGTGCAGTAGGGATTCCAAAACTGAATGCTGTCCGACGCTACGAGTGTGTATGTTATCGGAAAGCAGGTAGGTTGTTGCTTCCGTTCTGGCTGTTTTCACCTGCCTGTTTCATCTTCCTTGCAAGTAATTTGATCGCTACACTCGACACAAGCCGCTACTGTCGGGGTGTCGGGGCTTCTATACCACCAAGGCGCCAAAGCTTGCGGTCAAAGATAAAGAGAAAAATGTGCAAGATGCCAATGATTGCATCTCTTTGCCACAAGTGTTTGTCTACACCGTAGCTTCACTTTCACGTTTGAAAGGAAATAGGAATTTCAATACATGCGTGGTGCTGTGTGTGTGCAGTAGAGTTCCTACCGTATATCGTCTTACGCTTGCTTTCCTTTGAGGCGTGATTTATGTTCCTCTGTTGCTTATGGTGACGGTGTTCCCTTCGTGGATAATCTGCCCAGTGAGAGTGGTAACAAAATGATGAAAAAGAAAAATCGCACACGAGGACAAACATGGTTCATACTTGCTCTGTTTGGTTCGTACTGGTTGCGATTCGCGAAATAGTTGCATCTTAATGATTGGAAATGGTGCGTGCTTCGAAGCCGTTTGCATTTTTTGTTCAGTTTATCTGGTTAAAGAGAGGTGTGTTGATCGTGTGCTATGTTTATCTATGCGCTAGAGGGATTACATTGTAGTGAAGGAATGGAAGGTTGTCGGATGTAATTTCATCCAAGCGGTGTTTCTATGTGTACAGTGGTTACCTAATATTTGCTCTAAATCTGTAAGAATGCGAAATTGATCTCAAAGTCTTAACAGACGGATTAGAGCTTTAGTAGATCTCCAACAGCTTGTTCAAATTATTACTTCAATAACAGTTACTCCAGTACAAAAGTACCCCAGCTCAAGAGAATACTCCAGTGGAATAAATGCCATATGTTGGGTGAATCTGAACTAGCTTCATGGCTCGGAATCGTTAATTAAATCGAGCGTTTATGTGATATTCTAAAATAGAGAAACTGAAAAAAAAAGAATACTATTTAAATCATTACCGATTTTTTTTTGAGATAATAATATTTCTTTGGAGAATGAACTTTAATGATTCCAATGATTCTGTACTGAAGATAATATGATAATATCACTGGTTGTGATGTCTTTTTTTGATATTTTATTTTTCGTTTGTTTAATTTTTGGCATTTGTATTAAAAAATGTAAAAAAATTACATTAGATCATAACACAACTTTGCAATATTTTGAAGTCATTTTGAAGTTTTGCAGGTCTAAAATGCCATCCGGACAAGTCTCCCGTACGAAGGACTGATTATCCTGCTGCGGGTAAATAAAGTAAAAGAAAGCCAAAAATGGCAGGGCTGAACCTTTCAAGGTTTTTGTGCCGCTAAAAAAGAGGAACGTGTGTTTTTGAACGATTTATTTAACTTTCAGACACTTTTCAGACAAATAACGTTTGTTTTTCCAAACTATTTTTGTTCAAAACAAAAAAAAAAGATTTCTATTTGTTGTTATCAATTTCAGTGTTCAGTCATATAGTTTTGCTCTAACAAGGAAGGGAATACACTATTGTTGATGATTTCCCATTTGCTTCTTTTTTTGTTATGATTTGTGATTTAATCAATAAATTGCTTCTTATTATGGGTGACACTTAATAGAAATTACCATTCTTAAGAGATATTTCCACAGTGTAATAATAGACAAACAAATCATGTGTTTCCTTTTTCTAATTGCATAAAAAAGAGAAAACAAAACATTTTCCATCCAGTTACCTTTCCCGCACCACAATAATAAAACTGTTACAAGTTGTTTTAATACCCTTTGGTGTTAATATACAACTCCCATCTTGACGCTCCGTGACGAATGTTTTCCGTTCTTTTTTCCCCTTGCTTTTACCATTAATAACCTATCAAACGGGCCGTTAATCAGCCATTCGGGTATGGGAAACACAGGAATGACGGGTTTTAAATTTGGTCATAAAATAATTTAACCTGTTCCACATTGATGGAGCATGTGTGAGTGAATGGTTGACGGGACAGGTGGAGGCCTATTTTTCGATTCACTGTAATTCTGCTAAACCTTGTTTCTGGCGGAAGTGTGTCATTTTTGGAACCTTCCATACATAATCGGCATAAACACAGTGTCTCAAACAAACTGTGCAGTAGAGAGTGATTGATGTTAAACCATCCGATGGTACAGTCGTCAACGCACCACGCACCTGTGTCATGCGTTTGCGTCCCGTTTAAGTATTTAGATGGAGCGGGGGGTGGGGCGGGGGTGGAAAGGAATCGAAGGTCCACCGTATCTAAAAAATGTGAATGAGCGGCAAACAGGCAAACAGGCAGCAATGAATGGTTGTGCTCTCCCAGTGGTGTGTCTCGTGTGTTAGTTTTTCGATGAGTTTTTTCAACGATCACGCCGCTGGTATTCGTGCAGTGTCGAGTGAAGTTGTTGTACCCACCACAGCCGGTGCGATAGTCACCGGACATCGTCGCTGTGATCGTGTGCTTATCGTAATAGTTCCATTCACCATTGGAACTGCGAAACGCTGGAGGTACGGAGACCTCGAAAGCCAGTGCACTGCTGAAACACCAAGCTACCGTAAAATGAAAAGGCGGTTTGACTGCTTGGCTATTTGCTGGTGAGGTTGGAATGTGTCCAATTCCAGATGGTGGCGTAGCTCTGGCCCTAGCCAGCTCTCCAAGGAGTGGTATGCCTGCGAGCCTTTTCTTCATGTTTCGATTGCTGCAAAGGTAGTGGCCCGGTCGGGTATGTGCCCCCAGGGGTTGGCCGGAGGAAACCGTGCGTTTATATGTGTTGTCTAATTTGGTTGTCGCTTGCAAATGAGTGGAGATGGGGAGGACCACCCTTGAAGGTGCTGTGTGACCTTCCTTCCGCGGCTTTCTCCAATGCGGACCAATGAGAACTGTAAGAGATAACTGAGAAGTAGGAAGCTTTTTCTCTCTACCTCTTTACTTACGTCTGCACTGACGTCCACAAGCTTGCGGCCACAATTTCACCTGATTTAATTCTGCTTTGTGTATTTCCTCTCTCGCTCCTTCGCCAGTTACGCATCACCGTCCGCTTCCGTTGCGTTAGATTGGAATCGATGAAAATCGGGTTGTCGAACCCACCCTCCTCCTGACACACGCGAACTCTATTGCTCCGACAGCTCGCGGAGATCCGTGTGCGAAGCATAAGTTTGATTGAGCTAATCGGTTTGCTAGTTTTTGCTCCGATATTTTCCCTTTCCAATCTAATTCACTTTCAGCGACTGGACATACGCAATGAGAGACGGTGCTTATTGCGGCAAGAGCGGCCAGAGAGGATAAGCGAGAAAGTAAAAACCAAAACCGGGGAAAAATGCCGTTCATTCGTGTTCGCGTTCGTTAGCCTGTTACGCATTATTGGCGCGTTGGAATTTAATTTCATAGAAATTAATTTCATCTTCTCATCTCGGGCCGCCACCGTTGTTAGGCGCCCATTGGTTTCCATCGAAGTTCACACACATACCACCAATGACACGCGTCAAGAAGTTGGTGATTACCGTTAGAGATTGGCATGTGAAGTTGTAGGCAATGTGTATCTCTTATCGACCTGCGAGACTCTGTCGTCTTTTAAATAATTGTACCAAACAATACATGCTGAAGACGATATCTTTAATTTTCTGGTTAGCTTATTCTAATTGAAGTTCAGGAGAATGTGTACCATCAGCTATCGCTATACATTTATGCGGGTTTTAAGTCTATATTTTCTTTAGTTGAATATTGGAATTGGGTTCGGCAGTGTGAAGTTTCAAGTTATGACCAAACTCTTTGTGTCGACAGTGATCCAAACTTCTCCATTACGCACGCATTGGGGATGTACTTACCGGAAATATCTCACAGTCTCGACTCCTACCGGCTAATTGTACGTGGATTAAAGACTACGGAAAGACGAAATGGAAAGTGCATCTTTACTCGGCCTTTTCGACCAAGAAAGTACCATTCAACTTCCAAATGCGACACAAAGTGGTCTGTAATATGCAACGTCGCATGGGGGTGAGATAGCGTAGGTTAAGCTTTTCTGTTGTTTCCGTCTCCCGAGTTTGGTGTTAATCTAAATTAGCCATCTACTGTAACCATTAAGATATACGACGACGGGGTCATCTAGGTCGTAAGCTGATGAGAAGGACCATCAGCAATCTTTCCCCTTCCTACGTACACATTAACGACGTTAAACAGCCTAACCTCCTGAAAACCGGTCGCCGAAATTAGTAGCACTCATTGGGTCGATTAGTGAAACGGTCGTCTGTAATTTTGAACCATCTTTTCATTCACTGCCTTACGGTATATCCCATTCTCCCTATCATCCCTTTTGGATTCTACTAGTGGAAACATTTTTTCAATGAGAAGTGCGTGACACTTTTGTGGAACTGTATGTTCGACATCCATCGAACAAGTTTACTTAAACGGGCACAGTGTCTTTGAAGCGAGAGCATATTCGGTACTTTGTGAAAGCATCGCTACATAGTATACCTTCAATCGTAATCCGATGAATTTTGGAAAAAAAAACAAAGAAATGTCTATTGTCATGGAACGCACAGGAAGATGACAACCCGTTAGATAGTATCTCACTTTTGACCTCTCCTTGAACTGACGTGAAGTTACTTCACACAGCATCTTCGCTTCTTTTTTCTCGAGGTGTGTGCAACGTTCACTTCTCGATGGTGGGGTGAATAGGAAAAGCACACCAATCCCACCGTCATCTTGTTGTAATTCCACATGACTGTCAGTGGTATGTGTCTGCACTCTATTCGATTACGTAAAGCGATACCGCTACGCATTCGAGATCGTTGGAACCGATCGTTTTCAACCGTATCGCGTATCACATTACCGG
This sequence comes from Anopheles marshallii, assembly GCF_943734725.1. Taxonomy (NCBI): domain Eukaryota; kingdom Metazoa; phylum Arthropoda; class Insecta; order Diptera; family Culicidae; genus Anopheles; species Anopheles marshallii. The sequence goes on along the minus strand of NC_071326.1, from coordinate 62,601,746 downwards.
TCACTTGCACCCGCAATCTTGCCGCTTTACACTCACCAAACCCCAAACTAACCTGTCGTCGATAAAGTGGTGTGACCAAAAGCGTTTTGCAATGGTCGGGCAACAACTTCATCCACGGCTTAGTCTTTGGAGAGGCAATGTGCAAAAGAATTTCTTGTGTGTAATTTAGTATATCTAACAAAAATAGCTAAAACCAATGCTTGTAATTGAATAAAGAAAACCTGAAAGTATATATTTATATATTTTTTTTTCCTGTTGTATATTTGACATAACATGGGTGGTATACATAACATAACCCAGGTTGTCCTGCATATCTCAAAATAGCCAACAACAACAATCATATTTCGGGATATAGTTGTGGCAAAAAGTCCTCCTTTCAAGATTTCTCTTCATAGACGCGAAAAAGGCTCTGACGAAAGTTGTCTTTTAGCATTATTTGTCTCTTTCCACATATGCAGTTCTTTTATCTATTTTCTAGTCTTCAAGCTGATGTGCTAATGCACCGCGAGTTCGGAAGCTGAACTGTGCACGTTAATTTTTCGCCAATCAATTGCTTCTGTTTTTGTGCGTTGACACAGTTTAGCACTACCCTTTCGCTACAGCGTCGTGGCATGGTGGCAAACAACAACATAATGTTGTGCTGCCTGGCCTAGTATGGCAGACCCAATTGGGTTTCACAGTTTTATTAGCTATAATGAGGTGCATTGTTGCTTTTGGTTGGTTGTGTGTATGCGGGTGAATTCCGGTGCTTAATTGGTTTCTGTGCGCGATGTTTACCCGAAATTACGATTAGTGGTAATCGTACACTTGTGCACAGAGTGATTACGGTTATCCATGTATTGCTGCACTCGGCAAAAGTGTATCAAAATATGCTTTTGTGGGTGGTGTTTCTTTCGGGTAGGAAAATGAAATAATAAATTATTAGTTTTAAGGTTTTCAAAATTAGTTTATTTTGTTTGTCTATCAAACAAACCTTTATTGTGTTGATGATATTGTTTCCTTTTTTCCGAAGATGCCGAAAATCGTCCGAATGTTGTATACGAGCATTATTGATCATCCTAGATAAATAAACACTAACATTCCTCTTCGTATCGAACAATTTTGTGGAATAGGCTATCCGCTACCTATCCGAGTCTGATTCTCTGCCCTCTGTTGCCAATTCTTCTTGTTTGTACGTGCCGACAACCATTGGTTGGTTTTTTGTTTATTTCCATTTCTCCAAATTTGGACGCTATAAGTATAATTTTATCAGCCCAACATAAAGATGATTCAGTATCGTACATCAATAAATATAACTAACACGATTTATTTTTGCTTTTGCTGTTCTGTTTTACTTTTAGATCTATCGACAAACATATTGCAACGGTTGTACACGCGCATTGTTTACTTTTCGTGGGTAACTCATTGCATAGTTCCATCATCATCAACAACAACCACACCCAGGCGGACTTATTGAATTAACGTTAAGTACTATCATCAGGAATTCGAAGGTAACTTCTAGAGCCACCTTCTAGAGAAGCAACTCTGAACAATCGCAGCACATCGCAGATTTGGCAAACGCGTCCTACAGCAGTGGCAGGTAGACGGACCCTTGCCCCGTATCGGTCGTTGTATTTGCCTAGTGTGCTACTGAAAATGGCACCCAGAGAAGGAGCGCTTGAGGAAGCTGACCCCATCTATTACAATTACAACAACGTCACTGCAGCTCTAAGCTTCGCCGATAACGATTGCGCGGCACAAGGAGGCCTGCGCGCCTACCGATGCCGATTGAATCACTATGGTCATCTACAGCAACTTCATGGGTGCACGAATTCTGCATTTTTACCGTGTTGGATTGAATCCACTACCTGTGCATTGGTACTCAGCATTATAAACGCAAACAGCTCCGATGATCAATTTTCGAATAATTCCTCGCCAATTTTTCTGACAAATTGTGCATAAATTACTACTGCTCTCGGAAAAAGTAGCAGTGGTTTATAAGTTCTCGTTTTGCTCAAAAAACACTCCAGTCGCTAGTGAAATACTGTAAGCAAATGTGAAAAATATTAGTTACGTCGAAGATTTGTATAGTAATCAGGAAAACGTAGTGCGCGGTGGAAGTTCTAGAAAGCGGAGATCTTCCACGAGCACAACGGATAGATAAGACCCGAAGATATTAAGTGATATCGGGACGGCAGATAAGCGAAGGTGTGTAATCATACTGCTGTAACACGCGCACAAACACTCCATAATACACAGCTGTGTAGACCTTTATAATAGTACAGTGATTGTAGCGTACTCGGTTGTCTGGATAAGAAGAGAGTAAACCGGTGTGGCGTTCATTACTAGTGGAGCCCAAACTACCTGCAAACGTTTTTCAAAATGTCGTTCCTAAACAATCTGAAGAAGGTGTTTCACCTGGGTAGTGGAGAGGCGAAGAAGAAACGCATCTTCAATAACATCCGCATGGACACGGACCCGGCCGACTTTTGGGACATGATCGGCGAGCTTGGTGATGGTGCATTTGGTAAGGTTTACAAGGCACAGAACAGAGAAACAAAACAGCTGGCCGCCGCCAAGATGTGCACATTGGAAGATGAGGAGAATCTGAGTGATCATATGGTCGAGATTGATATCCTGTCTGAGATCAAGCATCCTAATATTGTCGGCCTGTATGAAGCGTACTCGATCGACGATAAGCTGTGGGTAAGTATTTGTGTTCTAAAAGAAGCATAGAGTAGTTTAATAAGATAAAGCAAACCGATTGATACAAAATGTTTATTAAAAAACATAAAAGGATGAGATTTTAATATTGGTGTATATACGTTCAGGTCGTGCAGTTTTTGCCATTTTTTTCGTTGGAATGGGCAAACCGTATATACATATTTTTACCATATAGCCGGATAGTCAGTTCTTGTGACGAGGTAATGGTTTGGCTGAGATTTTGTATCGGCCTTGTTGTGTCGAAAGCGACGCACATTATAGAAGAAATACAATTTGTAGTCATTACCAGCCAGGTATAATAAATGTAATACAAGTGTGCATTAAACCACTTACTCACTGATGCATCATATCATGTGGCCATAAGGCGAATGAAACCGTTATTAAACGTTTAATGCTTTGAATACTCGCACGACACTTTAGGTACAGACTGAGTACAGGGAACTGTACTCGCTTATGAAATCTCAATGCACTTTTCAGATTCATATGAAATGCTTAAGTGTAGAATAAACTACTAAACCATATTATTTGAAGTATTTTTCGATTCTTCCGGTTTTTTTTTCTTGATCTTTAATTCATGCTTATGGATATTTTTTTTGCTTACCATTTAGCTACTAGTGCAACCCCTCTGCATAGCAAATAGGCCGGAAAGACCTTCCGTTAGCGTGTACCGATAGCAGTTGATCATGAGGAGGGGAGGGGTAGAGGGTTTTGGCATAACTTGCAAGCATTTCAGAAATTTAATCGTTCCTCGTGTTTGCATGTTCCCTTCTTGCAGATGCTGATAGAATATTGTGATGGTGGTGCCTTAGATAGTATTATGGTGGAACTAGAGAAACCTCTCACCGAGGCGCAGATTGCTTACGTATGCAAACACATGTGCGCCGGACTGAACCATTTACACAAGAACAAGGTGATACACCGGGACTTGAAGGCCGGCAACGTGTTGCTGACAATGGACGGTGGGGTAAAACTTGGTATGTTGTTTTGATGCAAACGAAGATGCGTAGGAAGCTGATAATCATTTACGAGTCTTTTTTTATTTTTCGGTTTAGCGGATTTTGGTGTTTCGGCCAAGAACAAGCATACAATGCAAAAGCACGACACCTTTATCGGTACGCCGTACTGGATGGCACCGGAGCTTGTGCTGTGCGAAACGTTCCGGGACAATCCGTACGACTTCAAAGTCGATATCTGGTCGCTCGGCATCACGTTGATCGAGTTTGCTCAAATGGAACCACCAAACAGTGAGATGTCTCCAATGCGGGTGCTGCTCAAGATACAGAAAAGTGAACCACCCAAGTTGGATCAACCGTCTAAGTGGACGAAACACTTTAACGATTTTCTCGCACGTGCGCTTGTGAAAGTAAGTAGGATAGCATGCTTTACAACTTAATTCGTTGTTACTAAACGGTTTTTTAAATACTATCTAATGCTTCAAACAGGATCCACAGCAAAGGCCGTCAACAGACGTGCTTATGGGGCTACCGTTCATTAGCGGTAATTTAGACTCGAAACCCATCAAGGACCTGCTACTCGAGTATAAGGCGGATGTCGTCGAGGAAGAACTGGTAGACGAGGAAGCAGAGGTGTGTACACGAAGACCTTTTTCTACGATATCAACTTTTATTATAGCATTAATTCAGAATATCATTCATCTGACGGATGTGCCTCACCCTAGGTTTCTACATTTAGAACCGAACCGCCATAATAATACTTTTGATCAAATTGATCTCAGATCTCATCAAATCTCAGTTTTACTAATTATGTTTTCTTTCCCATTCTAATGCACGCTGCCACAATTGAAAAATAATGATAACATCAAAATACAACCATCACGCCCGTACACTTACAAATGGTCAATGTTCTATTAATATGAAAATTTAATCTGCTTACTAAATGGTATTCACATGATACGTATAAACGTTAGAAAGCTAAACGACAAGCGAAACGCAGATCGCTCTATCAGAGGGTTGGTAAGTTTTGTCAGACTAGAGCGTTTTGCCCCGAATCAAACAGGCAGTCCGATTTGAAAAACCCCTTTCTTGCGCGTGAAATGTGTGATCATTTGTTGGCTTGAGTAATTTCATGATTTTTTTTTCTATAATCGACTTCTATGCAAATCTATCTACTCACTATCACTTTTGTAGGACTTTCAAAATTTCTAGAATAAATGTTCATTTCAAATATTTATCTATGTGTGCTAGTGAGTGTTAATGTTTGGTAATTTATTGTCTTCGATCACGTTCGTTTGTTTTTCGTGCGTACGCGTTTGTTAATAGTGTCTTTCTATATCATCTTAACTCTCGACTGTGTACTTAGAGAAAGGAAAATCGGTCTGTAGTGCGTAAACGTCTAGTCTGGCAATAGTTCCGTAGTATTTACTTGGTTGAAGAAGTTACAAAGTTTCATTTCAACAAATTCGATCGCTTTCTTGATACATTTTCATATTGGATTTTAATTTTTATTCGCATGTTTTGTATTAGCATTACAACACTCAAAGCATGTTAATTATTTTCTTTGATGGTCAGTTTTTTTTATAAATGCAGCTGCTATTTTTTTTATTAACACTAGAATGACCAAGCGTTTTTTTTTTATTGATGGTCACTTTACAAACAATTTCGAAGACCTGGATTATGTTTTAATATTTTTTTGAGTACAAGTACTACAGTAAAATTAATAACATTAATTTAACATTAATGTGATGAAGATTAAACAAACCGGTTAAAATAATTGGTTTGGTCGTTCTAGGGTTAATATTTCAATGCATGATTTTATTGTAGGAATTGGCAAATAGGTTTTATAAAAGCATATATTATCTTTTTTCGGTTGAGTTTATATTTTGGATGAATTAGTTATTCAGCCTCCAATTTCTTGTATTTTCGGTACCATCTAATTTTTATATACATATTTCTTGCCCCAGGAACCCCGCAATTCTGCTCTTCCGCTCGACTTGGATGATGATTCTTCATCCTTGCAGAGTCAAGAAACTGATAAGCGTAAGTAATTTTAATCTAATAACCCCCTATAATGATTGTTAAATTATTATGGTAATTCCTATGTTTGTATTCTAATAGTTCCAGATACACCCACATCCCTATCGAAGTCATCCAGGGATTCGAAAGAGTCTACTCCCGTTCCTGCCACCGAAGATGATCCCAGCAAGCCGAAAATTGGCCCAATACCGACTCCTGTCGGTGCGGCAGGTCCGCCGGGCACGATACCGCTTGAGAAAACACCAGCTAGCGTAGATACTAAACCGGAAATCAAAAAATCCCAACCAACGCCGCCAATCGTTCTGGCATCTCCAGCAAGTGGGGACGTTTTCTCGCAACCAACGATGAAAAATTCTTCGTCTTCGAATATCACTGGTGGAGCGGTAAATGTTCCCACTCCTGTGTTACCCGTGCCTAAGGAAGTTATATCTGAAGCACCTTCTGCGGGAGATTTACATTCAGAGTCAACGGTTGGAATTGATCAGAGGAAGACTGCTGCAGCAGGTGGATCGTCCAATACTGCTGCTGTCAAGAAAGGACCGGCACCACCACCACCACCACAAACACCGACATCTCCCATGACCAAGCAACCTTCAACTTTAGGATTCGATGGTTCCTTGTCCAAGGACGTTGTTCCACCAACACCACCTGAAACGCCTCAAACACCATCGGAAAGTGAAATCTCCGTAAAGGCTCTAGACCGTCCAGATGCAACAGTACAGGGCAGTGTAATGCCGCCACCACCACCGGCTCTGATGCGAATGGGAAGTAGTGGTGTGATAGAAGAACAAATGAAATCTCCCCGTAAGGAACATGCACCGACACCACCGTCCGATAAAGAAAGTCCCAAGACTTCCACTCCACCGAGTGGAAAATCAACGATTAACGACCATGAGCGTCCTTCGTCACCGATAGCAAATCAACCATTTGCTAACTCTAATAATAACAATGTTGCCATTCCGAGAGCGATTCACCCGCATTCATCTCTACCAGACGATGGTGGAGTGGACGAGGGAGTGAAAATGATAACGTCCACCTCAACGCCATCTGCGGTACGAAATCAATTGTCTCATCATGCTACCCTGATGAACAGCTCATCATCTTCTTCCACTACATCCATTACCATCAACGATGCGACCGTACTTTCCGATCCTTCAAACAGCTTGGCGAGCAATGTGGCACAGGTAACGGTTGTCACGAGTCACCCACCGGTGATAATTGACAACTCAATTCCCTTAGCATCAGCGGCAGCAGCAGTTGCGTCTTCCGGCACTTCCTCTTCTGCCTCATCGACGAAATCTTTCGGTTCGTCGCAGCAACGTCGTTCCCGTGTCATATCTCCACCTGGTATAGGAGCCCACGATGAGGTGATTATCGTGTCGAACGAGCTCAACAAAACGCACGTAAACGAATCTTCAACGGATGATGATTTTCAGTCATTGGACAGTCTGGAGAACGTTTCCCCGCGTCATCATTCTATCCGAACATCGTCGCAATCGGGAAGTGGTCGGGCGATCGCGCGAAAGTTGGATGAAAGCGAAGTGCTTATTGTTAGCTCCGGTTACGACGATCGTCGTGAGGTGCTCCTTGCGGATGATATGAACGCTGGGTCACCGGATCGCGATGTGGATGCGTACGGCGACGGCGATGCGTTTAATGCGAGCAGCAATAACCTACTGAATAACAGCAGCAAACTTTTGCTGGATACTAGTCATGTATCGGTAGTAACGGTGGGAGAAGAGGAAATTAAGGTTAAGGATTCCTCTCAGCATCATCCGCAGCTGATCAATAATCCGCGTATGTCTCCTCACCACTACCATCACGATTCCACCAGTGACTTGTCAAACGTTAGCTGCGGACCGAGTGAATCTAGTGACGATGTGAAGGTGGACATAGTGGTAGGTGCTGGTGGTCGTCAACAGATGTCACAACAGCAACAAGTTCAACAGCATTTGCACCAGCAGCAAAGATCACCCTCCGGTTCCTCTTTATCGCTTCCTAGCCAAACGGGCAAAGTTGGCACTGGTGGAGGTAGTATTATCAATGGCAATAGATATAATGGTGGCACTGAGTTCCATGAAAGCCGGGAGGATGTTAGTATAATAGTGAATAAGCGAAAAATTGAAAAGTCTCGGATTTCACCGGATAGTAGTGTCGGTTCGCTTGAAGGTGGTGGATCAGTTCGTTCGGCAAGTACGCCCATTCACCAGAATCATCATGCGCATCAACATGGCGGAGTGGCGGGCGTAGTGATCGCTGGAAATCATCATCAACGATCGGGTAGCAGTGGAACGGCACCTCCGGCAATATCATCAAAACATCTTCACGATCGTAGTGATGCGGAAAGCATTGCAACTACCACTAGTCACGATAGTCGCGAACATGCAGCAGTCGAGCTGGAAGAAGAGGTGACTCTCCGCCGGAAACCTGCTCTCGATCTCGAAGATGAAAAGGTACCATCTTCTGTTAGCGGTACAGTGTCGTCCGGATCATCTACCTTGGTTAGTAATGCCGGTGGTAATAGCGTCGCTACGACAACAGCAGGAACTCCTGGAGCTGTTGGAGCGGCTGTAACGGCTGCTACTGGTACTGGAGGTACTGTCGCCGGTGGTAATGGTACGGCTGGCATAAAACAAAAAGCTAACCGAAACTTCACCAAGGAAGAATTGCACCTGCAAAATCTGAAGAAGAAAACGAGAAAACGAACGCGTAAATTCGAAATCGATGGGGTACAAGTGACGACCACCACAAGCAAGGTGATTTACAGTGATGAGGATAACAACAAACTGTACGACGATCATCTGTTCCGCAAGCAAGAATTACGCGAGTTGAAGATGCTACAGAAGCAGGAGAAAAAACAGTTTTACGATCTGCAGGGTAAAGAAGCGATCGCCAAAGAGCAGCAAGAGAAGAAATTCGAGCAGGAGCGACTACAGCTAGAACGTACGTTCGAGGCAGATATGGACGTGCTGGCCCGTCAGCACCGACAGACGGTAGAGAAGTTCGAGCAGCAGCAGGAAGCAGAACTGCGCAACACATCGAAGAAGATCCGTGCCGAACAGGAGCGAGATCTGAAACTTGTAAGTTAAATACGAATAATGAAAATCGTATCACCCATTTAACAACTTTTGCTTAAAATTTGTTTAGTTCCGCGACAGTTTGAAGCAAGAAATACGACTGCTAAAACAGGAAGTGGATTTATTGCCGAAGGAAAAGCGAAAAGATGAATTCCGTAAGCGAAAAACACAGATGGAGTTTGAACATGAGGAGCGTGAAAAATCGTTTTTGTCATCGCTGTCGGAAAATCATGAGCTTGCTCTGCGGCGAATCAGTGAAATCTATCGCGAGAAGCTGTCCGCTACCGACAAAGGTTACCTGCAACAAAAACAAACGGTAATCGTTTAGGAATAGGGGTAGTTTATGTTCAGAACATTATTAACTAACCGTTTGTTTTTCAAAATTTGAGCAGGCAATGAGAACGAGAGAAGCGATGCTGTGGGAGCTAGAAGAGAAACATATCCACGACAAGCATCAACTTGCTAAGCGCCACGTGAAGGATATATGTTTCATGCAGCGGCACCAGATGATTATCCGCCACGAAAAGGAGTTGGATCAAATTAAGCGGTAAGCGTACCCGTTTAGTTTCGTCGCTTCAATTATAACCTTTGCTTACTTATTGCAACTTTTTTCAAATTGATGCTTTATTTGCAGTATGATCACTCGAAAGGAAGAGGAACTGTTGAAGCGACAAACGATCGAAAGGCGAGCCCTGCCAAAGAGAATCCGTGCCGAGCGGAAGGCTCGCGATATGATGTTCCGTGAATCGTTACGCATTTCAATGACCACCGATCCGGAAATGGAACGGGACAAACTAAAAAAGGTACATGATCGTACAGTGTATATCACGCGTAGGAAAGATTCTTTGCAATGAATTTTTGTTATGTTTCTCCTTTTCAAATGTGAAGTTCCAAGAGCAAGAAAAGAAGCGGTACAACCAGGAGCAGTTGCGTTTTGAAACGAAACACAGCAAACAACTTGAAGAGCTGAGAGCTACCTCTGAGGGATCAATAAGGTTAGTGTGCGATTGTTTTACACGCTATTGCAATTTTACCTGTGTTCTTAATGGCGTTTTCCATTTATCATATACCTGCAGGGAACTCGAGCAATTGCAGAATGAAAAACGGAAGCAATTGCTTGAACACGAAACTGCCAAACTTCGGGAATGCGACGAAGCGTTGCAAAAGGAGTTGCGCGAATGGAAGGCGCAACTGATGCCACGCAAACAGGTATGTGCAAGTTAGGAGTGCCTTGATGTACTTTTCAATCAAGTTTGAGATAAAACCAAGAGCGTCGTTGAGAGGAACAGTGATTGAACGAAAAAATTGAAAATTGCCAACGGTTGTGCCAACAACTGGACGCATTATTGTTGTTGAATTGCTGAAAGTTATATATTTTCTGTAATGCATAATCATTATTAATATCTATTTAAACATTCTACTTTGGGACCGATTAACGAGTGACAATATATATAAATAACGTTGAGTATTATAAAATAACATGTTTATAAGCTGTAATAATATATTGGCTCGCCTATTGATTTGAATGTCGTTCGCTAATCGTTCTGCATAGTTACGAATGAATGGTGTACAAATTGAAATGTAGCATGTTGCGCTCAGACAAACTAATTGGCTTTTTAACAGATAATGCATTTTCAGCGTATGCGATTCGTATTTAAATAACATTTGCTGTACAGTTCAACTAACCGTAATGAATTATATTTTTCCTTCCTTTTTTTCTTATGCCTCCCAAACACACAAAATCATGTTCAACAACAAACAAAACCATCTACCTCGCACGTACGTGATGTGTCCTATTGTATTGCATTTCCATGTTCTTTCCCAAAACTTTCATCAATTCCTATTTCCCTGTTCCAATGCCTCATCTACCGACGCGGACGGTGTGTGTAGGTCATTGAGAAGCATCTGAGCCGAATGGTGGACGAGTACGAAGATCGTTGGGGTCCGGTTGATCGTCGTGAGTTCGATGGCGATTTTACCGTGCCGCCGGAGCTGCGCAATCGCACCAATTCCCTCAATACCCTTTCCCTCCGGCTGCTGAACATCACGCGCTCCCGTACGTTCCTAACGCTTCCCACGATGGCAAATGGTGGTGGTGGTACCGGTGGTAGTTCTAACCGAAACAGTATACACAGCTCGGTACCGGATCTTAGTCGGTCCATGCCAAACACGCCAAACTCAGGACATAAACTTTCGCTTGCGTCGTCATACGATTCTGTGTTGGAAGAGAATGAGGGTGAAAATCAACCTTCGACGATAGGCACGGGACGTAGTGGAGGTAGAGGAAGTAACTATCAGCATCCGTCCGCAATCAAGTATATTCACACGAACGATCCAGTGGTGGCAGGGAATGTCCACGTGAGGCGTAAATCGGAGGATATGCTTTCGGGAAAATCGCGATCCTCGCGTGTTCCAATCAAATCTTTCCTTTACTCAAACACACCGAGTCAGAATGAGTACGGCGGTACTGGATCGTCTGTATACTACGGTGGTGATTATGGTGGATCTCGTATGACACCAACTGGACCGATGGCGTATTATTCCGACTCAAAGGACCGCGTTGTATCGATCCGCGTGAACAATCAGGTGATTAATCGCAAACCGGCAAACATATTCGAGGGTATGACTAATCGCTCCAATATACCACAACCGCACACGTCGTCCGGTGGAACAATACCGCGTCGTACGTCCGCTGGTTGGGGCCCAAGTCGACTCGGAGAGAACACGTTCGCTACCGCATCCGACGCGAACATCAATCGTCTGACAACGTTCAGTTCCGCGCGTGGAGGTCTTCCACTTCCGACAGCGAATGGTAGCGGTGGTCGCAACGCTACCACCCCGGGTTTAAAATTATCACCTTCGACTCCAGTGCTACTTGCACCGAGTAAGGATGATGACACGGTGGTATAAGCAGATGTACGTGCTTATCCTATGAGGAAATCCTATCAAATGTTTGTTTAACAACGTTTGTTTAACACGTCTGCCCGACTTTAGAACCGGATGTGTTGTGTATAGCTGTGCCGGCGAAATACCATTCCGTTACAATCACATGTGACGCTGCAGTCGATATCCATAACACACCCTGCCAATTTCCACAAAATCCACGTAGACACCACATATGCACCATCCAATATTCCATCATCCCAAACAGAAAATCACGCAATCCTACGTGAGAGGATTACTGCGGCTACTATTCACCAGAAGGATTCAAACTTTCAACGACGAAAATACAAGTTGCAATCGTACTAACCCGCTATTACTAACAGCAACTAACAGAGAACGAGTACTAATCTCCAAGGCGATGGAAAAAGTACTTTCTAATACACCTATCACATCGCGCACATCATTTTCTGCATATAAGATACTATTCGAAAAAAAAAATGTGTGGACGTTAGAAGTCCTTCAAACACAAGAAGAGAATGAACCGAACAAAGACCGTAAGAACATCCCTTAACCACAAAAGACCGCGTGACTCAAATAACTCCGAAAATATGCAGAATAGAGTTCATCGAAGTAATGTTGATGGGACGTTAATCGTTCAACCGGAACTATCCCCCTCCCTGCCCAAAATGTTCTTTTACTCCTCAACTATAATCGTGTTCGTTAATACGCTCCTTGACGGGCTGCGTCATGCAAACGTCTATTAAAGCAGGTTGGTTTTTATACAGTTCTATTTTTCTTGTCTTGCACCTACAACATGTGGCCACTACTTGTGTGTGTGTTGTGCATATGGTCGATTGTGTACTTTATGTTTTTGTTTCATTTGTGTTTCATACAAATTCTGTGCTAGTGGTTCATTGTGTTTATTAATTAAGAATTCGTTTATTTTATTATTGTCTTGGCATTATCATCACAACGGTACTATGTTTGTGCTAATTTATTACTGTTTATTTGTTGGAATGAAGACTAGCTAGAAATCAATGTGTATTGCTGTATTTATGTTAATCAAAATATTGTTTACACAATAAGTCATGTTGTTGGTGTCGAATCAGGTCTAAAAGCAACCTAACTCATCGCCGATTGCTGCTGTTGCGCTCTGGAAATGATTATTCACCGTGCTTTAATCGTCATTCTAACGCAAGTCACACGTGATGTGTAGTGTGCCGCTCGGTCGTACATAACTCGTTTCGCTTGATGTGATTTGTGATTTGTGATGTGATTAATTTGCTTTTCTTCTATGGGATTTAATAAAACGTGTGGATAATGTGCATCAACGAAACGTTATGTGAAAAGATAACTGAAGATGAAAATTGTACTCTTCAGAAGCAAAGAGTGAATTTGCCTACTTACTATATAACCATGGAATAAAGTGAGTACTCGAGATTGTTTTCACGTATTCTGTAACATTGCAAAGGTGCTTTGAATGCATATTTTTTATTTCAGAGTATGTGAAATGCTGTGAAATAATTGTGTGTCGGTGAATGTTTGTGAATGTCGCTGTTGCTGTAGACAACGAAACATTAGCAAACACATTGTAAGCATCCTTTGCGCGATTAGCTTTATAATCGGTTTTGTATGCAAGGCTTTGATTACACTTATTACATGTTTGAACGTACAAGAACAAAAACAAGTATTTATTGGATTTATCTGCTAATGTACCTCCTCGTTAGAATCGTTAGAATTCCTACTCGCACTGCTGGCGTCAAACCCTCGAGTGAAGCTATCGCATTGATCTCTGCTGCTTAAAAAAAGATCTGCTTGAAGTACACACTCTTTGCTAGTTTCGCTCGAGCGAACGGCACAGACATCTGTAGGACGTGTTGTCGGTGCAACCGTATTTGCACTTGCTGCACCGTTTTCCCTTCCGATAGACGGGCCGCTCGTATAGATTGCCCTCGGAGTAGTTACATACTAGATAGTACTGTGTCACCGGAAGCCCTTGCCGAATCCCTTGGAAGCGTACCATCGCACAACCGATGTACTGCGTATTAGCGTGTACCATTTGTGTGAAGTGTCCAATGCCGGCCTGAATCGAGTGTTGGGAGTAACGGTCGAGCATTTTCTGACGGCCTTTCCCGTATTCCAAGAACCAGTGGCGTTGAAACTTGTCCAATGCCTGCAACACAGTAACGTTCATCCCGTAGAACCAATTGATGGCAAGATTTTGACCAACGGAGCGATATTTGCGCGTGTTTCGACATTGATCGTGTTCAAAGTTGCATGTTCTCGCATTGTATTCAGCCATGCGCGCGAGTTTATTGTCCCAGTGCTATAGGAAAGCATGTGCGTGGTATGAGCTTATTAACAAATAACGCAAAAATGTGGGCAAAGATAGCAGGTCTGAACTTACCAACTGTTCCATCGAGGTTGCTTCAGCGTACCGTCGAAAGTATCCGCAAGCAAGATTATTGCGCAGTCTGTTATGGTACTCCAGTATCTGGGCCTGATATTCGGGCTTCATCTTGATAAGCTTTGGATGTAGGCAAGCAGGCGAAAATTTCCGGCCATTGCAAACGACGTGACGCGTACCGGGCATGGAGCATAGCTCTTCCGAAGCCGCACAGTAGTCGAACGCTAACCCATCACCAACCGCCAGCAGTAACAAGGCCCAGAATATAAAATTGAACTGCATATCTCTCTTTAAGAACGTTCCGTTCGGAACGGATGCTATCACTGTACTGAGTGAACTGCTGTGATGCTGATCCACTTCAAATCTTTCGCTTACGCGTTTCTGGCGCAACCGACCGTCCGGAAGGTGCGACAGCAAGGGGGATAACACTCTACTTATGACACCCTTCGTGTAATACACACCTTGTCCATTGGACGCTTCCGCGAGCTAACGTCATCGATGCAACGCACAGATCCAAACGATAAGATTGATAGTGGAAACGTGCGCCCCGCGTTGGGAAGGTTATGGCCTGGAGTTTACAGGTGTCGAAGGATAACCGACCATAGGAGAATAGTAACACTTAACATTCAAGATCACTACTCGTGCAAATCTATTGTGTATAGTCAGATGACTTTCGATCGCCCGCGGTTTGTCAAATTAATTCCATGCCATCCTTCACTTTCGGAGGGGACGGAAAGATAGGACAATACGATCATTTATTGACAGATCGTTGCATCATGTTTGCAACAGTGTACCATGCAAATTGTAAAATTATTAAAATGATAAGCGGATAGCTGGTTTAATAGTATGATTTGGACATTTCGAAGTGTGATCGTTAAAATCCCATAATACCTTTACCAATGTCTTGCCCTATTTGTATTACATATAGAAAATTGTTATATTTTTAACCGTGTACTGTTTTTTTTTTCATATTTAATTACTTAAATTGCTAGTTGAAGGGCCTGGCTATATTGCTACCCGTGTATTGGTTAGCGTTCGTGAAGTGATAGATCATTTGTTTGCCATTCCACTTATTAAACGATCGATTATAGGCGAAAGGTGCAGCACAATTGCTTGCATTTCAATCTCGATTATGCGTGTGCCCCTGAAATGGAATGTGTCATTTTCATAAACGTGCATATAATAATCATTCGTCACTCTCACACGTTACCTTCCCTTCCTTCCTTTTCGAATGTATATATGTATGTGGTGTGGACAGTATTATAGCCTGTAGACAACTAATGTTTTGTGCGTGAAATTTAAAGGTTTAACTCGGCCCGTACTTAACAAGAAAGAATAGTGTTTTAGAGGATAGATTTTATACCATTTGATTACATTTAATTATAGTCTATGGGACTGGTATACTGGTTTGCAATTAAGATGAAGCTGACATATGTTTCTTAACTTCCACATACTTTTTGTGAGTGTGTTCTTTTATGTTAATTTATTACGGTGTGATGGAGGGACGATATACACTATGTTTGGTTCATTGATGCTTTTTACTGCATTTTAATAAATTTACACTATTTATCAGCAATTATGAATTCGTCAATAGCGGTGCACATTTATCTGAATCATTTATATTCTTATTTCATTTTGTTGGTTGTAAGGTTTCGTTTCAATTGTCTTTTTCTGTGGTACCGGATGCAGTGTCCGCAGCATTACAGTTTATTTTAATTGACTATTTTTTTACATTGTTGTTCTTGCTTTCTTTCTCATTTACCGTGTACCGTATGCCAAATGAAACGATCACTGATCGTTATTTGTGCAGCGTCTCGAGGAAACGTTTGCCCAGCAGCTGGAAGAGATGGAGCAGTTGTACGGCAACAGCCTGGTACCGATGCCTCCCCAGTCACCGCAGGGTCACGACCCACACCCGCACGTACACCACCATCATCTGTTGCAGGTCGGGGGCTCAACGAGGAGCAGCATTTCTTCGTATTCCGATGGATTGGGCGCATGACAGGGGGCGGCGGGCTTCAGGGCACGGTACAACAGTATCAGCGGCAGCGTAACCGGAACGAGCGGCGGCGGTGCGAGCAGTATCGGCCACAGCAGTTACCGGAACAGCAGCAGCTAGTAGTGTGGTCGATTGAAGAGGGCAACTGTTTGGTGCATTTGTGCTAGATCATACAGTGTTTCGTTCTCTTACTTTCAAGTGTCCCAGAAGTTCTGCCAACATCTGTTATTGCGAAATACGGGAAGGAGTGTAATGCGCATGATGGACTTTAAGATAATTTTTAAGCGATCTGTTTAAAGACGAAAATGTTCGAAATGCACAAAAACACAAATCAGTAGCTAATTGCTATGTCCATGGCAAAGATGCATTTGTACTATCAATTTGATTAATTCCAACAGGTGTAGGCAAAACATGATGTCTTGAGAAGGATGGGTTCATAATGGTAGAAATTCGATACGACACGAGTGGATGGTATGATATAGGTAGGTCGTAGCGCATACCTATGATAACTGTATTATTAAAGCAGATATTGATACGTGTTCAATAGATGTGCGTGCGCAAGGAACTAGCAAATTAAATGTTGTTAAACTGTGTACATTTTTAATTGCTTAGTGTTGTTTTCCCCCCGTGTTGCTGTATGGCTCGCAACAGAATAGTTACACGAGATTAAATTTAACAGAAATTGTACTATACTATAGCTTCTACTAACGCCAAAAGCAACGCCAACCAACGACAACATGCTTGTTTAATAAAGTTTCTGTTAAAATAACGGTCACGTAATAAAACTATATAGTTGCGAGGCAAGTAGCAACGCTCCGTTTAATTAGTCAAACCTGGTTGGAAAAGATGAACGTATGTATCAGCCGTAATATGCGGAGTAGAACAACAAGAATTAAATCTACCAAAACTGTAACTTAATTTAACATAAACAGGTGGGATTCCCCCAAGCGTGGAAATTGAACACTATTCTTCACGTTCATACTAAGTATTCCTTCTAGTTTGTATACAATAATATTTCACGTCAACAAGCATGCTGCCGTTGTTGTTTGCCAAAATGTTTTATAGTTAAGCTTAGTGGATGTGTCGATTGTTTGTAAGACATTTGCTATTTCAAGCAAAATGCCGTTTAGCATTACGTTGACCATGATGTTTTGTGCGATTTCTTCTTCCAATAGTAATTAAGCATGTTTCGAGCGAATGCGTAGACAAAACATGGTGTCCGTCGGTATATGTTGAATGTTGGTAATGAAATTGTTTGCAAGCACCGTGTCGAGGTATAGATATGTCATCTCGCGCTTGGTAAGCCTTGGATTGTATCATAACATTGTTTAAATTTAGTTTCATTCAATTTATTGTTTCTTGTTGCTAAGCGGTAGATACTGCTTTCTTAAAGTACCTACAGCAACGATTTGATGCTCGCATAATGTCATGATACCGACGATATTGCGCAGTTTTGTAGCACTACACCACATATGGAATATGAAATTTATTTTAAAAAATTAATTATTTTAACAATGGTTTCGCAACAATCACCTGCACGCCACAATGCTATTGCAAGCCGATAGGATAGGTATACGGCGTAAATGTTCTTTTCCGTGTACATATTTCTTAAAGAAAAAACTGACGGACACACCGTGTGCTTTCTTTTTTTTTCTATTTTATGAGGAATTGGTTCTATTATGTCTCCTACCCTTACCGTGAAGTCTTTCACTTACGAACATGAAGAGCAATATATTCAACGCTTATCTATAAAAGGGCGTAATTATTAATCGAATTGATCCAATCACGTTTCATCCATCAAGTGATCACGATCCTGAGATGATGGACATTGATTACTCTGTACTTTAAACTTCAATTTCAATGTTATGTAAATTTTTGAGGATATTTCTTTTAATTGTAAGTAGTTGCTACTCTATTGTACAAAATATTAGAAACATGCATACCATACCTTCCTCAGATGATTTGGCGGTGTCACTGTCCGACTAGTAAAGTCCTAGTATAACTGCAAAAGATTAACACAATATTTGCGTTCCTGCCAAGAGAGCAATATCCAAACAATCCCTTGCAGCCCGTAGTTTTTCCCGTGGAAATGGGATGCTCAATGAATCGGAATATGTAATAATCTACAAGCCACGTCCCTTCCACACTCCGTCGCGTGGAAAGCCAACATTGAACTGAGTGATACAACCGAAAAAGGATGTTTTCCGTGATTCTAGACGAGTATATATAAACGAAAAGGCGAGTAAAAATTAAAAGAAATTAATCATATTTAGATAGTTGCAGTATAGGAATGGTTAAACGAAAAGGTTATATTAGAAGGAAGATAAATACACGAGAAGGATGAGGAAATGGAGTGTGTACTAGTGCTACGTACTGCACGGTCTGCGTGTGATGGACGTGTAAAATTGTCATGAGGGGAAAGTATAGAGTTATTGCAAGATATGCAATGAATACTGATTAAGAATTATAATAAATTTTCTTATTTTTACTCTAAACTCTTTGTGTATGTGTTAAGAAGAATTTCAATTTGAATATGTATAACGTTTCTAGTGGCATAGAGTTGGGTTTCGACTCAACTCAATCAACTTTTAAGGTGTCCAACCGGAGTTGGGTCCTACTTTAATTGACTCTTCCTGGTTGTTGGATACCATGCACAGCGGAACAACTGCTTTACTATTGCGGTGTTCGATTGACGATTGGACGGAAACTCCTCGTCGGAGTGCTGAACGATAACTGATCTTTGGTACGGACATGGTTCCGTTTTTATACCAATTTTTGTCCATCTGTTACCTCGTATGCTTTGGTATGTGTTCTTTTGTGTTGTGTGTTCCGCGAAATAGTCGTTCCGTAAATTCTTGTCCTTTAGTCCTACTTTTCCGCGTCTCTTGTTTCGGCCAACCTAAAAACAAGAAACATTGTTCTCATGGTTGCCCTGACGACTTCCCAAGTATAATTTTGTTTAGTACCCTCTATTTGGCGCTAGATGGCGCTTTTTCGTGACTTGGCTAATTTCGATGCTCTGGTCGCTACAAACCGAACGAAAACCGAAGAGAGAAGATAGAAGGTCGAGAGTTCCAGCGAGCACGCTTTTGTACTTTGGCCTTTTTTTTTTATTGGAATTCAGTTTGAAATGGAAATTGATTACGATGGAGTGTATAGATCGAACTCTGTAACAAAGCCACTAAACTTTGTTATCGGGATAAGCCCCCATGGTTACCTTACTCACTTTGGCTAGAACTAGAACAGCTCATATGTACGCGAACATTTTCGATTCAACTCACTAGTGAATGAATTAGAACAGAGCGTGAGTAAGAGGATTCTCACTATCGTGAAGTTGAATATTGCTTGTATTCTGACGTCAGAAAGCGGTCTTTTTCACATCAAAGATGTTTGGTCTCACAACTTTCACAACACAACGTATTTTCTACCGTGTAATGAAGCGTTGCTATCGAAATAAAAAATGAAAATCGAACGGTTTTCGAACATTAATTACGCATGTAAATCGTTTGAAGCGTTCGAACAAGATTTGTCAAACGCTCCATTTGACACCTGGTCTATTGTTTATAAACATTGAGGTAAAACGTGTGAAGTAGTCGAACAATTTGCAATCAATATCGATGCAACAGCATAAGTATTGTAGAATAATGGGTTATCATTAAGCATTATCAGTTATTTCCCAGCTTGCACCGAAGTTTGCAGCTTCGATTTCATTACTTCGCAACGTTTGCGGCTAATCAATTGCTCTTCTCCTACTGCCCTAATCTGTCCACGAAGTTGAATTATCATCTTAAGATAATCGACGCCAAGAAATTGGACTCGCTTGTGTTATCTTTTGCCTTGTGAAGAAGTTAATGCGTGGCGTGTAAGTGAGGAAAAAAAACGCATTCTAATAGTAGATCATTTGTTTTGCTGGAGGTGTTTGTGAACATTGAAAATTCGCAAAAAAAACCGTGCTGCTCCCCGCTTTGGTAGGTTAACTGTAGAAGGTACTGGAAAGAAACGTAATGACGCGGCACGCTTTATCCGTTGTGGTGCCTCAGGTATTTGGAATATGGCATCGACAGATGGGACTACAATTTGGTGCTAGCACGATCTGCTGGCTGGCTTTAATATCGTACGTCTGGTGTGGTGGTATGTATTTACGACACAAGATTGATGGCCTTGATCTGTATGTTCACTTACATTGTGTGCTACTGATTTTCGTTTTTCTGTAGCAAACAACCTTCACATGAGCGATGGCGTACGAACGCAGGACATAATTGCGGGAGATGTATTTTTCGAAATTTTAGAACCATCTGCCCTGGAGTACACGTACCGATTGCGACCAGCTAAAGATTTCGGAGGAACGTTCGGAATTTCGTATAAATCTCCACAAGGGAAGCTAGTACCGGCAATACCGGCGGATGCGTGTTCGACGAAATTCGAGAATGCCAAAGAGTTGATTGGGAGTATCGCACTCGTCGAGCGTGGGTACGTATAAAGCAGAAAGCAGTCAATTAATAGGCCCGAATTCGGATGATGATCAATGGAAAACGCCTTGCACGATTGTGACACGGTTTTGAATGTGTTAATGATGTACAGTTTTTTTTTACAACAGTTAAAATCTCTGTTTTATTCTACATATTGTTTTTAATATTAGCTTATAAATTTTTTACTTGTAGCCATTGTTCCTTTTTAACGAAGGCGATCAATGTAGAAGCGATTGGTGGAGCAGCCATAATCGTCACAGAGTACGACACGGAGATAGATGACTTTGATTACTACATTGAAATGGTGCATGATAATACCGATCGCGATACGAATATCCCAGCGGGATTTTTACATGGCAAGAACGGAATCATTATCCGACAAACGCTTAAAAAGATGAATCTACCGTACGCGATTGTCAACATTCCCGTGAACCTCACGTTCATACAGCCCCATATGATCAATCAACCTCCTTGGTTACCATGGTGAGCGTATAAACTGCTCGACAGTACCGATATGATATGGCGCCGAAGAGTAACGAATGTAAATGGATTATGAAACCAATCCCAGTGTGGAACAGAAAAATGACTGATACAATGTGGATGCTGCCACTGCTGATTATGCTGCTGTTGAAGAAAATATTACTATCATATCTCTTCTCAATGGAGAGCCACGTGGTTATTGTTAGTTGCAGTTCATCGGTTACTACAGCAGAACTTAACTATAGCTCAATACAACTTGCACGAGAAGAACTAGCTACTACCGTTCGACGTATGAAACCCTTTTGGACCAGTACTGGATTATGTCCACCGGAGCCACGAAACACAAGTGGAATCTTTTGGCGATCGAGAGACTCAATGATGAATCTGGAGTTGATTGCCTCGTTGCCGAATCGTGGTATAAGCCATGTGCGGATCCATTGGCTTTTAGAGCTGCTCGAAGTGTAAGTTTGGGACGTATATGGCAATATAATTTGTCAGAAGGGCGAAAAAAAGTTAGGAGAATCTTTTCAATTTCTAATATTACTATATTATGACAATTAGTTTCATTGGCACGCTTACAATTGGTTCAAAATTTCTTCTGAAGCGATGACCACTTCGCTTAGGTCGATCTCCTCCAGATGCCCTAAAGTGTAGAACAACTGACAGAAAGCGTACATCAGATTGTGATAACTTTGTTGTAAAATATATTCATTTAATGAAATATTTTCTTTTAAACAATATGTCAAGGATTGCTCTGAAAGAAATTTAACATTAATTCATGTACAACAATTACAATTTCGCAACGAAATATCATGCCTCATTGTGTCCCCCTTTTGTCAAATATTTCATTCGTTTCAGTTCCAAGAAACAGGAACAGTTTCGGTACAACTTTACCGAGTTGGATGCGTTGTTGGATCATCTTCATAATCTTCATCTTTATCCCGGGTTCGAGCTCATGGGTATACCAAATGGCTCGGGGCAACCTTATTCACCAGCTTTTTGGTTTGATGTGGTGCAGCAACTGGTGGGAAGATACGCAAGTTAGCTAGACATTTACACGTGCCTACAATATGGATCCACACATTCTCATCATTTGGTTGTGTTCTGTTTTCTTAGACCGGTACGGTATACAGTACTTGAAGGAGTGGCGATTCGAAACGTGGAATGAACCGGACCTACATGGCTACAATTTGTTAAATTTCACTGTGAAAGGTAATTCAGCATGGTGTGAACGTTTAGTTTCATTAGTTAAGTAATCAATCTATTATATCATTTCAGAATATCTATCCTATGTTTTTGCCATCACGAAGGGTTTACATATTATCACAGAAGATATCAATGCTAGGCAGAATATGAGCTCGAAGGGAAAATTGTTTCCGTTGTACGGTCCGGCGGGTCTTTTTAAATCCATCGAACATCATCCGTTCTGTTGGTCTGTGCTGAAAATTTGCAATTCCAACACTACCGTTGACTGTCCTTTTGATACGATCACCTTCCATCGTAAAGGGAACGGGCGTTGGGCATCGGAAGTATTGGACGGTGGGCGCCAGCTGTTTGAGGAAATGTTGAAAAGTTATCCAAATGTCGGACGCCTTAAGTTTGCCAACGAGTGAGTATGTGCGAATAATATCGAAATATGAATCAACATTCAATTACACAGACTTACAACACTGCTTTTTATGTTGCTGAACTTTAGTGAAGCCGATCCAATAGCCGGATGGTCTACTGCTCGTCCTTTTCAGGCGGATGTGCGTTACGCTGCTATGCTATTTTCGATCGTCACTCAACACTGGTCAACAATTGCAGCGGGTGATACATTTGGACGACGTTTGCTGTTTCTGTCTCATGATAATGCATTTCTTAGCTACTATCCGTATGTGTTCGAGCAGCGTACACTCTTTGCCCGGTTCCAGATGAATCTTACAAATCCGCCACATGTGCAATTTATCGTAAAACCAGTTTTTTCCGTCCTGGGAATGCTTGCCAACTTGGCACCGTTTGCTGAGCCAACTCAATACGTTGAAGGAAACGTTTCTTATGTAGTTTCGGTGGATAAACAACGTTCATATTTATGTCTCATGGCATCACGCTCCAACGATAGCTTCCCGATGTGGGTCCAACGATCGCATTTAAATGTAACCATTCCTTGCGACATGTTTTGTCCTGTTCGCTCATCGATGGTGTGTCGCATTAGCTATCTGATAGAAGTCGTTCAGAGTGGTCGCAATGACCCGTTTCAATTGTGGCACAAGCAAGGAAAACCACCCTTTCCGTCAACGGAACAATTGGCTGCAATGCGTGAAATGCAGCTACCAAGCGTTTTGCATAGTGGTTCTAGGGTTGTAAAATTTGGAGGGACATCTAGTATAGACATCTCCTTAAACTTGTGTGGTCCATGGATTGTAAGCATAAGGGTGTGCATTGAAGATCACACTGCACCGGGCCGAGTGCAGAATGTGCGTATTAGGGAGGTGTTTCGAGACGAAGTGTTAGTCTATTGGAAGTTATCAACGAGAAAACATGCAAAGTGTCGGTATGTATTAGTTGTAGAATATTGCTTAACATCTTCATTACCAACTGTTGTGTTCTGTTATACTACCTAGGTGTATTCAGACGTACGAAGTGTGGTACAAATCTGCAGCGTTCAGAACTGCAGCAGTTGAAAAAGGTCTTAAACAAAATGATAAACGCAAATGGCGCCACATAAACATGGCGAAACATACTCCCTTCATGTTTTATCAATATGCAAGCAACATAAGTTTTCGTGCAGAAGAGCATAATGAAAAAGGTGAGTGTAGTCTATGTTTTATTTTTAATTTTTAAATAGCCATTACCATACCATAAGAAAAGGAAATAGAATAATCACTTACCGATATTAATACATCGAAAGTTATGCAATCTTCCCTTATCCAACAGTATCTTCTGGAGTAATCGGATATTACAAAGTGCGTGCTGTGGATATTTTTGGTCGGAGAGGATCATTTTCAAAAACCACATATTACGGTGGGATTGGTGGTACCACTTAACCAGGTAAATCTACAGACCCCTCACCACTTCTATATATTAGAATTTTTTCATCTGGAATTCAGCCCCACCTGAAAAGCTTTTATTTTTTTTATAGCAATCTATATCGTTCTTGTGTTATCTAAAAAAAAATCTACAGACCCCTCACCACTTCTATATATTAGAATTTTTTCATCTGGAATTCAGCCCCACCTGAAAAGCTTTTATTTTTTTTATAGCAATCTATATCGTTCTTGTGTTATCTTACAATTCGTGTTCTTTCCATTATACCTTGTAAAATATTGGCATTTTCATCCATTTCATTTTCCTTTACTGTTTTTGTTTTCAATTTTAGTCTGAACGATCTTGCCAGTAAAGTTTTATGGTATTTTGTGGATTTGGCGAAAGATTTTTTGTAGTACCCCCCATAGGGTTTGTTGTATTTTATTATAAATTAAGAGCATTACTACTTAAAGATTTTATTCTCGTGAAGCATGACATTTTTATTATAATTTATCTAAAGATGTAGTAAACATTTATGCAAGGGAATATTCCTAATAAATTTAGCAAAGGTTTAAAATGATGTTATGCTGTTAACTCTATGATAACTCTCCTGAAATCATTAATATTCTAGAAGTTAATCGCTGATAGTTTTATATTTTTTAAATATTTCCTTAATTTTTCATAATTTTCATAACCATCATTGTTTTTAACTATTACAGCCACGGAAACAAAAATGAAAACATATTAAACAACATAATAATATTTGTATTTTAACAATGCCATGACCAGCTCGATTCCATAGTGCAACACACATGTCCAGGGTAGCTTCAAACCCTGTAGGGGGGGACTACAAAAATCTTTTACCCAAAAATCTTTTGCCTATGATTTAGTTACACAAATGAATTTCAAGTCAATGGTAATTCTAGAATCTGACAAATAAGCCGGTTGACTGGAACAGGTTTAAAAATAATCACCATTAGAATGTCCGATGGAGTTGCACAGTGTGGATGCACGACCTTTATTCATGATTTTTCTTATTTGATATTCGTAAATTTTTCACTGGGTAATTATCTTCCTCGAACTGTCATCAGCCATTTTTAAGCGAATTCCGCAAGCGAATACGCACGCTATGAGTGAAATTCTATCCTGTATTTTTTAAGCCAGCATCAACACTCAACTAAAACATTTTGAGATGTTGCCGGATCGCGGGGTCATCAAAGTGAGCGTAGCGTATTGCAGGAATGAAATCGATTCGTACTTCCTACAACAATAATTCGGTCATCGTTCCGGTGAGTGGCTTTCTGAATTGGAGGAAAATATTTCATCATTCGCCGAAAAAGAGTGTACCCTTCTAGTTTCATTTGCGATCAATTGCAGAAGTACCGCATCTCCCTTAAATGTAACATTGTAACTACAATTTACCGGGCCTTGCAAACGCTACGATGAAACACTAGCGAGAAGCATCAGCATGTATGTGGCTTATCATTATTTGTTCCATGTAAGTATCTGTAGAAGCAGCTACAACCTGCATGGCGTGTTGTAAAGTAGGGTTAGTGATTTTGTTATGTGTGTTCTCGATATTTCAGGAGGTGCGTGATATTGGATTTGTGATGGCTATGATCACATGCTGGCTGTGATGGCCACATCATTCTCGTTCTATGTAAGTATCGATCGAGGTTCAAGGTTCGTCTTGCGTATTAATTTTCGATTAGTGATTGTGTTTGTGCGCTTCCGAATGTTTCAGGAGGAGCGCGATTTTGACTTTGTGATCGCAATGCTGTTGATTCTGCTGTTAAAGATTTCGATGAAGTTATACAGCACTACCGTTCGCCACGATCATCAGCAGGTATCGGCAGTGTTTAGGCCAAACACGGAATAGAACAAAAAGTCAATACTTGCGGAAGGGTATGTTACTTCTGAGAACAACTAGAAATTCTCGTTTTCGACGACAAGATATTTCATCCCATTTATTAAAGTTCACCAACAACTAGAGGCTGCTATCCATACTCTGTGTGCACAATTAGATTGTTGGTTGAAAGTTTATACAACTTTTTAATGG
The DNA here is from genome assembly GCF_943734725.1 of Anopheles marshallii. NCBI lineage: Eukaryota > Metazoa > Arthropoda > Insecta > Diptera > Culicidae > Anopheles > Anopheles marshallii. The sequence goes on along the minus strand of NC_071326.1, from coordinate 62,575,670 downwards.
ATTTTCGAAGTAAAACTAACGATGGTGTACAGTTCTGCTATGATATTAGAGCAACCTATAATCAAATGAATCACAACACAGCAGCTGAAAACAGCCGAAGTTGAAAAAAGGGTAATGACAAAACATGTGTTTAACGGAGCTGTAGTAATTGCTTCGGATTGTACTGCACATTTGCCTCGTTGATAAATAAGTGTGTGGATTCGTCAGACCCTGCGCATAGCACTGAATTAAGTAATAACTTTAGTTTTAAAGAAGGTTTCTTCAATCCTTTACAGCTTTTCCAAATCAAAAATTTAGAACATAGTTTAGTAAAGCGTATATAAAATTAGGGGATGACGATACATTAGATGTTGTGAAGGGTATGAAGAAGTAATGAAGAAAGGGTAAATCATTTTCATATGGGATTTCAAAAGAAGAAACAGTAGACAGAAAACTAGAGAAATTCCATGAATCACTCATACTTATTAGCTATTCACTTAACGATGTTGAATTTTATAGGAAGAGATGCCAAACTGGTGTAGCTCTGGAGTAGTTATTGACAGGTTACAAACTTTATTTTCTAATGCGATGAAGAGTCCTTGACGTGCCTAGTCGTTCCAAGATTTATTAATGAAATATTGATAGCCACAGTTGCTAACGCAAAATTCACGAGTCCCTTAACAGAATATCTTGATACGTCACGCTTTAAGTACTGTTATATTGAAGTAGATTTGCGTAACACGTTCAATATTGGCATTCCGTAAATATGTGGATACTGATGGGTTTTATGAGTTGTACAATGATTTGATGGATTTGAAGCTTTACATGATCCTACTATAAAAGTAATCACGATCTTAGTTGGTTCATACGTTGCGGTTATTGTTATTGTAACATCAGAGGATCAACAAAAAGACAAACTTGTGACAAAACTTGCTCGTATGATCCCGTGCCCAAAGTTTCTCGTCATGTAAGATTGTTTCGAAAAAAAAATACGAACGGCAACTCTTATCGATTGTTGATAGGTTAGATGAGATCATACCTTCAATTACCAAAAATTCGAAACAGGTCACTACACCTGTGTACTGACTGAACTGTCTAATATCATGTCTAATATTATCCATTTCGTTGCCAAGGCAGCTTCGGGCAGGTTTATAGAAGAACGATTAAAACACTTTAATTTGTGTATCGATTCTTTGCAGAATATTTTGTCGCTTCGCAGCGGAATTCTTCAGGCAGACAGGAAGAATACCTTTTGATACAGGATTGAACAGACAAGTTCATCCTCGGTTTGGAAAATGCATACGACCTCTAAGGAACGAGGTTACCTGGAAGGTTCCATGTGTTTTTTTTTTGTTAGTGGGTATTTTATTGACCAACAATTGTTTATAACAAAATGGTTTCCCACTGTACTGCCCCACGAGAGGTCTTGTGAGTGGGAGTCAAATGCCTATAAAGGCCTCTGTCCCGTGCATACAGCACCTCTATCTTTTATTTGAATTCGCTACCCGAAACCTCTTTCGATATTATTCTCTTTCCTCTTCAACCTATCCAGAAGGTTTTTCTTCTCTAGTTCCGAATGGGCCGTCCCCGAATCTTCCTTTCAGCTCTCCATTGAGCTAACGGGTGGCAAGCTTCATCTCTAGGACTGCAGCCTGTTCAGCTGCAGACATGCCACCACGAGACGCCTCGACAGACCGTCCGAGACGGCTGGTGCAACCTGGTGCACCAAATTTACCAAATGCTAAAGTGAGTTGTAAAGGGTGTTTGCGAAAATAGTCGCGGTTCCGGAAAGTAAACGACACGTAATGATCAGAGTCGAAAACTCATTTAGTTGCAGCATAGCTGTTGCTTTCTTCTGGTAATATTGGTGTATATGCTCTGGTCTTTCTATGTTCTATGTTCTGATATATGTTCTGGTCTTTGATTTTGTGGCTAAGCGTTGCTTCAGACCGTCATCGGATATGGATAACATGTCTTCGAAAGATTTCGAAACTCAAGAAAATTTGAGGTAACACGGAAGACGGACTCGCAGGAAAAAATATCTTTATCAGCAAGGTTAATAAAAAATGTGTTCTTTGTATTATGGTAACGTACACCCACATTTCAAAAGAAATTCTTACCTACCGTAATTGTAATTCAGAAAAATCAATTCTTCGATTTTTTTGGACTTTAATCTATTTCTACGCTTGGTGGAAATTTGCCCTGTTTTAGAGAAAATTCTCTCACATGGAACAGATGTAGCTCGAACACACAACCGTTTCAGCATGAGATTATATAAGTTGGGATAAAATATTTTATTTTGCTTCCACCAGTTAAGAGGATCGGCATTTCTGGTTAAAGAAATATTTTTCATAAAATTTTCTACCTCGCGGGTTACATTGGCTTCAGGATGCAACGTTGTTTCCCTATTGCCTAATTTTGAGTCGTAATTGGCCCACAAGCGATTAACTATTTCTTGATCAGGTTCAGCAGTGTTTGCAGAACTAATTTGTACGCATTGGGGTTGGTTTTGGGTTTGGTCGTCAATGATTATTTGTATTATTCTTTCGTACGTTTTTTTTAAATAATTCTGCATCTTCCATGAATCCTTCCTGCTTATATCTAGGATCCAAAAATATCGCTTCCACCACAATATTATTATCTTTGAGTTTTTTTTAACAACGTTTGAACCAAAATTCGCACTTCAATAAAATTTGGGTCATTCTGTGTTTTCCTTAACTCTGCAATTAAAATTCGACATATTACACCCATTTTTGAAAGAGTAACTGTTTTCTTCGCAGATACTTCAGTAGTTGCCAAATTAAATAGCTCTAGTACCGAAATTGCTTGTTTCATAATAACCCAATCTTTTTCTTGCAACTTGCTATGAATATTTAATATTACCAAACAAGAAAGTAATGGTTCTTTATTTTTTAAAAATCCAGCAAGCATGTCGTTTGTGGAATTCCACCGAGTTGGAACATCTTGCTTTAGTTTCAGAACTTGACACTTGAGATTTTTCTGCATTTCCTTAAGTTTTTTGGTGGCCTTAGAACTTTTTTTAAAATGTCTAACAATGGACTTAACTTCATCAACAATGGGTTTTATTGACTTTTCGATTCCTTCCTGCACAATAAGATTGAGACAATGTGCAAAACAAGGAACATGACTAATTTTGGCAGAATCGGCTGTTGATTTCATATTCGATGCATTGTCTGTTACTATTGCAATAATTTTATCTTGAATCCCAAAATTCGACAGAACGGTTTCTAACCATTGTGCAATATTTTGACCTGTGTGGCTAATCGAAAATTCCGAGCATTCTAATAGAAATGAACATAAATGTTCATCATCATCGAAATGTGATGTAACAGCAAAGAAGCTAGTGTTGTTGATATTCGTCCATCCGTCCATAGTTAAAGAAACTATGGAGGATTGAAATTTGATACCGTTCATAGGAGAGAAATTTCAAGCCGTTCCTAGGAGTGAATTTTGGTACCGTTCCTAGGAGTGAAATTTCAAGCCGTTCCTAGGAGTGAATTTTGGTACCGTTCCTAGGAGTGAAATTTCAAGCCGTTCCGAGGAGTGAATTTTGGAGCCGTTCATAGGAGTGAAATTTGGTTCCGCTTCAAGGAGTGAAATTTGGTTCCGTTCCTAGGAGTGGAATTTAGAGCCGTTCCAAGGAGTGAATTTTTGAGCCGTTCCAAGGAGTGAATTTTAGAACTGAGGAGCAAAATGTTTTGAACCTGGTGTCGTTCACTCCAGTGATGGAGCGGAACCGTTCCACCAGGTTCGTTCATATTTTCCCATCTCTACTCCACATCATTCCATTTACATTTGTATTTCGCATTAATGCAACTATAATGGTGTTAACGCATCAGTTGCGCTGAACGCTTTAACCCCTGTATCACCTTTTTTCCGTGTATCGTAGAGCGTGCTCTACGTCCGGGGTCCATCAGTACAGCCTCGGTGGTGACGACTTCTTGTGTAATATTCGCTGTATGATGCCATCGCTGGCCTTCGTCAGTTTCGCAATAAGAGCCTCCGGGGTGCTCACCGGTTCGAACCGGCTAATAGAGAGGGCAGCTTTGAAGCACGCCTGGTTGAACTGGGAGGTTTTCCACCTCACTCCGGCGTACCTCGCTGTTCCTCTGCTTCCTCCAGGATGAGACTGCTGATGTTGCTGCTGTTTCGTTGACCGGCCTGCGGGCACTCCAGGCTTGTTTACTGCAAACTCAACGTAACAGTGATCACTCGCCGACTATCGCTGGCTGACCCACCAGGAATCCGTTGTCGCGATCTCTGGGCTGGTAAAAAGGACCTCCGCAATGCTTTCCCGTGCAACGCCATTCCCTTTAAACGTGGGAACGTTGCCGTTGCCAGGAGGTCGTGCCCTCTCCTTGTGGCTCGCGCGCACCCCCACTCCTGGCTCCATGCGTTGAAGTCGCCGGCGAGGACCGCGTGCGTGTATCCTATCATTGTCAACTCCACCGCTTCGATGTAATCGGCGAAGTCTGCCACTCCGATATTGGGGGTAGCGTAGCAGTTGGCGAATGTGACACCGGCGATGGTTACTACCACCAGTCCGGGCACAACGCTCCCCCATAGACGCTGTATAGGGTAGTCACCAGTGGCTATAACCGCTACGCTGTTATCTCTCGGTGGCTTGTATAATTCGCACGCTATCACCAATTGTGCTTCCGCCTCCCTCGCCGTCTGCAGCATCAGATCCTGCGCAGTCTGGCTCCGCCCGAGGTTTATTTGTAGGACCTTTATTGCCGAAGGCAGGACGGATGTCCCACCCGGTCCGGCCCCTTCCACACGGCGCAGCACACCTCCACCGTGCAATCCTTTGCCAGATGGTCCGGCTTTCCGCAAAGTGGATGCACGGGATGCACAGTGCCGAGCGATCGACCTGGCTCTGGCACGCGACTCGCTGGTGGTCGAACTCCAAGCATCGGAAGCACCGTTGCCTGACGTCGCGTCGTGGATGGCTGCACGCTCCGAATCAGACACGATGTATATTTGATTTTCACGTGCTGGCCCACCAGCAGTTCCGCTACCTGATGGGCACCCGTACGATGATCGTCCTGGTGCCGTTCCATGTTGTTGTATGGCTGTTGGTTCCACTATCGACGAGGACCGGTTGGCCAGGGCCGACGCCACATCCTTCTCTTCGGTTAAAGGGTCAATATCGTCAATACGGATTTCGATGGTCGGAGTGACTAGTCGTGCTGAGGCTGGAATTTATGCTTTTTCACATACCTGTTGCACGCTTCGGAGGATCTCCGCGGTGTTGGCCTCCTTCGGCAGCTCCATCACTAGCCGTGCTCGTTTGGTGCGACGTCCTACACCCAGGACTTTCGCATACTGCTCCATCTCTGGTGCCGAGCGAACCGCTTGATACAAGTCGCACCAGGTTTGACCCTCTCCTGGGGGCAATTTGGTGGATTCAGCGGTTTTGGTATAAATTTCACACCATTATCGTTGTACCATTGTAGCACGTCCTTGCTATAATGGCAGCTTGCTAGATCCGGCCTAAACATTATTGGCCCATGATGAGACCTAATAAATGGCAAAATACGTTTCTTAAGACACTCATTCTTATACAAATCCGAATTCATGTTCTTATTTGTCACAAACACGTTGGTCTTCTAGCCACATGAGCAGATTCCTTGCCAAATCGTAAATTTTTTAGCAAATTTATCGGCAAAAACAAATTTGAATCTCTTGGGGACGTTGCCGCAAGCATAAGCCTTATAAAATTTAACATCCGGGATTTGTTTAAAATCGGCTTTCACGTAGGTTTCATCGTCCATCAAAATGCAACCATGCGGTTTGGTCAGCACTTGATCGTACAGCTTCCGAGCTCGGTTTCTGGCCATTGTTTGTTGTTTCATGTTTCGATTGGGATGTTTACTTGCTCGAAAACATTTAAAACCTTATCGGAGTCGGATTCGCCGAACAGTAGAGCGATCGGCGTTAAGATTTTTGGCCAAGTCATAGTCGGAAATATTTGGGTTAGCCTTGATTTTTCGAATGACTCTCAATCGCAGTTCACGATTTACGGTTCCACTCCGTCGCTTAGTTTGCACCTTACGAACAATCGTCTGTGTCTCCTTGTACTTTTTAATCACTCGCGCAACAGTCGACTTAGGCAAACTTAACCGTTTTGCCAGCTCCCGAGATGACACTGCTGGATTTGGCAGATAGTTGTGCACTATCAGTTTTCGCTTCTCCTCTTGCATGTCGAATATCTTGGAGCAGGAAAAACAAAATTGCGTGAAATTTTCACAAAGCGAAGTGTTTACTGTTATCTACAAAACGCTGTCGAAAGCTTCCATTTTTGTCCACGAGGGGCGCCACTATAAATCAATCAAAGTGCCCCATTTTTACATGAGCCAAGCCTTAACAGTAAACACAATACAGGGGCTCTCAAATAAGTGTATCAGTTCTACGATGTCACCCTGTACAAATCTGTCATCTGTTTTTATTTGGTTTGCTACCAATGAGAGAAGTCTATTGACTTCATCATAGAATACTTCCAATCGTCCGATCGTCCTCTTTGTTGAACGCTCATCAATTGGAAATCTAGTGTCTCTAGATTTCTCTTTTCTCCATAGTATGTGATCAATGTCCGTTTGATCATACTCCAATTAATTCCGACATTTGACGCGACTAGCGAGTCATGGGCCTAGTCTCTTATCTTTCCACGAACGAATTTGCAAACCATATGAAACTTGTTCTGTTGTTCTTCTGTATGGCTAGGTGTAGTTTGATACAATTTTATCAAACCATCTACATCACTGATCCAACTATTTAATTTGCTTGGATCACCGGAAAATGTTGGTAAATCTTTAACTACACCAGAAATCTTTTCGAATGATTCTGGGTTTACGGCACTTCCGTCACTTTTATGAAAATAAAGTGGTGGATCACTGAAATCTTCTACCATTACTGTTTCTACTAATCGTGCCTCTAAGGCAGCGAATCGATTAGTTAGAGCTTCCGTTTCGAGATTGGAATTTTCCGATTCAATTATTTCCCGTTTTGATTTTTTATCTTTACGTTCCGACGATTCAGTTCTGTCGGAAAATCGTTTTAGGCTAGAAATTAAATCCTCCAGTTTTGCTTTTTTATATCGATTTACACCTTATTATGAATTACACCTTTTTTGTTACGAACTTTCACCTTTCACTCACTTAAAAGGCAATGAATTGGTTTACATCTACTCACTTTTTTATACTCACATTAATAGATTCATGCTTCACCTCCTCTTACGGGATTGATTTATTCACCTCCTTTAAAGGGGTTGATTTCTTCACCTCCTCTAACGGGGTTGATTTTGTTATACGGGCCTCCAGTGATATCTAGTGACTTCCTTCCGTCTCGATGTGTTGGCGTGATCCCTTTCCTCCGGTAACGAGTTATTAGCTGCTCCCGGCTACTTAGGCACCTGTGCACACGGCTGCAATTTGTGATCGGGAAAGATGTTGTCGCGACGCGGTGTGATTGACACTCTTGCGTGATCACTACTTGGTACTTGCGACACGATAATAACACTCTCACATGAACGCTTTTCGCATTTTCTTCACAAGAGGTCCCTATTCGGGCGCCAGTTAATCAATACGCCGTGATGGATAGATTTAAAAAAAAAAAACATGGTTTTATTTGTCTATTCTCACGTTGTTTTGATGGATTCCGATCGTTAGAACCGAACTCCTGCTAGTACAAGAACTAGGGGTGAAATGAATCGTTTTATGCTATGTTCCCTATTCTTATATACTGATTGGAAGTGGGAATCGCACTTGGGAAGAATGTGTGGTCTTCGAACGAAGTGTTGGCTTCCGTATAGTCGGGTTGCTAGAATGAATTTCCGTAGGGGATCTGCGTTGAACGATGACGGGTTTCGTGTTGTATGGGACTGGCTTCTGACGAACGGATGAGAGTCAAGCGCTGAAGAATCTACTCTACCGGATTTACCGGACGAAAGGATGGAAACTCCCGTTGGTGAGTGGTGGGTTGTCGGGGGGTGGTGTCGACATTTTTCGACCTAGCGGTCACAAGCACTCTCGCACACACACAAGCCGTACGTCAAACGACGCATCTTTTTAATGCGCGGAGAGATAACTTTCTTGTGGCCGCCAAGCGTTCATAGGGAAATCGATGTTCTTCAGGGATGTACAGAGATACTTCTTCTAGCTTGAAGTAGAATGTTGCACTTCAATATGTTCTTGTCTAAGCAGAAACTAAAAAGGACTGTGTTGTACACCTTAGATAACGACGACTCGTTATTTGGAATCATAGTCGTACTAAGCTTATATCCAAACAAGATTCCGTCAAGCAGCTCAAGGTAGTCAACGCCAAGTCAACGCCCCTCTGACTTCTCTGGTGATTATTGAAGAATCACCGTGCTTATAGTGATGTGTAACTTCTCCTTCTTCCCAAGGGTGAACAGGATCATGAAAGAAAGGGAATTCAACTTTCAAGTTCTCATAATCCTGGAGCTCGATTGTTGGGTCTATGAGTTCAACAGCCATAGTCATGTCTCCATCTTCTGCTTGTGAGTAACTCTTGGTACAAACTTTTCCGATCAGGAGACCGTTTCGGTAATAACTTTCTGCAACTCCCATTCCAATTGCTTCCTGCAGAGGATCTTTAGTTATGCCAGCATTATAGAGGATCAAGGATTTCAGGATATGCTGCATTCGATCAAAGTTTCTCTGCAACTGGATCGTATTGAATGTCGTAGCTAGGTTGTCGTAAAGGATTTGATAGCTCAATTCATGGAGCATTTCCGGAGTGACCAACACGAACTTGTCTTGAGGATCATCTGATTCGCCAACTTAAGAGCTGTAGCAGAAAGTAACGCCAATCCCTTTGGAGCATCCTTCCGGCGGCATCAGTAACTGTTGATGTGATTCTTTATCATAACACACAACATCTTCTCCCATCTTAAGACAAGGAACTTCTGACTCCTTTTCTGTTCACTCCAAGGGCTTTGCTAGCTTCAAGACCCAGGCATTCGGTGTTTGACAGAGTGTCTCATCAAGGTCGATTGCACAGGAGCCCTTGAAGTGGACTACAATGCTGAATTTGTGTTTCCCCATTAATGCTACTGCTGATGTGTCTCTTCATGATGGATTGGGTGCTTCGTACACAACGATGCTTAATCCAAGAACTACTTAGTTTTGCTTCACTTTTGGAGATAAAAGGGCATTTCAGAAATTCAGTGGGTGGGAGTGAGAAAATTTTTATTCTATCGAGGGGGAAGATCTATCTCTATATAGATAGATCTTCCAACATCTCCAACATCCCAGAAGGGGAAGCCTGCTCGTATGCAGGAACCGCCACGGTCATGGAACTGTCCGATTTGCATCAGCACCTACGGACTAAAAGCCCCTCTATCCTCAGAACTGTTGACGGATCACCGATAAGGCATTACTTCACCAACAGCCCTTTTGGGTACATCCGGTGATAATGACCGCGTCTCTAACGGCAGCGCCCTGTGGTCCTTGACTAGCGGAGCAGGCGAAAATAGACGGCTACACAGCAGCAGCAAGATGAAAATGCATTCATCTGCTACAGCAGGTGCCATCAGCCGGTTACTTGGCTATCCGGAGATAGCTAGTTTACCCACTACGAAACAGGCCAGCTCATTTAAAATTCAGTGCAAACTCATGAGCCGATCCTCTTTCACTTCAAGCAAGCTGGCAATCGTTGCGTATTGCACGCTGTTGAAGCCTGACCATAACGGCCCTGATGCCTCCATTGATCATCGCCCAGGCATCTTTGCTACTCGTAATAAGAACAATGATATTGCTCGGGGAGATGGTAATAGCCATAGCCTGCTCAACCCGGACTCGCATAGCAGCTGAACTCTCGCAGCAGAATACAGCATTTCCAGCAACTCGACTACGCCGCACTTCGGACACATGGCAGATGAGACGAAGTTCATTCGTTGGAGAAACTCGTTGTGAAAGCCATGTCCTGTAAGGAACTGGGTAAGGTAGAAGTCTACCTCTCCATATTTCCGAGCGTCGCTTCTGGGGTTCACCTCGTTTCCGCATGTGACTGCCCCAGCATGATGACCATGCGTTAAAATCGCCTCCAATCACGATCTTCCTGGTTCCTGTCACTGACAGTGCCAGGTTGTCCAGTAGCACTGCGAATTCCTCTTCTGTTCAACTGGGTGGGGCATGACAGCAACAGAATGTAATGTCGTCTATGACGACTGCCACCAAACCCTTTTGTGTCGATGTTATGACACGTTGAACAGGAAAGTTGCTCGTTGTTATGATAGCGGCGGATTGATCCGTTCAATAGTAGATGTTATTATTATGCGAGTATCCTCTCGCCGGATGCGCCACTAGCACCACATCTACTCTTTCTTCGGCCGCCGTTTGCCACATTAAGTGGAACGAGGCCACGCAATGGTTTGGGTTATGCTGCATCACTCTAACCATTGCTTTTCTTATATACGACGTAACGCTTCGGACACGCGGTTCTAGCCATGGTGTGCTTTGATGCCATATCACCTGAGCAATCCAGACAGGCCATCTGGTTGGGGCATTCGCTCCGCTTGTGGCCCTCTTGACCGCAGTTCATGCATAGCTTGCTACGGTCCCCCTTGGTGCAGGCATAGCTTAGATGCCCTGTGCACCAACACTTGAACCATCGTGCCATTCGCCGAGCCTGGCGAATGTGGCAGACACTCCAGCCTACCTTAAGCTCCCCGGTTTTGGTGAGCTTCTCTGCTTCTGGGACACCCAATTTTATTGAAGCCGTTTGGGTGCCAGCTTCCCGACCCTTGCGGAGTCGGATCATGCTTTCATCAATGGAGATCTCTGCCTGCTCCTTCAGAGCCTCGGCGATCTCCCCAACTGTCGCGATCTCATCCAGATCGCGTAGCTCCAACATCTTCGTTGGAGCTAGAGGCCGAATAGTGGCCTTCTCATTCAGCGCCTCCGCTAGAATAGGCGCAACTGATTGTGCGGATTCGGCCCGCTTAAGCTCAATCAGCATATTGCCGTTTTGGGCGCGGCGGAACTTCGCCACTTGTTGCCCGACTTGCTTCAAACTCTCGTTTGTGCGGAATCCTTTAAGAATCTCCGCATAGGAGGCCGACTCTTGTGAGGCAACCAGGATCGCTTCTGGTCGCTTGCGCTGCTTGTTTTTCTTGGCCTTCTTGGTCTTCTGTGGTGGAGATGGCTTGGGCTTCTTCAAAGCCTTTCGCGACTTGACCGCATCCACCTTTTTTTGTGCCTGTGCGGCAGGTTTCGAATGGCCTTTAGGGGGCTTTGGCACGCGTCTCTTTTTCGTCTGTACGACGAATTCGTCTTTCTGCTTTTGCAGCGTAGATGTCTGCACCGCTTCGTCCTTAGCGGAGTTTGCCTTCTCCGCTCGCGCCTTTCGCGCTTCTTTCTCCCGGAGGAGATCCTCGAGTAGCTCCAGGACTTTGCGAAGTAGCTTAGGCTTAGCCTCCACCATTTCATCCTGGCGCGTACTATCCACCAAGGCCCGGAACTTCCCAAGGACAGCTGTTGGGCCGTCCTTTTTGGGCTTCTTGACCTTGTGATCCAGACCCATGCTGGCTTTCGTTAAAGCCAGCACTTGCTGGATCAAGAGCGACGTAGACGCATCATCGTCGCTCTCCACTTCGATCACTTCGTTGGTTTTTGAATGTATGACTTCCATGTGATATGGGCCCCAACTCCAGTCCGCTTCTGTAGTCCCTTAACACGATCCCGGGGTTGCCTTTGCATGCAGGGAGATCCCGCGAGGGTTGAAGTGTAGCCCTCGTGAGGCTACATCTCAGTGCCAGACCAGGGTAAAGCAGGGCCTTAGCTCACCTGCACCTACAGTGGCCGGGTGGCTAGTCCGGCCGCAGACATCGAGCGCTACTGAAGACTTGCCAGGTTTTAAAGGGGCGTAGACGGACTCACCATTAATCCTGCCGCCGTTTCAAGGAGGTTCCACCCTCCCTTACTAGGGGACAGGGCTGGTTCATCCGCCAGCTTCCAAGCAATCACTCCAGCGTATTAAGAGTCCAGCCTCAGTATCTAACCATTCGAACCGCTCCACTTAGTATGCAAACTAGCGCGACGGTCCAGCTACATTCCACCCAGGGCCACGAGGAGGCGGGAGTCGGATTTTCCCGGGCTCATATTGTTATCTTTAGTGCTTGTTCATACTACTCCCCAAATTTGTGGAGGGATAACTGGCTTTTATAGTAGTGCTTGTTTATTGAGCATGATTGAGTACAATACATTAATTAATGGCTGCACCCTATCCCTACCCACAAGCCCGCCCGCCCTGCCTACCCGCGAAGGATCAGCTGGGGGGCCCCTACGCGCCCTTGTTCTTTATTCATCCTCAAACGCACCCACCTCGAAGTGAGCCCACAGGTAATCAGTGCACGTCGGTGCTCCACTGTGCTCAAGTCTTCTTCGCGCCCTGTGTCGGCGTACGTTGTCTCGTACTCTACGCTGGCGCTCCTCATGTTCCCTTATTTCTTCCTCACTGAGGAGTTGTCCGTCAGGGTGCGTGGGAGGGGGAAGCTCGCCTCTCGCCAGGCGTCGTTCCACCGTTAATTGACGCCGCGCCTCGTTTCGACGGTCATTGCGCGCCGCAACCACTTCGTCGTGGGCCAGCCGTCGGGCCGCCGCAGCCATCTCCTCGTTGGGCGCTGTTCGACCGCTCCAAATACCAATCCTGCTGAAGAGCGGTCGTTATACGCTTCGCCACCTCGCACACAGCGCTCCAATTTTCCCTGCTGCTCAGCAGGAAGGCTTGCAGGGTATTCGGGATAACGATGTCCGTGTCTCCTTCGCCCAGCACCTCCATCCGCACATCCGCAAAACGCGGACAATAGAAAAAGGCGTGGGCCGCCGACTCAACGACTCCCGGACATCGCGGGCAGTTCGGTGACGGAGAAGAAGCCTTGCCTGCGCCAGCTCGTCCCACTCTGCTTGCCACTGTCGCAGGGTGGTAGCACGCTCCTTGAAGCGCAGCTGGACCTCATACCTTACCGATATGAAGGTCCTGGTGACCGGCCTCGCGTACTGCGCCTGCACCCGCTGCAGCATCCTCCTACACCGCCGAACGTTTGTGGCCTCGTGCCACACCGGGGCAGCGTACCGCAGCGTGCGTTAATTTTGCGATTCATAGTGGTGGGTTTGACTACTTGTCGACGAACCGACTTTACACTGATTCTCATATAAAATGGTTGCAGGGATAACTGGCTTATGAATAACGACTGTCCCTACATGCGGCATCTTATCCTTATTACGTACCATTTTTACAATTCCTTTATTACGTGATATACCGCCATCCATAAACTTTGAATCCTTTACTACCAGCAGATTAAACGAATTCGGCAGCGCGAAAGCTCCATTGCCGCCCTTGACGTTAATCACTCGGTCAAAGCGTTTACCTTTCATAAATTCAGGTATCTTGATTTTAGGGACATTCTGCACAAAGCAGATGCGTTCCTCGACATTATTAGCCTGCTCTTCAAATTTATAATAAGTTTTCACCAATACAGAATCGCAGCCCAACGTACGCATCCAGTGGGATGATAAACAACCGTGAAGTGTTTTTTTTTTTGACAGTGGGATCTGCACAGGCAAACTATCTATGTTACCTCGTTTGTTTGCTTGTTGCACCTGAGTAGACATATACTCAGCATCAGCACTACCATACCGCAAAGAGCTTAGGCATGTTGATCGCAAAGCGTATATGTCACCGGGTACATAAGTCAACCAAAGTAGCATTGCACGCAGAACGACCGCCTCATCATACACAGCTTTGAACAAGTTACCTATGTTCTGTTTTGCCAGGATGATGGCTGATGCTTGGTCCACAGCATATGCATTAGGGGTAATGGACTTGACTGTTGCCATTAGAGATGTGCACGCTGAGTAAGAGTGAGTGAGTGATTTGAAACCTCCGAGAGAGTGAATGAATATAAATCAGCACGAAGAGTTTTTATGACTCCTTTAACCTCTCTTTTGCGTTTATACTCACTCTTACTCTCTGTGTCGACTAGAAACTCACTCAGGAGTGAGTCACTCTTACTCTTTGGATTATCACTCTTTGGATTATCATTTTTTTATTATCAGATTCATTCATTGCAGGTTGTAGGTCGACAAATTGTTAAGTACATTACAATAACAATTTAATGGTCTAATGAGAACACTCACCAAACTCCTCTAAATACACACAGCTATGTCCATTATCACACTTTTCCGTCCAAAACCATTCAAAATAGCTGCTTTTTATCGCCTTATTTGAAGAAACTTATTTTTTTTTTGTTTTAAGGACTCCGTGTCACGAATTGTTTCAGTTTTCAAATCTTCCATCTCCATTCTGTTCCAAACGCTTGCGATTTATTTTTATTCTTATCACGTCGACGTGCTCACTACGCTGGCTTTCTTCAGCTGCACAACATAGCATTATGTAGGCACAACTTAGCAACCTTCGGAAATGAATTGTTCGATTTGCTTCATTATTGACTTTATGAAGCAAATCATTTGCATTGGAAGTATACAAATCTTTTCTTTCTGAAGGTAATTCAGATTCGTTCACAATTATCCAAATCATCACTACCACCAAATGGATAACGTTTATCAATATACGGTTTAGATCTGCATTCAGGTTAGCATTGTTAGATGCGCTTCTCCTTCTGTTATTCGCGTTCATTGTTCAGGACTTCAAACTCTTTCACTTCAAAAAGGGTTAACTTTTACTTGCACTCAGCAGATATTGCCTGCTGTTCCCTGTGACTGTTCGTTTTGGTGGTGCGTTCGCCAACTCGATTCACTCACGCTTAGTAAATAATCACGGCTGTCCGCTTTGCCGATGAAACAGGAACTAAACAAAGCTTCATACCGCTCGATGCGGTCTACGCTGCTAATGCACAATGTCGAGACTTGTGCAATGCAACTGCTGCGCGGCGTAATCTTCCTTGTCGATCGGTGTCCCGACGGATCTGTGCATGCCGAATTTCCGCAATGTTGATGGTGGTGGGAGTTCGTCTGCTGCAACAGTGGATTGGGTGACTACTAGTCGACGAACCGACTTTACCCTGAATCTCATATAAAATGGTTGCAGGGCCAACCCAGCTTTATCCTTAAGGTAGTCCAGTGTACGCGCGAGAAAACCTTCGGGTGGGTCAAGCCAATCCATCGACGCATCATCTACTGAGAACTTGATGTTATTGCATCCATCTGCCCAATATATACCACCAAAGCCAAGAGCGACTGCACGTGCTCGTAACTGGTGACGACGCGTCTGTCGTACTATCGGGAGAGGGATAGCAAGCAGTTCCACTTGGCAGAATGAGTTTAGTGGCCGTAGCCCACCTATGCCCATTTTACTACAGTCTATGTTAGCGTAATCAAGCCGACCTGTCACTGTAGGACCTGTGCTTCCAAGCATACCACTCGGAAGTAGTAGAGCTGGGAACTTCTTCCTACCAACAGCATGGTCCGCCCGTTCATAGCCAACAATATTTGAAACAGTTGGCAGTACGCGCCAATCGTTGGTATCATCGATATGCACGCCATAGTATGTCAAAGCAGACGACACCCCGCTTGAGTTGACATCTATGCCGGCCTCACGTGCATATGTTTGTGCCTCGATCTTCGGGCTGTTCGCGTATTCAGCGAACTTTACTATGATACACACGATAAACCGATAATTGACGTGTATTGATGGCCAATCTGCCAACTTAAATTGCGGCTTCTTAACCTGATCCATGACAAACGATGTTATCCGCGTTGCAAACACTGGTCTTGAGATGTATCCACGAGGTATTATTTCGCGGCAATTAACGAAATCACTGGTGATGACTCGAAGCATGCTAAGTAAACCCAAGTCAATGCTTGCATCACCACTGACTAAAGACAATTGGTTAAGATCCATGATGTTATAACCAACTTCACACATTGCCCATCCGCTTATACCCGCCATAAGGCAGGCGTTGCCTTGTAGGAAGTTGAAGAACGTGGTCGAGCATTAGAATGTGTATTTGTCAGAGGCACCAAGTTGTTCATACGCACCTAAGTGACGCAACACACTTATATCACTCTGCGTCGTGCTGACCTGATAGATAGGAGACAGGTCAAGTTGTTTATACGGGCGAAACCGTGTTTCACGACGCACTGCGTCATCACGCTCGAATTGGTTGTCAACTTCGTACCGTGAACGGTACATCATACCTAAAGGTGACACGCACCAGTCACTCTTGCCCATAATCCAGTCACCCGCCTGAGCCCATGCCACGGCCAGATCACCTATTGACTCGACGCCGATTTTGTTCTTATTATCGGTTCTATCAATGTCAATGTTGCGGGGCCCTGACACTTTGCGCTTTGTTGACGTGGCACCGCTGCCATCTGTGTCAACACCATAGCCCAAAGGCAAGGCAAAAGCCATCTCACATACCATAGACAGACAGCGGGCAAATGCCTCATCATACGCTGTATCTTCGCATATGTGCTCAAGGTTGGCTCTCAAACTTGACAAACTTGGTGCAGGGTTGTTGTTATGCGCGCCAAGATAGTCGAATGCCAATTCAGTGAACTCACTGTAGGGTGTATTACCAAGATTCACACTAACACGCCCTGCGAAGAACATGTCGGTTGGACAATATGATGATACCATGTCCAGAACGACAAGTACGATGTAGTCATATTTACCGTCCACAACTACCATGCTAGCACGTGACAGAGCCGTAACTGTCACCACATCAGTGCTAGCGGCACGGTCATCACCGACATTGTACATGTGACACACACTATGGTTCCAAAACCGAGTTGTTGTGTGGCACAAAACATACGGCAACATCCATTCCGCCGTAATGTCTGCTGCACGCACCGGCACAATGACAGCATTATTAACCGGAACGCCTTGGTAGCGTGGGTCACGACTTATATCATGATTCGATCGCAGCCCAACGTACGCATCCAGTGGGATGATAAACAACCGTGAAGTGTTTTTTTTTTTTGACAGTGGGATCTGCACAGGCAAACTATCTATGTTACCTCGTTTGTTTGCTTGTTGCACCTGAGTAGACATATACTCAGCATCAGCACTACCATACCGCAAAGAGCTTAGGCATGTTGATCGCAAAGCGTATATGTCACCGGGTACATAAGTCAACCAAAGTAGCATTGCACGCAGAACGACCGCCTCATCATACACAGCTTTGAACAAGTTACCTATGTTCTGTTTTGCCAGGATGATGGCTGATGCTTGGTCCACAGCATATGCATTAGGGGTAATGGACTTGACTGTTGCCATTAGAGATGTGCACGCTGAGTAAGAGTGAGTGAGTGATTTGAAACCTTCGAGAGAGTGAATGAATATAAATCAGCACGAAGAGTTTTTATGACTCCTTTAACCTCTCTTTGGGTTTATACTCACTCTTACTCTCTGTGTCGACTAGAAACTCACTCAGGAGTGAGTAAAACTGTTTTATCACTCTTTGGATTATCATTTTTTTATTATCAGATTCATTCATTGCAGGTTGTAGGTCGACAAATTGTTAAGTACATTACAATAACAATTTAATGGTCTAATGAGAACACTCACCAAACTCCTCTAAATACACACAGCTATGTCCATTATCACACTTTTCCGTCCAAAACCATTCAAAATAGCTGCTTTTTATCGCCTTATTTGAAGAAACTGATTTTTTTTTTGTTTTAAGGATTCCGTGTCACGAATTGTTTCAGTTTTCAAATCTTCCATCTCCATTCTGTTCCAAACGCTTGCGATTTATTTTTATTCTTATCACGTCGACGTGCTCACTACGCTGGCTTTCTTCAGCTGCACAACATAGCATTATGTAGGCACAACTTAGCAACCTTCGGAAATGAATTGTTCGATTTGCTTCATTATTGACTTTATGAAGCAAATCATTTGCATTGGAAGTATACAAATCTTTTCTTTCTGAAGGTAATTCAGATTCGTTCACAATTATCCAAATCATCACTACCACCAAATGGATAACGTTTATCAATATACGGTTTAGATCTGCATTCAGGTTAGCATTGTTAGATGCGCTTCTCCTTCTGTTATTCGCGTTCATTGTTCAGGACTTCAAACTCTTTCACTTCAAAAAGGGTTAACTTTTACTTGCACTCAGCAGATATTGCCTGCTGTTCCCTGTGACTGTTCGTTTTGGTGGTGCGTTCGCCAACTCGATTCACTCACGCTTAGTAAATAATCACGGCTGTCCGCTTTGCCGATGAAACAGGAACTAAACAAAGCTTCATACCGCTCGATGCGGTCTACGCTGCTAATGCACAATGTCGAGACTTGTGCAATGCAACTGCTGCGCGGCGTAATCTTCCTTGTCGATCGGTGTCCCGACGGATCTGTGCATGCCGAATTTCCGCAATGTTGATGGTGGTGGGAGTTCGTCTGCTGCAACAGTGGATTGGGTGACTACTAGTCGACGAACCGACTTTACCCTGAATCTCATATAAAATGGTTGCAGGGCCAACCCAGCTTTATCCTTAAGGTAGTCCAGTGTACGCGCGAGAAAACCTTCGGGTGGGTCAAGCCAATCCATCGACGCATCATCTACTGAGAACTTGATGTTATTGCATCCATCTGCCCAATATATACCACCAAAGCCAAGAGCGACTGCACGTGCTCGTAACTGGTGACGACGCGTCTGTCGTACTATCGGGAGAGGGATAGCAAGCAGTTCCACTTGGCAGAATGAGTTTAGTGGCCGTAGCCCACCTATGCCCATTTTACTACAGTCTATGTTAGCGTAATCAAGCCGACCTGTCACTGTAGGACCTGTGCTTCCAAGCATACCACTCGGAAGTAGTAGAGCTGGGAACTTCTTCCTACCAACAGCATGGTCCGCCCGTTCATAGCCAACAATATTTGAAACAGTTGGCAGTACGCGCCAATCGTTGGTATCATCGATATGCACGCCATAGTATGTCAAAGCAGACGACACCCCGCTTGAGTTGACATCTATGCCGGCCTCACGTGCATATGTTTGTGCCTCGATCTTCGGGCTGTTCGCGTATTCAGCGAACTTTACTATGATACACACGATAAACCGATAATTGACGTGTATTGATGGCCAATCTGCCAACTTAAATTGCGGCTTCTTAACCTGATCCATGACAAACGATGTTATCCGCGTTGCAAACACTGGTCTTGAGATGTATCCACGAGGTATTATTTCGCGCCAATTCACGAAATCACTGGTGATGACTCGAAGCATGCTAAGTAAACCCAAGTCAATGCTTGCATCACCACTGACTAAAGACAATTGGTTAAGATCCATGATGTTATAACCAACTTCACACATTGCCCATCCGCTTATACCCGCCATAAGGCAGGCGTTGCCTTGTAGGAAGTTGAAGAACGTGGTCGAGCATTAGAATGTGTATTTGTCAGAGGCACCAAGTTGTTCATACGCACCTAAGTGACGCAACACACGTATATCACTCTGCGTCGTGCTGACCTGATAGATAGGAGACAGGTCAAGTTGTTTATACGGGCGAAACCGTGTTTCACGACGCACTGCGTCATCACGCTCGAATTGGTTGTCAACTTCGTACCGTGAACGGTACATCATACCTAAAGGTGACACGCACCAGTCACTCTTGCCCATAATCCAGTCACCCGCCTGAGCCCATGCCACGGCCAGATCACCTATTGACTCGACGCCGATTTTGTTCTTATTATCGGTTCTATCAATGTCAATGTTGCGGGGCCCTGACACTTTGCGCTTTGTTGACGTGGCACCGCTGCCATCTGTGTCAACACCATAGCCCAAAGGCAAGGCAAAAGCCATCTCACATACCATAGACAGACAGCGGGCAAATGCCTCATCATACGCTGTATCTTCGCATATGTGCTCAAGGTTGGCTCTCAAACTTGACAAACTTGGTGCAGGGTTGTTGTTATGCGCGCCAAGATAGTCGAATGCCAATTCAGTGAACTCACTGTAGGGTGTATTACCAAGATTCACACTAACACGCCCTGCGAAGAACATGTCGGTTGGACAATATGATGATACCATGTCCAGAACGACAAGTACGATGTAGTCATATTTACCGTCCACAACTACCATGCTAGCACGTGACAGAGCCGTAACTGTCACCACATCAGTGCTAGCGGCACGGTCATCACCGACATTGTACATGTGACACACACTATGGTTCCAAAACCGAGTTGTTGTGTGGCACAAAACATACGGCAACATCCATTCCGCCGTAATGTCTGCTGCACGCACCGGCACAATGACAGCATTATTAACCGGAACGCCTTGGTAGCGTGGGTCACGACTTATATCATGATTCGATCGCAGCCCAACGTACGCATCCAGTGGGATGATAAACAACCGTGAAGTGTTTTTTTTTTTTGACAGTGGGATCTGCACAGGCAAACTATCTATGTTACCTCGTTTGTTTGCTTGTTGCACCTGAGTAGACATATACTCAGCATCAGCACTACCATACCGCAAAGAGCTTAGGCATGTTGATCGCAAAGCGTATATATCACCGGGTACATAAGTCAACCAAAGTAGCATTGCACGCAGAACGACCGCCTCATCATACACAGCTTTGAACAAGTTACCTATGTTCTGTTTTGCCAGGATGATGGCTGATGCTTGGTCCACAGCATATGCATTAGGGGTAATGGACTTGACTGTTGCCATTAGAGATGTGCACGCTGAGTAAGAGTGAGTGAGTGATTTGAAACCTTCGAGAGAGTGAATGAATATAAATCAGCACGAAGAGTTTTTATGACTCCTTTAACCTCTCTTTGGGTTTATACTCACTCTTACTCTCTGTGTCGACTAGAAACTCACTCAGGAGTGAGTAAAACTGTTTTATCACTCTTTGGATTATCATTTTTTTATTATCAGATTCATTCATTGCAGGTTGTAGGTCGACAAATTGTTAAGTACATTACAATAACAATTTAATGGTCTAATGAGAACACTCACCAAACTCCTCTAAATACACACAGCTATGTCCATTATCACACTTTTCCGTCCAAAACCATTCAAAATAGCTGCTTTTTATCGCCTTATTTGAAGAAACTGATTTTTTTTTGTTTTAAGGATTCCGTGTCACGAATTGTTTCAGTTTTCAAATCTTCCATCTCCATTCTGTTCCAAACGCTTGCGATTTATTTTTATTCTTATCACGTCGACGTGCTCACTACGCTGGCTTTCTTCAGCTGCACAACATAGCATTATGTAGGCACAACTTAGCAACCTTCGGAAATGAATTGTTCGATTTGCTTCATTATTGACTTTATGAAGCAAATCATTTGCATTGGAAGTATACAAATCTTTTCTTTCTGAAGGTAATTCAGATTCGTTCACAATTATCCAAATCATCACTACCACCAAATGGATAACGTTTATCAATATACGGTTTAGATCTGCATTCAGGTTAGCATTGTTAGATGCGCTTCTCCTTCTGTTATTCGCGTTCATTGTTCAGGACTTCAAACTCTTTCACTTCAAAAAGGGTTAACTTTTACTTGCACTCAGCAGATATTGCCTGCTGTTCCCTGTGACTGTTCGTTTTGGTGGTGCGTTCGCCAACTCGATTCACTCACGCTTAGTAAATAATCACGGCTGTCCGCTTTGCCGATGAAACAGGAACTAAACAAAGCTTCATACCGCTCGATGCGGTCTACGCTGCTAATGCACAATGTCGAGACTTGTGCAATGCAACTGCTGCGCGGCGTAATCTTCCTTGTCGATCGGTGTCCCGACGGATCTGTGCATGCCGAATTTCCGCAATGTTGATGGTGGTGGGAGTTCGTCTGCTGCAACAGTGGATTGGGTGACTACTAGTCGACGAACCGACTTTACCCTGAATCTCATATAAAATGGTTGCAGGGCCAACCCAGCTTTATCCTTAAGGTAGTCCAGTGTACGCGCGAGAAAACCTTCGGGTGGGTCAAGCCAATCCATCGACGCATCATCTACTGAGAACTTGATGTTATTGCATCCATCTGCCCAATATATACCACCAAAGCCAAGAGCGACTGCACGTGCTCGTAACTGGTGACGACGCGTCTGTCGTACTATCGGGAGAGGGATAGCAAGCAGTTCCACTTGGCAGAATGAGTTTAGTGGCCGTAGCCCACCTATGCCCATTTTACTACAGTCTATGTTAGCGTAATCAAGCCGACCTGTCACTGTAGGACCTGTGCTTCCAAGCATACCACTCGGAAGTAGTAGAGCTGGGAACTTCTTCCTACCAACAGCATGGTCCGCCCGTTCATAGCCAACAATATTTGAAACAGTTGGCAGTACGCGCCAATCGTTGGTATCATCGATATGCACGCCATAGTATGTCAAAGCAGACGACACCCCGCTTGAGTTGACATCTATGCCGGCCTCACGTGCATATGTTTGTGCCTCGATCTTCGGGCTGTTCGCGTATTCAGCGAACTTTACTATGATACACACGATAAACCGATAATTGACGTGTATTGATGGCCAATCTGCCAACTTAAATTGCGGCTTCTTAACCTGATCCATGACAAACGATGTTATCCGCGTTGCAAACACTGGTCTTGAGATGTATCCACGAGGTATTATTTCGCGCCAATTCACGAAATCACTGGTGATGACTCGAAGCATGCTAAGTAAACCCAAGTCAATGCTTGCATCACCACTGACTAAAGACAATTGGTTAAGATCCATGATGTTATAACCAACTTCACACATTGCCCATCCGCTTATACCCGCCATAAGGCAGGCGTTGCCTTGTAGGAAGTTGAAGAACGTGGTCGAGCATTAGAATGTGTATTTGTCAGAGGCACCAAGTTGTTCATACGCACCTAAGTGACGCAACACACGTATATCACTCTGCGTCGTGCTGACCTGATAGATAGGAGACAGGTCAAGTTGTTTATACGGGCGAAACCGTGTTTCACGACGCACTGCGTCATCACGCTCGAATTGGTTGTCAACTTCGTACCGTGAACGGTACATCATACCTAAAGGTGACACGCACCAGTCACTCTTGCCCATAATCCAGTCACCCGCCTGAGCCCTTGCCACGGCCAGATCACCTATTGACTCGACGCCGATTTTGTTCTTATTATCGGTTCTATCAATGTCAATGTTGCGGGGCCCTGACACTTTGCGCTTTGTTGACGTGGCACCGCTGCCATCTGTGTCAACACCATAGCCCAAAGGCAAGGCAAAAGCCATCTCACATACCATAGACAGACAGCGGGCAAATGCCTCATCATACGCTGTATCTTCGCATATGTGCTCAAGGTTGGCTCTCAAACTTGACAAACTTGGTGCAGGGTTGTTGTTATGCGCGCCAAGATAGTCGAATGCCAATTCAGTGAACTCACTGTAGGGTGTATTACCAAGATTCACACTAACACGCCCTGCGAAGAACATGTCGGTTGGACAATATGATGATACCATGTCCAGAACGACAAGTACGATGTAGTCATATTTACCGTCCACAACTACCATGCTAGCACGTGACAGAGCCGTAACTGTCACCACATCAGTGCTAGCGGCACGGTCATCACCGACATTGTACATGTGACACACACTATGGTTCCAAAACCGAGTTGTTGTGTGGCACAAAACATACGGCAACATCCATTCCGCCGTAATGTCTGCTGCACGCACCGGCACAATGACAGCATTATTAACCGGAACGCCTTGGTAGCGTGGGTCACGACTTATATCATGATTCGATCGCAGCCCAACGTACGCATCCAGTGGGATGATAAACAACCGTGAAGTGTTTTTTTTTTTTTGACAGTGGGATCTGCACAGGCAAACTATCTATGTTACCTCGTTTGTTTGCTTGTTGCACCTGAGTAGACATATACTCAGCATCAGCACTACCATACCGCAAAGAGCTTAGGCATGTTGATCGCAAAGCGTATATGTCACCGGGTACATAAGTCAACCAAAGTAGCATTGCACGCAGAACGACCGCCTCATCATACACAGCTTTGAACAAGTTACCTATGTTCTGTTTTGCCAGGATGATGGCTGATGCTTGGTCCACAGCATATGCATTAGGGGTAATGGACTTGACTGTTGCCATTAGAGATGTGCACGCTGAGTAAGAGTGAGTGAGTGATTTGAAACCTCCGAGAGAGTGAATGAATATAAATCAGCACGAAGAGTTTTTATGACTCCTTTAACCTCTCTTTTGCGTTTATACTCACTCTTACTCTCTGTGTCGACTAGAAACTCACTCAGGAGTGAGTAAAACTGTTTTATCACTCTTTGGATTATCATTTTTTTATTATCAGATTCATTCATTGCAGGTTGTAGGTCGACAAATTGTTAAGTACATTACAATAACAATTTAATGGTCTAATGAGAACACTCACCAAACTCCTCTAAATACACACAGCTATGTCCATTATCACACTTTTCCGTCCAAAACCATTCAAAATAGCTGCTTTTTATCGCCTTATTTGAAGAAACTGATTTTTTTTTTGTTTTAAGGACTCCGTGTCACGAATTGTTTCAGTTTTCAAATCTTCCATCTCCATTCTGTTCCAAACGCTTGCGATTTATTTTTCTTCTTATCACGTCGACGTGCTCACTACGCTGGCTTTCTTCAGCTGCACAACATAGCATTATGTAGGCACAACTTAGCAACCTTCGGAAATGAATTGTTCGATTTGCTTCATTATTGACTTTATGAAGCAAATCATTTGCATTGGAAGTATACAAATCTTTTCTTTCTGAAGGTAATTCAGATTCGTTCACAATTATCCAAATCATCACTACCACCAAATGGATAACGTTTATCAATATACGGTTTAGATCTGCATTCAGGTTAGCATTGTTAGATGCGCTTCTCCTTCTGTTATTCGCGTTCATTGTTCAGGACTTCAAACTCTTTCACTTCAAAAAGGGTTAACTTTTACTTGCACTCAGCAGATATTGCCTGCTGTTCCCTGTGACTGTTCGTTTTGGTGGTGCGTTCGCCAACTCGATTCACTCACGCTTAGTAAATAATCACGGCTGTCCGCTTTGCCGATGAAACAGGAACTAAACAAAGCTTCATACCGCTCGATGCGGTCTACGCTGCTAATGCACAATGTCGAGACTTGTGCAATGCAACTGCTGCGCGGCGTAATCTTCCTTGTCGATCGGTGTCCCGACGGATCTGTGCATGCCGAATTTCCGCAATGTTGATGGTGGTGGGAGTTCGTCTGCTGCAACAGTGGATTGGGTGACTACTAGTCGACGAACCGACTTTACCCTGAATCTCATATAAAATGGTTGCAGGGCCAACCCAGCTTTATCCTTAAGGTAGTCCAGTGTACGCGCGAGAAAACCTTCGGGTGGGTCAAGCCAATCCATCGACGCATCATCTACTGAGAACTTGATGTTATTGCATCCATCTGCCCAATATATACCACCAAAGCCAAGAGCGACTGCACGTGCTCGTAACTGGTGACGACGCGTCTGTCGTACTATCGGGAGAGGGATAGCAAGCAGTTCCACTTGGCAGAATGAGTTTAGTGGCCGTAGCCCACCTATGCCCATTTTACTACAGTCTATGTTAGCGTAATCAAGCCAACCTGTCACTGTAGGACCTGTGCTTCCAAGCATACCACTCGGAAGTAGTAGAGCTGGGAACTTCTTCCTACCAACAGCATGGTCCGCCCGTTCATAGCCAACAATATTTGAAACAGTTGGCAGTACGCGCCAATCGTTGGTATCATCGATATGCACGCCATAGTATGTCAAAGCAGACGACACCCCGCTTGAGTTGACATCTATGCCGGCCTCACGTGCATATGTTTGTGCCTCGATCTTCGGGCTGTTCGCGTATTCAGCGAACTTTACTATGATACACACGATAAACCGATAATTGACGTGTATTGATGGCCAATCTGCCAACTTAAATTGCGGCTTCTTAACCTGATCCATGACAAACGATGTTATCCGCGTTGCAAACACTGGTCTTGAGATGTATCCACGAGGTATTATTTCGCGCCAATTCACGAAATCACTGGTGATGACTCGAAGCATGCTAAGTAAACCCAAGTCAATGCTTGCATCACCACTGACTAAAGACAATTGGTTAAGATCCATGATGTTATAACCAACTTCACACATTGCCCATCCGCTTATACCCGCCATAAGGCAGGCGTTGCCTTGTAGGAAGTTGAAGAACGTGGTCGAGCATTAGAATGTGTATTTGTCAGAGGCACCAAGTTGTTCATACGCACCTAAGTGACGCAACACACGTATATCACTCTGCGTCGTGCTGACCTGATAGATAGGAGACAGGTCAAGTTGTTTATACGGGCGAAACCGTGTTTCACGACGCACTGCGTCATCACGCTCGAATTGGTTGTCAACTTCGTACCGTGAACGGTACATCATACCTAAAGGTGACACGCACCAGTCACTCTTGCCCATAATCCAGTCACCCGCCTGAGCCCTTGCCACGGCCAGATCACCTATTGACTCGACGCCGATTTTGTTCTTATTATCGGTTCTATCAATGTCAATGTTGCGGGGCCCTGACACTTTGCGCTTTGTTGACGTGGCACCGCTGCCATCTGTGTCAACACCATAGCCCAAAGGCAAGGCAAAAGCCATCTCACATACCATAGACAGACAGCGGGCAAATGCCTCATCATACGCTGTATCTTCGCATATGTGCTCAAGGTTGGCTCTCAAACTTGACAAACTTGGTGCAGGGTTGTTGTTATGCGCGCCAAGATAGTCGAATGCCAATTCAGTGAACTCACTGTAGGGTGTATTACCAAGATTCACACTAACACGCCCTGCGAAGAACATGTCGGTTGGACAATATGATGATACCATGTCCAGAACGACAAGTACGATGTAGTCATATTTACCGTCCACAACTACCATGCTAGCACGTGACAGAGCCGTAACTGTCACCACATCAGTGCTAGCGGCACGGTCATCACCGACATTGTACATGTGACGCACACTATGGTTCCAAAACCGAGTTGTTGTGTGGCACAAAACATACGGCAACATCCATTCCGCCGTAATGTCTGCTGCACGCACCGGCACAATGACAGCATTATTAACCGGAACGCCTTGGTAGCGTGGGTCACGACTTATATCATGATTCGATCGCAGCCCAACGTACGCATCCAGTGGGATGATAAACAACCGTGAAGTGTTTTTTTTTTTTTGACAGTGGGATCTGCACAGGCAAACTATCTATGTTACCTCGTTTGTTTGCTTGTTGCACCTGAGTAGACATATACTCAGCATCAGCACTACCATACCGCAAAGAGCTTAGGCATGTTGATCGCAAAGCGTATATGTCACCGGGTACATAAGTCAACCAAAGTAGCATTGCACGCAGAACGACCGCCTCATCATACACAGCTTTGAACAAGTTACCTATGTTCTGTTTTGCCAGGATGATGGCTGATGCTTGGTCCACAGCATATGCATTAGGGGTAATGGACTTGACTGTTGCCATTAGAGATGTGCACGCTGAGTAAGAGTGAGTGAGTGATTTGAAACCTTCGAGAGAGTGAATGAATATAAATCAGCACGAAGAGTTTTTATGACTCCTTTAACCTCTCTTTGGGTTTATACTCACTCTTACTCTCTGTGTCGACTAGAAACTCACTCAGGAGTGAGTAAAACTGTTTTATCACTCTTTGGATTATCATTTTTTTATTATCAGATTCATTCATTGCAGGTTGTAGGTCGACAAATTGTTAAGTACATTACAATAACAATTTAATGGTCTAATGAGAACACTCACCAAACTCCTCTAAATACACACAGCTATGTCCATTATCACACTTTTCCGTCCAAAACCATTCAAAATAGCTGCTTTTTATCGCCTTATTTGAAGAAACTGATTTTTTTTTGTTTTAAGGATTCCGTGTCACGAATTGTTTCAGTTTTCAAATCTTCCATCTCCATTCTGTTCCAAACGCTTGCGATTTATTTTTATTCTTATCACGTCGACGTGCTCACTACGCTGGCTTTCTTCAGCTGCACAACATAGCATTATGTAGGCACAACTTAGCAACCTTCGGAAATGAATTGTTCGATTTGCTTCATTATTGACTTTATGAAGCAAATCATTTGCATTGGAAGTATACAAATCTTTTCTTTCTGAAGGTAATTCAGATTCGTTCACAATTATCCAAATCATCACTACCACCAAATGGATAACGTTTATCAATATACGGTTTAGATCTGCATTCAGGTTAGCATTGTTAGATGCGCTTCTCCTTCTGTTATTCGCGTTCATTGTTCAGGACTTCAAACTCTTTCACTTCAAAAAGGGTTAACTTTTACTTGCACTCAGCAGATATTGCCTGCTGTTCCCTGTGACTGTTCGTTTTGGTGGTGCGTTCGCCAACTCGATTCACTCACGCTTAGTAAATAATCACGGCTGTCCGCTTTGCCGATGAAACAGGAACTAAACAAAGCTTCATACCGCTCGATGCGGTCTACGCTGCTAATGCATAATGTCGAGACTTGTGCAATGCAACTGCTGCGCGGCGTAATCTTCCTTGTCGATCGGTGTCCCGACGGATCTGTGCATGCCGAATTTCCGCAATGTTGATGGTGGTGGGAGTTCGTCTGCTGCAACAGTGGATTGGGTGACTACTAGTCGACGAACCGACTTTACCCTGAATCTCATATAAAATGGTTGCAGGGCCAACCCAGCTTTATCCTTAAGGTAGTCCAGTGTACGCGCGAGAAAACCTTCGGGTGGGTCAAGCCAATCCATCGACGCATCATCTACTGAGAACTTGATGTTATTGCATCCATCTGCCCAATATATACCACCAAAGCCAAGAGCGACTGCACGTGCTCGTAACTGGTGACGACGCGTCTGTCGTACTATCGGGAGAGGGATAGCAAGCAGTTCCACTTGGCAGAATGAGTTTAGTGGCCGTAGCCCACCTATGCCCATTTTACTACAGTCTATGTTAGCGTAATCAAGCCGACCTGTCACTGTAGGACCTGTGCTTCCAAGCATACCACTCGGAAGTAGTAGAGCTGGGAACTTCTTCCTACCAACAGCATGGTCCGCCCGTTCATAGCCAATAATATTTGAAACAGTTGGCAGTACGCGCCAATCGTTGGTATCATCGATATGCACGCCATAGTATGTCAAAGCAGACGACACCCCGCTTGAGTTGACATCTATGCCGGCCTCACGTGCATATGTTTGTGCCTCGATCTTCGGGCTGTTCGCGTATTCAGCGAACTTTACTATGATACACACGATAAACCGATAATTGACGTGTATTGATGGCCAATCTGCCAACTTAAATTGCGGCTTCTTAACCTGATCCATGACAAACGATGTTATCCGCGTTGCAAACACTGGTCTTGAGATGTATCCACGAGGTATTATTTCGCGCCAATTCACGAAATCACTGGTGATGACTCGAAGCATGCTAAGTAAACCCAAGTCAATGCTTGCATCACCACTGACTAAAGACAATTGGTTAAGATCCATGATGTTATAACCAACTTCACACATTGCCCATCCGCTTATACCCGCCATAAGGCAGGCGTTGCCTTGTAGGAAGTTGAAGAACGTGGTCGAGCATTAGAATGTGTATTTGTCAGAGGCACCAAGTTGTTCATACGCACCTAAGTGACGCAACACACGTATATCACTCTGCGTCGTGCTGACCTGATAGATAGGAGACAGGTCAAGTTGTTTATACGGGCGAAACCGTGTTTCACGACGCACTGCGTCATCACGCTCGAATTGGTTGTCAACTTCGTACCGTGAACGGTACATCATACCTAAAGGTGACACGCACCAGTCACTCTTGCCCATAATCCAGTCACCCGCCTGAGCCCTTGCCACGGCCAGATCACCTATTGACTCGACGCCGATTTTGTTCTTATTATCGGTTCTATCAATGTCAATGTTGCGGGGCCCTGACACTTTGCGCTTTGTTGACGTGGCACCGCTGCCATCTGTGTCAACACCATAGCCCAAAGGCAAGGCAAAAGCCATCTCACATACCATAGACAGACAGCGGGCAAATGCCTCATCATACGCTGTATCTTCGCATATGTGCTCAAGGTTGGCTCTCAAACTTGACAAACTTGGTGCAGGGTTGTTGTTATGCGCGCCAAGATAGTCGAATGCCAATTCAGTGAACTCACTGTAGGGTGTATTACCAAGATTCACACTAACACGCCCTGCGAAGAACATGTCGGTTGGACAATATGATGATACCATGTCCAGAACGACAAGTACGATGTAGTCATATTTACCGTCCACAACTACCATGCTAGCACGTGACAGAGCCGTAACTGTCACCACATCAGTGCTAGCGGCACGGTCATCACCGACATTGTACATGTGACACACACTATGGTTCCAAAACCGAGTTGTTGTGTGGCACAAAACATACGGCAACATCCATTCCGCCGTAATGTCTGCTGCACGCACCGGCACAATGACAGCATTATTAACCGGAACGCCTTGGTAGCGTGGGTCACGACTTATATCATGATTCGATCGCAGCCCAACGTACGCATCCAGTGGGATGATAAACAACCGTGAAGTGTTTTTTTTTTTTGACAGTGGGATCTGCACAGGCAAACTATCTATGTTACCTCGTTTGTTTGCTTGTTGCACCTGAGTAGACATATACTCAGCATCAGCACTACCATACCGCAAAGAGCTTAGGCATGTTGATCGCAAAGCGTATATGTCACCGGGTACATAAGTCAACCAAAGTAGCATTGCACGCAGAACGACCGCCTCATCATACACAGCTTTGAACAAGTTACCTATGTTCTGTTTTGCCAGGATGATGGCTGATGCTTGGTCCACAGCATATGCATTAGGGGTAATGGACTTGACTGTTGCCATTAGAGATGTGCACGCTGAGTAAGAGTGAGTGAGTGATTTGAAACCTCTGAGAGAGTGAATGAATATAAATCAGCACGAAGAGTTTTTATGACTCCTTTAACCTCTCTTTTGCGTTTATACTCACTCTTACTCTCTGTGTCGACTAGAAACTCACTCAGGAGTGAGTAAAACTGTTTTATCACTCTTTGGATTATCATTTTTTTATTATCAGATTCATTCATTGCAGGTTGTAGGTCGACAAATTGTTAAGTACATTACAATAACAATTTAATGGTCTAATGAGAACACTCACCAAACTCCTCTAAATACACACAGCTATGTCCATTATCACACTTTTCCGTCCAAAACCATTCAAAATAGCTGCTTTTTATCGCCTTATTTGAAGAAACTGATTTTTTTTTTGTTTTAAGGACTCCGTGTCACGAATTGTTTCAGTTTTCAAATCTTCCATCTCCATTCTGTTCCAAACGCTTGCGATTTATTTTTCTTCTTATCACGTCGACGTGCTCACTACGCTGGCTTTCTTCAGCTGCACAACATAGCATTATGTAGGCACAACTTAGCAACCTTCGGAAATGAATTGTTCGATTTGCTTCATTATTGACTTTATGAAGCAAATCATTTGCATTGGAAGTATACAAATCTTTTCTTTCTGAAGGTAATTCAGATTCGTTCACAATTATCCAAATCATCACTACCACCAAATGGATAACGTTTATCAATATACGGTTTAGATCTGCATTCAGGTTAGCATTGTTAGATGCGCTTCTCCTTCTGTTATTCGCGTTCATTGTTCAGGACTTCAAACTCTTTCACTTCAAAAAGGGTTAACTTTTACTTGCACTCAGCAGATATTGCCTGCTGTTCCCTGTGACTGTTCGTTTTGGTGGTGCGTTCGCCAACTCGATTCACTCACGCTTAGTAAATAATCACGGCTGTCCGCTTTGCCGATGAAACAGGAACTAAACAAAGCTTCATACCGCTCGATGCGGTCTACGCTGCTAATGCACAATGTCGAGACTTGTGCAATGCAACTGCTGCGCGGCGTAATCTTCCTTGTCGATCGGTGTCCCGACGGATCTGTGCATGCCGAATTTCCGCAATGTTGATGGTGGTGGGAGTTCGTCTGCTGCAACAGTGGATTGGGTGACTACTAGTCGACGAACCGACTTTACCCTGAATCTCATATAAAATGGTTGCAGGGCCAACCCAGCTTTATCCTTAAGGTAGTCCAGTGTACGCGCGAGAAAACCTTCGGGTGGGTCAAGCCAATCCATCGACGCATCATCTACTGAGAACTTGATGTTATTGCATCCATCTGCCCAATATATACCACCAAAGCCAAGAGCGACTGCACGTGCTCGTAACTGGTGACGACGCGTCTGTCGTACTATCGGGAGAGGGATAGCAAGCAGTTCCACTTGGCAGAATGAGTTTAGTGGCCGTAGCCCACCTATGCCCATTTTACTACAGTCTATGTTAGCGTAATCAAGCCAACCTGTCACTGTAGGACCTGTGCTTCCAAGCATACCACTCGGAAGTAGTAGAGCTGGGAACTTCTTCCTACCAACAGCATGGTCCGCCCGTTCATAGCCAACAATATTTGAAACAGTTGGCAGTACGCGCCAATCGTTGGTATCATCGATATGCACGCCATAGTATGTCAAAGCAGACGACACCCCGCTTGAGTTGACATCTATGCCGGCCTCACGTGCATATGTTTGTGCCTCGATCTTCGGGCTGTTCGCGTATTCAGCGAACTTTACTATGATACACACGATAAACCGATAATTGACGTGTATTGATGGCCAATCTGCCAACTTAAATTGCGGCTTCTTAACCTGATCCATGACAAACGATGTTATCCGCGTTGCAAACACTGGTCTTGAGATGTATCCACGAGGTATTATTTCGCGCCAATTCACGAAATCACTGGTGATGACTCGAAGCATGCTAAGTAAACCCAAGTCAATGCTTGCATCACCACTGACTAAAGACAATTGGTTAAGATCCATGATGTTATAACCAACTTCACACATTGCCCATCCGCTTATACCCGCCATAAGGCAGGCGTTGCCTTGTAGGAAGTTGAAGAACGTGGTCGAGCATTAGAATGTGTATTTGTCAGAGGCACCAAGTTGTTCATACGCACCTAAGTGACGCAACACACGTATATCACTCTGCGTCGTGCTGACCTGATAGATAGGAGACAGGTCAAGTTGTTTATACGGGCGAAACCGTGTTTCACGACGCACTGCGTCATCACGCTCGAATTGGTTGTCAACTTCGTACCGTGAACGGTACATCATACCTAAAGGTGACACGCACCAGTCACTCTTGCCCATAATCCAGTCACCCGCCTGAGCCCTTGCCACGGCCAGATCACCTATTGACTCGACGCCGATTTTGTTCTTATTATCGGTTCTATCAATGTCAATGTTGCGGGGCCCTGACACTTTGCGCTTTGTTGACGTGGCACCGCTGCCATCTGTGTCAACACCATAGCCCAAAGGCAAGGCAAAAGCCATCTCACATACCATAGACAGACAGCGGGCAAATGCCTCATCATACGCTGTATCTTCGCATATGTGCTCAAGGTTGGCTCTCAAACTTGACAAACTTGGTGCAGGGTTGTTGTTATGCGCGCCAAGATAGTCGAATGCCAATTCAGTGAACTCACTGTAGGGTGTATTACCAAGATTCACACTAACACGCCCTGCGAAGAACATGTCGGTTGGACAATATGATGATACCATGTCCAGAACGACAAGTACGATGTAGTCATATTTACCGTCCACAACTACCATGCTAGCACGTGACAGAGCCGTAACTGTCACCACATCAGTGCTAGCGGCACGGTCATCACCGACATTGTACATGTGACACACACTATGGTTCCAAAACCGAGTTGTTGTGTGGCACAAAACATACGGCAACATCCATTCCGCCGTAATGTCTGCTGCACGCACCGGCACAATGACAGCATTATTAACCGGAACGCCTTGGTAGCGTGGGTCACGACTTATATCATGATTCGATCGCAGCCCAACGTACGCATCCAGTGGGATGATAAACAACCGTGAAGTGTTTTTTTTTTTTGACAGTGGGATCTGCACAGGCAAACTATCTATGTTACCTCGTTTGTTTGCTTGTTGCACCTGAGTAGACATATACTCAGCATCAGCACTACCATACCGCAAAGAGCTTAGGCATGTTGATCGCAAAGCGTATATGTCACCGGGTACATAAGTCAACCAAAGTAGCATTGCACGCAGAACGACCGCCTCATCATACACAGCTTTGAACAAGTTACCTATGTTCTGTTTTGCCAGGATGATGGCTGATGCTTGGTCCACAGCATATGCATTAGGGGTAATGGACTTGACTGTTGCCATTAGAGATGTGCACGCTGAGTAAGAGTGAGTGAGTGATTTGAAACCTCCGAGAGAGTGAATGAATATAAATCAGCACGAAGAGTTTTTATGACTCCTTTAACCTCTCTTTTGCGTTTATACTCACTCTTACTCTCTGTGTCGACTAGAAACTCACTCAGGAGTGAGTAAAACTGTTTTATCACTCTTTGGATTATCATTTTTTTATTATCAGATTCATTCATTGCAGGTTGTAGGTCGACAAATTGTTAAGTACATTACAATAACAATTTAATGGTCTAATGAGAACACTCACCAAACTCCTCTAAATACACACAGCTATGTCCATTATCACACTTTTCCGTCCAAAACCATTCAAAATAGCTGCTTTTTATCGCCTTATTTGAAGAAACTGATTTTTTTTTTGTTTTAAGGACTCCGTGTCACGAATTGTTTCAGTTTTCAAATCTTCCATCTCCATTCTGTTCCAAACGCTTGCGATTTATTTTTCTTCTTATCACGTCGACGTGCTCACTACGCTGGCTTTCTTCAGCTGCACAACATAGCATTATGTAGGCACAACTTAGCAACCTTCGGAAATGAATTGTTCGATTTGCTTCATTATTGACTTTATGAAGCAAATCATTTGCATTGGAAGTATACAAATCTTTTCTTTCTGAAGGTAATTCAGATTCGTTCACAATTATCCAAATCATCACTACCACCAAATGGATAACGTTTATCAATATACGGTTTAGATCTGCATTCAGGTTAGCATTGTTAGATGCGCTTCTCCTTCTGTTATTCGCGTTCATTGTTCAGGACTTCAAACTCTTTCACTTCAAAAAGGGTTAACTTTTACTTGCACTCAGCAGATATTGCCTGCTGTTCCCTGTGACTGTTCGTTTTGGTGGTGCGTTCGCCAACTCGATTCACTCACGCTTAGTAAATAATCACGGCTGTCCGCTTTGCCGATGAAACAGGAACTAAACAAAGCTTCATACCGCTCGATGCGGTCTACGCTGCTAATGCACAATGTCGAGACTTGTGCAATGCAACTGCTGCGCGGCGTAATCTTCCTTGTCGATCGGTGTCCCGACGGATCTGTGCATGCCGAATTTCCGCAATGTTGATGGTGGTGGGAGTTCGTCTGCTGCAACAGTGGATTGGGTGACTACTAGTCGACGAACCGACTTTACCCTGAATCTCATATAAAATGGTTGCAGGGCCAACCCAGCTTTATCCTTAAGGTAGTCCAGTGTACGCGCGAGAAAACCTTCGGGTGGGTCAAGCCAATCCATCGACGCATCATCTACTGAGAACTTGATGTTATTGCATCCATCTGCCCAATATATACCACCAAAGCCAAGAGCGACTGCACGTGCTCGTAACTGGTGACGACGCGTCTGTCGTACTATCGGGAGAGGGATAGCAAGCAGTTCCACTTGGCAGAATGAGTTTAGTGGCCGTAGCCCACCTATGCCCATTTTACTACAGTCTATGTTAGCGTAATCAAGCCAACCTGTCACTGTAGGACCTGTGCTTCCAAGCATACCACTCGGAAGTAGTAGAGCTGGGAACTTCTTCCTACCAACAGCATGGTCCGCCCGTTCATAGCCAACAATATTTGAAACAGTTGGCAGTACGCGCCAATCGTTGGTATCATCGATATGCACGCCATAGTATGTCAAAGCAGACGACACCCCGCTTGAGTTGACATCTATGCCGGCCTCACGTGCATATGTTTGTGCCTCGATCTTCGGGCTGTTCGCGTATTCAGCGAACTTTACTATGATACACACGATAAACCGATAATTGACGTGTATTGATGGCCAATCTGCCAACTTAAATTGCGGCTTCTTAACCTGATCCATGACAAACGATGTTATCCGCGTTGCAAACACTGGTCTTGAGATGTATCCACGAGGTATTATTTCGCGCCAATTCACGAAATCACTGGTGATGACTCGAAGCATGCTAAGTAAACCCAAGTCAATGCTTGCATCACCACTGACTAAAGACAATTGGTTAAGATCCATGATGTTATAACCAACTTCACACATTGCCCATCCGCTTATACCCGCCATAAGGCAGGCGTTGCCTTGTAGGAAGTTGAAGAACGTGGTCGAGCATTAGAATGTGTATTTGTCAGAGGCACCAAGTTGTTCATACGCACCTAAGTGACGCAACACACGTATATCACTCTGCGTCGTGCTGACCTGATAGATAGGAGACAGGTCAAGTTGTTTATACGGGCGAAACCGTGTTTCACGACGCACTGCGTCATCACGCTCGAATTGGTTGTCAACTTCGTACCGTGAACGGTACATCATACCTAAAGGTGACACGCACCAGTCACTCTTGCCCATAATCCAGTCACCCGCCTGAGCCCTTGCCACGGCCAGATCACCTATTGACTCGACGCCGATTTTGTTCTTATTATCGGTTCTATCAATGTCAATGTTGCGGGGCCCTGACACTTTGCGCTTTGTTGACGTGGCACCGCTGCCATCTGTGTCAACACCATAGCCCAAAGGCAAGGCAAAAGCCATCTCACATACCATAGACAGACAGCGGGCAAATGCCTCATCATACGCTGTATCTTCGCATATGTGCTCAAGGTTGGCTCTCAAACTTGACAAACTTGGTGCAGGGTTGTTGTTATGCGCGCCAAGATAGTCGAATGCCAATTCAGTGAACTCACTGTAGGGTGTATTACCAAGATTCACACTAACACGCCCTGCGAAGAACATGTCGGTTGGACAATATGATGATACCATGTCCAGAACGACAAGTACGATGTAGTCATATTTACCGTCCACAACTACCATGCTAGCACGTGACAGAGCCGTAACTGTCACCACATCAGTGCTAGCGGCACGGTCATCACCGACATTGTACATGTGACGCACACTATGGTTCCAAAACCGAGTTGTTGTGTGGCACAAAACATACGGCAACATCCATTCCGCCGTAATGTCTGCTGCACGCACCGGCACAATGACAGCATTATTAACCGGAACGCCTTGGTAGCGTGGGTCACGACTTATATCATGATTCGATCGCAGCCCAACGTACGCATCCAGTGGGATGATAAACAACCGTGAAGTGTTTTTTTTTTTTTGACAGTGGGATCTGCACAGGCAAACTATCTATGTTACCTCGTTTGTTTGCTTGTTGCACCTGAGTAGACATATACTCAGCATCAGCACTACCATACCGCAAAGAGCTTAGGCATGTTGATCGCAAAGCGTATATGTCACCGGGTACATAAGTCAACCAAAGTAGCATTGCACGCAGAACGACCGCCTCATCATACACAGCTTTGAACAAGTTACCTATGTTCTGTTTTGCCAGGATGATGGCTGATGCTTGGTCCACAGCATATGCATTAGGGGTAATGGACTTGACTGTTGCCATTAGAGATGTGCACGCTGAGTAAGAGTGAGTGAGTGATTTGAAACCTTCGAGAGAGTGAATGAATATAAATCAGCACGAAGAGTTTTTATGACTCCTTTAACCTCTCTTTGGGTTTATACTCACTCTTACTCTCTGTGTCGACTAGAAACTCACTCAGGAGTGAGTAAAACTGTTTTATCACTCTTTGGATTATCATTTTTTTATTATCAGATTCATTCATTGCAGGTTGTAGGTCGACAAATTGTTAAGTACATTACAATAACAATTTAATGGTCTAATGAGAACACTCACCAAACTCCTCTAAATACACACAGCTATGTCCATTATCACACTTTTCCGTCCAAAACCATTCAAAATAGCTGCTTTTTATCGCCTTATTTGAAGAAACTGATTTTTTTTTGTTTTAAGGATTCCGTGTCACGAATTGTTTCAGTTTTCAAATCTTCCATCTCCATTCTGTTCCAAACGCTTGCGATTTATTTTTATTCTTATCACGTCGACGTGCTCACTACGCTGGCTTTCTTCAGCTGCACAACATAGCATTATGTAGGCACAACTTAGCAACCTTCGGAAATGAATTGTTCGATTTGCTTCATTATTGACTTTATGAAGCAAATCATTTGCATTGGAAGTATACAAATCTTTTCTTTCTGAAGGTAATTCAGATTCGTTCACAATTATCCAAATCATCACTACCACCAAATGGATAACGTTTATCAATATACGGTTTAGATCTGCATTCAGGTTAGCATTGTTAGATGCGCTTCTCCTTCTGTTATTCGCGTTCATTGTTCAGGACTTCAAACTCTTTCACTTCAAAAAGGGTTAACTTTTACTTGCACTCAGCAGATATTGCCTGCTGTTCCCTGTGACTGTTCGTTTTGGTGGTGCGTTCGCCAACTCGATTCACTCACGCTTAGTAAATAATCACGGCTGTCCGCTTTGCCGATGAAACAGGAACTAAACAAAGCTTCATACCGCTCGATGCGGTCTACGCTGCTAATGCACAATGTCGAGACTTGTGCAATGCAACTGCTGCGCGGCGTAATCTTCCTTGTCGATCGGTGTCCCGACGGATCTGTGCATGCCGAATTTCCGCAATGTTGATGGTGGTGGGAGTTCGTCTGCTGCAACAGTGGATTGGGTGACTACTAGTCGACGAACCGACTTTACCCTGAATCTCATATAAAATGGTTGCAGGGCCAACCCAGCTTTATCCTTAAGGTAGTCCAGTGTACGCGCGAGAAAACCTTCGGGTGGGTCAAGCCAATCCATCGACGCATCATCTACTGAGAACTTGATGTTATTGCATCCATCTGCCCAATATATACCACCAAAGCCAAGAGCGACTGCACGTGCTCGTAACTGGTGACGACGCGTCTGTCGTACTATCGGGAGAGGGATAGCAAGCAGTTCCACTTGGCAGAATGAGTTTAGTGGCCGTAGCCCACCTATGCCCATTTTACTACAGTCTATGTTAGCGTAATCAAGCCAACCTGTCACTGTAGGACCTGTGCTTCCAAGCATACCACTCGGAAGTAGTAGAGCTGGGAACTTCTTCCTACCAACAGCATGGTCCGCCCGTTCATAGCCAACAATATTTGAAACAGTTGGCAGTACGCGCCAATCGTTGGTATCATCGATATGCACGCCATAGTATGTCAAAGCAGACGACACCCCGCTTGAGTTGACATCTATGCCGGCCTCACGTGCATATGTTTGTGCCTCGATCTTCGGGCTGTTCGCGTATTCAGCGAACTTTACTATGATACACACGATAAACCGATAATTGACGTGTATTGATGGCCAATCTGCCAACTTAAATTGCGGCTTCTTAACCTGATCCATGACAAACGATGTTATCCGCGTTGCAAACACTGGTCTTGAGATGTATCCACGAG
Source organism: Anopheles marshallii (assembly GCF_943734725.1). Taxonomy (NCBI): domain Eukaryota; kingdom Metazoa; phylum Arthropoda; class Insecta; order Diptera; family Culicidae; genus Anopheles; species Anopheles marshallii. The sequence continues at coordinate 62,536,136 of NC_071326.1, read as the reverse complement.
GTATTATTTCGCGCCAATTCACGAAATCACTGGTGATGACTCGAAGCATGCTAAGTAAACCCAAGTCAATGCTTGCATCACCACTGACTAAAGACAATTGGTTAAGATCCATGATGTTATAACCAACTTCACACATTGCCCATCCGCTTATACCCGCCATAAGGCAGGCGTTGCCTTGTAGGAAGTTGAAGAACGTGGTCGAGCATTAGAATGTGTATTTGTCAGAGGCACCAAGTTGTTCATACGCACCTAAGTGACGCAACACACGTATATCACTCTGCGTCGTGCTGACCTGATAGATAGGAGACAGGTCAAGTTGTTTATACGGGCGAAACCGTGTTTCACGACGCACTGCGTCATCACGCTCGAATTGGTTGTCAACTTCGTACCGTGAACGGTACATCATACCTAAAGGTGACACGCACCAGTCACTCTTGCCCATAATCCAGTCACCCGCCTGAGCCCTTGCCACGGCCAGATCACCTATTGACTCGACGCCGATTTTGTTCTTATTATCGGTTCTATCAATGTCAATGTTGCGGGGCCCTGACACTTTGCGCTTTGTTGACGTGGCACCGCTGCCATCTGTGTCAACACCATAGCCCAAAGGCAAGGCAAAAGCCATCTCACATACCATAGACAGACAGCGGGCAAATGCCTCATCATACGCTGTATCTTCGCATATGTGCTCAAGGTTGGCTCTCAAACTTGACAAACTTGGTGCAGGGTTGTTGTTATGCGCGCCAAGATAGTCGAATGCCAATTCAGTGAACTCACTGTAGGGTGTATTACCAAGATTCACACTAACACGCCCTGCGAAGAACATGTCGGTTGGACAATATGATGATACCATGTCCAGAACGACAAGTACGATGTAGTCATATTTACCGTCCACAACTACCATGCTAGCACGTGACAGAGCCGTAACTGTCACCACATCAGTGCTAGCGGCACGGTCATCACCGACATTGTACATGTGACACACACTATGGTTCCAAAACCGAGTTGTTGTGTGGCACAAAACATACGGCAACATCCATTCCGCCGTAATGTCTGCTGCACGCACCGGCACAATGACAGCATTATTAACCGGAACGCCTTGGTAGCGTGGGTCACGACTTATATCATGATTCGATCGCAGCCCAACGTACGCATCCAGTGGGATGATAAACAACCGTGAAGTGTTTTTTTTTTTTGACAGTGGGATCTGCACAGGCAAACTATCTATGTTACCTCGTTTGTTTGCTTGTTGCACCTGAGTAGACATATACTCAGCATCAGCACTACCATACCGCAAAGAGCTTAGGCATGTTGATCGCAAAGCGTATATGTCACCGGGTACATAAGTCAACCAAAGTAGCATTGCACGCAGAACGACCGCCTCATCATACACAGCTTTGAACAAGTTACCTATGTTCTGTTTTGCCAGGATGATGGCTGATGCTTGGTCCACAGCATATGCATTAGGGGTAATGGACTTGACTGTTGCCATTAGAGATGTGCACGCTGAGTAAGAGTGAGTGAGTGATTTGAAACCTCCGAGAGAGTGAATGAATATAAATCAGCACGAAGAGTTTTTATGACTCCTTTAACCTCTCTTTTGCGTTTATACTCACTCTTACTCTCTGTGTCGACTAGAAACTCACTCAGGAGTGAGTAAAACTGTTTTATCACTCTTTGGATTATCATTTTTTTATTATCAGATTCATTCATTGCAGGTTGTAGGTCGACAAATTGTTAAGTACATTACAATAACAATTTAATGGTCTAATGAGAACACTCACCAAACTCCTCTAAATACACACAGCTATGTCCATTATCACACTTTTCCGTCCAAAACCATTCAAAATAGCTGCTTTTTATCGCCTTATTTGAAGAAACTGATTTTTTTTTTGTTTTAAGGACTCCGTGTCACGAATTGTTTCAGTTTTCAAATCTTCCATCTCCATTCTGTTCCAAACGCTTGCGATTTATTTTTCTTCTTATCACGTCGACGTGCTCACTACGCTGGCTTTCTTCAGCTGCACAACATAGCATTATGTAGGCACAACTTAGCAACCTTCGGAAATGAATTGTTCGATTTGCTTCATTATTGACTTTATGAAGCAAATCATTTGCATTGGAAGTATACAAATCTTTTCTTTCTGAAGGTAATTCAGATTCGTTCACAATTATCCAAATCATCACTACCACCAAATGGATAACGTTTATCAATATACGGTTTAGATCTGCATTCAGGTTAGCATTGTTAGATGCGCTTCTCCTTCTGTTATTCGCGTTCATTGTTCAGGACTTCAAACTCTTTCACTTCAAAAAGGGTTAACTTTTACTTGCACTCAGCAGATATTGCCTGCTGTTCCCTGTGACTGTTCGTTTTGGTGGTGCGTTCGCCAACTCGATTCACTCACGCTTAGTAAATAATCACGGCTGTCCGCTTTGCCGATGAAACAGGAACTAAACAAAGCTTCATACCGCTCGATGCGGTCTACGCTGCTAATGCACAATGTCGAGACTTGTGCAATGCAACTGCTGCGCGGCGTAATCTTCCTTGTCGATCGGTGTCCCGACGGATCTGTGCATGCCGAATTTCCGCAATGTTGATGGTGGTGGGAGTTCGTCTGCTGCAACAGTGGATTGGGTGACTACTAGTCGACGAACCGACTTTACCCTGAATCTCATATAAAATGGTTGCAGGGCCAACCCAGCTTTATCCTTAAGGTAGTCCAGTGTACGCGCGAGAAAACCTTCGGGTGGGTCAAGCCAATCCATCGACGCATCATCTACTGAGAACTTGATGTTATTGCATCCATCTGCCCAATATATACCACCAAAGCCAAGAGCGACTGCACGTGCTCGTAACTGGTGACGACGCGTCTGTCGTACTATCGGGAGAGGGATAGCAAGCAGTTCCACTTGGCAGAATGAGTTTAGTGGCCGTAGCCCACCTATGCCCATTTTACTACAGTCTATGTTAGCGTAATCAAGCCAACCTGTCACTGTAGGACCTGTGCTTCCAAGCATACCACTCGGAAGTAGTAGAGCTGGGAACTTCTTCCTACCAACAGCATGGTCCGCCCGTTCATAGCCAACAATATTTGAAACAGTTGGCAGTACGCGCCAATCGTTGGTATCATCGATATGCACGCCATAGTATGTCAAAGCAGACGACACCCCGCTTGAGTTGACATCTATGCCGGCCTCACGTGCATATGTTTGTGCCTCGATCTTCGGGCTGTTCGCGTATTCAGCGAACTTTACTATGATACACACGATAAACCGATAATTGACGTGTATTGATGGCCAATCTGCCAACTTAAATTGCGGCTTCTTAACCTGATCCATGACAAACGATGTTATCCGCGTTGCAAACACTGGTCTTGAGATGTATCCACGAGGTATTATTTCGCGCCAATTCACGAAATCACTGGTGATGACTCGAAGCATGCTAAGTAAACCCAAGTCAATGCTTGCATCACCACTGACTAAATACAATTGGTTAAGATCCATGATGTTATAACCAACTTCACACATTGCCCATCCGCTTATACCCGCCATAAGGCAGGCGTTGCCTTGTAGGAAGTTGAAGAACGTGGTCGAGCATGAGAATGTGTATTTGTCAGAGGCACCAAGTTGTTCATACGCACCTAAGTGACGCAACACACGTATATCACTCTGCGTCGTGCTGACCTGATAGATAGGAGACAGGTCAAGTTGTTTATACGGGCGAAACCGTGTTTCACGACGCACTGCGTCATCACGCTCGAATTGGTTGTCAACTTCGTACCGTGAACGGTACATCATACCTAAAGGTGACACGCACCAGTCACTCTTGCCCATAATCCAGTCACCCGCCTGAGCCCATGCCACGGCCAGATCACCTATTGACTCGACGCCGATTTTGTTCTTATTATCGGTTCTATCAATGTCAATGTTGCGGGGCCCTGACACTTTGCGCTTTGTTGACGTGGCACCGCTGCCATCTGTGTCAACACCATAGCCCAAAGGCAAGGCAAAAGCCATCTCACATACCATAGACAGACAGCGGGCAAATGCCTCATCATACGCTGTATCTTCGCATATGTGCTCAAGGTTGGCTCTCAAACTTGACAAACTTGGTGCAGGGTTGTTGTTATGCGCGCCAAGATAGTCGAATGCCAATTCAGTGAACTCACTGTAGGGTGTATTACCAAGATTCACACTAACACGCCCTGCGAAGAACATGTCGGTTGGACAATATGATGATACCATGTCCAGAACGACAAGTACGATGTAGTCATATTTACCGTCCACAACTACCATGCTAGCACGTGACAGAGCCGTAACTGTCACCACATCAGTGCTAGCGGCACGGTCATCACCGACATTGTACATGTGACACACACTATGGTTCCAAAACCGAGTTGTTGTGTGGCACAAAACATACGGCAACATCCATTCCGCCGTAATGTCTGCTGCACGCACCGGCACAATGACAGCATTATTAACCGGAACGCCTTGGTAGCGTGGGTCACGACTTATATCATGATTCGATCGCAGCCCAACGTACGCATCCAGTGGGATGATAAACAACCGTGAAGTGTTTTTTTTTTTTGACAGTGGGATCTGCACAGGCAAACTATCTATGTTACCTCGTTTGTTTGCTTGTTGCACCTGAGTAGACATATACTCAGCATCAGCACTACCATACCGCAAAGAGCTTAGGCATGTTGATCGCAAAGCGTATATGTCACCGGGTACATAAGTCAACCAAAGTAGCATTGCACGCAGAACGACCGCCTCATCATACACAGCTTTGAACAAGTTACCTATGTTCTGTTTTGCCAGGATGATGGCTGATGCTTGGTCCACAGCATATGCATTAGGGGTAATGGACTTGACTGTTGCCATGCGGTTGTCTGAGGATACTCGGGCAATATCATACCAGTCCTGTCCATTAGGAGACAAAGCTGGGTAACGCAATTGTTTACTTTGCGTTGTTATGACATTAACCACGTGCGCAGCAGCATCAACACGCACGTTGTCACCTTCAGTCTTTGTGCCGTCACTCGCGGTGATGGTGTATGTATAACCCATCAAGTATAGGGGGTCAGCCAAGAACTGGGTGACCATTGGTCTTGTATTATCACCCATCTTATACCGTGCACCAGGAGTTTGATATGCAAACGCACCTTCTGGGCCGGCATCGCGGATAGGCCGTTCAAAAATCGCCTTCAAAACCAGAAGCGATGGTGGCAACTTGGCTGCTCCGTCTGGCTTACGGGCACCGGTCGTCAACGTTCCCCCTGCTACTACGCCCTGATCAAAATTGTGGCCGGAATTGGTCTCATTATTCCGGCTAGACTGGCCGACTTCGGTAGAACTCCCGCCTGAGGTTGGGTTTGCGAGTGGGGGCTGTCCACTGTGGGTTGTGATGTTGTGTCCTCCAATCTCGTTAGTCTGTTGTTGTATAACTACCGGCGGTGAAGCCGTACTGCTGCTAGTGGCAGATTGGTCAGTCATTTTCCAACCGGACCGTAACTCCATACAAAAACTCCGATCTAAATGAATAACTTTATTTAAGTTTTATTTATGCTTTATCACAATATATGCGAGATATCTCGAAAGCACGTGGAACACTCGTAGAGTACACCCAATTTGTTTTAAATGCGCTTTGAAAGAAGTTTTGATGAAATCACGATCGCGTCCTGGTATTTTTAGCGGGCCAGGTCCCGCAGGGATAACTGGCTTTTTTTTTTTTTTTTAAGTACGGAAATCTTCTTCTGAAAAGCGACGCCATGCAGCAGTGGCGAGGAAAATGTACATTCCGTAAAGTGGTTATGCCCCCATTTGCAGATATAAAAAGACAGCAGTACGGAAATCGTCATCTCTAAGTCTAGTACCTTGGAATATTGTACCAAGAAGAGTAAATCTTTCCTCTATCAGATCATCAGGAGCAAATAAAGAAATCTCTAACTAACTTCGTCCTTATAAGGTTGCTGCCTTTGGCAGGGGCAGCATTCCTCAATATCAACGAAGCGCTATCTTTCTCAATAACGTTTTCCATAGTATGGACAGCGCCGTACTGGACGAAACCGCTGGCATCAATAGAGCAAAAATAAACTCTACAACCTGAAACTCCCACATATAATATGATACCCATTAAATCGGTAGCTAACTTCCAGAATTGAATACAATGCCTCGATCGTTCTACTCTGCTTATTTCTAACTCAATCTGATATATTTTCTGCTCTTGCTCTATCATCCAATCTGAGGTCCTTTCTATCTTCTTTTCCTGTTCATCATATTTTTTTAGTATGCTAGGTATATTCATAGATCTTGAAGTATCAGGCATATTATCCAGAAAACTAAAACGAAGATCCGAGAGACTAGCTTTCTTGGATGTTCCAACATTATCACCAATCCACTTTAAAGCGTATTCCGCACCGGTCGCCAATGTGCCAAACATGAGATTAACTCCTGGTATGGTATATAAGACGGAACCTAATGTAGTTAGCAGAGATCCTCCAATATCGTAATAGTTGGTATTGTCACGCTGTTCTAATATGGATATGAGATCGTTCATCATGCCGTAATGAGCCTCAGTCAACTCTAAATCAATTATATTATTCGTACGCAGTAAATCAAGCATGTATTTGAACTTGCCATCATCCAAAGACTGCCTAGCTATACCGGTCATTATATGCTTAGTGTTAGAAAACACTCTTTTAAACATGTTCATCTCTGAAGAACAAAAAGGATCAATTGGCGGAACGGCGCCACTGCCGTCCATATTGCGAAATAAAACATTTTCTTCATCGGAGACGTTGACTCTAGTTGGGACATAACTCGATGGATTATACATTATTCCTGGTGTGAAAACACTATCGAAGATTTTAAAACCGCAGGGATAACTGGCTTTTTTTTTTTTTTTTTACATCGTGGGAAATCTTCGAAAGATACGGGCGAGACCGTATGCCGGATTTTTACCGACTAAAACCCACGATGTGCGGAGCCCGCATCTCCCTCACATATCGCCGCGAGGCATGGTGAGGGACGGGGTCTGGCCCTTATAACGGGCATTAACGCTCGGACCCTTGGTTCCGCTTGTTGCCATCTCGATGTCGCTGCATTTAGGAGTATCGATGACTACGCTGCTGGGTACCTTGGTACCGCTCTGTGTTGAATCTTCTGCTGCTTCTAGCGCCCAGTTGTTGTGGCAGCAGTGACTGCTGCTAGCTCGTCGGACGTCAGGGACTGCCGTCGAGAAGCGTCACTGCTACTTCCCTCGACGCTGAAGAGCTGTGGTAGCGAAGGGGAATCCTGCTCCTGCTGCTCCTGCTGCTCACGCTGCTGCTGCTGCAGTAGACGGACTCGTACCCGATGCCGTCGCATTCGATCCCTCACTATGACCCGCCTGGCCAGGGTCGAAAACGTTGGTGGCGATGTGGGAGGGGCAGCGCGGAGACGTTCCTCTCGGGCGAGGGCTCGGGCACGGGCACGTCTTCTCGCTTCGTTCCGTCGCTGGTTTCGAGCAGTCAACACGGCCTGACGAACTGTCGGATCCTCCGGTTGACTGTTTGCAGCATTAGCGGCCGCCAGGTTGGCACGCTCTTCATTCCACTGTCGCTGAAGGGTGGATGTGACGTGCATAGCCAGCTCCGTGAGGGTGCTCCAGGAGGCACGGTCCCGAAGAAGAAACTCAACCAGGTTATCCGGGCTAAGGTCTTCGAAGCCTCTTCCACTCAGGAGTTGATGACGGAAGGCTACAAACGCTGGGCAGTTGAACATGGCATGTTCGGCCGTATCCGGTTCCAGCGAGCAACGGGTGCACTCCGGGGACGATGCAAATTTCTGGTGACACAGGTAATCACCGAAGAATCCGTGTCCGGACAGGACCTGTGCCAGCGCGAAGTTTACTTCTCCATGTTTCCGCAAGTGCCACTGCTTGATGTTGGGGATGACGCGGTGTACCCAACGGACATAACGCGACGCGTTTGGCGCTGCCGCATCAGTATCCCATTGCTCCTGCCAGGTTTGCAACGTCACTTCACGTTCCTCGTGCCGGATCTGTGATGCTGCAGATGATGTCTCGTTCGCGATGTGGTCTCCTGTGCCATGCTGTCGACGGTAGCACCGGGCGTCCTCTTCCACCAGCAGACAGATCGGGATGACACCGGCTAGCACAGCCGCGGTCTCATAGCGAACCGATCTGAAAGCGAACGCCGCTTTCCGGAGACACTCCACCTGCGCTCGGATCAGCAGTCGACGATTCCGTCGGCGGTCCACCGCTGAGTGCCATATTGGGGCTCCATATCGAAGAACGGAGTCAACCACTGCCACGAGGAGACGACGCTTGGCGCATTTTGGTCCGCTATGATTTCGCATCATGAGCGAGACCGCATTGGCCACCCGTAGTGCCTTTGCACAGGCATAATCCACATGCTGTCGCCAGGATAGATGTTCGTCCACTATGACCCCGAGGTACTTTATCGTCTTCGCAGACCTCAGCTGCGTCCCCAAGACGTCGATAGCGTAACCTTCAGGGTCAGTCCTCATGGTGGAGACCATGACTGCCTCTGTTTTGGCGGGAGCCAACTCCAGTCGATGTAGTGACATCCAGTCGCTGATGGTTTGAACTGCTGCAGTGGCCAACTGGGAGGCCTGCTGTGGGGTGGTTCCAGGTACCAGCAGTGCTAGGTCATCGGCGTAGCCCACGACCTCCACGCCCTCGGGCAGCTCAAGACCCAGTACGCCGTCGTACATGATGTTCCACAATGTGGGGCCCAGAATGGACCCCTGTGGAACACCAGCAGAGAGGCTCCGCGTAACTGGACCATCGTCGGTGTCGTAGACGAGCTGCCGTCCTTCAAACCAGCTGGCGAGGATGCGTTGGAGTTCCACCGGAACTCCCTTCTGCTGAAGCGCTGTTGCTGTCGAGGACCAGCTGGCGGAATTGAATGCATTCCGCACGTCTAATGAGACGACCATTAGACATCGCTTGTCGCGGCCATTGGTGCGGTGAAATTGCATGGCCCGGGTTCCCGCTTCCACGACGCGTTGCACCGCCATCACGGTGGATCTCCCTCGACGAAACCCATACTGGGCTTGAGAGAGCTGTGGAGCTGCTGGATCTTCCAGGTGGTCGTTCAGGCGGTTTAACACTAGCTTCTCGCAGATCTTGGCTGGGCCGCTGATCATGCCCAGCGGGCGCACGGAGGAGGACTCTCCCGGCAGTTTCCCCGGCTTGGGCAGCAGGACAAGGCGTTGTTGCTTCCACGCATCAGGGAAATGACCACTGTCCAGGCAATCCTGATATACCCTGCGAAAGATGTCTGGATGCGCCTTAATTGCAGTGCGAAGGACGGCATTCGGGATACCGTCCAGTCCCGGTGCCTTCCTAGCCTGCAAGTTGTCTGCAATACCCGACAGCTCCTCGTTTGTCACACGGCGGACCGGTTGTTGATCTGGCATGGCACTGCCAATATTCGTTGGCCACTGGAATGGCGGATGCTGTGGGAAGAGGTCTCCCACGACTCGCCTCAACACTGCTGGATCAGTCTCGGGTGGTGCGCGACTCCCACGCAATCGTGCCTGCAGGATCTTGTAGACGTCGCCAAAGACATTGTCGGTGGCGAGCGCAATCAGGTCCTCCATTACCTGAAGCTTGCTGCGACGAATGGCGCGAGTAAGAGTTCTCCTCGCCTCCAGCTGTTGTGCAGCCGCTGCAGCCTTCTCTACCGGATCTGTCCGGGAGGTGGCATACTCGCTAGCGGCTTGAAGGGCGTCACGAAGCTCTGCAATCTCGGTGGTCCACCAATAGAGATGCGGGCGAATTCGGTATGATGTTAACCTCATAACCTCATCACACGCTCTCGTCAGTCCAGCCACAAGATTCTCGGGCGTTGGAGTGGCTTCAGCGAAGCGGGCTGCCTCCAACGCAATCTTGAACGGCTCTGGTTGGAACTGGCACGTTTTCCACATTATACCCGATCGTCGGGCAGCCGTCACAGGACGAGATACAGGTGTCTGATGAATGCTGCTATTCGGTGTTCCGCCGACAGAATACCGAATGTACCGGTGATCACTCGCTGAGGCTTCATCCATGACTCGCCATTCGCTCTGGTAGGATGCAGACGGACTTGCAAAAGTAACGTCTATGACGCTTTCGCTGGCTACACCGTTCCCTACGAATGTTGCTCGCTGACCGCGGTTCAGAAGCTCAAGGCCCAGTAGGTCCATCGTGCCGAGCAATTCCTCCCCCTTGTCCTTGGTGCGAGCACTTCCCCAGTCTGTGTGCCATGCGTTGAAGTCCCCCGCGACTACAACACACGTGTGTGCTCGGGCCTCAACATACACCGCTTCTAGAAATGACGCAAAGGCATCGGTGGTAAAGCTGGGGGAAGCGTAGCAGCTGACAAACGTTATTCCGCCGATCTCTGCAGCAACCATTCCTGGCGTGGAGCTACCCCAGATGCGTTGGATGGGTCGCATGCCGGTGGCGATGATGGCTACCTTCCCCGCTGAATCAACCGCCCATCGACCATCATTTGCTGGACTTCGATAAATCTCCGACGCAATCACCACGTCTACTCCTTCATCACGCGCAAACTGCAGCATGAGATCCTGCGCTGTTCTACTCCGGCATAAGCATTTAGTTGGAGGATCTGCAACTTACCCGGGGCTGCTGATGTCGTTGCAGCTGGAGTAGCCATTACAGAGCACCGGTGCACCGCACGGACCCGATGACATGGGTGCCTCCGCAGATGATGCACTTCGGCGCGGCATCACACTGCTTGGCCTGATGTCCAGCCAATCCGCATTTCAAACATACCGCCTGTCGGTCGACGCCTTTACACGCAGTGGCGACGTGCCCGCGTTCCAGACAGCGGTAGCAGCGCTTCTCCTGGCCGCTTTGCGGCTCTAACTCGAGGACCTGGCAGCGCGTGTTTCCAATGTTGACCATGTTGCCCGCCAGGCGTTGGGCAACAACACGTGGAACTTTAACCCGGGCACGTTGGGTGCCCTCGAGCCGTCGCCATTGGTCCACCGCCTCCACATCGATGGTGACTCCAGCCGCTGCGGATACCGCCTTCGCCGTGTCTTCGCAGTTCGCCAACATGTCGATGTTAGTGACTATCAGCTGGCTCATGTCACAGATGACTCGTACCTGTGCCTTGTCGGCCAGGCACTTTGCGATCGCCTCCTTGATCGCTGACCCATCGGCACCAGGTCGCAGATACAGCGAAAGAGTGCTGTCGTCGGTTCGTCGCGCGCGGACCACGTCCTTGTCAACATCCGTCTGCTGTCGGATGCTCGCGTACAGCTCCAGGAACGTAGCCCCGTTCGTTGCTGAGACCCGAACAATGTCCGGTCGCAACTTGCGTTCGGCCTGACGTCGCACTGCAGGCTGCAGGCTGCGCTTGTGGCCGCAACTGCGCTGGACGTTGTTGTTGCCCTTCCTTCTGTGGCTGCTGTTGCTGCCGAGGTGGCTGCTGCGGGCGACCCTTGACCACCGTCACCCAGGACTGCTGTTGCTGCTGCTGCTGCTGTTGCCGCAACTGTGGTGGACGGTACAACGGTCCATCCCGCTGCTGCAACTTTTGTTGCTGTGGCGGCCGCTGGGGGTGGGGCGGGGGGGGGGGGGGGGGGGTGACGGTCCGGTGCCCCGCTCCGAGACCTATCCACCGATACCCCGGACGTGTCTCTAGACCCACGGATGACGGAGTAATCGCAGTTCAAAAATTTCACAAAAAAGTCCGATAAGTCGGTGCAGAGTTCAATAACCACTTATCAAACTACTTATCAAACAATTTAAAACGCTGTATCTCCGCGAGTTTTCGACCGATTTGCGCTTTCGAGGGCTCTACTGACGGAGATTTTTGTCCCCCATCGGATCGCGTTTGTACTAAGAAACAGTTTAGTACAATTTTTAGTACTAAAGTACTAAAAACCGGTTCCGTAACGGAAACGCGTAATTCTCCAACTTTGGAGACTTATATCTCCGCAACCCTTTCACTCACGCGGACGGCAGACCACTTAAACGAAGCGGTCTATTCTCAGTAATCGTTCCGCACTGTTTTTGTTCCGCTACGCACACTAGAACCACTCCTTCTGTAAAGAACGCGAAAAACACGCGCTTTTCGCCCTCTAGGGGGGCGGGGGTGAGAGGGGGTGGGGCGGGGGGGGGGGGGGGGGTGACGGTCCGGTGCCCCGCTCCGAGACCTATCCACCGATACCCCGGACGTGTCTCTAGACCCACGGATGACGGAGTAATCGCAGTTCAAAAATTTCACAAAAAAGTCCGATAAGTCGGTGCAGAGTTCAATAACCACTTATCAAACTACTTATCAAACTATTAAAAACGCTGTATCTCCGCGAGTTTTCGACCGATTTGCGCTTTCGAGGGCTCTACTGACGGAGATTTTTGTCCCTCGTCGGATCGCGTTTGTACTAAGAAACGGTTTAGTACAATTTTTAGTACTAAAGTACTAAAAACTGGTTCCGTAACACCGGAAACGCGTAATTTTCCAACTTTGGAGGCTTATATCTCCGCAACCCTTGCACTCACACGGACGGCAGACCACTTAAACGAAGCGGGCTGTTCTCAGTAATCGTTCCGCACTGTTTTTGTTACGCTACGCACGCTTTTAGGAGGCTAAATTGACTGGACACTAAAAAACTGTGGTTTTTTGCGCACCAACCGCACTTCCGGTTGGGAGCACACACACACACGTTCAATATGTTCAACGATGCGTTTCTTCAAGACGCATCCAGCGATGCCTCATTTGTTGAAATCGGTCCACTGTGCACCTTATAATTGCAGGGATAACTGGCTTGTGGCCGCCAAGCGCTCATAGAGAAATCGATGTTCTTCAGGGATGCTCAGAGATTCACTTCTTCTAGTTTGAAGTTGATTGACCGAGGTTAAAAAAAATATTTTCTTTGTATTATGGTACCGTAAACCCACAATTCAAAAGAAATTCATGTTTTCGAAGTAAAAACAAGCAGCGAAATATTCGGCGAATATGCGATGGTTGAATGTAATTGAATGTTGCTCGCAACACCCATATTGTCGTTGATAATTGTCACTAGTTCCTTTTCGCATGTGCATCCTTTTTTGCAATTTTCTCCATTTTCAGGACATAGCTGAATGTCGTTTCTGATAGCAAAAGACGTCGTCGTCGCTGCTCTTGGTGTACACATTCTAAGGTACGGACTTTACCAAATGCTTAAGTGAGTTGTAAAGTCCAATATGTCCAAAGATGCGTCTTTCCGAGACGCATCCAACGATGTCCTATTTGTCAGGATCGGTTAACTGTACGCCTTATTATAAACGAAAAACCTGTCCACGAAAAAGTCCCCCCTCTTGACAGGTAGGGGGGTGAAACTTTGGTGGGGGGTCCGCGGCCAGAATCGGGGACCGGACACGTGAAACCAAAACCCTAACGCACGTGGTTTGGCCGTTATTTCGGTTTTCCGCTTTCATACGCACACACCTGCTGCCGTGAGCACCACTACTTTCGATACTACAGGGATAACTGGTACTAGATGTTGAGGAGAGAGCCCGTGGTTGGAAGGCCACTGCTTGGACGGCGTAATCTTCCTTGTCGATCGGTGTCCCGACGGATCTGTGCATGCTGAATTTCCGCAATGTTGATGGTGATGGGAGTTCGTCTGCTGCAACAGGTTCTTTTGCACGGATAGTGCGTGGGCGAGCGTTGATTTTACGATTCATAGTGGATTGTGTGACTACTAGTCGACGAACCGATTTTACCCTGAATCTCATATAAAATGGTTGCAGGGATAACTTGCTTATGAATAACGACTATCCCTACATGCGGCATCTTATCCTTATTACGTACCATTTTTACAATTCCTTTATTACGTGATATACCGCCATCCATAAACTTTGAATCCTTTACTACGAGCAGATTAAACGAATTCGGCAGCGCGAAAGCTCCATTGCCGCCCTTGACGTTAATCACTCGGTCAAAGCGTTTACCTTTCATAAATTCAGGTATCTTGAATTTAGGGACATTCTGCACAAAGCAGATGCGTTCCTCGACATTATTAGCCTGCTCTTCAAATTTATAATAAGTTTTCACCAATACAGAATCAATTCATAGCCAACAATATTTGAAACAGTTGGCAGTACGCGCCAATCGTTGGTATCATCGATATGCACGCCATAGTATGTCAAAGCAGACGACACCCCGCTTGAGTTGACATCTATGCCGGCCTCACGTGCATATGTTTGTGCCTCGATCTTCGGGCTGTTCGCGTATTCAGCGAACTTTACTATGATACACACGATAAACCGATAATTGACGTGTATTGATGGCCAATCTGCCAACTTAAATTGCGGCTTCTTAACCTGATCCATGACAAACGATGTTATCCGCGTTGCAAACACTGGTCTTGAGATGTATCCACGAGGTATTATTTCGCGCCAATTCACGAAATCACTGGTGATGACTCGAAGCATGCTAAGTAAACCCAAGTCAATGCTTGCATCACCACTGACTAAAGACAATTGGTTAAGATCCATGATGTTATAACCAACTTCACACATTGCCCATCCGCTTATACCCGCCATAAGGTAGGCGTTGCCTTGTAGGAAGTTGAAGAACGTGGTCGAGCATGAGAATGTGTATTTGTCAGAGGCACCAAGTTGTTCATACGCACCTAAGTGACGCAACACACGTATATCACTCTGCGTCGTGCTGACCTGATAGATAGGAGACAGGTCAAGTTGTTTATACGGGCGAAACCGTGTTTCACGACGCACTGCGTCATCACGCTCGAATTGGTTGTCAACTTCGTACCGTGAACGGTACATCATACCTAAAGGTGACACGCACCAGTCACTCTTGCCCATAATCCAGTCACCCGCCTGAGCCCTTGCCACGGCCAGATCACCTATTGACTCGACGCCGATTTTGTTCTTATTATCGGTTCTATCAATGTCAATGTTGCGGGGCCCTGACACTTTGCGCTTTGTTGACGTGGCACCGCTGCCATCTGTGTCAACACCATAGCCCAAAGGCAAGGCAAAAGCCATCTCACATACCATAGACAGACAGCGGGCAAATGCCTCATCATACGCTGTATCTTCGCATATGTGCTCAAGGTTGGCTCTCAAACTTGACAAACTTGGTGCAGGGTTGTTGTTATGCGCGCCAAGATAGTCGAATGCCAATTCAGTGAACTCACTGTAGGGTGTATTACCAAGATTCACACTAACACGCCCTGCGAAGAACATGTCGGTTGGACAATATGATGATACCATGTCCAGAACGACAAGTACGATGTAGTCATATTTACCGTCCACAACTACCATGCTAGCACGTGACAGAGCCGTAACTGTCACCACATCAGTGCTAGCGGCACGGTCATCACCGACATTGTACATGTGACACACACTATGGTTCCAAAACCGAGTTGTTGTGTGGCACAAAACATACGGCAACATCCATTCCGCCGTAATGTCTGCTGCACGGACCGGCACAATGACAGCATTATTAACCGGAACGCCTTGGTAGCGTGGGTCACGACTTATATCATGATTCGATCGCAGCCCAACGTACGCATCCAGTGGGATGATAAACAACCGTGAAGTGTTTTTTTTTTTTGACAGTGGGATCTGCACAGGCAAACTATCTATGTTACCTCGTTTGTTTGCTTGTTGCACCTGAGTGGACATATACTCAGCATCAGCACTACCATACCGCAAAGAGCTTAGGCATGTTGATCGCAAAGCGTATATGTCACCGGGTACATAAGTCAACCAAAGTAGCATTGCACGCAGAACGACCGCCTCATCATACACAGCTTTGAACAAGTTACCTATGTTCTGTTTTGCCAGGATGATGGCTGATGCTTGGTCCACAGCATATGCATTAGGGGTAATGGACTTGACTGTTGCCATTAGAGATGTGCACGCTGAGTAAGAGTGAGTGAGTGATTTGAAACCTTCGAGAGAGTGAATGAATATAAATCAGCACGAAGAGTTTTTATGACTCCTTTAACCTCTCTTTTGCGTTTATACTCACTCTTACTCTCTGTGTCGACTAGAAACTCACTCAGGAGTGAGTAAAACTGTTTTATCACTCTTTGGGTTATCATTTTTTTTATTATCAGATTCATTCATTGCAGGTTGTAGGTCGACAAATTGTTAAGTACATTACAATAACAATTTAATGGTGTAATGAGAACACTCACCAAACTCCTCTAAATACACACAGCTATGTCCATTATCACACTTTTCCGTCCAAAACCATTCAAAATAGCTGCTTTTTATCGCCTTATTTGAAGAAACTGATTTTTTTTTTGTTTTAAGGACTCCGTGTCACGAATTGTTTCAGTTTTCAAATCTTCCATCTCCATTCTGTTCCAAACGCTTGCGATTTATTTTTCTTCTTATCACGTCGACGTGCTCACTACGCTGGCTTTCTTCAGCTGCACAACATAGCATTATGTAGGCACAACTTAGCAACCTTCGGAAATGAATTGTTCGATTTGCTTCATTATTGACTTTATGAAGCAAATCATTTGCATTGGAAGTATACAAATCTTTTCTTTCTGAAGGTAATTCAGATTCGTTCACAATTATCCAAATCATCACTACCACCAAATGGATAACGTTTATCAATATACGGTTTAGATCTGCATTCAGGTTAGCATTGTTAGATGCGCTTCTCCTTCTGTTATTCGCGTTCATTGTTCAGGACTTCAAACTCTTTCACTTCAAAAAGGGTTAACTTTTACTTGCACTCAGCAGATATTGCCTGCTGTTCCCTGTGACTGTTCGTTTTGGTGGTGCGTTCGCCAACTCGATTCACTCACGCTTAGTAAATAATCACGGCTGTCCGCTTTGCCGATGAAACAGGAACTAAACAAAGCTTCATACCGCTCGATGCGGTCTACGCTGCTAATGCACAATGTCGAGACTTGTGCAATGCAACTGCTGCGCGGCGTAATCTTCCTTGTCGATCGGTGTCCCGACGGATCTGTGCATGCCGAATTTCCGCAATGTTGATGGTGGTGGGAGTTCGTCTGCTGCAACAGTGGATTGGGTGACTACTAGTCGACGAACCGACTTTACCCTGAATCTCATATAAAATGGTTGCAGGGCCAACCCAGCTTTATCCTTAAGGTAGTCCAGTGTACGCGCGAGAAAACCTTCGGGTGGGTCAAGCCAATCCATCGACGCATCATCTACTGAGAACTTGATGTTATTGCATCCATCTGCCCAATATATACCACCAAAGCCAAGAGCGACTGCACGTGCTCGTAACTGGTGACGACGCGTCTGTCGTACTATCGGGAGAGGGATAGCAAGCAGTTCCACTTGGCAGAATGAGTTTAGTGGCCGTAGCCCACCTATGCCCATTTTACTACAGTCTATGTTAGCGTAATCAAGCCAACCTGTCACTGTAGGACCTGTGCTTCCAAGCATACCACTCGGAAGTAGTAGAGCTGGGAACTTCTTCCTACCAACAGCATGGTCCGCCCGTTCATAGCCAACAATATTTGAAACAGTTGGCAGTACGCGCCAATCGTTGGTATCATCGATATGCACGCCATAGTATGTCAAAGCAGACGACACCCCGCTTGAGTTGACATCTATGCCGGCCTCACGTGCATATGTTTGTGCCTCGATCTTCGGGCTGTTCGCGTATTCAGCGAACTTTACTATGATACACACGATAAACCGATAATTGACGTGTATTGATGGCCAATCTGCCAACTTAAATTGCGGCTTCTTAACCTGATCCATGACAAACGATGTTATCCGCGTTGCAAACACTGGTCTTGAGATGTATCCACGAGGTATTATTTCGCGCCAATTCACGAAATCACTGGTGATGACTCGAAGCATGCTAAGTAAACCCAAGTCAATGCTTGCATCACCACTGACTAAATACAATTGGTTAAGATCCATGATGTTATAACCAACTTCACACATTGCCCATCCGCTTATACCCGCCATAAGGCAGGCGTTGCCTTGTAGGAAGTTGAAGAACGTGGTCGAGCATGAGAATGTGTATTTGTCAGAGGCACCAAGTTGTTCATACGCACCTAAGTGACGCAACACACGTATATCACTCTGCGTCGTGCTGACCTGATAGATAGGAGACAGGTCAAGTTGTTTATACGGGCGAAACCGTGTTTCACGACGCACTGCGTCATCACGCTCGAATTGGTTGTCAACTTCGTACCGTGAACGGTACATCATACCTAAAGGTGACACGCACCAGTCACTCTTGCCCATAATCCAGTCACCCGCCTGAGCCCTTGCCACGGCCAGATCACCTATTGACTCGACGCCGATTTTGTTCTTATTATCGGTTCTATCAATGTCAATGTTGCGGGGCCCTGACACTTTGCGCTTTGTTGACGTGGCACCGCTGCCATCTGTGTCAACACCATAGCCCAAAGGCAAGGCAAAAGCCATCTCACATACCATAGACAGACAGCGGGCAAATGCCTCATCATACGCTGTATCTTCGCATATGTGCTCAAGGTTGGCTCTCAAACTTGACAAACTTGGTGCAGGGTTGTTGTTATGCGCGCCAAGATAGTCGAATGCCAATTCAGTGAACTCACTGTAGGGTGTATTACCAAGATTCACACTAACACGCCCTGCGAAGAACATGTCGGTTGGACAATATGATGATACCATGTCCAGAACGACAAGTACGATGTAGTCATATTTACCGTCCACAACTACCATGCTAGCACGTGACAGAGCCGTAACTGTCACCACATCAGTGCTAGCGGCACGGTCATCACCGACATTGTACATGTGACACACACTATGGTTCCAAAACCGAGTTGTTGTGTGGCACAAAACATACGGCAACATCCATTCCGCCGTAATGTCTGCTGCACGGACCGGCACAATGACAGCATTATTAACCGGAACGCCTTGGTAGCGTGGGTCACGACTTATATCATGATTCGATCGCAGCCCAACGTACGCATCCAGTGGGATGATAAACAACCGTGAAGTGTTTTTTTTTTTTGACAGTGGGATCTGCACAGGCAAACTATCTATGTTACCTCGTTTGTTTGCTTGTTGCACCTGAGTGGACATATACTCAGCATCAGCACTACCATACCGCAAAGAGCTTAGGCATGTTGATCGCAAAGCGTATATGTCACCGGGTACATAAGTCAACCAAAGTAGCATTGCACGCAGAACGACCGCCTCATCATACACAGCTTTGAACAAGTTACCTATGTTCTGTTTTGCCAGGATGATGGCTGATGCTTGGTCCACAGCATATGCATTAGGGGTAATGGACTTGACTGTTGCCATTAGAGATGTGCACGCTGAGTAAGAGTGAGTGAGTGATTTGAAACCTTCGAGAGAGTGAATGAATATAAATCAGCACGAAGAGTTTTTATGACTCCTTTAACCTCTCTTTTGCGTTTATACTCACTCTTACTCTCTGTGTCGACTAGAAACTCACTCAGGAGTGAGTAAAACTGTTTTATCACTCTTTGGGTTATCATTTTTTTATTATCAGATTCATTCATTGCAGGTTGTAGGTCGACAAATTGTTAAGTACATTACAATAACAATTTAATGGTGTAATGAGAACACTCACCAAACTCCTCTAAATACACACAGCTATGTCCATTATCACACTTTTCCGTCCAAAACCATTCAAAATAGCTGCTTTTTATCGCCTTATTTGAAGAAACTGATTTTTTTTTTGTTTTAAGGACTCCGTGTCACGAATTGTTTCAGTTTTCAAATCTTCCATCTCCATTCTGTTCCAAACGCTTGCGATTTATTTTTCTTCTTATCACGTCGACGTGCTCACTACGCTGGCTTTCTTCAGCTACACAACATAGCATTATGTAGGCACAACTTAGCAACCTTCGGAAATGAATTGTTCGATTTGCTTCATTATTGACTTTATGAAGCAAATCATTTGCATTGGAAGTATACAAATCTTTTCTTTCTGAAGGTAATTCAGATTCGTTCACAATTATCCAAATCATCACTACCACCAAATGGATAACGTTTATCAATATACGGTTTAGATCTGCATTCAGGTTAGCATTGTTAGATGCGCTTCTCCTTCTGTTATTCGCGTTCATTGTTCAGGACTTCAAACTCTTTCACTTCAAAAAGGGTTAACTTTTACTTGCACTCAGCAGATATTGCCTGCTGTTCCCTGTGACTGTTCGTTTTGGTGGTGCGTTCGCCAACTCGATTCACTCACGCTTAGTAAATAATCACGGCTGTCCGCTTTGCCGATGAAACAGGAACTAAAAAAAGCTTCATACCGCTCGATGCGGTCTACGCTGCTAATGCACAATGTCGAGACTTGTGCAATGCAACTGCTGCGCGGCGTAATCTTCCTTGTCGATCGGTGTCCCGACGGATCTGTGCATGCCGAATTTCCGCAATGTTGATGGTGGTGGGAGTTCGTCTGCTGCAACAGTGGATTGGGTGACTACTAGTCGACGAACCGACTTTACCCTGAATCTCATATAAAATGGTTGCAGGGCCAACCCAGCTTTATCCTTAAGGTAGTCCAGTGTACGCGCGAGAAAACCTTCGGGTGGGTCAAGCCAATCCATCGACGCATCATCTACTGAGAACTTGATGTTATTGCATCCATCTGCCCAATATATACCACCAAAGCCAAGAGCGACTGCACGTGCTCGTAACTGGTGACGACGCGTCTGTCGTACTATCGGGAGAGGGATAGCAAGCAGTTCCACTTGGCAGAATGAGTTTAGTGGCCGTAGCCCACCTATGCCCATTTTACTACAGTCTATGTTAGCGTAATCAAGCCAACCTGTCACTGTAGGACCTGTGCTTCCAAGCATACCACTCGGAAGTAGTAGAGCTGGGAACTTCTTCCTACCAACAGCATGGTCCGCCCGTTCATAGCCAACAATATTTGAAACAGTTGGCAGTACGCGCCAATCGTTGGTATCATCGATATGCACGCCATAGTATGTCAAAGCAGACGACACCCCGCTTGAGTTGACATCTATGCCGGCCTCACGTGCATATGTTTGTGCCTCGATCTTCGGGCTGTTCGCGTATTCAGCGAACTTTACTATGATACACACGATAAACCGATAATTGACGTGTATTGATGGCCAATCTGCCAACTTAAATTGCGGCTTCTTAACCTGATCCATGACAAACGATGTTATCCGCGTTGCAAACACTGGTCTTGAGATGTATCCACGAGGTATTATTTCGCGCCAATTCACGAAATCACTGGTGATGACTCGAAGCATGCTAAGTAAACCCAAGTCAATGCTTGCATCACCACTGACTAAAGACAATTGGTTAAGATCCATGATGTTATAACCAACTTCACACATTGCCCATCCGCTTATACCCGCCATAAGGCAGGCGTTGCCTTGTAGGAAGTTGAAGAACGTAGTCGAGCATTAGAATGTGTATTTGTCAGAGGCACCAAGTTGTTCATACGCACCTAAGTTACACAACACACGTATATCACTCTGCGTCGTGCTGACCTGATAGATAGGAGACAGGTCAAGTTGTTTATACGGGCGAAACCGTGTTTCACGACGCACTGCGTCATCACGCTCGAATTGGTTGTCAACTTCGTACCGTGAACGGTACATCATACCTAAAGGTGACACGCACCAGTCACTCTTGCCCATAATCCAGTCACCCGCCTGAGCCCTTGCCACGGCCAGATCACCTATTGACTCGACGCCGATTTTGTTCTTATTATCGGTTCTATCAATGTCAATGTTGCGGGGCCCTGACACTTTGCGCTTTGTTGACGTGGCACCGCTGCCATCTGTGTCAACACCATAGCCCAAAGGCAAGGCAAAAGCCATCTCACATACCATAGACAGACAGACAGACAGAACCTCACTCACATAGAGTGATAAACGATACTTGATGATGTTATTCGAAGCGAAAGCCATGTTTTTCCTGTCACTATGCTATAGTTGCGTTCAACGATTTTCGACTGCTACAATCACTCAGATATTTTAATACCGCAGGGATAACTGGCTTTTTTTTACATCGTGGGAAATCTTCGAAAGATACGGGCAGGACCGCATGCCGGATTTCTACCGACTAAAACCCACGATGTGCGCAGCCCGCTTTGCCCCCGTATATCACCGCGTGGCAAGACGGAGGATGGGGTCTGGCCCTTATATCGGGCATTTACACTTGGACTCTTAGTTCCACTTGTAGCCATCACTGTGACGCTGGTATAGTCGATGACTTCGCTGCAAGGGTGCGATTGCACCACGCCGTGCTGGTTGAAGCTGCTTTAGCGGCCGGATGTTGTAGCAGCAGTGACAGCAGCTTCCTCATCGGACGACATGGACCCTCGTCTCGATTGATCACTGCTGCTTTCTACTATCTCAAAGAAGTCCGCCAAAGAAGAAGATTGCTCCTCTTCTTGTTGCTCCTGCTGTTGTTGCTGCAAGAGCCGGATCTGCGCTCGGTGCCGTCTCATCCTCTCCCTCCCGATGACTCTTCTCGCGAGGATTGCCAATGTTGGTGGCGATGCGGGAGGAGCAGCACGACGCCTCTCCTCTCGGGCAAGGGCCCTGGCCCGTTGCCGCGCAAGTTTGCGCCGACGGTTTCGCTCAGCTAACATCGCCTGTCGGACCGCTGGATCTGGCGGTTGAATGTTGGCTGCATTAGCGGCCGCCAGGTTGGCACGCTCTTCGTTCCACTGCCGCTGAAGGACGGATGTCACATGCACCGGCAACTCGGTGAGAATGCTCCATGACGCTCGATTCCGAAGGAGATGGGACACAAAGTTGTCCGGGCTAAGGTCTTCGAATTCTCCTCCTACCAAGAGCTGTTGACGATAAGCGTCAAATGCTGGGCAATGGAATATCGCATGCTCGGCGGTATCTGCTTCACAAGAGCGGAGGGATAACTGGCTCGTAATCTCAAATTGGCTTCATGCATCTCCTCGTGAGTTACTTCGTTCTTACGGGAACGAAACTTCTCAGCTTGTCGATGTTTTGCACCCAAACCCTTTCGGTTCTTGGGAGTTGACTTCGTGTCCAGGGCAGCGGCACCGGACATTTCTTCACTATTCACGGTTGACATGGTTGTAAAATCAAAGATTTTATTCGTACTAAATAGCACGATTTCCGGAGGGATAACTGGCTTTTTTTTTTATAAACAATGTCACAGTTTATTCAATCTCAATTGGATCAAAAACCGCGACGTCCCCCCCGGCAGCCGTTACCCGTGAGCGATGGACTGCCGGGGGCCCTACTGCCTATATAGACTAACGCGCCTTATTTGGCCTTAACGGTCATTTACTGTATGATCTGCCCTAGCTAGTCACCTTATTGCTAGTGGGCGATCGCGCCTCTTTTTGCCTTGATGGCCTTTTCCCATTTTGTTCCCATTGAATAAATCTAATGGGCGTTCGCGCCTCTTTTTGCCTAACGGCCTTTGTTGTCATTGCCCATCCCCGGCTTCGTCCTCCTCTTCAAATGCTTCTACCCCGAAGAGGGCCCACAGGTACGTCCTGCAGTCCACAACCTCCTCGTTCCGCAGTCTCCGCCGCGCGCGGAAGCGTCTAACGTTGTTCCTTACCCGCCGATGATGCTCCTCCCGCTCCTGTATCTCCTCCATCGTCAAAAGTCGCCCGTCGGGGTGGGTTGGTGGTAGTTCCCCCCGCGCAGCTCGTCGCTCGATGGTCATCTGCCGACGAGCCTCGTTGCGCCTTTCGTTGCGCAAGGCCACCAGCTCCTCGTGCGCACCGTCCAGCCGTTGCGCGGCCGGAGGGATAACTGGCTTTTTTTTTTTTAAACGATGTCACAGTTTATTTAATCAACATTCGATCAATAACCGCGACGTCCCCCCCGGCAGCCGTTACCCGCGAGGGATGGACTGCCGGGGGCCCTACTGCCTACATAGGCTTAAGCGCCTTGTTTGGCCTTAACGGCCATTTAATGAATCCTCTGCCCTTACTTGTTAACTTATTGCTAGTGGGCGATCGCGCCTCTTTTTGCCTTAGCGGCCTTCGTCCATGTTGTTCCCAGTAGTGTCTAATGGGCGTTCGCGCCTCTTTTTGCCTTAACGGCCTTCGTTGTCATTGTCATTGCCCATCCCCGCTGCTGGCTTCGTTTTCCTCTAACGCGACGAGGTGACTGCCTCCGCGGCAGCCGCAGCTTCAGCCGCCGTAAGGCCGAGGTGCGAGCGTTCCTGTTCCTCGTCGTCGCCGTATAATCGTCGGAACTGGTGTCGTACGGCTCATGCTCCCAGCTCCGTCCACGGGGGATATCGGCGAGGCTCTCGCGCCGTCGGGCTCGCCATCGAGCGACCCGTTCGCGAACTGCTGCTCGCCGAGCCTCCGTCTTCGGGGATGGGGGTGGCGATGGCGGACGCCCATCCCGCCGCTCCTCTCGTTCCTGCGCCCGTTGCCGGTTTCGAGCGACGTTGCGCCGATCGTACCGAGCCCGTCGAACAGCCTCAGGATTCGGACGATGAGCGTTGTCTGGCAGCATTCCCTGGGCCGCCAACAAAGTCCGGAACTCGTCCCAGTCACGTTGCAGCGCATGCGTGATTCGCTTGGCGGCCTCGCACACGTTACTCCAGTTCTCCGGACACTGAAGCATGTGACCTACAAGCGATTCCGGAACTACACCGTCCAGCAACTCTCTCCGGATGGCAGCGAAGCGAGGGCACACGAACACGGCACGAACACGTGCAGTCCGGGGATGAGGTGAAACCCATGTCGCTCAGGTATTCTCGGAAAAATCCGTGACCGGATAATACCTGCGGCAGGTGAAAGGTCACCTCTCCGTGGTTCCGCGACTGCCACGATCCAATGTCCGGGATCGTGCGATGGGCCCACCTGACGTATCTGCTCGCTCCCTCTGCGGCGGCATCAGCATCCCACGCCGACTGCCACTCGGCGATGGTCCGCTGCCGCTCCTCTATCCGAAGCTCGCCGCTGGTGCGCGTTCCTCGGCGACTGTGGACTCTGGTATCCTCCTCCACCGCTCTGCAGATTGGCACGAGCCCAGCCATCAGCACGGCAGTGTCATACCGGACCGTCGCAAACGCCCGAGCAACGCGAATCGCCGAAGATCGCTGGACCCGTTGAAGCAACCTGCGACACTCACGATTCGCCAGAGCACCGTGCCAGACCGGGGCGGCGTAGCGCATGACGGAGTCTGCGACTGCCGCCAGCAAGCGAGACTTTGACGTCTTCGGCCCCCGGTGGTTTGGCATTAGGCGGTTGACTGCCTGTGCGACCTGCGTTGCCTTCTCGGTGATCGCCGTCACGTGAGGTACCCAGGAGAGGTGGTCCTGGAGCCTCACCCCCAAGTATTTGAGGGTACGAGAGTACTGGACGACCACGCCGCCAACGGTGATGGTAACTCCAACCGGAGGTTTCTTAAGACTGGAGATTATGGTCATCTCCGTCTTGGCGTGTGCCAGCTCCAAGTGGTGCTCGCGCAACCACCGGTCTACTGCTGACACAGCCTCCTCCGCTGTAGCTGCTGCCGATGTTGGAGTTGTACCCGGTGCAAGAAGGACAAGATCGTCCGCGTACCCAATGATCTCGGCACCAGGCGGCAGCGGAACGCTGAGCACACCGTCATACATCACGTTCCACAGGGTCGGGCCCAGGATGGACCCCTGTGGAACCCCGGCAGTGGAGGGATAACTGGCTTTTTTTTTTTTTTTTTTTTCATAGTTCAAGGTTTTGTTTTATTCAGTACATTTTACATAAATTGATTACCAAAACCTCTCCTCTCCCATCACCCCGTTTACCCGCGTGGATTTTGGTGGAGTGATGTGTTCTTTATCAATAGTCGCTTCCGTGCACGCATGCACCTTTCTCTTTATTTTGGAAAATAATTCCCCTCTAACGTTTGCTGTTAACCTTTTCCTTTTGACGCAACGTCAAACTCTGCCACAAATGCCCCGCTGGGCCACAGTTCTTTTTCGCGATACTACTACTAGCGCGATGAGGTGTCCGCCTCCACGGCTGCCGCAGCTTCGGCCGCCGTGAGGCCGGAGTAGGAGTTGTCCTGCTCCTCATTTCCGCTGCTAGTTTCGACCCAGTCCTGTTCCCCGAACAGGTTGCCGATGATGTTGGTGTGGCTCTCGCGTCGTCTGGCTCGCCATCGAGCCACACGCTCGCGGACCGCTGCTCGGCGGGCCTCGGTCGTGGGGGATGGAGGTGGCGATGGCGGACGCCCACCCCGTGCCGCTTCGCGCCGTGCGGCTGTGGCAGCTCGTCGAGCCGCATTCCGCCGCTGATTGCGAGCGATAGCAACCGAATTGTCCCGTTGCGATGGTTCTCCATCCTGCGCGGCCAGCATCTCCCGCTCAGCGTTCCAGTCATCCTGGAGCTCGTTCGTTATGCGTTGTGCGGCCTCGCACACCTGGCTCCAACGGTCGGGGCTCTCCAGGAGACAGCTGAGGATGGTGTCGGGAGACACCGGATCCGTTCCGCCTAACAGCTCCTCGCGAACCGCAGCAAACCGCGGACAGCGGAACACTGCGTGTTCAGCCGTCTCGGCCACACCGGGGCAGCGCTGACAGTCCGGGGACGACGTGAAGCCCATGTTGCACAGGTAGTCGCGGAAAAATCCGTGACCGGACAACACCTGTGCCAACTGGAACGTCACGTCTCCATGCTTCCGTGACTGCCAGGCTTTGACGTCCGGAACCACCCGATGTGCCCAACGCGTGTACCGGCTGGCCTCCTCGCTTTCGGCGTTCGCGTCCCACTCGGCCTGCCATACTTCGTAGGTCCGCTCACGCTCGATGGCCCGGACCTGCTCGCTGGTACTCGTCCGGTTCTCCTGGTGCAGATGGTGATACACTCGGCTGTCTTCATCGATAAGGCGGCAGATCGGGATTAGCCCGGCCAGCAGCACCGCCGTCTCACCTCGCACCGTCCGGAACGCCCTGCAGACCCGAATCGCCGTCTTCCGCTGTACTCGACTGACAAGCCGGCGGCATTGTCGTCTTTCCAAGCCTTCCGACCATACTGGGGCTCCGTAGCGAAGGATGGAGTCAGCTACAGCCGCCAGTAGGCGGGCTCGCGACGATTTCGGGCCGCTGTGATTCGGCAGGAGCCGTGTTACCGCCTGGGCAACCTTCTCCGCCTTCGCCGCTGCCTTCTCCACGTGCGGGAGCCAGGACAGATGGTCCTGCAGCCACACACCCAGATAGCGGATGGATCGGGATGCAGGAACCGCTACTCCGTCGATGTTGATGGACACTGCCGGTGGCCGCTTCAGGCTGGAGATCACCGTCATCTCCGTCTTCTCCGGCGCTAGAGCAAGACGGTGATGGGACATCCAGCTGCTGATCGTTGCAATCGCTGACTCCGCCTTTGAGGCCGCGGCTTCGGGAGTCACCGCCGGGACGAGCAGGACCAAGTCGTCGGCATAGCCGATTAACTCGGTCCCCTGTGGCAGTGGCACTCCCAGGACCCCGTCGTACAGCACGTTCCACAAGGTGGGGCCCAAGATGGACCCTTGCGGAACTCCCGCGCTGATGTGCTGCTCGACAGGGCCCTCGCTGGTCTCGATGATCAGCCGCCGGTCCTCGAAGTAGCTTCTCAGCATTCTTCTCAGTGCGGATGGCACGCCTTTCTCCTGCAGCACGTTGGCGATGGACTGCCAAGACGCAGTGTTGAACGCATTGCGTACATCCAAGGCGACCACCATCAGGCAGCGGTTGTCTCGCTGATTTGTCCGGCGGAAAGACATGGCCGTCCTTCCCATCTCAACAACCCGCTGGATCGCACTGATGGTGGATCGTCCCTTGCGGAAGCCGTACTGGTGCTCCGAAAGCCGCGGAGCTTCGGTATCCTCAAGATGGAGGTTCAGCCTGGTGAGTATCAGCCGCTCCAACACTTTGCCGAGTGCGTCCAGCATGCACAGCGGCCGGTATGAACCACTTTCCCCGGGAGGTTTGCCCGGCTTTGGCAGCAGCACCAGGCGCTGCCTCTTCCACGGCGCAGGAAACACACCGCGGTCCAGACAGTCCTGGTACAGTCGGCGAAAAACCTCCGGGTACTCCCTAATCGCTGTCCTTACTGCTGCGTTGGGGATCCCGTCCACACCCGGCGCCTTCCGGTTGGCCATGCATTCCACGATGGCCAGCAGCTCTGCCGTGGTGACGGGCGTCAGCGACTGCCCGTCCTCAGCTTCCCCCTCCGCTGGCCACTCGACCGTTGGATGAGTCGGAAACAGGTCCCCGGAGATGCGCAGCAGCTCCGTCTTGTCAGTCTCAGGTGGTACGTAGCTGCCACGAAGCCGAGACATGACAGCCCGGTAACCTGCTCCAAACTCATTCTCCTCCGCCAAACGGATGAGGTCATCGAATTCTGCACGCTTGCTGGCCCGAATCGCCTTTTCCATCGTCCGCCGCGCAGTCCGGTGATGCGCCGCTGCAAGGCTGCGTTCCTGCAGATCGACCATGGCAATCATCCGGTCGCGGGCAGCTGCACACTCCTCCCGAAGGCGCGTGAGCTCCGGTGTCCACCAGAATAGGGATCGATGGGGGTCACGGTTCAACGTTGTGACCCGCGCCATCGTTTCGTCGCATGCCCGTAACATGGCATCGACCATCCCCTCCTGGCTGTCTGCCCGCTCTTCGAAGTTTGCGGCCCTCAGCGCCACCCGGAACGCCTCGACCGAGAACTGCGAGGCCTTCCATCTCCTGCCTCGCCGGTGCGGTAAGGGCTGATGGCGCCGTCCCTGGTGTTGGTGTTGCTCCTGCTGTCTTCGACGATGCTGCTGCTGCTGTTGTCTTCGACGATGCTGCTGCTGCTGCGGTTGCTGGTTCTGGTGTTGTTGCTGCTGGCGTTGATGTTGAGGCGGGGAGGACGGTCCGACGGTGTAAAAGATGTACCGGTGGTCGGATGCCGTGTAATGCCGCGCCAACGAGTCAGAAGCCACTGCCCAGGTCTCGGGTCGAGCGATGGACTCGCTCGCGAACGACACATCGACGACACTGGGTGTGGCAACTCCGTTCCCGACAAACGTTGGGGTTGTTCCTCGGTTGAGGATCCTCAGCCCAAGCTGCTGGATGGTGTTCAGCAGCCCCTCACCTCGCATGTTGTTACGCTGGCTTCCCCACTCCTCATGCCAGGCGTTGAAATCGCCTGCTACGACGACGTGAGGGTGAGAAAGTGCCTCCAACTCCAAGGCCTCGAGAAAGTGCTCGAACTCGGCTATGGTAAGGCGGGGGGGAGCATAGCAGCTGATAAAGACCACCCCACCGATCTGGGCAGCCACCACTCCAGGCGTTGGGCTGCTCCACACACGCTGAATGGGGTGGGCTCCGGTGGCCACCACGGCAACTGCCCCCGATGAGTCCGCTGTCCACGTTCCGCTGTTCTCAGGAGGATGGTACACCTCCGAGAGGATCAACACGTCGATCCGCTCCGTCCGAGCGGTTTGCAGAACGAAATCCTGTGCAGTGCGTCCACCACCCAGGTTCGCCTGTAGCACGCGTAACTGCTGCTTTACTCCAGACACGGTGCAAGCGGTTGTCCACAGCTCTGGTGACCGATGCTATGTGGGCCACCACACTTGAGGCACTTGGGCTCCGTTGAGCAGGCTTTCGCCAGATGGCCGGTGTTGCCGCAACGGAAGCATTTGCCCAGATAGTCTGCCTCATTCCGGCAGTCTCGCAATATGTGTCCAGTCTCCAGACAGCGCAGACAACGGCGCTGACTAACCGGACGACGTTGAACCTCGTGCGCCAAACTGATGAGCTGGCAGATCGACAGCTTTGCCTCGTATAGCAGCTGTGCTTTTGCCAGTGGAAGACGGACACGAGCACGTTTCGTGCCGTCGCTCAGCTCCCACACTTCAGCAAAGGTGATGCCGGTGGTTGCTCCCAGTTTGGCCTGGATCGCATCCTTGACGTCTTCGACGGTGGCCAGCGGGTCGACGTGGGTGATCAGCAATTCACCCATCTCGGTCAGCACTCGTACAGCCCCCATGTCACCGAGAACATCCTGAATTTTCGCGGTGAGCGTCTCGCTGTCGGCGCTTCGGCTGATCGGGACGCGAAGATGGCCTTGTGTTGTTCGCCGACCCATCCCGATGGCTGTGCGGACCTCCTCCAGCTCCGGGGCCGTACGCAGCTTCAGGTACGCCTGCGTCCAGGTCGCTCCTTCTGCTGGTGTCACCTCGATGGTGTCCGGGCGTACTCTACGCCGAGTCGGTTTACGCTGCTGGTTCTGCTGCTGTTGCTGTAGCGGCTGCTGATGTTGCTGCTGTTGCCGCTGTCGACTCTGCTGCAACAGTCGGCCCTTCTGTTGCCACTGTTGTCCTCGCTCGTTCGCCCGCTGCTGCGACTGCTGCGGACGTCGCTGCTGCTGCTGGGCCGCCTGCTGGCGTGCCGGCTTACGGCGCACCACCTCGGCCCAGGAGCCGCCTTCCTGGTCCGGAGACGGCACCACCATAGCCGTCGCCGCACCTGCTCTTTCCTGCTGCTGCTGCTGCTGCTTCTGACACCACTGCTGCTGCTGCTGCTGCTGCGCCCCAGCACTACCGCCCTGCGCGATCGCCTTAGCGACGATCTCGCGCATCTGGCGCAGTTCCTCCCGCAGGAACTCCTCTCGCTTGGCTGCCTCCTCGCGGACAGCCTTAGCCTCGCTGCGGGCTGTTGCCTCCGTCTTGGCTAGCATCAGCCGGAGAGCAACCATTTCCTCGTTCAACTGCGTGATTGTCGCCCGCAGCGTCTCGGTGAGAGCCGTAGAAGCCTCCAGGGCGCGTCGCAGTCTCTCCTCCTCCGAGGCGGACGCTGCCGTCTCCTGCGATGCTGCCGCCGATTTGGTTAACAGCGCACGCGGCTGCACTTGTTTGCGCATTATCCCCACCCTCTCGTCAGTGGACACCGTCCGCGAACGCAAATTCTTGCTGGTGTCCATCGTCTGACACCACTTTGAGTTTTTCCGACCGAATTTTGGAGTTTTCCCCCCCTCCTGCGGTAACGGATGGGGGGGTGGGGCTGATTTACACTTCAAAAATTCAGGCTCGATTTGTCCTATTGAGGTGACATTGTGTTCGAATTTTCACTCGTGAATTCGAATTTTCCGAATCAATTATACCAGTTATACCA
The DNA here is from genome assembly GCF_943734725.1 of Anopheles marshallii. Lineage (NCBI taxonomy): Eukaryota > Metazoa > Arthropoda > Insecta > Diptera > Culicidae > Anopheles > Anopheles marshallii. The sequence continues at coordinate 62,505,052 of NC_071326.1, read as the reverse complement.
CTTTCCTGATATATTTTCTTCCACCCTAGGCAAACGCGTGGTTGGATCGGGGCGCGGAGGGCACCTTTTTGGAAAAAGTCAAAATTTTGCCTCCTGGGCCGTCGAAAAATGCCGCTTGGGTAGTTCACTGTCTCTGAGCTGTCACTCAAAATGTCATGCACATTTTTTTCCACTTTTCACACTTTTAACGATTGCACTTTTTTCACCGTTTTAAAACCGATTTGCACCCGGTTTTCAATGTTATTTCGGTTAAGACACTAGTCCCGCTCAATTTGCAACGCTGGAGCACCCTTTTGCCCACTTTTAAATGGCTTTTTTCAGCACTTAGGCGTCCGATTTTGGTCCGGTTTTCACGTGCATTCGTCTTTTTGGCACTGTTTACACCTCAATCAACACCTTTTAGCCCGAAATTCGATGATTTTTGCACAAAAATTTTTGACACCGCTGTTGTTGTTGTTGTAATAGTCCACAATTTTGCACACACTTTTTTTAACCGTAAATCGACCGGCATCCACCATTTCTTGTATGAAATCACAAAAACGGGTGGGAATCTTGCGTTTTCAATGAAAACCGCGTCCCGATCGATCACTTTGTCCGTTATATTTGCGTTAAACACCTCCCATACAAAATGTATGGGGAACTTTCAATCACTTTTTTCGCTCAATTTTTGACCGATTTCCATTCGGTTTTCACTAACTTCCCGTAGAAAACGACGTTATTGATCGTTTATGACGATTTTAAGGCCGAATACCGGCACTTTTGCACAAAATATGCCGTACTCACACGGAGCGCACTTTCCACGTGTCTGGCCATGCACACTTGCCGCGTGCATCCACGGAGGGATAACTGGCTTGTGGCCGCCAAGCGTTCATAGAGAAATCGATGTTCTTCAGGGATGCACAGAGATACTTCTTCTAGCTTGAAATGGAATGTTGCACTTCAATATGTTCTTGTCTAAGCAGAAACTAAAAAGGACTGTGTTGTACACCTCAGATATCGACGACTCGCTATTTGGAATCATATTCGTACTAAGCTTATATCTCTAAAATATTTTTTAAAAAATCCAGTTTCCAAGGAGCTGCAAAATACTCAGCAAATATAACTTGTGTAAACGGTAAAGTATTGTTCTGTACGATGTGAACGTCTGTGAAGCGTCTGTTCCGTTTCATAGCTGCAGGATACGAGCGATGAGGTTTGAGCTCAAAATTTTTTTCTTTTCTTGATCGTTTGTTTACTATTTATAATTCCCACACGAGTTGGACATCTCTGGAAACTGGCAGTGTGGTGGATGCCGCAGTTTACACAAAACAGCTTGGTGGTGGTTCGTTGGTGGTTTACAGTTCGAATGTTTTTTAAATCGCTGAGGGTTATAGAACACTTCGTAAAATGCAAGAGATACAGTATCTAATTTTCGATTTGGTTATATTTGTAGTTTTTAATGTAAGTCGGCTTCCTTTATTTCGTCCTCAGGATAGTCTGGGGGTCCAAAGAGCACAATTTATGTCGTATTTTCCTCTTCTAGCTGGTGTGTGTAAAAGTCTTCGAACTCTACATACTCGCTACTTTTCCTTTTAATATTACGCTTGAAAAAGCTCTTATTATCCGTTCACAAAGAAGTCTAATGTTTGCATAACAAACGATGACGTACTAAGCACATATTTTATACAGAAAGTAATGGGCTCTATTTCGCATTCAACACATTCGATTACCATCTCTGACGAAGGACGATTTGAAACATATCCTCTCTATCGGAGCAGTTGAAGGCTTCCATAATTTGTTATCCAATAGTAAGCAATACTTGTCTTTCTGTATTCATCTTGTCTTCGTTGGGCTGACGCTTTTCCCGGCTTCTTCTTTGATCCAAAGCCCTTCTTCTTCGGGTCCTTGGAAGTTGTGGTAGTGGCTTCTTCCATCTTCAATTGTTCAAACTTTTCCATATTGGCGTTGCTGAACTCCGTCGAAATCAGACGAAAATTTGAGCAATACTTGGGGCGGCCCGGTGGCGTGATGGTAGCGGAGCCGGTCTTCACACGAACGGACCGGACCAAAATCCCATCCGGGCCAATCCCCCGTAGCAAGGACTGACTATCCGGCTACGTGGTAAAATAAGTCGATACGGCCAGGCCGTTCTAACGAAAAAAAAAAAAAAGTAAGCAATACTTCTCATTTGCTAAGTTAGACAAAATTTCTCTTTGGTAAATTGGTGTTTCCTTACCAAATTAAAGCTCAATAGCGGCTATGCTAACGTTTTATGAACACTTGTAACCGATTAGGAAAGGTAGGAACCGACCTTAAATTCACCTCTTCGAGTCATCCGTTGAAGTGTACATGTCGAAAGCCCTCTTGCAACTAAATTCTGATCAATGCCAAGTAGCTTTAGTGATAATTTCACTACAAACAATAACGTGTTTAACCATTCTGTTCAGTTTTGAGTCGTATTTGATGAGTTTATTACCAATGCAAACATTATTATGAACGGTTACTTAATGAAACTTAATAATGGGCCGTAGATGTTAATCTCTGAAAACATATAAGTGGTTTACGAATCAGTTAGAATTACAACATCAAAAATAAATTTGAGCTTGACAAGTACTTTTCAAAGGCATATATTTGATTTTTTTATAGAGCTATCATCAGTTAGGTTTACTCAGCTAAGAAAGTTATAGTTAATTTTAGCGATTCAGGAAGATCAGTAACTGCGTTACAAAGAGGGGTGTAAAACGTATGCAATATGAATAGAATATATATGAATAAGTTTATATATCGATCGAGTAAAAGAAACCTGTTCAATAAATAATATTTGGAAATGTCAATAAATATAATAGCAATAGCACTGTTATTGTACACCAGCATAATGACACTTGTGTTTTTTTGCAACCTCGGATAACATCATATTTTCATAATTGACTTCAATAATAAAAGATTTTGTTATATTTATTGTGATTATGTTTGGGTTATGACTTCTATTGTTTCATTTATTTGTTTGTGTGAGTATGAATAAATACACAGGACCAAACCGAACAGCGGGAAGCATAGATGCGTTTTTCAGGCAACACTCAGTATCACAACCAGTTTCATGAATATTTCATAGTTTGTGTTTGTATTTTTTTATTTGTTTCTTTATTTATGTTCTTATTTACCTAGGAGGTAGGCCAAACCTCCCCTTGGGGATTTGCTCGTGCGATCGGATACCTAACACGAGTTGTCATTGGCAAAATCCTATCACAAGCCTTCATGAGGCGCTGCTGGATACGGACTTACGGAGCTTTATTAACTCAGTATGGCTTAACTGATTGGATCTGTAAGTGATTACCGCATCGTTACTGAAAGGTTATACCTAATTGACCATTATGTCCGTCCTAAAACAGTTCGGTTATAAACTTTACCGGTTACCATTGTTATAAACATTACCGGTAAATGGGCATACTAGTTTGGGGCTAAAATACAGGGTTTACACAGCCAATTAGTCACCGTAAATTCATTGAATGTCATCAACAATAGTCACTTTGCCACCGTAAACCCACAATTCGGCATCGTCAATCCAACAATGGCGTTGAGAACTTTGAATCAGTCACCGTTAATACCCTATTCGGCCGTCCCGTTTTGTTTTGATTTTGGCCTGTCAAAATAGCTCCGCCCTGTTAGACCTAGATGTCTGACTCGGCACTGGAACCACATAGGTTTTGACAAATAATCGTTATTATTCGATTTAATAATTAAATTTAGATTGTCTTAAAACAGGGATTAACAGTGTAACAAGATAAAGTGTCCATTTCAATAAAACAACTGTCACATTGGCTTGAACAAACGTTATTCGGCGATGCTTGTTTTGGTTGTATAGTGGCACTCAGGGCTGTGCCCGCTTATACAATTCATTGTTAAACTTACTTAAACCTGTTTTTGAAGAACTGTATAAGCTTTAATTTTGTTTTTACACTATTTTTTCACTTTTTCATAAGTTTCATAAGAAATAAATACAAAGTCACCTATTCTTTTGAAGGGTTGTAGGTGGCTCACTTTACGTGACTCATCTGCCCCATATGACACACTTGCCCTGTTGTAAAAGTAAAAAAAAAAGCGAAAAAAAGGTTTTGTCGGTTGTGCTAATCGTTAGCAACCACAAATTGGTCTTTATTGCCGCTAGTTTTGGAAAAGAACGAAATCGTCCCTATCACTTCCTATTTATACAATTTTCCGCTCTCCTAACGGCCATCATCTTTCTCCAATGTCGACTCGACTCGACTCGACTCGGCACACTGTTCCGTCATGATCCTATCTTGCTTGACATTTCCTCAAACGGTGAACTTATTACTGCAGTATACCTACGCTGTCACCGCGTGCGCACCACTACATTGACGCGTTGTTTTCACATCATTCTCCCCTCCAGTGTTGCAACTCGGTTCTTCACTTAACGAAACGTCACTGTAAACCACGCGGTTCCTAGTTTTGTATGTTCTGATCGTTTGATAAGTTCTTATTCCTTCCGCGGTTTCACATCTAGTACTGCTATTTTAGTTGCGGGTCGCTCGATCGTACCGGTATTGGTTTCTACTGTCGCACGCCTAACCTGACCGTCACTAGCCCTAACCGCTGCAATCACACGTCCTTTCGGCCAACTGTTGCGAGGCAGGTTCCCATCTACGATCAACACGATATCGCCGACCGCGATCGGCTTTACGGGCTCGAACTACTTAGTTCGACGGGTTAGCGTGGGCAAGTAATCTTGGATCCACCTCTTCCAAAATAGCTGCGCATTGCGTTGAGCCGCGCTCCATATCGCTCTCACTGCTGCCGCTGAATCGTCAAGGAAGGCTTGTGGTTTAACTCCGTCCGAGCTACCCAACAGAAGGTGGTTTGGCGTTATTGGGGAGTCCATTTCGTCTTCTAACGGTAGGTACGTTAACGGCCTGTAATTGATAATAAATTCTATTTCCGTTAGTGTTGACAGCAGCTGCTCGTCGCTCGGAGTCTTCGGAAGATCCAGGCTACTTAGTGCTCTCTTAACGGACTGCACCAGACGCTCCCAACAACCACCAAAATGAGGTGCAGCTGGCGGGTTGAAGCTCCATTTCGTTGTCGGGCTCGAAAACCTTTCCATCAGCGATTTAGCGTCGACGTCCCTCATAGCTGCTCGTAGCTCACGCGCTGCGCCGACGAAGTTGGTGCCCTGGTCACTGATGATTTCCCGCGGTGATCCGCGCCTCGCCATAAATCGTCGAATCGCCAAAATGCAGGATGCTGTCGTTAGTGAGTGGGTAACCTCCAAATGAATTGCTCGCGTAGTCAGACAGGTGAAGATCACCCCCCATCGCTTCTCGTGGCGACGTCCAACGGCTACATGTATCGGACCGAAATAGTCCACTCCGGTGTAAGTGAAGGGTCTCTGTGAAACCGCAAGCCTCTGATCGGGAATATTCCCCATCAACGGGGGATTTGGCACAGCGTCACGAATCTTGCACCATTGACACAGTCGCCGCACACGGTTGAACTCCATTAGCACCTTCGGTATGTGAAATTTGGCCCTCAGTTGGTTTACTACTGTCCTATGGTTGCGGTGACAGTATCTTTCATGGAAATCCTGAATTATCAGTGTTGTGACGTGGTGTCGTCTTAGGAGGATGACCGATCTCTGAAGCGTCTCATCGAAAAGGTTATTATTAATACGCCCGTGTGTCCTAAGCACGCCATGTTAATCTAAAATGGGACAGAGTTTATATAGTTTACAATCCTTTTTTAGGGGTTTCGTCCAAAGGTACTTTCTGTCAGCGGTGTTCGTCATGCGTTTGATCTCGCTACTAAAGTCTTCCCTTTGAACCGTGATGAATATGATCCGTTCCGCCGTTGATAGCTCCTCTTGAGTGAGTGGTCCCCTCGGTGTTTCCAACTGTCGAACCTTGTGCCGTAAAGTTTTTACATACCGAATAACGTATCCGACTGACCTCAGGAGCGTTTTCCATCGAGAAAACCGTGTGAAGTTAACGAAGTGATCTTCCATTGTGTGGTGCAGGATCGCCTGCCGGGCTTCCTCGGTCGTTTCTCCGGCGTCGGTGTTGATAATCGGCCATTCTCCTTCTGGTTGCCAGATAAACTCCGGTCCACGGAACCATCGTCCTGACGGCCCCATCTCTGGTATTGTCTGCCACTTGGTCGCGTCGTCCGCGACGTTTAGCTTAGTTGAAAGCCATTGCCATTCTTCCGCCTTAGTAGATTCGACCAGCTCGCTTACCCGCACAGCCACAAATGGTGAGTATCGCCTGTGATCGGACCTGATCCAGCTAATGACGTTCTTCGAGTCGGTCCAGAATACCCTTCTAGCAATACTCAATCGATGTTCTTCTTCTATGTGCTTGGCGAAACGGGTTCCTATTAGCGCCGCTAGCAGCTCGAGTCTCGGAATGGATAAGTACTTGATCGGCGCTACTCGCGTCTTCGAGCCGACCAGCACACACTCTATTACACCATTTTCTTCGAAACGCAGGTAAGCCACCGCTGCTATACCATTTTGACTGGCGTCGCAGAATATGTGCAGCTGTATGTTCTTTGTGTGGTACGATGATAGTTTTCGATAACATCTTCTGATGGTTGTTTTTTGCAGGTCGGGCAGCACGGCGACCCATTTCAACCATTTCTTCGCGACTTCACCCTCCAGTGTATCATCCCATCCCAGTCGGGATCGCCAAAGTTCTTGCAGTAAGACCTTTAAAAACATCAGGAAATCGCCAATCAGGCCTAATGGGTCATATATGACCATCAATGTTCGAAGTACCTCGCGTTTTGTGGGCATCCGGATTCCAGCTAATAGTTCCTGGTCATTCTTCGGGCTGAGTCGGAATGTGAACGTGTCGTCTTCCGTGTTCCACCACATTCCCAACACCTTCTCAGTACCTTGCTCGGGGCACATCTCGATGCTTGCTTGGTTGCATGCTCCCCCTCGCAAGCGCTCAACGACCTCCCTGGAATTGGATAGCCAGTTACGGATTTCGAACCCACCTTGTGCATGTACATGTCGAACGTCTTCTGCTAGCGTCACCGCTTCCTGGACCGTCTCAACGCTGGACAGCATGTCGTCTACGTAGTGCTCAAGCTTTATACAATCCGAAGCTCGAGGAAATTGTTGTCTGCGAATCTATCCGCGTTGATGTTCTTCACATAGTGGGCACTACCTGGGGAACATGCCGCACCAAAGGTTATGACGGAGACTGCGTAAATATTTGGCGATCCATTTGGGGTTGTATCGTTGTTCCAGAAGAACATTTGGCTCCGCTGGTCGGCTGGCTTCATACGGACTTGGAAAAACATCTCGCGAATGTCTCCCGTTACCGCCACCCGGAACTCGCGAAATTTGTAGAGTACTGCAACCAATCCTACCAATTGGTCCGGTCCTGTGAGGAGAAAACTGTTTAAACTAACTCCCTGGACCTGCGCGGCAGCGTCGAACACCATTCGAAGCTTTCCAGGCTTATTTGGATTAAAGACTGGGAAAATCGGCAAAAACCAGTCTCTGGGTCCCCGTTCGGCAATCTCGCTCTCCGTCACTCGGCGGATGTAGCCCTGCTCTTGGTAGTCCTTCATCTTTCGGATAATGGCATTCGCTAACGTAGGATCCTTCTCCATTTTCTTCCGTAGGCCCGAGTATTTCCTCAACGCCATGCTCCTGTTACACGGTAACCGCACATCGTCGTATTTCCACAGCAAGGCGGTTTGGTAGCGATTATCCAGCAGCCGGGTTTCTGAGGCCGGTATTGCATTGGCCCTTTCACTCTCCCTCGGAACGAGATGGTTTACGTTGCTAATTCCCAGCGATTCAAAAGCGTAGTGTGTCTTCAACGTATTGTGTAGACGCTCGTTCGAGGCCATGTCACATATGCAGACATGGTAGCAGCTGCGGACTTCATCTTCATGCATCGACCCGCCGCGTGCCCCGAACACGGTCCAGCCAAGCTTCGTCTTTGTGGCGAGCGGTTCACTACTTCTTCCTTCTGCATACTTGAGGGGCCTCCCTAGACTCCAGTTGTCCACTCCAATCAATATGCGTGGTCTCGCCTTACGATACGAGGCAATGGGCAGTCCCTTCAGATGAGTATACCTCTCACCTAGCTCTTCCATGTTTAGCGATTGTTCTGGAAGATACAAGTCATTAATAGAATGCACTATTTTTGGGTGAAATGATTTTGACCCATCGCGCACGTCTGCAATGCGAAGTGCCGCACGGACTGAGCCAACTTCCTGCCGAGTTGTGCCTCCCGTCCACCTCAAGCTCAATGGATCCGGTCTGCTTTCAACACCTAACTCGCCAATCAAACTATGTTCAATGAAGGTCGCCGTTGACCCTTCATCGAGGAGGGCGTATGTCCTCACCTCCTTGTCGTTGCCGTAGAGGATCACCGGTACATAGCGTAGTAGGATGTTTGCATCTGTGCTTGAGTGTGTGTTACATTGTTTACCGTTACGTGTGGCGCCTTGTTTAGTTTTGTGCACTCGCGGCTGGTGGATGGTTCAGATGTGTGTACGGATACGTGAGCGTTTCGAGTTTTCGGCAGCCAGTTCGATTCACGACGGTCAATAATCGGCCCTCGTTTCGATGGTTTCGCCATTAATCTGGCCGCAGTTGCGATCTCTCCTATCCAAGTGCCAAACTCGCTGACTGTAGCCTCCGACAATTGTAGCTTGTATCGTGCCCACTCTAGTAGACGCTCCGGGGGTAGCTTTGCCTCCATCTCTTCGAGTAGTGCGACGTCGCAGTTGTATTGCCGCATCCCCGATATCTGGATCGTTGCGCACATCTTCTGTACGCTCTTCCCGAAGGCTGCTATGGTCTCCAAACTTTCCGCCCTAGGTGCGGGCATCTTCCTCACCTTCTTGATTAGACTCTCCACAATGAGCCCCGGCCTACCGTATTCGGATTTGAGGATGTCCAGTGCCTTTTTCAGTCCCGACGGCATTAGCAGAATGTGGTCGACCGAATCCAAGGCTGGACCTCGCAAGGCTCGTTGTAGCCGTAGTAGGTTTTCCTCCTCGTTAAAACCACAAGCTGCAGACGATCGCTCGTAGCTGGAGTAAAACATCGGCCATTGTTCTGGTACCCCGGAAAAGGTAGGCAGCTCTCGGCTTACAATCTTTCGTGCCGCCTTTTGACGAGCTGTTAACGTGTCATCCTCTGGGGTAACATCCAACGGCCTTGCTACCTGGAAAGAAACATCACGCTCACCTGCTGTCGTGTTTCCGTGTTTCTCTTGTTGTCCGTCCTGCGTCCCACGGTGCGTTGCAAGGGATTCATCGACCGCGCGACGCCACTCCGCGTATTCCTGGTCTGCTGCTGCGGCTTCATCGATGACCAACGTTTGGTCGTAGCATGGCGGTGATGCGGCTATCGCGCCCTCGAATGGATGCCAGCGCCGTTGGTTGACCGCCATCCTGTTGCTGTTTGGTTGCGCCATTCGCAGTAACGCCAGAATGTCCTCGGGTGAGAAGAAAAACGATCTTGAATTCGTGTTACATAAGCATTGTGAAGCCTACGATTATGAACACGGTAAGCACTTGCCGCATATTTATAAAGGCGCAAATAATAAGGATTACGGTTGCGATGGTATAGATGAAGTTTACGTTTTTTGTCCGATTTTAAAACTCTCAACGATCTATTTGACCACGGGGGATAAGGGCAAGACCTTAGGAGAGGGCAACATAAAGGGAATGCCGCAACGGTAACATCACAAAACATGGAAACAACCTCATCAATATCGCGAGCTTCTTCAATGAACGACCAGTTGGAGGATTCTATGATTTCCGAAAATCTCCGAAAATCCATCCGTTTAAAGTTGAACCGTAGATGACGGTAAAGGGCTGCGTGTTCCCTCGGTGGTCGGGGAGCCGTAGGAATAGTGAGGGACACCTCAAGCACAGGGTGATGATGATCCAGCGGGAGCAAAGGCAGTGTTGAACAACAAACGTAGGGACGAGTCTCAATCACAGCCTCAACAGCAGTTAAAGTACAAAAATTAAACTTTTAATCCCATTCATTTGAAATAAGAGTTAATGTGTACCCCGTGCATATTCTGCTCGTATCGTATGCTATTTCGAAATTCTACAACGCCGGAGCACATGTTTTAAACACAGCGCTATTGTTCCACATACTTTTTCTTTTGAAAGAAACTAATTGTTCTGCTGATTGCTCCAAATCGGGCGGTCCGAAAAGACCTCTATGTATCAAAAGATGTCGAAGGAATGTCTATCGATGCTGATTTTTCGTCCTTTTATAAAAAATGTACTGCCGCTCCTTACCGAAGCCAAATACCTGTAGTTGATCTTCTATCGTTTCTAGTTATCGACTAATTTAGTATAAAAGGAAATGCAAAATTGCTTACCAAATTGATCACGATGGTTTTTTGGCTGGTTATTTTCTGTCAAATCGCGTTTGACAGATGTTTGGAGTGTGTTTGCAGACCTTTCTGTATTTAGGACGTGCGCTGCCGGGCTGGCGTTATGGTGATGTTGCCCGGTTTAGGTGTGACGAGATAAGAGAGCTCTGTGTGGCGTACGCAACTTATTTATTATGTATCCTAACACTAATACTAGATTCTAATTCTCTATACCTAGTCAATTCTATTCCTTACCTATACATACATATTAACGGATGCCATAAAATTACTTAGCTACAGGGTGGCTCTTACCACACGCCTAACCTTTTTTTTTCCTTTTATATAGTTTGATCCTATTCTTGTGCACCATTTCGTTTTTATTGTTAATTTTCACTATTACATTTTCATCTTGGATTTCTATTAGTTTGTATGGCCCATGATATTTCGCATCTAGTTTACCTGCAACTTCGTTTCGTATCAGAACAGTATCTCCTTTGTTTAAAACTTTAACTTTACATTTCCTATCATACGACGTTTTGCTTTTCATTTTTCTTTGCATTTTTTTCTGACGAACGTCTTTGTGTACAATATGCAGTTTCGCTTTCAGGAGATTAGCGTAGTTCTCTAAATTGTAATCAATTCTAGAGTGTTTGGTACTATTTACTACGTGGGACGGTACATTGGCTTGTCTACCGTAGACAAGATAGAATGGTAGTCGTAGAGTGTACGGTGTTGTTGTATGCGAAATCGTAAAATTTCACCCATTTACACCAGTCTAGGGAGTTATTGTTACTAAATATCCGCAGAAAGTTCCCTAATATTTTGTGTGAATTTTCCAATGCTCCAATGGTCTCGTGGTGATAGGCGGTTGAGTTTAATTTATCTATCCTGAGTATCGTACAAATATCTTTAAATAACGATGACATAAACTACTCAGTACCACGGTCTGTACAAATACACTCTGGCACTCCATATTTAAGTATAACGTTTTCTACGAATGCTTGTGCAACTGTATCAGTTTGTTTGTTTTTTATAGGAGTTGCGGTGATGAATTTTGTTAGGTCGCATTGGGTAGTTAAGATGTACTGAAATCCTTCTGAATTAACGAATGGCCCTACAAGATCCAAGAATATCTTCTGCATTGCTTTGGTGGCTATTGTGGTTATCTTTAGTGGTATTTTCGGTTCATTCACATGCCTATATCTTTGACATTCGTCGCAATTCTTTATCATCTTCTTAACATCCTGATCGATCCCTTTCCATGTGTAACGTAGTTTAATTGTTTTCAATGTGCGTTGGATCCCGGCGTGACCCACAGTGGGCAAAATATGGTAATCATTCATTATTAGTAGCTTCTTCTGTGACTCATTCTCTGGTATAACTTTTACATCCTCATTCAGCACTAGAATTTTGGGCATTCCTTTTAACAGGTTGGCTGATAAGTCTCCGGTCTAACAAAGAAAAACACATTTTTTTTTTGTCAAAATTCGTTTTTATTATTCAACATAGTTCCCTTCAAGAGCGATACAACGATTATAACGACCTTCCAATTTTTTGATACCATTTTGGTAGTACTCCTTCGGTTTTGCCTCAAAACAGGCCTCAGTTTCGGCGACCACCTCTTCATTGCAGCCAAATTTTTTCCCTGCGAGCATCCTTTTGAGGTCTGAGAAAAAGAAAAAGTCGCTGGGGGCCAGATCTGGAGAATACGGTGGGTGGGGAAGCAATTCGAAGCCCAATTCATGAATTTTTGCCATCGTTCTCAATGACTTGTGGCACGGTGCGTTGTCTTGGTGGAACAACACTTTTTTCTTCTTCATATGGGTTGCTTCAAAAGTTGCTTGACAAAAGACGCTCTGTCTCACAAACTAATTAACATACAGACGTCCAATTTTGACACGAATCATTTGAAGGTTGGTACTATATAAAAATAATATGCATTTAATACTAGCGGCGCCATCTATGTGTCAGACCGGGGACTTATCAGCCAACCTGTTATATTGAGTGTTTTCATTTGTTTCATAAACTCTGTAGTATGTTGATCTTTTTTCCTTACAATTAAGTATACTTTCTTCTTCAACTCTTTAACATGACCTTTCATCTGCGTCAAGATTCCTCGTAAGCGAATCAAGCTATTGATGTGAGGTACAGTTATTTTATCTTCGGTTATTGTAAGGTTTTGTGTATTGGGACTCAGTAGTAATTCAATGTATTTAACTTTACTAGCTTCAGGCTGATCCGTAATCTTTTGATCTTCTTGATCTTCATGGTGTATTTTTGCTCGCGTAGTTATTAATGCATCTGCGCTCATATCTTTCAACTCCTTCACTGTTAAACGTGACAATGTGTCAGCTACAACGTTCTCCTTCCCTTTTTTATAAAAAATTGAAAATGAATATTCTTCCATAGCTAAGCGAAATTTTGTAAGTCTGCTAGATGGGTTTTTCATAGAAAACAGATAAACGAGTGGTCTATGATCGGTATATATTTCAAATTCTCTTCCATAAAGATATGGTCGATAATGTCTAATAGCCCAAACAATTGCTAGTAGCTCTTTCTCGATTGTTCCGTAGTTTAGTTCAGCTTTGTTCAGAGCCCTGCTTGCGAAAGAAATTGGTTTATTGTTTTTATTACTGAGGACCGCACCGATGGCTGATCCTGATGCATCGGTATGCAATATGAAAGTATTACTTTCTCCAAAATCGGGAAAATCTAGGATAGGTGGATTAATAAAAAGATTTTTCAAAATATCGAACGATTTCTGGCAAGCTAGACTCCATCTAAATGGGATGTCTTTTCTGGTTAAATAATTCAATGGCATACAGATTTCAGCAAAGTTTTTGATATGTTTGCGATAGTAGTTTGCAAAAGCTACAAAACGTTTGACTTCTTCTGCATTTGCAGGTGTTTGCCAATTTTGGATACATTGTATCTTCTGAGGATCTGGTTTGACGCCTTCAGCTGAAATGCAATGACCTAGATAGATCAATTCTTGTTTTAGAAAATGGCATTTGGCTGGATTTAGTTTTAAGTTAACGTTTCGTAATCTCTCAAAAATACATATCAAATTTTTATGATGTTCTTCGATTGATCTCCCAAAAACGATAATGTCGTCTAGATATACAAGGCATTTTTCAAGGTTTAAACCAGATAACGCAACAGTCATCATACGTGAGAAAGTAGATGGACTTATGTTTAGACCCATTGGTAATTTTTTCATTTGGTATTGGCCGGTAGGCGTAGTGAAGGCAGTTATTGGTCTGTTTTCTTTTTTTAGTTGACATTGATAATATCCCTGGGAGAGATCCAACTGGGAGAAATATTTCGATCCTGAAAGAGAATCGATTACCTCATCTATATTGGGTAATGGGAATTTATCATCCTTTAGAACAGTATTAACTTTTCTATAATCGATCACAAGCCTCCATTTTTTAATATCGGTTGATGATTTCTTGGGCACTAATAAGACTGGGCTGTTCCATTCGGAACATGCTTCTTCAATTATTTCATCCTCCACTAGTTTAGATATTTCATTATCTAGTTGAGTTCTTTGTGCATAAGGCAGTTTATATTGCTTGGAATAGATGGGTAAAGTGTTATCGCGAACCTTCAATGTTGCTTCATAAATGTGTGTTGTGCTTAGTTTATCGTTTTTTAGGCAAAATATGTCATTATATTTTACACATATTTCTGAAATAGCAGATTTATCACTATCAGAAAGGTGAGTTAAATCTAATTCCTTTAATAATTGGTTAGAATGTGCACAATCACGTTGAGGCGTATTTATTTTAGTAATAAAGTAATTGGTTGCAGGTTTGATAGTGGGTTTTAACGATTTAATAGTAATGGGATGATTCCGAAAATTGACAACACGAACCGGTATTGTACAATTGGACGGATTCAAAATTGTGTTAGCTATGTAAACGTAGGGTTGAATGGCTTCATTTAGCACTACACATGTATCAGTGAACGTAGTAGCAACATGTACAATAACTTCTGTTCTTGGTGCTATAACAAAAGAATTATGATCATTCATAGAAATAAATTTCAAACTGTTTTCATTAAAATTCAGAATTGCTCCATGTTCCCGTAGAAAGTTAGCTCCAATTAATCCGACTATGTTGGATGGAAGAGTGTTTACGATATGAAATGTTATAGGATATTGTTGTGAAGAGAATGTTATGGTTGTTTCAACGATCCCTAAAGCTTGTGTTTTTCCGTTCAGACCATTAATTTTTAAACGTATAGAATTATTTATGGGGATATTAGACGGCAAGTATTTTTTTGTTAAGGATGCAACAAGTGGCACCTGTATCTACAATAAGTTCAAAATTCTTATTGAAAATTGAAAAATATGCCTTCACACTTTGATTTGTTTGTGGACTAGCGAAATAAATGTCCAATATCGTTTAAATTATCTGAAGTTTCTTGGGTTGGAAGAGTCTCGGAGTGAGGTGTATCGGCCAAATTTATATTATGAGTGTTATTAGCTGGTTGATTTCCTTGCCGATAATCTCTTGAATTTGTGTGATAATTGTTGTTATACGATCGTGTTCTATAAGGACGTCGAGCTCTATTGGTGTATGTCCTTGGACGCGATTGGTACGCATTTCCTGGTGTTTGTATAGTATGTCTGTGTCGTGGATAATTCCCATAAGATCGATGGTTTGGTCTATTGTAATACAAATCATGTATCATGTCAAATAATCTCTTCGGTATTAAGTTTGGCACCAGAAAGACGAATCATTATTCGATATTTTTTCACTCGGCTCGCACTCTAAAGCATCAGAAACTGCTTTGTTTAGCGTAGTAGGATTTCTCGCTTGTAGAAAAAATCGAGTATTAGGATTTTTCAGTCCATTTACAAAAGCTCGAACCGCTATTGGTTCTACAATGTTTGTTGCGGCTGCTTCGCTGGAAAAAGTACCGGACAAAACGTTTGCTGCTGCAAGTTTAGAAGCAAGTTTTTCCATTTCAGAGCCAAATTCGGAAATAGATTGTTTTGTTTGCTTTTGAGAATCAATTTCCTTTTCGACAGCAAGCGGTGTTAATTGTATTCGGAATCTATCGCGTAATAACCTAAATGCCTCTGCAATAGTAGTAGCACGGTCAATCGTTCCATGAGCACTGCCAATTAAAGTAGTTTTAAGAAATTTAAGAGTATCTGTTTCGCTTACTCCTTCTGAATAATCTTGTAATAATTCCACTTCCAATATAAGAATTCAATTCAAATGCGGATCCATTGTAAGGTTTCACGATTTTTAATGCTAAATTAATATCTAGCTTTGGAGCCATTTTAATTTCTTCTTCAATGATGGCGGGTATGCAAAGAGGTTTTGTATTTCCTCTGCTAGATGTTCTGCTCGCTCTTCTCATAGGTAAAAAAAATTTTCTTAAAATGGCGCTTCAACACTTGCACTGATAACTTACGCACATTTAATCACGCAATACACATTTTTAATAAATCATTAGAAAAAAAGAATAAATAAATAAATTAATAAATTAACGTAAAGTATCTCAATAAAGAATGAGTAAAATTCAGTGGATGAGGAGCAAAATTTAGTAGGAGACTTTGCACTATTTTTTTTTCTTCACGTGGGACGCATTTGCGCACTGTGTAAATCACTGGCCTTTGGCAAATAAATATCTTTTAGAAAGATTTTTTTTTCACATGGAATACACTCTACCTAATATAATTATACCCTGCTTTCACAGTTATTCTGATATAACTACAAATTTTTTTTTTTTTGTTACGCACACACATGCTCACTCACCGGGATTGCAGCATTCAGTTGCCCTTTAGTATCTGGTCGGATGCAGCTGCGATGACAGATTTTCGGCGTCGTTCTCTGGACACAATACGGTTGCCCTTACGAGGATTTCTTCATCGGGTCATCAGGCTGCGCTGGGTTACTGCTCTTAATTCGTACGTTTTGCCTCGTGCGCATGTGGCTGCGATGTCGGATCTGCGATAGCGGATCGGCGACGGCGTTCTCGTGATGTCTTCTTTGGCGTCTGTTCGAAGTTCACTGCGCTGGATCGGTGGTTTGATTTCGTACCATCGTTGTTACATCAAAACGGACTGGGATGGCAAATCTTTGACGGTGTTCACTCGATGCTACACTATTGTATTCTCGACACTAAATTCACTGCGCGTGTCACTTGTTCTGAGGTCATACTTTTTTTTAGTGGTGTGCCATCTGGAGATAACGTTCTAGAAGCTTCGGCTGTTGACCTCCTGGCAGGATCGCCATGTAGTGTGTTTGCAGACCTTTCTTTATTTAGGACGTGCGCTGCCGGGCTGGCGTTATGGTGATGTTGCCCGGTTTAGGTGTGACGAGATAAGAGAGCTCTGTGTGGCGTACGCAACTTATTTATTATGTATCCTAACACTAATACTAGATTCTAATTCTCTATACCTAGCTAATTCTATTCCTTACCTATACATACATATTAACGGATGCCATAAAATTACTTAGCTACAGGGTAGTTCTTACCACATGTTAACCAACCCGTAAAAAGACATTCAACATGACCAATTCTTTTTTGCCATCGGATGGTTTTTTTGGATGGATGGATGGTGTCAAAGTTTAAACTGTGTGTAAACATCCACTGTTTGGTGTGGGAATCATCGTCATCATCAGGCCGATAATTTCAACAGTGATGCTTCGTTCAATTAGATGTGAATGAACCATGCTTTTTGTTTTAGAAATAAATTAATGACAGAAAAAACCTTTGTGCCAGGCTCAATGTATTACACGGTCCAGGTTGAACTTTGCGTCAAAGTGCGGATTTTGACAGAAAATAACCAGCCAAAAAGCCATCATGTAATACGGCCATAAGCGTCCTTCATAGCGCAGTGATTTGGGTTAGGGAAAGCCTTACAAATGTTTGCAGCGCTTGCAGGATGATTGCGTTGATTGTTTGGCCGCTAATTATTAAAGTTATGAAGAGTAAAAAGCTTTTCCTTGTAAGAGGCAATATTTAGGGATATGTACTGAACAAATATATCAAACATTCGGATGTCAGGTAGAAAAAAATTAATGAAATCACGCTATTTTCGGGGATGCTTCTAGCTATGGCGTTGTTTTGTTTGGGTTGTAAGGTTCTCGGATGGATGAAAAATATATGGTTTTTTGTCGAATTGTGCCATGAAACTGACAGTAGTGATCAAAAAAATTATCAAAATAATGTTCGTAAAGCCTGGGTGGTGGAAATCTGTCGCGAAAGCGTGATCTATTTGCATCTATTTTGATGACGACGTTACTAGCAAGGGAACAGTGGCGACACCAAGTGGATGATGGTATAAAGCTGCCCAAAAGGTCAAAACAGTAGCGCCACGTAGTGGTCAAGGGCATGAAGCTGCCTCCTGAGTCATAAACTGGCAAACTGTGCCGCTAGTGAAGGTGAAACTGCAGATAGCGCATGCGAAGACAGAGTTCATCATCATCTGCAGCCACAAGCAGATTCAAGTGGCATCAATCATGGTTGGTGCTAAGTGCATTAGATCTGTCAGACACCTAAAGTACCTTGGGATCACCATTGATGACCGCTTGAGATTTGACGAGCATCTGAAGCGGGCCTGTACCAAGGCATCAAACGCATTCGCGTCATTTATGCCTAACATTGATGGTCATAGCAGCAGTACGAAACGCCTCTACATCAGCGTAGCCACCTCAGCACTGAGGTACGCGGCGCCAGCATGGGCGCACATTCTTGCACAAAAACAATATCAAGCTGCTGCCAACAAGGTACTCAGGATGTTGGCAATGCGCGTCGTAGGTGCTTATAGGACTATCTCCTATGACGCGGTGTGTGTGATTGCTGGTGTGCTGCCTATTTGCATCACCTTGTCGGAAGACTCAGAGAGCTACTGGAACGCACGTACGGGGGAACCCAGCGTGGGGAATGCTAGGAGCACTGCGAAGGAGGACGCCATGAGAAAATGGCAAGCGGATTGGGATAGTTCGGAGAAGTGGCGGTGGACCCAGTCTCTGATCCCCAACGTGGCAGACTGGGTAGGAAGGAAACACGGAGAAGTTGACTTCTACGTCACACAACTTCTCTCTGGACATGACTGATTCCGAGCCTACCTGCACCGGTTCCATCATGCCTCATCACCCCGTTGCCCGTTGTGCTCCGATGAGGACGAGACAGCAGGACATGTGCTGTTCGTATGTCCAAGGTTCATCACAGAGCGCCAGCAGCTGAACGACAAGTGTATGTCGTTGTTGCTGTTGAGTGCTGACGTTTGGGAAGCTGCAGCAGATGCAATGCAACAAATCGCGTCGAGGCTCCAACGGCAATGGAGGAAAGATCAGCGAGAGGGAAGCATTTGAGCGAAGAGATAAGTGTTTAGTGTATATTGTCGTAGTGTAATGTACTGTGGCGTACTTTCCTGTTTGTGCGTGTTATGTGCCGACGGCACATACACAACATGCCGACATGTTGTGTGTGCTACAGATAGAATAAGTCCAGCTCAGAGCCTCATCTGTGAAGTAATACCGCGAGGTGATCCCGGGGATGGTGGTTACAATACTGACTGGTTCAACACCAACTGAGTTCAACACCGAGGTTTGCTGTTTGGTAAAGGATGGTTCGCTTTATTTTAACTGCTTGCTGTGAGGGTCTCAAAAAAAGGCTCATCCAATTATTACGTAACGCTGGTAGGGAGGGGAGGGGGTTAGTACCAGCGTTACGATTTGTTGCATAGGGGGGAGGGGAGGTTTAACTTTTTGTTACGTAACATACAATAAGATGAATCTTTGATTCCCCGTAGTTTATGTATCAAAAATTTACTTATTTAAGGAATTTTTATACCAAATCCATGTTATCTATCTACTTGTTGACGTTTAAAGGACAAGATTCTCTTCAAGGTCAATAGAGTCTGCTGATACCCACCCATTGATAATTTCTAATTTCCACTCAGATCGTGGTTTTGGATTCAGGTGTCACATAATAAGCATCGTCGACTCATAAAAACAAATCTCGAGCTAGAAGAGCTCTAAGCAGTCTCAGAATACTCTTGTGTTTAAACATCAATTTTTAAATCAACTGGCATATATCCAACATATTGCTCAGAATTGTAAGTGCATTGCCTTTTCATGCATCCAAGATATCTGCTGTCTTAAAGAACTTCGGTTTTTATCATACGTCAGTTCATTATTCAATATCATACCGTGTTCGGACGATCATTCTCGGAACAATGATCAATTTTCGATAGCTTGATCGTGCAGCATCATGATCGGTGCTTGTACGGCCGTGTTTGAAGACACCATACCTGGTAAAACAGTTAATTTTAATGTTACTGAATTCCACGATGCTTATCAATTCAATTTAACCGTATTTTTCCCATCAAATTGTAATTTTTCATTGACATTCTAAATTTCTAATGTTATGTGTTCATGTGCTCTAATGTTCCTTTGGGTATTAAATGACAGAAATGAAGTCACTAAAACTACATTATCAACCTATCATCTTTTTTTTAGAACCTTAAAATTTTTGTTTTATATGATCTGTGAAGTGGTGTGAGTAGTAGATTTAGTAGGCAGTATGTTTGTATCATTTTACATATGTCCAAATACGATGGGAGCAAATGGATTACCTAACCCGTTAACTATTCAGCCCGTAGAAAGTAACGGGATACAAAATCGTTCCACTGAACGCG
Source organism: Anopheles marshallii (assembly GCF_943734725.1). NCBI lineage: Eukaryota > Metazoa > Arthropoda > Insecta > Diptera > Culicidae > Anopheles > Anopheles marshallii. The sequence continues at coordinate 62,485,030 of NC_071326.1, read as the reverse complement.
ATAGTTGGTTTGTTGTACTGGGTCAAAGCAGTACACCATTTTATTTGATTCACGTTAAAAATATAGGGTTATGTAAAGATTTTGATTATCTAGATGTTGATTTATCAACATTGAGTTATGCTCGAGGCAAATTTAATAAATGGGTGACAATTTGAGGACCGAGTATTTAAAAGGTTAGCACAACGGCCAAAGGGTTAGACAAATTTAAAGTTTTTTTTTAAGCGAAGGGGAGGGGGGGTAGACAGTGTTACGTTTTGTTACAATAGGGAGGGAGGTGGTCGAAATTTGGCAATTTTTACGTTACGTAATAATTGAATGACCCCTAAGAGAGCTATTTCTTAATTCTAAAGTTGGTTTACAAAATTGTGGAAGAAGGATGGGAAGATGGGGAGGTCATGATGATACCCGACAGTACGTGACGTATGGAATGTGCATTGTCGGCGTAATGTCGGTGGTCCCACGGCCAAGGTGGTCTCTGCTTGCACCCTAGCCTAGCTGACGTTCGGAATGTATCCCACGGTCAAGGTGGTATCCTGTTGCTCCGTAGCTTAGCAGACGAAATGTGAATCGTCTGCTGGTGTCCAGTTATCAAACATTCTGCATGAATGTGCAAGCATGTTGCAGAATGATAACTCGCGCCCGTCTTAGCGCTTACCACACACATACGACGACTTTACGGTCCATCCCACTTCTGACGCCAAATGTAAGAATGTTCGATATTGGATAATAACTGTTCCGCACGGAAGTTCACAAGACTCGTTATTATTGTTTATTGTTTTTATAGAGACTTTGATCTGGGCAGCTTCATTCGCCTCTTATTTTGTATGTGATCAAAAAGAGTCTTTCCAGCTGAGTTTGTGTTAGCCCAGTCCGAAGCTCTATTACGAGCATTGAAATCACCACAAGTAATAGTGCTAGTTTATATCTAGGTAAGCTCGTCACATCTGAAAAACAAAAATTCATATTTTTGTTGGTACCTGTAAGATACGGCATTCCAATTGGATGAAGGCTATCCCTAGTCAACCAAATCTACTAATCAAAATTCTACCTGCTTATGGTCGGTTTCAAATGTTCCTCATATTTTTTAGCCGGCATGACAGTTTTTTTTTCGTTATTTTGAAATTTGACATTTTGCGCGGTACCTTTGCTTGCATGGTCCAACCATGGCTTAAATTACTTCCTCATAGCTGTTAAGGTGAATTTGGCCGTGGTGAATTGTTACTTGTGTGGGAGTTTCCCATGATTTGTGGGAGACCAAAATGACAGGAACATAGCTTACCTTTAATAAATGCTCGAGCTGGGGAATCCTCAACGAAAGCTCTTATGCGTACGTATATTTTTATATTTTTTACGTACGTACGTTTTTTATGGTTGATATAAACTCCATTTTCTAAAACATGGTTCATATCTGTTGCTAGGGGTCTCAAATACTCTTCTACGTTATTTGGCTTCCCCGTGCCACAATATGTCCCTATCACCATGATAGGAACTTCCGGCAACTCGTGAGGCTGGATCATTATCGGTCATAGTTGAGTTGGACCACTTTGATGCAGTGGAAGACCATCTACGAACAAGTTAATTGAAATCTCATTCACTGCAGGAATGAGAGATCTGAAATGAAACGTAACAATAATGTAACTGTTATAAATGTTGTATAGTTTGAAACCACCAAAACGCTTATCAGTACAAAATATTATCTAAAATGGTACTACAAAGATTTTTCAATCCCTTCGTTCCAAAGTTGGCCACCATACGCCGTAGACGGTGCCTTCCCAACATCAATGGACATTTTCAAAAAAGTCCTTGAATCTTTTGGAACAAAATAGTCCGTAGATTCACGAACAATCGCCAACAAGTCGTTTAGAGCGGTATGCCGTATACGATGCGATAGAGCCCACATTCGAAGTTTTTTTCCGAACTTCTCGTTTCGCTGAGCTTCATCATCGTTTCTGAAAGTAGGATGATCTTCTTCTTCTTCGTCGCTCTCCATAAAAGATTGTTCCAGCCATTCTTCCTCATACTCGTCGTCCTCTGGTACACCAATATCGTCGTCCAAGAAAATCTCCTCCACAGAATCGTCAACAGGAACGGAAGGATCAGGACCTATAAAAAAGCAAAACGAAACACTTATTACACTCAAAAAACTACAACAGAGTCACGAATGTAACATAAATGCTATGTCCATGTCCATAAGATAGCTTTCGGGCTGTTTTTCACACTCGAGACCTAAACCACTCATTTATCGTATAGCTTCAATGAAGTAGCCTTAATACAGCCTTTCGGCTGTACAGCTACATGCGCAAAAAGTACATTACATGTTGATTCGTAGATAAGTTAAACACGAATGACCCAGGCATCACTGGTATATCTTGGTCACGGTGATCTCACTACACCAAGACATTATCTACAGAATATGTACGCACGAACGGGTTTCCACTACAGATAGGCACAACACATATTTGAATATTGAAGAAAATCGCTGGTTCACCAATCAAAACCACAGATCAGTTTTATGCAGAACACCAACTAGTCACCACAACCATTGAGAAACTACACGAATATTTCAAGCCAGACAATCACATCATGATTATTTTCGGAGTCTTTTGGATTACCTACCTGTTGGCGTCTCTTGGCGTCCGCTAGTTCCTGGTTGGTTTTCTGCCTCCCATTCGCGTTCGCACTCTTCCCTTATTTTCCTGCCCAGCTTACTGAGCATTCCACTTTTCTTCATACGTCTCACATTTTCCATTTTTCTACAATTGTTTAAAAACAGATCGTTAAAATGAATAGAACTCAGAACACTTGCTTGAACTCAGATTGCTTGCTGGTTGCTTGATGGTGTAGATTTGTTTATGTTTACAGTTCCATACTGTCATAGCATAATTTCTCGTACTTTCTCTTTCTTTCTATGTTCTTTCTCTTTTTCTTCACCGTTCAGCCACAAAGTTGGGTGATTTTAACTCAACATTTACCCCAGACTTCAGGTTTCCACATTTTTCATACCCTATTTGTCCACAAGATAGGTGTCAATCGTTACTTGTTACGTTACTTGTTCTGTGATAGTTAACAGAACAAAAAAAAATTATCGGTTATCTTACAAGGAAAGGTAATGATTTAATGATGAGGTGTTATACTATTTTAACGCTATTTGTGATGTGGTGAAAGTTGAGGATTGCGAAGAAGAGAAGAAGAAGATTGCACAATCTGTATTTCAAATGTCCGTCAAGTTACCCATTGTGCAAAACGCCATCTGGGGTTTATCTCTTTTGATTCCTGTATTATTTTCACTGGTCAATCTGCTGTCATGTTGTTGTTATTTATTGTTTTTATAGAGACTTTGAGCTGGGCAGCTTCATTCGCCTCTTATCTGCTATCATCAGAGGAGGAAACTGTGAACAGAAACGCAAATCCGCAAAATCAATTAACATATTTTGTATTTCTAGTAAATCGGTGAACCAACAAAACATAGATCGTAACGTAGCATCTTACAAAGGGAACCGAAGTTTGGGATCTAAACGTTAAACTTTTTTACAAAGTTTAGGTGAGTCACAGCTTCATTGTCCGATTTATGATATTACTGTCGGCACAATTGCTCTTGTAGTTGATTTCTAAATACTATTTCAAATTCACTTTTTCACTATTGTCATGTCCTAATTAGATATTGTGCGTCTTTAACTTTAAACAAATTTATTGTTTTAGATATAAAATGATTCGAAAAGCCGGTAGTGACAGTAGTCACGAACAACCATCGCTGCCAAGCGTAAGCGCAAACAACAAACAAACATCAGCGCTAAAACGATTTGACCTTGAAACACGTACACATAATGCCGAATCACCATTATCGGATCATGTAAGTACCGGTGAAGGAAGGTGCACAATGCATGGTGAATCGTATGCACTGCGATTGGGGTTGGTGATCATATTACGAGGGTTCCGTATGTATCAGGAGGACCGTGGTTTTGAGTTTACGGTCGGAATGGAGGATCCAGTTGGAAAAGATTTCGATGACATCATGTATCACTACGGTTCGTCATCAAAATCAACAGGTACCGTCTGTGTACAGGCAAAACACAAACGGAACAAAGAGTTCATACTTACGGAAAGTATGCTACTTCGTCCTGCAAACAGCAGTAATTCCGCGTTTTCGATTCCAAAATACTTCCGTTCATTTTTGGAAGTTGACGAAAAACTAAAAACTGACACCCACACATACGTTTTGTGTACTAATGCATTGTTGGATAAAAGATTAGAAAAATGGTTAATGGTGAAACGAAATCATGTAGACGGTGGATTACAGTTTTGTGATGACATTGAGGCAACCTGCTACCAAATCAATCGCAACACAGCACATGCGATATTAAAGGCAGCTATAAAGAAAACTGTATCCAAGCAAGATAATGAATCATTTTGTTCTGCGATTTCCCAAGAAGAAAATTTAGACAGTAAACTAGAGAAGTTCTATGAATCATTCGTACTTGTTTGCAATTCTCTTAACGACGATGAAGTTTATGATAAGGCAATCGATTTGCTGCCTAAGTGGTGTAGCTCTGCAATAATTATAGACAGGTTGCATACGTTATTGTTCGATGCAATGAAGAGTATGAAAACAATCCCAATTGATATTGCAAAATTAAAGCAAATGTTTGTAGACAAAATCCTTTACGACAATACTAATTGTGCTCGATGGAGCAGTTCCTCAAAAGAATACCTTGAGTCGCTACACCTTAAATATTCGGCAATTGAAATAGATACGCAGAGATTAGCACGTTCAACATTGGCTGCATTCCTTGGGGAGGTAGATACTGACAAAGTGTATGAGTTTAACAGTAATCTTGATTTAACAATAAGCTCTCTTATTGTAGCTCAAACCTTATTGTTATTTGAATGGGAAGCATTATTTGTTGATAGTACAACATTTGATGAAAATCAAGATTTAATCGATACTCTGCAAGATTTGTGTTCGTACATTAGCGATGTTAATCATCCTACTATCAAAGTGATAACGCTCGTAGGAAAACCAAACCGAAGTTCAATCGATACAATTAAGAAATTATCAAAAAAATTTAACCAAAAGATCGTTATTGTAGAGAAGATATCAGAAAACCAACAAAAGGACAATAACTGTGCGAAATTTTTCGTGCACGATCTCACGCACGAGGCTTTGCGTCAAGTGTATGAAGGTAATAAACAAAGAATGATATTTGGAACTAATACCCCACTTAGACAAATTTTGGACGAATCCGATGATTTGTGCTTTTTGCTAGCTTTGCTAGAAAGTTATAATCAATCGAGTGACAAAAAAGAAAATCTAAACGAATACAACTATGAACAGATTAAACACTGGTACATTCATCGTCATTACGAACCCATTGACAGTGAAATGCAGTTACAGAACATGGCACAACATATGAACCACAATAAAATTGATTTCCCATATTCTGAAAACGAAGGTGTACCTTTTGAAGAAATGGCCAAATTAATCGATTATAATAGTAGCACTTTTTCAGAGGTACATCGTATCTTGGATATGAGTGAGGAAGATCCCATTCCACCTGGTTTCGAAAAAGATGATATTGGCAAAGTTTTTATTTTCCTAAACGATGCAGGTCATGGGAAAACATCCTACTTCACATGGTTAGCCTGGCGTTTGGCGAAATTGGATCGTGCTCTATATGTGGTTAAATTGAATGCAATAGAATATATGTCCGATTTTGAACGGTTGGAAAACATTGGCGTACAAAACATTGACGATACAGGAATCGTGAGACTATTGTTCCGTCTTGTTCATCTCGCACTGTTTGTTCGAAGTGTAAATAAACGAACAATGCAGGAAACCGACGATCAGCGTAAGAAGGCCGATAAGTGTGCGGAACTGTTGACATTTTCTAATGGCAAAATAGTATTGGATGAGATTAAAACAAAAGAGCTGCCCATGAGACAGCTGATCGAGTTGCGTTTGTTTCGAGCGAAGTTTAACGAACAGCAGTTTGTATTAATTTTTGACGGGTATGATGAGATTGCACCAAATCATGAAGATGTGGTTATGCATTGTTTCGCACGATTTGCTCAGTTGGAGAGAATTCGAAACATTTTTCTTTCTAGTCGACATTGCGATTTTGAGAAAAAGATTAGAAACACTTTTAGCAGTTGTAACATTAATCGCTTGAAGCCATTTTCTCGTGATAATGTAATACTTTCGCTGCACAAATTTCTTCTCAATAATGTAACCGACTACAAAGACTGTGAAAAGGAACAATGCACGTATGTCTTGACTGTGCTGTATATTGTTATTGTCAAAATTCTAAGTGAGTTAACAACTGTTCCACTGCTGTTATGTCTAGCGCAAGACAACCTCTTATCCACGGTGAGGGAGCATATAAATTTTAAGTTGTACACAATATCGAAACATTGGTTGGCGAACGCAAAGCTTGACACTATGCAACTGGTGGAACATTTCATTGATCGCAAATTGCACATTTTACACACAGATAAATCTGGTACGACTGATACGGCTATTAAGACACCAGCTGCAAAGCAAAGTGAAGAGTGTTCAATCAAATTCCTGAAACATCGCCACGTTCTGTTGGCCATGTGCGTTATTTTCGACAAAGCCGATAGGGAAAAATTGCTGTCCCCCGAGGAACAGGAGTGTGTCACAGAGTTCATCGAGGACGTGATAAAAGGGGACGAAAGCACAGGCATTATCGAAGGGATTAGAGACGGTGTGCCTCATTTCGTACATAGGATATTTGCCGAATATTTTGCCGCATGTTGGCTTAGCAAAAATAGGAAACGCTTTCGAAACGAGAGCGTTTTTCGATCTCAAGTTATTTGGACGCACTCTTTAGAGAAAATGCGCGATTTTTTCAACCGTATGATACTGCGGGAAAGCGATGGTTGTGATTTACACTGGGCAGTATTGAACCAATCCTCCCAACAATTTGGCACAATATTGCGTAAAAACCCTAACGCGGTTCATGACAAGGATAAAGTTGGTCGCTCTCCGTTGCACTTACCACATTCATGTTTCATGTATCAAATGTTTTTTCTTAATGAAGCAAGTATTCTTTCAGATCTTGACCATGCTGATGACCTTTTCCAGTGGAATGCTTTAGATTATGCATTTATTTTGAACGATGGTTTGGCAATAGAATATTTGCTGAAATTAGGCGTACGGTTTAATGAAGAAATCTTGTTCAAGCAGTTGTATTCCAATGATGTAGATAATTTATACTATCAAGGAACTAATTACGCCTACTTCCTAGAACATCAGGGAAAACAGTCTGATGCGGCCAATGCAATGCGCTCACGATTGGTAAAGCATTTAATTAACGATCGAAAGCTAAATATTTATTCACCTCGTAAGAAATTTGAATCATTATCTATGCTAGAATTTAGCGCAGCTTGGAATTGTGTAGACATGTTTCATCAGCTAATTTCACAGTCTGGTCAACCGGTGCATGTATTGGATGGATTGGTTGATCGTTTGTATCAGTTGGCATTCGAGAGAAAAGCTCACGATATTATAACTTATCTTGCTGAGCAATGCAGCTTTCCCCTGCCTTGGATTAGCGACACGTCAGGCGTTGTCAGATGTGCCAAACGTGCAATAGAAAAAAATCAACTGAAATTGTTTAAAACAATCTTTCAACAGTTATGTATCCGATATAAGCTTGAACATGTTGCAGAAAGCGAAATTATAGATGAAACTGATGCGCTAAAAGAAAACAATACGATTGAAATCGAGAATTCATTCGAAAATGATTGTTGTGTATTAAGCAGCAACAAGGTAAACCTGTCGGTACCGGAATATTCATTGTTGGATGACGTTCATGATAATATTGCTGAAATAGTCATAGAACATTTCTTAACCAGAGCGATCCATGTCGGTAGTGCCCAGATAGCCAGTTACATACTGCAAAAGACGAAAATGCCCGTTACTAATCGATTGATTGTTACGATTATGCGATTATTCCCGAAATCACAAGATGTGTGTCACAAAAAATCTATGCCAGCGTTCAGGTATCTTCTCAACAAAACGGTCGATTTGCGCAGTGTTGATCAAGAAGGACGGAATTTATTTCAAATGGTCGCTCAAAATGGTTGCCTCTACATGTTACCTTGCTTGATTGCTCACGGCTTTGATTCAAAGCAGATCAATGTTCTAAATCATTGGAATGGTTTTCATTATCTTGCGTCCTGTGCGGATAAATTTCGTATGCGAGTGCCCAAAGCATTCGCTTATTTTCAACATTTGGAATATGTGGATGGTTTTGAAACTTTAAGTATGGAAGGTGAAAGTGTTTTTGATATTGCAATTACAAATGAGCATTATATGGCATCACAAATGCTAGTTCAAACACATTACTATAATTTTTCCTACTCGAGAAAAGTGGATGCAGTGATGAATATTTTACAGCGAATGCTTTTAAGGTATGACTCAAACCTTGTTTTGTGTGTTTTATATACTTGGTATAATAACTCAACTTATAATAATCTAACCAAAGATCAGATGTGGCATGAAGTTTATTTCGATATCGTTTCTTGTATACCGATTGTTTGATGTGGTTTTGTGATTGGGATAATTTTTGTTAGTAGTACGAACATTTGTAGCATGTTTCAAGTGGCACAATAAATATTACATGTCATTCGATCCTGGTCGATCCGCCGTAGGAAGGACTGGCTGGCTATCCGGCTATATGGTATAAATATAAATAGAAAGCCAATGATAGCAGGCAAAAGTGGTGTTTTATGTAATGTAGAAGAAAAACATATTATTTGTATGCATATAAAAAAGAAAAAAAAAACGCGTTTTTTATTCGTGGTGATTGTGCAGTTAGTGTTTTTAGTTATTAGTTTTTTTTATAGTATGAACAACCAGTACTAGTGTACTATTAAACCTATGTTGCGAACACTTTTACGAATGTATTAGATTTCCTTGTACTTAATAAATGTTTTGAATGCTTATTGTTATAAATTTCTGCAATTTTAGTAAACTATTGTGGTACGACTGAGTATGGTAAATTGATATATTTTTGAGTACGTAGCCAGTAAAAATTAAGTTCAATAAATGTGTAATAAAAAGCTTGCTCTTATGCTTATGTTGCTCTTATGTTGCCGTAGTTGATTACATTGCTGGTAGCAACGGTGTCGAATATATTGTTATTTTATTATTTTGGAAGGTTCTTTACTTCTCCCAGATCATCAAGTGCATATTTTTCCAGATTTGATAGTGAGATTGTTATTGGTGTTCCAGCAACTCTTTATCTCTTATTGAATATTTAAAATGACTTAAGCAAGGCTGTGCAGAATGGTTGCAGAGCGGGACAAAAATGTTTTGTTTTTTTCGTTTTTTGATAATCGGTACTCGCAGTGTTTTAGAATTAAGGTATATAATTATACATTCCGAAAGCCAAAAAAAAAAAAAATTAAGCCCAGTACCGTCGGAGTAATTTTTTTCCAAGCTCACGACATTTATCAAATTAATGCAACAAGTTTGAACGATAATATTTCCTAATACATGTCGGGACGTCAAAGTCTCAGGTTATTTTAAATATCATGCCTAATATTTTGTTAGCTCGTGAAATAATGTCATCATGGTGTTACGCGAACTTCAACTTTGTATGATGTCGTCATTAGGCGTGTAATTTATTTTCACACGAATACGAGTACGAGAGAACGATACTACAAAACACGTTTGAACAAAGATGCCTAGCTTATTATGACTAAACCTTTTACTGAAGACGTTTAGAACATTTTGTAGATTAGAAAAATGAGCTTCGTAACGGGGAAATAGATATTCGATCTCTTATACTTAATAAGACATATAAACGATGATTTAAAGAAAATTCGAGCTACGTTGATTTTCGAGAAACGTCGATTTCTTTGAAACGCATTATCTGCGTATTTCGGGTATTGACTGTAGAGTAAAAAATTAATAAAAAAAATCTTTTGAAAATACGTTTTTTTTAAATGCGCTAAAAATGTTAAAATATTTCGAGTTTTGTTTTATCTAAAAGGCATGAGGCGTATTTCGTTGGTTCTTTAACTTTAGCACATTGTTGTCCACTGACCCGACCAGAACAATACTCCGGCTTTTTTAGCTTTTGATTTGCGTTTATTTTAGAAATATATACGCTCCGTACAAATATGCTGCGCTAAAAATTCGTCCGCTTCGTTGGCCGGTCGGGATCAAAAAGGAAGCTCCTTATCAGTGACACCTCCTGAACGTCATTCTTCGGGTCCTGGCCGAAAGCGTCCGAAGTAGCGCCATCTGCGGGGAGCTAGCGCAACTTAAACTCTAGCGTTCTAGCGTTCTTAAAACGATCGCGCGGTCACAAGGTGACAGTCCACCAGCGTTTTGACGTAGTTAAAAGGAATTGCTTGGCGCGACGTTTAATACTACAACTTTTACTACTGGCCTTTCTAGCGTTGTTCCTCGCGCTATCTTCACTATGACTCGACGGACGGCTCCGTCCCTTGATGGTATGACTCGTTCTACCCTTCCTCTCGGCCAACAGTTTCGTGGGCAGTTCTCGTCTACGATTAGGACAACGTCTCCGGGTTCGATCGGTTTGCTTGGTTCAAACCATTTTGTCCTCCGTGTTAGCGTTGGAAGATACGTCTTGATCCATGTCTTCCAATATGCGTTAGCCCTTGCCTGCACAGCCTTCCAATTATGTTGCAAGTTTGCGGGCGAGTCATCGTGCTTAACCAACGGTTTCATTCCTGCGGAAGAGCCTAACAAGAAATGATTGGGAGTTAATGGTTCTTCATCCTCACCATCAACAGGAACGTGGGTGAGCGGCCGTGAATTTAACATATTCTCGACTTCGATGAGAGTAGCCGTTAGCACTGCTTCCGTTGGATGCCTCTCCATGAGCGTACGAGCTAGCATTCGCTTGACCGATTGAATCATTCGCTCCCAGGATCCGCCAAAGTGTGGGGCTGCCGGAGGGTTGAACTTCCACGCTGGATCGGGAGGACCGAATTCGCTGAGGATCGCTGTGTTAACACGTTCTGCTGCTTCTTTTAACTCTCTATCGGCACCTACAAAATTTGTGCCCCGGTCAGAGATGATTTCGGTTGGTATTCCGCGACGCGCCATAAAGCTACGAACAGCCATTAGACAATCGCTTGTACACAAAGATCGCACCACCTCGATGTGGACGGCTCGGACCGTCAGACACGTAAACAAAACGCCCCAGCGTTTTTCCGTTCTTCTACCGTTCGTCACCAACAGCGGACCGAAGTAATCGACTCCCGTATAAGAGAAAGGTTGTGAAAAGGCAGCTAGTCTGGCAGCGGGCAGTTCGCACATTTGCGGCGTTACCGGTTGCGTGTGTAGTAACATGCAAGTTCTACAATGCGAGCGAACGCGTCTACACACCGATCGAAGCGCTGGTATATCGTATCGTTGCCTCAGCTCGTTTACTACCGTTTCCTGGCAACCGTGTTTGTATTTACGATGGATATCATCTACTATCAACTCTGTCACATAGTGCTGCCTGGGTAGAATGATAGGACGCTTCGTCGACGCATCCACAAAACGGCAACGATCGATCCGTCCACATAGCCTCAGCAGGCCCTCCTCGTCCATGTAAGGGTTTCGTTTAAATAGGGAGCTGTTTCGGGGTATCAGACCCTTCCATGACGTCACAGTAGGATTATCCCTATGTTTTTTCAATAGTGCGTACTCATCGGGAAACACGTTTCTCTGTACGTCTCGCACGATCACCTTTTCGGCCGCTTGTACTTCTTGGTGAGTGAGTGAACCTATCGCAAGAGGATTAGCGTTGGTAACAATGTTTACATACCGGCACACATAGGCGACTGTCCGCACGAGACGCGTCCAACGTGAAAATCTCTCGTAGGCGATGAACTCCTGACGCACTGTTTGAGTTCCAACTAGCTTCGGTAGCTTTTTCTTCCGCATCTCTTCGCGGGTCTCCGATGGCATCCGTTGCGGGATGTCCCATTCTGCTTCAGGTAGGTGCAGGAACTCAGGCCCATGGAACCACCGCTTCGATGCTAGATGATTCTTCAGGTTGGTCCACTTGGTCGCTTCGTCGGCTACATTCATTGTGGTTGGGACCCATCGCCATTCGTCCTTGGAAGTCGTCTCCAGCACTTCAGCAATCCTGTGTGCGACGAAAATCGAATACTTGCGATGGTCCGCGTTTATCCAGTCAATCACATCGGTCGAGTCCGTCCAGAAACGATAACGTTGGATCGTCTGTCGATGAGCATTTGCTATAGCTGTAGCTAACCTGCATCCCATGACAGCGGCCTGTAATTCTAATTTAGGTACCGATAAGTATTTCAGGGGTGCGACTCTAGCTTTCGCTCCAACCAGGACCACTTCTATTTTTCCTTTATACTCAAAGCGGAAATATGCAACCGCCGCGTATCCATCGGAACCCGCATCAACGAACACGTGAAGTTGAAGAGACGACTCATGTAGTGGCACCTGTCGATAACACCGAGGTATTACGATGTTCTCGAGCTCCGGCAGTCTTTCCATCCACGATTCCCATTTAAACCGAATTTCGTTTGGGACTTCGTCGTCCCAGCCGAGCTGACAGCGCCATACTTCCTGAAGAAGAACTTTCAAATAAAATAACACACTAGCAATCAGGCCTAGAGGGTCGTATATCGACATTAACGTTTTTAGCATTTGTCGCTTGGATAACGGTTTATCTCTGCGTGCTAATTCAAGGTGTCTTACGCGGGATAGCTTGAAACTAAAACTGTCTGCTGTGGTGTCCCACCACATTCCCAGCACCTTTTCGGGTTTTAGGCACGATTCAAAATCCATCTCCTTTCCACCTTCCCGATTGCCTTTTACTGCTATAACAACTTGGTTGCTGTTGGAAAGCCAATTATGCAGGGAAAAACCGGCATTTGAATGAATGTGGCTCACCTGATGCGCAAGTTCGGTTGCTTCTGATTCCGTTTCCACACTCGTTAGCAGGTCGTCCACGTAGTGTTCCTCCGTAACGCATTGTACTGCTCGAGGATATTGCGAGCGATACTGCTCGGCATTCTCGTTCTTTACGTATTGTGCTGTACATGGAGAGCACGCTGCACCGAATGTCATTCTTAACATGACATATTCCTGCGGTTCCACGTTGGTGTTTCCCCATCGCCACAAAAAACGCTGGCTATGTATGTCATCGCCGTCGATTTGCACCTGATGGTACATTTCCCTAATGTCAGCTGCCACGCCGATTTTGTATTCACGAAAGCGAAACAGCACAGCTTGCAGTGGGGTCAGCAGATCTGGTCCGGTCAGCAACTTCTTGTTAAGTGAGACACCCCTCACCTCAGCAGCAGCATCCCAGACCAATCGGATTTTCTTCGGCTTGTTTGGATTAGTGACGGGAAACACAGGCAAATACCACTTCTTCGGATAAAACGTCTTAAGTTCTTCATCCGTTACTTGTCGCACGTAACCCTTCGTTACGTAGTCCTTGATAATTCTATTAATTTCCTCAGCTAGATGCTTATCCTCATTCATTTTTCTTTCAAGGCACTTTAGTCGAGACAGTGCCATGTGGCGATTTTCCGGCATGAATACGTTATCGGCTCGCCAGAGCAAACCTGTCGTGTACCGCCCATCGATATGTCGAGTGCTGGTTTTAAGTAACGCCATTGCCCGTTGATCCTCCTTTGAGAGTAATGGCGGTTTTGCAGGACCATAACCTTCAACCTCAAAATACGCTGCCATCATACGATCTGCCTTTGATGTGACTCCTTGGCAATCACAGATGTGGTAGCTTGACTCAGGCTGCACTATATTCGCTTCGTTATCACGATCTGTGCACATACCGAAAATGAGCCATCCCAGTCGCGTCTTCGTTGCGGTCGGTTGTCCTGACTTTCCTTCTATCGTCTTCAAAGGGCGCGTTAACCTGTAATGGTCAATACCAATTAGCATTCGAGGTGAAACATCTTTGTATGATGGTGCCGGAATCGCCTTCAGGTGTTCAAACTTTTGCTTGAGCTCGTCCGTGTTCACTGATTGGCTAGGCAGTGATAGCTTGCCGACTGTACGCACGTTGGCCATCGGGTAGACAGACGCACTTGCTTGAATACCGGATACCTTCACCGTCACTCTTTCCAATTCACGTTCATCTCGTCGCTGTCCGGCACTGTATTGTAAGCACATTGGATCGGGAACGCCGTGAACTCCCATTTGTCGGGCCAGCCCCTGCTCCATCAGCGTCACCGTCGACCCTTCGTCCAGCAGCGCGTAAGTGTAGATCGGACCCTTCTCTCCATGTAGCTTTACCGGAACGTATCGTAACAGCGTGTGGTCCGTTCCCGTTCCATGATGGTTCACTTCGGCTTTCCGCTCCTCACCGGTAACGCGATGCAATTTACGGTGATGCTTTGCAACACATCCTTGCAATCCACATTCGTCGTGTACGTGGCAAGAGCCGTAATGCTTGCCTAAACACCTTTTGCATAGTTTTAGACTACGTACCTTGTCCCACCTAGCTGAAACACTCAGTTTATTGAACGCCGTACACTCTCCAATCGTGTTACACGAGTCACTGTCGCAAATCATGCATGCACGAGGTTTACTGTTCTGGACCACGTGGCTCTCCACGTGTTGCGCGTGAACCTGTCGCGTGGACGCTTTCTTCTTCGGCTGAGGGGGAGTGACCGCCATTGCTCCATCAGTTGCCTTTTGAACCCAGGCGCTGAACTCTGTAAGCGTGATGCGCTTTAACTCCAAACTATGCATGCCCCAGCTCCAGCGAAGATAAGCCGGCATTCGGTCCACCAGCTCTTGCAACAACGACGCGTCGTAAAGCCGTTCAGCGTTCCCGCTTGACTTAACCGTCGCGCAGATTTCTGCTACCAACTCACCGAATTCAATAAAGCTATCAAGTTTCTCAGTTTTTATCGGTGGCGCCTCACGAATCTGTTCAAGTAAGGTGTTAACGAGCACGTCCGCTCGTCCATAAGCCTTTTCCAGCGCGTCAATTATTTCATCCAGGTGGTCCGTGTGGCGGAGACGGCTTTGCACCATGCGTAAAGCCTTTCCGCGCAGGGCCGATTGCAGCCGAAGGATGTTTTCGTCTTCGCTGAAGCCAAACGTTCGGGTAGACCTTCTGAAAGTAGATAAGAATAACGGCCATCCCTCGGGGTCTCCACTGAACGTAGGAAGTTCGGATTTTACAGCTTGGCGGGCTGCTATTTGGCTCTGGCTCAGTTCACAATCGTCGGTCACTGAAATCCGTTTCGCCGTTGAGCTTGGAAGCGGTTCCCCTAACGAAAACGAGGTTCGCTCACGGCCGTTACGAAGCCGAGCTAGTTCCGCATCCTTTTCCCGCAACAGTCTAACCGCACTTTCCGTAGTTGCTTTGAGAGTCTCCATGTCCTGCCTCAGGCGCGTCAATTCGTCCTCCGTCGCATCGTTAGCCACTTTGCACTTCGCGTCACAACCTGGACACCACCATGCCCTCGTTTCCGCCATTTTGTCCACATTCACGCACTTGTAGTGAAACCACTTATCGCAAAAGTCGCACTGTATTGCTGGTTCATCGTTAGACTTTGCGCACGTCGCGCAGGTAACATTTGAAACCGTTTCACTAACTTGTTCCATTACGCACTACGTTTCGGATACTTTGTGTAAGTGTATGCTTGTGTGTGTAGCTCTTACCAAGTTCAAGTCCTTTGTTCGTCACCACGTGGTTTCACGATGCGATGTCAGCACGAGATAATTAACGAGGAAAGTTTTAATAATCAGTTACGAATTTTTAGAATGTTGTCCACTGACCCGACCAGAACAATACTCCGGCTTTTTTAGCTTTTGATTTGCGTTTATTTTAGAAATATATACGCTCCGTACAAATATGCTGCGCTAAAAATTCGTCCGCTTCGTTGGCCGGTCGGGATCAAAAAGGAAGCTCCTTATCAGTGACACCTCCTGAACGTCATTCTTCGGGTCCTGGCCGAAAGCGTCCGAAGTAGCGCCATCTGCGGGGAGCTAGCGCAACTTAAACTCTAGCGTTCTAGCGTTCTTAAAACGATCGCGCGGTCACAAGGTGACAACATCTTAAAACTATCCGTTGAAATGACAAACGAAGTACGATTGATCGTACAGCAGTGAGTAAAGTAAAAAACGTGTAAAAATAACAGTTTTGAAGAAAACGCAATAAAATTTAAACAAAAGCTACCATATTGCTTGGGCACACACGATTGTACTATCTTTTTAACTCTAATATAATGAAAAGAAAAACATTGTTAGAATATAAAAATCGCCCTAAATTATGATTAATATTAGTTTACCTGTGACATTTTTTTTGCGTCCAAACTATGAAAACATTCTCTTTTTATCTCACCGTTTGTATGTGTTGTGTCGTCACTTTCGTAAAAACGTACTCGCAAAATTACTCATTAAAACTCGTTTATTACACTAAAAGATAACTAACACGATAACGCAAAAACGACTGTCTCCAGCGGACGCCCAAACGAGAAAGAAAGCGTAAGGATCGCGAGAGCGATCGAGTAGGGCACGTGCGAGCAGTTCTCGGCACATCGGATGCTGTCGGTTCCCAGACAGCAACGAGTGATTAACTGGTTGCGTACGTGATCAAGGTGTACACAACAGTATGGATTGCGTTCAATGTGCAGTGTAGTAATTTTGAAGTTCCCTTAAAAAAAATCTTACGTTAATTTTCCGGTCATTCCATGTTCAAATGTTAATCACATGGGGGCGTCTAGTTTTTCTTCCAATCAAAATAGAAGTCGATATGCACTACTTTCATAAACTGCACTGGTGAGCTCTCCACTCCATTCATGAACTCCATTTATTCGCAATTTGCACACACTGGTACTAAAAAAATCCTAACCAAATCAACCTGTATCCTAGAAAGTTGTTGTATACATACTTCGAGACATCCGAAAACGTCAAACCATTCATTATTGTATTGAGCACATCATTAGTCTCTTCGTTTTACCATTTGATGCCTTCCGTGGATACATCACAGAGCTTTATCATGATGATGATGATAATGATTTGATGACGTCGCTAAGATAAGTAAATTATTTCTCTCTTTCTTTCTCCCTCTCTCTATATACATATATGTCTCTATCTCTCTCTCTCTCTCTCTCTCTCTCTCTCTGGCACTTCTGGAATACTGGACTTAATTTTACCACGTAGCCCGATAGTCAGTCCTTGCTACAGGGGTTTTGGTCTGGAAGGGGTTTTGGACCGGTCCTGTCGTGTGAAGACTGGCGCCGCTACCAATACACTTCCGAACCGTGCCGAATGATTTAAATGATTTAATAGGCTCATTATTCGTTTCTTATTGAAATAAATGCTACAATGAAACTAAACCATTGCTGAGTATCCGAAACCGTCGTTAGTGTGTAACTCATAAATAATATGTGTAAGAGATTGCAGTGGGAGCGTGAATAGTGCTCGCATAGTGCATCTATCCAACCGTTCGTGTATAGTTGCTGATGTGTACATTTTGCGACAAGGTAATAACAGAGAATGTACTGCAATACAACAGCCACAATTAGTGCCCTAATTGTCGGGTCCCTAATACGACAAATTCCACTTTAACATTGCCTCTTTCACAATGACTTAATTATTGGTGATGTGCTACAAATTAACAGCATCGACCATCAATGCTATTTGCTATGTTTACATTGGCTTATACTGCGTCATTACAGATGCTCAAAGTAATCACGTGCGCGTATATATAACTGCGTTAAGAGTTTAAAAATTACTCATTTCTTTTTATGTTGCATGCGCAAAATGAGATATAAAGCGCTGTATGATTTTGTAGTTTCGATAACATTTTTCAATACACAGAAGTAAAATTCGAAGGTCATCGATAGAGATTTGCTCTTATTTAACAATGTGCCGTATGGCAAATGAAATTTACAACAATGTAGTCTAGCCGTTCCTGGTGAAATAAAAACGACATGGATAAACATGGTTATTTTAAATAAAAAAAAATAAAATTTTTCAAAAATTCACTTAATTGAATGTTAATCTTTTTTAAATAACATTATAAATAAACGCTTATACGAATTACTTGGAGACAAGCATGGGTACAACAAACACTGCTGCTGCACAGGTTTGCATTCTACTGGTGTTTCGTGTATGATATGTTTAAAAAACCAAGAGATAATGATACCAAAAAATTTAATGTGCGTGATGTGTGGTGCATTAGCGTGATTTTTGTCATTTAATAGAAACGAAATGTTTGAACTATGTATTGCGTTACAGCTGCAGTATACAGAACATAAAACGCCTATTGTCACCGTGTATTTCAATACAATGCAAGGTTGGCTTAGTATATCTGGGCAATGGTGGCTGTCTTCGTTTGACTGTCGTTTGTTCGTACTTCAAACGCAATTTCGTTAATATGCATACGAGGAGGAAAATCAATCCTGCGAACAGGAAATAACCCACCGGATTATCCGTTATCCGATTATCCGGAACCAACAACGCAGTGCAATTCAAATGACAAAAAATATTCTTGTACTCACAACGAAGTTTCGATAAATGGTAATGGGTTATTCGACGGCATATCTGATGTTTCTTAAACGTTTTACAATCCCGAAAGCTGTCAAAAGCGGTTTGTAGCATCAACATGAAGCATAACTACAGGCCCTAGAGGTAGCGGCGCCGGTCTTTACACGACACGACCGATCCAAAGCCTCACTCGGACCAACCCTCCGTACGCAGGACTGACTATCGAGCTACGGGTAAATAAAGTCACTGAAAGCCAGAAATGGCAGCCCTAGAACTCTTGAGGTTGTAGTTCCGACATCGCCCTATGTCATATGCGTTGTTTTGTAATTTCATTTAGAACGACCTTGGTTTGGACTTGGCCTAGTTCATTGGCAACAGTCGTCTTTGTTTGTTGTATTAAACTTTACATTTATTATATTCTTATTAATCGTTAATCAGCAAAAATCCCTAAATAGATTAACCAATGTCCAAAACCAATTAATTCTAAATAAGCCTATTTTTATCTTTTTTGTGTTAAAATCATTACAACAGGGTTGTGATATCGGATCAATGCGTCCCAGAAATAGTTATGTGCTTGGACGAACGAACGAACCTGTAAACCTAAAAGCAAAATAAAAATCTGCTCTAAACTGGGTCATAATGGGATTGGGGATTCAGGTGAAATACATACATTGCACTTAACCGGTTCGATTCTATGATAAACAGAATGGCAAGGAATCTTTGGGAGAAATTAACCACGGGCCAATTTGAGAAGTAAACTTCGGTAATTGGGTTCAATAAACGGTAATGGCTTATGCGACGGCGTATCTAATCTTTCGTAAACGTTTTACAATCCCGAAAGCTGTAGCATAAACAAGATGCGTAACTACAGGCTTGAGTTTATCTCTATATTTGATAATGCATGTAAGTATGTAATATGTATGTAATGTATGTATGAACGTGATAGGAAATTCAGTGCATTATTTGAGTCTTCGACAGCTCAGTCTCGTTGTTCGTTCCTATTCCTTTCTCTCTTCTTTAAATGTGTGTGGGACAGGTATGTAATCAATTTGAAATTCATCTTGGGAACAATTTAACACGTTATTCATTATTTTTGCACAGCTTCAAAAAACCATTTTATTAATTTCGAATCAATTTGTATTACGGTATACATATGGGTGCAGCTTGTAACTGCTGCTTGTGATTTTCCTTCTTTGCCGGTATCACAACCTCTGGAAGTCTAAGACTTTCACTTGTTCTACTTTATTTACCCATAGCTGGATAGTCAGTGCTACGTACGGTGGATTGGTCAGGATGAGATTTTGAAGCGGTGTTGTTGTATAAAGACCGGCGCCGCTACCAAATACACCAATGGGCTACTCAAAGCTTGTAACTTTACTGTCATTTATTTTACCAGAATGTTGAAATTGGAATTTTTGTACCTGCCATAAATTTTATCTACACTTAAAATATTATTTAACACGTTTAGATCGATCATGTACGTGCTATACGCGATTTCGCACCACGCGATGTTTTGGAAAAATAACAGCTCAAAGATAATCAAAGGAATTCTGCAAACGGCAGTTCCAAAAACTTGGACACCCAAAGAAAATATAGAACAAATGGAAAGTTTACTAGTTATTTTTGTAAAAAAATATGAGAAACACGCGAATTCCTCTTAGTTCCACGCAATGTGATTGCGAAATTTTCTGTGACCTATTATACATGTCTATGTCTTAGAAAAATTGTTTATGGCAAAAATTCGATATACGCTAAAGCGGTCCCAAACATTAGCGTAAAGCGGGGAGCTGCTGTATTTGCATTGTTGGTCATGGTTTTTTCAACGTTAGGTTTTAACTTATTTTTATTCGAAGCCGATCCCGAGGTTCACTATCGATCAGGCGATCGCGGATCGATCGCTTGATGCAACCAAAGTCCAGGAATCGATCATAACCCACCGTTTTAAGCAGGACAGGTGGGCCAAGGGAAGTAAGGTAAGGAAAAGCCTACGAGGTAATTATAGGTGTGGGTTTTCAAACTAACAGGTATCGGCGACCTGGAACACAAAACCATTTCGGCAGTCTGTGCCGAGGCATCATAAAATAAATGTGTAGAGTGAAAGAATCGAGTTGTGTATTTAGTGTTTAGCTGCTAGTGAAATATACCTCCAAAACCGCTCATCTCGGTCGGCTCCTTATACAGTGGGGACGTTGCAACAGCAACACTTTTTTTTTTAAAGTAAATATATAGTAATAAGTCGTGGGGGTCTCTTTTATTAAACCAGCTCTTTATACCTTTAAGATCAGATTCGGACTGTCTGTAAAAAAAACTTACATGAGCTACTGAATTGTAATTAAAAGGGGCCAATGGCTCTTGCGTGAATTTGGGCTTGTGCTAGGTATCAACATGTGCCACGTTGTAGGATAGAACCACACAGAATGTAAGTTGCGCTAGCGCCCAGCAGAGGGCGATAATTTGGACGCTTTCGGCTGGGAACCGAAAGGTGACATTCAGGAGAAGGCGCCTACGACTAGGATCTTCTTTTGGATCCCGACCGGCCGACAAAGCGGACGAATTAGTACGCTACTTTTTCCAGAAGCCCCTCTAGCATCTGGAGAGGGTTAAAGCGGCGCTTTTCGGGCCCATTTCTGTCACAATTCATACAGTTTTTCCTATTAAATAGCTTCGGGCCCCCTACACTGCGGGGGGCCCTAGTCGGTTGCCGCCTACCGTTAGAACCGCCACTGGTGTTAATCATGAAAGCCAGGTGTTCTGTTCATTCGACCTCAGTTGCTCCGGAGTTTGCTCCGTGTGCGACAATAACACTACTAACTAAATACCGCCATCGCGGCCAATGGCCTGGTGCACCCTTTTCGGGATTGTTACTAACTGCTCTCCTCTCTTTCTCTCTCTCTCTCTCTCTTTCTCACTCTCTCTCCCTCTCTCTCTCTCTCTAACCCTCGGTCGCTCTTTCTTCGGATTCGCACCGCACAGCACAGCAGTACCCCTTCTAATATTTCATCTCATACATATATAGAAAATCATCGAGAACTCAGCACGAGCAAGGTAGCTCGGTAATATGCTAAAACTATTAAACACATTGCATTCGTGTGCACTGAACTCGCACGTAAACTTATCCACATCCTAATGCACACTTTAATGTCAATGTAAATGCTAACTTCCACTGTGGATAGAAAATATAGGATGGTTAATACTTGTATTCTGCAAAAAGTAACTAAAATATCTAATATAAAAAAATCTCTTTCCGGAATTACAAACGTACCCATGTTAGTTGAATACTGCCGGTCAAACTAATCGTACAACTGATCCGTACCGCTAACCAACTATTGGTGGCTATGAGAAATAAACGTGCTGTAAATCCACCACCTTCATTTGAAACAAGTGGACCTGGTTTTGCGGTCCACGGGTTGTTTTGGGCAGTGTTGGATGTGAAACACAAAACAACATTCCATTGACCAGAATGTTAGTTTCATGCTCACGGTGCACTTATCACGGATGCACTTTGCCAGGACACGTACACTAGTTAACAGGTTCGGACCAGAACGGTTGGGACAATTTTCATAAAAAAATCGCTGTTGAATGGTGCATTGTTAAAGGTGTCTATATCCGTAGGTAAATTGTACACAAACCGCTTCGGTACATGATGTGATAATGCTTCCCTCTTTTCAACTCAAAAACGCCGTGGTAACGGAACCTTTTGGTCGTAAAATATCCTTTTGCTAGTTGAACTAAGGCTGAACGCTATGGGATTTTAATTGTGGTAGATTCTGCTAGATGTGGGAGGCTTTCGGGAAAATGTATTATTTTATGCCTCCTTAATTTATGAGGCTCGGTGAACGACGGTCAACCGCCACCGTTTGGGACGGTTTTACATTGTACAATCAATCGTGTGCGCTAATACAGCATCGTGATACGGTAACCAAATGCTCCCTTTGGGCTTATTTATAAACTATATTAATCATTTGATTTTTAATCGTTATATCATTGTTTTAGTTACATTTTACTTTTTATTAGTCTGACGGCTGTTTGCCTTTTTTCCAACACCTTTTGCATTGAGAATTGTACAATTGGTACAAAACATTTCCTCCTTGTAATATGCCTTACCCTGGGTACACAGTGTGTACCTTAGAGGTGGGCAAAATGAACGTGAACCGAATCACTCACTCAGTTCATTGTCGTGAATGAGTGAGCTCGTTCACCAAAAATAGGACTGACGATTCATTATGATCAACATTAAAATTACGTGTACGTGATTTTAAATGTACGTGAAATATAATTAAATGTACGCGAAGAAAGATAATACGCAAGTGTAACAAGTTTTGATAATAATGCCTGACTAACCATACCTTACATAAATACCTTTTATCAATAAACACACTTACACTTACAGAAATGAAACAGAGAGCAAATAAACATTCTACACTGAAAAGCCAACCAAAACGGAGACCTAACGCCAAAACGAGTAAGCGAGATGCAACAAGAGAGAAAATGTTTCTCTCAGAATAAAGACTGACCGTCAGAGAGATAGCACAGTTCATGACCATGATCATATACTCTTGCTTCATAGGCTTCATATGACCGATTACTGTACGTGAGAGAAAGGATGAACGGTATTCAGAATGTGAACTAGTTCTGACTCCAAATGAAAGAGTAGCAAACGGTTCAAATATGAACCGTGAGCCGTGAACCGTGAACCGTGAACGGATGTAGTCGATCACATATTCACTATAGGTATGACAGAGATACATATAGACAAGACAACACTTTACAGATACTGCTACGTTCGTGTGAAGGAGTACGGCATACTAGCCTCAACTTGCGCTATTCACGATATGAACTATTGTGAACTGATAGATCAGATGATCCTCTGTCGGTTCAAATATGAACCGTGAACGAATGTAGTCATCACATATTCATTGTAGGTATGAAAGAGATACTAGTTAGAAAAAGCAAGACATTGCTAGGTATGAGTAAAGAGTATGGGAAGTGTTGAATGCAGATGTATATATTTTCGTTTTTGTTCGAGATGGTTAATTGAAAATGTATCGATTTCGGGCAAAAACATATCATCAAATCGTTCTCGTTGCGAAATTTTTTCTTAGCATTGTTGCTGGTACCGTTTCTGTTTTAAGGTATTGTAAACAAATCAATTTGACAGCCGGAAATTGACACATGCGGCGTAGGCGCGTAAAATACAGCGTATGTCAAAATCCATACTTTCTTAGAATACACCGTTTAACGCTCGAGCGATTACCGCTACCTTAACCGTTTTACTCCTGCGAAAGCAAAACGAACCCCAACAAGTCGTTTCAAGTATTCCACAAGTTTCGAAAATTTGAGTGATCTGCGAGGTTTAAACGAGGTAATTAATATAATAATTGTAAAAAAAAAAAATATTTGTTTGTAACGTGCATTTCTCGAATACAGTGCGCTGTGTACCATTTCGTGTACGATTTGTGTACCATTAATATCGTTCAAGATTACCTCAAGAATTGCAGCGTTGTCATCCGGACATATCAAAGGATAAAATAAAGATTACAATAAACTTTGTTAACGTAGAGTCTGCAGCAGGTAATGAGAGTATTACAGGAATCGAAAGGAGGAATAATAACGTACGGGATTTTTTTTCAGTTCTGATAATGGCCTCGACGAATAGTGGAAAGAGTGCTATTTGGGATCATTTTACACAAATGAACGAAGGAGCCAAATGTCGTTATTGTAGCAAAGTGTATGCTTTTACAAAAGGATCTACTTCTAACTTACGACGGCATTTAAATTTGGTTCATAAAACAGTGCCATACGAAAAATTACTACCACCAATCAACATAGAAAACGAAGCAGGTCCATCACACCAAACAGGATCAATACAAGAAGAACCACGGCAATCAGCATCACAAATTGGAATCGAAAGTTACTTCCACAAGCCTTTGACTTCCGATATGAAATCTTTGCTTGATAAAACTCTACTTGATTTAATTTGTAAAGATTGCCTTCCTTTCGATATGGTGGAAAGTGAACATTTTATCAAGTTTGTACGGATGTTGAATCCCAACTATACACTTCCAAGTCGAAAAAAAATTTCAAATTCTTTACTACCTATAGTATACAATGAACAAGTAGAAATAATTAAAGATAAATTTGCAGCTGTAGAGGCCATAGGTATAACTTGTGATGGTTGGACTAATTCTAACAACACAAGCTTTTTAGCTTTAACCGGACATTTCATAGATAGAAATTTTACATTAAATTCAAATTTAATAGACTGTTCTGAAATTCAAAATACGCACACTGGAAAGAATATTGCTGCCTGGATAAAAACTGCTTTAGAAGAATTTGACATACAAGATAAAATCGTTGCAGTTACCACTGATAACGCCTCTAATATGAAGGCTGCAGTTAATGAGTTACAGTTCAATCACGTTACGTGCTTTGCACATACTCTGAATTTAATAGTGCAAAGTGCTATCCAGGAAAGCATCAAGACAATTGTTGATGAAGTAAAAAGATTGGTGATGCACTTTAAAAAAAGTGCTAAAGCTTCGCAAACATTAGCAGACATACAAAAACGATTAAATCAAGATCAGCTAAAATTGAAACAAGAGGTACCCACAAGATGGAATTCTACCTTCGATATGCTGAATAGATTTTTTAAAAATAAGATATCATTGCTCAATTGCTTTGATACCCTTAAGATAAAAACTTCACTGCAAAGTCAAGACTGGATATTAATAGAACAATTTTTATCCGTTCTTGAACATTTTAACACTGCTACCAAAATAGTATCTGGCGAAAAGCACGTGACTATTTCCCATGTAGGTCTAATTTGTACTATTCTTTTGGAGGAAATGACAGATCTGTCTAATAATTCAGACATGCTTCCTGAAGCACAAACATTGACAAAATCCCTTCTTAAAGGAATAAACGAGAGACTTGTTGTTTACCGCAGTAGTGAAATAGTTTCAAAAGCAATGTTACTCGATCCCAGAATTAAAAAGATAGGATTCCAAAATAATTTATTAAGTTACCACGAAGCTTATGATAATATTATAACAGATCTCATTCCACTGCAAGCTCCTATCATTGATGTCACATCTTCTGAAGTACAAAAAACAAAGAAAGATACCGATATATTTTACAAGAAACTATTTTCATCCAATACAAATCAGCAAAATGAAACTCCAAGACAGTTAGCGTCACATGAATTAGAAATGTATCTTAATTTAAACAATATTGATATGTCTCAGGATCCGCTTCAATGGTGGAAACAAAACCATGTTAAATTCCCATCGTTATTTTCGCTAGCAAGTAAAATTTTATGCATACCTGGCACATCGGTCCCGTGTGAAAGATTATTTTCTAAAGCAGGTCAAATTTATAACCAGAAACGTTCTAGATTGTTGCCAAAAAAATTGAAGGAAATATTATTTGTTCAGCAAAATTTATAAAATCTTTTTTCAAAATTATATCCATAGTTGTCATTAGAATAATTAAATAATCTATGTACGTATATTGAAGTTCCTTTATATTTTTTTACTACGAAGTTTTTAATTGTTATTTAGAATTTATAAATTTGTTACTGGTTGTTAAATATTGGTTTGTTAGAAATTAGTACTCATCAATCATGTTATTTGAATTACTTTCTTCGAGTTATTATGCGTTATGTTAGAACAAGTCCTATTACGAATTATGAAAATAAAATAAGCATTCATACGTTATACAACTGCAACAAATATCGTAATAAAACCGATTTATTCATACTTATCATGACTATTTTGAAGACTATATGAAAATCATCAAACTTGATGTTGATAAACAACATCAGTTCGATTTTTTTTAATCAAATTAATTTTAATCTAAATTTATGCGTACTAAAATTAGTGTTGATGCTGGATGCCAATGGTCTATGACAGCATATCTCTAATTATCTGTTCTAGTAACGTGAGCGGAAGAACCGCGTTCACGATCAGTTCTTTGGGCTAAATGAACCGATTCACTCAGTTCATACAAATGAATCACTTTGCCCACCTCTAGTACACACTCGGTTGTGTTTGAAAACGAGATCAATTGGAAAAATATATCTAATATCTGTAAAATTGTAATTGTTGTAGCACGGAAGTTTTTTTTTAAACGTAATTTATTATTATTTTTTATTTAATTTCCAGTATTACGGCTTTTGCCGTATGATGAACACCACTTGTATTGAGTATATTACAAATGGTACAAGGCATTTTCTCCTTGCACTTTGCCTTATACTTGCCTTATGCTCGGTTGTATTGGTGTATTTCGATGTCGTACTATTGTTGCTGTTGTTCATGTATGTCCTTTTGCTTAGTGTGATGCAAATCCGATCACCCATCATGATCCGGTGCTAGTGCTGTACTTGTCGTAGTGGTTGTTATGACAGCACTACATAAAACAATTATCGACAAAGACAACACAAACACAATGGCTAGACTACAAAGGGATATGGGAAAAAAGGACATTAAGAATAAAAGTCAAAGGATGAGCCCGTTATCTAGAGCAAAGCCGGAAATGAGTCTCATGAGCTTGAGGTCCATACAGCCCAAAATACCGCATATTGGAGTACCCGGCAGTCTTCCGATTATCCTGGTCGCATCTAACACTCAAGGTCTGGCGGTTTCAAACTCCACGCAGGACCACAAAAGGTGGTCCACATATTGAAATCCTATACCGCAGCCACATACCGTTGATGTTGCCAGATTAATACGTTGTAGGTGTCCTTCAATTCGAAATGATTCGACATGAGTCGAGACATCATCCGAATGAAAGCACGATCTACAGAGAGCCCACCAAACCAATGCCATATGAACACTTGCGGAGAGATCGAGAAAAGGAAACGCCCTAATTCGTCCGCTTCCCACATGCTCTTCCATCTTGATAGGAAAAGGTGCTGTGATTAACGGAGCAATCCTAAGGCTGAGATAGGTCTGTTTTGACCAGTGAGGTTGCTTTCTCATTATCAGAAATTCCGGAATGATAAGGGACCCAAATTAATGTTAAATATTGAACCTAGCAACTCAACAAATTTAAATACTAAATAGTATTGGCTCTAAACAGCCATTGAATTCTTCAGTGCTTCTAGCGCTGAGACTATCTGTAAATATGACGTACTGATCTGGATGTAGTGTTGTTAATTTGGTAGTAAGCTATATTTACTATGCTCTGTAAGAACTTTCATGTAATTTTTTTCAGTTATTTTTGCTAAGCTCCATTTCTTTCCTAACTCCACGGTGGTTAAACATTTTTTGTGCTTGTAAAGAGAATTTAAGTTTCTTTATTGCACGTCTTTAAGTGATATTGCCAAAAGAGATTGTATATTAGAGATGGTTCAGTCTCGGAGTGTATTTTCAAATGTGGCCGTGTATATGTGTGTAACTGTAATAGTGTGTAAAATGTGTGTGCAAAATAAACTCAATAGTATCTTTCACACAATGTTCGGTCACCGGACGGTGTAAAGATTTGTTAACATCTTTCAGCTCACGGAAAGCTTATGGTCCTTTTGATCTGCAATGATAGCGAGTAGAACAAAAAAAAATGCCTGTCCTTAGAAAAGTTCAAAATGTGTTTGAAAGATTTACTACAGGGAATCCGTAAGTAAGCGAAACAAAATAAATTGTTTGAATGTAATCATGTTCGATTGTATTTTTTTCGTTAAAACGGCCAGGTAGTATTGACTTATTTTATCACGCAGCCGGATAGTCAGTTTTAGCTACGAGGGAACGGTCCGGATAGGATGCCCTGTCGCGTGAAGACCGGCGCTGATACCAATACTAAACCCGACCGCGCCAAAGGTCGACTCGTGCTATTTTGCAAACTCGTTTCAAACAAATTTAATTTGTTGTAAGTGCTTCAATTTTTAAGTTTTGATGGATTTTTTGCTTTTGTGTACACTTCGAACGTACACATCATCTTTTTGTCTTTTTAAGGAGTTTTTTTACATGTTTTGTTAACATTTTTGATTATTTCTTTGTTGAGCTCTGCACGTGGGTTGGTGCCTTTTCTTGGTTTGGTTTAAATAGAACTTAAATATTCCGTGTTAGGTATGGAATCCTTCGCAAAATCTGGGTCTTGCTCAATAGCAAGCTGATGCTGTTGATGCTGATGCGAGCTAAGCTGTTTCGACTGATGCATTGAAAATAGCCGTACGGCAATAGTTCCGTAGGCTCTATCAAGCACTATTCTTTGCCGTGTCCTTATGCATGTACTACGAAAGCAAAACACTGAAAAGTATGTATCGAGTGGTTGTCTCATAGTGATCGTGTTAGCAACAGCTGTGATTCATTGCATTATAATTTATGTTTCCTTATGGTGTTTTGTCAGTGCCGGTGAATTGCCAACGAACTTCCAATCCAAACGCCTTGGCGAGTGTATCACTTACCACTGGAAAACTTACTTCTACCGCTTCTTGACCACCCCCTAGTTGCTTTTCCAGCAATTCCAGTGCAAATGTGTCTGCGTTGGTTGGGGTAATTCAGAAAACTTAGTTTTAACTGGCTTCTGCCGGGGTAGCCATTAGCTGCAGATAGTTGTAACGCTGGGAAGGTTGACCATGCAAGGAGTGTTTTCATAGTGAATGGTGGAAGCTAACACCCAACATAAGGTGTGAAACATAACAGTCCAGTCAAAAAGCAGTGTACGTGTTAGTGTGTTTGTGGATAAGGGTGCGATTATACATCAGTCGCAGCTTAATCTAGCTGTAATGCTTATTTTTTTTCGTCTGGTGTTTGATCTTTCAATTACAGCGGAGCGCCGATTATCCGTGCTCATCTAGACACGACGGTTTCCGGATATACGGATATTAGGCACATGTCCTTTTTATGATATAATTAGCGTATAATGCGTATGTGCTCTTCTTGTGCATGATAGAAGAAAAAAAGGGTCACTTCACGTCACTTCATGAAAAGTCCCCATGTTTCACCTCTTGTTGTGCAAAGATGGATGCCGGGTGTTGACGTTACCTCCGACGATGAACCGTGATGGAAGTGAGGTCACGCTTCATCTTCAAATATGGCTGGGTTCTCTTTTGGAGTCGTTTTTCATATTATTGATATCAATACGTGACTCCTGTTGGTTTGACTCGCGATACATACTCTGCAGGGAATGTCCCAGTGCGCTAAATCAGCCAGCGAACTGTTCTTGATTTGTATTTTTTGCTTGAAGTGCCTGTTATCCAAACCTTGTGCAAGGAAAAAAGAAACAATTTGTTACTATTCGCTTATCGGTATCGGTATACCATATCGGTATAAAAAGTATGTTAGAAGTCCAAATTGAAACCATGCGTACTGTAGAGTGTGTTATTCTCCTTGTCTTCCTGAATTGCCGTGAAGCCAACTTAATCTTAAGTTCGGTTTTTTCTTTGTTCTTTTGCGAATGACATTACTAAGCAATTGTGTTTTAAAGACCATTGCTAGCTGGTGATAAAGCATAGCAAAAACTGGAAGGCCTTGAATCGGGTACTTCGAAAATTCACTTTGACAATATGTCACAATTGATCTCATATCACCCTTTATGAAATCTGATGAGTCGAATGATACTACTCGATCATTAGCAAAACTTACAATCTTACAAATTACCGATTGCTAAACCATCGTCACATTCTCCGAGTGGTCATCATTTGATAAATAATTTTTGGATATGCTATTTTTTTGTTCCGCTCGTAAAAATTCCCCCGCAAAAACCAGCTAAAGAAGAAATATATGTTTCATGTTACAACTACCTTCGCTAACTTTCCGTCGATCGGAACGGTCCTACACATCAAGTCTAATTCGAATCTCTACGAATCGCATAAACGTGCGTGTGATGTTTCTATCAACAAGAAAAATCTCCGACCGAGCACGAGTTCCTCTGGTTGTTCCTACTGGCTAGGCTGGCTGGCTCGCTACATTCACATTCAGTTGAACTTAAACTTCGATTATGTGCAGTTGTGTGCAAAAACAAGGCAACAATGTTTTTGATCTATTTCTTCTCACTGATCGTCGCTATTATCGCCATTGGTAAGTGCTTTTGCTACTGCCTAAATAGTGGTACTTGTTAATACAGCTTCCATCATACAACTTTTCATTGTCGTACAGGAGGTTTCGCGGTGGATGCTATACAAATCGGATGTAGCAAACCAGACGAACGATGTCTGCCGATTCGTCACTGTTCACCGGTGCTCAAACGTGTTGAAAATAATGAGCATTTAATAAAGCATTTAATAAAAATTTAATAAATGATACCTTCTTTAGGGAACTACTTAGCTTGACCTGTCTGCAGGAAGAACAGCGGGACAAGAAGACTCACAATTGCTGCCCGAGGTCCCACATGTCGTCTGGATGGAAAACGAGCTACGGGTGGTTGTGTACCGCGTGAGCGTTGTCAGAAACTACGGTTTTTTTTTATATTTCTGCTGTACAGATGCTGACTGTCGAATCATAAGTTGTGTGATCAGGCAGGACCAAAACATCAACCACATCTGCATTTCCCAACTGTGAAAGTAGAAGCGGTGTCGCGGGATCTTTAGTACCGCGAATGCTTTGCAGCGATCATCGGCGATTAGTAAAGCGCACCGATAATGATCGAGTTTGCTGCGTACCAACGAGCCCCGGACGCTTAATCGCGCACCCGAACGCAACTAAACTGGCTCAAACTAAGTGCGGTACGGTTGGGTTAATGAAAAAAATTCAACACGGTACGACTGCTCAGCGCGAGGAATTCCCGTGGATGCTGAAGTTGATTTACGACTCCAATGACGTGTGTAGTGGTACACTGATTCATCCACGATACGTACTCACAGTCCGGAACTGTATCAATGCGCAACTCGTGAAAGTTCTACTCGGTGTACAGGATCTTCCCAGGAGAGTCCCAGGAATTGCAGGACATGAATATCTCGGAAACATTTAAGCACTACTCTTACGACGTAGGTCTATTGCGATTGGCCTAATCAGCCACAGTGGATGGCGATTTCGTGCGAACGATCGGTTTGCCGATTTTTTCGTCCCTCCGTATGTATTTGCCCCCTACGGTCACCATTAGTGGGTGGGGAATCACGGGGACAAATAAGGAATCAGGCATGCTGCTGAAAGCGAATATACTGGTGCTGATACAAAATGTCACACAAGATGACATAGAATGGACTATATCGTCTGTGTCGATGGTGTGAATCACTCTAATCAATGCCCTGATGTTTGTGGCTGACCGTACCAAGCGCATTTCGACTACATGTTTATCATGCACATGTACATGTACACATAGCCATTCCCAATTGCTTAATTTATGATATAGAGGTAAATTCTGCAAATCCAATTTGTTGGGAACACTACAACAGCGGAAGAAATGTCCCAATGACCTGTCAGGCAGCGCCAGGCATAAAGTAAAGCAGCATATCAAAGGAAGAAGAAAAATTATAAACCGATCGTAGGATGCGCTTGCGATCTCTTTGAAAAACGACACGTGAAGAATAAAGACCAATTTTTTGGCACACGTTATAACCGTGTCCGCCAAAAAAGTCTTATTCTCAGTAAATTAGTTAGAAAACCAGTAGTTTTCCAACACACTTTGAGCAATAGCCATTTAGTATTACAGGGTCTGGCGATAGATAATTAGTGGCGTGCCAAACTTATTGAATCGTGCAAACGAATAAGAAAAAACGGTGAGATTGATAGTGAAACACAAACCACTTTACGGTATCGCAAAAACTGGATATGGAATCGCGTGCATAATTAAGTGACTGCCAATTCGGCCAGGCTGTTTACGTGGATTTTTTCGGGTGTTTAGCGGTCCGCTATAATAGCGTATCTCGGAGACTGCCTGTACGTATTTAGAAAATAATTTACACGTTCGCCTTTTGAAGTTTTTAAGAAATAAAACGAAATTTGTTGATAATGCGTTCCGTTGGGTGCGCTAATAACCTCATTATAGGAGGTAAATGTCTTTTTAAAGGAATATACAAAAAATAACAGTCAAACTTTATTGCGTTAAAATCAATCCATTCGTGCGCTGAACTAGTGAAAGTACGAAAGTCTATCAGACTTGAGGAAATAAAGTAACTGTGTTTTGTCGCTTGATATTTATTATTTGGTAAGTATAACTTTATTTAATTATACAGTAAACTGTAGAATATTAGTACAATTTCCTGAAAATTGCAAATCATCTCAAGGGAAATATTTTTCTCTCTTTTCCATATATATGGTGCGTTCATTTTGGTGTTGTGATATGTAGTGCTTTGGGATGTTGTATAGTTTTCTCGTATATATGTATTATTCACATACATCTTTTATAGAACTTTTTAAAAGAGAGTGCAGAGAGTTTCGAGTTAAAGATGATGAAATTTTGCAGTTACTTATGGTAGATAATAGAGCTAAAGAAGATGACTTACAGTAAGACACAGAAGCAGTACATAGATCAAGATATAGAAAACGGATTCGATGTTGTTGAAATTGAAAATTCTGTTCAAGAACAGACAGATCAAACCTCATTACCCACCTGTTCAGCTACTTTAGAGATTATTCCTGTTTTCAATTGGCGAAATAACTCATACGTTCCTCACGCACGCATTCAATGAAAGTGAGTATGGTTTTGGGCGCATAAATACATTATCTGACTGGCATGGCATGTTGTTGCCAATAGACTTTTTCATGGAGGTTACACAAATGGATCTAACTGGACATGGACACTAACTGTTCCAATAGTATAAGAAAATATCAAATTTAATACGTGCAACAAAATGGAAGATCTTTTACAATAAGTTTGGATTAAATGAAGGCATTTTTGGGCATGAATTTTGTAATGAGTTATGATATGTTACCAACTCTCAGGACTTACTGGTCTGCTGATGAAGACCATCGCGTTTGCAACAGCTAATGTTATGCCAAGTGCTAGATTTGAGGAGATTCGCCAAAATTTACACTTCTCTGATAGAACAATCAGTCACAATCAAGTGATCGAGCGTACCAAATAAGATCTATTGTGCATCATTTCAATTTGTGTTTTCAAGCAGCAATGAGTAACTCACAAACGCAATTCTTTGAGGAACACATGATCAAATTCAAAGGACGCAACATTATGAAGCAGTATATAAAAAATAAGTCTATAAAATGGAGTTTCAAGGTGTGGTGTAGATTCTTCAACAGGATATTTGTTCCAGTTTGATTTATAGACAGGAAAAAACAACAAAGAGAATAATTTAGGTGAATCAGTAGAACTGATCTGTCAGACGGAGCAGCTAAACGGTCTTGGCTGTGAAGTACACTTTGACAATTTTTTCAACTCGCCTGCTTTGCAACATAACCTTATGATGCAGGACATCAAAGCCTGCGGCACTGTTAGAACGAATAGAAAAAAATGTGCCAACGTTATTACCAGGAGATGAAAGTATGAGAAGAGGAGACATCAATGCCATAAGTACAAACGGTATAACATTCGTAAAATGGATAGATACCAACGAGTGAACTGTTCGAGCTCTATCTTTACGCAAGGCACGGAGTGTTGAATCGGATCAGAGTGAGAATAGGGGAATAGGTTATTCGATGGGACAATACATAGAGAAAGCTACGAGGGCTGACAATAAAGCAAGGTCTCCAATTTTATTTTTCTTAGAAAATGACATTTATTTACAAAAAGCGATACACCGTTTAAAGTTTCCACAACGAATCTAAACTCGTTGGGAAAGAGCCAAGACAGGAGGATTTACCGTCCGACTTGGCGAGAACAGTCAAACGCTAGTTCTTGTTGAGTTCTGGTTTGAAAGTCGCTTTATTAAAGAATTATTCTAGCTTATATACTAATTTTCTGCTGACCGATCGTGGTCAGCAGTTTTATACAATTTTCAGTTTTGCTTAACTTAATGCTGACCGATCGCGGTCAGCAGTTTTATACACTTTTCAGTTTTGCTTAACTTAATGCTGACCGAATCGCGGTCAGCATTTTTATCCTGCTCGATATCGTTTGTTTTTTAAAGTTGTCTTGCATGCATTTTGTTCCGTCGACCGGCCGTGTTGACCCAATCATGCGGTGCTGTCGTCAACATCCTGACCCCCGTAATTCCTCGTAGAGGGGTTACTACTTTCTGACGGTTTAAATGGTGGAGGGCGTAACGCGTACCCTTTAGCTCGTATTTGTTTGATAATTAGTGCCACAGTTAATCCTAATATTAAAGTGGAGGCGCAGGCTATACCGCTTGTAATTATTATGAGGTGAAGTTGATCAGAATTCGTATCTTTGTTTTGCTCTAAGTTTGATTCCAATATTTTAACCAGTGGTTTGAAATACATTTTCTTTCTACTGTTTCTATTTTCATAGTTGGCTGGATTTCTATGTTCTTGGTCTGTATTTTACAGTCTTGACTAAGTGTTATTACTCCAGCTTGATACGCGGGTTGTGTTAGCGTTTTGTTACAATTAAAGTATATATCGTTAGGTTGAGACGAATAGTACAGGATTTTGTTCGGCTGGGAGAGTTTCATAAATTTAGTTATTGGGGTTTTTATTGGTTTTATA
Organism: Anopheles marshallii; assembly: GCF_943734725.1. NCBI lineage: Eukaryota > Metazoa > Arthropoda > Insecta > Diptera > Culicidae > Anopheles > Anopheles marshallii. The sequence continues at coordinate 62,450,029 of NC_071326.1, read as the reverse complement.
CCACACAAACGTTCTGTTTTTATATGTCTGAACGATGACGATACACAATCCAAATCCCTCCTAACTATTAAATCGGAGGCTACGTGGTGAGTGCTATTATATCGCGCAATGTCTGTTGGGTATATGTAGTGTATATCGTTTATAGCTATTACGTTTTTATCTAAGTCCAGAGTTGTAAGGTTCTTTAGGTTTGGTATGATGCTGATATGGAATACTTCGAATCTCTCTTGCGAGACGATGACGTTCACGATACGCACTATTATTTCCCCTTCGCAAATCTCTTTGTTCGTAATTTGAGGGTGGTCTAGAATTATAAGTCCGTTGGGTAACCTTGATTGAATCTTCTCGGTTATTTTGTTTGATTCAAATATACTAAGGGGGTGAATTTCTAACTCGAGATATTTTGTGGTAATGTGTTGTACTATGCTTTCAGCTAGCATTATTGTTTCTGTGACATGTTTTATAAGTACATTTTTTTTGTTTTCATTGAAGCTGTTGTTTATACTCTTTATGCCTTCATGCATGTGATCTATTTTCATATATAGCTCGCTTCTAAGCATATCACCTTGTTTGATTTTATTCGTCATTTCTTCTGATATATGTCTTAGTTTCTGGTCTTCAGAGGCCCTGAAGACGGCTAACTGCTCGTCAATGTCGTCCTCTCCAAAAAGAATACCTTTCAAAAATCCGAATATACCGCTAGATCGTTTGGTTCGTCTTTTTACTGCAGTCTGTGATAGTTGAAGTGCGTGTTTAATGTTTTGTTGTAATGTCAATTTCATGTTTAGAAGGTTAGCGTCCATGTCGCTCAGTGCCTTGAAGGCAGTGATCACCTTCTTTTCCAACGTTAGTAAAGTCTGTGTGTCATTTTCAGGGTGTATTTTGGTGTGGAAGGCTGTTTCCCACACACCCCTTTTCAGGAGAAGCGTTCCTTCGTGGTCGAAGAATATACCAGCTTCTTCAATTTGGCGGACCGATAGATTACTTATCGGGTGTATTAGCGTAATTAGAACGAACAGATAGAGGACCATTGTAGGGTCTTATGAAATGCTTCCTCTTTTTTGCAGAAGGAGTTCTTAGGTGATCAGCTGATTGTTTAATGTAGCTGTTAACCGGTCTTTTTACTCCCCACGAAGGTACGCTTGTATTTTTCTCGTTCCCTTTTACTTCTAGCACCGCTAAATTGATAACAGGGCGTTTATATTCGCCGTTTTCAACCTTAATCTTTGCTGATCTAACTTGTCCGTCTTTGGCGGGATAGACTTCTACTACACGTCCCTTTAACCACCTGCCTACGCGTTGTTCGTCAGGGAAGACTACTATGTCATCTGGTTGTATTGGGTTCGAGCGTGCTATCCATTTCTCCCTTTTCGCCAGTGTTGGGAGGTACTCCTTCAACCAACGTTCCCAATATTTTTGAGTGATAATTTGCGCCTTCTTCCAGTTGTTTCTGCTAGCTTCAGCTGCTGAAATCCCGGATGGTGTGGGTTCGGCCTCTCCGGAACACCCTATCAAGAAGTGAAACGGTGTAAGAGGTTCATCGTCTTCAGTTTCGAGAGGGATGTGGGTTAGAGGTCTGTTATTGAGGATAAACTCAATCTCGATAAAGGCTGATCTTAGTACTTCTTCCGGCATACTATCATTGTTTGGCAGCAGGCTCTTGACCTCTCTAACCATTCTCTCCCATACACCTCCAAAGTGAGGCGCAGCCGGGGGATTAAAATGCCATTGGATACCGTCGGTTGCACATCTTTCGATTATTTCCGTTATTTGCCTGTTTGCCCCAACAAAGTTGGTACCATTGTCACTGTACATGTGACAAACCTTTCCTCGCCTATGCTGCATATTTTTTAAGCACATTATGAAGCAATTTGCGGTCAAGTCTTTAGCGATTTCTAAATGTATAGCACGTGTTGTCATGCATGTGAATATCGCTCCCCATCGTTTTTCTATTCTTCTTCCGATTGTCACTTGCATAGGTCCAAAGTAGTCTACACCTGTATGGGTGAAGGGTTTTTTGAACACAGCGGCTCGGCTTTCGGGAAGCGGAGCCATCATTGGGGTAATGGGGCGCGCGCGTTCGTTTTTGCAGTGTTGGCATTTGCTGATCACGTTTCTTACCATGGCACGGAGGTCGATTACCCAGTACCTTTGTCGAATCGCCGCAATAACTGCTTCTGTTTTTTTGTGCTTGTAGCGCTCATGATATTGGCTTATGATTAATGCTGTCACATGATGCTTCTTAGGCAGAATTATGGGCTGTTTTACTTCATCATTAAGGTAACTAATATTCGCTAATCGTCCGTTCGCTCGTAACAGTCCATCAATTTTTTGCGGGTTCAAGGATTTTATAGAGCTATTTTTTGGTATTTGACCATTCAACGATAGTTGTAAGAGATCATCTCCGTACATCTCCCATTGAGCCTTTTGTAGTAGAAGCTTCTCTGCTTCGTCAAGATCAGTTTTTTGTATAATAGGTACAAATTTGGTTCCTCGGACTTTGCTTTTTAATAAATCAATGAACTTTAGACTGATTGCAAGTGCTCTTTTTAGTCTATTCCAATTAGAGCACCATTCGGTTTTTATAAATTCGAATGATTGTCTTTCAACAGTTTGAATAGTGTAGCTTGGACGTATTTCTTCTTGTGTGACAATTGGCGTTGGGTCTTTACTCTCAATGTGTTCTTGTTTTAAGAATTCTGGCCCATTCAGCCAAATAGATTTCTTTGTTGTGACTTTAGTAGCTTCATCTGCAGGGTTTTTATCGGAGGGGACCCATTTCCATTGATGAGCGCTGGTGCATTCTAGAATTTCTCCAATGCGCACAGCCACAAACTGTTTATATTTTTGTGGGTCGGCGTTAATCCATCCTAAGACGGTTTTGGAGTCTGTCCAATAGTAATCTTGTTCAGTTTTGATTCTCATCTCCTTTTTGACAGTTTCAGCGAGCCTAGCTCCGAGAACTGCTGCTTGCAGCTCCAACCTTGGAATGGAAAGTGGCTTTATTGGTGCCACTCTGGTTTTTGCTGCTATTATATTTACGTCTATACCTGTTTTGCTCAAGGTTCTCAAATATACTACCGCTGCGAACGCCTTCTCCGAGGCGTCAACGAAAGTATGCATTTCAGTTTTTTGAACATCGTTAGATTTCGAATAACATCTTGGAATTTGTATGCCCTCCAATTCCTTTATTCTTCCCATCCATTGGAGCCATTGTATCATTATGCGTTCTGGTACTGGGCTGTCCCAATCCAGTTCTGTTTTCCAAATTTCTTGAATAATTACCTTTGCTTGTATGGTAAAGTTTGAAGCTAGGCCTAAGGGATCGTATATCTTCATCACAAAGGCAAGCATCTCCCTTTTGGATAGGTTGATGCAAGGGATGTCTTTGATTTTATACCTCAATACATCGCTCGTTTTGTCCCAGTATTGTCCCAGAATTTTTTCAAAATTCGTCTCCTTATTTGAGATCTGGAGTAACTCTTGTTGTGAAGACCTGTTTTCCGGTATATTTTTTATTACCTCGTGACAATTGGAAACGAAATTTCTTATAAAGAAATGCGCGTTGTCATGTATGAGGCATACTTCGTTGATGGTTTGGATTGCATCATTAATAGTACGAAAACTATCAAGATAATCGTCAACGTAGTGATTTTTTAAGATTGCTTCCACTGCTCTAGGGTACTTATCCTTATATTTCAAGGCGTTTTGATTCTTAACAAACTGGGCACATGCCGGGGAGCATGTTGCTCCAAAGGTCATTACATTCATTGTATAAACTTGAGGTTCATCGCACGGGTTGTCTCTGAATAAGAATCTTTGAGCAACCTGGTCTTCCTCGCGGATCCGTATCTGATGAAACATTTCCTTAATATCTCCAGAACATGCAATAGGGAATTCGCGAAAACGTATTAATACTCCAAAGATAGAGGTAGTGGTGTCTGGTCCGGATAGAAGGGTAGAGTTTAATGAAACTCCTTCATTTTTTGCGGCTGCATCAAAAACTAGCCTAGGTTTTGGAATGGGTTTGTTAAGGTTGACGACTACAAAGTGTGGAATGTAGTTAATCTTAGAGCTTGTTTCTAGAAGTTCAAACGGTGTTAATTTGCGAGCGTAATCTTTCTGAATGTAATCGGCTATTTGTTTTTTATACCATGCTTTCATTTCATCATTATTTTTCACTTTGCGTTCTTGACTTTCGAGCCGTTTTAACGCCTGTGCGTAGCTATTTGGAAGAGATACATCGGAGTCTTTCCACAATAGACCAATTTCGTATTGTCCTCTTTTATACTTTAAGGTGCTGCTCATTATTCTGAGAGCCCTTTCATCATCCTTTGACTTTGGTAAGGATTTAGTTTCTCTAACACCAAATTCCTCCGTTGAGAAAAATCCTTTCATAAGTTCTCTCAGCGATTTCTCTTCTTCTTCTTTCTTTTCTTGCACGGTGAACAAGTGATGTCGCCCTGTTGTATCTCCATGATTGCATTTTCCAAAAATGACCCATCCAATGCGTGTTTTATGCGCCACTGGTTCATCGGGTGTTCCTGCTTTTGACTCAATAGCTTGAGTATAATATGCATGTGGGAGGCCTAGCAGGACGGCGGGTTTAGCGTTTTCATAGCCTGCTATGTTCACCGCCTTTAAGTGAGAAAATTTTCTCTTTAGGGCACTAACGTTCATGCTCTGTGTTGGGAGATCAAGTTCATTCACAGTTCTAATGTTTTTGATGCAGAGCATCCTACCATTAGGTCCTCTTAATTTGAGCGCCACTGACATGCTTTCAGCTTCCACTTGGTGGCAGCCATTCGTCCAGGAAAGCGTTAGAGGTTTTCTTGGTCCGTAGACGTTTAGTTTACGCCTCAAGTCCTCTGTCATCAGACTAGTGGAGGAACCAGGATCAATTAGCGCGTACGTCTTGATAGAAGTATCCCCACTATAAACGGTTATTGGGAGAACTTGGAACAGATATTGTTCGGAATTTTGATGAAAGTTTAAACGCCCCCTTGAAGATACCCCAATCTGGTTGGATCTTTCCTCATGTAATATGACGTGGTGCCGTCGGCCACAACCGTCAACTGTGCATTGTGGATTTGACCGACAGTTGATGGCTGTATGGTTGGTGAACTTGCAACAGTTAGTACACACATTCTTTCCCTTCAAAACTTTCCATCGCTCATTTACAGGAGCATTTTTTAGTTTATAGCAAGACGTCGTTTCGTGCGGACGACTGCAAATTAGGCAACCCTTGGAATTTTGGCGACTAGTTGAAAAATGAGCATTTAGTCTTGTCGATCTTTCCTTTTGCCCTTCCATAGCGACGAGCGTAATTGCTACGTCTTCTGTTGGTTTTAGCCATTTGGCAAAATCTGCCAAATTTTTAACCTTGCCACCTTCATCGTTGAGGGACTCTCGAAGCCACCGAGTTTTAAGTTCAGGAGAAAGCTTCGAGATTAAATCCGTAAGAAGCCTCTGATCCATCAAGTACTCCTTTTGGTTTAACATTGTCATGTTCTCAACCATATTGTTAAGCGCATTACAAAGTTCTATTACCGTGGCTGGGTTTTCTAAAGATACCCCTTTAACTGCCATGAGGTCTTTCAATAGAGCGTTAAAGATACTAAGTGGATTGCCGTATAATCTTCCCAATCTTTCTAAGATGGCATCCACGTTATTTGGGTTCAGCATAAGTCCGCTAACGGACTTCAATGCTTCGCCCTTAAGGTGTGTTTGGAGCCGGGTGAGATTTTCCAAGTTGGTTAATTTTTCGGTTCGAGTAGTTTCTTCGAACAGCAGTTTAAATCCGGGCCATGTTCGATAGTTACCATAAAATTCCGGTAGTTTTAGAATTTTACGCTTGCCTAGATTTTCCACCTTCCCTGTTAATGTCTGTAAGTCGTTTTGTAAAGAGTCGGTTTGATTATGAATTTCTTCATTTCTTAGGATGTCTTCTAATCTTTCTATTTCCCTTTCATACCTTTCCTTTTCTTCCTTGGATCTTTTTTCCGCTTCAAATTTTTCAGTTAGGAGCTTCTCTGCCTGCATTAATGCCTCCCTACTACCCTTGCGTTCCTCAGCTATAGCGAGGCATTTTGGACACACATATTTTTTTACGGGCCCTTCCAATTTCAGGCATTTGAGATGTAACCATCGGTCACATTCAATACAGTTAACCTGCGTGTCCCACTCATCGGGGTTCTTGCATAGCTTGCAATTCCCCTTTGGGTTACTTTTGAATATGATATCCATACTACTCACTTTGCTGGTACTGGTGGATATGATGACTTGCGCGGTCGTTGGCGGATGGACAGAGCTGTGTCGTCGTTGTTTCCCCTGCTCCTGCTCGTTCTGCTCGAGGTCGTCTTCGGATGTTCCTCACCAAATCGTCAGATCCCCTTCCTTCTGGTCGCCTTCAGATCCGCTGCGTCGGTAATTCTGCCGTCGCACTTCTTTCGCTGGATAGTCGGGTCTTCTCAGGGCAGTGACTGTCAGGCAATGGAGTTGCCTGCCGATGAACACACTTCAGCAAGCCGGACGCGTTCTGCACCAATAACTAGCAGAGTACACGTGTCGCTCAATCACTCGTGCTCTTTATCAGAACCTTAGTTCTTCTAGTTCGCACTTTTTTCGCAAAAAAACACGTTTATGTTCGTGGTTTCTCGGGACGCCGGAGACGGCTTAGCTTGGGGATGCACCTCGTGTATGCTCGCCCGCGGAGTAGCTGCTGTTTCAATTGGAGAACACTGCTAGTTCTTGCGGTAGCACAGCGTTAACGTTCATGAACAGCGGTCGTTAGCGTCTTATGGCCTTTTCACTACGTACTTGCTGCGAACGTATGCCACACGCATAAATTGTTAAACTGATGACACTTTAATAATTGTTGATCTTGGTTCGATCGTAGTGTTCTAACGTCGTTCTTCGCCTTTCTGCACTTGCGCTTCACTGGTGCACTCGATTTGCTTACGAGCCTGTGGTACGGCCGGAACAATATCGCGAACGTCGGCTTTACCAGCGTTTTAAACACAAGCACTATCGGTGATCGTATGTCACCCTTCTGATATTGCCGTCTCTGCACTTTGCACTTCTTAGCACAAGCACTTAGGCACCTTTCTGCACTTTCATAGGCGTTCTCACACTCGTTCACTTTTCGGTATGAGTAGTTATGCCTTTGCCGACAATTTTTAGGCAATCGCGGTTTTCCCTGTTTTTACAGGGCGTCGAGCCTTCCTCCGTTGGAGCGCCGGTAGAGTGCGTTTCTTGGTGAGGTAAGCGTCAGGTAACAACACTTCCTCTCTGGAGCCACCATAAAGTTTCCACAACGAATCTAAACTCGTTGGGAAAGAGCCAAGACAGGAGGATTTACCGTCCGACTTGGCGAGAACAGTCAAACGCTAGTTCTTGTTGAGTTCTGGTTTGAAAGTCGCTTTATTAAAGAATTATTCTAGCTTATATACTAATTTTCTGCTGACCGATCGTGGTCAGCAGTTTTATACAATTTTCAGTTTTGCTTAACTTAATGCTGACCGATCGCGGTCAGCAGTTTTATACACTTTTCAGTTTTGCTTAACTTAATGCTGACCGAATCGCGGTCAGCATTTTTATCCTGCTCGATATCGTTTGTTTTTTAAAGTTGTCTTGCATGCATTTTGTTCCGTCGACCGGCCGTGTTGACCCAATCATGCGGTGCTGTCGTCAACACCGTTGGAAAGGCCAAGGTCTTGGCTACTTTCCGCACGATAAACTTGTCTATGCCGGCAGAATACCACTCTCCGTCCGCCTCGCGCAGCCAGGTGTTGACCTCTTTCTGAACCTCCGCGTCACTTTCAAACTTCTTCCCTCCGAGATGTTTTTTCAGGGCGGGGAACATGTGGTAGTCACTTGGGGCCACGTCGGGACTATAGGGAGGGTGATTCCTAAAAGAAAACCAGCCAAATTTCTTGAGCAGGTCAAGGGTAACGTTGGCTGTGTGCGGGCGCGCGTTGTCGTGGTGAAATTTCACTCCTTTGCGCGCCGCTTCATGTGGTCTTCGGTCAGCTGTTTCGGCACTCATCGGGTAGAAACTTTGTGATACTGCAAGTTGTTCACAAGGATTTGATGGATTGTTTCGCTGCTACACACTCCTCCAAGCTTCTCTTCCAAGTCCCTAATTGTCGCACGGCGGTTTTTGAGCATTTCTGCCTCCACTGTTTGAACAATCGCATCCGAGACCGATGGTCGGCCACTTCTCTCCTCGCCGTGAACATTAGTGCGCCCGGAATTGAACTCGCGGCTCCACTTACGCACGTTTTTTATGTCCATACACTTTTCCCCGTAAACTTCAACTAGTTGACGATGGATTTCAATAGGTGTCACCTTTTTCGCACTCAAAAAACGTATTACAGAACGCAATTCGCACTTGGACGCTGACGCGAGGGGTACCTCCATCGTTGACGGCTGCTCAGCCAAGACTGAGCGGCCTCACCTAGCAGCAAAGTGGTAGTGGGGGAACCAAGGAACACGGCGGTGTTGCCTGATTTCGCCTAGCGCGTGATCCGGCGAAGTTGCAGCGTTGGAGACCTTACTTTATTGTCAGCCCTCGTACTTTTACAGTCGCGCTAAACTGATCTATAGCGGTGTCCAGATGACCAGTCGTTATTATCTATGTCCTCGCTAACAACTCAAAAACAAACTTGCAAAACTGAAATCTGCGTCTCGGATTGGTATCATCATGAGGATGTATTAATGAGACATTGAGAGCAAATTCTAAAACAGGGTGATGATTATCGAGCCGGAGACAGAGAAAATGTGACTGACGTAGCAGAATGCAATGCAGATTCATTTATAAAAACGGGATCTAATTGTATATTTAGGATTATTGGGCATTTGTTGGATATTTGTCGTAGGTTGTATTCATTCATCCCATCAATAAAATGGAATGTAGGAGAAATCAGGAGAAAAATGATCATCAATTGGTAGTGTGAGATGGTATATTAAAATCACCGCAGTGGAGCATAATATTAATACCTTTGATGCGTGAGCTTATGTGAGTAATGGAAGATACTAGATCGTATGTTAAAGGAACATTTCCGATGAGATTGGGCTCCGACGAATACTCCGACGTTGGATGTTGTTGTTGATGAACCGGTGTAGTTAGAATGTTAGCTAAAACTGGCACTCCAGGTGTGTTAGTTGTAGTAATGGTGATCACAATCACAATCCAGTCGGTGCTCGTGGTAGTGGTAGGATTTGTAATGCACGAATGGATTCCGTAGACATTGTATAGCATTTTGATCCAAATAGGATGCTAACACTGCATTTTGAGGACTTCAATGGTCGACAAACTTCTACGGCCAATTGGTCACATCAAACGATACAAAGCTTTTTCACGATATTCCAACAACATACCGACTTTAAAAGGTGAATCAATTAGGGTGTTGGCGTCTCGCTTGGCTGCCACCAGTTTGAAAAGCGAGAACATCGAAGCCAATTTGGTCGTTAATGAATGGTCCTAAATGAAGCCATAATGGTGGCATGATGGTAGCGGCGCCGGTCTTCACACGAACGGACCGAATCAAAATCCCATATGAATCAATCCCCCGTAGCAAGGACTGACTATCCGCCTTCGTAGTAAAGAAAGTCGTCACGACTGGGACGTTCTAACGAAAAAAAGCCATAATCTCCAGCTGGGTGGCCTGGAGGCCTACGTTGCTCAACATTATGATCCACGTTTAAATCACCAGTTACCACCCAACGTAACTTGTGTTGGTATTGTGATTGTTGCAAGACGATAAGAAACAGGTGAATGGAGTTTATTCCGTTCAAGTCATCACGTCACACTTTCAGTTGGCATTTGTAACCTTTCAGGTGGTAGGTAACGATTAGTAGGATAAGTAGTAAAGTGAAAAACAGGTAAAAGCAGGTTAACTATTAATAAGACTATTGTTATATTCTGACTTAGGTGTGACACGATTGGTGGTCCAGTTTTATTTGATATTTATTTATTATATTCAACCTGCTTACAGCTATACGTAACTTGGTAGTGGTAGACTACTCCATGTTCCTCAGAAGTAGTATTGCAGTTGTAGTAAAACTCTTAAAGCCGCTATAAAATGAAATAGTTAAATATGTCGAGTGTTTTAACTGGTTGTTTTAAATTGTTGTATTATCATAATTTGTTATGTCAACAAACGATGAAATTTTATTTGCTTTAAGCATCAACCAGATATGAGACAATATCATGTGCTTTGCTTTCAAATGCTATTTGCAATAAACGTGTAGACTCTTCTGTTGAAAGCAACCATCGAAAGTTCATTTGTAATGAGAATTGTTGAAATAAACCACTCATATTACGTTTCGTACAAAATTCCAACACTGTTACTGAACCAATGTCTTCATGAATAGAAAAAATGTCGAGATGTTTCTCATTCAGCAAGTGTTCCACTACTTGTTTATATAGTTGTTTCGACATTTTGTTGGAGGTATTATGAGAGTTTAACCATACTCCATAGTCATGTGCATTAATCATCAAATTATTTAAATCGTTGGATAGTATTTGTTGTAGCAAAGTGTCCTCATTCACTGTCGCTCCAATGGCCAAAAGGTTTTGAGATGATGTGTCGTACCTCATTGCAAATGCGTAGTCCAAAGCGGTCCATTGGAAGAGTTCATCTTTCATATTTATATTTTGGAAAGGCATTAAACCGGTCAATATTTTTTCAATTGCTCTTGACGGGTAAATAACTGCCAAGTGAAGGGGTAGTCTACCAACAGCATCCTTCACAAATGCAGCTGAAGGATACTTCAAAACTATCTCACGAACTTGCTGGACTGATTGATTGATTACAGCCATGTGTATATCACATCGTTCACTGTCTCTTACAATCATCCTATTGAGAAAGCTTCGAGTACGATGAACCCTTCCATTCCAATATGTCCATGATCGGAAGAATCTCTCACTTCTCATTCGATGTTTGTTTTCGTAAATCCAAGAAGCCGCAAAATATTCAGCTATTATTCGAAGAGTGAATTGAGGATTGTATGCTTGCATTCCTTTTATGAAGTCAGACTTCTCATTACCTTCAGCCACATCTCGCATGCATTGCGTAGCTTCCTGCCACTCTTGGTCGGACAACATGTTTGCTAAGTCCTGTTTCCTGAATATGGCAAACATGGCCAACAGAGCATGTCGTCGTTTGTTAAGCTTTATGGTTTTTCGGGAGTTTTGATTTGTCATTGGGTAGTTCGATTCGTTGTTGGAAGCTTCAGGCTCATTTGATTCAACCAAGCTATTCATGGAATCAAACCAATTCATTCCACAATGTTTCAATAGGAACTCCAATATTTTATCCGAACGATCTTCATCCGCATTGAAGATAACATAATGAAACACATTTCGTCCATTTGATGTATTGGTCACTGTAGGATCAAATCCTTTGGTAATCAAACAATACAGCATGAAGAAACAACCATTTTGAGCAGTCACATGAAGCAAGTTTCGACCCTCAGCGTCGGAAGTATTGCGGTCGGTTGTTCTGTCTAGTAGGTATACAAATGCAGACATTGACTTCTCATGGCAAACCTCTTCTTCCTTCGGTAACAATCTCATGACCTTCACAATGAGTCCATTAGTAACGACCAAGTTAGTCTTCTGTGTGATGTATTTGACCATCTGTAAATTTCCCTCATGTACTGCTTTAGCAAGAAGTGCTTCGATCAGGTAACCTTCATGGAGGATATCTTTTTCATCGTATTCAGGCAACGATAATTGAACAACATCAGAACTCCGCACACAACAAGCCTTTGGAAAATCATCTTTGTCTAGCGATGGTATATTGTCATTACTGGGATCAAGAGTGTCTTCGACAATTTCTGAATCGTCTCTAACAAGAATTTTGAGTTGTAAGCAAAGTTGTTGAAATAAAACTTTAAATGGAGTTATTTGTTTTTTGCCAAAGGCTGATTTAAGGACAGCAATAAGTTCAGCAGTATCATTTACTTTTGGAAGCATCATTTTGCACTCATCAATGAAATATAACGTTGTATCATGTGCTTTATTTTCTAACGCTAATTGAAACAAACGATTCGATTGATCGGTTGAAAGATTTCGTAACAGTTCTGCTTGAGACACAAGTTGTTTTACTATACTGATCATATTATGTTTAGTGCAGAACTCTAGGACTGACAAGGAGTCAAGTTCCTCGCAAGGAGAGAAGATGTCAAGTTGAATTTCATTGAGCAAATACTCTACCAACCGAACGTGCAGCTGGTTTGCAATCTTCTTGGCATTTTCGCGAGAGTGTAATTGTATTCCATAAGTATGCGCATGATTTAGTAAAACTTTTAAGTTGTTTGATAATATTTGTTGGAGTAAGGTGTCTTCATCTACTGCCGCTCCAGCAGTTAGTAAGTTTTTGGTTGTAGTATCGTAGCTCATTGCAAATGCGTAGTCCAAAGCAGTCCATTGAAAGAGTTCATCTTTGGAATTAATGGATTGAAGCGGCATTTTATTTGTAAGATAATCTTCAATTGCCCTTGACGGGTAAATAACTGCCAAGTGAAGGGGTAGTCTACCAACAGCATCCTTCACAAATGCAGCTGAAGGATACTTCAAAACTATCTCACGAACTTGCTGGACTGATTGATTGATTACAGCCATATGTATATCACATCGTTCACTGTCTCTTACAATCATCCTATTGAGAAAGCTTCGAGTACGATGAACCCTTCCATTCCAATATGTCCATGATCGGAAGAATCTCTCACTTCTCATTCGATGTTTGTTTTCGTAAATCCAAGAAGCCGCAAAATATTCAGCTATTATTCGAAGAGTGAATTGAGGATTGTATGCTTGCATTCCTTTTATGAAGTCAGACTTCTCATTACCTTCAGCCACATCTCGCATGCATTGCGTAGCTTCCTGCCACTCTTGGTCGGACAACATGTTTGCTAAGTCCTGTTTCCTGAATATGGCAAACATGGCCAACAGAGCATGTCGTCGTTTGTTAAGCTTTATGGTTTTTCGGGAGTTTTGATTTGTCATTGGGTAGTTCGATTCGTTGTTGGAAGCTTCAGGCTCATTTGATTCAACCAGGCTATTCATGGAATCAAACCAATTCATTCCACAATGTTTCAATAGGAACTCCAATATTTTATCTGAACGATCTTCATCCGCATTGAAGATAACATAATGAAACACATTTCGTCCATTTGATATATTGGTCACTGTAGGATCAAATCCTTTGGTAATCAAACAATACAGCATGAAGAAACAACCATTTTGAGCAGTCACATGAAGCAAGTTTCGACCCTCAGCGTCGGAAGTATTGCGGTCGGTTGTTCTGTCTAGTAGGTATACAAATGCAGACATTGACTTCTCATGGCAAACCTCTTCTTCCTTCGGTAACAATCTCATGACCTTCACAATGAGTCCATTAGTAATGACCAAGTTAGTCTTCTGTGTGATGTATTTGACCATCTGCAAATTTCCCTCATGTACTGCTTTAGCAAGAAGTGCTTCGATCAGGTAACCTTCATGGAGGATATCTTTTTCATCGTATTCAGGCAACGATAATTGAACAACATCAGAACTCCGCACACAACAAGCCTTTGGAAAATCATCTTTGTCTAGCGATGGTATATTGTCATTACTGGGATCAAGAGTGTCTTCGACAATTTCTGAATCGTCTCTAACAAGAATTTTGAGTTGTAAGCAAAGTTGCTGAAAAATAATTTTAAATGAGTTCATTTGATTTTGTTTGATGGAAGACTTTAGGGCCGAAATAAGTTCTATTCCATTATTTTCTTGGGGAAGTATCATTTTGCACTCATTCATAAGGAATTCTACAATATCATGGGCCTTGTTCTCCAATGCAATTTGAATCAAACTCTTAGACAAATCGGATAAAAATTTTCCACGAATGTTCATTCGGGCTAAGAATTGTTTAAAAACCCCGATCATATTACTTTTCGTGCAGAACTCTAGGACTGTCAAGGAGTCAAGTTCCTTGCAAGGAGAGAAGATGTCAAGTTGTATTTCATTGAGCAAATACTCTACCAACCGAACGTGCAGCTGGTTTGCAATCTTCTTGGCATTTTCGCGAGAATGCAACCTTGCTTCATAAGCGTGTGAATCAATCAGCATAACTTTTAAGTTGTTTGATAATATTTGTTGGAGTAAGGTGTCTTCATCTACTGCCGCTCCAGCAGTTAGTAAGTTTTTGGTTGTAGTATCGTAGCTCATTGCAAATGCGTAGTCCAAAGCAGTCCATTGAAAGAGTTCATCTTTGGAATTAATGGATTGAAGCGGCATTTTATTTGTAAGATAATCTTCAATTGCCCTTGACGGGTAAATAACTGCCAAGTGAAGGGGTAGTCTACCAACAGCATCCTTCACAAATGCAGCTGAAGGATACTTCAAAACTATCTCACGAACTTGCTGGACTGATTGATTGATTACAGCCATATGTATATCACATCGTTCACTGTCTCTTACAATCATCCTATTGAGAAAGCTTCGAGTACGATGAACCCTTCCATTCCAATATGTCCATGATCGGAAGAATCTCTCACTTCTCATTCGATGTTTGTTTTCGTAAATCCAAGAAGCCGCAAAATATTCAGCTATTATTCGAAGAGTGAATTGAGGATTGTATGCTTGCATTCCTTTTATGAAGTCAGACTTCTCATTACCTTCAGCCACATCTCGCATGCATTGCGTAGCTTCCTGCCACTCTTGGTCGGACAACATGTTTGCTAAGTCCTGTTTCCTGAATATGGCAAACATGGCCAACAGAGCATGTCGTCGTTTGTTAAGCTTTATGGTTTTTCGGGAGTTTTGATTTGTCATTGGGTAGTTCGATTCGTTGTTGGAAGCTTCAGGCTCATTTGATTCAACCAAGCTATTCATGGAATCAAACCAATTCATTCCACAATGTTTCAATAGGAACTCCAATATTTTATCTGAACGATCTTCATCCGCATTGAAGATAACATAATGAAACACATTTCGTCCATTTGATATATTGGTCACTGTAGGATCAAATCCTTTGGTAATCAAACAATACAGCATGAAGAAACAACCATTTTGAGCAGTCACATGAAGCAAGTTTCGACCCTCAGCGTCGGGAGTATTGCGGTCGGTTGTTCTGTCTAGTAGGTATACAAATGCAGACATTGACTTCGCATGGCAAACCTCTTCCTCCTTCGGTAACAATCTCATGACCTTCACAATGAGTCCATTAGTAACGACCAAGTTAGTCTTCTGTGTGATGTATTTGACCATCTGTAAATTTCCCTCATGTACTGCTTTAGCAAGAAGTGCTTCGATCAGGTAACCTTCATGGAGGATATCTTTTTCATCGTATTCAGGCAACGATAATTGAACAACATCAGAACTCCGCACACAACAAGCCTTTGGAAAATCATCTTTGTCTAGCGATGGTATATTGTCATTACTGGGATCAAGAGTGTCTTCGACAATTTCTGAATCGTCTCTAACAAGAATTTTGAGTTGTAAGCAAAGTTGCTGAAAAATAATTTTAAATGAGTTCATTTGATTTTGTTTGATGGAAGACTTTAAGGCTGAAATGAGCTCTGCACCATCGTTAGTTTGTAATAGAGGCATATTACATTGATCCTTTAGGTATGCCGCTATGTCATGCGCATCGCTTTCTGATGCTAATTGCAATAAGCTGTTTGATTGTTCTGTTAAAATTTGTCTGCGTATGTTAATTTGTGTCAGAAATTGCTTAAACACTCCAATCATATTATGTTTGGTACAGAACTCTAGGACTGTCAAGGAGTCAAGTTCCTTGCGACTTGAGAAGATGTCAAGTTGTCTTTCGTTTATCAAATTATCGACTAAGTTAAAGTGTAGTTTTCTTGAAACCATCTTGTAGTTTTCATGTGCGTTCAACCAAATTCCATAGTCATGTGCGCCAAGCATCAAATCCTTAAGGTTATTAGCAAGTATTTGTTGGAGTAAGATGTCTTCATTCACTGCCGCTCCAGCAGCCAATAGGATTTTGGTTGATATGTCGTATCTCATTGCAAATGCGTAGTCTACAGCAGTCCATTGATATAGTTCATCTTTTAAATTGATATACTGGAGTGGCATATCTTTTGTTAGCATTTTGTCAATTGCTCTTGAGGAATACATCATCGCCAAATGAAGGGGTAGTCGACCAGCATCATCCTTCACAAATGCAGCCGAAGGATTAGTCGAAAGTATTTCACTAATCTTTCGTTCTGATTGATTGATTACAGCCATGTGTATATCACACCCTCTGCTATCTCTTACAATCATTCTATTAAGGAAGTCTCTCACTCGATGCAGCTCTGAGGTCCAAAATGTTCGTGATCGGAAAAAGCTTTCAGTGGTCATAGTTCGCTTGTTATTATACAACCAGCATGCCGAAAAATATTCAGCAAAAATTCGATGAGTGAAACGAGGAATATCATTGCGTACTTCTTGAATAATGCCAGTTTTCTCGTTACCTTTTGCCACATCCTGCATGAATTCCAAAGCTTCTTGTTGTTCCTGTTCAGACAACAGACTAGTTCTGACTCCTTTATTGAATATAACTAGCATACCCAAAAGATTGTGCCGTCTTTTTATTTGTTTGTTTGCTTCGTCGCTCTTCATTCTTTGTACGGGATACATTGAAACGGAGTGAATGGTTCCCGCTTTCTCGTGGTTTAGTATTTTTAATTTTTCTTCTACAAAATTGGTTATAACTTGTAATTGATCAAAATTTGTTTCTTGTGTTATTGTTTGTTGCTGAGTTTTTATATGGTTTTCAATTTTTGATAGTGAAACTTTTGAAGCCATGTGCAAAAAGAGTGGTATTATTTTTAAATCTTGTATGCTATCGATGGTGAGAGAGTACATATTTTCCAAAATTGAAATTCGTTGATTTTCGTTGCAAATTTTGAAGTCATCTAAGTTATGTTCGAGATAGTTTATTAAAAATAGTATTCGATCTCTCTGGGAAAACGGTTCTAGTTGCCATAACTTACAACCAGGGAATGTTTGTTTTAACTCAACTCTAAAGTTGTACGGTCTAGTCGAAAGAAACAGATTTCTAACACCTGAAAAGTTTGATAGTCTTTCAAAATATCTCATTACAAAATCCTTGTAGTATGGCGCAATCTCATCAAACCCATCCAATAAACAAACAAACAACCTTTCATTAAACTTGTGTTGAAACAATCGAAGTTCCAACAACTGTTCCAGTGGTAATTTAGACATTTCAGATTTTTTCTCATCAAGAATAATCTTCCCATTCGAAACTTGTAAAAGTTGTGCGGTTCGATTGGCTTTATGTCGCTCCACATCAACCTCCGTATTTGTTTTATTGTGAATATTACACACGAATAAGGTAAGATGCAGAAGGCGATAGAGAATCCTAACTACTTCTGTATCGTCAAGTGTTTTAAGATCGAGTGCTTGTAATTGAAAGAAATCTGTGGAATATTGCAAAGCATTCATTCGTATGACAAACAACGAAGGATTATCGTTCGATATAGCCGCTGCCAACCATGTGAAATAAGTGGTTTTTCCATGTCCGGCTTCATCTAAAAAGATATGCACTTTAGCATTATACTCGTACTTTAATACATCCGGAAGTATAGACGTTTTATCTTTCAAAGCAAATATTGCTTTTAGCATTACCGCAGTGATTTTGTTTTCGAGCAAAAACTGTTCAGATTCCAGTGTAACCTCCGAGTATGGAACACAAGATCGTGGAATATACCACCGCTTAATTTTTACAAAGTTCTTTAGGTTAAGGTTTTCACTATCATGCACTTCGGCGTTGCCATATTTTTCCAAAACATTAGACAACAAGCTCAAATTATCATTTTCTCGTACTACGTTGCTGAGGGCTACTGTCGTTCCAAAAAGCTTCAAGTTTTTGTACTGTTCAAATAGCTGCTTCCTCGCTTCGTCGGTAAGGTCACAAACGAATGAACAATCTTCAGACAGATCTTCTTCGGCTGGCTCTTCAACAATGATTATTTTCATGTTATATGCCTTTGCGTGACTCTTAACGTCTCTAAGAATTGCTCTTTCCAATTGTCCAAGGATCGTGATAATGTATTCAGTAGAGATATCCACAGCAGTAATGAATTCCATTAACTCACTAACGATACATGATATATTAGCTTTAACTTTAGAAGAAGTACTATTCACAAATAAACACTGAAATTGACGAAGCGCTAAGGTATGTGATACAATTAAGGAATTCATTTTCATATTTGTTGTGCTCCGATACCGATATATCCCACAATGTGATGAGCGTCTAATAAAATCATTCAGTTCAGTGTCATTTAAACAGCATGGCTTTACAACAACGTGACGATATTTATCATGCATAGAGCTAAGATATTCATTCGTAAACGTTTGAACCTTGGTAAAATTGTCATTTACATTTGTTTCTAGAAAAAGTTGTTTAAGATCCTGCAAACTTATAAGCAAGCGAGTCTTTACCATACCATTAAACAGCATTTGCTGCAGATCGTTGTACGTTCCTTTCGCATTATTTATCCAATTTGGCATTATTTCCAAAATCTTATTGTACATTGCTGTCTCATTGAAGGATCCACAAACTAACAGGAATTTTTCATAAAATTGTTGAATGACTAAATCAACTGTTTCGAAATACGAATTTTCCTCGGATGATAAATGGATAACGTTTGAAATGGCTTCTGCAAAAGGCTGATCTATCAGAATTTTAAATTCTTCCCAGTTTACTTGGTTAATGAGTTGATTTTGGGGTTTGAAATATTCTTGCACAAAACTGTTTCTCAATTTCCATAGAAGCGTATTTTCTTTTGGATCGCGAAACGTTTGAGTGAATTGATATGTCCCTGACACATTTTCTTCTACACAAATAGCTATTAAATCCATGAAAACGTTGAATATAGCAATATTACGTTTCATCAACTTTTTATACTTGACGTGTATCGCAATCATTTGCCCTAATTTTTCTAAACTAGCACTTCGTAGTTCATTATGAAGGGTTTTAAATTCTGTGCTATTAAGAGTGTGACACGTTGCACCTATTTCGTCGTAAAATGATAGTATGTGATCAATATCGTGTTTTCGTGCTACAACATATTTTTTCACACTTTCATCTATGCTTGCGTTGGTACATAAAATGTAAGTATGAGAACCGTTCAAAGATAGTACATACATGTCAAGGTATGAGATAAAGTACATGGGAATCGAAAAAGCGTTCTTCGAGTTCCAATTCGTAAGCAATGCACCTTCTTTGATGGAATTTGGAGTAGTCAGTTTATGTTTGGCCTGTATGTAAACATAAGCAAAATCCTTCGGTGTCGATGGCAGTGAGTAGTGAAATACGACGTCGTCAAATTTGCCAGCATCCGGGTTTTCCATAGTAATTTTAAATTCCGACAATGTTCCATTACGGTGTAGATTGAAGGCACGTAGAAGTATCACCATTGCCATACGCAGATGGTAAGAACTACCGTGCATGTTAGATCTTCCTGCAACACATTTATTTGTTGACAATTCTGAAAATTCATTGGTGGGTGATTCACTTGCAGTACTTGTTTGGTTTTTGTTTACGGATGCTGTTGTTGAACTTTTTTCTGGGGTTTGCATCTTTGACTTAGCTGAAAAATGAAAGATGAATGTAGTTAACATTAGTTAATTTTGTATATTACATGAAATTATAGGGCGAAGATATTGATGGCAGGACTAAAAGCACCATTTATTTTTAAGGTTGCAAAAATGTTTGTAAGAACAACAGATTAGTTTTATTTGATTTGTTTTATGGGATTGCAAGTGATGCGTTTTATACATCAAATACAATTTAGACTGTTCTTTAACGTTGTAATATGTTCATTCCAGCTAAAAAAATTAATAAAAAAACGTTAGAGCTCCATAAGAAAGCTAGCACTAATCTAATGAGTACAGTTTTGTTCGAATATTACTTTCGTTTTAAATATCTCTTGGTTTATGTAACCGTATCTATGTATTAGAGCAGATACGTATAAATTACCTGATTAATTAACCTGACCATCTTCGTGTAGCATATGCGTTACATGTTCTATCGTGTCTGTATGATATATAGAGATTAATAATACTTACTTGAAATCAATTGACGTTGGATGATGCGACAAAATTGTTATAATGTTTCTGCTCGAATGGAAAGTAAACCTGTTAGGAAAGATAATTATAAACGGTCACTTTAAATGTTTTAACGGAATCTGTACATGAGTTTAGCTTTTGAATACGCCAAAGTATGTTTAGCAAATAGCATTACCATGTCTGGGTAGATAGGAATTTCCATTAATTGCCGGTTTGGTTATATTAACTTGTATCTATACGAATATTACTTGTATATACATACATATTACTTGTATCATACATTTCATATGATGTGTACATATTACTTGTGATGCTTTTTTCTATCCGAACAACCAAGTAACAACTTCCTCGTCTCGTAATAAACAACTTTGTTTACACCTGACCATAGCATCCTGATTCAAACAAAAAAAAAAAACAGGTGATCAGATATGTGCATATTTCTGTACGACTGAGCTGATTTTGAAGCAATTTGAACACTGTTGGACGGTGGCAAGAGGGCGTTCTAAGCAGTTTGAGCGCTTACGCGCTTACGCTGGTACCTTCGTTTATAAAGGTGGGTTTTATGGCAAAAATGTTAGGATAGACATCATGGTATGATGACGGACCCCCAAGGAGTTTTATCTTGGGGGCAGCATCTTTCTATACCCTTGGTGCTCGTAACCTTTACTTCCTTTGTACCTCAAGCAGTTACTTTTCTTGCGCAGCACTTAATACTCCCCTGGTCCAGGTTCAATACTAACTGCCTTCAAAACTGCTATGTCTCATTCTCATCGTAGCAATTAACTTTAAAATCTTTGCTTTGTAAAGTCTCTTGTATGGCAGGTTAGTTCTGCCGGGAGGCCTCACACGGCTTAGTCGAAGTCCTTGGTAGAGACGGACGAAATGATAAATGTCAGAAATTGATATTGGTTGATTTTTTTCGACTGTATAGCAGACCCCTACTATGAGGTTCACCCAAAACTGCATTGTCGGTGGTGCTTAAGAGACATTGAAGGGGTAAGCGGTTTTCGCCATTTATTTTCTGTCCCAAACCCAGATCATAACGCACTAAAAGAGCTTGAAAGAGCTTCGTGCGATGCTCCTTGCTGAAAGTGGTCATTGCTAGAAGACACGGAATAAAATTCGTATGAAAAATAGCTGAAACTAGTACAATTTTTAATGCTCTTCATGAATTATGAATTATAAGAGTATCAAATCGTGAGTCCTTATTCCTTACTATGTCACAATTAGTAACACTGCAAGTAATAGTAATTCTCTCAGCGTTACGTATTAAATGGATAGGAAACGAAGCGGAATGCGCTTCATTTATCCTTGTTTTTACATTTAAACCTCATTTTCGTTTTTATAATGCATGTTGTAATATTTTTGCATTATTTTGTTTATGTATAAAATGTTTATTTGACTAGTGTTATTATGGTTCAGCATGCTCCGTGAGAGGAACTTACCGGCAACTGTGACAGCAATCAGTTAGAGGTCAAAATTGCGCACGCGCGGAATGTTTTGTTTGTTCGTTGGAGTTCACTGCAGAAAGTTTGAAAGCATTGTGCGTTGTCTGTAATTTTAATGAAATAAATGTTAATTGTGGGCATAAATATGAACAGTGTTATTTTCTAGATCAATGACCAAAAAAGGGTTATATAACAAAGAACTTATGAGCGATTTTATTTTCTCGGTTAACAATATGATTTATCACGAGAATGCTTTAGTAAAAACTATTCCGGGGGCGAGTGGTTTCTACAGCTATGTTTCAGATGACTTACAAAGAAAATCATATTTATGAATATGATTGTACAATAAGAACAATATAGGAAAAGGAATCATTTATGAGTGAACTTTGTGGAAATTGGCAGCTCGTTCTATAACTACATTGTTTTTTTTTGTATGATACGAACTAGTGATGAGAAAAATTGCTCCTATCAGGGATTCTGATCCACCCGGGGATCGATCCTCTGAATCCGATCCGAATCCCTGTTTGGACAAAATGGAGTGTTTTCTTCTTTGTGATTATACAGAATATATTTATGTGCATCCCAGAGGAGATGTAAGCTGACCATGCGCACAATTTCACTATTTTCTGAAAATGCTCTGAATCTGAATCAAAAATCTGAATTGTATATTTTTTATGTTAACAAATCTCACAAATACAAATCCCGAATGATTTACATAAAAAAAATCATGTTTAGGATTCCTCGGATTCCCATCATCCTCGGACACATCCTCCGCATCCAGTCTATTGTTATAGATTTAGATCCCGGATTCTCGTCATGACAGATCCTGGATGAAGGATTGGATCCGGATGGATCCGATGAAGGATCGAATGCCAGAATTCGATCAGTTCCGCCCAACACTAATACAAACCAACGAACAAAAAGTAAAAATTGTTTCATGTATAGCAACGGAATGTAATGATCATCTACTGTTAATTTCCCTGAAACGTATCCAGTTAGGGTACGCGCTATAAATGCCGTAGAATTTGACACACAAACCGATGACCGACAACCGACTACAAAAACGTTTGCTTGGAATTAAAAAAATCGTATCTTATCAAATTAGTCTTCTTATTTTTTCTAGGCGTAACGATCTACTTGGTCATGCCTGCCATTTCTGGCATACTAGACTTATTTTACCACATAAGCGGATAGTCAGTCCTTGCTACGGGGTATTGGTCCAGATGGGCTGGTCCAGATGGTCCAGCCGTGTGAAGACCGACGTCACTACCAATACCTCACTGGGCCACTCCGGGGTCTCCGGTGGACCTTATCAAATAATTAATTATTATGTTATGTTATATGTTATTATTTAATTATTATACATTTATTATTATTATTTATTACATTTACTATCATTGACACTTGGTTTATCAATCAGTATTATCAAATGGGGTTTAATCCAATTTACAACCAAATATATGATTACAAGAATATTGCACTATATCTTTTTCTTCACAGGCAAAACAACCTCAAGAGGACTGGGCCTGCCAGCTTTCTTTGACTTTATTACATATAAATAGTTAGTGGTGCGTACGGGGAAGAAGGGTCCGGATGGGATTTTAGACCGCTACTGTCATATGAAGCGGCGCCCCAATACACCACCGGGTTGTCCCGTTAAAACTATTTACATAGCACTCAGCACATAGCCTTGACTTTTTTTTGTTGGCAGAAAAATGGCCTGGCTGTCTATCTTGTACTGTCGATTATTGCTGCGAACAAAGCTAAAGTAGAAGTGAATCCGGAAGCGTAAACCAGCTTAGCGAGAAATTGAGCGTACGCAATAAACGTAGTGTGGAGGAGCACGTGAGATTTTGTAACATGAGCTGTCAGGACCAGGAAGCCAGGAACTTTCTGTTACGTTTGGAAACCATCAAGGAAGGTAGGAATCAAACGATCTTTGATCATTAAGATTCAAAGATTTTATTCTGTGTTTTTAATTGTGATAACAATAATCCACCATAATTGTCTTGTTATATTATCTATAGCATCTGAGGTAATACTAGCCATTTACAGATTTTAATATGAGGCAGTATTAAAAATCTTTAAAATATATATATAAATCTCGCGTTTAAATCTATAAAATATCAATAGAAAATGCTGCGTCGAATTGTGTAAGATTTTCGGTGTACACACGGCTGGCATTAAATAAGGTATTTCGGTACTTTCCATGCCGACTGTGGCAAAAATTATTCGCACTTCGCTTATTGTACGATGTGATCTTCCAACCAAATAAAAAAAAAACATAGTATCCATATCAGTTTTTGGTTACTCTACTGAATAGTCAGTACTAATGAATAAATCAATGCATTCTTCTTCAATTATTTGAACATTTTACAAATAACGCTTATTGAGCATTCAACAGCGCAATATTTGAGTATATATGCATTGTATGCAATATATAGTGGTGTATAGTAATTGTTGATATATTGCCACGAAGAAATATGATTTCAAGCCACACTAACATAGCAGCTTTGAGAACATAAATTACATATGTGCCTATGTTTGCACAGGGGTTTGAGTTTATTACAACACTGTTATATCGGTTGTATCTGAGAGATCTTGGCCAGTCCAGTCAGTCTATCTTTTCGTGATTCCACAGTATAATTGGCGGAATGAACCTCTCTTCTCGTTTCAGCGTGGAGCTGGCTGTACAAGCATATCGCAAAGCGCAATGTGACGCTATCAAATACTATTCGTGCTCAACCGAACAGCTGCATTAGACGAAGTATAAGTTAACTATCCTCTAGACGGCAGTGATCTCGCATGCCAAATTTCATCTTATTTTCGAATCGCTAATAATCGAATCGCTAAATTGTAACATTTACAAGTTAATTTGTAACATAATTTATGAAAACATTCAAGCAACTGCTTTCGAAAAATTGTTGGAACAAGCATCACAGCGGAAGTATTTGTAAATTATAAGGTATTATAATATTGATGGTATTTATAAGATTTTACTTCCTCTGGAGAAAAACCAGAGCGTCTAACTTAAGCCCAGTTTAAGCCACACAACAAAACACGCATCCACAAAAACAATGAAATCAAACAATAAAATGTAAATAAAAATTATCTATTCGTTTTCCTTACAATAAAAATAACCAATAAGTAAAGGACTTACTGTATGACTTTGCCTTATTGTCACAGGAGGATAACAATTAACATGATGCCATATAACGACCTAGTTTGGTCCTTGAAGAATATGCATCAATCGGAGACGAAAATATCAATCGAGGCTGGTTGATAACACAAAATTGCTGTCAAGTAGCATATTCGTTTGCGTGGCCTTGCTAAGGTTCTTACCAACTGGCGTGAAGCAACACCGGTAGCACATCGATTGTTTTGTCTCTTACGATTTTGTTCTGTTGTTTTCCGAAATAAACCCATTTTGATATGTTATCCACCGTTTAAACTTAAAATATCAGTTTCCAAACCTCAACCAGAAAACCAGAACCAGCAAATATTTTTCAATACTGGTATCCGACGAAATACGACGCCAACAAGCAATACGGCTTAGCCGTTCTTCTTGTGTAATAAAAGAATAACACAAAAAAACTAACACTTTTAGTTTGATAAGGACACATTTAATACTTACGAATGCGATATTATTCGTGGAAGGAAGAATCCAGTTTTTATATTGTGCACAGACAACGTTTGAAAACGTTACAAGTTAATTTGTAACAACTTTTATAAAACATTTAAGCAACTGTGTTCAAAAATTTGTTGGAGATCACTTCACATTAAAATGTTGCAAGCTGACGCACAAAATTATGTGACACAAAATTCACGACAAGGTTTCACCAACTTTGAAAACAATAAACAAAAAACACTGCTGCGCTCGATTCTTACAACTGAGCGGTTGACTCAAGTCTAATTCCATATTTGCAATTCTTTCAATGTTTTATACTAGGTTGCGAGTTCTTATCTAATCTTAAAACACTCAAAGTTGAAAAGAGTGATAATGGTGTCTGTTAGGAATAACTTCTGGTACATTTGTCTTGGAAACTGCCACTACAACTGTCGAATGAACTGCTCAACTGCTCAACAATGGTAAATGACCGTGATCGAGCTCGCGGTGGGACGATAACCCGGTAACGAGATAGGTCATTCTCTGATTTCTTAGAACTTCGATTTTATTTTCATTTACTTTCTATCAGACTCAACCAAACTTATTATTAGATCATCATCACACAGAAGATGAACCGAACTTATTTGTAACGTTCAATGAAATAAAGAGATCGTAGGGCAGAGAGTCGAGCACCGAAACATCAAGGCAGTTGCTGTTAAATTAACATTCACAAACAGATTTTTCTCCACGAATTTACAATCACCGGATTTGAGGCAGTTCATGATAATCCTTTGACCCTTCGCTTTTTCGAAGCGCATTTTTACAAAGCAGGGCACACATTTTATGGGTCATTCATTTATCACGTAACGGAAAAAAGGTGAATTTTCGATTTACTTACCCTGTAGTATAAATCAATACGTAACTACTTGGGCGAATCCTCCCTTTTTATGATAAAAAAACGCAATGAAATTTCCACCTTTACAATTACACAATTTATACAATACGGCCAGAACGTCATTATTGAATTAAAATAAAACACTTTAATTGTATTAATTGAAATTCTCT
The DNA here is from genome assembly GCF_943734725.1 of Anopheles marshallii. Classification (NCBI taxonomy): domain Eukaryota; kingdom Metazoa; phylum Arthropoda; class Insecta; order Diptera; family Culicidae; genus Anopheles; species Anopheles marshallii. The sequence continues at coordinate 62,423,817 of NC_071326.1, read as the reverse complement.
AAATACAAAACGAAACAACAATAAATTGACTTAAGCATTAAACTACCTGTGAATCTTGCACGATCGACTTTGCATAAGGATGCTGATATTGCTGTTACTCATTTGGTCGATGTCAGCACCTTCTTCACTATTGGTTCTTTTAATTTCTTATTTCTTTTAATTACTCAATTACTCCTTGTCTCTTTGTGCGAATTGTGCTTATAACATTTGTTTTGAACATGTGTCAAAAGTTTTGTAACGAAATATAGAAATCTAAATAACCTATTTTGGTTCAGTTTTTTTCGTGATTATGACTCGCAGCGCGAGGCTTCAACTTTTCGGATGTCACACTCAGAGAAGGTCTAATACTATTTTAAGCATCCGTCCAGGCGCACTAAAATTCACATGTATTTACTCTAATAAGAGTCCGAAATGATCCTCCGGAGCGCTCGCTCATCCTTTTTATCAGTCCCTACTCTGCACATCTTCCTTGATTGATGCCCTGAGGCTGGTTGATAACACAAAATTGCTGTCAAGTAGCATATTCGTTTGCGTGGCCTTGCTAAGGTTCTTACCAACTGGCGTGAAGCAACACCGGTAGCACATCGATTGTTTTGTCTCTTACGATTTTGTTCTGTTGTTTTCCGAAATAAACCCATTTTGATATGTTATCCACCGTTTAAACTTAAAATATCAGTTTCCAAACCTCAACCAGAAAACCAGAACCAGCAAATATTTTTCAATACTGGTATCCGACGAAATACGACGCCAACAAGCAATACGGCTTAGCCGTTCTTCTTGTGTAATAAAAGAATAACACAAAAAAACTAACACTTTTAGTTTGATAAGGACACATTTAATACTTACGAATGCGATATTATTCGTGGAAGGAAGAATCCAGTTTTTATATTGTGCACAGACAACGTTTGAAAACGTTACAAGTTAATTTGTAACAACTTTTATAAAACATTTAAGCAACTGTGTTCAAAAATTTGTTGGAGATCACTTCACATTAAAATGTTGCAAGCTGACGCACAAAATTATGTGACACAAAATTCACGACAAGGTTTCACCAACTTTGAAAACAATAAACAAAAAACACTGCTGCGCTCGATTCTTACAACTGAGCGGTTGACTCAAGTCTAATTCCATATTTGCAATTCTTTCAATGTTTTATACTAGGTTGCGAGTTCTTATCTAATCTTAAAACACTCAAAGTTGAAAAGAGTGATAATGGTGTCTGTTAGGAATAACTTCTGGTACATTTGTCTTGGAAACTGCCACTACAACTGTCGAATGAACTGCTCAACTGCTCAACAATGGTAAATGACCGTGATCGAGCTCGCGGTGGGACGATAACCCGGTAACGAGATAGGTCATTCTCTGATTTCTTAGAACTTCGATTTTATTTTCATTTACTTTCTATCAGACTCAACCAAACTTATTATTAGATCATCATCACACAGAAGATGAACCGAACTTATTTGTAACGTTCAATGAAATAAAGAGATCGTAGGGCAGAGAGTCGAGCACCGAAACATCAAGGCAGTTGCTGTTAAATTAACATTCACAAACAGATTTTTCTCCACGAATTTACAATCACCGGATTTGAGGCAGTTCATGATAATCCTTTGACCCTTCGCTTTTTCGAAGCGCATTTTTATAAAGCAGGGCACACATTTTATGGGTCATTCATTTATCACGTAACGGAAAAAAGGTGAATTTTCGATTTACTTACCCTGTAGTATAAATCAATACGTAACTACTTGGGCGAATCCTCCCTTTTTATGATAAAAAAACGCAATGAAATTTCCACCTTTACAATTACACAATTTATACAATACGGCCAGAACGTCATTATTGAATTAAAATAAAACACTTTAATTGTATTAATTGAAATTCTCTAAATACAAAACGAAACAACAATAAATTGACTTAAGCATTAAACTACCTGTGAATCTTGCACGATCGACTTTGCATAAGGATGCTGATATTGCTGTTACTCATTTGGTCGATGTCAGCACCTTCTTCACTATTGGTTCTTTTAATTTCTTATTTCTTTTAATTACTCAATTACTCCTTGTCTCTTTGTGCGAATTGTGCTTATAACATTTGTTTTGAACATGTGTCAAAAGTTTTGTAACGAAATATAGAAATCTAAATAACCTATTTTGGTTCAGTTTTTTTCGTGATTATGACTCGCAGCGCGAGGCTTCAACTTTTCGGATGTCACACTCAGAGAAGGTCTAATACTATTTTAAGCATCCGTCCAGGCGCACTAAAATTCACATGTATTTACTCTAATAAGAGTCCGAAATGATCCTCCGGAGCGCTCGCTCATCCTTTTTATCAGTCCCTACTCTGCACATCTTCCTTGATTGATGCCCAACTATGGGCATGATTCGAAAAGGCTCGATCGTTGGTGGTTCTACATTGGTTGATCTACATAATTTCATCTCGTCTACCAACACTACTGATCGTGAAGCGATCCGGATCACCCTCTAGCGATTAGCTAGCTAGCTAATCTATTCCAGGGCTGTCGAACCCGTCTGCTAATTGTTGATAGTGATCTTTAGCAGTATGATTAGCTCATATGTAGCTTTAATCACTAATATTGGAGTGATATTTGTGATACAATCTATTTATTTTTGGTTGCTCAATATGATGAGATTCTCGTTTTGCTCCAGTGACAATTTGTCAGGTCAAACATATCCTGACTGTGTAAAATGGTTGACTAAATTTGAGGGATAAATTCGACATTTTACTTTCATATATTTAGCTGTTTGTGGTATTAACTTGTTCTCTTCGATATTTAAAGGTGCTTAGTTGCTGAAGAAATTGGAATGTTGACAATGTTGACCCCCCCTCCGCCGGTTCAAACGAATTCCAAGAGAGCCGGTTGTGGGCCCCATTCAACCATGCTTTTAACTTTTCTTTTAATTAGGGACCCTAAATATCATTCCGACCAGGGACTCCAAAGGGATTGATCCGCCACTGGCTTCAGCATCTGCTAGTAATGACGATCAACCATATCAGCAGCTCAGATCGGCATCAGGAAGGATGGATTATCGTTGTACATCTAACAATAATTTAAGACACTTGACCCGGTTACACCTAATGCAACATTTTTATACTTATCGATATTTATATTTATATTTTATATATTACATCATCGCTCTCCTGCCGCTCGAAACGTTTATTGCTACACGCACACCCGTACGCAGACCTGTCGCTGACCCCGGTGGATCGGACCCGGTGGACTTACACATCGACCGCTGGCGGCACCTATTTTTGGCGCCTATGATTAGCCAACCCGGAATACATAGTTGGGTTACATGGGATTTACAAGTTGAAGGTTGTATGGGTACAAGCATTAGTGTTAACACAAATAGTGTTAACGCAAAACGTTAATTGAACTCATATGGCGGAATTGTTAGAAAGTATGACCATGCAATTATTTGTCACACAAGTGATAGCAAACGAGCGTGCAAAAATAAAAAGTAAGAAGAGTGACCACATCCAACCGGAAAACAGGATCGTGTTTTTTATCCAAAGTAAACCGCAGATATATCACCAGTCCAAGTATTCCCGTTCCGGTTGAGAGATCAACCGAGGTCATAAGGTTCTGGGATAACCAGCGCGCGATCTTCTGATCACACTAACCAACCCAACATCCATTTTACCATAAATTTGTACATAATCACACATACAATTATGCGTTCATTCAAGTTGTGGCGTTTTGTAATTTTTTTTGTTAAACATTCCTCTTTTTTCGCTACTGAACTTTGGAAGCAGTTACTGGACTCCAGTGTGAAAACCTGAATCCGAAGTAAGTGAAAATGTTTTGGTCCCTAAAATTTAAGCAATTTTAAACCTGGAAGCTGAAACTGAACATGATTAATAATCATATTTCTCTTATTAAACAGAATGGACGAAAACGCTTTCGATCGACAGAATACAGCAAACCCTTAATATCGTACACCTCTTTTATCGAATTTTACACATGACGGCTTAATAATAACCTTTTATAATGTGCAAAATCTCGCATAACGAGCAATTGAAATCCTGGGATATTAGTTTTTACGGCTCAGGACCAAAGCTGAATCATGAGTTGACGAAATGAGGAGTGTTCTGACACGTTTTTTCAATCAGTGCCAACTTACTGTCACAGAACTTGTGACGGTGGTCAATAGTTTGAACTTTGAACAACTTCCAATCAAGCACGTAGCTGGCGAGAGTATAAAAAAGACACAAGCAAAAATTTGCATTATAAACAAAAGGGAAAGTAGCGCTGAAGGCAGCGACAAATAGAAAGCAGCGCGTCGAAACGCAACCAAGAATAAACAAACAACTAAGCAAGCTATCTAAAAATAAACTAGGTTACTAAGTAAGCAAAAGAACGCCGCCATCGAAACGGTCATTTAGTATATTAGTAGTATAATTTGATATTGGTAATTTGGTAAATATAATTGGTAAGTATAATTTGGTATTAATAGATAAATCAATCTAGAAAGCAAACCATCCCTGTGTCGACGATAGTATAAAAACGGAATCCACAGGTGTGCGGGAAACGATCCAGGTTCAGCTAACTCGGAACAATGGTAGCAACAGAGCATATGAATGATTCAGCTGCAGAAAAACGAAGAACTTATGGAGTTAGTGATGGCATGATAATTTGGGGATGCTATCGGGCACATTACCGTCTTGCAAAATTAGAGAATTTTTGTAAGTGTATTAGTAAATATCGAATCCAATCGCATTGGCGATAATCTGAAAACACTTCCTCGGCCCCCTTCTCATCATCGCTGTAGGACGTACGAGACGGAAAGGATACGAAAGGACTCTTTATTTCCGAACGGAAATGATAATTGGTACATAAAGTTGGACAGCCCTATAGCGTTACTACCGATACTACCAATCCAGATCATAAAACTCAGATCATAATAAATAACATAACTATATGATTGCAACACATACAAAATACGACAGACACCGAAACTTTAACGTAAGCACAGAGAATAGATATACCTTTAGAATTAGCAATATTAGTATTATATCACATACGATTTTTGTTGAGTTACGTGTAATTTTGTTCCTTCTTTTTGTTAGAGTAGGTTATCTTCGAAGGTTCGGATGAAGCTTTTGGGTTTTGTTTTAAAAAGGACCCAAAAATAAACACAACAAATTTAAAACAAAAAAAATCACTTACGATCAATTGCCTTGCGGAAAGCATAACGTAATTAAACTTTTTTTTATTTAACAAGAACGGCCAGGCCGTATTGCTTATAACTAAAGGTAGCTTTATCTAAGATACAATTCACATTCGTTTAAAGACATTTCCTTCTCCAAATATTGAAAAGTTATCTTATTCCGGGTGAACTCGGCCGAATATTATTAAAATATTTTTGGGAAATAGAAATGCTGGTTGTTAATCTGAAGCTGATCAGCTGAAATGTTAATTTTATAACTTTAATATGACTAGCCGACGAGCCATACGACATCCATATTTTATCCAGTATAGTGCGCAAGGGGTGCTGCTGGCATAAAAAGTCGTTAAAGAAACTACGTATTTCAAATAGTCTGGGTGGTAATAATAAGTAATAGTAATTGAAGATGATTATCTCTTCGATGATGACAATTTAGACCTCAAAGTTACAGCTGATGTAAAACTTGACTTGAGATCGACTGCGTAAAGGAAAATTTCCAGGTTCATTGATGGTGCGCTGTTTGGTTTTTGTAAACGAAATATGTTGAAACATAATTTGACAAACACGTCATGGACACCAATTTGTGGATCTCTATCGATATTTCCGGTGTAAAGATTCAGGGAACTTTAACACCTCCAATTTAATTGGCTTGTAATGATGTATCTCTTGTGACTTTAAATGATATCTCGGCTTAAGGTCTGTTTGTGTTCGCGACGTCTGTTTACAGTTGCGGATCTATTCCGCTACAGACCCAACGAGCTCACTGTGTTACTCTACGAAAAAATCTTTCCGAAAGGAAAGAATCGGGATCAATCCTTCTAAACAACGCCAAATAGACGAATTTTTACGCGACAAAAGAATCTAATCTTTAATCCACCGGTGAGTTGAACTTCCATAGGACCCGCGGTATCTTAGTTTTCATAATGATTGTTACACCGGTACCAAATCCCATCTGAACCGTTCCTGCCAACCGGAAATCTACTCCTGCTACTAAATTAAAAGTAAATCCTCCGGAGTAGCAGTGGCTCAGGATCTTCTATTTCCTTTCATTAATTTACCATATGATTGGCGCAAAACGGATCTTATCAAATGGGCGATAAAATATGAATTTCTCTATGTAGAGATTCGTTCAACAATTGACACTCTACACGATAATATATCTGCTGTTTATTGATCTGGGATGGCAGCTGTTTAGTGAAGGATTTTTATTTTAGATTGTACATCTAGCACTGATCGGTCGGCTCGTTTAGGTTCATGAATGTAGGTCACGTCCGAGAAACATTCGCGCGAAATCAGTTCTTCTCCGGAGTCCTGAAAACAAGGAAACTACCAGTGACGTTCCGTTGATGCGGGTGCATAGGATTGATGTCTACAGTTGTCTTTGCTTTGGGTCTACAAAGCAGGAAATTCAAAAGAGCTTGAGAGTAAGAAAGAGGAATTGGAAGTTTTTGTCTTGGTTTGATAGACTCCGTCTTTCGCAACCTGTTATTCCCTTACGTTGTTAAAGCAGTATTGATTGCGACTCAATGATGCTCCATGGAAGGTTCATAACTATCCTTGCTGTCACCGTTGTCTTCTAAAACGGATTTATGCTTTTCGGAATAACGGAGGGATTTGTGCTTGTAAAACAACGTCAAGAGAAACAGCCTACTGTCACCATATAGCAAGCACTATAAGCGGAAACTTTTCCTTCAAATAGACCAGAAATCAGCCATTCTTTGCCAATTCTCTCCCTTCCCTGGTTCTGTGAGCGTATAATAAAACCGCGCCACACCCGTAGCGCTTATGTTTGCCAGTAGTTCTTTGCTGTACTTCATTTCCATTCAAGATTCTATTTGCGTTTCGCGACCGTTGCATAGCGCTGGAAGAAAATCCCCAAGTGCCTTGAGCTACAATCCGTCGAAGATTGAATATCTGTTTATTATAGTTTATAGTGGGTTTGCTTTGAGATAGCGAACGATACAATCTTGTTCCCGGACTTATGGTTCATGCTTCTGTGAAAGAACATGCGCCATGACACTCGCAGATTGGCCGTGCTTCGATTGCAATGAATGTGGATGAAAATGTTGCCCTGGACGGCCCAGTGGGCAATGAATAACAAACATCAGTGAGTCAAGAGTGTTGTTGCTTTTGGTGACAGGATTTTGGAATGGATTCTTCTTATGCAGCTGGAATAGATACAGACTGAATAAATGCCAAGTAAATTCCGAGGTTTCTCAGAATTCACGATTGTTCTGAAAATGATGTTAGTTGTATGAATGATTTCGTAGTCATAATTTGAAGTATACAACCAATAAAAAAATGGATAGAGTTAATTAAAAAATATTAGTTTGAATTACGCTGCTTTTCTTGTATTAATGGTTGTTTTCATTTAGTAATAGCTTGTATTTTTATGTGTTTTTTTCCTGTTGTTGTTCTTTTTACTTTAGTGTTTTACTTGTCCTTTTTTCTCCTTTATTGCTTTCTAATTCCTTTTTTTTTGTTTTTCTTTTTTGTTTTCCTTGGTTTTCTTACTTTTAATTGTATTATTTTATTGTTCCTTTTAATGTTGTATACAAATGAAACATTTTTAATATTGAGGCGATAAAAAACCGCAAAAAGATATGCTGTAATAGAACGATCTACAAAGGAATGGAAAGCTGAACTCCTCAAATATGATCTCCAACAGTATCCTTGTTTTCTCTTAGCGACATGTTTTCAAAACATCGCGAAAATTGAACGTCTGATATCCTAAGGGGAAAGAGCGCTCCTGTTTGATCGTTGCACTACCGTAGTGTTCGCGTGCGAATGATGGCAATTGCAGTTTCACGTTGATTTATTTGGTTGCAATCTAGCCACTTTGCTGAATATTCAGCAAAAGAAAGAAGGTTGGTGGAAATGAAGGAAGTGTCATACGTACAGGCTTTCAATTTTACGAACCGTCGCGTTCCATTTCTTGAATACGTGGGGATGAGAATGGATGCAAATCGATTTGGTGCATTTCCCATTCCACCCATTGCAGTTTGCGTTTTGGTAGAGATGCAAACAAGAAGAGAAAAAAATGCAATCAGCTCGAAACATTGTCCATTATTGGTGAAGACAGCATCATATCAATTCCGAAATTTAGCTATGTTGAAAGTGGTTCAAACAAATAGATGTGACTTGAAACAACAACATAAATAGCTTTAAGCTGCTCGATTGCCCAGAAACAAGGAAGATGGCAAAGCATTTCGCTATACTTTCTGGTATAAATTCAAATGAGTATGCAAAGTGGTATATAACAAACAGGACATCGGATTGCCTAACATTAGCTAGAGTGAATAAATTTCTCGATCGATACAACTCCGATTGACAACACATTGTTTCATTTTCTGTTAGTATGAAGAGACAAACGGTGTGGTATTGATTTGTTTTTCCTTTGAGCTGATTTGTCGAGCGCTCTCTACACATTGTTATAAAATACACTTCAAGTGAAAGGTATAAAACATCATTGCTAGTAGGAGCACTTATTCTTTGCATGAAAATGCAAAATTTTGCATTTGTCGCGATTTATGGACATCAAAGGAGATGCAAACCCATTATTTACATAGTAACGTACAGAATGTGTTTGGAAGTGAATGAACTATTTTTCCAATAAATTCATCTTTAACAACGTTATGCGACAAAAAAAATCATTACTGCATAAACCACAGTTGACATTTTGACGTAATTCTCTCATGACAAACTGTATTTGAACAACGTTACATCCTTCCGCTGCAAATCGATTGATGTTGGATATTAATTAAACAGCCAATCAGTCAGGCGTGTTAAATTGCTATCTTTATTTAAGGTACCATTCAAAAGCAGTGGCAAACAAACATTCAAACAACCATTCAGTTACGGGACAGGCAAACCAATAGTGCTTTGCTATTCATGTCTTGTTGTGTCTTGCTGTTCTGTCTAATTTAGGTAAACATTTATTTCAGAGAGATGCTAAAGAGTTTAAGATGCTATAGAACCCAAATACAAATATACCCCAAGGTAAAATTTGAAGAAAAGCACGCATCATGCTTCGAATAGCTACAGACATGCATGTACATTTGTGAAGTGTGGTCTGAGGGTCAACTAACTGAACAGTCGTTAGGAAAAACGATTAGATAAGATAATGGTCTAGAACGTGGAATTGAACGTTTGGTTTTTGTCATATTTTTTGTTTACGCTAATTTATTTCATGGCTAAAGAGGAAAACGTTTACAGTGTTTATTTTTTTTAAATTATTTTATTTTAGGTTCACAACTGACCGACTGATCGTTACACCCAACTTTTTCGCACCGCTGTCTGTTGCCTAAACGTTGACCGCTGGTTATAAACATCAGGTACTGTCAACTCAATGCCGTTACGTCTTATATTAGCTTATTTTGCTAGAGACTCTACATACAGGAGAATTTGAACACTGTTTTCCGGGATCGTTGAACTCTTTACTAGCTGTTAAATTCTGGGGTTTTAAAACTATTTACTGACGACTATCTAATTTGCGTCTGTCTTAAATTGTCATCTACATGCTTGTTAACATCCTGAAAACTATCATAAGTAATCCTTTATCTTTAGAAGATACATTAACTTCAGATTTTTGTTTTCGTTAGAACGGGTTTTAAATTATTTTACCACGTAACCGGATAATCAGTCCTTGCTACGGGGGATTGGTCGGGAAGGGATTTGCCTCGTTCCTGTTGTATGAAGACCGGCACCGCTACCTTTACACGGTAAGAATGAAATAAAAAAGTCTTTAAACCCAAAATAAATTTTTTTTTTCTATCTCCTTATCTTCTTTTTTTGTTATTCACAAGAAAACTATAGTTGTGTTATTGACTGTTGTAAAATTTTACTTCCCATACTGAATGTATATTAGTATTTAAATAAAAGTTGTTACTTACTTATTCGACGCAACAACCGCTTCGCCGGGTCTGGTCTTGGCCTGCTGCAGGAGCCCTCTAAACCGCTCACGGTCGAGCGCCTTCGTCTGCCAATCCATCATCCCGGCCTATACATGTTGTTATGTTATTGTAAAAAAAATGAACAAGCTTGTCAAAATTGCTTCCCAATTCCCCCCGAAAGTTACAATCATCTGGTAAGATGCGTTTAATTATGTTACTGTTGATTTCCAATAACCTATCTGGATTAGATCTGGGGCCAATATTCAAACACGTTCTCAAAATAATCGCGGAGATCCATGTGCTTTAATTTCTAGCATCATGGAAATTATTTTAACTTTTAAAAATTAAGAATTTTGCAACCAAACAGATCAAAAATAGATTTTTGAAATGTTAAGGTTGTATTTGCTTTTAAGCCATTTTGCCATTAAGCAAAGTTGTTAAACATAACACAGTCAAGTCTTTCAGGCGTAGTATCTCTCAAAGATAGCAAGTCTCCCTAGGATGAACATTTTTGACTGACCCTTGTTTTCCATAGCTGCAAGTCTCTCTAAGACAACGGTCCCTTCAGCGTGCATGTTAGGGAGACTTGACTTTATTTTACATAGTGGTGGTTGTTTATACTTCCTTGTTTCCTACAAAATACTCTAAGCTAAATGCTTTCGGTCATTTCCTATTCATCAAATATTGAAAATGATCTTGCGCTTCTGTTGACCTTGAGCGAATGGGATTCTTAGTGCATATGTCTCATTTAGTGTACCGATGTAATCTTGTCATTAGTGTATGCGTCCGGCATTATATTTCTACAATTACAATTACGTTAATAATTAATTAATAGTAATTAAAATTCAAGATAATTTCGTGCATTGTTTTGCTTTACCAGGTAACTTAAAACTAGTTTTCTATTTGCTATCTTTTACTGTACGTCAGAATAGGTCGGATTTCTTTCTCATAAAACACATTTTCTGAGTTTTTATTTTGCTAAGTAAATAGCACCAAAGTTCCCAAACACGTGTTTCGATTTTTTTATGCAATCTAATATTTTTTGTGATGTGTTCAGCAAGAAGATTCAGCTTACGGAAGGTTTCTCAATAAGTTCCAAATTTTATATGGTTTGATTTTGATCATCGATTACTTTTCGTTTTTGTACGTTTTGGTCACCAACCGATCAAACCTTTAGGAAATAGATGGAGACGGAGGAAGATTAAATTGAAGGGTTAAACGCATATTATGAATATAAACAGGATCACATTTCTTGGCCGTTGCTTTTCCAGCACCCGAAAACGCTTGCCCACGAGGGCTTTTATGGTGAATGCGGAAAGCTATCGTCTTTCATCCGTTCTATTCAGAATGTATCGTTTTCATGGATTTACTCTTAGCATGGCTTAGGGGACGGAATTAGCTTTCTCTACACGGAAGTCTACTACCAGCGTCGATAACTAGTATCTATTATTCATCAATTAGTCCACCAATCCCAACGAAGCCATTGGACGTTCGATTAGCCAGGCATATGCCGTTAAGTTATTGAACGGCCTCGTACTCCGTGCGTGTTCTTGAAGTGGAAGGAAAATTCAGCTTCTTAACCGTAGGGTTTAGTTTTTTTCCAAACTCCCCGTACGTAAATTCTTTGAAGGTTTATCCTTGATAGTAGGAATCGTGCCGTGCCTACGTAAGAGACCGCTTGTCGATTCGAGCGGGGCCGTTGGTGGATTGTTATGCAAATTAAGAAACCTTCCACTCTTCTCTTAAAATATACATCAGAAAGTTGTCCGATAAGCGAAAAAACACATATGAGGGGAAACACACTCCTGAGGTCAACTCACCCGTAACCCAAATCCAGGCTACTCGAGTGGAAACAAAATTCGGCGAGACGTAACGAAATGGAAACTTCACACGGCCAAACATTTTGACCTTCAAGATGGAAGTATGATTTGGGACCGAGTTGAAGATGAATATCACATCTTGCCGATGTTCTGATCTATTTCAGGGATGATCCGTGGCAAAAATGTCTGACCACGAATCAGTCAAGATGCGGCACTGGCAGTTGGAACCGTTCACCGATCATGCTTAAAGCTTGACCGAAGATGAATGAAAAGCGGTTTTCCAATTTCTCATCTCCCAAACTCGGCTTTTCACCGAGGCCGTTAGAGCACGTTCAGAGACGTGAACGCATACCAAATACCGATGTCGCACATGCCTCGATGCGTACGGGTAATGCGAATTGCATTCCAAGCGAAGCGAAACCAGTAGGGTTTTCATGGAACTTGGCTTTTTCTATGTATGTTTCATACGCAGCACAAATACGGCACGCACGCTCGGGCAATGGTCTTTAAGAAAATAAATAATTTAGATATAGCAGGATATAATTCTACATAACGATTAAAGTGTTGTGAAATGTACACCACATAAGTTGCATCCGTGTTAATAACATTTATCAAATAGCATCGGCGAATGGTTTGAAAAAAAAGAAGAATATTCCTATTCATCTGAAAACCTTCATTTTTATCGAACATCTAAACGAAATTGAGTTAATATCTGATCAAAAATAGAGTACATTATTCTGGAGTGCCCTATAATGAATGGTTTTCACTTTCGAAATATTCTGTTTCTGGAAGTTATTTTAGAGTTTATTAGCTAGGTTTGTTGTATAAAAGTCCAATAGTACCATTCCCCTAGCAAGGTCTGGCGAAACGGCTGTATGGAAAATGTTGAGGCTGTGTGGTACCTTCGAAATAACACTTTTTAGTCGTTTCATTTTCGTTGCATGGTATAACGGAATGAGAGGAAAGATTTCTATCATTTCGAATATACATTTGCATCATTATTTTTGCACCACATTCTTGTTCTGTTCTGATATTGTCAGCTTAGGCAACACATACACATATTAGCTTTAAATTGTGCATGGTGTTGGATTTCTGACAGCTGTTGTTCTTTCGGAGGTCTCAGTACAAAGATATTGAGTTGAGCACAGATTTTCTACCGATAGTTTCGTACACAATTTCTTAGGGCGAAAAACTGTTCGTGCAGAAGCAGACACATGATATGCAACATGACTTGGTGCAGACTTCAACATAGTACAGTAATCCTGAATCCAATACGATTATGCAACGGATCCCAAAAGCGTCGTCTATGATGGTTTGGTGGCAGTCTTCAAACGACGACACCCCCTGGGTATTTTTTGAAAAACAAATGATATACAGTTAATAGTTGTTGGGCATTTGTGTACAAACTGACAATGATATTTATAAAAATAATTTGTTTTTATTGACGATAGTAATATTTCGTTTAATCATTGTCGTAATAATATTAGCCAACCATCTATGTAGCTTTCTTTTTTTTATCGGTAGTACGGCCGGGCCGTATACCTCTATGCAGCTTTCGTACTTGCCTATAATAATACACTACACGAATACAAAAGTAGAAAGCAAAAGGGGCGAAGTGAAGCTAAAAATTTTGCTTCATAAAATATTGCCTTCAGTAAAAATAACTTCTGGTTTTAAGGCGCCAGAGCGTTGGATAAAAAAAAAAAAAGATTTTTCGCAAAGTATCTTGGAGTTTGTTATGTACTTATGTTACGCAAATGTAAAACGGTTAACGGTGAAACAGCAATATTTTTAAAAACTTTTCAAACAAAGTTATAAGTGCATCATATTTTTTTCGGAAGTATTGTAAATTTAATTGGCGGATTATTACAAAATAATAAACAGCACGTGGGAAGTTGTTCCATTAAAGTTGTACTGTCGTAGAAGGTATAATAAAATATAAAGTGAAAATATGCTAATAGATGCACCTCGGTTGACAATGAATGTAAGGAATTTCTCTTTCCTCATTTGTCTGCATCATTACGTAACACTTTTCATTGGCGGCATGTTGTAAAACCTTCCTGATTAAATCTCGTTCTGCGTTCCTGTAGTCACTCACCGACCTGACCTGACGGCATATACAGCGCTACGAACGCGATTTATTCAATTGAAGCATAATTTTTCATCCATCCAATGAAACGTTCTGTAAGTGGTATCATTCTTCACCTGAAGTACCATCTTGTGTGTCATTGCGTAAATCTTGCACACGGTTGCTAGTTGAGGCGCGGCGCAGGACGTGGTGATCCCGCCTGGGGAAATAAACATTCACTAGTAGGTGATGAAACACAGGTTAGAAAAATAAATAATAGCAGCGGCAACTACCGGTGCAGCAGTAAATGAAAGTCTCGTGTCTCGTAAAGCTTTCGGCAGCATCCGTTGAATCAATTATGCCAATGAATTGGAACCGTGCGTTCTACCTCTACTTGCCTAGGTTCGCTGTACATACACACATGCAGACGCATTTTCCAGAACAAGCAGGACTACTTAAGAGGCTGGAGAAGGTTAAGAAAATATGTTACCATCCTGCTGAAACAGTGCAAAATTTAAGACGACGTTACCGTACATGGTGCGAGGTCCATGTGCGGTTCAAACCCGAGCACATCCCAGGTGTGCAGTTATGTTATGAAATCTGAAGCTTCATCCTTTAAACCGCACTCGAAAAACCGGCTGGTTGGTTCTACTGGGTTGCTTTTGTTCGCTTTTTGGTGTTCATCAACACACGTACCACGGTCCAGCTTCGCCTAATGCAATGTACAACTCCGTGCAAAAGCCTTACCTTCTGTTTAGCATTTGAAGGTGAATTTTCACCTTCTTTCCATAATCGCATAATAAAGTAATCCCGAGGAACTAATTATTTGCGCACCGCCGTGCGTACCAGCGGCACATTTCGTTGACATTTGGCTTACCGGCTGATGCCGGGTATTTGCCAGTGTTTACTTTACCTTCGAACCCACTACACCTTGATCCCAGTGCGAACTTTGATCTTGAACCGGTGTTGGTTTTTGCCATCGCCTGTTAGAACGCTGATTGAAAAGTTGTTTTAACGGCAAAGTTGTACGATTTTGTTTGTGATTTAATGGTGCTGTGTGGCTGGTTACTTGTTGTACTGTTGGACTTTAAAGTTGTTGGAAACGAGAGCAAAGTCACCGTGCTTTTGAGTTGATTTGAAGATTATTCTACATATTGCATGACGTGTTTTCCTAATGCGGGTTGCATACTATAGGAAAATGTGCGCTTTTTGCCTGCCTTAAGGCGTGATTCACGTTTATATGATTGTTTTTTCGTCGGTAGTAATTAAATGTTTGTTGGCTATCTCACTATACTAATTCCTTATCTGTTCACATCGTTGTAAAGTGCAAACGATTTCAGTTAGCAAGCAAAGAAAGTGGCATTTGTGGGCTGATATTACACAGATCTTTTATAGGCGCAAGGAATGCAGGAGTTGGCGAAGGATGAATATTTTTCCTTTATGAGTTGCCGCTCTCTCTTAGCTTCCAGCACGCTGCCCATTCGTGTTCCGTGGTTTTCATCCAGCTACCGTGCGACGCTTCGGGTGCATTGTAAAAGTGAGCATGGTGATGTAAAGAACTGTTTTCACCGGGCAAATGTCTGCTACTGGCAGCACTGACATCTGACACCAGACCCGTTTTGGCAACCTTGGCCTCGAAAGAACGTTTTATTTCATTCCGCCTGTTTGCACACAGTGACCAGGTTTATGGTGGCGTTTCCTTTCGGGATGAGCTGCAAAGCTGCTCTGTCGGTTTGTAGCACAATAGTGTTACACAGTAAGTGGTCGCTGGTCTCGAAAAGGCAAACGTTCCTTGGACTTGCGGGTGCAAATGAATGAACGAAAACAGCAAGAAAATATGGTAAAAAGGTTGGAGAAATTTTAATTCGTTTTCTACGATTTGCTTATCTTTTGCAGCCCGATAAGGGTGGGTGAAAGGTAAATGTCGCGCTGGTCGGTCGGGTTGGCTTTAAGAGATGCCGCTGCTGGTGTAAGCGACTGGTGCCACATTCTTCATGCGGTGTGGTTCGGTGTTTGGTTTCCTGGCGCGTGGAACAGGAATCCATTTTTTTCCGAAAGCAATTTATTTTGGAATAGCATTGTCTTGTTTTGATCGTATTTCTTTCTTTTAAGCTTTAAGAGGTAGTGCTTCTTTGTTCTGGCTGACGGTGTTTGTTACTTTAAACAAGGTATTTGAAATCTGTTTGATGGTGAAGTACTTCGATTTGCTGAAGCTTTGATGGCAAGTTTTTTTTTGTTATTACTTATAATTTATTACAATGCGCAATACAGCCTGGCCGTTCCTCATGAATATATGAATTCCTCTTCTTGGCGCAATAACCTTCTAGGTCATGCGTGCCATTTCTGATGCAATAGACTTAGTTTTACCACGGCTAGTCAGTCCTTGGTAAGGTGATTGGTCCGGATGGGATTTTGAATCGGTCCTGTTGTGTGAAGACCGGCACCGTTACCAATACACTACCGGCCGCTCATTTGCCTAAAATATTTGGGCTAAAAACTCTTAGCTGATATTTTTGCTAACGTTGCTTAATATTTGTAATTACGTAAAATATTATACAATTTTCAAATCATATTAACAAGAGATATTTATTCTTCGCCCCTTATTCTTATTGTTTTAAATACCTTTTTCTAACTCACGAGGAAATTTTTAGGAACATCTACATTTCTAGGTTGTTTATTTCATATATTCGAAAGACTCTTCACCATCATGCATCTAAATTTCTATCTGCAAAAAAAACCTTCATTAAAAACGTAAAAACGACTTCTTTACTATATTTTTTCATGTTATGTACCTATTTTTGAATAATTTCCTTTTTTTTATAGATATGAGTAATTCGTGTAAATATTTTGTCCTCATTCTCTTTTGTATTTAAAAATTGCAATACAATTTATTTATGTTTTCACTGTTTCATTTTATAGCAGTTGTATAAGTCATGATATAATAAGAATATTATTTCTTTATCTCTAAGACTTGAGTGGATCGGAAGCGATCTGCTCTTTATGTGTGGTGAATGAAGTGTTTTTAGAGGTAATTCTATTTTTCATGTTATGTACCTATTTTTTTTTATATATATGAGGAATTCGTGTAAATATTTTGTCCTCATTCACTTTTGTATTTAAAAATTGCAATACAATTTATTTATGTTTTCACTGTTTCATTTTATAGCAGTTGTATAAGTCATGATATAATAAGAATATTATTTCTTTATCTCTAAGACTTGAGTGGATCGGAAGCGATCTGCTCTTTATGTGTGGTGAATGAAGTGTTTTTAGAGGTAATTCTATCGTTTAATTTTAATCGGATATTTCAATCTATATCTCTGCAATTTCTTTCGTTTCTCCCTTAACTTAACTTAAATAGTTGAAGCAGTGCCGTTACGTACTTCGCTGTTGGTAGTATTTATTAATTATAAGGCCCGTAAGTAAATAATGGCCATTTCGAAATCGGTGGGGCCAGGAGAACTTTGGTACGATTTTCACGTTTTAAAAACGTCATAAAACAAGTTCGCTAATGACTTAATCAAACTGTGTAAACGGATGAGTGATTATTTTTCGTGCGAATTAAAGATTTTATTTCTTAAAAATGTCTGATTTTGGGAAAGGTAGTTGTATTTGTTTTTATCGAAAAAAACGGCAGCTAAAGCACTTCGAGAACTTGTGAATGTTTACGGAAATGCTGTTAAAAGTGAAACAAGTGGTCGGGAGTGGTTTCGACGCTTTCGAAGCGGTAATTTCTACGTCAACGGTTTCCTTCGCGATGTTCGCCAAAATGTTCGCCAGGGTGGGACCAGCTCGACATCATCTATTACGAACTTCTGCAATCGAGAGAAACAATCACCAGTAAACGCTACCGACCACAATTGATGTGTTTAAGCCGAGCATTGCGTGAAATACGGCCACAGTACCCATCACGGCACGATAACGTCTTTCTGCTACGTAACAACGCTCGGCCACATGTAGAGCAGCCCATAAAAGATACCTCAATGCCCTTCAATGGGATGTTCTACTGCACCCGCCGTATTCACCAGATCTCGCAACACCGGATTTACATCTATTTCGATCCATGGCAACATTGGTTGGCTGGCCATCAGTTCTAGTCGTTCAACGGATCCAGAGCTGGATGGACACCTGCATTGGGTCAAAGGACGTAGCGTTTTTTTTTCCAAAAAGGAGTCCGCGTTTTACCCGGAAGGTGGAACCAAATAGTTCAGAATAATGGCCTGTACTTTAATTGACCCAGAGTTAAGAAATTAAAATGCCACAAGTAAAAAAAAAACACTTGAAAATTTGAAAAAGAATGAAAAACGCCCGTTATATACTTGCGGGCATAATACTCATGATTGCTCATTTGAGGATCTAATAGAATTATATTACATTGTTATAAAAAGAAAAAATAGACAATATGATTCTAAATTTAGTATTTTAATATGATTCATATAAGCTTAAAACATATGTTAAAATAATAACAATATTATATAATAATATAATAACAATATTTTTGATTATTTTGATGGCATCACATGTTTGATTTGATTTCTGCAGACAAATTACAAAAAATAGTAGCTGAAAATTTGTGGAATGTTTCTCGCTTAACTTTACAGCATAGCTCTAGTTGTTCGCCATTAATAGCAATTGCTAGCGCAACGCTTTTTTATATGCAATTCAATTATAGCAAGACAAATGGAACAGTGAACCGTCCGTAAAAATCGTGCACTGATGTTCTAATGTGTGTTTGTTTCCTTGGTTAGGGCTTGAGAGTGTTCCATTTTCTCAACAGCCTGCAATAACTTTCATCGTTATCGTTTCGACCAAACTATCCTGCTGGTCGGGTGTCTTGAGCATCGCTCTGTGTCACATCATAAGCAGTCACATCATTTTCGGTTTCACATTCCTCGCTATCAAAACCTGTTTTTGATAGTAGCCATACGAGCGTGTTACGCGAGGGAACAGTTAAACCTTTTTCTGACTTACTCAACGTCCGAAAACTTAACCAGCGCGTGTGGGCTGTTGAAACGAATGTCGCACATGTACCGAAACGATGGGTAAACTCCATAAAGGCGAAGTATGGCAATAAATTTTGGATCAAAATGAAAAACACATAATGCTTAATTTATACCTTTGTTTTGATCAGATTCGTTCAGCTGCTTTTCCTCTTTTTGGTTCATTTCGTTTCGTTCACTTGCCTGATGTGAAGTGGTTTGAAGTGAGGAACAGCATCGTGGGCCGAATGAGCAGGATATCCAGACCTTTGCGATGTATCTACAATGATTGAAATGAATGGACGAGTAGTGGTGGGAGTGGAAGAGCAGAGCCGTGAAAAACATTTTCCACCTCGAAGGAAGACATATTCATCCTAATGATGGAATATAGCGCCCTAGATGATGAGCTTTCACGACCAGGGAGGTGTTTTTTTTTTGGTGTTTGCTTTTCTTTGTAGGTCTCCCCTATTTTTTGTATTTTTTCCCTGTTTGAGAAAGTTGCTTGAAGTTTCGTAGATCTTAAGAGGGGGTTAAGTAAATTATTGTTGTGATCATAATGGAACAGTGTGTAGAGAAACGGCAACATTCTACAAGCCGCCTTCATTCAAGCTAGCTATTTGGTCCTGATGAAATGCGATTGACGTACGTGTCTGACGAGCTTTTCCTTAATCCTGCTAAGGAAACTGAGCCCGACGAGATTTTCCCCAGTGTAATGTAAGCAAGAAAGTGCAAAATACGTTAAGTTACTTGTAGTAGTAAGATTTTGGTTTTTTTTTATTGCGAGCTTACGATTTCGTTTACACAAATTCGATGAAGATGAAAACAATCACGCAGCGAAAAAAAAAGCAAAATAAAAACACAGTGAAAAAACGATAAACAACAGCAATTTCCACCATCTTAAAGAGGAGGTGTTTATTGCCACAAACCGTAAAGCAATGTTTAAAACAGTAGAAAACTATCAAATGATTAAATTTTATCACAAAAATTGAAGCAGTTTTTGTAAGTACAATGGTAACTATGATAATGGTATGGTACTATGGTAAGAAAATCTACTAAAAATATTTGTATTATGTTACTTTTGTATTATATTATTAGAATTATATTATATTATTTTAAAGTTTATCAACACTTATATACATATATTTGGGGTTTAAAAAAGTGTTTAAAAAATAATATATTGAAATGTGTTATCCAACCGCGACATGGTGGTGTGTTTGTTAACTGCGACGGTTTTCATACGGCAGGAACGGCCCAAATTCCCGTCCAAACTAATCTCTCGTAGGCAGGCTAACTATCCAGCTACGTGGTACATGAAGTCATAGAAAGCCAGAAATAGAAGAAAACCTGAAAAGTTTACACCTTCACTGGGTTATTATGCCGGTAACAAAAACGAAGGAATGTTATCTCACGGGATTTTTTTTTTAATTTTGTGCATTATTTTTACCTTGCAAGAAATTGTTATGAGCTATTCAGAAAAGCGTATCAGACAGCCGTTTCTGTTATAGCGATAATGATTAGAAATGTTGCTGAAAAGCTATAAAAATTAAAAGCAACCCTAATATCGTCGCCAAATGACATCGACACTGTCCTTTAGTAGTCGTCTGGTGGACAGATTTCATGCCGTTTGTTGTGTACGATCGGAAAAGGTCATAACGTAAATTGTAACAGAATTGACTTATCGAGTTCATGTGTGTATGGATATGTACCAGGTTGTTTTTTTTATCCTATAGCTACCCTATAGCTTTCACACATACATCCGTAAAAGAAAGGAAAGAAATGATAACGTTTTTGGAGGAGAAAAGACCTTGAACCTGCTGGAAGGAAGCGTAGAACGTCTGGTCACGATTTGTGTCGTACGGTTGCCACTGTCAATTATCGTAAAAATGGCTCAGTTGATCCGTGCTGCACAGGCACACCCGATCGTAAAGCGGTGCATGGTTTTTACGGTGCGACCGATAAGGTATCTGGAACAATTCCTGGTGCGTGAACATTGATCGAGAGGTAGTGCAGTAGTTGAACGCGATTGGGGGACGAAAGTGTTGTTTCTATTATTTGTATTTTATTAGGTATTTTCTGTCGTTTGGAATGTTGGCAGACAAGAATTATATTGGTTTTGATCTAGTCTTCATGCCTTTTTTTAAGCGATACTTAATGGAGGCGCCTGGTTAAGCAATAAATTATTTTTTGCTGTATGCAGAAGAATAATAAAAATTGTCTATCAACGTAGACAAAAGTTTTATTTTTCTAGAAACATTTAGTGAAGATTCATATAACTTATTTTCGATAATGCTCTTTCTGATTCTAATTTCTAATTTCTTATTTTTTATTGCAGATGGAGACGTGTGGTTGCTATCGAAGTGTTTGATTATGAACCGTTTTAAAGGAAGTGGCGAAGACTAATTGTTTGTTTATGTTTTGTTTTGTTTGTGTAATGGGAATTCATATTAAAAACATATGCGTTCATGTTCATTTTCAATGTATGCAAATACATAACTATAAAAAAAGTAAAGTCACAAAAAAAATATTTCCTAGTACATTTCTTTAATGAGAAGCTAATTTCAGAATTAATTTTATCATAAGGGATATTGCAAAAACATGTACATATCAGGTATGTTTAACTATAGTGTCTGCAACCGGAAGCAAGATTCTTCCACCAGGCGTCTCCATATTAAAGGAACACACCCACTCCGGGACAGCCGTTTTTATTTATCTTTTTTGTACTATCTAGAGTCACGATCGTGAATCTTTGGCGATGAAAGGAAACAGTTGTCATGAAATGGAATAAAGGAAAATTTGCATAAAATGCGAGCAAAATCTATTCGATAGCGACCCCATGTTGGATTTCTTCCACACCCTTGACTTGCTACCGTGACGTGACCACAGTTCACGATAGCGATCCATCGCAATGTGTTTTTATTCTGTGTTTTTGCATCGTTTCACCAGACGTTAGGATGGACATTGTATCAGCCTGAACACGCAGTTAAAATCCTGCTTTTCCGTTCCGTCCGCACTATTGTCGTAATGGTTGGGTAGAGAGCGAATGTGAAAAAAAGGATGGCCGAAAGAGGGCTGATAACTAGATGGAAATGGTATGAAATAAATAAGTGCGAGATGTTATATGGCCATTCTGAGACAGTTGCTAGAAGTGACGGTCGAATATGTGGGGTAAATTGTTAACCGTGGACGGAAAAGATTCCTACAGGAGCGAAACCACCCATGGCGGCTGGAAAGATGAATCAAGATTTTTATCTAATGCGGTTTCTGTCTAGTTGTGGTTCATGTTTTTTCATTTTTTTTGTGCAAACGTCTTCTCAAAATACGCTGTGTACTACGGGGGATTGGTTCGTTTTATACCATTGGCTAGGCTTGTTCATTCTGCACCACTAACCACTGACACACTTCACCCAAGGACAATCGTTCGCGCCTGCCCGTTGATATTGTCACGTTTTGCGAAATGATTATGCGTTGGTTGCGGGGCCAGACCGTTGAGTACGCCCGTCCAACAGGGAAAAACGTTTTCAATAAAAATTTCAAGCTGCTTTCAAACGGTCTCAGCAGGATGCCGTATTGATTATAAGTATCTGTCAGAGGGAACAACTGTGTGCACATTGTACGTCTACACTTGAACTGTGTCAAATGTTTACAATTGTTTGGAATTACGGATAAATGGTCTTTTTATGCACAAGACAGCGGAACCGTAAAGATAGCATGATTCTATTAATTTTTTGACATTAAAATTTTGAAGGCAGAATAGACAAGGATGAATCGATGATTTTACATTTTCAGGAAAGAACGAACGTAAATCTCTTTCTGGAAATTTGTTTAATATGTTTTTATATCCGATTACATGTATAGACTTAATAAATTAAGTAATTCGATATTTCCATTTCTATTTCTAACTACATCTTCTTTATCGGCACAACAATGTCAATGGTGTTGAGACACTATATACAACACCTATATACAACAACTATATAGTTTTCACTATAAACGCATAACATAACATAACACCAGGAAGTCTAGCGCTAAAATAATTTATACCAAATATGAGTCTAGATTGTCAAACATAATTGGAGATGTACAACGTGAAATTTATACGTGTAACGATCTTACATGTATCGAGGAAGATTAGCAGGTGTACCGTAGTATTTGTAAGAAAAATGAGGGAAAAATGAATAGAGATAGAAAGGGAAAGTGAGAGAGGGAGAGAGAGAGAGAGAGAGAGAGAGAGAGAGAGAGAGAGAGAGAGAGGGAGAGAGAAAGCGTTATCCTTACGGAAATAAAATTCTGATGGTTTTAAGTACCAAATTAGGCTTTGAACGGATCTCAAAAAAGCCGCTGATTTCATGTGCGTGTTTAAACAACCGACGGTTTTCTAACCATATATGCAATTCCTGTCACTTCACAACACAAAATCTGGTTCATTAAGTATATTTAATCAGTTTTTTTCAAGTAAATGAAGATCTTCTAATTACTATGTCGTCCTGTTTCGATCGAATAATGCTGTTTTACGCAGCATCCTAAAACAACTTTAGTGCATCGCAAAACAAATTTCAGCATCGTTGATCGTTATCAACACCTTTTTATTACCTATACATGAAATTATATAATTTTTTTTGTTATTTTTCCGTTCAAAATATTCATTTAAATCAAAAACGTATGTGTTGAATTGTGGTTTTCAATAGTTCGATGCTTCATTTTTGTCCTATATAGAAAAAGCAAGGTGAGGTTATTATTTTGGGAAGCATAGTGGAATGGCTCAAGCATTGGGAAAATTGTTGTGAGAATCAGCAATAAATTAAATTAAATTATATTTAAAATTCAATAAATATTATAAATATAAACATTAGCAATATTGTTTGAATTAGGGTTTATAAAGGGAATTGATTACAAGAATTATAAACCTTACACTAAGCACCTTGACGACTGATCTAGAGTAATCAAAATGAAATCAAATAGTAATCAAAACTCTTGTAATAGGAATGAATTTATGTAAATGAATCAGACAGACGAATGAACAGTAGCAAACCAAACGGCGGGTTACATACATATACGTGCATCACTCAATATAACACCAATTTCGTGAATATTTAACAATTGTGATGGGTGACTTCAAAATTGCTAATGTTATGTCTGGTATCCAAAGCGCCGGATATTTGTCCTGCTTAAATTATTTCTAGTTGTGCCTTATTCCATTGGACTATGTATTTAATAGATACCAAACATCAAAAGTACAAAAGAGCCGCATGCGGTCCGCGTTCCGTACTCTGCCAACCACCGATCTAGGTTATCTAGATGATCTTCCCTTCTATATTATGATTATGATCTAGGGCAGGGGAATCCAAGGGTTCTCTTCCACGGGCTGGTGACCAACTAGCTTACGGGCCGTTTACGCTGTTATTGCTCTCAACATACTGTTTCATCCTAAATGTATGCCTTTTAAATCAAATAACTAAAACAAAAATATTAAAAAACTAATAGATGAACCATTAGAAAATCTTATAACTTGGATTGAGCAGTCCAGTTTGATATGTTATAAATTTTACACCTCTGAGACATGGACGTTGTACAAAAATGACGAAACCCTCTTAGCCGCGTTCGAGAGGAAGATTCACGGATTTTTAGGTTCGTATGTGTAGTAAGCTGCCAGTTATGCCCACGATGGGGTTTCAGTGCTGGATAAACTTAGTAATTGAATAATTCAATCCTCAATAAACAGCTCAGATGGTTATAATGAAAAGGTCATAAGTTTGTGTCGAAATTTTGAGCAATGTTTTGTAGTTTACCTTTGAACAAAATTTGTTTTACATCCTTGTTTTCAGAACAGCTGTACATCTAGACTAGGTGAGTTTTACAAGAAAAGAATATATGTACACTAATGTAAAGTATTTTGGTTAGAGTTACATTACTGAAGCATAATAAGCTCAGCTCAGTTCAAAACGTCTCTTGGTAGGTCTTCACCAGAACTTTCAACCCTCCCTCAGAATGGGGTACCTGGTAACGATAAAATTATAAAACTACCTGTCAGGAAATGAGCAGGGTGTGTCAGGGATTCCCAATTCCGCCTCAAGCTGATTTACGTTTAGCGTCCCTTTGGTCTGCCGGTTTGCTATCGTACACAAAGCTTTCTCCGGTTCATCGCGTCTTGCTCACATACGGCACTGGCACGTACGCGCATTATTGTTGCAAAATGCATGTATTCAATTTAGTCGAGCAATTGAATTCCACCTCGAAAGCAGCCCACATTGCAAAGGTTTCATCCGAAACAGGCTTAACGTAAATTTTACCCTAAATTATCGTTATCCTTCCTTACCCCGGGCTGTGCTGGCGAGTGTACACTCGATTGTATGTGTGTGCAGCCCTGACGCCTTTGCTTTTGCACGCCATGCAATTTGCAACCGGAGTTAAATGGAGGCAAATTTCTGAAAGGAGCTTCACGCGTGCGATGATGTTTCGTGTTCCGGTTCGTTGTGGATAAGTGAGCGTGTAGGTCGATCAGTTGCAGCCAAAGCTTGGTCAAGCAAAGCGGAATGGTTCCTTCATCAGAGATAGGCACGCCCTTTGGTAAGCCTGCAGCATAAATCAAGCATAACTAGCATAATCTGCTGTCGGTTCCGTCGGCAAGTGAGAAGCTTTGGCAAATGCTTTATCAGACACAGTGTGAGTCATGTTTAAGTTTTTTTAAGGTTTCCTTCTTTATGTGTGTATGCGTATGTATGTGTGTGTGTCTGGACTGATAGAAGCCAATACAAATGGATCCTAAAAGGAAACGCCGCTTCAGTCCGCATTCTAACGGTGGGCGAATCCGAAATGTGAACGTGCCTTCAGTCGACGATCTGGATAAGAAGGAAAAAGATGGTTCAAATTTGTTTGGTCTTGCTGGTCAGTTCCGCCTGTGGATTATGTCAAACGTACGACGATGGCTAGGTGGTGCTCCAAATGGTTCCTTCTAGTAAAGAATAAATCTCTTACAAGGCAAAGTCTTAGTTTTACTTATTCTTTTTTTTTTTTGTATGTTGATCGTCTTGACATAACATTTATGTGCAATTTATAATTCATTTATATAAAAGGTTTTATAGGTTTGTAAAAATGTGTTAAAATTTAGTTACTAAATAAATCTGAACATTCTAGATGTCGATGTTTAAATGATAAAGATTTGAATAATTATGTTATTGAATATCATAGAGCATGGAGATGGGAGAAGAGAATTAACATATTCTTGAAAAATAAAGCCAACGAAACATTATATTGCTATACATAGAGTTGCTGTATCATGAATGTTGGTTAACAAACAAACGACAGAACTATACGGGATTAAATAAACGACAATGGTTTGAAGTTGGACGTACGATTCAAAAGCTATTATAAATCAGTGTCGTCTATTGGTTGCTATTAAAGTACGTCAATATACAGATCAAATCAAATCCAATCAAATGTGTAGTAAACAAAGTTTGGAAGTATAACGAAATAAGGCTAGATAAAACATTTGAAGGAAGGGTTCAATATTATAATGTAGGATAATGCTCAAAGTGTAAAATTCCATCTTCTACCTGTTAGGTTCTCCTTTTGGCACCACGTAGAACGTGTATCGGAACTAAACCAGATTGAAAATTGTTCAGTATATCTGTGGGCATTGGAATAAAACTAACAGTTAGCATGTCTGTGAGTTTACCACAAGGTAGTAGGAATATGGCATCGAGCGCGAATCAGGGAGTGAGCAGGCTTGTTTACTATAATGGTGTATTATTGAAATTCTGTTACAATTTAGCATTAGTAAACAAAGAAATTAGGTTGCATACATAGCTTTTAACGATGCTTGTTAACATGTCCCTCCCTAAGGACACTGTGAAACGTACACCTTAAGCACTAGGGAGTTGGTAACCATTATCCGGAACTGGTCAATAATTTATGTCGTACATGCATCGATAATAGCAAAACAAATTTTCATAACATCCATCGATTGGTAGGTGCTCGTGCTCCACTTCATACGGTCTCTTCCGATACACAACACGGAAGCGTAAGCTCCAACGTCCCAGTGAATGGTTATGTTTGTTTGGTCTATCTTGATGTAGCTTTGTGGCAATCGAGCACAGGGGAAAAGCGGAACAGCCGGTATACAGACAGTGCATTTCACATAAAACCCCACCGGAGTGCTTTTGTGCCATGGGGGAGCCCGTTTTTCATCCCGCGCTGTTATGGTTGGAATGCATGTTGGCGCATCTGACTAACGACTTACTCTGCACGCACTCACACACCCAAAGGAAGGTGGAAGACTTTGCCAATAAACGAGACTTTAAACTTCAGCACATTTCCATCTGGTGTTTTTTTCCCGTCGTTAGGCTTCGTTGTTTGACAGGTGAGCATGGAAAAAAATCTTTCTTCAACTTTCGCTCTAGTATGGTGAAGGACAGTACCTAGGTTACTAGATTGAATTGTAATTTTTCCTCTCTTTTGTTATGAACTTGAGACATTTGTGGCAATAAGTATTGCATAATTGTAGGCGAATGAGAGAAACAATACTATCCATGGCACAATATGTGAAAAATTACACATCTGGTATAACAAAATGAATTGAATGGGCGTTTTATGCAGTTCTAGCAATAAATGAGTCTAAGTTGAGTTTTTATCGTTTTTGATAGACGGTTGTCTGGATTTATTTCCAACAGAATGTAGATAGTAATGTTCGAGAGGAAGGGTTTATACGTGAGAATTCTCTGCGTAACGTAACCTGCATGCCCGTAAGCAAGATGATACACATAATAAAAGAGAGAATTTAACAAACAAAAATCTCACTTCTTTGAAAAAAACAACACTTCTTGTCTGTTCGACTGTTGTCTGTTTAACAAGAGTTTGTTTTGCATTTCCTTGTCGAATATTGTTTCTTGCCAACGATCCAGGACAGGGATGTGGAAGGAGAATTAGAAGTAGACCAGCCTGATAGTGGTAAGTGTGAGTGAATTATTTTTTTAACGAATGGCTTGATCAAAGTGTTATATTTTTTCACTATTCTCAGCTCTACACTTTCAGGTTATTTAAGGCCTTTCTTCATATAAGGAAGGTATTTCCTAAAAACCATAACCAAAATATTGAACGTAAAATAAACACTCAAACATAAACAAATTCATCTAAATTAAACACCGAAGTTTGTTCAAGCCGAATGGGTTCAAAGTAAACCATTTCATTCGGTCACAATGCTTCCATCTCTGGCCGGGAGAAATGATTTCACGCAGAACATTCGTTCAACGAAAAATAAATGAAAGAAAGCATCAACGAGGAATCGAACACATTTCTGCATAAATTACATCGTTTGCTCAAAAATATGTTTGCTTTATGTTAATGAACAGAATGCCGCCAAGGAAGGAATGTTCTTTCAGGCGGGAAAGTTGTTTTTCCTGTAGCACTTTGCTATTTGCTTGCTACCTTCCTTCGCTACAGTTTCGCTTTTATTTTCAATGTTGTGGTACAGTTTTTATCCATCAATGCTACCGCAGCCACGGTTCACATAGAAAAGAAGTGGCTCCTTGTAAACCACATGGGTGGTAGCTTTTGCCCTTTAGCTTTGGTGGGCAATGGCGAAAGGCTGGAAAAACCACGTTGATACGAGGTGTACTTAATTTTCTGCCACGTTTCACCATTCGTTGGTGTGTCGTCTCGATGGGTGTGAAAGACTTTGGCAAACCGCGCTTCACCGGCAATCGTTCCACGTGCTTGTATGTTTGTGTGTGTATACGTGTGCTTCGTGGCTCGTTCGTGTGTGCTACTGCTGCCGGAAGGGTTACGGGAATGGACACTTTTTCCACCTCGTCAATTGCCATCAAACATGTGATGAAGCACCGCGGGGCTTCGTGGTAAGATCACAGAAAAATAAATGACGGTATCGATGCTGTCGAGGCAAAGTAAATAAAAAAAAAGGAATGATGAACATTGTATGGATAGGTAGTTAGAATGACAATTCTTTTTTCAATTGCTAAAGAAAAACTATGTCACTTTAAGATACGCAATTATATTATCAATACAGTTAAGAAACCGAATCAAATATACATCGCCATAATATATTTTAAAGTGAAAAAATTAGTTCATAAAAACAAACAAGAATCTACTTTCATGGCTTAAGTTTAATGTTTGCGATTAATTGCTATGTTGTTTTTAAAGTGTTCTTAATAAACTATTTAAAAATAATAACTTTGATTTTTTTAATAATTATCTTATTTATGATTTATTGTTTTTTTTTCGTTTATCAAATTTTTATTCTGTTATGTCTCGAAATTGTATACAATTTATAATTATGCGAATGTAAGAAAAGGGTTTGGTGCTTCATTTATTAAACTTTCCTTATTTAATTGATGAGGGTTAATGATTAAATTTTATTGCATGATTGGTTTACTAGCTGGGTACACATTGTTATTTAAACGATAATTATCATTTCATATTCTATGGATTTTCAAATTCAGCTTCCAATTACTCGAAACTGTTTAATGAAAAATAGTATTTAATTAATAAGAATTGATTTGACATATTCAGTTACGTGCTACAGCATAAAAACTCCAAAATCAAGTGCTTTGCGAACTGTCTGTTACGTAGAAAGAGCTATTCAACTTTAGGCAATTTAGGTTATAGATTGCCAATTATTTCGAAAGGTATGTAAAAACGACATAGCCCTTTATGCTTTTTACTTGTAGTTCAAAACACTTATCACTCCTCCCGTTATCCGACACGTGGATTCTATTGCACCCAATTGGCATTGAACGAAGGATATTTCATCGAATCGAACGGTCCGACACAAAGGAGACTCATTTGCACCTCTCGATACATGGCATACCGCAGTTGAGCGATGCCGTGGTTAATGTAAAAATAACACACATTCAAAGTTGCTTTCAGTGCACAGCCCACGCCTACGGAGTGGATCGGATACCGCTCGATGAGCGTATCGTTCTCGACATTTGTTGCATCCGATTCTTGTTACAACATTGTCTATCCAGTGTTGTTACTGGGTGACGGGTAAACATATGCGAGCAAAAAATATCACGCGCAATACCGGTGCAACGTACCTTTGGGAAGGATCAGCGACCATTGGTGTCACTTCAGATAGTCTTTGTGTTACCCAGGGTTGGGTTTTTGTATCCGTTGTATCTATCGTAGTTTTCCGCGCAGTAGACAACGTTATATGATGACATTGTTTCATAGCTTACCAAGAAACGGGAGCAAGGGCATTGGTACACTTGCACCTGATGCACTCATCAGGCAACCGTATGCGTATCCGCATTTGTATCTTGAAAGGCGTTAGGATGGTATGATTCATTGCTGATCGCTTTAAACGTAATTGGCAATTAGATAGTGGTGCTCGTTTCCGGATGCTGCTAGACGTGATTGGAATAAAATAATTTTTTGTCAATAATAATCGTACAAAATTAGTCTCCATGAGTGTTTGTTTCTCGTTTGCTACGCAAAAATTAAACTCGTGTGATAATTGAACATGATCAATAACTTCCGTTAGAAGAAAACTTTAACGGGGTGGCTCAAAAATATGGTATTGTTTACATGTTAGTTAATGCTCGAAATGCGTATTGAATTGCAATATCGCTGTTAAGGTTAAATCTATTCACATGCATATTACATATATGCACATACCGATACGAGGATATGCGTTAAAAAATAACCCCCTTTACTAACTCCATGCTTGAAGTAAATGGCAAAGGTTTTAATTTTTAAATTAACTTTGAAAATGTTGATATTTTACCCGACTTATGAAAATGATTTGTAGAGGACACCCTGCAGATGCCTATTAGCCTATCGTACCGCTTTAATATGAATGAATCTGTCTATTGAGATTAAATAATGAATCATATGTTTACAAGCCTTGTGTAAAGTTGCAACAAATTAAGCTTCTCGTGCTTGCGACCCCTTCTTTATCATCTAGAAATATAAACGCAACCTTATCAGCTTGTTATTTCTTAAACCTAATCACTAGTAAGTGAGATGTGCAGCTGCAAATTATTTTAGAGTGCTCCAACTTTATAAAGCGATCAGTTGATCGTCATTCGCAGCTCGGTCCAGTAAGAGTTCTGTTACTTGATAATACAATGTACAAGTTTTTGGTAACATTCCTGGGAGTGTTTATCGTGTTTTCAGTATGTTGGTCAGTGCATTGTTCCAGTAAGTACATACGAAATTTTGATGTGATTCATAATTAGCTTAAGAATGATTTTGT
Organism: Anopheles marshallii; assembly: GCF_943734725.1. Taxonomy (NCBI): domain Eukaryota; kingdom Metazoa; phylum Arthropoda; class Insecta; order Diptera; family Culicidae; genus Anopheles; species Anopheles marshallii. Next base: position 62,392,664 of record NC_071326.1, on the reverse strand, counting down.
TTCAGATGTGGACGATGTTTTGCTGGAGTACGAGAATTTCAATATGGAGGTAATGGAAGGAAAAAGATTGAAACTCTTGTTTCACTATGGCCACCGCCACTTACGTAACCCGAAATGGTATTTCAACGGACGTCCTATTTCAAAAACACGATGCACTGCCAATTACGGAGAACTTGTATGTCCTGCTGTACAGCGTAACGATTCCGGACGATATGATCTATGGGCAGTAGATGGTTCAGAATATAGTCAAGCACGTTTAATGTTCTCGGTGATTGTCCAAGTAATTAAGAGTGCTGAGCATGATTTAAGTGAATTGATAATACAAAGTGACAGCGTGCAGGCCGTTGAATCGTTTACACAACCGCTTGGAAGTTGGAATGATTGTTTCTGTTCTGGAGTGACGAGCCGATGTAGAATGGCTTCTGATCTGTATCGCACAAGGGTAAGTGCATGATATTTATCTGACTTATATTTGTTATATATAGAATTTAGAATAAAATATATATAGAAAGAAGCTATACTTTCTCATCTATTTATCCGTAGAACAATTTCAATCTCTCAAATGCAATTCCTGAAACGACATTGCTATTAGAAAGTGAGACCAAAGAGGAGAACTATCTCAAAATACCCTCATCTGTTTGGATCGAGAACCTGATTACGGCCTATGGAGGATATTTGCGTTTTCCAGTTACGGATGAATGTTACATCAATCGGAGCAAACCCTGCATACTACTTTTCGACAAGCGGAACAAACACCGAGCAATTGGATACTATTTGTCTCCATCGCACGATCAGAGACCGGTGCAGATTCTCATGAAGGAGTCTAACTGGCGATTGGTATCGACGAAATATGAACGTGATGATCGGATACCAGAAGATACGATCAACAAATTTATCTTTATGAGTACACTTAGCAACATAAAGGCCATTTATATTCGTGGAAGATATAGGACGCTCGAAAATAATATAATAACCATCGAAATGGCAACTTTGTACGACGATGGCTTGGGGAAAGTGACTACGGTCGAGGATTGTTCTTGTCATCCAGGCTATGGTGGATTGTCCTGTGAAATTTGCAATAAGGGATATGTGAGGATGTATGAATCGGTCAATCCCAATGGCATATGTGTAAGCATACTTGAGCTTTGGAAGTTATACAACGCCTGATACTCGTTGGAATGATATGTTTGTAATCTTTGGAGCTTTTCATATAAAACATCACATTCATATAAACATTAAACTCGTTGGCTTGGCAACTCGTAACAATAATTAGAAAAATTATGAGAATAATCATTGACGTTTGATGTAAAAAATAAACAACATGTCAAATCCCAAAGGATTCAACTAAGTATATCGCACAATGCACACATGTTCTGTGGCATTCAACGCTATCATGTTCAACTCAAAGTGATATGAATATATATAAAATATATATAAAAAGATCTATAAAAATATTAAACAACTACATTAAACGATATCGAGTTTAGCTGTCAACTGTGCGTCTAAATATTTGGAAATTATTTTCATATTAAAAAAAATTGTTTCCGGAAAAGCGGACATTCGTTTGGTTTTTCTGGCCTCTCAAGAATATTTCATCACGTATTGCTGCCGTCAATGTTCTATAAATCGACTACCAATAGTTTTGTTATGTCTATAATATTGACCATTTGCTGATGGAGCTTGACCTGATTCCTAGGTGAAAATGTTGAATTGAATATAAGCGAAGTAATCTTCACCACTGGGGTTTTATAACCAATTATTCAGTGTACTATTCCATTCTTTTATATTGAACTTCTAATCTAAAATTGTACGTAATTCGAAGTACGGCCACTTTTGACGCAATATTTCATATTATGGCCGTTTTGATTAAAATTTCGGACAGGTTCTAAACTTAGTCAATCAGGTTCAGAATCCACACACTTAGTATACTATGGGAACAACTGTCTCAAAGACTTATCTTAAAATTTATCGTCGTCCGAATAGACATCAAAAGACACGCCTGTCCACGATTTTAGTCTCAAATTTGCTGCTCCAGTCTTGTAAATCTTGTAAACAAAGCAAAACCCCTTGCGATGACATTTCTACGTCTGTTGGTTTGATTTTCTTCTGTGAATTTGTACAATTACTGCAGCTTCAGGAATGAAACACATGATAAAACATCGTGATTCACTCAAATAAAATCACTACATTTTTCCCATTGATAATTATCTAATGAATCCAGGCTGATGAACTCCGATGCAACTAGACCAGAGTAAAGAGCATTAGTGAAGAATTTGCACTGGAATCGATTTAAAGCAAAACTGCTAAGAAAGCCTTCAGTGATGAACTAAGCGGCAGCTAAGTCGGAGACAGATGAAAATTCGGGTTCAAAAGATGCCAGTTCTTTTAAAAACTGATTCCAATATATCATAGGAATCTTGTAAAATTAACAAGCAGTGGTGTTATAATTTATGTATGAAAATATTCAGCTAAAATGCGAAAATTGTCCAGAATTTGAAGCTGTCTGTAGTTTGATGCAGCACGGTAGTACGGGTACCGTGTTGATGTAAAAAAATCCGAAGCTGCTTCACATATACAGAGTCGTTACGTAAATGTCTAATTTGTTTTGTAATTTGTGTCTGTTTTTGCTTTTATCTTTTTTTTATAAACGGTTCATTTTTACTACTTTTTTGGAGTGTATCTTAAGCTAAAGTTTCAATATGCTTGGAAGCTTTCTCTATTTTTTACCCATAAGAATGCCTACAGGTGCTCACAAGAAATTATCAATTCTATTTTGTCTTCGTATACAAGAATGTAAAGCAGCATAAAACAGTATACGCATCATATGTAATGATGAGTACTATTTACAACTGTATGCACATTATAAGGCTTCTTCCAAGAAACGAACCTTTTATCGAATTTGATAACCGACAGAAGCGGCTTTCCAAATAAAAAGCTCTTAAACCATACCTTACGCACGGCGTCTCAGGAAAGACGTTGATTGCTTCACTTTTTCGCTTCTGGTACGAGTACAAATTGCGAACTATTCTCTATCGAATCAACATTGTATTCAGTGACTCGTGCTTCGTTTTTACTTCCTTAGTGAAATGGAAAATTGCTCCACTCGCAGAACCGCGGTAAGATATATCCCTTTACTAGCGACTGTGTACTTAGCGCTCCATGGACCAGCCGCCCGCTATATCCTACCGCTATCGTAGAGCGTGAAGAGTGTCGCTGGTAATGACAATCCCGTTCCTTTCTTCGCGTGAAAGGAAATGTTTACTTTTCCGTGCCATTTGTGCATATGCCCGCGTTGAAGCGATGCATTCAATGTGCATAATGTGTGAATGGCAGCATGTCTTGCGCTCACACAATCTTGAGCTGCATACCGTTTGGTTGTAAGTCTATGTTCAGGGAAACGGTTTAGTTAGTTTAAAGCAATATTGCGTGCTGTGTTATCTATTGGATAAGACACAGAGGAACGTAGTTAAGAGGCTCCTTTCATGCTTCAATTTGAGCTTGTTATTACACTCAGCACTGAAGGTGTGAATCTAATGATGCGGGATGTGATTTTAAGATGTTTTCTCACACCTAGCATAGTTCAAACACACCATCGCCGCATGTAGAGGTGACACTCGTGCGGTGAAAGATTTTGAAGCATGAATTTAAATATACAAATTCCGTAAGTTTTTTTTATGTATTGAGTAAAATTATTTTTCAAACTTATCAAAATTAAATGATATTTTCAATACATTTTTAACTCAATTTATTGTATCCGGTTTCTGTTTCTAATAAACGTTTTTACTCATTTTAATGATTTTTAACTGGAGCGGCTAACAGTGAGTCCATTTTTTGTTACTCAAGAACAACGACCATAGCGTATTGCTTTGCGTACATTCAAGCAGAACGCAAAAACGATTAACATTTAAAAACCTTTGATGACATATTAATATTGAAACAGCAAAGCAACTAAATGTGTTTCGTAATAAATACCGCATTTTTTTATGAAATCTCATTTCATCTTCTATCAGCATAATTAGTAGATCTGTATCTGGTGTTGTTGGGTTCAAATAATGAAATAAATGAATTTGTTCTTCAATATTAATGGCACATGTATATTCAGATACCTCTTTCCAGCACCTTTTCTAGAACATTTAAATATCAAGAATTTGATTGGATGCTTTTAAAACTAACTCCCTCGACAACCGTCCGGCTGCTTCACTGGGGAGTGAGGCTTAAATTGGATCGCCCCTCGGGTTGTACCCGGTTCCCAAGGAACACAAGTTAATAGCATGGTAGTATGGAGCAAAATCTACTCAAGCCACTCCCGCGTCTTGTGCTTCCCAAGTAGTACCAGTCACTAATGAAGTGATTTGTAGCAAGCGTGCATACGGATCGCGTTCCGTGATATTTTCGGTGGTTTTCCGTTTCGATTACTCCATCCAGTGCCCCCGAATTTGAGTTTTGGCGATTTCCAATACTTGCCAGTCGATTTGCCAGGAGCACTTCCGATCCTGTAGTAATGAAAGGGCTTAAAGAGGCTCGGGGCAGTACTAGGTATACGATCGTACAACAATACCGCGAATCGAATGCAAACAAAACATTAGCAGACGGCCGCTGAACATGGTTTCCCTTTTGGTCAGCGTTCATTGTGGTGGATAGGGGACCAGATTCGTTTTCCCGCATTCCTGGTTTGGGCGCGTGTTATTCCACTGCTGGGTATGGAGAACAGCATGTATGTGAAGCACACCGATGCATATTCATGTAGCGAGGATTCATAAATAAACATTCGGGCTCAAACATTGTGCGCTGGTTGGTTACATAATTTCCGATATTTTCGTGTTCACCGGTTGCTTTCCCTTTGCCGTCGTTTACTCACCCAAGGTGCATCTTTCCCGGGAAAGGAAAAAAAGAAATGCTTACGAGGGTCGCGTCCTGTGCGGATGTGATGATGGTAGTTCGCAACGTGTACTCGATTGCAACAAGCGCGTGGATTGGTGAACGTTAAGAGCGACCTGGCAAACGGTGCTTTAATGGACAAGCGCGCGATTTAATTTGGATTTCCCAATAACTTTCGCATAGATGTTTTTCTTGGTACCAGGTACCAGGAAACAATGGAAAAACGCGAAAGAGTTAAGAAAAGTAACCGATTTGAAAATATTTCATTTCCGTCGAATAAGAACCATTTCCGTAATTTACATACGCCGGGATTTGTTTAAAAATTCAAGATACTTTCTTCGACCTAATATTTGTGTACGGTTGCTGCGGGTACTAGAGTCGATATAATTCCAAGTTTTTAAAGTTTAAGTACGCTTCTTTCCGTATTCCAACGGAAAAGCATAACATAATGTCTGTATCAACGATTCTGAACCAATGTTGTCTTGTGTGTTGCACACGTAAATAGTGTAAAGCAGTGTATTTTTACTAACCTGATCTTCCACAGTGAAGAGGTGGTGATATCGTAAAAAATATTCACAAGTTGAAAGTTACAAGAAACAGCAAGCAATAGGGTCTTGTCACTCACAAAAAATTTGAAAAAAAACATGAAAGCCAAAGTTCAAACGTGCATATAAAAAAGAAATCGCTATCTGTTATACGAGTAATTCAAACCAAAACAAGAGTATAACACATAAAAGAACAGCAAGTTGAGAGTGAGGGTTGAAATTATATGAGAAAATGAGACCAAAGCTCAAGAGAGATAGCGCCCAACGTGAGGAAAAGCTGCAAGTGTGTTCAAAATGTACGTGAGTGAGGGTGTGTTTATTTTGATGCGAATAGTTGCTTCAGGTATTGAATATGTTCGATGAAAAAAAATGTGTTTTATTTTTTGCTAGCTGGTTTTGTTAAAATTTGAGGTTTGTAAAAATGAAGTACAATCCAAAGGACAGCTAGAAGCCATTGAGCACTGATAGTTTCTATGTGTCCCTAGCAAGGTGTACCAAGTGATGTAAATCAATTGAGTCAGAGTGTGTGCCATTCATTAGGATGTTATTTGCAAATAAGCAAATTTAGCGAGAGCAGCCAAAGCTCAATGAGCATTCGTTAAAAAGGGGAAAGCGCAACGCTCTCAATATTTTCCTTAACGCGAGCAAACCCGGCGAAGTACTAGAATTCCGGTGTCACTTGTCATCGTTTGACATTTATCGTTCGTGTAGAAACTGTTTTCCGTTTTGCGCTCCTTGAGTGAGTTCTTCTCCGATGAAGCGAAAGCTTTCACTTCGTGTATTCGTATGTTTAAAAAAGCTGCCAGAATTCTGGGTTACTGGAGAGTTTTGCTCGGCAACGGAGAGCCGTTTGCCAGGGACATCCGGTTTCCCTTCGGAAAATTCAACACGCTCAGCGTGAGCGAGAGAGTATTGGATGTGCAAAAAAGGACACGAGGGCTTCAAACGATCGGCCATGTCGGCCGATGGGTAGTTAGCAGTTCGTATCCGTTCGTGGCGTGTGCGTATCCGCAGCAAGAAGGCTCGTCCTTTCCGCAAGCGTACGGTTGTGTTGCGTGTATGTTTTACCAGCAAAATATCAATCGCAATTCCCTGCGAAACCGTTCACCGAAGCTGTGACCAAAGCGGGAAGATAGTGTATTTGCGTCTAGCTAACCGTGGAGGTGCAGTTTAAAACCCATCTAATCAATCACACTCATAACAATGGTTTCGATCAACTTCGAAAAGCGTTGTTTTTGTGGTGCATTTTCATGAAGAGTCTACAAAGGGAGAGGATAAGCAGCCCCCAAAACAAAAAAAAAACCCCACCTTAAACGGTTCCATTCGATGAGCAAACACCAGTCATCTTTGGGGCTTTTAGTTCGCCATGCTCCACGTGTGCCCATGACGTATGGTTTTGCTATAAAAAGTACACTGAGAATGGTATAAAAAATTGTGAACTGAAAGGAAGTAGAAGCTACCGCAGTGCCCAACCTAGAAGATTTTCTTTTGCTTGCGATTGTTAATGCCGGTAGTGGGAAAGAAGTTTGTTCCTGTTGTAGGTTGTGTGATGTGCAATGTGAATATTCTTCAGTATTTTTTTCACTGGTATATGGGAGCGTTACGAAGCATGTGTTTGTGTGTAATGTTTTTTACAAAACATGAAAAGTATACATTACCATAACAGTGTTAGCTTAAAATGGTGATAGAAAATCGTTAAATAATGTGAAAACCGTGAAAACTAATTGTGGAAACGTTCTTAGAGTTATCCTGATCGCGAAAACCAAAATTAGAGCCTGTATTTTACGCTTTTGTCATGGAAGTCCATTACTTCCATTGCAACCATGAAAGTAAACAAAAAAATGTCAGTAAAATGTTTTTACGCTGTAGCTCCTGTACGTTTTGTTGTTTTGTTTTACCAAAAACGCGACGTGAGAAAAACTCCGTCACGCTGCCAAAGGTTGTTCCGTTTCACTAAAACAAAATGCCGGTTGAGCTCACGGAAGCGGAAATGAGGCTTTTCCGCCAGCGGTGTGTCATCCCACCTCCAGTGCGTTATCCTTCCGTGCGTGTCTTCGCTGGTAGTGTTTCGATGTCGGCTGGTGGAACCTTCGCACGGAAACAAACAAAATCCCAAAACGAAGCAAATGTTCCGTCTCCCACATGCTATTAGTTCGTTAGCACACAGCAAAAGAAACAGGATTTCAGTGTCTTTCAGTGTCCAGTGCCGACCAGTGTCCGGTCATCGTGCACGGTTGGCCTTAACAGGATTTAGGTGACGACGCACTTCCGTAGCTTGTCAGAGTGGATTAGGGGACGCCGAAAAACAAGCAGTGGGAGTGAAAAAAGGTGCAAAAATATGACGATAATTTGCTGACGGATGTGAACAAACCGCACACGTGTGAGCCTATTTCCGTTTGCCGGATCTATGTAATGTGTGGATGTGTATGTTGCTGGTAAAAAAGCAGAAAAATTACTGAAAATGGCAGCATAAGGCAGGAACATATGTGACTAACAGTTTCTTTTCCGAAATGATGTTTCTAAAATAGTTTTTTTTATACTAATAACTCGCAACTCGTTCGAGGGAGAAGCGCAGAACACAGAAGTCCACCGTGGTATGGGATAAAACAAACCAAACCAAAAGCAAACCGTTCCAAAAGTTACAGAACACAGTTGCAAAGTGACGTCCGAAAAATATGAAGAAATGTGAAACAGAGAGAACTATTCGCGAAGGTTTAATATGTTTTTGCTGCATGCTTGTTTTTTGTTGTACTTTATTTGGGTTATACTTTTGCTTAGTTTCGCCATCGCCAGCTGACGGTATTGGGGTTTCTGTTCCGTAACCCGGTTTCCTTTTTATGTCATAAGTTTGTTTTGGTCCCAAACTTAAGCCACATTCTTGACAGGAGGGAATGCGAATAGACTGGCACGCTACACCAACACGCGGGTGCTTTCTTATTCATTCTGGTAACATTCTTCTTTTAAGTAGGCACCGGGTGAAAGAAACATTCAACCGGTACGGAAAGAAGCGGACACAAAAGTTAATCCCATTCTCATCATCATCACCTTTGGATGGAGCTGGCCTCGGTAATGCCCTACAGTTCAAACCGCTGTGGCGAGCGCATGTGGAGGATTCCGATTTTGTTATCCTTTTTTTTTCTTAACCGGAAACGGAAAATGGATGTGGAACGGATGGGTTCGGATTTCGTTACACTTTTTTATACATTTCACATCTGCCTGCAAGTGGATGCTGGTGTTAAAGTGACGAAAGCAACAAAAAAAACACATCTTAAGCGTGGCCCGGAAACAGCTGCGGGTGGCAGATAAAAAGTATTCTTACGGTTGAAAAGCTACAATTTTGGGGCACTCATGGAGGAATACATAATAAAAGGACGAAATGTTGCCTAAAACCAAGGGTATGATCTTCGAGCTGTCCACTCGGGAAGGGTATTTGCGCTGAAAGCTTTGCAATGTCGAGGTATCTTTAGATTTGGTTGACTTGCACATAGGATTATGTAGGCTTAAGCAAGTTCATCCCTTTTATCTGTCTTTTATAGGCAAACCTGCTCATAAAAATAGTACAAAAACCAGACATTTTTACATCAATCATCATACCGATGATTTTTTTTTTTGTTGATATTCAGGACATCCATCACATGTTGCAATGTTAAAGCTAAAATCAACTCCTAAGCTTTATTCCACAAGGCGTGTAAATGTGTGACGTCTTTCATTCAGTAAAGACGTGCTAGGACATTTTTCTTTTCAAACCCCAAGCATTTGTCCCTAATCTCTGTCACGCACCTTCTTGCTGTATCTGCTTGCCTACTTGCCGTAGTATTGTTTGCTTGAAATGCAGCGAAATAGAGGCAAAGAATCAACTTTAGTGAAAAGGCCTACCGCTGAGTATGTCCTCCGCTCAGAATATCTCAAGTAATCTCTCGCTTCTTGACATTCAAGTTCACATGCCTACATTTCTGGATGGAGGAAAATTAATTCCCAACATGCACTCCACTTGATACGGCCGCCACCCTTTCAAATCCCTCTCAAAACTGTAGCTTCTTACACTGGGAGCGGTTTCTCCATACTTTCGTTTGCTGCTCACCATTGCATGAGAGCGAGACCAAATAGTATCACAGCATTCGATTCCACATCTGAGACGAAGATGATGATGCTTGACGGTTACAGACGAACGTCACAAACCCTTCCCAGTGTGTTTCCGGTAATGTTGTTTGATGTCGGATGTTGATGTTGCGGATGTCCTGATTCAATTTTCGATGTACAGGAACGTTGGTTTGGTACAGTTGAGAGCGTGTTTTCCCGCTTTCCGGTGACCTTCACTTGCGGGGTTTGCTGTTGGCGATACTGATGGTCCGATAATTAAAACCAAACAGAAAGTAAGACTCACTTGGGCCCTTGCTCCATCAAGTTCACATTGGTAGATGGCGCCACTATTCTCCTTTTCCAAACCGGCAAACTTGATCACGTTGTGTACTGTGCAAACGGCAGGCATTTGTAAAATGCAAAGTATACTTCACTGAAAGATGTTTTACAAGCTTTAACTATGGTGGGAAAATTTACCCCACACAACAACTTCCATTAGACACCTGAGTATGACCAGACCTAGATCTCGAGGTTTGCTACTTGTTTCAGGGCAGGATTTACACCGGTTCAGGTGTACATTTATCCATTTGATAATACTGCAGGCATCCTTTGTGCGGTAACCGCTTCGTGGAAGATAAAATAATTAAAGGTAGCCTAGGGTCGTTTGTGACGCGTAGGTCACCGGGCGATACAGACGCATACTCGTATACCGGATGTTCCAAGACTGGGAATATAAATCTCGCCGTATAAAGGAAGAAAGGGCCGAACGCCGAACAGCAGAGATGTTGGGCGTCCCCAACGGTACACGGGGAAAGAATCCCCGAAAACCGGGTAAATGGTTTTGAATTATTTATAGTCCCACGTTAGCTATAGTAGGGTCGTTTTGCAACGAAATGCCCCTGCACGGTCTCGTGGCGTGTATTAATCATCGTTCCCACGGCAATCTGTCAGCGGAAGAGGCTATACGGAATTAGTTCCCCGTGGGGTGATGCAAGCTTGTTTAAGTTTTATTTGCCTCGTGCGTCTGATGAGCTCGTTTCAAGCGCGAGGTAAGCTTTTCCTTTCCTTTTTTTTCCTTTCCTTTTTTGCATTGTTTATATTTTCATATTCGTGTGCTTGTTTGTCTGTTGTTGATCGGCTGACCACGTGACTGGCAAGAACATTCCTTAAGCATTAGTATCGATTGATGTATTCAACTGGGTGGCGCAGAAAAATAAAAATCTTACCCTTCCGAATAATACAAAACATGAATAGCTTCGGAATGCTATAGTGATTGATTTAATTTTGTTACAATTTAAAACAACCTTTCCTCAATCAATTTCATTCGCCTCGTCCTTCTTTCAGCCAACCAGAATAAAAGCAGTGTGAAAATAAAACCATCAACCATCGTGTAGGCATCGACAAATGGGTCGAAATCGAAAATAAAGTACCACTACCGGCGTGTTGTGTTGGCAGTGAAATGTGCAAAATATTGATTTCTGTTACCATTGTGCACCATGGAAAGAGAAACGGAGCAATGAAAAATAAATAGAAATTGTGCCAAATTGTGCAAGTTGGCTCGGCATTAGATCGCTCGTGCCGTATCGACTGCATAGCGTTTTGCAAATATAGCAAATGTGTGTGTGAGTGTGCGAGTTGTTTGATTGTTTCGTTGACCAGGCGATTGTTGTTGTGCGTTGTGAGTGGAAATATTCTACCTGATGTTTGCCAGACGGCGGTGAACGGTGGTTGCAACTATGCCAGACGAGAAAACTTGCCTCGATGCGCACTGGGAAAGTATTCGTTGGAAAGTCCTGGGATGAGTGAATTGGCGATGGTAGCGTATATAAATCGATCCGGAAGAGCTTGAATTGAGTGGCATTATTTCCTTTCGACAAGGTAGATGCAAGGTAAGTGGTATCATGTTTATTTTATTTTAATTGTGTAGAAACGCCTGTTTGTGTTTATTTTAGTAAAGCAAATGGGTTTTAAGTTTTAATAATGAACGATTTAGTTTATTTTAATATTTTGACGGTTTTCATTAAATTCAAATTTCGATAGGGAGAATCCCAATATCTGTATCAATTAATAAAAAGTGATAGATCAAGTTAATAGTATGAAACAAATTTTGGTGGATTGTATATTTCAGACCAAATAATATAGTAAACCTTTTTTTATGATAGAGCCTAATCGGTAAAAATGAATTGAATGAAATAAATTAATTTAGACCAATTAACCGATTAAGAAAAACCATAATTAATTGTAAAAAGCAAATAGTAACTAGCAAGATCTAGAACTGTGCCGAATGATAGGTTTAAATAAATTAAACAAGCACGATGGCTATGTCAAGCAACCTAAAATTGATCGATATCATCAAGATGTGAGAAGAAAATGAGAAATAACTAAGAAAGTTACCCTCATCTATTTTATCCATTCGAACAGTTTTGATCCTGCTGATCCGGGTTGGATAATGGTCAAACCATAACGGTAATGATTAAGTCAGCATTCTCACAGACAGGATTCGAACCTGTCCCGGATCCGGATCATCCGGATATGTAGAAGCTAGAGAGTGAGTGTATTATCAGGACTTATCTAAACATCGCCAACAACGATGTTCGAAGAGGGCGGCACAAGTCATTTTTTTATGTTGGTTGAAACCTTCGCCTGACAGAGGACCTGAGTAAGCGAAACTCGGAAACGATGTCGTCCCAATTGACTTCGAGCGATATTTCATCATGTTCAACGTGCTGGGAGAACATCATGTTAGGGGTGGGGTAGTTTGGTCCAATCAATCACCCCACAAGGGTGTGGATGTATTATGCGCTTTGGGCACCTTTCAATCTTCCATCTATCTTGCGGTAGGTTTCTCGATATTCGAAACTACGAACACATTCGTAACGTGAAAACAGAAATTTCCAAAAGATATTTCTATTTAACATCCAACCGTATTCGGTTTACTCTCATTTCCAAATCGGTAGAAGATGGTCCTTTTTTGATATTTTGTTTTGTTCGCCTTTCTCGAGGCTCTTCCCCTCATCATAGAAGACGGGATGGACAAATCAACATTTCTGTATACCTCGTATTCGTTCCATATCAGAAGACGTCACCGTACTTCAAACTAGGCAATGGAACATCCGTGTGGATGTTTCGGAGTGAATCCAGTGTTTAGTGGAGGGTTCGATTTTACCATGACAATTCTCAATATCCTGACCGGCTGAACGCATACGGTTCACTAAACGTATGGATCAACTCTTCAGGATAGCGCTAAAGCTGAGGAAAAACCTTTCTAGAAGGAATACATTTTCTAGGAAATAGCAAAAAGAAACATTCTTCACATTTCTGTACCGATTTGGAAAACTACAAACATGTTATGGATTATTTCGTGTGTGCGATTTCGGTCGGTCCCTTTTTGCAACATCCTTTAGGAAAGATAGGTCCATTTGGTTCTGTATCTCAAGTCAAACGAGGTCAGTGACAGTGATATCTGATTTCATTTGCCGTCTGTCAGGTAGATCTGGTCGATTGAACTCGTATGGTCGAAATATTGAGCAAGCATATCCGGAAGATTAACCTTTCGAGTATGATTATACGATTCCTCCTGTTTTTTGTTATACTGAATGAACATGTCAACAGGAAGTGTTTCGTGAGAATTCGATCAATGGGACGTCAGCTTAAATAAAACAGCATCGTTACGAGAGGTCAGTTAATGTCAGTGAGTGGTCGTTATTTGATACTTTGGTTTACAGATACTGAGCCAAAGTTTGTTGGTTTAGAAATGCATAGCTGTTTTAATTCATGACACTCCTTAATATGAAAATCCTCCAGTCAAGATGAACATGTGTTGTCCATTGGTAAAACATGAAATGTATCGACGGTGCATTAACCAGCTTAACAACTGTTAATACAATTCAGCAATTCAATACAGTTCATCGCTTAGCACGTCTGCTGACTGGTCGGTAGATAAAATGTGAGAATTGCCTAAGGAATAATTCTGCGTATACTTTGTAATCATAGGTGCGCATTACTGAATCTGGCCATGGTGTCAAGATGTAGATATATTCTGAAGAGCGTATTTTGTTGACCATGTTTGATTAGAAAAATGCCACAAAAGAGTAACAGGAAAAGATCAATCGCCACCGGGTAGAAGCTGTAGGCGATTAGAAGCGAAAACAACAAAGGCAACTTCACTAGAGTGGGAGTGCCAAATTGTTGCGTTTCGTCTGTGGCATACTAAGTACAGTGCGGTATCTTCTCCGATACAGATAACTGAGGTGAAATGATTCGGACAAATTGTGGTCTCCTCTAGACATCGGCACAACATGCAAGCTTATGGGAAATAAGATACCAACGTAAAGGGTAAGGTTGCCTTAAGTGGAAAATGGCGAGTGGCCACGCAGTTCATACAGAATTCTCCATGCTCTCAGCAGCGAAAAGTTTCCCCTTCTTTCTAGTCGTTTCTTCAGTATCTTCCAGCTCATTAGGCTCCATTTCTTTGTCTGTTGATTGTTTGGCTCTGTTTTCCCCCGTAGGTCTCATTTGAATCCATTGAATCGTTGCATTGGATGAGGTGGTAACGATGTATTGGAGTGCCTCGTTAGGGCTGGTCACGAGTTGTCGATGTTCGTTTTCGATTATGTCAAATCGATGATGTTTTGTGTATCGATAAGTTAAGCATTGTACCGAGCTTTCTACAAAGTGCTATACGATTTTACTGATGATTGAAACGACTCTATTGATGGTTACGTGGTATTAGGTTTTACCTGTTATTCTGTCATTGTTACCCTTTCTAAGGACTTTTGATACCTGTACGGTTGAGATATTATCTCACAGAGTTCAGTTAACAATAATATATCATTTATTTTGAACTATTTCAACTGCAGTTAGAATATTTAGGCATGAATCAACATACAATTTTTATTTTTTTATATTATAACTACATGCAGCTAGTTGTAAGTGCAGTTGAGAGGGACTAGCTAACCAAACCAACAAACGAAGCAGCTTTAGTTTTGGTTTGTTTACCCCGTGGTTGAGTGATAATACTCGCTGAGTACGCTTTTCTTGTTGGAGAAAAAGTTTTTTTTTTCCATTTCAAACATTTTATGCAGTGGAAGTTTTCACCGTACGATAAAATACTTCCAAGCTAAACTTCTAGGGCAAAGAAAGATTCCGTTTCAGGGAAGTTTAATCCTGTGTACAATCCACTAAAAAACTCTTTATTGCTGTAAACACGTTTCAATGCTCACTGGTATAGTTTGTAACAGTATTGTTATAATTTGGAGAACAAAAACGGGAGTTTCAAGAGAGTTGTTTACGTTAAAAAAAAACACATATAATGATTATTCTACTGTATTGGTATAATACTGTATGTTAAGTTGGTAATATTTTGTGGTGGCCGAAAGTGATCAAGACGACACAACGTAAATAACTTTACACAAAACGAATACTTAGTTTATTAAAATAATGTGCAGAGTCACATCACTACCACGATATCTCTCCGCTGCTAAAATCCGATTCCCGCATCCTGATCAAATACGAGATGACGATCGTCCTTCTCTCTCATCCTTGGACACTCGTACTGCACAACTGACGAGAGACTTCTCGCAGAGAGCGCACGTGAGTGTCCGACTGCGTACGTACCCAACACTATATCAACGAAAATTATAATACAGAAACTTAAGCGACGTCCCAAAGGGTAACAAAGGTATTTTTTTATTTTAAATGAGACAATTATCAGTTTGATAAATGTATTAACTATTGTAGGTTCGATTTTTAACTTTGTAAAAATCTTATGTAGAAATTTCTTTTAGATTAACAAGGACCTTGCCGGAAATTAGATGAATGTAGCATTGTAGAAAATCGTACCTTAGATGGGTACAAACTTTCTGTCAAACGTATGCGTTGTCAAACTACTTTTCTTAAACTATATTCCAAAAACATTTAATCAAGAATATTTGAAAATCTTAAACGAAAGCCTTTACGGCTTTTTTCATTCTTTCGTGCTGTCTATATTTCCCTCTCTTTTGCTTGAACTTCTACCAGTAGAAATCTATTTTTATCAATTTAGTAGACCATAAATTAGTAAAGTATTTTAAACCAAACTGGCGTAGTGCGTATTGAGCGACTTCAAAGGCACAGAAAAAAAACGTTAAAATCGCCATCGTTAGACGCCGTTTTGATACCGATCACCATAAGTTAGTGGTCAGGCAAATGGGTTCGTGACCGTCGATGGCTATGGTGGCCTATTTGCCATTTTACCTCAGCACAATACACAATCGAGCACGCAACATGCCCGTTCACACTGTACAGTGAACGGAAGTGAATGCAGCTAGTGCTGCGTTTGGCTGCAGACATCAGTGCGTTACCGTGCCAATGAGGGTCGAGTTCAATAATTTCCCAACCCGGGAAACACCGGGTTGTCCCGCACCAGCACCGATTCGCATCGAAACGGTGGCTTCTTACTGTGCTGAATTTCGATTTGCATTCATTCGAGGCTATCCGGTAAACTTATGTGCACCATTATAGAAGCGCTATGCTAGGACGCCCGTATTGGTCGAACAGAGAAATTTATAAATGCACCTATTGTACGTTTGCGGATCGGCTTCAATTGGGTGGTGTTGATGCTATTTTATGCTAGTATAGCGCAGGTTTGTCGTTGGCTGTACGCATTTATGTGAATAAATAGAAGTGTCACTTGGACGTACATACTTGCCACCGAGAGGAACATTCGTAATACCAGCAAACAATGCTTGTCTTGTGTGCGAACTATGGTTCCATAGTTCGAAAGCCGGAGGCAGTTTCATCGTCTAATGACGCATGTCGTCGATGAATACTGTCTGTCGTCAGGCGGGTTGCGTTCGCTATGAATGAGCTGTATTAAATACCTCTTGGAGATGTAATATGATTAACAAAACAGCACAAAATACCACGCATGGTAAAACTGTTTGATGTCCAGATGGATATCCAACTTTGCTTATCCGTAATTCGAAATGATTATTTTAGATGTGTAAAAACGCTTAACTTCTAGGGCAAAGAAAGATTCCGTTTCTGGGAAGTTTTATCCTGTGTAAAATACAGTTATAGTATCCCGTTTTATCATAACACTGTAGTTAAATGATCAATACTAATGAAATGGAATAAGTTCTGAGAAATGTAATACTTCAAGTTCTATTTTTTATAGTATTTTTTAAAATGGTATTTTTTATAGAAGTCTTCGTATAGTTTTTTTTTATTGTATTTTCACCCATTCATTACCCGTTCTTGTAAGTAACCCGTTTTTTATTCAATTTTTTAACTTAATCCCATACTCTCCCTTTTTTGAAAATGGATGGATTATAGCGTAGTTTGGCGTTGATTGTGGTGATAAAATTCAGTTCTGATGAAAAAAAAAACAAACAGCATAAAGAGAAGCACAAAAAGCGATATCCATAAAACAGGAATTTGTGAGCATGTGTGATCCTTGATATTCTTTAGGAAGACGGGCCAATCTGCGATGAATGGCGATGGACAAATATAGTTCACCAAAAACCTTCCCTGTTCTAGATCCATTTGATAGTATGTGAGGATATTACTTTTCCCTTCATTCGCTTCATCACAGAATCATGCTTTCGTAGAGATTACAAAACCATCGCTGGTAGAGGTTATCCGCTTCGATTAGTCGTTTTGCACTGAAACAACATTGTTGCAAAGTAAAGTCCTTAGTCTGTTTTGTTATTAGGGGCAATAAACATAGTATTTCTAGTCTGGCTGGAGGGAAAATTTATAGGCGGGTTTTTATTGCTAGTAGATTGGTTGCCATTATTGGCGGGACTAATTCGTTTGTGTGTGAATGGTAGCTGGTTGATTGATGGGAAAAATAAAAGCTTCGCCGCTATAGATATAGACTAGTTCATATACTAACTATCCCAGTCTCTAGCAAGTGTGTTACAGATGATTGAACAGTTGGATAAGATGACGCAATGCTAGTAAATTATCACGCCTTTTTCCTGTATTATCTACCAAAATGTATATTTGTGTGTGATCGTTACACTGGTTATATTTTTATGATTTTTTACAGCATCGCAATTTCCAAATAGCACGAATTTAAGGCGATGTCAATTTCTTATGTATTCTAACTTGAAATTGAAAATATGTGAAATAGTACAATTCAATATAAATCAAATTAAATTTATGAAATATTGATTAATTGATTGATTGATATTGCGAAAATCATGCAAATTGAATACACCACACCTATGAAGTACTATGCAATACAATATGAGAATACGTTTCGAAAGACTCTTTATACTCTTTAGTTATATAAAACCTTGTCTTATAGAAAAAAGTTGTGGAGAAATATAATATCCCATTCATTCATTTCTATCTTCAAACATGGCGGGTTGTTTTTTACGTGTACAGTTTTGTTTTTGTAGATTGTTCTTACACGAGTACTAGGTAAATTAAGACAAAAATGGTATTATGACAACCGAATTTTTTGAATGAACAACTGTTCTGTTGTTAGGGATGAGGAAAAGGGTCTGTTAGCAAGCTCCATGAAGTTTGGCATGAAAACTATGAAAGACATTTCGCCAAAAATTCATTAAACTTCAAAGT
This sequence comes from Anopheles marshallii, assembly GCF_943734725.1. NCBI lineage: Eukaryota > Metazoa > Arthropoda > Insecta > Diptera > Culicidae > Anopheles > Anopheles marshallii. Next base: position 62,374,593 of record NC_071326.1, on the reverse strand, counting down.
CATGCATTATGTGCCTAAATAAGGAGAAAGTAGATCCTCATTCATTGAATTTTCCTCTTCGTAGCGTTTATTGAAACGGTTCGAAACGTTTGTTTTCTATGCGGATGCGGTGTGTTTTAATTCTTCCAACTAATTACGCTGCGGTAACAAAACCGCATCGTAATAAAGAATTCTTGCAATAGCTTTGTAAATTTCATCCCAATGAGGGATAATCCAGATAGAGCAACTCATCAGCATGGTCAATGGTTTAACGTTGAACAGAGATAACACTTCATTGTACATGATCGTATGACTAGGCTTGCAAAGTAGCACATTTTAGGATGTTTAATTAACCACCCGTAGCGGCATTGAAGTATTATGATACGGTGGTCGGAACTGTTTGGTATGTTTATCAATTACGGAGTTTAATCCCTTTGTGCCTTTGTGTTTGTAAGGATTATGAGAACAATTGTACAGACCATGTTTTGAAAGAAGTATGTTCAAGAAATTGTGTATTTTACGCAAGAAGGTGTATGTTTTAGTTTTCGAATGGAATTGGAAGATATTATATGATTAAGCTATGAGTTCTGACAATAATACGTGGTTTGTACTTAGGTTCATTTAAGTTGTTTCTGGTTGTTTTAATACCCCTTAGAAGCATACGGAATATAAAGCATGTCTGTTGGTTGTCATAAGCAATTGCTCCTCGTTTTGTTTTTGTCCTCTCATACATGTCATGTGAGATTAAGAGTGCTTTCAACGTCCGACAATGCGAAAGAGGACTTTTTAAGTTTTGTTTTTATTGTACCTTCAAAAGGTCATAACTTGAATTTTAAATGTTCGTTTAAGGTTTACCTTTTCTAACACGTCATCGTACGTGCACTCCACATAAGAACAACACTTTCGGTGAAACTGCACGATGCTAATGATGTTTCCTTCTAGATGCTGGCGTGCGTGAAGCGCATAAAATTATAAATCGTAACTGTCTTTACCACCGTCGGGATAATTCTGGTAAAGGTTGTCGCGAATAACGTTGTTCGGTGTGGCTTTGTGGGTAATGTTCATATGGTGTCGTCGTTTTGTCGTATGTTCTCGGACGATAGGACTCGGCTGTGGTTATCCCTTGGGATCCTGGGGGTTTGGTCTGGTTGCTGTAAATGAATGCCTTAACCGCTCCCCGGGAAGTTCAGGGATAATAGTAATAAAGCACATGTCAATGGCGTCGCACTAACAAGCCGCTTTTCATCAGCTAGGAATGAAAAAAACAAAAACTAATCACAAGCCCACCCCTAGACCGAGTACCGTGATTCGAACACCGTTTGAAACGCGGTAAATACTTGCCCGACAGTCGGCGGTGGACTTGTGGAGGACGACTCTATAATGGTGCGTGTTGCGTGGCGCTTGTGGTTTAATTTAAACATTACTTTCAATTAATTTTATATTACAAGACATTTCAGTCATTTTGCAAGCGATGGAAAGCGGTAGGAGGTCGGTTGCCTGACTGAAGCAGCAAACTTGATCTTTCGCGTGGTTTGTACTTTTACGAGCCCTAGGCCTAACCGCTGACTCTGTGCATGAACCAAGTGGAATGGGGCGAAGGTTCCCACCCAGGGGAACTTTATTAGCTTGTAGTTTCACGAGGCACCCGGAAATGGGCTCTCCGTGTTTGACGACGGTGCTTCACGAGAGTGAAAAATTGTTTCATGCACGCGTCTTTGCTTCCAACCATTAGCCCTGTCTGTGCGTATGTACCATCCTACGGGATCAGAAGTTGTTGTTAAAGCTTGTCCAGAAAGTCTTGTTTACCTTGCTCATAACCGCAACACGATCGATTTAATCACTTTCCGCAGGACTTCTGGTTTGGACAGAGGGAACTTTATTTCCTATCGCGACTTTCGTTGGTATCTTTTCTGTTTTGTGTTCCTTTTCGTCTTTATCTAACAGGTGTTTGTTGAGGAGAGAGACAGAGAAAAAACAAATACCAATATTGTGGAATATGAATAAGTCCTTTGATAACAATCCAACAGTGAATTGCCACGGGATCCACTTTCGATAGGACATTGCGGATTCAAGGAAAATAAAAACTGAAAAGAGACGAGCAACGGGAAACCTGTGAGTTAGTTGGCAAATTTGATTAGCAAAGTTGTACGCTGTAGATAATTGGAAAATTGTGAGTTCACAGCCTCTTATATGTGTGTGTTTGTATGTTGGTGATCGTGCGCTTAAGGGCAGCAACCCAATCCTCTTCTCGTCGCTCCTTAATCCTCCAATACGGGGGCCCTACATAACAGGCGATTTGATTACAGTAATTGTGTTTGGGGTTCTAGTATTGGGATTTTGCGGTTGTTTGAAGAAAATCCTAGCTACCACACCAGCCAGTGGTTAGTCAACAGATTTTGTTTTCTTTTCCAATTTGTACACCGGCATTTATTCAACCGCACGAAACATTTCATCATAATTGGTTGCAAAGCTCAAGAAAGCAGCACCGCATGTGTACCGTGTGCGAATAATTTTCAATGAATGGGTTTAGTGCTGTTGTCGAAGATGCTTATTTTTTAACTATGTGTTTGTGTTTACGTGAGACTATTTGTAAGCATATGAAAATGATGCACTTCCGATTAGGGTCTCTTTTGTGTGTCGAGTTTGAAGCACACTTGAAGTAGAGCCAAGTTAGGAGCCTTTCAGGTCAACCCGTTAATCAAGATATCACCGTCATTGCCCTTAATTCGAACCAATTTGCTTTAAATGGTAAAATTAGGGGATCGTGTTAGCAGGATGCGAGGATGTAAGTGTTCCCTTCACGTGTTCGAGCGGAAGCATAATTTTGGGTTGGTCATGCCGGAAAAGAATACCCGATATGGGTTGTCAGCTGATTTCGTAACAGATTAGATTATAATGGGAATTAATGCATGGTGTTATATCTTCACGTACCATCGCCGGTGAAAGTTGTTTAAATTTTCCTTCAAATTTTAGATTCTTTTGTTGGTTTGTGAGTGATTTAAAGGATATTATTTAGAATGATTTAGTATGAAGCAGTGGTAGTACTGTAGCACAAAATGCAGTTTAAGTAAATGGCACCGAAGATTAGCGATTGCAATAATTAAAATGTATTTTTCAAAAGCTTTGTATGAAAATCTTTGAGGGTTTGGAGGAAAAATCCTATTTCATCCGGATTAGTTAACATATTTTGGATAAAACCAACAGTGATAAATGACGTTAATGAAACATTTCAGTGTGTGGGTTTACTCACTTGTTTGTTTGCAAAAAGCACCTTTTGAAAGCTGAAATATGCAGGTAAAATGTTTTACGTAATAATATTTTTACCACACCGTTATGAAAACTTAAGTGAAAACTTATGTTGGTGGGTTTTTAAACATGTAATAAACCATAAACTCTTTGTATTTTAGTCATAGACTGGTATATCAATAAAAATTGAAGAGATGTCTACAAATCCGGTACCAAAATGTATTCCTCATTTTTCTCACAAACCAAAATTGAGGCAGTATTCCGCAGTTGGATAAGACTGTTTATTTGAATTGTGCTGCTTGCAATAAAGGGATTCCGTACTAATCTATCCATTTTTTTGCTGCCGCTCTAACGACACTCTGCCTCAGTTTTGGGTTAGCAAATAACGAAATTAGCTTTCTAACCGAGATGAAAACGTTTCTAAGCTGCAGGCAGCTTCATAGCAACATGTATGTTTGCTCAGTTCGGCAGAGTACCAACAACAAAAAAGAGCTTAGCTTGGAGGACTCGTTTTGCTCGAATGTACTCCATTGCCAATGTACAGGACCGGTTATTTGCTAGGTTAACTGGAACAGGGAGCTTTCATGTGCTATGGCAGACACCTAAGCGAGAGCCGTACAGTCATATTGGGACGTTTCTGATGTGGGAGGCTGATTTACCAGACATAACCAAACAGAAACATTCATGGCTGCGATAAACCTAAACGCTAATTCTTTACCCCTTGCACAGTGTTGGAGTGTAGCTCTCTAGGGGTCATTTCGAGACCTTCGATAAGAGTCCTTCCCTTGAGGCATTGTGTGATGTTTTGGATATGGCACTGTCATTGAGCTGGCAAACGGAAAGGTAAACAGCTCGGAGGTTTGTTTTCTTCTAAACTAACGATCAACAACAGGAGTCTGATCGGAGGTGGGGCTCTCGGGTTAACAGGGAGGAAGGGATAGGTTCAACTAGTGGTATACGAATTTACCCTTCGGCTATATGTTTTCGGGTGGTCAGTTCGGTCGCAATGGTTTCCGCTGAAGAAGATGGGGACGTTCGAAATTCAAAGCTCAAAAACTAAATCCCAATTCCATTCCAAGGGGACTCATATATCTGACTCTCACTTTGGTTCGCTGAATTTTGTTTAGTTTTGAATCGTTTTTATCTGCCTCTGGCATGTTGCTTTCCGAACGCACAATGTGGACTTCGCAACAATTTTCCGTTCTGTCTCGATGTGAAAACTATAACGACGGATATTGGCCTTTGCGAGGTATGATAAAGTTCAAAGAATAGACACATGAAGTAGCGATGCTCAAATTCCATTCGGTGAAATCCCTGCCTTATGTCATGTTATCACTTCAATACTTTACGTTCAAGTGTCGGAATGCTTGTTTGGCTGTCTGCACTGGACGAACAAAACAAACCAACAGATAACCGTCGATAGGTGTCGTAAATATTGCACGAAAACGAAGTGTGAGACCAATTCAGGGAACAATGCCAAACACTAGGTTGTATTGCTGCTCTTGACGAAAGATTCAGTGTTGGCAAAATTGTACGCCATACGTGGGAAAGAACTTCAGCATAAAATTTGGACACCTGTTTTTCTCTTGCAAAAGTGTAGATTTCTAATGAACTAACACTTTGTTTTTGACTGTTTTTCTGAGTAGATCTTGTGAAGAATACATGCTTGAAGAGAGGAGCACATAGAAATCCAAATGAAAATGTTTCTATTTCAAATAAAGTGAACCGAATTGAATTCTACCGTAGTAATATACGTTTTATTATCAGTTCTCAATTTAGCTCGTAATTCATGTTTTGGATATTATATTCTTCCACTACCTTGATTAAAGATTTGAGCCAGCAATAAGAATTATATTTATATATAATTATTAATTATATTATATATTATATTATATTATATTATATTATATATAATTATATTATATATAGAATTATATTTAACGGGAACCTCAATTTTGATAATCATTTAGAGAGAAATACGGTGATTAATATAATGGTTTATGCTATGATATAAGAATGACAATAAAGTTGAACAATGAAGCGGAGTTTCGGTCATTATGGTGGCCTTCAGAGGATTTGTCTTAACATATCAATGCTTATTCAATGTCTCATTGTTGGATTGGATGGATTGTACATGATTGTAAATATTACTTTAGCTTCGTAAGAATTCTGACGATAGCTGAGGGATTAATTTTTAACAAATATGTTTCAACATTAGCGTCAGTGCTGTGGAAGTACAAAATTACCTGATAAAAGGATTGTGACCTATAAAATATAGTCAATAAAGACAATACTGCCTCAAATAATTTAATTTTTATACAGCACATTATATTGTATATTGTCATATCATTTCTAAATTCGAGCCCAATGTGAACTTTAAGTTCTTCCGTAATTATGTCTCTTAAATTACAATCCCCACACTTGCGTCATCCATTTCCAGATTTTTTTTAATCTCTACGGGAAGATGTAATCGTTCGTAGAAATAAAAATCATGGAAAAAGCAGTAAGTATTCTGCAAACGCTAGCAGCTTTTACTTTGGTTTTCAGCGTGTGTATCACGAATGCTACCAGTAACTGCTAAATGGCTTGATTTCTTGGCGTCCTGCTCCAAAATACCCTTCGGGACATGCTTGAAGGGTGTATAACATTTAGAACATAATTCAATTAGGGGTTGTTTTTCTATTTTTTGTAGGATGCAAGAGCGTCTTGGTCACATCGTGTAGAAGGTTTTCGGAGCCCTTAAGGGTCTGCATCCATCCTCTTAAGGTAAAAGATTGTTTGGCAGCAAAATAACAAAATCTAGTTTGTTGCTCTGCGTTTACCCTCACCAGTTGTGAAGGCAGCTGGTGTGCATGTAGAAAAGTGTACCGGGCTGTGTCGGGATAGCACTTGAATACGGCAAGAACGTGTATGATTGCAGGCTCTACCGGGAACGACTGCACAAAATGGATGGTAGCGAATTAGGACATCGTGAAGGGCATTTTCGTTGCTTGACGTTATATTCTTCTTCAATACGTACGCCAATTAAAATTTATCAAAGTATGGATACTTTTCGTTCAAGCTAGCGGAAGGCGAGGGAAAAATTTGAAAAACCACTCGGCTTTTAACATCCCAGTCGGAGTTGGAGCAGTTGCGTTAGGTAGGGATTCAATGTTGAAACTATTTGCAGTTTCTGCTGCTACTTTAAACTCGCTTTGATACGTCTAGTATAACAAAGGATGCTATAGGACTAGTGAAATGGTTCACGCTTGCTACCAATTTACTGCAACGAAACCATTTAGAAATTACTAATGAGAAGCTGTACACCCACGAGACACCAACACCGTCCATAAGTCGGAGCCCCATCGTTTCTATCCCATACAGATAAGAAATGTCAAAGAGCTCAAGGGTGCACTTTTGTCTCGCGATATCTCATCAGGAAATGGAAGTTTCTGGAGCTATCACAATAAGTCTGCATCATGTCGTACCATACCAGGGAAGACGGGGGACCGTTTAGATTCCGGTTTTATCGTTGCATTTACACACTGAAAGGAAGTGTCGCGTAAGTGTTCGCATCACTGGCGCTGTCAGCGAATGGTTGGAGGTAGCTCCTGAGGATATTGTTACGCTGCATATACGTACGGGACAGACGTACGTGTCCGTGAAGGGGATATCCGAAAGATATTTGCTGACGTAAGCTGGCAAGCACGATTGCGGTGAGCTGTGTCTTTGTTTTGTTGCTCCAAAAGACACCGTTCCAGACAGTCCATTCAATCCTGCCCGGACGCTCAGGAACGCACAGAGCGTAGAAATGTTGCTTTCCTCAAACGGTTGGTAAAGCAAGGCAGACTGTTGCCAGTTTTGCTTTTATCAATCGAAGCGTCGAAGCATGTGGGCGGCATCTAGGTTCTTCCCGGTTTCGAGTACGAGAATGTCAAGCATTTTTATTTGACGCAAACGATTGGGGTGGCCCCCCAGGAGCCGTTAAGACAGCAATTCTCGGCGACGAATATTAACCAAGTTCTGGCAGGTCCTGGAATTACGACACCACCAGTTGCCGGTAGTTGAAGTTGAGTCTGGAACACTTCAGGCGATAACGAATTCGGAAAAGAGATGAGTGTTAGCTTGTAGGTGGGTGAATAAGGGGTATAGTACAGTACAGTATAGTAAAGTTGCTATGATTTGAGGGAAATTGTGCCCGTATGTGTTTGTGTATGTGTAAGATTTTCTGTCAATTCATTCATTTCGATGTCGAATTAGAACAGTGCGACAATCATTCAGGCCAAACAACAGGTCCGAGGATATTTTCAAAGGGAGGACTGTATAATATCTTGAAAACTACTGCAAGCTGATATTCAGTCATCGATATAGCATAGTTCGCGCAGAACATATTTGATGGTGAACAAAGGTGACAGCTAGGCACGACAAGTGACAGAAGTGAACGTAATTGAAACGCGTGGCGAAAACGACAGGCAACATCGGCATCGTGCTGTTGCATCAGTAGCAACGTAAATGCCAATCAACAGCCGAAAAGCGAATAGGCAGATTTGTATTTATATTTGTTAAAAACGAATTGTTTGCCACGAGGAATACACAATGAAGAAAAAAAACTATGTTTATTAAAACTAACTCTAAACTAGCTTAGAAGATCTAACAGAAATTTATTGATCAGGTCGCAGTGAAAAACACACAAAAAAGGAAAGAAAAAAAATAAGAAGAAAAGAAAACTAGAGGAGTAGAGAAGATATTGGTTTGCTTGGTTAAAATAGGTGTCTTCCTGACTGTCTACACCCGAATGTCAATCTCCAGATAAAGCTCATAGAACTTGTGCGTGTCGCAACTCAATGTATCCTCATTTTATTTCTTTTTTTTATGCTTACAAAACTAAACCTAATCTTTGGATCTGGAAAGTTGTTAACAATTTAAAACGAACGGGTTAACAAATCGTTATACCACTAAATCACTTTATGAAACAAGATCTTTCTGGCTTCGGCCTTCACAGTTTCTCACATACTTGGTGAAATTATAGTTTTATGTGGAATATTTTTGCATGGAATTTGCTATATGGAATAAATAAAAAAAAATTCTTGAAATTAAGCAAAATTTGTACAAATCCCGCAATTAGTTTGTAATTATTATCTCTTCAACGCATATCTATGAAATTGATTCTTCGATAGATATATCACCGATAGGTAACCAAAACTCTACATAGATAAAAAAACGTTCGTTAAAAAGGCCGAGAAATAGTACATTTCGTTTCGCAAAAAATTACAAAAACATGATACTGAAGAATTATGATATACTATAAATGGTTTAAGCACGAAATTGACACACAGCAGCATACATCTGTGATGATTTCATAGTTAGCTTTAACTTTAAGGAGCCTCTTTTGTGATCAGTTTCTTTTTTTACATGACTTATTTGTCAGTCTTAGTCCGCTATTTTTTCGAATAATACTTTGGATAATATGTCAACAGTACCAATCCGAACTCGTAGAGTCAATAAAATTGGTTATTTTCTATCTTTTTTTATCGCCCCTTTTATATATGTTGTTGTGAATTTAATTCAATGAAATTATTTGAAGGAACTTCTAAATTAAAATAATTTTCCAGGATCCAAACACTAGCTGATTTAATTGAAATAATTTGAAAAGTGAAACAATTTAAAACTAACTACCGGGTATTTATCACCTTACTAATTGTTAAGCGTAATGAAATTTGTATTATTTGAATGTTGATGCACATCATATTGTATGCTTGTTTGATTAAACTTGTCGCAAGATTGGCATTACAATGGCGTTAATCAAATATTAGAATGAAAAAAAGTGTTAATACTCGTACTGTTGCTAAGCTCGGCAGATGCGAGCCCATCATATAAAAGTACCTTTATCGAACAAGGTACAACGGCATATGGAAAGAGTTTCGCCTACACACGGTACTTACAAATTTGGCTGGCTCGGTTCTCAGTACCGGTGTTGAAATGGTACGTAATTTGGTTGGCAAATTGGACGCTCGAACAAATACTCTGCCACTTTTCAATAACCGCACGGTGGTGCGTGCTGCTTACAAGCCGCGAACTCTGGCTGAAATTAGAAATTTTATGACGGCGAAATGTCGTCCAGCGTACAGGCGGATACTAACATAGCGGTATTTCTTTACGTGATGCTACGGAGTGTTACGGAACAGGTGTGAGGTTAGCGTCGAAAGGGATGTAAATGAAATGCTATTTTGCTTTGCACTAGTACGTTCACTGGGGCATTGGGGTTGAAAATATCTTATCGAATAACACCGAAAAATGTTTTACCCATGCTTACTGGACCACTTTACGCCCCCTACGCGGAGCACCTCAATGCCCAGAGTCGAATGGATTGAGAATATATTGATTTTTCAGCTAAAACCACCAATCGCTGTTCGTAAGCTGCACTTCTTTTTTTTTGTTTTTAGCTTTGTGATGTTGCTTTGGCGAACCGTTTTCGTGTTTTTTTTGTGGGGTGGTAAAAAGTAGTAACCTTTGCACGTTTCCTTCGAATTGAAAATCGAGCATTTCTTCATAGTTTTGGAAGGTTTACCATCCTCAAATGGAACACAATCGTCGGAGAGAATTATATTCTCTCCGTTTGCTTTCAAGGGTGAAAAATTTATAGTTGGCATAGTTTCAATGTGTGCTGAAAATGAAACCAAAATAGAAGGTAAACTTCCAAAAAGCAATGCAGCGAAAAACCAGGGAAACGTAATAAAAAGCCACAAACAATTTCTTTTTAGTTTACAGCAAGACATTACATGGAGGTTTCTTTGCGCGTTCAGAAAAAGAACAGTGCTTGCAATTCAAGATTTATTTAATTACATCACGTTCGACGACTGTGCTTATTTGTCGAGCTTGTGTATTTTTTGTTATTGTATGTTCAGATATCGGATGTGTGTGTGTGTGAGTTTCGGTTCAAACAAACAATGTTTTTCAACCGTTCTTGTTTTTTTAGTCTTGTGCTACTGTCGCTTAAAACCATGAGAAAAAGATTATTTGGATCGCTTTTTTTTAAGAGATTCAGCATTTGAGTAGAACATTAGCTTTGTCTTTTTCCACTTGAACCATTTGGCTCTGTTATACTTTTTTTCGAACTGGTTGGAGAAATAATGATTTTGAGGAGTAGAAGTTTGAATGAACATAATTGGTTCTTGACTGTATCAACTATAAATGAAATTGTAATCATAAAGTGAATTTTAAGAATAGAATAGATTAAATATCAACTCAAGTTGTTATTTGTTGTTTAATCTTAGTATTGAAAATATGCAGTTTGACTGTATTCAATTCAGAAATACTTAATTTCTTCTATTTGATAAAAAGTGGATTAAACTGAAAAAATGGGTTAGCAAATGGAGTTTGAACAAAGAGTTTCGATTGTTTTTGAATGTATTTCTGATAAAAATGTCACGTATAATGCTTTACTTCAATTTCGTCTTGCAGAGAGGCAAAGTTCTAAAGATTATATAAGTGAGAGCTAACGAAGTAAAAATATGCTTACCGTTGATTGACCATTTCCAAGTTGACGAGCGGAACGTGACATTGCGCAGTTTGCATTTATTTATTTTCGACCCACCAAAGCAAATCGATTTGCGATACGAGTAACGCTTTGGAATAGAAATTTCAATTGTATGTTTTGCATTAAGTAATTTTCGCCGCTCTTAATAAGATAACCTTCCCATGTTTTGTAAAATTATTGAATAACGTTGGTGGTATAATTTTATTTACATATTCCACAGAGTGCAGCACTAGGCGGCTCCATTAATAAAGCAATATTTTCATCGTGTTTTGTAATTGATGGGTATTGTGGCTACACTTGATGGATAACTTTATAACATATATTTATTTATTATAGATTATAGACTAATTTTACTTAAAATTTTGTAGAGAAATGATTGATAGTTTTTTTTGGTACCAGAAATTCCGTAAAATTCCGTTTTGTTCTATATACATAGCGCTGAGTTCCTCAATTCAACTGATATTTAACTGATAACTGATATATTGACTGACTTGATTATCTTAAGATAAAGCAGTTTTGAGCAATTTAGAATGTACAAGATTTTCATTAAGTTGCTCGAATCTATGGCTGATTTCAAAAGCACGAAATTTGTCAACCTAGTTCGAAAATTGTTCTACGCTGCATAAAACACTGGGCGCCTCCATGTTCCAGCACAAAAGTTTTACATCGCTTTTCTTCACTAATTCGTGGGTAAGTAGAAAAAGTCCCACAGCTTTTGGCCGGTTTTGTGAGGTTTTTTGTGCGCTTCACCACTCACCGTACCGCTTTTGTATTATTTTGATGAAATGATTGCGTCTTACTTCGATTTTGTACGTGATCGGATTTCCGATGGAAGGTTGGCGTCGTTCCGTCGCAATGGACGTTTTGCAGAGCGTATAGAATCGATCGCACGGTGAAAGTGAAACGGCGCGAAGGTGAATCAAAATGTCGTTAAGGTTGCGGTTCCAACATCGTCCAACGGTTCCGCTACAACGGTAGAACCAATCATTCTCCTCGGCCTACGGTGGCTTTCGGTTTTAATACTCAGAGTCGTACGGCAGGGAAAGATCAGAAAGTTTCCCATTTTTTTCGACAGGGATGCAGAGCATGTAGCTTTGTTTTGTGACCCGCAAAGGTACGCATTCGCGTCCAGCCGAAACAACAGTTTGAAGGTGTCAAAATCCGTGCCAGCAGCCTCTCGAGAGGATTGAAATCTTTTGATTTGATTTCGCCGCCCAACACGTTATTGGTGTGTTTTTGCATCACATTGTGTAATTTTTTATTGTTAGATAGTGACGGCGACGTGCGATTTTGTACGGTTCCGTACGCATCTCACGTCTGGCAGAAAACGTTTCACGCAGCGACAAAAAAAAATCACGGCTGATCATTTGGAAGGAAACCATTGGTTTTACCGCTTGCAGTTGCGAGAGAATGAGCTCGGCCATGAAACGATTATTTTGTGCGAATTTTGATCGTTTGACGCATAGCCAATACCTTGTAATCAAAGAGCAATTTCAATCGCGAAACGAGAAAATACTTTTTGGTAACAGTTGTAAAAGCGTTCGTGCCAAAAACTGCCGTTTCTTTTGATACCGGTAGATGTGTTTGATTCGATTAGTACATTGTTTCTATCAAGATAGTTTATTTTTCGTTGGGAATGATCGAACATTTAGTCAATCAACATGATAGAATTTGAATGTATATGTATTTCAAACGACTTTTTTTTCCTACATTTGCCATGATCAACCATGTGTAAACACATGTATTTGAACAGTATTTATATTGTAACACATTATAATATAACAGAATAGTAGTAATACGTCAGGTAATTGCCTTGGTATAAAAAATAAAATAAATCTAAAAAAATTATATTAATGTCGATCGTATGAATTTTCCACGAAGGAAGCCAAAGATTTTTAATATTTTCTGATTGTTTGTTTCATAAATAAGAAATTCAAAATATAATGGAAAAACCGTGATTGTACTCAATGATTTGAATTATTTTTTGCTATTGAACCTTCAATTATAATAATTACAATAAGCATCTTCTTAATCAAAGCTTACAGCATTAATGTTGAGAAATATGTCAAATGCCGTCATACTGAAATAATTAGATCAGATATGGTTCTTGATCAATAAATTTAGCATGATTTCATTCCAGTGAATGACAACTCATGCATTTTCCTCAGATGTGCTAACTGAAACGAAAATCTGTTTCCGGGAATTAATCATTGACTTCCGAACCATTACTAAGAGGGGAGCAACACATATATGCCCAAGTTGGCACTCAGTTGATAAGGGCTTGTCACCGATAGCTTGAATGGTGAAATGCTTAACAGTCGCTCCAGGTATTTCGTGATCAATAACGCTCAGCAAGACTTGGAAGACAAACGGGCTCCAACGGTTTCTTCGCAACAGTTTCCCATGCGGTTATAACTTCCAACCAGCTGGCGAAGCAAAATTGAACCAGAAAACGTCGCATGTTTCCCCGCAGGGAGAACCGGAACCAAGTGGTGCCCTAATCAATTTCCGTTAAATCATCGCTACGGTAAAGGTGAAGTTTAGTGTGCACTGAATGGAGACCGATATGTGTTACTCATACGGGATGGAATTTCCGTGTTGGTGCGGTGTTCAATTTTCGGAAATTGTTTGAGCTTCACTGTTAGCAGGGTGGAACCTTCTATCGAAAAGTTGGTCGCGAACGTAATGAGTTGAATGTGAGCAGAATGAAAAGTTTTTGCAATTTTCATTGGAGAAACTTTTTTGAAGCTAAGTTGATAATTGTTTGCGGTTATGGTTTACTTGATTTTTTAAAACTTTTGGTATGCCTTTAAATATGTTCTTAACCATAAAACCGTTTCCGAAAGTATGAATTGAATGAAAAAAATTATGATTTGATACGTTTTATTTTTCATTGATTGATTGGTTTATGCATAAGAATTGTTCTTCCGTAGATTTTTTCTATTAACTTTTCAATCACTCGCTTTTCAATCGAAGCTAAGTTAATAATTTTCCTATTACGTTTGGCATTTCTTCTCATACTAAAATTTGTCGCAATACGTACGTAAAGATAGCAGAAGAAGTGATTTTTTACCCATAAGCTGCAGGAAATTATTTTGGCAACCTATTAGCTTCTGGCGGTGCTCTCTTTAATAGCATTACTCTTTCGAAGCGGAAATAAAGTATTTTGGAAAGAGTGGACCCAAACACATATTATCCATTAATTTTCATTTCCTTATCAATTCTACAATTTGCAACTGATCATTATCGGAGTAGCTTGTTGTGGAAAGTGGAATATGTTGAAGGAGAAGGTAAAGAACAACCACATTAATATGACAGTAAGCTCATGTGATGGTGATGGTGCTGTAAAAATAAACCTGGATGGATTGAATTCTTTGAAGAAACAGTTATAAAATATTAAACAGTATGCTTCGAGACAGGAGAAAAATCGGCATTTGTGAAAGGATGTAGAAGTACTAGATGTATTGCATAGAAAATACTTTAATGTGGTTTTTATCGTATAATTTAATGAGAATATGACCAGAATCATGCAAGGAATCATTTGAAAAGTCTTATCGGAATTTATTTAATCGAATTTTCATTAATGGAAGAAATCAAAGGAATTAACAACCAACAGTTCATCAAAAACGCTGAGCCATGTGTTTGGATTTTTAAACAGACGCAAGGATGTTGGAATCGATTTTCTCAATATTTATTGAAACCGGGGGTTTCTGCCAAACGGATGTGATAATGAAATTTTCTTCTTCCATCCAGACTTTCAATGTGGGAGGAAAGAACGGAGAAAAGCTTTTACATCGCACCGTGGTGTTTTTGTCTCGTTTCACTGCTTACAAATGCTCCATCGTGCTCATTATCTTTCATCTGGGATCCCCGTTACGAGCGAATGAGATCCCCTTGTTCCGACGTGTTGGTTGTTTCTCGTTCGCTGATTATATGTGCCGATTTTCCCTCCTTTGCCAAAGCTCAGAACATCCGGTTTCCGGCACGGGGTTCGATAAGAGGAAATTCATTAACGGCTACTTTACGGTTCGGTTGTGCTTCGGACGTACGATAAGTGGTCACGTTCGCTTTGCCGAGGGTCTTGATTAGGTGCAGTCAATCGGTGGCTGCAATTGAAACACTATCGGAACAAGAAAAACACTCAATTGTTATGCGAGGGGTATCTGAACCTTAAAGATAACGTCACAAACGGTGGGAAAATTTGACTCGAACATTTGTGTCTAGGCGTTGGCAATGTTTGGTAGTTTTGAATGGCAATGGAAGTGGAATGGTTTAATTTAATTTACAGAACGACTACGACGAGTTCGGCGTACGTAAAAATGGATTGGGTTTGTTTTTCCTTTATTTGTACAAGCTTTGTTTTTGTTTTTAGGTGCTTTTTCCCATTGTTATTTTTAATGCGTTGTTCATAAATTTATTTTTATCCGACCTCCTTTGGAACCATTTAGGTTCAGCATAATGCTCACGATTTAGAATAGCCAAACATTTCAGTAACGAGTGGCAACCTCCATTAAATTATCGCTAGCGACATTATTTGCTGTGCAGCTCAAACTTTCCCGCAGTTTACTGTATGTGCTCGTTTAAACCAAACGAACTTCGTGCGACACAAAATGCGCTAATTATACGCCCCGTTTCCAATTCCAATTTTCATTCCAACCTAACTGGGCTCCCAGCCGGATTTGTAATGAATTTTCCAAGCTCATTTTTTCCCGTGGCAAGGTGAAACATTGACTTTAGCACTGCTATTGTTATTGTTCAAACATGCGATTTAAGGGGCTACTAAGCTGAAAAATTCAAACAACATAATGTTCTGGATGATGCTCTCCCCGCAACCCATCGCCCCCATTTGTGAACGGGTCTGAGGGCACGCAGGAATGTCAACGATTCATTCGCTACGTGAGGAAGTCCGTGTGTGCGTTGGCTTTCCGAGCTGGAACACCATCGTCGCAAGGGTCGTTAAGAAATGGCAACCAAGGACTTCTTGAGTCAATTTTATTTTGACGATGGCAAACAATCGTGTGAAGACGTAATAAAATGAAACCTTGCGTAAAACGAAAGCGTTCATCATTGTTCCCTGTAGGGATGTTGTTTTTTTTTTTGGTTGCTTAGAATAAGGACATCCTGAGAGATACTTACTGTGCGCATCTGTGGAAAACAATCCAGTATGGTCTTCAAAAAGCATTCGGTCTAATGGTTCGCAAATCGTTTCGGAAGTCCTACTATTGGCTATTGTTGTTTTTATTTGGTAAAAGTGGAATTGTGATGAATCTTTTGGCCACAGATGTTCACCCTATTATGGTAGAAAAGCACAGTTGCCGATGAGACAAACTTGTCCCAAACGGTGCATGAGTTCACACTTTAAGTTTCTTTCAAACACACGCCAAATGATGCCAGTTGACGCGCTTGCTCCTTCATCCTTCGAGTGATAACAATTTATCGGTGATTGTCAACCCTCTGAAGGTTAAACCCACCGAGCAACAACCGTCAGAAATAATTTACTGCTTGAGTTTTGGTGCAAATAATCATGTTACACCCTTCGACCACACTCACGGACCAGCAGGTGATGAAGTTTTCCAATGATGCTGTTTGAATGCGAAGGCAGAGAGCATAGAAACAACGCAAACTGCAGCCATTGTGATGGCGCAGTGGGAATGAATGAAATTTTTAATGAAAATGGGAAGACAAAGTTTTAATTGCTTTTTTCCCATTGTGCCGCACTAAGTACGGTGTGGTCGAGAGGACAATTTTGTAAGGGAGTAACCAGGGCAGGAACTCGCTCGGAACGATTCCTCGTTCAACCTCTTACGCACGGTGCGAGTAACCTCACCGGTGCTTCTAATGTGAATGTGTGAACAATTGCTAAAGTTAGCCTCCCGTAAGGGGGAAGGCGACGGGTCCCGTTTGAGCAGTATCATTTACGGACATTAGCTGGTATACGTACTGTTCTCTATGCAGATTAATGACCTTTCGTGGCAAATTGCTGGAACAGTTTTGGCATTGCAGTTATTTAAATGCTGTTCTTTTCTCACGATGTTTGATTTGAAAGTTTGACAATGGATCGAGATGTTTGCTGGGTAATGAGGAAATCTGAATTCCAGATTTTTGTCAGGTGTGGCAAAATTTCTGGATTTTTGTTTTGATTGTTTTGAATATTTCTTGAAGGTAACTATAATTTTGACAAACTTGGTAACTAATTCGATAGAACGTTTTATGTTTTTTTGGCTATTGTTTGACATAACCGTTTGATTATTACAATACAGTGGTTATATCACGTGGTGTATGCTACGCCGTCGCGGATACATGTTTATTTTTCAGGTTTAGAGTAAGGACAAATATTTTTGAACTGTAATCCAACACGTGAGCGACTTTGAAATACATTGTGAAACGTAAATTTCCTTGTGAAAATTAAATATTTATGTAAAGTATTAAACTGTTTTTAAAGAATTCCTTTTAGTATTGCTTTTTTTTTAAATTGATTAATTTATCATAATTAACCATCACAGCTTTTATTCTACCATCAAATCACACCAACTAACATCACACTAGGGTGTTTAGGCTCGTAGCTTGAGTTTATTGTAGTTATGTGTGCTACAAATCGATGCTTCACTGATTCAACCACTGTTTTCCAGGTAATAGACAATATTGAGATTTTTGCTTGGATCTTCTCTCGTTTGAAGCTCTTTCAATGCCAGCGGTCATGTATCAGCTTATCATTGCGATGAACTTCCCAGACAGATCGGCAATGTTTATTATTTATTATTTGTAAGGTGATCGTGATGAATGACGAAATGACATTTCTGTCTGCTTCAACAAAGAGAAAAACGTGAGATCGGTTGATTAAACGAATTATAATCCACCACTAGTTTTATCTCATTAGTCACACGCTTTAACAGGTAGGTGTAGAACTATTAAGGTAGTAGTGGTGGTGAAAATTTAGACTTTTATATAAATCATACATTTGTGAAATTGTATGTGAATTTTTCATACATTTGTGAAAATACAGAAATTGAAATTATTTTCTTTAAAATTAATTCATCTATTTTTCAATATATAGTTATATCCGTCCGAGTGCAATATTTTGACTCTTCGTCAAGCTTTCCTCGCTCTCTGCCCTCTAACAACAGTGTTGCCAGCATTTTGCACCATTGATACTATCATATGGCTTTATTTTATGTAAAGTTGCTTACTGCTTACAACCTGATCCATTTGTTATGTAATTCAACTACCTGTTGTGAAATAAGCCTTCGTGTACATACGATGGAAACACCACAAGAAAGTCTCAATTTTTTGCTTTTCTGTTTTCCATCAGACGAAATGGAAACAAACAGACTGAATGCAACTAACAAATTCAGCATACAGTCAAACGAAGCGTACACTCGTGCTTAAGACGCATCATCTTGTGTTTGCACACCCAGTCGGACCGGGACAACTTTCGCAGCTTGTGTCGTTTGATAGACGGGTTACCTCTGGCAAGTTGTCATCGTAATGTAATGTATAACTCACCCTGTATAAGCGCCCTAGTTCGTCACCGTGTTGCATTGGGGTGTTGAGGTCTGGTTCTACCGCGCATATGCACAAACATATGGCTGGTAAGCCTCTTTCAGTTAAGGTGTGTACATCGTTGTGCTGACTGAATGTAATTCTTCTTTAGTCGTATTCGGTTTAATGGCCACTGCCAGTTTTTTTTTGCATATTTCACACACATATACACACAACTAGCAAACACAAAACTAAAAGCAACTTGTGGTACTAGATGGCACAGCATCAACAACAACAGCAACAAAAAGGGGAAAAAATAAGGTAGACCCATTAATCCACCCAAATGGAAGTCGTTAGGGACGCTGTAGCGCAGGTTGTTTGTTTTGGGATGTTTCCGCATCAGTACATGGATAATGAAAATGGATGCCAAATGGGCACTGGATTGTATTGCACGACGAACCCAAGCCCCCCGTTAGTCGTGTTGGGGAAGGCTTTACAGTTTTGCATATATCCCCGGAAGAACCATAAGTGATCCATTGTGGCTGCACGTACCCGGGCTTGGGACCTTTTTAACGACAACAACAAAAAAAAAACATGTCCGGCCGGTAATGTTGGAGAAACAAAATGCTCTTCGCTAATTCCTTGTTGGTTTTGTGGTTACGCAAGGTTACACACCGTACCGTATGGTCAAAAGGAACCCACCGTCAGACTAAATCATCGACACTGGATGACGGATGGTAAATGAGACTTGCCCGGTGAAATACCTGCACGCTAACCTCGTCTCTCGCACAATAATGCGTAGCTGTGCTGGATTCCATGGAGATAGCACGTTCTTTAGGGCCTTTACCCTTCTGCTAATATGTGTTAGGTTAGGTCCAAAATGTGAAACGTGAGATTAGCTTAGATGCTCGCTGTTTAATATTCACGTTTTATGATGTATTTCATTAGCATCTAAGGCCCATTCCCTAAGGTTCCTTGGTAAGAAAGATGCGATTTGACCATGTTCAGACCCAATGACTTTTAAAATCTTTACTAATTCCATCACTAGGTGCGCATAACGCGATACTACTTCCCACAACCTAGGCACGTAGGAACTGAATCGACCATGATCCTTCATTTCCTTCGCACGGGCAAAGGTGTGTTGTGTGCATGTGCTCGTATCCCAATCCACAGTTCCAATCTTTTCCCAAGGTACGCAGCGAACGCACATGCTGCTGGTAGTCATCCACACACCTTAAAACGCAAGGGGTTATATGTGTTACATTGTTATAGAGGAAAGAATTGACGATGGTACCTTTTCGGAAGCGAATGTGTCAGCGGTCGCGTGATGAAGATTCGACACAATCATGCGTAAATGTGTGTGCATGTATGTACAAGTGTGTTTATGCTGGAGACGGGGATGGTGGAAAGGATTCTTTTTTCAATTTTCCAACTCATTGAACCATTTCGTGAACCAGAGTAGCCCAATGTGAATGTTTTGTACGGCCCCGAGGTTATTCAATCCTACCAAGCGTGTCCGAATTCCGTGTGCGTGAGATGAAACATAGCACAAATGAGAAAAAAATAGACACAGCAACTTGTTCCCAGAGCAAGATCCCTTTACGCGGCCCACTGTCCCAATGCCGGGGGCACGTAGGTGTGTGCGTGTGTATGTGCGGATTCTGGAAGATGTACGAGCTGTGTGCTTATGGGAGCTGGAACTGGTTGGATGATGTGATAAATTTTCACTCCTTGCTACACGCATGCCTCGATGTTGTTTTTCGATATTCGGGGTCAAAGCATGACGCGGGATGGCTTGGCGCGGATTCTCATCGGTCTCAGTGGGGAGTTACTCAGCGACCTGCGTACATAAGGGCCTGTGTCACACCTTTCCAGTACGGTTGATTGGATTTTCCGTAGGTGGTACTATCCCCGGTGGGTCTTCCCTAGTTTCGTTTGTACTGCGCTTTTCGCGTCTCGATGGAAGTTGCTGATCTTGGGGTGGTCGTGTGGCGTGTTTTTGTCCTCTGTAATGAGATTCTACGGTAATTGTCCTTCTGCGAGTAGTGCAAACAGGAATGGTTGTGGCAATATTTCGCATTGAAGAACTTTGAACGTTAGTGAACAGCCGCGTGGGCATGGGCACATAACACGATGCAATCAATTGATTTTTCGTGTAGTTGAATCGAAGAGAGAATCTTATTAATGCACCATTCCTCGATCTTTGCTGAACATCACATCCGTACTAATTGTGCAAATTAAATTGTCTTTCCAGACGTAGGAATAACCATCCATCTGTATTACACATTTAACGAACTCGATCGAAAATTGGCTACCGACGAAAGTTTATAGTTCAATCACTAATTTAATAAAGAAATTTACTCAGTTGTGGTCTTAAAATATTACACTCCTACACAAGAAATGGTAAATCTTATATAGATGATACAGATACAGAAGCAAAGGAATATGCTTATGTTTTAAAACTTCTTTCAGAAATGATTTGCATCATATGTTTCTAGATTCACTCAATTATATAGTGTTTTAGACTTGGACTTATGTGTCAAATTAATTGTTTATATTTTTTGTATTCATGTAATAAAATGCAAAGTGACACTTGGAAAACAAAATTAATAAACATAACAACAGCTACTTAGGTCTGATCACTACTTGCACTAACTATATTTATGTTGTTTTCATAAAGCATCTCACCGATCGCCCAGCAGTCGTAACGAATCGTGATTCTTTGCATAGCAAACTTCAAGCTTCCGGATAAACTTACTCGTTTTAGGTGCACATCCACCAAAGTACCAAGGAAAGTTATCCATGACACACGTTGCGGTGATTGGGATAAAGGAAAAGATAGAGCATGCAAGGCTTATAAAGTTCTTTGCTTTTGCCAGCGTACGGCTCAAGATAGTTGATCCTGATGAAAGGTGTATTGTGCACGTTTCGAGCGCGGAAGCCAAAGATTGCAGGCCTGGTTGTACGTAGCTGCAAGTAGTGATAAACCCGCAGATCACAAGATTTGCATGTCTCGGTATTCGTCGGTGGACGGTTTTGTGCGAAACTTTCCGTCCAGCAAGGTTTCACTAATGCTTGTTCGGGCTGTTGCATGCGAAGATAATATTTTGCTTCACGAAAGTGCGGATAAACATATTCATCCCAACCGATGGAGTTGGTTGGTTTTGGCTAGCGGAAGCAAACTTATTCCATCTCATGAAAATTAATTTGCAAATTAACACCTTCATTAACAGCGCCTGTAGAAGGGAGGGTAGGCCAGCCAGCTGCGTACTGCCGACGTTACTAAAGTACAGCAGTTTGCTGTTTTTCTTTGGAGGGTGTTCAAATAGCCCCACATTGGCGAAACATTGTAAATAGGAAAGGAATTTTATACAGAAAGCATACAGAGCCAAGCAAAGAAACCAAGCAAACAATAGCGTATTCTAGCAGGCCGGATTATAGGGAAAAATATTCCGTCCAATAAAGTTTGACACTTCCATGTTTCACGTTGGCCAGCTGGTGCCATGTTTGTGATGATAGGTGAACTTTTTTGTTTTGTGTTTTTGAGGGTGTTGTGTTGTTTCACATTTTTGCGTTAATTCGGAAGCTACCAAACGCAAGGTGTGAACTTTATCGATCTTTGTACTTCAAACATTCGCCCGGGGATAGCAAACTGCTGTGACCGTGTTGCACGGTAGAACTCGGCCTTCTTGGGTTATCGATCGTTTTATTAAAATAGAGGCAAATGTGTGACTAACAGTTTTTGAGATACTTGCCGCGAACGAGCAGTATCAGATCGATTTAACTTCTCGGTGGAAAACCATCATTTTGGGTCTGGTGGTTTGCGTGCCTGTACCCATAAAGTAGAACATTGTTTACGGCGGTTTGTAAAACAGTCCTAATTGATTCTGATGGCAATGATGACGATGTGAGTGGGTAGTTGTGTTGCTTTAGTAAGAATTATTGCATGGTGAAACCGTTGCTGACGTGGCGAATGTTCTGTTCTTCGCACTACTGGCACTAAAACTATTATCAAATATCTTAATTTATAGGTAAATGTTTTACAGCTGCGTTTGTTTGATCAACCCGGTCAGATACGGTGGCAACTTATTTAACCACCTAACCGGATAGCCATTCCTAGCTAAGGGGGAACGATCCGAATAGGATTTTGTCTCGGTTCTGTTATATGAAGACTGGCGCCACTACCAGTACATCACCGAACTGCGCCGTAGTTGTTCGTTTTATAATCGAGTTTGTAGTTGTCGTAGTTGTTTGTTTGTGTTGTGGGGATAGTTTAAACTTTAATGGATTCATAATATTTTATTGTATAATTTATTGTTTTTAAAAATATTTAAGTATTTCTGTAAATACATACGAAACCATGAACAAACGTTTCTTCCTTTCGTAAATGTTTCCGCCGAAATTTAATCAAATGGAAGAAAATCGAACCAAATACATTGAAAGTTTTATCAAATTATTCCAGTTTTTTTGCACGATTGTCCTATATCATTGCAAATTTCTCTTTATAGACTAAATGCATTGCAATATGAATTCCCCCAAAAAGGGTTGAATTCTTTCCTTAACCTATGTATACCTTTCTTGTATAATACGAAATCCTGTAATGTTTTAACGAAGAGCCAAAATCTCCCTAATCTTCCGACCAGTTGGCGTATGAACGCCCAATACGGTTTCGTTGTTTTTTTACCTTTTTCGTTTTATTTTGATTATATTAAAACAATTAAAATTAACATTTTATTTTTTAATTTACATAATGTAATTTTTGTAATATATTTGAACTATAACATAAATAAATCTATTAAAAATAAAACTCTTTTAATAAGCATTACACACGATCATTTGGCAAGTGTTGCCACACCATCATGGTACTACTGTGTCCGTTGAATCGGCGTACAATCTATGCCACCCATTCTTTGTATTTTGTGTGGTCTATAGCAGGAATAAAATCCTCTTATGGACCACTCGCCATCGGAATCAGCATGCGCATCATCACGAAAAGGAAAACCTCCTACTGACAATGTGCGTTTATGGTTTGTGTTATGGTACTAATGCATTTCCTGATGCAGGCTCGGTACATCTCTGCCATTGCTAAGAGAAAAACTTATTAAAATGTAGAAAATGCTGTGGTGATAAAATTTGCATTTTTAATTCCGTGCTTTTTATGGCCTGATGAATGGAATCGTTGGTTTTTTCGGGTCCAGCGATCGTATGGTGGAGCATAACACAAAACGGAAAGAGAATGGCATAATGTGTGAAAAAAAATTTGAATGTACAGTTTGTTGTCGATTCTATCTAGAGACAAAGTTTCACACCACTGTGTCCGTGTCCGAAAAAAACGTCTCCTTTTTTATTTTCCTAGTGGATATAGCGCAGCGGAATGTACGCAGTACAGATTAGGTTTTTTTTTGCTTACGAAGCACGTTTGATAGTGGAAAAACGGAATTGCAAATACTACTGAAACTGTTTGGATAACTTGAACATCATTTAGGGCATCTTGTTATGGTATCGTTAGATCACTTATGAAATGAGGGTCTCTACTAATTCATGCGACGATCAATGACAGTAGCTTATAAGTACTTTTAAACTGGATATCCTAGGTTTGTATCAGTTTTTTGCATTAGCAGGCTATAAATAATATAAATACGAAAATTTGCAATATGAGTGGATTTTCGGAAAGAAACATTTAAAGAATTAGATACAATGATCAATTTTGTAGGAAAAGAAATATTATATAGTATACGTTTAGCGATCAGAAGATATCGAAAATTTCAAGAAACTTTAGATGAAAATTACTATTACCCAACTTAAAAGGTGGTATTTTCTTGTTTAACCTTGCACCAACTTGTATACCTGTGCTTGCGATCAAAGGAACTTTTCAATTCAAACACTCCATTTCTGGCTATACGTCCATGTCACTGTGCGAGACTGCAAGGCCCGCATTTTGTACTCGTTGCATACAATGACGATCAAACCAGTGTGTTGCATCGTTTGTTTTTTTTTTCCTTTCAGACTGCTGTTGTTCATCACAGAGCGTCTGCATTTGCACTGGGCTTTGTAAACGTTCGTTCAAAAAGATTTTTGGAGTTTCTTTTTATTTTGGAAAATGTGTACTGAACCGTTGATGCATTTCTTTGCTACCTTTATTTGCGGCACAAACGATAGTGATGGTGGCAAGCGGCAGTGACATGCAAATAATGACGCTTACTACGCACATACTAGGGCACTTTTTGGTGCCGTACGCGGAATGGCTAAACATCAGACGAACTGTGAATTTTGCTCCATTTTCTGGCCGCTGGTCAGAGGCTGTTCGAGTGCAATCAACAGACACCGCACAAGGACCAAACACCATGGTTTGGACGCTGTACCGTAGAGTTTGCATTTCGTATTTATTCAACGAACGGTCTGAACTTGCCGGGAATTTCTGTTTTCTTTCTCGACCTTCACTCTCCTCAAACGGCTTCGTCCGATTTCGCTGCCAGTGCAAAGTTCATGCTTCGGCTATGGTCAGGATTTTATTATCAAACTTTTTCCCGTTCGTTTCACATTGCACTTTTGCACGTGGGATTTTTTTTTGAAAAGTTATTTGTTTTGGTTACGTTTTAACTTGCTGGTGAAGTGATGTGAATATTGCTGCATGAACATTTTGTAAGCGGCAGCTCCAAGTTCATCCCGTAATACTTTTTTTCTCTCATTTTAACAGTACTTTAAGATATTTCAAAAGGGTTTTGCGGGTATTCATTGTCATGGACCCGAAAATGTTCTTTAGTATGCGTGAGCCACATTGAGCCTTTTTTGTCCGCTTTAGATTGGCCGATTGACAACCCTTGTAAAGATCGTGAAGCCATTTTCGGTGCTGAGTTTTTTGTTCCACTATTCCCTGCTGCTGAACCATTGCGATAGTAAACCAAACCGGAACGGGTTTTCTTTCTGCACGAATGGTTGCTAATTAGGTGTCAAATGGAATCGGTGGAAGATTGGTTGACTTAACTAGGGTTTCGTATCAGTCAGTCTTGTTTCGGTTAGATATGAAAAAAATAAACTTCCCATCGTTTCCTTGCGTTTACTATGACAATAAGTAATGGTAACCTAAGATTTGTATTTTTGTGATTTCTTCTATGACTAAATTCCAGTTGAAAGTTTCATCAGTTTCAGAAATCATATTTCTTGTTTAGTTCTTAAAAAATGGTAATGGTAAAAATGGTAAAATGGTAATGGAAAATAATACTCTATTGTAGAGGCGAAGTAGTATGCGGTACCGGTAATATACCTTTATAAAAAAAAGGTTTTGGTGAGGTGAGGTGAGGTGAGCTCGATTTTCCAGAACTGTTCCGGAACTCCGGAGTAAAAACGAGTAAATTTAATCACAGAAAACCAGAAATGGCAGGCGTAAACCTCTTGAGGTAGTTGTGTCGATAAATTAGAAGAAAACATTTTAAAACTGACCAAACCAGTCGTGCCAATAGCGATAACGATCCGATGGCTGATATAACTACTAGGTTTAAACAAATGTTCAAATTTGTAAGTTGCGTCGCGATATTGATGTTTCTGTTCTTTTCTCCTAGTACTATAAGTTATTTCTATAGCGGAAAAGAAATAAGCCGCTTGGTGGCTGTTTTAAATATACAAGTATACAAATATACAAATAATTTATTTTGTAACTTACTCTTAAGTTCTATCACTGAATTGTCTTTGTGGACTGTTGCCAAGAACCTTCTTGTTTAGGCCAAGTATGCATTTAATGTTCTAAGTTTTTGTTCCGTGGCAAAAGTTTTGTTACACGGATATAATATGATTAAAATGTTAAAAAACATAAAATAATAACATTATAATAAAAATTGTTGTTTTTCCAGTTTTTTTTTTTTGCTAGCTAAGCCCCTGATTCAGTGATTCATTTCTTTCTCTATTCCACAATAGAGGACAAACCCATTCCACGTTAAACTGGTCTGGAACAAAACAAAACCTATTCGTATCACACTTTAATCTGACTGTTGCAGCATTATTACGCTTTCGGCTCACCAATCCCCACCGGAATATGACCAATTCCATTAAACGATCGTACCGTTTGATTGGGAATTAATAAATAAACAGTGGTGTAGAAATACGAAATTCATCAATCATCGTCCATGCTTTGGAATGTTTTTGCGTTTCGATTGCGAATTGATTCTGTGGATTGGCTCGCAAAAATGTTTATCAATGCGGGGAAGCAAAATTCACACACATTTCACTTCCACCAGCTCTCCCACCGACAGGGCGAACAGGACATGCTAGAGATCATGTTGTCACTAGATGGTGTTGACGGTACGGGAAACATGTGAACAATATTTGCCCAGCTTGATACACCGAGTGAGATTTTTCTTGCGGCATGAAATGAAAATGTTTGCTTAAATTTCAATTTTGAGAATTCAGGAAATTCATATGCATTTTTGAATAATAGTACTACAATTGAGTTTTTTTTAGTTTCATTAAAAATGCGAGAACGACTTTGCTGTTCTAGAAGATTAAAAAATGTAAGAGGAATAATATTGACAGTTCAACCATTTTTATGTGATAGCTATCTGCGAAAAGCGCATAATTTACATTAAATTCTTAACAAAGGAATGCTTCAGAGTTTTCATTACAGCACAGGAAACCCAATGAAATGGTTCAGTAATGTTAATTTTTTCCTCAATAGTTAGTTAAAAAACATTGCAAACTTTAATTTCTGGTACGTTCGTTGCACACGGTCCAATATTTTTTGTCCTCCCTAGGGGCAGATAAATTTCGATTGAAAAAAAAAACCGAAATGAGCAGTTGAGCATAAACCCGGAAAGCAAACTGAACTCATCGTTACGGTATGGTTGCGTTGGTGCAAAACGCTAATGGGCACGCCGGTGTAAAATGAAGAAACATTTTCATCAAATTGAATTTTTCCATCCTTTCTGCCCTCTCGCGCATAAACCGAACCGAAAAAGGCTTTCGAGCGTAATGGCTCGCGTTTTGTGCATGTCATTGATCGTGGATGTTTTCTTTTAAACCTTATTTTAGACGTCACTCCGTTTCGCCTCATCATCATCATCATCATCATCATCAACATCATCATCATCATCATCATCGTTCACAGTAACAGTCACTCGACAGAGGGCCTTTTCCATTTTCGATCCGTTTATTTATGCATTCACAAATGATCGAAAATTATGATGTTTACCAGCTGATTGGTCTTTCCGTAGGTACGTAGGGAGTCGCCTGTCTGATACCATGACAGACGTAACACGACCATCCAATTTAGTTGGGGAGCGATCATCTCGATCGGTCGTCGTTTTGTCTCAATGTTGATAATTCTCAACCAATTTTTCAGATACCTTTAACATGAGAGACTGTCATCGTTCTGTTATAGGAAGGCCATGTCATGAGAAAGGCCATGACCATGTTGAATGTAAAAAGTTTTCTCCAAGCCATTTGGCAAAGACCGTGTAAAGGACAAAAATTGATTTCCTCAGCCCCGTCACTGTGGCCATCAGTGTTGTATTTCTTCTTAGAGTCTGGAACTTTTGCAGTCACCTAAACTAATGCTAAGAAAATAGAAAAATCGATTTTCAAAGACTTTCACCCAGCACCGAGCACGGAACGCAACGAGCACAACAAACATAAAACAAGGTGAAAGAAAGTCGAGCCAGATCCCCATAAACTACACCCCAAAAAAGCTTTCAATGAGTTTTCCCGTTTTACAAAGTGACAAAGTTTCGTGTTCGGTGCTTCATTTGTTGTTTCGTTGATTATTCCACCCCGGGGGGGGGGGGGGGGGGGGGGTTTTGTTCCTTTATTTTATTTCACAACGATTTCGACAAGAATTCCGCACCGAAAATGAGGGGTTACAACGCTCCAGTCGTATAGCTGTCACGTGAACTACTTTGGGGTTCTGCGTTGCGTTAAATTAGGACATTATTTTACACAAGATCCATCGTTGGGGAATTTGTTTCCTTCGTGCTTTCGTGCTTTGCTGGTAATATATTGCTGGTCGAATTAACCAGCGCAATACTTGTAAGTCCCTCCGGTCTGTTCAAAGTAGTTTCGGTTATTTAAATTTCAAATGAAGCAACCTTCGATCAGCATGCTCTTTCTCTCTGGTGCTAATTTTTGACTTTTTATTCATGTTTACATTACAGGTGAGCGTTACTACCACAAACAAGCGGCAGGAAATTTGGCCCTGGTGTTAGCAGTTTGGGATGAGGATGACTTTCGTGTGGAATGTATGTTTATTGTTAGCTTCTGATTCTTTTCGGATGTTATTTTGCGGGAACAATATTATTCAAATATTTATGCTTTCCGGTGTAGTGTTGAAACTTACCACCCGCTAAAAATTTATTTTATTATTGCATTTTTATTATTAATTAACGGTGTCTAGGTTTCGATGTGCGTGTTCTATCTGAACCAAATTTGGAATTGAAAAATATAAGAAATAAATAGTTTATTCATGGCAGCTATGGACTCTTGCTGTTAGCATCATCCGTGATAGAAATTATAAATACACTATACACTTTTAACAACACTTGGAACAATTTTGTTGGTAAAGAAATATTGTTCAATTTCAACCAACTTCCAGCGGTACAGTAATAATCTTAGCAAAACCAAAAAAATCGATGGTTGACATGGATATCATGCCTATTTGTCTGTACATTTCTCAGTACATGCTTTGTTGGAATGGGTTTTTCACGTCGCGTACGAAGCCAACCGAAGCAAATCCGCTTATTTGCATCAATCAAATCGACTAACGAGAAATTGGCCACGCGAAAAGCCTACCCTGCTAACAGAGGAAGATGGGATCTACAGCTCGCCATAGAATTGGCGAACGAGCAATGCGCCACGATGACGCCAGTGCTTTCCATTTCGCTCTAACTGAAAGCCCGTCACAGCGAATGCATTTGATGTGCAGCGATTCGGGCGCTGGCAAGCTGTCAAAAAGTTACATCACTGTCAAATCCGCTTACGAATGATGTTTTTATGATAAAAGAACGAAAGAACCAATAATATTAGAGGGATTGAGAGAGAAAAAAGAGGAATGAAAAAGATCTGTCTTTTTTTCTCACAAATCGACATTGTCTGTAAAAGAGTTTAAGGTGTGAACGTACAAGAACAGAGGTTTAAAAATAATGTAAAATTTGTGTTTTTATCCATACTTTAGCCCAACCTGACTGTTGGCTCCAAACAATTCAAGTAACGTCTCGACATACCTTTTGGGGAAAAATTAGTCTCGATCATAGTTTGTGTATTTTGGAGATGGTGCGAACTCACTGATGTACAAAAATCGATTTAAGCTCAAAACAATGGACTAGCGGCTCTTGAAGGTTCCTGATTCAAATGTTAACCGGTACGCAGACTGTTACGATAAGCTTGTGTCGATGCAAAGCGAAACGTGTATTCTGTAGAGATCATCGATTGAGGCGTACACGTGCTCATCTGGTTATTGAGATTCTACTCGGGGCTACAGGAACACCAAATGACAAGTTTAGGCAGAGACTTTTTTTTTTCATTTCTTTGAGTTTGAGCTGTCGCTCTTTCGATTATCTGTTTCCGCTTTTGATGTGCTGGATGTCTGAATAACTCCTTGGGCCAAAGTAGGTCATCTCCTTCTTTTCAAATCATGTTCCGGTGGTTGGTATTGCTTTGATCAATTTTCGTTTAAAGATTAGTCGCTTTGTTGTTGTTAGCAAGGGAATGGCTTATTGTTGATGGAGTTGTTGTCATGCTGTGATCGATAAATTGATGCATTTTTGTATGTCTTGATTGCTTTTTGTAAATAATGTATCACAATGTGAAAATTTAATTCTATCGAGAAATAAGGTTGAACGGTAATTAGATGCTTGTTATACGTTACAGCATATTTATGTATACCATGATTTTTATACAACCTCTTGCATCGGTTGGGTAAATTAAGGATCAAAACTTGTGTGAGTTATAGCTGGAGGCTTTCCGTCCTGTCAAGTTCCCAGCAAATATGCGTGTTAATTAGGTGTCAGCTAAGGTACACCTTGAGACAGCAGCATACCCGACGCCCAATTTGCTACCTTGGTTCGTTTCTCGCTAGGTCTATCCGTTTCCCTCTTTCGATCTGAAAAACGGCAGTCGCTCCGATTATCTGCTAATGAATCTCTTTCACCGTGTATACCCTCGGGACGCTAAGAGTAAGGTTGCGATTGCCTTTTACAGTTATATGGGCCCCGTTTCTCTTTTGTTACCTTGGAGTGGTTCTAGCCAAACATCAACTGACGTTACCTGTCTTATGTACCATCTATACCGATGTTGATTTTATTCTCATTCCAGGTACGTGTCTACCAGGATTTTTTGTGTGCTCGAACCCATTTTGTTAGGTTATTTGAGCCTTCCATCAGAGATTGGACCATGTTATGAAAAGGATGTGGTGTAGGTGTTGGATTAATGTTTCACCCTTTTTTCTGCATGTTCCATAATGATTGTGACTATGGCTCTTACTTGAAGGTCAAAAAGGAAATCATGTGGTCCGTTGTGGGAATTACTCAGTGTATTAGCTCATTACTTTATTGACGTATCGAAGTGATTTGAGCCTGTATTTCCCATGAGAGAACCATTTTTAGAATTCCAAGTAAATACAGGTACCTCAACGGAGTTTTTGCTAATCGTTCGCAAATGTATAAGCTTAGGATATTAACGTTAGCAATATCCTGTTTTAGGTTTTTTTTTCGTCATGTTTTTGTAACAGAATGCCAACAGCACCTATCTTTTTATTATGTTATTTATACAAACTTTACGGCTATGCATTGGTTGGTATATAAGAACCGTCATGACCGTTGTATTTTTATGCACTCCAAAAACATTAAACAAATATTACTCTGTTGCTTGTTGGGAAAACTCTGCAAATGATTATTCTGTTTGTGGTTTTACTTTATTTCTATTCTTCATCGAGTCTCATTAAAGGACGGATAAGGTTAAATATTTTATTTGGTTGGTGAAGAAACTTCACCACTGTGTGTGAGTGTCATAAATAAGTTTAGCTTCATTGCTGTCAGTACGTGGTTGTCGCTCGGAGAAGAACAAGCTCCAGCCTGAGGGTAGCAGGATGAATTGTTTTTAAAAATTACCTACCTTTCTCCAGGAACAAAACCAGGTGGAAGAATAACAAGTGTGCATGGTGTTAGACAAAAACGATTATTGTACGAAGAACTGTTTTGAGGGATATAAACGTGCAAAAGTGATAACAGTGTATACAGTATAATTGTACAAGCCACTAACTGTCATGTATCATGCGGCCAAGTATTGGCCACTTTCTGACATTTGTATGGACCGAAATAGTACTATTTTGGTTCATAGCTGTAAGCCATTGTATCGTCTTGCAGTGGAAGCTGTCACAAAAAGCTATGCCAATAACCCACGATGCCCGAAACACAGAACTGCAATCGAGGAGTTGGCCCTGGGTACACGGTTAGACTTGCTAGCTGAAATGTGTGACTATCCTAGTTTGGTGGAAGTTCAGCTTGAGATTGTTTCCGATCCACTACTAGTTAGCGACTTTATCAGACACCTGTCTGCTGATCTAACTCCGCTGGTGCAATGTTTTCAATGGCTTGAAAGTGTAAAAAAATCTGTTCCGATCCAGCTGTTTCGTCAGTATAAGAAACTAACTGAGGAGAAGTTCCGTACGGGAAGCTATTCCCGTCTAGATTACAAATGTGGCTTACGGATAGGAACATTCCTGATCGAAACTGGATGGACCGTGGAAGCGATCGGTATACTTCGACTCGCCCAACAACATACTCGCTTCGGTACGGCGGACGAACTTACTGTGCTGCGGCAGCTGATGCGAGCTCAAACACTTTCCGGGAGGCTGATCAACGCTAGCAAAACGTACGGACGTATGCAAAGGATGCTGAGCAGTGTGATACGGCTTTCGAAATTCACCCGTGGAATTCCCGAGAATGAAAGCAAACTACAGAGTTTGCATGATCTGCAGATAGCTGTTTTCCATTCGTTCGCGCTGTACCATTTTGAAGCTCTAAACTTTGATCTCAGCTACGAGTGTGGTATGCAATCGTTAAAAAGAATCAATAAACGATCTCCGCCACGCCTAGTTATTGATGTTCTTCGGCAGCTTGTTCGCGCTTGTTTAGGACACCGAATGTACTTCAAAGCTTCATTCATACTCAAACTAGCGATCGGTTTAGTTGTACAACAATACGGACGAGAAAGTGCACTGTATGCGGAAACATTGGAAGATCTGGCCATTCTGATGCTTGCCTGCAATCAGGTCAGTGAAAGTGTGGAAGTGTATTCGGAAGCTCAGCACATCTATATACAGTTGTACGGTTCTCGGAATTTGTCGATCTCGCATGCTCAGGGCAATCTAGCGTACGGGTTATGTCTGCAGGCGTACGTTACTGGGCGTCGCGAAACCGCAATGCTTCATGTTGCGAAATCTGTCGGAAACTATAAGCGCATCCTGGCGCCGGATCATCGTATGCTGATACAGGTTATTCGGTTACGTGCTACAATGGACTTGTTTACGTTCTCAAATAGCGTTGATAAGGGAATTGAGGTGATACTGTTTAACCATAAGGATATTGATCCGTTTTCAGTTAGGGATATCAGTGCTAAGTTACAGTTAATTCAATTATGGGACAATAATTGCAAACAGCATAGAATACAAACAAATAAAAATAAAATGTGAAGAACTTTTAACTTTCAATAAATGTTCTGAATTTATGAGATCCAGTTATTGTGTTTTTGCTTTTTGCAAACACTTCAGACGTTGGCACAAACGGTTTGTTTGATCGTAATAATCAGTTTCTTTATTCAATTCATAATTATCAAGCGAAACATAGTGCCTAACTAAATGTATTTGTACCACTCCATATCCACTCCACTAAACCATGATAAATTAGTAATAAAAAATATTCATCGTTTTCATATTTTGTTTGATTTGTTTCGTGAAAAATGCTTTTGGTAAAATGATTATATTTAGAAATCATTTATTTTAACATGATTTTATTAATTTGCTAACTTTACGGTATCTATCATCAACGATTTGCTAATATTATGGTGATAGAATAAAAAAAATCAATTTATAGAAGTAGGAATTAGTTTGAAAACAAGTGCTTCATTTCCAATAATAAAAATAAAAGAATGAATTTATTGAATTCAGTATTAGTTAAATAATTAAAAAACTTTATGTAGCATTGCAGTGACACAGTACGATAAAAGCCATTTTCTGTGACCGTTTTACATATGAAATACTAAAGCATTAATTACTTGCTACCTCATTCGGATTGCGCTGGTGGATTATAAATTTCACCCTCAAATCTACCACATCACGATACTTTATTCAAACAGGCACACAAACCCACAGACATATAGAGGCGTACATTAGAAGCGAGATTTTCCATTTAATTACTTAAACATGCAGTCTTGCGCTTGAGCCACCCGTGCGGTCGACCGTAAGCATGTGGAGGCGCTTTTTCGCGTGCTTCACTGCCACTTATTTCGCTTTTCACCGCAACTTATCCGCTTATTTTGTTTCGCTGCATTCCACCCTGCCAGAAGGGCCGGGATTGTGTTCTCAAATAAACATACGTTGGCTTAATGCCAGTGTTGCCAGTCACACCCTCGGGAGCGAGAGATAGAAATGTATGCGCGGTGTGGAGATTGTGCCAAAATGCATGTTGGTTGTTCTGTGTGTGGGTTTGATTTTCCTGCAAAATGTTAGCTCCCAACTGATGTGCAAGAATACACTTCAAAACTGCACCTAAAATTGAGATGTTTGTGTGAGGAAAATCAGAGAGAGAAAAAAGGCTTGATGATGCAAGTTTCCCGTCACTACTGTTTCTGTTAATTTGATGCGCGCCGTACCGTGGATATGCGATGGGCTAGAAATATTTACGAAATGTGTTTTCTTATCATATGGAAATAGTAGCACAAGTTGTAAAATTCATTATCTGTTTTTAAAAGCGGTGGTCATTATGCTGTGTACTGCGATGAAGTTTATGATGCAAAGTTTAATATGAGCTTCCTGTGGCTTCCTCTGAGTATTAAATGGTATCAAGTGTATTCCCTCCTAATGATTGTGGTTTTGGGGTGCTGACGTAAGATGAACGGTTTTAAACATTGCACATCCTTCCTAGAAAAATACAAAACTACAAACCATTTCCACATTAGTTAAACTCCTTGTCGATTGAACTTGTTGAACCACTCGTTCACGCTTTTCTTTAACGCAATGGATTAAAGAACAAGTTCAGCTCCATAAGCACCATTCCTCTACCAACAGGTGACACTGTGATTGACATTTGTGGTAATGAAAATAAATCAAATTATACTTAATAACAGCCACACACACTCACACACGGTCGGGGCTGGATGAGCCGAGCAGCAAAACATTCCCGCAAGGACATCACAGACGTGACACGTTGAAACCATTGGGTGGAGTTCGCTGAAACCCAACACTTTCTATTTGTGCCAATCATTTTCCACCCCGAAGAAACGCGAGTGTGGTGCAACTTTTGTCGCTGATTTTTTTTACGGTGGTGGCTATACCGAATGGAGCAATGTTGCTGACGGTAAAGTTGTGGAAAGCAGTATGAAAACAGGTCAACCAACCGGGCTGTTGACAGGTTGCTTCGTTAGACGGTTAGTTAGCTTGTTGCGCTGAACGGTGAATGGCAAGCAAATGAATACCTTTCTATGGTATTAGGATTCATAGGCGACTGTTGTTGCGCATGGGCTTGCAAGGAAAAAGATCTGCATAGAATGAAGATGGTTGGCACGTGTAACGAAGTATAACTTCCATCAATCAAAGTAGGCCATCGAGCGGCAGATAACATTGGTCGATCAAGATCTGTACGATAAAATAAGGATTCAATTTATGTGGGATGAAGGCTTGAATTGTGTTAAAGAAATGTGTTTCTTTTCTTCTATTTATCTGAATGCATAAGTAGGAAGCAACAATCCCAAAGCAAACGTAACCAATACAAATATTTTCACTTACTTTTCGGATGGCGAACGCAGAAAAAGGCATATTAAGCACCATATAAAGCAACAAACACAAAGCAAACGTAACCAGTACAAATATTCTCACTTACTTTTCAGATGACGAACGCAGAAAAAGGTGTAATACTATATTAAGCATCCGTTATCAGGCGTGCTACAATTCATATCTTCAGTATCTTAAGTGCGAATGATCGTTAGGGGCACTTGCTTATCCTTTTTATAAGTTCTTTTTTCCTACTTATCCTCCTTTATGCCCAAATATGGTTATGAGCATCTATGGGCCTCTATTTTTTAGAGATGATGTATGATGATATCAGCTGAAATATTAATCAAAACGGTAAACCCGTGATAGCGACCCCTCCAGATAAACACTTATCAGTAGTTCTTCACCGTGTTTAACTTAGATTAAAACTAGGTTGATTAACATTAAAGTTCCCAAAAGCACGAAACATTTTCGAACACGAAACAAAAACTATTTGAATTTCATTTAAGTTTTTTATTTGCAACTAAATCTAGATAGAAGTAATTATTACGTGTACAAGATTTGTAAATAGTGTAGATGCAATAGCTTGTTGTAAGTATTTGAACGTTTTTAATATGTCTTTCGTGCACTTACTCACACTCATTTAAGTTTTTTATTTGCAACTAAATCTAGATAGAAGTAATTATTACGTGTACAAGATTTGTAAATAGTGTAGATGCAATAGCTTGTTGTAAGTATTTGAACGTTTTTAATATGTCTTTCGTGCACTTAAACTTCCCCAGTCAAACACCTGCACCGAGGAGCTTTACGAAGTCGTAAATCAATCTAGGTGTCACGTGCAACTGATTACTCAATCGTATCAAAGACTTAAGCCTCTAACTTGTGCTAAGCCAACCGATTGATTGATAAATTGATAAGCAGCAACAGGCGACCGTGAGAATGTAAATGCCACCAGATGTGCATATTTGCATGGTCACCGTCCATGCGCTTTGGCCTTTTGTCATTGGGTACGCGACTGTGCCAGACGAAATGCACGAATGGCATCTTTAAAATCCCTTTCCAGATCCTTCGCAATTTGCATCCGGATGAGGATTGCATTGTCCCATTTATTTTATTGCATCGTGATGCAATGGTTGCCGTACATTCGAACATTCCTGTTTAAAGAAATCAATTCATGTCTTTATCTTAATTCGATTCGAAGCACCCATACCCACATGCGAAAGCTTGGAGTGAGTGTGGAATGTTCCAAGTTGAACGTGGCACTAGGAATTACCAACGTTCCAGGGTTTCTATCTGAAAGGACAGCTCCACAAGCCCGAGGAAGTACAGTTTTTGTCCAAGAAGTATTCCAGGGTAAAAGCGTGCAAGAGTTCACCGTGCTGTTGTCATGCTTGTCCTAGTTATCGCTACTCGGTCGGCATCTTAAGACGGTCCGCATCGGATCCTGTATCATCGCAACATCCCCCTGCACATCCATATGTTGACACAGGGGCACCGAACCACAACCAAAGCGAGATGACGCAAAGGACACTGAGGGTGCCAGTTGCATCGGAATCACGTGAGGTGCATCCGACGTAGAAATAAACGATAGCGATAAGGTGGAATAAATTTCACCCCTTCGGTTTTCTCTTTTTCTATGTTACCCTGCATTCGATGGACGGTTTAGGAGAGGGAGATGTCAGATTTTATTGTCCCACGCCGTAAATGGGTGTTCGTGCTACGGTCCTAGAAGACAGCGTGGTTTCGAGAAAAGAAACCTTAAACCTGCGATTGGATCACGATATCGTGGCAATGGAAGGTGATCAGAGGCCAACTTCCGGCCAGCCGATGCTGTACATCTAAGGATGCACGTTCTTAAACGCTGAGCGAAGGCGAATCCTAACCAACTTGAAGCAAGATAGAAGTACATGCTTCTATATGTTGGTTCTGCTCCCAATTAACTGAGACTGTACGAATGGGAGGGAAGGCATCGGATGGGGACACAGACACGGAAGGTTGGTTGCTAGCAACATTCAAGAGGAAGTTCATCATACACACCCGAGACCCGATGGTGGTTGCTCGTGTAATCTACGGACGTGTCCGTACGTAGACACCCGAAACATCCGGGACTCCAGGTGTTCCGGCAGCACGGGAAAAGCAAACAAGCGATTTTGTACAGCGCAGGAAACTTGTGGGTCTTGTTAATTATGGTTATCTCAGTGTGCTTCGGGGGCCTCGAGTGCAACACAAGCCATTATCTTGCCTTCTGTTTGCTGGCTGGGAGCATTCTCTTTCACGATGGAGGTTACTTGATGGTTACACGCTCTGCGTTGGACGTGTGCAAAGGTCGCCCTGGTTGATAACAATTTTGATAAAATCCTTCAAAACAGTGGCAACCTCAAAACGAGGCGTCGACGTTTACGTCCACAAACGTTATGTAAGCTAACTTCCAGGTGCTACGCTTAAAGAGGCGATAAATTCTTGGTTCCTAAGGCTAGCTTCCTGACAGGGATTATTTTTGAGAAGATGGTCTTCAATTGTACCTGCGAAACGGAAACCAAAATTCCTCTTCCACCACACTATCTTTCCACTTTACATGGCTAACCGGGGTATGTGCACTTGTTTATGTCTGTCCAGAGGTTTGAATCAAGTTGATTGCATGCTTGAAAGCTGCCAAAACGGTTTTTCGCTAATTGCGTGTCAAGTGTGAGAGGCTTTCGTGTTTCCCACTGTCCATCTACTTGTAGGAAAATTGCTTCGCAAAGACGCAAAGCAGGCCAACCCTAAAAAAACGCATACCACGAAAATGTTTGTGGTGTTTGGTTAACCGAGCTGTTCATTCCGCGAATCGGCTTGCTACATTCAAGCTTACCTACCTGGAATGTTACCTGATAGAAATGTATGTGGATACGCTTACTTGAATTATCTCACGATTATACTTGAGTTGTAGTTTTTTCTTGTTTCGACTAATATTATAACATACCGTGCCGTAGTTGTTACTAGTTGTGTTTCGTGAGATAACTGTACTGTATGACGCAAAAGTTGATGACCCTTCGCTAAGAGGCAGTAAACCTATTTTTCTAATGGTTGTCAAGCACGGTAACACAAAACATCTTAGAATTTTTCTCCAAATATTGCAGCTTGACACGCAGTCGAATTGTTTTATGAATTGAGAAGTTATTCTTTTCGCGCGAGAATTTTTTTATCCAGATATTGTTGGGATTTATGTACTTTGTTCCGCTCAATTTCCGGAAGTTTGGCGATGGTTGTTAAATTAATTTCATGTAAAAATATAAAGTCTTATAATTCAATTGCATTACAACTTGAAGACTGAAGTACTTTACCGAATCTAAATAAAAATCTTACTACCAAGTAATTAAATAAAGTGTAAGCATTGGTCAATTGCAGTTAAACATTGAATAGTTTAAATTAGTTTTTGCAACACTTTACAACTATTAAAAATTTGACACTTCACTGAAGATTTACTATTGGCTAAATTTACTATTTTTTAAATGAGTAGAGAAAGGCTAAAAATAAAATGAAATAAAAAATTAATTAAAATTTAAATTAAAGAAACATAGTTTAGATTATAGATTAACATTTTCGGTTGATCCTTCAAATGTTGAGAAAAACTGAGTTTTTTTTTAATATAAAAAAATACTTATCAAAACTTTAACACTATGTGATGCTTCGCTGATTTTAGTAACATGGATTTTTCAAGTAAGGGCTAATCGTACAACATTATGTGGAATTACAAATGTTAAATTTTATAAAATTATGTAATATATTCAATTTATGAACAATCCTTGATGTTCAATAGTAGCAGTGATGTGGAATATTTGTGTTTAGAGCATTGCGTTGTAAATGTACAATCAAAAAAACAATTTTGGTTAATAATGCTTGTACAGCCAAATAAGCGATGTACAGAAATACCATACCGATTTGGACTCTCGACAAACTTTTACATTATGAATCGTTCATCTCCGATCTTGGTTGATCGATGGGATGACATGATGTAGAAAATAAAATTTATACTTACTTTTCCATACATTACCCTGCAGCTGCAAGTTAATGGTCTTGGTTTTATGGCTCTATGTTGTTGCTATGAACGATACATTACTGCACCCAATGTGGTCAATGCAACAAAGGCACTCGCGAGGTGAAAATGGCGACTGCCTGTTGGATGCACGATCAATTATTTAAGAGACTTCCATTTGCGACCGAATGGCTATGTGCGACTGTGGGTGTGTGTGTGTATGTGAGCGTGCTAGATGGTATAGAACTCCACTGCTCGTATGATGAACGCTTGATTAAATCCGTTGATAGGTGAAATTGAAACGTGCCGAGCTTCGAGACGGTAGCGCAACATGTGTTTACCCACGCATGGCGAGCAAACATTTGCCAATGATGGGTAAAGAAAACAAGTAAGAGGAAAGGGATATAGCTACTAAAAAGGCAATGCTGTGGGCCACTTTTCATTGGAAATCCGGTTACTTTGTGTGAGCGTTTGTGAAAAAAGAGGAAATGGAGCTGTTTGGAGTACATTTGTATGATTGCATCCAAGCGGATAAAGGCGATGGTAATGATGATGTAGCCCTTTTTCGTACCGTTTCAGGAGTGCAGTCCGTTTATCTTCATTAGCGTTTCGGGCCGTTAAATTACCACATCACTGGCTGTTTGAATATATGCTCCGTATGTGATGGTTGATTTTCTTTACTAGCGGTTTCTATTAGCTTTACCATTTGCGCTCTGTGTTAGAATATGCAGAAACGAAGGCAGATGAAACGTTGATATTCAAACAAACAAAAACAAAGATACCGCGTAATATCTCTTTTTGTTTTCAAAATTAGAGTAGCATCACGCTTAGTATTGTTTATACCTTTCTTTCCATTTACAACAACTGCTTGTTGTGCGATGCTTTATGGATTTCCGAGTTTTGGAGTTTAACAAACAAAGAATACCAATTTTGAAATGTTTTGCTAGTGATCGATATCTGGCATATACAAGAAAGGATGTGGTATACAAACTTGATCACTCAATCGTCTGTAAGTAGCGAAATTTACACGGTTATGCATTTAGTGTTCCATAATTAAGTTCCTCTCGAGCAAATCGGTTAAACGGTTGAACAACACAAAATTAATCCACTATCTGTCATTTTTCAACTCACGGATAATCCACCCAGCTGTTAATCAGGCCTTGGACAATTGACGTTTTACTGCAAATTGTAGAAAACGTTTCGTTTACAATTTTAATAATTTAAATATCATCAAAACATCTTTGTATATGATTTTTTTTGCAGTAATTTATTGTTATTAATTGTGTTACGTTCATTCAAACAGGTGTTTTGAGTGCGAGCGGGGTGATGTGAGCACTATAACTCGTCCTTTCTCTTCAGTGGTTGGATGGAAAAGAGGACGACCGCATGACGTAACGCACACACAATCCTTTCGCCAGATGTGTGTCGTAACGTTTAGCCATCCAACCTGCGTTTACAGGCGTAGATACAAGCGTTAGCGCTAACAAATTGGGTGAATTGGGCATGAATCACCAAAAATTTAATTTGATGTAAACGTATTCATTTAACATTATTCAAAACTGCTATCAAAATCAAATTATTGCCATGAGTTCTGAAATTCTCACGAGAATCTCAGTATAAGATTATAACATTTTGTTTCATTTACGTTATTAAAACCGATGGCTTTTTATTCATTTACGTGTGAGTTCTGAAATTCTCACGAGAATCTCAGTATAAGATTATAACATTTTGTTTCATTTACGTTATTAAAACCGATGGCTTTTTATTCATTTACGTGTAGGTGGCTTCCAGTTCGGTTCGGTTTCAGTGCATCAGTTCGGAGGCAACAGCTGCTCAAGGACTGATCAATCGCAAATCGCGGGTTATTGTGCTTTTTCTACAGCGTCGATGGTAATATATTCTACATGAGTACACCACCTATTGTACCAACTTTGTTAAAAAAAAAACATATGAATGCTTATAGCGTTGACCTGTCATGTTTATCTTTATTTAAATTATTTCATTTTGATTATTGCGCTTATAAAGTTGAAGGGCCTGTTATGCATCGAAATCGATTAACCGGCATGCGGACGGTCCGCAGTTGCCTGATAATCGTCATTCTTCTTCTGTATTCCATTTTTGACTTAAGGTCTGGGGTTATTGCAAAGGTTTTTTCTGTTCTATTTTCTGTTCGATTTTACATAGTTTGATAAATACAACAAGTATAAATCTAATAGTATTTAAATTTAATATTCAAATAAACTAGTAGCTTTCTGAAACTTTGTTGGCCCAAAAGCTGTTACAAGCTGGATCATTTAATCATATGATCAATTCGTAATTTTGAATTTGTGCAAATCTTAGGAAATAATTAAATATAGTCCCCTTTTCCCAATTTAAGTAATTTGGACAGCTCTCCAGCGCATTGATAATCTTATAAGTTTCTCTAGCAGTATTGATGCCCAATCTGCGTACAACTTGTCGGACTTGCAGTCTTGTCGAGTAACGAATTGGGGTTTAATTGCACAATAACTGTTCAACAGTTTATTCCAGTATCAAACTTCAAAAGCTAACAAACTTCGGTTCAGTTATTGTTTCTCCTTACTCCACAAGATAAACACTGAATTCTTTGCTAAAGTATCTCGTTTTCCACTATTACGCGGCTGGAAATTGGAGTCGGCAAAACTTCGCGTTACCAATTGCCGTTTATGCGCCGATTTGGGAAACGAAGCGTCATCTTAGTGAACGGCTCACGCCTACCACGGATGGTATTATAAATTCTAGGCACGTCCATCCACTTCAAGCAATTATACGCGTCGGCCTGATTTGCCGATTCATTCCCTTCGATTTGGTCGGAGTTGGCTCGTATCGCAAAAACCTACAGCTTTTGCACGCATTTTTGACAGGCGGCTTTTGGCAAAATTCCCGCGTGGAGCAACTTCAATTTGGCCTGTCAACGCGGGCTCACCTTGTTTGGGAGTGAGGTCAAGGCTTACCACTTGGTTGGTGTTCGGAAAACTGACAGCAATTGGAACCTCATCTAGTCGATAATGTCGAACTGTGGCGCGTTTTGTTGACGCATACTAACCACACGACGTTTGCTGGTTTCAGCACTGTTTCAGTGGTGTTAATGGTAAGCGCTAGGCAAGTCTATGTTCAGTCAGGGCAAACACATGTTTTTAGTAAGCTCTTTCCATCAGCCAAAACAGTACAGGCCTACGCTAACTGAATGAATCCTGTTAGTATCGAAATGGTTGCAGCAGGGAATGTTTGCACACATGAGAGTCACATCGTTTGGGAAGTTTATCGCGGTATAATTGACCGGAAAATACCCACAGAGAAAAGATATAAACAATACCAACGCACAGATACAGTGTGCTAGAAGATAGATTCGAGTACTTTTGTACACTTTATACCAATTTATAAAGCGTTAAATGTGTTACTAACGACTGAGTACACTTGGAATATGGTACCATTTTACTGTTCTGAGAAGGAAATGTCAACAATTTCACGATACTTTTATGCTGCAGTTTTAGGCTTTTCTATCGCTAAATGCTATAAATTTACTACAATCAATATCAGTTATTGTGATTCTAATAATTGTTG
Organism: Anopheles marshallii; assembly: GCF_943734725.1. Lineage (NCBI taxonomy): Eukaryota > Metazoa > Arthropoda > Insecta > Diptera > Culicidae > Anopheles > Anopheles marshallii. The sequence goes on along the minus strand of NC_071326.1, from coordinate 62,331,810 downwards.
CTTGAGTAAACTGTAAAATTTTGTAAGCTGTTATAAAGTGCACATTATTGAAGTCCAGGTTCCTAAACATATCACTACCTTTAAAATTCGTGACGTAAATTTCAAGAATATGGCACTGTTTTCGTTAATCTAAAAAGATAAGAAAATCAAATCATATCATGCCGATTTAAACATTTTCTTTTAACATTTTATATGATCGTGACGAAACATGATAGGTGTTACGAATGAACTATGTTGAATTCGGATCGCAAGGATTAATAGAAATAAATCATGATCGCCTCATACCATGACAGTGGATGATTTGAACAACCATTTTTCTTATTTATAATAAATATTATTTTCTTTTTCTTATATATGTTTGTTATAGTTTCTTTTTCGTTTAACAAGATTTTTAGTAAACGGCTGATTTACGTATGTAATGATATTGATTATTACAGCATTTATTTATATTTATTTATATTTGAATAGATATTTGAACAAAGTAATAAAAGTTTTACATTTCCGAATTACGCAAAAAGATTTTGACTTATTGAGGAAATAAAAATATTATGATCAACGGATTAATGTCACAAACACTCGACCTGGAACATCCCTGTAGCTAAGTAATGGAAGAAAATTTACACACGTGTGCTCATCTGCTTGTGAACCTGGTTATGATGTGCGGGAAAAGTTCATTCTCGAACAATTTTAAGTGTTACTTTAGGATTAATCCTCCATGCGTGGCCTCAGTGTTGCCGCATTTTTTAGTTTCTTTTATAACATCAATCTCGCACAGCGACGTAGTATTTCGGTTCATCCTAGTGTCTAGTGCAATTGTGCTTTTGCTTAGCTCATGCTTTATATTTCTCAAATCGTTCGCCAACGGCCACGGCCAAAACCTTTTTCTACCGCGCCTTAGCAAAGGTGAATAAAAGCTGTCAGTCAGCAAAACTTAGTCATGTAAAAACACCCATCTAAGCGAACCTGTGCAACAATCAGAAGTATGCTGAACCGCTCACGCTGACATGGTGGCGTTTTCAGCTGCTCATCCAAAAGTTACTTGATATGTTTCGCTCTGTTCGCGTGCGAGTAAGCATTTGCGTACCGGCGGGCTCTGGAATCGTGGGATATTTTTTTTAACTCTGTGCTTCTTTGCACGGTTTTCGGCAAGGACATGGAAATACACACTCTTACACACCTGCCAGTTGATCCTTTTTACTTACAATTTTAAAGGTGTGCTGGTAGGTTTTTTTATCGTTGGATTCCTGGGTAAATAGCATTCTTATCCTTGAAAATGGATCTTACGAGTTATATCTCTTTTTTCATCTCTCGCTATCAGGTGCAGACCGTCGACCAAGAGGTTGAGAATGATGAAAATATGGATTGCGTTTGCAGCGTAGACGATTTTACTCATTCCTTGGTTTACACAAACAGTGATCCTTTGCTATGCCGTGGAGGATTGCATTGAGGCGAAAGAAAAGTCTATTTTATCGACTTTTTGCCCGGTGTGTCGTGCTTTTTCTACGTTATTGTTATTTTTATATGTATTTCTTTTTTCTTGTGATATGCTGGTAGATAATAAGGTACAAAACGGTTCCCTCAAATAGAGGAGTCATGACAGGAAGTATCTAATACAGCGTTGTTATAGCCTGATGTGTTGGTAATCTTTTTATTAAATTTACCATGATGAATTTTAAAGGAAAACATTACAAAATTAATATAATTAATACAGGCAAGCACTGACTGTAGCACATGTTTTAAATGTGTTGTACGTTTATTAGTTGGTTTGGTTACGTTGATTATGATGCGTATAATAATTTAATCTGCTACATACCATATTACCACTTCTTTATACATTTGTGTTTACCAAAGTTATGTTTTACTGTAATCTTCAGAAAGCATAATAAAAAATAAAAGCATAATAAATCTTCAGCAATATCTAAACCTCTAATCGTTGAATAACATACAGATGACCGAAATGTGTGTTTTTTGAGTGTAAAAAGTAAAGAAACATAAACACAATGGCAAAACAAATGATTATTACATGAAATTGGTTTGTGTTGAACAAGGACGTTTTGAACTTAACGCATGGTACTTAACCACGAAAGCCAGATATGGCAGCCCTAGACCTCTAGGGGTTGTTGTGCCGATAAAGAAGAATTCTTCCTTTTAATTTTGAGCAATTGATTCTTCTTGAAAATAAAGCAAAAACGACTTTAACTTTATCAGCTGAACTCGAAATTCATATAAGTAATCATTTTTTATTAGTGTTAAGTCGATAATTAGGAGGATGCCCTGTTGCTGATTAATTTTTCACATAAAAAACCACCATGCAGCACGCACCCTTGTGCTTGTAGGCTTTCGTATTTTTTGTTTGATTCTAAAACTTAACGATAAGCAAAACTTGTTTGCTCTAAATGTAAAAAAAAATAGTTAATTTCATTACGTCGATACAGCCAGGCCGTTCTAACGAAAAAAAAAGTGAATTTCATTACTGGCTATTCAAAAAAAAATCTGCATTACCGTTACCATTTAATTTTTAAATTTAAATTAACCGTTACCATTTAAAGTAAGCCAAAAGCGACTTTTTGAACTTTTTAAAATTTTGAACTTCATGATAATCATCTGACAACCTGCCAACAAATATTCATTTTTGTTGGTTTTTGTTTATATATTTAAAAGTTTTTACGACTTTTCACACCTATCTTTCCCGTTTTGGTGCAATTTAACGATCAAAGTTGTACAGTTTGCTGCCTGTCGTTCGTTTTACGGCGCTTACCTTCACCGTTGATCGAGTTGTACCGCATCTTACTTCCATTTGTTTTACATGTTCGTTGGCCTTTTTTATGTTTCTAGCATTATGAATTCGACACTGCGTCAACGTACGAAAATGTCTACGTCCGGGAACACACACACTTCCGTTAGTCAACGAGCTTGACATTAATTGCCTCCCAAAAGGGCAGAACAGCAGTAACAGAAACAGCTAATAAAAAAATCGAATAACGACAGGCAATGGTTGACTGCCGTGCAGGGAAAGGATTTACTTTGCTTGAAATGATAGGATTTTAAATTTCCTCCGAGTCTCGTTTGTTCCATTTGTACCACCGGTGACGGTTAATGGTATTTTTCTTTTGGACGTTTCTTTTCAGTTTTTTTTTCAACTGGTGTCACTCTAATGGTTCTGGTACAAAGCTTTCCTTCTTCAAACCTACGTCAGTTGAACTTCAGTTGTTTTATTTATTTTTGTGTCCCAGCTGTGGGATTTCCATCGCTGCCCGTGGTTTCGTGAGAGAAAAATCCATTTCCCGCATCATTATTTCTTCCGGTAATCGCAATTCTATCATCCATCAGCGCAACATAAAATGCGCATTCGACTGGTAATGGCTGGTGGCTGAGTTTATTGCGAAACATCATCATTACCCGTAGCTATCATAATGTGTCGCCCGTCACCATATTTACGACCGGAGGGGGGGTACCTACACGACGGTGAGTCAATAATGGTGTTGCGGCTTGAATGCCTTCCAAAGGAAGCGCACATCCGGCTGTCTGTCGGGCGTGTCGGTGCATGTCGATGAGTTAAATCGCAATTTCTTTACAAAAATACCCGAATAACGCTGAAACACGGTACTGTTCTCACTGCAGCCGCCGCACTATCGTGGGCGTGATAGGTGTTTTGGAGTATTAAAAAATATGTAATACACACGTCAACATACACACACGCACAAGGTGTTTATCTGGTCCCAGCCAACGCACTTTGGCGTTGCCGCATGTACCATTACACGAACGGTGGTTCAATCAAACGTCCCTACTCATGCGTGTTATGAAACGGAACCCTTGGATAGATAACGCAAAGTAAAGGCTGTAAGCTTTTGATGCGGATTCTCACCCACCACCGCCAGCTAGAAGGAAGCAAAACAAAACAACAGCGCGCAAGCAGTTACCGTAATAGATGGGATATTTATGTATCCCAATCTTTTAGTCCCAGAACGAAATACAACCAAAAAAGTGCCTTCCTTACGCCGAGACGTTTAGGTTTGGCGTTTTCGGAGATGTTAACCCAATGAAGTGTAAATATTTGGTTCCATAAAATTTCGTTTGAACGAAGCGCTTTGCTTCGCTGCTGTGTGTGGGTCGAACTGGGATGTCAGGTTTTTTTTTGACTAATAATATTTTCACATGTACGTTTTCGTTTACATTCGCGAGATGTGATTTTTTGAAATACGTTAGGTCGGATATTAAATCTAGGTGTACTGACGTTAAGTTCATCACGAAACGACTTGTTAAGAGAGTTTGGCTAAGTTGCAGCAAATCGTTCAATTTGTAGAAAAATAAGTTATATCATATTCTGAAGGATTGTGGATTGTGAAATGATCAAAAACTTGGTTGGCAACTTTAATAGTTACCATCTTTGTTAATTTCATTTACGAAACAAACGATTGCAGAAGGAAGAGAATTAGCGAATAAGATTGGATAAAAGGTTGATTAATGTGAGTTTAAATAATAGCAATACGGCCTGGCCGTCCTTGTTGAATAACAAAAATGATTTGAAATAATAACTCATCTTGCCAGAAAGGGTGTATCGGAGTGTTGTTTTAAACCTCTTTTCTTCTAATGGAAAATTGCTTCAGTCTAATTGATGATAAAAATCGGTTTGAAAAAGTTTAATCTAAATTAATCTTTTGATATGAATCTTCAAATACAAACATTTACCCTAACATAAAAAAATATCTTCATTTACAATGAAAGAACGATTCACATGCATGTTGTACATGGTCAACCTTATGATACATAATACATGGACATATACATATACATTCGATTAAACAGCATATCTCTTTCCAAAGCTAAACATATCAAAAGTCCAGCAACTCTAACCCTACTTTTGACATCAACCATTCCGATCAGTGCTTAAACAGTGCTTGACTCGCCAAATTTCATCAGCAATCAATGGGGTTGCTTTAAATGCGTATCGCTTCCCTTCTGCTTTTTTCTTCCATTTTGACTCTTCAACACATCAGTCCCTTTGAATTCCAAATTCCGACCGCCGATTCCGATTTGCGTTTCTAGCCTCATCGAAAACGTCAAGTGGACCACTTTTGCATGAACGCATCGAGGACAAACTCTGTCAAGTGACACGCTCTTCGCGAAGCACTTCAATCGAGGATAACTCTTCTCTTACAGCTGGGAAATGGGCAGGGGCTTTGTGGCTTTCATGAAGACCTTGAACTGATGGCAATGGCATTTTTAGACGTTATTTTTCTGGGTTTTTTCCACTCGATTTGCTACATGGAAAAATGGCTTTTTATGAAACGAAGGAAGTAATAAATGTTGATACGGCAGCTGTTTTCCACGCCACCAAGCACAGCACGTGGTGGTTTCTGCATGCTTTGAAACAAGATTAACATTTTTTTTTTCAAATTTATCGTTTCTCTGTGAAATGACGATGTAATAAGGGTAATTAACAGTCTTAAATACCGTGAAGCGAACGCAACAAAAAGTTAAGAACCAGAAGGAAGCGCTACCATGTCTTAAGGGAAGGACCGAAAGGATGACCTTCGTTGCTGTGGACGTATCTTGAACCCTGATTAATTACCACGTGACATGCGGACGTTCCGTTTTGTAGAGAGTTGACATCACCTGAAGTTGGGAAAGGAAAAAATAAAGTTAAAATCCTTATTGAGAGTTAATTAAATGGAGAGCACACAAATTTCACGAAACTTGGAGCCGTTTGGAGAAGACGAGCAAGGGCAGGTAATCGTTAAGCCGGGTTGCAGCCATCTACTAGCAAATGCAACCAAATTCACAAAAGGTTTTCCCATTTCAATTTATGTTTCAACGCAGAAAAAAAACGAAAGTTCCGGACGAAAGCAGCCTCTCAGCGGAAGCTGCTTAGTAAGGGCACGGGAAGTGGCCATTGACTGGTGAAATTAAATGGACCAGAATTCAATTATCTTAAAAGGAATCAAACGACTAACCAGTCCGGCAGGACAGCGACACAAAGTGAACCGTATCTGTTTTTTTTTTATTTCTCTCTTTGATAGCAATCCTAAAGTAGACGAGCTAAAGCAGCACCATGACGACAGGGATACATAGCAACGCATGTCCGGATGAATCTTTCATTTGGTGTGAAATTGTCGTGTTGTCGGCGGAGTGTTTTGCTTTAATCTTATGACCAAAATTCTTTTCACTGCAGAAAAGAAACCCTTTCGAAAATAATACGACGGATGGTGTGCTACGCGTCAAAAGTAGAAATGAATAACGAATTATTCACACTTCATTCTCTGTATTTGGGAGGCGCATGGGCAAACATGATAAAATTGCAATGAGCACTATTTGAAACGAAGTTAGATAATAAGCATTCATGATGTCAAGAATTGATCATACTTTTTCGAAATGAAAATGTTTTTCAATTTTACTAGATTAGATCTGATCGGAAAAGCTGTATGTCATTACGTTTTGCCTACAAAGAGAGTCTTTTGCCCAAATATAGTGCGTCACCATCAATTAAACAAAACCAAAACCACCCATCAAGCACCAGGCGTCTCCATTATTGTGTGTTGCTTATTGTAAATTTGAAAGCTTAAATGTATGCAAACATTTCAATTTCCAAACATAGTTTCAATTTGCAAATATAAATTAAGAACACAATCTCTTTGACCGACACAAATATAATGTCAACACATTGAATGCTAGACACTGATATAACAAAAAAAAAATCTTTTAGTAAAATTGAATGTTTTACAAGTCGTTTACCATGACTGGTTAGCGGAAAGAAAGAGGAAATTGATATGAAGCTATCCTTTGACCATATCGAGATAATGGATACATAAGAACAAGTGGTGTAAAGTGGTGAATGTTATGCGCTTATCTAAAGGCAGTGGAAAACATATTTTCAATTGAAAAGGTATCACCACCGGAATCGAGGTTTCCGTACGGAAATAACATTTCCATCCTATCCTTTTTGCGTTAAATGCTTTTTATCCACATCCATATGCACGTACAGTTCGTGACGGGATACGATTATGAGCAAGGTATGCAATGATCGAGATAAAATCCCTAAATCCTCCTGGCGACCTTTCCGGCAGTGCAATTGAAACACGTTTTACGAGCCTAACCTTGATGCAATCCAAAAGTAATGATGGGCTGCTGGTCATCCATGGACCATGTCATCGTTATATCCAACAGTGTTTGATCGGTAATGTATGTGGGAGTTGAAAACTAGAAAAAAGGCAGCCCGGAGAGAAAGAAGAGACATATTTTATAAATTGTTATGGAGATCCTACCTACGCTACAAGCTGTTTGCTTACCACTCGAACGTAACGCACTTTTAAGGGCCTTGTAAATCAATCGAGAAGAAAATGCGAACGGTCTTCTTTTAAGCCGTTTTGATATTTGTGGAATGCATAGTAAGTAGGGTACCCATGGCAACCTTGCCCAAGTATCCCCAAACCCAGCTTAGTTTGCTACCGTACTGATGGGCACATTCTGGGTAGATGTAAATTTCCTTATTGTAGACTGCTTAGCTGTGGGCTTAAGTGGAAGATGTATACCTTCCGCTGAGAGGATACATTCTTGCATTATTCAATAGGTTGTTTCCCAATTTCAACAAACACAGAACCGAGAGGAGATGTCGCTTGAGCCGATTAAATCGTTGATTCGTTCTCAGCTCATCTGATTGATTGATTGACTGATTGTGAGTGATAGCGTTGCCAGACGGATATCGTTTCAGCGTTCCCCACAGATACACCCCGAATCGAGAAATGATTGTTAATTATACTGGAAATCTGCGAAAAATCTGTGTTCCCGGAAGAAAACTCCTGCAGATAGGCCTAATGTCGATTAATTCGAGTGTTTCCAATTTCCTACCATTTCTCTCTGTCACACGACTTCCTTTGACGTTTTGCTGGCAAGATGTCTGCTGGTCGGAGATCGGAAAAAATAAAACCTAGAAATAGAATCACATCCATTAGGCCATTAAGGCTCAGGTTTATAGAGCAGCCTGATCGGTTTCAATTCTATTACCTTAATTCGATTACCATCCAGACAGTTGAACGAAACGTCCATCTGGACGGTGAAGAAAAGCCACCAGATCTAATTGTATCACCTGTGCACAACCTTCCTACCGCACAAAAGTATCGATATCGTTGTGTTTGAATCACTTTCCTGCTGGGAAAGTATGTGTGTTTTTCATCTTCTTCGTCCACCTTTGAGCACAACCATACCACAGTCACAATTCAGCGCTAGAAGCCGGCCTAATGAGCTTTGACATGTGGCCATGTAATTTTGCTCATCGTTCAACGGGAAAGGTTTCTCAGGAATCAGAACATTAGGACGAGGATTTTTTCTAGCATTTGCGATTTTCCAGCCCTTTGCCAGGAGGCATTATATGTGGTTTTGCTTTCGCCATATCTACTCTACGTTTTACTCGTGCCTCCGTAAAGCAAATCGTTCTAGAGAGCTTTGTCCTGTCGGTAACGATTTGAATGTGTGCTCATTGTGTTGGTGTCCGGCATTGGTTTTGGCCACGTCAAGTGTCATTAGGCATATTTGAGCGCTTGACGTTTTGTGGGGACGGAAAGCACCAAACAATGCAAAAACACGATGTTGTACTGAACACATAAATAACGGGTGGGCATTAGTTTATTGACACTAATAGGCCAGGCAGGGGTTTTTGTTTTCATGTTTGAAGGCTAATTACCATAACAGCTCTACAAATGGGCACGGGAAATAGTAGGAGCAAGCAGTGAAACAAAACCCCAGGCAATTTTACACTTTGTCAAATTATTGATGCTTTTATCTTCTGTGGTAATTTATTTTTTAACCAAACCTTTCAAACCCTTTTTTCTACCTTTAATTTTAATCGATTTTATTTATACATCTTTCTCTTTAAATCAATAAATAGATAAGTATTTCAAAATGTAAATAGAACAAATAATCAATCCGATGTACAGGTTGATTGCAACAAAAGGACTAGATTTTATAATTCACGGACACGTTTCACGATACAAAACCACAAAACCGTTACGTCTTATGCAATGTTGCAATCGATTATCAACACACATTTTATTTGTTTACCACTCCACTTTATACTGAATGCTTTATCCTCTAATGCACTTTTGTTTGTCCTCTGAACGAAGATGAAAATATACTTCCAAGAATATGGCACGTTCATGGTACATTCTTGGAAAACTAAGCACCGTACATAACCCTGCTAGTTAAAAGCCTGGACAAAATGATTATGAATGTCCGAGCAGCCATCGCTCGAACAGTGTCCGCTCCCTGTCGGTTGTTCGATGGCCCCGATTGACCCATCACGGTAGGGAAAATAACAAATTTATACACTCCCGCATCGTGTGCAACGTGTCGTGCGATAACGAACGGTTGCGGCTAATAAGCTTTCAGTGTTTGCAAGCATCGCCTCCGTTTTTCCAGCTGCATTAGCAGCAACAGCATTGAAACTGGGCTCTTTCAAACTCTGATTAACATTCATAGTTCATCCGGTCGCTCCGTGCCGACTCTGTCACCGTTCAACGTCGTAGCAAATCGACAAACCACTGAACCGATGCGACAGCGACAAAATGAAAACTACAAATCGATACGTTTGCCGATAAATCTATTTATCATTCGATACACTCGTTATGCACTCAGGGTTAGCCGAGTACACAGCGTACACTGTTGTTCCGGTGCACAGCCTCGAAATGGAGGTTTATAATGAACGACTGAATAAATCAAAATTATAAAATCATCATCAAATCAGGCTGACGGGATCGAAGTTATGTGCTTAGAATCAGGTAAGTTTGAACTACAGGTCGACAAGATATTTAAATGAATGATAATAGATGCTGTGCAGAATCGGTTTGCAAGAAGGTGCTCCAACTTTCTTTGTACGACAAGAATGCAACAGAAATGTTGATTGACGCAGTGGCGCATACATGATGGGAAATAACAGTTAACATCTTAATTTCTATTAATTACATTATTCGTTTTCTCAATATAGTATGTTTTGCTCTCAACGCCTACACATATCCTTGTTATCTAAACAGCTCAAACTCCTTCTCGGCCACGGATTGGCGATACAAATAACTTGTCTCTTGATAGTATACATACAACACCATACATCAATAGTAATGGGAAGATTATCAGCATATCTTATGGTCGTGATTTTTGCCTTCGTTGAGCGAACTGCTCTATTTGGAGGAAACAAAGACACAGCAGACACCCCAAGCAGCCCTAAACCATGTTTGACAGACGTGATAAATTTGCAAACAAACTGTTCGACAACCGTAAACTCAAAACCGATAGAATTGGCGCATTGGACGTTTCACATACGCATCCGTAGATAAGCGCGTTAAGGGCATGCCCGGGATGAAGCTATCGTGGTGAATTTATGATGGAATATTAAATAAACCTTGTATAAAGCGGCTTCGATGGTATTTTACTGCTTACGGAAGGCGCACAAAAAAGGACCGCAAGGAAAAATATGTGTGTTTGCGTCGCTTGTATTGTTCAAGGTGTACGATATCTTTGGTGGTGGGTGATTATTGAAATACTATCAGCATTCAAAGTTAATGAAATTGTTTAGCTTTGCTTTTTGTTTTACTTGCTTGTAGAATGCGCACATGTGCACATGGTATTTGCAATATAAAAATAAATTAAAACAAATATATTATAACACAATGGAACACTTCCTGTAGAGATTTGTTGATTTTGCAAAATAGCTCATCGAAGAGTTCCCCAGAGTTTTTCGAAGAACCTGTGGAGTTGCTGACGCAAATTAAAAAGTTTCTATACCTTCCGATTGGACTAATCATCAACCTACTTAAGCTATTTAAATAGTGTTGAAATCGTTTTAGAGTGCTATTTCCTCATACGTTAGCGATCGATCGATACTCTACAAATGATCAACGTATGGGGCAGATTACACTCTAAGTTAAAAAGCTTAAGCTTTTTGCCTGTATCTGCAAAATAATCTAGGTACCGGGCTGCATCATTCTGTACAGATTCGTAAAGGACTTAGCATTTTGACATAAAGAATGACACAAAGGATCATTTTTGTGAAACTACAATTTGAGAAAAATAGATTAAAGTTTAGAAATTATTTTTTTATTTTCAATTCATTTGAAATAATATATGAGTCTGATTATTAAAATAATCCTTTTTCAGTTGTTTTCGTTAAAAAAATATTTGTTTACATTTTTCGCACACGGGAAACATGACTTAACCTGGCTCAGACCAGCTAGCAAAATTCTTTGTTTTGACATTTGTCGAGCCTGGGTTAGCTGTTTTCATTAGAAAAACAATCTAATCCTTCTTTCCTAGGTTTAACTTGACTTGCCATTTGTTTGGCGAGCTGTAACCTGATAAGTCTGCAAACTTCAAAACGCATACAAAAAACTGGCTTAAAGTATGATTCCGGCCTATATTAGATGAAGCTACATTTCTTTGGTTAATATTAATCAATTAACCCGGCCCGGTGGCATGATGGTAGTGGCGCCGGTCTTCACACGAACGGACTGGACCAAAATCCCATCCGGGCCAATCCCCCGTAGCAAGGACTGACTATCCGGCTACGTGGTAAAATAAGTCGATACGGCCAGGCCGTTCTAACGAAAAAAAAAAATATTAATCAATTAACCGTTAAAATAAAACGAAGAAACATTTATTACAACGATAAGCTTCTCGCATCTTGTATTTTTCGTTTAACGGCTAAAATACTGAAAGGTGTAAGAGAGTTGATTGTAGCGTTAAGTATGGTTTTCTAATTATGTTAAGTAAGCGTTTTGCTTGGGTAGGAAATTTTACAAACGGTATCGCTATTCTTTGACAATTAAAAAATACACTCGATACTACACCATTTAATTAAAAACAGTCGACGCAACATCCTCTGAACGGGGAATGCAATATGATTTAAAGGAAAGAAGAACATTTAAAGTCAATGCCATTTAAGCGCTGTGCTTCTAACAACGCCATTTGGCACTGGTAGTGCAATTAAGTGTAAAATTGGGAAAAGGGATTAATCGTTGGTGATTTAGCAAATTGGAAACTGTTATCACTTCATTTAGAACCTCGCCCGGTAATACGATCGTGGCCGCGAAAACGGTGGATGAGTGGATTCGTTCGAGAGCAAATGAAATGGAATTGAAAATTTCCCAACGGAGCTGCACGCCGTTTAATCTCTTTTTCGTCCATTGCCTTCGGTGGCCATGGTGGACAATATGGTTCACGGTGTTGTGAAATTGAAAGACACATTAATGGTTGATTTGTGGAGCGATGCATGCGGGACAAAGTCGTGAAGTTTGTGCCTGTGCAATTTTGCAAAGGTTGTTGGCCTCTATATTTACCGTGCTATTGATTGCGATATTGAATGGTCGAAGAATTAAAGCTTGAAATTTTTATTATAATTTTATACGATAAACAAATCTAAAATTCCAACTTTTTGGATTGAAATCAAATGAAATGAAATGAATTTAATCGTACACAATCGAACGGTTTTACTGCATAACCCAAATGGTTAGTCATGGCCAGTCAAAAATCCTAAACTGTACAACACTATTGAACATACATTTCGAGCCTGCACACACCACAAGCAAACCGCGAAATGAGAAAACTAAACAATGAGTAGCTGTTTTATTGTTCGTAATTAAAACATGGGGGATAAGTTATTAATTTTAATCCACTTCAAACAACAACACGTGTGTATGTATTTTATTCAAATTACTTAATGCGTTTCGTGTTTTGTTTCATTAACGCAATTATCGAGCAACATTGAATTCAATATTTTAAGCTGTTGATATTATTGTAATTTATTGTCAACATTATTTCATAAAAAAGATAGTACCAGTATTCCAGAGTATCAATTAAAATTACTCATAACTTTGTATCTGTTTCTTCATCAGAATACCCCACTCAAAGAACCGGTGAAAAATTTGCTGCGAGAGCACAAAAGACACAGTATTTCCTCAGGCAAAGTTTTCTCTCGTTTCGCCATGATTTTATCCGATTTCCCGTACTTCACAAGCCACGTTTCTTTGTTCACTGCTCGGTACCTACATCCCTCATTTTATATATGAGCAAATTTTAATCAGTTTTTCGATACGAGGTTTTTTACCGGATCGGGTTTGCTTTGGTTTCGGGAGATGAAACTTTATCTTTTTCCCTTGTTTCCGCTACCATTCGTTTATAAGCGTTCACTCACAGGCGTACATGCTGGGCAACTCCTTTGTGCAACTTTTTTTTGTCTTGTTTCATAAAATATCCTTCAACGCATCACTCATTGGAAATGGTGGAAATAAATTACCTGGCCTGTGTGTGAAAAATAAAATTGTAAGAAAGGATAATTTATACGATTTCTACGGAATTAATCAGAACTATTGATGCAATTCAAATGGAAGCCAACAAACCGACCTATCTCATTAGTGTATCGTACAGATCTACAGTATTTGCGTTGTTTTAAGCAACCAACGAAGCGGTAATGAATGCATATAACAAAAAGAGTAATACTACCTTGTAAGCATAACTTCAAGGGATTTGGTAATAAAATTTCAATGTCATTTCTTCAAGAAATTTGTACCGCTGTTGTTTTGTGATGTTTTTTATGTGATTATTACTATCGTCACTGCACTTAATAAACATGGTAAACTGTTTTGTGTATATTTTAGATCAATTGAGCAATATTTCATTTTTGTTTTTAAAGAACGTTATTTTTGGATCATAAAACAAATATTATCAAACCTGATGATGAAAAAATCAATAAAAATGTCTGTTTCTAATTCTTTCCAGATTTTGATTTTGCAACTCATTGCAATCAGGCATCGATATTTTCATTAACCCGGTAAGCTTTTTTAAAGTTGGGCTTCGTACATTGATATTAGTGTATTACAAACAATTAATTTTCCAACTTGAATATGCATATATATATACAAACTTTTAAGAAATAACCAGGAAGTAACCAAGAAAATGTGGGATGCTTATACAAGGATAAATTCAACATTATTTTACAAATAAAAGAAAAACAATTGCAGAAAAGGTCTCTATTTCAAATATTACTTTCTATTCGTTTTATTTGTCATACTAAACGTACTTGCTTTAGTATTTCAGCGCTGAAAATAAGGAAAAATGTGTTATGTTATTACATTACTGACATTTAAAACACGAAACAAAACAAAGGTAAAACCTATTGTGGTCACGATGAATGAATGATGCAAAACAATTCTGTCTGGTGCGAAAAAAGAAAATGACGCCAGCGTTTGGAATTTAATTCCCCCCTGCTAACAACCAGTTGTCTGTCGAACATTTCTCCCTGGAGCAAGGAACAGTATCGTTTGTAATCAGATATTTGATGATGATAGCTCCCCAAATTGACAATATTGAATGCGCACATTGGTAGCGATTGGGAGCGATCGGGTGGGAGAGACGCAGATATCACGATTCAACGAAAGTTGAACAGTTCAAAATGCAAAAAATGAAACAAATCTCCAAATCAAACCGTTGCAACACAAAACAATGCCCGCATGGTGGTCGAAACTCGAGTGGTTTGTACCGGAATGTAAATCGTAGGTTGTACAAGTGAAACAAAACTTGTGCTTTATTCCAGTTTCGGTTTCGTGATTTGCCACCGGGTCGGGATTTTGAGTGCAAATTCAAATAGGAACACGCTTTTGCTTTTCACCAACCGGCTGACATGTTGGACAGTTTAATTTTATTTGCATTTTGTCATTGCAAGCCACCGAAAATCGATCATTCGTAGATGACGGGAGTTGTGTTTTCGTTCTATACCATTAACGTGGTTGATAAAACTATATTACAATGCGCCAGTAGCCGTCCAATAAAAAGGTTAAACATTACACAACCTTTTCGGCAATATCATGCGAAATGAAAATGTTAATTAAACGTTTTGTTGATGTTTAAAAATATTTTTAATTAAATATAAGGCTTGTGTAACGTGGAAAATGAATGTTTGGGGTAGCTCGGTGTATTTGCCTGGCACATTGATATTGCATTGCATGGTTTAACAATTGCAAAGAATATTAAAAAAATATCGTAGACGTATACGAATTAAGAGTATTGATCGTTTGATAAAAAAGAATAAAAAAGAAAAGAAATTTGATTTTTCACATTTATTCGATTGCACATTTGATTTCGAATCTGCGAATGGCAGAATCGAACATTATTGTGTATTTTTTTAAATTTAGTTCGTCACATATTTTGAAGTTGTACGGTTTTGCAATAAGAAGTGGGTTAGTTATTCTATATAAAATATATCGTGTAGCTTTAACATGCATTGGTAGCGGCACCAGCCTTCGCACGACAGAACCGGTCCAAAACCCCATTTGAACCAATCCCCCCTCAACAAGGACTGATCGGGCATCGTGGTAAGCTTAAGTCTAGAAATCCATAAATGGTAAACATTGCCTAGAAGGTCATTACACTAAGAAGGGAGAGAGAGAGGGAGAGAGACAGAGAGAGAGAGAGAGAGAGAGAGAGAGAGAAAGCGAGAGAGATCTCTTGTAGCTGTGTCTATTTTACGAGTTACATTGAATGATATTTGAGTAAAAATTTAATACGACCAAAAAGTAATAATTTCTTAAATTTATGTAAAGGAGTAGTTTTCGGATCTGGATGATGAAATAACGACGACTGGACAACGAACGTCTTGCTGCCGCTACGTGATTGCAACTTCTCCTTTTATTACCCAAATTCCACGTTTTATAATCCATCGTCACATCGTTGCTTCTCTTTCTCCTACTCTCGCTCACTTTTGTACAGCGGTTCCAATGCAGCGGTACACCTGTCAAAAATTTCGCCTTACATTCGGCCTTTCCTGACGCCTTGTGTATAGTCCCCTACAAGGCCATATTTTCCGCAAAGAGTAATGAAGTGAAAGCTGTCCCTCTATCACTAACTATTCGCTCTGGATTTCCGAATATGGTGGACCAACATTCTAATTTCTTAACTGTTTCCTCAGCACTTGTTGTTTTTGTGGGATACAATCACACAAATTTCGAAAATGCGTCGACTATGGTTAGAACATATTTGTATCTTTTGTTAGTCGGATCCATTGGCCCTACATGATCTACGTGCAACGTCTGCAACGGTCTATCTCCCTTTTCGATAGGGTGTAAATATCCTTCTTTGAGCCCTACTTTTTTGTTGTAAATAATGCATCTCACGTAGTTATCAATAATTCGTCTGGTTTTCTGTTCTACATGAGGTATCCAGTATTTTTGTTTTAGGCTGTGTATAGTTTTCTGTACACCAAAATGCCCATTGTTATGCTCATTCACAATTAGTTCTCTTTCCATTCCTTTTGGAATTACTATCAAATCAATTCCTTCAGCTGTATGATACAATAGACCTCCTTTGAGCTTATATGATCCATATGGTTGCTTAGCAAGTATTTCGCATACCGCTTTTATCATCTCATCTTTTCTTTGCCCATCTCGTATTTGCGCTGTTACTTCGCTCCCTACGATCATTACACGCAGCGGATAACGACTTAAACTGTCAACATGTTTGAGCCTGGTCCCAGATCTGTGTTCTGTCTCAAAAGAAAAATCTTGCAAGTAAACTACCCACGGTAACACTTCTCGTGGAGCTTCCAGTTTCTGAAGCGTTTGCTTAAACGCACTACAATCCGTTACAAGCTTAAACTGAACACCTAGTAAGTAATGACGAAACTTCTTGATCGCAAGATACACCGCCTTAGCTTCCAAAACATAACTGTGTTTTCGTGCCTCTGCATCCGTTGTCTTGCATCCGTTGCTCCAGAAGAATACAGGGTGAAACTTACCATCGTAGCGTTGAAGCAAAACAGCACCATATCCTTCTTTCGATGCGTCAGTGTGAAGCTCTGTTTTCGCTTCTCTCTGGTACAGCCGCAACACCGGTTCACTTGCCAGTACCTGCTTTAGTTGCTCGAACGCATCCAACTCTTGTTTCTCCATTTTAAACTCTACGCCGTTACGCAACAGATTAGTGAGTGGACGCGCAATCTGTGCGTAGTTATTCACAAACTTCCGAAAAACAAAGTTCACAAAACGCATAAACACTTGAAGTTTTTGCAAAACATCGTCGATTATTGGAATCGGGAATCCATCCTTTAGAATCATACTGTTCAGTTTCCCAAAATCTACACACACACAATTGCTACCATCCTTTTTCTTCACTACGACCACACGACTAGCAAAGTCCGAGGATGAATTTCGTACAATTCCTTTCACTCTCCATTCTTCCACCTGTTCGTCCACCGCTTTTTCTTCTGGGTATGCCAATCGGCTTGGTGAGTGTCGAAAAGGAATCATACGCTCGTTGGGCACTATTGTTAATTTCACCGGACTCTCTGGACAATTGTCTTCACACCGCGTTTCCTCGTATTGGTTCACCACACTAGCGATTTCTTCACGAAATTTAGGTGGAACCGTTATTTGGTCCGTTTCACACACAAACACGTCACTATCACGCTCCTCTTCCTTATTCTTTTTGGGGCGTATTTCTATCCCGTGTTGTGTTACGGTAGCGTCCATCACTTTCAACGCCTCTCTCCCAAGCACTGCATTATAGCTCATGCTGCAAGTGGGAACAATGTAAAATTCAATTTCCGGATAATCGTCGTTATTGATTGTCACTTTCGATTTCACTGTGCCCAAAGCTGCGGTTCGCTTCCCTCCGAATCCGTTAAACCACATTTCGGTGGGTGTGACGCTCAAACAACCGATAGCCTTTTGAGCACCTTCTGACAAGAGGTTATACTGGCTTCCGGTGTCAAAAAGAGTGATCAACTCTTTTTCTACGATCTTCATGGTGACCGTTCCTCCTTTATCACCACTGATTAGGTTCGCGTTCCCCGAAGCACTGAATTTTTCACTGCACTCCCTAGCACGGTGGCCTGGCTTGCCGCACCCAAAACACACAGGTCCATCTGCTTTGTTCGGACAATCTTTTGCGAAATGTCCCGTTTTCCCGCATTTACGGCATTTCACACTAACAGTTGGCGTCTGTTGTTTGTTTCCTTCTGGGTTCTTAGCAGTACCCGGTCGTTTCGATTGCTGTTCTCGGATCAGCGCGGTCAATTTTTCATACGTTTTTATTTGACTTTTCAGCTCTTTTACAGTTTTCGTACCGATCAAACACGCTTTGTTTGAAGGTTTATCGTCAATTCCCTGCACTACATACTCACATAGGGATTCTTCGTCAACATGTCCCTTTTTGCCTAATTCACACATAGCGTAAATATACTCGGCGTATGTTTCTTCCGCATTTTTCTTTCGTTTACGCAACGATTCGTGAACACTTGCGCTGGACACCTTTTCTTCAAATTCGTCTACGAGCGCACACTTCAGTTCATCCCACGAACAAACTTCTGGGATGCTTTTCACAAAAGCCTTGGCTGCGCCTACCAGGACGCGCTTGGCGTAGACCAGCTTGTGCAGGTCGCGCCATTTGAACAGTTTGCTACTCGTTTCAAACTCAACAACCCACGCGCTCACGTCTTCCGTTCCGGAAAAAGTAGGCAAATAGTCCTGCACATCTTTGAAGGAGATGGACACGCCCCGGGCCTCACGATCTACGTTCTCATGCGCCGTGATGCTGGACCCTGCTATCGCATCCAAATAATCACACATCCCAGTGGTGTCTTGACCTGCCCCTTCACTATGCTCTATTATCCTGCCTGCTAGCTCTTCCTTCGTGCCGCTTGTGCCTAGTCCCAAGGACTCACACCTTTTTACCAAGCCGGTACGAGTATACTGCTCCACTAATTCTTCTACACTTGATGGGATATCCATCGTATCCAATACGCACTATTGTCTGATAACCACCGATACGCACCACTGTTCGATAACTCCCGATATGCACCACTATATGATAAGCACCGATACGCGCAACTATCCGATAGGCACTACTATCCTATTGTTATCCACAAGGCACCGCTATTCTTCTGCTATCCAATAGGAATCGATACGATCTTCTGTCCTATAGGACTCTTATCCCACTTCTGACACCAAATGTAAAGGAGTAGTTTTCGGATCTGGATGATGAAATAACGACGACTGGACAACGAACGTCTTGCTGCCGCTACGTGATCGCAACTTCTCCTTTTATTACCCAAATTCCACGTTTTATAATCCATTGTCACATCGTTGCTTCTCTTTCTCTTACTCTCGCTCACTTTTGTACAGCGGTTCCAATGCAGCGGTACACCTGTCAAAAATTTCGCCTTACATTTATATAAGGATTATTTGTTAAATATTGAAGAACAACTTAGCATTCTAATCTTGAACTGAACTAATCTAACGGTGTTGCGCTTTATTGTAGTTGCTAAACAATTGAATGATATAGGTAAAGAAACTTTAAATTACAGAACCTAAACAAAGCAAAGTGACTTTAAAAACGCCATTATTTTTTTGTTTTTCGGGAAAGATTTAGAAATTATTTTATTTAGATCGATTTGATGTTTTGCGAAGTGTACATAGTTACGTTGTTATAGTAACGAAATTTTAAATTTATTAAGTGATCTCTTTTGATCAATATCTTGTGTGTTACTTGTTTCTTGAAAGAGAATTCAGGAACAGAAGCAATAATTTTAAACGAAACAATTCCCGGAAATTAAGCATAAATGTGTTCCTCTCAAAACTCAAAACTCAAAAATTAATTACAGTAGTAGTTTTAAGCGATCTCATGTTACGCACGATGAATTCAGAGAACCCGCAGATGGCTGATCACGTTTTCCAAAGCATAGCTAATGAACCAATTTATTGCTGATTTATTAATAGAATTTGTCAATACGAGGCACGTTGCATAATATCGGCGCCTGATGTCACATCCGTCCGCGCTGCTACCGTTGGCCAAAATGAACTATTAATTTAGCGAAAATAAGCATTGCTTATACTTCATTTTCTAAAGCCTTGTCTGTCGGTTGGTGTGCACCATTCTCGGGGTTTAGATAGCTGTTCTTTTTTTTTCTTCCCTGGCTCGTCAATGGTATCGATAATATGGCGTGTCAATCGTTGCGAAGGCAAGCAATACGGCGCCGCTCGGCACCGTTAGGGAAGTGGAAATGACGCCACAAGGATGTTCATTTTTGTAGTCGTGATTGGAGATTTTTCACCTCATTGCTTATTGGATGTGTTCAAAATCCTTGAATCAACACCACCATTCACCGGTACGGCATGGGTAGGATGTTTCTGACGCTCGTTTTTTCCCTGTTCGTTTTCTCTGGTGATGATGAGCTCTTAAGCTGTGTGTGAGCTTCATGAAGATTTCTGGCATGCATGAGGTGGCTTAAGAGAACTTCCTAGCAACGAACGGTAAACACCGTTACGGTCGGAAATGTTGCGATGTGGTAGTGAATGAAGTTTCGCGACATGTATGGGAATGTTTTGCTTCTGCATCGACGAGTATTAAGTGGGATTGCTTTCATCAATGTATGCTCATCATGGGACAACTCGCAATATTAGGAAAAGTGCTGTTTGTTTGCTTCGAAGCTTGCCATGATGCTAGGATCAAGGGATTGGCTCAGCTATTCAACAACAAATGTGTCCATCAGCCAGATTCCACATAGAATGCGAAAAATGCAAATGTCCGAATAGCACCTATATCGATTGAAGACATAAACGAAGTAAACGCACTCAAAGCCAACCGGAAAAAAACTTTGACTAATATGCTAGAGAAGTCAACGAAGGTAACCCACGGTAATTTTAGTCAAATTGATCATCGTGGATGAATGTTGTGTTCGTTTGTCTTGTAAAAGATTCGGGTGTTCAAGTGTCTGTAAAATGTTTGTGTAAAACGTGATCAGTTGAAGACCGCAAATCTTTGCATCGTTTGTTGCCTTGCGTATTAATCTGAAAGTAATAACCACTGGCTCTGAGGTTGCAATTGCCCAACCAGTTATAGGCACGCGAAATGATGGGTTTTTAATGGCCATCGTCCACCGCCGGTGAAGTGTGTCCGTACACGATGACGTAGCAATTTCGTCATGCTTTTGCTATATTAGCGCCCAAGAGATCCGTCCAACAGGAGGTGGTTTTACTTCCCGAATCACACAATTTTCCGTTCTATTTACCACCCGTGATGCTCTGGTTGCTGATTTTTTATCGCGCTACCTTTCGTGATGCCTTTCTGTTTATGTTTTACGTTTTATACTAAATGGTTTTTACTGGTTGCTTTTTCTTGTAGTTGATTTTTTGAAAGTATTTCCCACTCTAGCTTATCCAATTCGGTTCGTACGGTTATCAGAGAAACGAAATTTAAAAGCTCATCAACGAGCTCACTTTTGTGCTGATGGGTATTAAAAAAAGTGAAGCAAAATGGAGCCCGCACAGCTCAACGGTGCGAAATCAGTCGAAGCTAATGTCATCCACTGCGATTGCAAATGGAAAACCGTGTCTATACGGACCATCGGGAGCTACTTTCTTATCCGCCATTCGTCAGAGAACATCTATCCATTTACTCTATTCGGCAAAAACTTTGCCCACAAATCGAGCTGTTCGATGGTGGTGGTCAGGAAGATGGTGCTGATTGCCAATGAGAATAGTTGGATTGCAGCGTTTGAGCTCTTTTAGCACGGACAGACTGAAAGCCCTCAGATGGTATGCCGGTGTGGATATAAAAATACTGACGAGAACGGGAAACCCTACACTCATCAGTAGGGACTGGAGTTTTGATCCGCTTCGTTAGTTAGCAACAACTCAACCGACCCAAGGAAGGCAAGCAGCGTAACTAGACAATTTCGTGCCGCAGTTTCGATAGCTTTCAACGTCGAGCCGGTCTGAGATTGGCGCAGCATCGAGAACAACCGCAAAGAAGGAACTCCGGCACGATGTATCGTAAACCTCGGGATGAAGAGACAACGTTTCCGTTTCCGGTTTCAGAAATGCCTTACAGTGCCTTGGGCAAGGATATGTGCCTTCTTCCTTCCGCTTTCGAGTGAGGCCATAGTCGAACAAAATTGGTCGTCTTAAGTTGCCACCTCTATGAAAGATGTGCGGGATGAGAATCTGTATTTACGCGTGCTGTTGTTTATTAGCGCGGTGAACAAAATGTGCTAACAGATGCCACTGATTTCTGCTTCCGGCGCGGTGTTCTTTCAACAAACAGTCTAACGCTTTTGGAATACAATAATTGCGTAAAAATATTATACGGAGAAAATTTTACCATACCCATAATTAGGCTCAAACTGTAAAGCTGTACATACATTGTTAGCAAGGTTGCTAAAGAGTGTTTCACCCTTTCAGGGAACACCGTGTGTGAAAATATAAGACATCGTTTTTTATTAGAGCAAATTTATTATTGTAATGTTTAAAAAGCAAACAAGTTCTACAATAAACGAAAAAAGCTTTTTATGACAACATATGATGTCATGGAAATAACTGCAGTTTAATCAATTCTAACGTTGATCAAATTTTGTTGAAATTCGATTTGATTTATGATTTTTAAACCTCAGATACACAACTCGCAACATTTAAAGACAACGTAGAAAAAAGCGAAATGAAGAACAAAATAACGTAAACATATTGTAACTTCACTTTGCAAACACTGAAGATAATGCTTCCATTTCTACTTCAGTACCTCCTTGAACCAATCAATGTACATCGAAATACGGTGCACTATGCGCAGAGATGTTGAATTACACGGTCCGTGGCTGTATATGTTTACCAGAAACTCGGTGAATAGATTGGTATCCTCATTTTTCCTATAAACGATCGGACTTCCCGCTGCATAACAAAACTCTCCTGATCCGTACACTCCCGGAACCATGCATGTAATACGTGGATTTGTAAACGGTTTGGCAAAGCGCGCATTACAATCTCTCAAATACATAGGGTGCATCGGTTGGAAACCATCTGTTGAACAAAAGGAGTGATCATACGTTGTTCAGCAAAACTTACTGAGAGAATGATTACTTACTACCGCTCAAAATTTGGGACTCCACTGGATTATGAGTCTTGTTCTGCCACAAACATCCCGGGAACGTGGTAACGGTAAGCTGCACTGGTGATACAAGTTTCAACAATGCAATATTGTTTTCGTACGTATTCACGTTAAACTCCGGATGATACTTCGTCATTTCGATGGGTATAATCGCTATGTCAGTGGCGAACTGTCCAGACTGTAACCCACCTAAGCGCACAACGTTCGGGAGGTATTCCTTTGATGCCAAACAGCTAGCGGACGTTACGACAGCTCGTGTACTGATCAGATATCCAATGCACTGAAACCGTATTTCCGAACCGTCTTCCCATCCTACCTCAGCCTGCAAGTACAGAATGTTAGTGGGTCGAAGACTTTACATATTGCCAGCGACTTTTACTCACACCATGCGGCTGCCTCGTGTTCAATGGTTGAAATCCATTCCAACGCTGCTGACGTTGCTTTCTTAGATGAGCGTAACGTTGTTCACACTCGTTGAACTCCATCTCGATCGCGCTCGGTGGGCTTCTAATATCTCCCTGGGGACAGCAAACTACCGATCCTTTCGAGCATAGCATTACTGGTGCACTATTATCCATTCGTTGCCGAATATTAGGGCAATTATTGTGCGGTACACAAACACCTTCAACGCCTCCTCCGTAACTACATCGGTCATTTAGTACTAGATCGGGATTGATAAAGATGACCGAATCGCTCGATCCAGTAGGACTACTCTGTTTTCGATTGGTAATTTCGGGTAGTAATACGGATTCCATCCACTTCCTATGAGCGTTGAATCGTACAGCTACCGCGGGTTCTCCGAAGCCACAATCGCGCCCAAATAGATTCATTCCATATGCGTAGTTAAAGTACCGTGTGAAGCGCCACATTTCTCGCTCGATAGGACCACCGAACTGCTGATCGCAAGTGGATGGAACTAGAAATGGTTTGTTCTGGAAGCAGATATGTTCAGCTTGGAGACCCATTCCTAGTTGTGTACGAAACTGGTCGGCCAGCCGACATTCACTGTTGGACTGTAGCGTTGCGCGAGGCGAAATTCCAACGATGCGAGGATCTTAAAGTAACATTTGTAGAGAGTATTTTACTAATAATGGAAATCTATTTCTTTTATTACCAGTCACTTACCGAGTAAGGTTACTGGTTCATCACGATTGTAGGGCGTCATATCGGCGCGACCTTTTCCGATCACCTCAAACTTAGGATCCGGAATGGAGTCATGATACCACACACATGCAGGAATAATAGAAACAGGATACGGCAGCTTCAAAATAGCAATATTATTGTAGTACCGTCCTTTCGCTGGATTATACTTCGGATGTACGACGGTTTCACTGACATTGATGAAATTGCCATTACTAAGCTTAACTCTACTGGGACTTGCTCTGAAACAGAATAGGAAAAAAATTAAAACATTTCTTTTCTCTTGAATTTGAACTTCTCTCCAACGTACCCCATATGGGATGCACACTCTGCCAATGTAGCAACGGCATCACGATCAATAAGTGTACCGGAACAGTTTTCCCGGCCGGGAACAATGGAATTCGCCCACATGATTTGAACCCGTTGTCTACTGTCACCACCAACCAGATGAGCGTTATCCGAGTTGTAGGTTTCATAGTTGTTGGATCTCGAAACAACCACATCATCCTCATACTCGCGCACGTGTACATAGCGCAGAGCACAGGACCATGGCTCAAATTTCTGTGCCGTCGCCTTTTCTCCCTCTTTCTGCAGTGTTTCGATTATCCAATCTACGAAGCTGGATACACGCGCGTATACACCGGGATTCGCTTGCCCGCACGGTTTACCGAACGATGTGACACCTACCAGGAATGGTGTCATTTTAGCGTTGTGTAGCAATTTCACATGCAACGGGCCACCAGAGTCTCCCTGTTGGCAGAAGTTAGAAAAAAATACATTTATTCACGGTATTTAAAACCATTCCGATTCGGCTTACCGGACATGTGTCCATTTTCTCGTCACTCGCACAAAGATGATGCGCATGTAGCCCATTGCGCAATCCACGCTCGGAGGAGGTATAAAAGCGCGAACATTCAGTGTTGTTCATGGGGGTTAGTTCGACCTTTAGCAGAATTTTCGTTTTGTCCTCACCTGAACGACGATATGATCGGTGTATGTGTGATTTTTTTCCATGGAATCTTTGGGATATACTGTTTTGTTAATTCCCAATGTGTGGGGTTTCTTCTACTCACCAAAACCTGTTTTACCCCATCCGGCGGCAAAAAGCTTCGGGAAGCGTACCTCGTCATCTAACCAGAGGCAAGTCGGTGCTACGGTTTCATGCACCCTGTATCGAAAGCAAAAGAACAGCAACAGATAATGACTATAATAAAAGCACGCCGAAACCGACACCCGCTGCGGCACGCTTGTCCTCGGGCAAACCCAATGTCTCATACGAATGAATCTCACATGATATTCTTTTCAAGCTGCATTAGCGCCACATCGTAGTACTTCGCGCTGTACCGATGCTGTTCGTGCCGTATGATCTTCACAATACGTAACTGCTGAGGAAATTCATCGTCCTCATCGCTGTAAATGTTGAGGTCACCCATCCGAGCCACATCCGGTGCAACATCTCTATGGGTAAAGAATGAGGTGAGATTAAAATAAGCCCATGGAACTCTAGTGCTATTCTATTATTACAACGTCGATTGATTACATACTCATCATTCGCTGCACAGTGCGCTGCAGTAAGAATGAAGTTCTCCCATATCAGCGATCCACCACAGCCCCAGATTATTTTGCCATTCGGTCCCGTCCAACCGATTGCGGCGATATGAGCAAACTCGCGCAATAACGCTGGTTGACCGTAGGCAGGTGCCACCAACCCCATGAAACCATCTTTCCAGTTTCGTGTGTGGCAATCTAGTACCGGAATAAATTTTAGATATACGGGTTTTCTTTAGAAAACTTTTGAAGAGTAACGAGCTACTCACCATCTAATGATATTCTATCGTACGGTAACATCATATCCATACCATCTTCAGGTAGTTTCGTATTGATTGGAAACAATGTGGATTCACCTGTGATATGAAATCAAACGAAGCATAAATTACCACCTTTAACCATTGATTGAGCTGTTAACTTACTGTACGATAACACCGCAATGACGAGCAATGCCAGTAGAACCCATTCACACGCCATTATCACTGAGCTGCAGTCGATCGTGTACTAACGCACGTTGGCAATTCATTTTGCATTGGAACTGGTGTGTACAGTTGTAACATTTACAACATTTGCAACCGTTCCGTGTTCACATATACCTTCAGTAAACCGGTTTAAGTTCGTCTTTCTAGCGCGTCAGCGATAGAGCAAAAAGCTAATCTGCTCGATAGATCTCATGTAAGCATGTGAGAGCGATAGGTTTGCGGGTGAGAGGTCTGGGAATTCACAGGAGAATACGTTTATTGTTTCATTTCTCTTTGGACAGCTTATTATGCTGCTAAGTGGGCAAACCCTAGCTTGATTAATAATCAAACACTGGGTCTTTTACGTATTGCGACCATTCGTTTGTTAAATTCGTAAACGTTTATTTGTTGTTTCAAGAATTAGTATTATAAGCTGCGCGTAACCAGAATCTTGTGAGATTGTAACGTAAGGCGTTTACCGTAAGTTGTCTATTATCCATGGAACGTACATCGAGATACGGGTATTGAAGAGAGGCTCATCAGTTCCACAGTTAGTGTTACTGAAGATTCCTACGAGATACTCGACCGGTGCTCCATTACTTCCTTTTCCGCGCCACACAATAGGGTCTCCAGAGTTGGGACAGGCAGATGACATTGATTCAGTAGCAATGGTGCAATATTCCCCACTTTGCAACTGAACCTTCAAAACCCGCTCACAGTGAGAACCATACATGGGATGCACGAGTTCTAGGTTTAGCTGTGATTTAACTGCAATAAAGATGGCATGTTAGCTTAAAAATTCCCATGACGATGCGATTCAAACCTACCAATGGAGTGTATTGTCGAAATCAACGGAGTGTGGGTCTCATTTCTCCACAAGCATCCAGGAAACACAGCTGCTGTAGGTTGTATGGGCTTGATCAGTTTCAATAGTGCGATATTGTTTGCTCTCTTCACAGAATCGTACTGAGAATGTGTAACGATGCTTTTTATTGGCGCCATAATGGAGGGATCATCATATCGACTTCTGATAGATCCCAGCCTTAGAAAATTGGGTTCATGATTTACAAGCTGAGTACACGCAGCACTTGTAATTGCTGTGCTTGTTGTAATCAGATATCCTAGACATAAAGTGTCCGTTTCACTGCTGCTTTCATCCATCCGAAGCACCTCTACCTAAAACAGACACAATCATTAGTTTAGGGATCTTACCAGTGAATGAATGTGAGAATTACAATGTGCGCCTTCACATCAGGTAGCTCTGCAGCTCCAATAAAGTTCCTTCGGCGGAATGGTTCATACCGATTTTCACAATCCTCAACCTGCTGATCCTCATCGTGCAAGAGCTGTTCATCATCCAACACGTCTTGTGGCAAACAGCACACAACTGTACTATTCGTACAGAATATCAACCCTTCCTTTCGTTCTAGGCGGTTCCGCACTCCTCTGCAATGGTCCACAGGGATGCAAAGTCCTACTGAACCATCATAATAATCGCATCTGTCAAACAGCTCCAGATCAGAGTTGATGAATAGAACAGCATCGTTTGTTTGGGGTTTATTTACAAACGACCTGTTTGGCAACAGTACTGACTCCAACCAATCCATATGGGCATACAATCGAACAGCTGCACCCGGTTCACCGAAACCACAATCTCGCCCAAAAAGGCTGATTCCATACACATGTTTGAAGAAACGTTGCAGACGAACTAACGTTCGCTGAAGAGGACCTCCACTGGTGAGTTCACACACCTGAGGTACTACAAACGGGTCGTTACCGAAGCACATATGTTGAAGCAGTAGGCCTTGATCCAATTTCGCAAGGTATTGCGATGGGAACGAACAGTTATTATTGTCATATGCGTAGACCCGGGGAGTTATTCGCATGTTGCTGGAATCTTTATCAGAAAACATAGTTGAAAACCTTTAAAGCATTAGCACTCCTCACTGCAAATGGTTTGTTTGTCTACCTACTATGTATGGTTCTATCTTTATACTGATACACATTCAAATCAACCCGACCAACGGTTGATATTTCCATTTCTGGGTTTGGTAGTTTCGCAGCATTCCAAATGCAAGCCGGTAAAACGTTAAACGAATCATTGATCTTTAACACCGCGATGTTGTTATAAAAGGAACCTTTGGTATAATTAGGATGCACATGCACCTCTGTAACAGTATATTGTTTCTCTTCGATTATGTCAAAGTATCTGCCAGTCCTTCGTTGATGAAGCACATCTGATGGTTTTAGGCTAAAACAAAAACAAATAGGCATTTACTAGTATTTCAACAACAATTTCACAATCTCAACTATACAAAACAAATTACCCTTCGTGCGATGCGCAATCGGCCAATATTATAACTGTGTCGTGATCGATGATGGAACCCATACAAATGTTTTCTGGTGGCACGATTGAATCGGGCCATTTTAGTTCTACAATCTCATCAACAAACTCCGCGGTGAAGTACGATCGCTGTGTATCGAAAGACTCGAATACACCGGTCTCGTTTGCCACTACGTTCGATATTGCCAGCTGTCGAATGGCAACATGCCGTAACGCACACTCTGCTGGTTCGAACTGGCTTTCTGTCACTTCCGGGGCGCCGTTCATTTGAAGTGTTTCCAAAATCCAGGCACGAAATGGTGCTATTCGGGTATACACTCCAGGGTGAGATTGTCCACAAGGTCGACCAAATGAGGTCAGCCCAACTAGAAATGGCGTTACTTTGAAATTGTGCTGCAGTCGTATGTGTAGAGGACCTCCAGAATCACCCTAAAAAGAAAGTTAACATGAGCTAACCATTTCAAAATCACCACTAAATACATTCGTTTTCACCAGACAGGTATCCATCTTTTCATCGCCGGCACAAATATGATGCAGATCAAGTCCGTTTCGCAAACCTCGTATGGTTGTCGGTGTGTAGTGTTCGGAGCAGTTTTCATTACTGATCGGCTTCAAAGTAACTTTCAACAAAATTGGCGTTTGTGATTCTCCTGTAAAAAAAGAATAGGCAGTCACTTTTGCTATATTCCATCAAATTGATTTTGCTAAAAATAAATTTACCAAATCCTGTCTGCCCCCAACCAGCCGACTCGAGCTCTTTAAATCGTACTTCTTGATCTAACCAGAGACAGGCCGGAGCGACTGTCTCATGGACACTAGAATTAATCGAAATTGTGCTTATTATTTTCTTATCAATACAATACAATTCCATACTCACGTGATATTGTGCTCCAGTTGTAGCAGTGCAATATCGTAGTATCTGGCACTAAACTGGTACTTTGGATGCCGAAATATGTTCATAATAGTCAGCTGTTGTGCGTACGTATCATCATCAGCACTATGTATGTTAAGATCACCGAAACGGACTACGTCGGGAGGAATATTTCTGAGAACAAAACAGGTCAGTTTCCAACCGATTATTTATGTAGGCTGTAAATCGTCAATCAATCACTCAACTCATCATTAGCCGTGCAGTGAGCGGCCGTAATAACGAAGTTGTTCCATATCAATGATCCACCGCAGCCCCACACGATCGTACCGTCCAGTTGTGTCCATCCGATTGCGCCAATATGCGCAAATTCGGTTAGAAAAGCTGGTTTAGCAAAGGCCGGTCCTACTATACCCCTGCCTCCAAATGCATAGTACCGTAAGTGACAATCTTTGTAAAGGGTGTAAAAAATTTTGAGTTTTTCAGTAATGATTTTGAGTTTGCAAATGACCAGTAAATTACCATCAAGAGTAGTACGTTCATTTGACATGAACGTATTTTCGGGGATATCTTCCTCTATCCCCGAATGAACTGGATATAGAATCGCAGCGACCACTGTGTATGAATGATATAAATGAAGCGATTAAAAAGAAATTATTTCAGATAGAGAGCTTTATCTGAAATAATTTCTGGAGAGTTTTATTTCGTACCCTTCACTAGACCAAAGAGAGGAACTAAATAGGCACGCTTCATCGCCGATCAGTTATTCACAAGAGCTAACACAACACTGTGGCGTACAACAAATCCCTTAGGATTGTATATTAATTTGCTGCGTAATGAGGTCTCTCTTTAATTCGCTCTTTTCATTATTGCTCTCTTAATTAGATTGCGGTATATGTGTTGGAAGTTAATATTATTTGATTGCATCGAGCAGATTGCGTGTATTTGCATGTAATACAGATAAGTGAACATTGTAAAACTGGAACAAAACTTATTGTATATTTTAATTTACTTCAGAACGATTCTTCTGGTTTGTACGAATGTCTTGAAAATCAATGACTGAATGATTATAAATCTAAACAATTTAGATTTAACCTATTACAAACACGCATTATGAACTAGCGCATAGAGCTATTTTTTGTGCGATCATAATCTGTTGCGAACCAGGTTAGATATTATCGAATCGATCGATTGATCTATCTAGTATCTAGTATGAAAGCATTTT
Organism: Anopheles marshallii; assembly: GCF_943734725.1. Lineage (NCBI taxonomy): Eukaryota > Metazoa > Arthropoda > Insecta > Diptera > Culicidae > Anopheles > Anopheles marshallii. The sequence goes on along the minus strand of NC_071326.1, from coordinate 62,301,316 downwards.
TTATTTTTTTTCTTTATCGGCACAACAACCTGAAGAGGTTTAGACCTTCCATTTCTGGCTTTCTGTAACTTTATTTACCCGTAGCTGGATAGTCAGATCCTGCGTACGGGGGATGGGATTTTGGTCTGGTCTGTTCGTCTGAAGACCGGTGCCACTACCATTATGCCACTAGGTCGCCCAATTGCTTAGTTTACCAATAATGTAAAACGGCAAATCCTCATATTTTCTTTTCGTATCTTTTCGTATCGCAACGTATTGTATTGTAAATACCGCAACATCGATTTATACATTTCTTTGAAATTACGATCAATATTTTCCTTAACTATTCAGTATCTGTTGGGCTCTTACGCTCAGATGAAATATTTTAGGATAGCAGCCAATGGCGTCATATTTTGGTTGAGTTTTATGATTCTACTTTTTTCTCATTATTTCTAACAGCATCATAAAAAAAGGTTACCGCTTTGTCAAGATACATCCCATGACTTGACAAAGTCATGCTTCTGCTCAGTGTTGTTCGTTGGTAGCGATGCTCGTTGGCATTGTTCAATGAGTGACAAATTTCTGCTTCCGTCGCATGTCAAACTTACCACCCTTAGCTTCCGTCAGTCTGGAACTGACGGTTGAAGAATGTAACGGATACGCGACAACTCATCATCGTTGCTTTCATCATGGTTTGTGTGAGCAGTGAGCCGAGATGTAAAAGGCACGTCGGCTTATTAATGATCTTTACATAATACGGTGCTTGCGTTGGCCCATTTCCTTTTCCGTACAGGCTACTCAATAACTGCTTTCGAAAGACGGTTTTGGAACTCCATCATCATCATGTTCGTCATCGGAAAAGATGGATAAGAAAGTGCAACCAGGACAGGTGAGATCAGAACTCACGTGACTGATGAAAATATGACACGCGCAAAGCTGGAGAATGACTAAAGAATATTGCAAGCTACCCTTAAGGACCTTCCTGATGCCTCAAACAGGGGGAAAAACATAGTGATTTATGAAGCTACATTCCTAACAAAGCACAATATAAGAAAAACTGGACCCCATCTTCCAATCAAGTCTTCAGGTGTTTCAAAATGGGGTAGAGTTTGTAATATCTTTCGCCAAGAAACACCGGCTTAAACACGTTCCCTCATCACGCCGGATGCTGCGTGCTTTGATAGTGCCGATAGGTCCTTGCCTTCGTGGCCTCGTTTACGGAGAGGTTTTCGACCTCTCTTTCAACCATGTTCCATGGTACGAGTTTACTTTGTTTCTTGCACATCGCTACATGACCGCACCATTGTGTGCCGTGTTGTTGCTTTTTACGCAGCGATGGCTTTCCTTCCCGTAACACTTTTCGAAGTTTTTAAGCTTTTCTTCGAATCCATAATCCTCAAACCGTGGGCTGATGTGTGAGTGAGTAACAGTCATCAAGAGCAATCCATTCATCTAGCTCTACCATAGCGATGGGGGGTTATGTATGGTTCCGGTGGCTATGGTACGATTTTCGTACGTTCCGGTGGAACGCAAATGAATGGTGATGAATGCCGTACGTTCCGTTGGAGTTTGATCCGTTTGTAGGCAGACGTTGATGGGAAGCTTTTTGTTGTTGATGACGCGTAGTTGGATTTTTCTGGGGCCAATGGTGGTGTTACTAATTTGGAAGTGGAAACATCGTAAAATGGCAATTAAAGTATTTTAACGTGAAATTTGGTTACAAAGTTTGTACCTTATTTGAATAAAATGTGTATTATTTCATATTCTCATTGGGAATTCAATTATTTTTGTTATTTATTGTTTGAATTCAATGAGTTTAAGTAAGACTATTGCAGTACAGATATAAACGACAAATAAAAATATAAAAATGTGAATTATGTGAAAAAAGTAAAAAAAAAAATTTCGAGCCCAACGTGGGTCACGAACATACGACCCTGGGATTAAGAGTCTCATGCTGTACCTACTGAGCTAGATGGGTTGTTAATCAATCAAATGTTTATTAACGTGTTGTTAATAAAAACAAGCACACCAAGTACATAGAAGCAAGTATTCAAGTCAAGTAAGAAGTGTACTAATTTTATAGTACAACTTCGTAAGCTACTGTATTTTATCAGATAGTTTCCAGAGAGACTCGCGTCTCTTTACATATATAAATATTGTTTATATATGTAGTGACCTGCGTCATCAGCCATCGTCATATTCATATCGAATGCCTTTGTCTTGCTTAAAACTATTGGATACTATCAATTTACCGAAAGGCTTCTTCGAAAGGGGAAAGGCGGGTGTACTTTAGACAAAAATTATAAGTGGGTTTTCTAAATTAATTATAAATTAATTCATCACAAAAATGTGCAATTCCTCATCACTTTCGTTATAAGTACTAGTTAGCTATTCGTCTTCATCTGAAATACCAATTTTTTTAAATTGAAAAATATTACATTTAATAAATTAATGGATTAGTATTAAATTGGAAATTCTGTTTATATTTATTGATTTTCTAGTTTCTGAGAATACAGCACTCTAAAGAAATTTTAGAAGGTTAAAGAAAGGATCATAAAGCAACGCTGGGAAAAAGCTTTACAATATCACAAACAAAAGCATTGAATGAACCAATGTTCAGTATACGGAAATCAAAGTAAATTCATTTATAAGCATTTGTTGTATATGCTTACTATCCAATGATTCGTCGTCCTTTGTAATGTCCTTTGATGTACCCCACTTTATTTCCTCTTTTTTAAAAATAAGTTTTTTTCTGATTTAAAATTACATGTTATTTTTAACTAACAAGCTGAATTTTAATCGCTTTTCCATTGATAGCAGATTATATATAATAATTTATTATATTCATTTTTTCATTCAAAACATACTATTGTATGTTTCTCGTAGTTGTTTGATATTATTCTCATAAAAATTATTCAAATGAACTAGCTCATTGTGCATCTAGCTCTAACAAACAATTCGTCGAAAGATTCAATCAATTCAACCCTCGAGCGATTGATCCCTATGCTTGAATCGCTGGTCTAAGGTAACGAAAGTCTATTAAGAAGGAAAAACGGAAAAATATCCTATCAACGGAAAACCCATGTCCTAGTAACAATCCTTCAGTCCGTCTGTCGCATAGAATGAAAAATTCAATTGCAGAAAGAATTTTTATTTTGTTCGCTCACTTCTAAAGGAAGAATTCTTTTTTAGTGTTCCGTTTGCATTTAAAACCTGTCAGCATAAGGCAACAAAAGCTGACGTCAAAACAAACAACAAACATTCACACCCGGGAATAACTCCAGCGAAGGAGAATCTCAGTGGCAAACACTTTTTTGTTGATTAGTTCTTTTATCTTGCCTTCGATATTTTGGACTAGCTCCATCTGAGTAGATGCAGAAACTACACAACAAACATTGTGTACGTCCATGTTTCACACTGGTTTCCTGGTTAACATCTATCATCTTGTCGATAGTAGGAAACGTGTAAAGAAAATGAATGCAAGTTATCGAAATGATTTTCCATGTTGCCTTTTAGCAGATTTACAGTTTTGATCATAATTGACGAAGCTGTAACATTGAAGTATAGATAAGTTTCATTAATTCATACTTAAGTTAAAATGTCATTGGAAGTTAATCAAATTGGAAGTACCAGAACAACAACAAATACGCTAAATCGTCATGTCATGTCATTTGTTTCCTTGTCGGTTTACATCCGTGAGTGGAACTATTATGTTGCTACTATGCGATGTCACTTCCGCATATACGCTTATGTGAATGCATAGGCATTCCTTAGTGTAGTTGGACCCGATTGAGAGTTACTTAAATTCAAAACCGCATTAATTTCTTACGCAATTTCTCTAGTTTTATTCGTCCTGGTCCTGGACAAAACAACTGGTAATAATTTGCGTTAACCAATAAACCAAAACGCACCCGTAAGTACTCTTCATTTGTTTGTCTTTTCTATTTGCGATGAGACAATTTTATTTATCTTGTTTCTTCCTGCACCACCAACCAAATCATCCGAAAGAAACCACTCAAAGTGGTTCAATTTAATTTGTTGCTAAAGTTATTGTGTCTTTCGCCCCGGGATGTCATGTTTATGCCGCATCCCCTGTTTCGATTCTTGTTCCGAAAAAGATGCCCGTAGGGGTCGTTATTCGGAGAAACATTTCCCTGCCAATACACAGATTGTTCGCTCTTGTGCAAAATGTTTATGATTTTTCATTTTCAACCCGTAGTGTGTGTATGTGTGTGTGTGTATCTGTTTTTGTTTAACCTCTCGTGCCTAGATTGCTTTCTACGCCTTGGACACGTTTGCTCTCTTCGCCGTACGACGATTCGCTTGAGGGATGGTGTGTGAAACAAGGGAAAACTTTTTCGTCCATAATTCCCTACCAAAAACCCATTCAGATTGAAGGTTCATTTCTTGAAGACCCTTCTTTGAACGCGAAGATGGGGTTTGAATTTTCAGAAGCATTTTTCCTGCTTTCCCCGGAAGATGGAGTTGCCCCAGGTTGGTGCCCATTTCCATCAACATCATTATCAGTATCATCATGATCGATCCGAATCATGTTTTTTTTCTTTCTTTCTTTTTCTCTGGCATAAGGCGCCTTGTTTTTGCTTGCGTTTGTTTCGAAAATTACTCTTCTACCAAAGATCCAGAGCTGGGCGCGAGGAACTGAAAGGAAAGTTTTCCCGATTAAATTGTCTGTTTTTCCTCCTTAGGACCCGTTTCGGGCGTTCGCTTATATTTACACTCCTTAGAAGGTCCAGGCAGCTAAGCGTTCATTGAAGCACTCGGCCCCCTGTTTATGATGCTCGGTAGGAAATGTCCTGCGGTGATTTGTAAATGGGTTGAACGGTTCTATCAGTTTTGTGAAAATTTTGCTGCACCAATAGGACGTCAATCAGCGGCATGAGGTGACGACTTCCGGAACGAAGGGAATGAACAGCGCGAGTGATGTTGATAACAGCCCCACCAAAAAATAAAAAATATGTCGATATGAATTTGTCAAGCGGAAGATAATTAATTCCACCGGATCATGATTGAAGATAAATATCCGGTCGGGGTTTTGTCGAGTTGACAGGACAGGATGAATGAACTTTCCAAGTGGAAAGTGACCGAACGAAAGTGGTTTACTGAACGGAAGCAAACGCTGTGACCGTCCATTTTGGGACTGCCGTATCAGACGAGTTTGCTGGTAGCACAGTCTGGCAAACTAAGGAAGATGCAGATTTTCACAGATTAGGCAAATTTGGAGGAATAAATTATAAGCGATACTTGAAGACAAATTGTAACAAAATGGTAGAACTGTACACTGTACGCAAAGCGGTATTTAATTTCTTTAGCTAGAACAGTTAGTATAACAATGTAACAGTTGGTATTTCGGACAATTAGTGTGAAAACGTTAATAAAGTAAATAGTGTTAGGCTGATCCATAACGCACAATATAAGTCGTTCAAGTTAGCCTCACTCAAACTGTTAACTCGCATTCTTGTCTTTGCAAGCATTAAGAGTAGAATATTTTTTCCCAATTAAGAATTAATATGTTACCAAATCATTCACGAAGTTTTTGTAACTGTTTCTGTCCTAAACTGTAGTAACGCATTGTCTGTAGGATTGTTTTAACATTGATCAACGTCAGTTCAGTTAAAACAAAGAGCTAATTAAATTTGGATAACAAAGCTTAATAATCAGTGCCAAGCGTATAGATTAAATCAGAGAAAGTGAGTTATGTGGATATATCAACTTATAAAAAATATATTAAATTTTATACTTTAACAAATAATCTTCTATGCATACGTCCATATAATGTAATGCATACTGAAATAGCTAGGACGCATGCATATTTTGTATCCTACAGTCAGGCCATTCCCAAAAGCTTTCTCGGTCATCACAGCATCAATATTCATCAAAGTCCTTCAGACCATCAAAGTTTTAGCGCACATTCCATTACCGTAAGGTAATTAAAAGCACTTAGTTTTTTAGTGCTGCAAGTGTTGAAATTTTTACAGTTTTGTTTGATTTTTTACCGTTTCAGATTAGAATCCTAACACCCGCTACACACTCATACATATACCGATACGCAACGCTTTCGCCAAGCTTTCAACCGAATGGACGTACATGAGTTAATGAGCATGATTCTGATCTGCTGATTCTGATGTATTCTTCATTAGACTGAAGAAAAAACAGATTCTATGGCTAACATAAAAAATCCTCCCAACACCTTTTCACTTTTCTCCTTCGGTGCTTAGAGCACTTCGAGAACAACGTTAGGATCGGCTGTACTAATTATGCAAAACTTTCCCACAGCCACTCGCCATCATTGCGTGGCATGGGTGGAATCTGTATGCCCCCAAGGGGTACCCACAAGTCCAGCTGCTACACATTTTCTTTGCCAACTTTTTTGCTGACATTCGAGGCTCATTTCTTTGTTTGGAAAAGTTTGGCCTAAGAATGGACGGGAGGGGGTTTATATGAGGGGATGGAAAACTTTAAATCAACCGTAAAACTACGAAACCATGCAGAGTGTTGCGTTGGGTATTGGGTGAAAGTGAAGGCACGATGTTAGTTCAAATAAATGTACAGGCAAGTTTTTGCTCAAGATCGAGATGATGAAGATTTTGTTTCATACTTTGCATAGTGCATTCTAAATCTAGCCCATTTTTGCACGCATGCTTAGGTTTCTGGGGGTTGATTTTTCGGTTTACAGTATTTAATTTTGTATCAAAAATAATTATTGACTAATGTCGAATGTATTTCTGCTGCCTAGAGATAAAATCATTAAAAAACCTTTCTATTTATTGAAAACATCAAATTGCATACATTTTTTTTAACTGACATGATCGTTTTTTATCAATTGCTCAGAATCTGATTTGTTGATTCCGCTTCAAGGATTTCGAAAGCACAGCTGCCCGTTTTGTTTGGATATAAAAGTAACCATTGCGCCCAGTAAAAGATTATGATTTATTCGTTCTCCTGTATAGAGCGACCTTTCTCTCAAACGAGACGGCCAGTCTTTTGCCGAATTGTTTCTGTTGATTTAACACGCCTGTATCAAAATCAAACGAAGATTAATCGATCAGCATTCCCGGCAAACTCTTGACAAACTATTGGTCGACCCTTTTGTAGCATGGACGCTGTTCGCCACATATTCACATGCCAAAGATCTGATCCACCGTCCACTTACGAGCAGGTAGCAGCGATGCTTCAACGTACAACACGAGCAGAACGATCCCCTGTTCGGGGCGATGGTTGCGTCGGGTTCGTGTGTTTACTTTCGGTCTGGCCTGAACAAACTATACCCGGCGTACGTAAAATTGCGAAGGAGTATGGCCACCGAAAGGGAGTTTGCGTGTAAAAGCAGGTCAAGTTCGCTTCTCGCTTCTCGCTTTTTCGCCCCAATCAGTCAGTGGCAATAAATTTTCATTGGTCCTGTAAAATTTGATAGGAGAAAATTTATGGTACCCCATTTCTTTCGACCGCGTTCAAAATGGACCAGCAAATATTTACTCCTATGATTGGCCACCAGAGAGAACCACACGGGAAAACTGAAAGCAAAGGAAAGAAGGTTTTTTTTTTGCGAAAATGTGCGAATATTGTTATGGGCGCTATTCTTTTACATCGGCTTGATTAAACCTGCATGTGGTGGCTTATTTATCACGCAAAATTATGTTTCATGTTTTAATGACTCTTGTGATCTCCTCTGTGTGTTCGAAACGACTAAAGGGATGATAAAGGAATAATAATATATAATTTATAACATTTTATGAATAAATTTAAATTTTGTTTTTTTGTTATGTCTTCTATTGAATTTATGCGAGGTGATTTTTAACGATCGAAAAGAACATGATACTGCATCTTTTGCAAAGCAAGTGATTTTTTTTCCAATCATCAAACTGTTTATTGTTTTTCCAAAAATCAGTTAATCTTGCTTTTCAACGTCTATTTCTACTTCATTATTTGTACCTTCAAGCCATTTCGGTTTATCTATTATTAAATTATTATTAAATTGCAAGGTAGCAATTATTAAATTGCAGTTTAGTACGTTTTTTAACGATCGTTTGCATAAATCCTAACAACTAATATCTTGATCTTAAACTTAATCTACGCCTAACTCAACACACTAAAATTAGTTAAATTCATAAGGAAATATTTTGTATTGTTTCATGTTCTGAATGAAATAACGCGTTTCTTGTACATTCTGTAATTTAAAGGACCAAGTCATCTAATGACTTTGTGCTGGACAAGTGGTTTTGTTTTTACGTGGGCCGTATGATAATCAGAATCTCCAAAGGAACCTGTCATTCCTTTAATTGAGGTTAAAATATCAAAAGATCTGTCGGTATCGGCATGGGCTTGAATCATCTTGCGAAGCAGCTTAAGTTTCGACTAGGAGGCCCTTGTTTTTAACCTGCTTTTGTTTTTTTTATGGAATGTTCAGCAACCCGCACCCACTATTTCTTCGAATTTTCCTCCAAACACTCGAGAAACGAAAACCTTCACGATGGTTTCGTCTTGACATGCTCAAAATTTAATTTATAACATTCCACCGGTCTATCGATTTGGTCTGGTCGGGCGAATAATTCGCAGGACACACTGGGTGCATGCGTAAGAAGGCCTCGTGCCACAGGGAGCTGCTTTCGAGCAGCGGATAGGTGTGCATCGATGTTAGCGACTGAAGGTAGAAGTGGAATAAATTCCGCTCGAAACAAACCATTCCCAACCGGGCAGAATACATCCAACCAACTGACAAGACCCAGGTGGTATTTGTGCCCGCTCGAGGAAGGCAGGATGAGCAGGTTAATACAAAAACTAGAGCAAAATTTCTATAACACCACTGCCAAGCGAAACCGGCCCGTGTGCCTCTGTGTGCCAGTCACATAAATAAACTTTTGAAGTGCCACCGGGAGGTGAACTCGATCCATCGGGTTTCGAAACGGAACGAAGCTAAAGGATAATTTATAGGTTCATCCTTCTGTGGTTAAAGCAGCGTGATCAGGGGCCCATCGGGCGGACAAGTGGATGGTGATGATGCTCCGATGATGCTCCGAGATGGAAGGGCTAACGAAGCTCAGCTTCTTTGTTCCATGGTTCGGTGCAATACTGGCCAGGGCTTGTTTGCATCAAACCGCATCTCGATAGCCATTAGGGAGACCGAAATGTTTATCGAGCATGTTATGTGTGAAATTGTTCAATTTTGCAAAATGCAATAAAAGCTACGATGTAATCGGTAGCAACCACAGGACCGCACGGGCAGGTACAGGCCCGGTACAGGATATGCCAACAACTTCGTCCGGTGTGATCGTTGTGATGTAAAATTGCGTGTAAGCATAGTCAGTTCCGTTGTACCTTCTATAGAATAGAGTGGCTTTGGTGCTCGGCTTTATGTTATTACGGTTATATGCAAAGCTTTCTCTTTAATCTCGATTAAATCAAATAGCTTATAGAATCTTAGAACATATCCGGTAAGATTTGATAGAATATTTAATAAAGCATAGTACAATTTCTTTGTATAAGTTTCGTTGTTAAGCGTACAAACATCAGCCAATCAATTTTTACTACAATATGCCTGCAGTTTTTTTATTCGAAAAACTCCCACGGATATTGAAATGATATTCAGTTGTTTAGTTCTTTTATGGATGAAAAGGTTATATAATGCTGGTTAGGAAAAGGTTAGATAATGTCTTCACTCATTATTGACTGTGCATCTTCCTGTGCACTGTTGTATTTGTGAGCAACATGAGCTTGCCAATTAAAAAAAGTAAACCACAAGCCCAGCTTGCTTTTATTGCTAAAAGTAGTATTTACTCTGCCTCAACATATGGTTTCAATGAAAGATATTTATGTTGTTCTTCAGCAAGTTGGTTGTATTTGTTATAGATAATCAAAAAGTCCTGGTTTGAAAACTACTTCACCATTCACCATTTTACTCAGTTTGGTTTTTGTTTTAACCGCAACATAGAAACATAATGGTAATGGTTATAGTCAACATGCACCAAAAGGCTATCGCACCGCAGTCTGCCGAGAATTCTATGTGCTTGCAAACGGCTTTTAAGGAATCGAAAGAACTACCTTTTCACTATCATTTTCATGAAGTTATGAGCGTCATGCGTTATACAATAGTTTAGCCTGAGTACAGGAGATTAGGTATCAGAGATTTGCATTAGTGGATCTAAAGCCCTTTGCTTCTTGATTATTTATTGCGATTTTGATATAAGTGTTTTCCAGCCGGGCACGGCACTTATATTTTGTGGCTGCTTTCTGAATGCAACTAAAACAAATGAGTGTTCTGTTGTATGTCGATATTATGATAAAATTTACGATTGTTTTCTTTACATGCTGTGTCAAACAATACTATATGTATGCGTCCTTATGTATATGACGTTATATGCGTCTAAGTTATTATCACGTTTGCTAATACACAGAATCTCTAGTTGGAATATAATCAGTACCATCACTGAGCACTATTATTAGTTCGAATAATGCGGCTGCAGTAAGCATCAGAATAGCATCAGCATTTCCGTTTCAGCAACACACCACAACAACACAACTGTTGTACATAGTACACAGAGACAAATAGCTTCTTTATCGTTTTGAACCTGAAATACAAATCGTCTACAACAATTAATAAATGAAGGTTCCTGGTGCTCATTTCATTCAGCTGTACCAGAAATGTGCTTGAAACATAAAACAACGCTACGAAGAACAAGATTTTTTTATTTTTGAACCCGTTATTAAAATGTATGGAGTTTTTTGCTGTATTATTTTTGCGAAGCTGATTTTATTCCACGGGTTGAGTCCCTTTATGTAAGACGACATGATGTTCCTAGCACAGACGAGCCCGAACATCGTACGAAGAACACAGATTTCATTGCTACCCTTTATGCTCGCAATGACTCCCTCCAGATGACATTGCAGAGCACAGAAAAATGCCATCTGCAATTGCATCACTATTGCATTCAGTGTAACGTCTTCAGTTTCCGGCCAAACCGCAACCGTAACCTTTAAGGTAGGAATATTTTATCTGCAACTGGAAATAGAAACGGGCCGAAACCGGATCTTGACTGGTAGGAACCAGAAAGCTTCCACGTCTATCTACATAGCGAAATCTTATGTTTAATGGATAGCCTTCTGGGAAGATGGCGGTGTATAATGATGCTGTTTGCAGTTGTTGTAAGCTTGTTTATTTTTTTAAATAAATTGTATATTGTATGAGACATCAATTTTGCTTTAGTCAAGGATTTGAATTTGAAAGAATGATACATCGATTTTTGAATACGAACTGTTACAAACAGGATTTCAATTCAGTGTTAACTGTATATCACGAATTTTAAAGAGTTACATCTATATTTTCCGTTGATACTACTAAACAAACATAGTTCTATAGGGTATGTGACAGAAATAAGAACATAAATACCTGTTTTGCCTGAAAATTTTCTTTTGTAAGTGTTTTGTGCAAGATGTTATTCAGTCTTCTGTTGTGCAGTGTTCGGTTGTCATACGTGTACCAGGATTTCTAACACGCATATGTGTCCACAATATCATCCATATGCACAACACTGTCTCTGTGTGTCAAAAGGGTTATTTCTAGTTCACAATAAAGAATGAATTCTCCTGCCGTTCCCACAGACCCGACAGCTTTTCCGATCGATAGTTCATTCAACATGCAGTCGGTGGAGCCAACCATTGGTCTTCGACCTACAAACAGACGTGTAATGGGCAGAGAAAACAGACAGGTTTAAAATTGAACTTACCGAATCGTTTCCATTAAAATTGAAATGAAGCACAAGACGAACCGAAGGGTCACTCTCGTCTTCCGGTACGTGTGTCATTTTTCGCACTCTCTGAACACCCGTCATGATTTTTCTCTTTTGTTCGCGGCCAAAACGAAATCTTTTATGTCCTTTTTTGTGTGTGTGTGTGTGTGAGTGTGACCTTATTTTCCACACCGGGCATGCTGGCACAGTGGCTCGTTCAGGATGCTCCCGTCATATCCGGAAAATGGTTCGAGAGAAGCTGAATAATGCAAACAAGCGAAAGTTTCAACCCAGCTGTCACGGGTGTAGCTAGTTTGACCGATAAAACGGACGGATAGTTCAATAAAATTGGTCAATCTATATTAATGAAGCAAACTAGGAATGTACACATTTAAAAAAAATTAGATGAGTTTTGTATACAGAAAAAGATGTTTGAAAGAGTTGCAAGTTAACTTGCAAATAATCTGTCTGTCTGGAAATTGATTTTCATGCTGTCTTATATATATATATATACTTATATATACAAAAAAAGCGATAAAAGCGAAACTGTTGAAATACGATAAAACTATAAAACTATAAGTTGAGTGAAACTGTTGAGATCGTAAAACTATAAAACAATGTTCTTATAGATCATCATTGCTATGCGGGGTAGGATAGATGAGCAATGGAAAATTGATTTTTGTTAGGTCACGTCTTACACGCTTGATGGTTCAGGAGCAAAAGAGCGTTTATTAAGTAACTTTCCTGATCTCCTAAGGGACAAAACGAAGATCGCCCTCCCAAACTCTGTTGATGAAAGTTAATTGACCATTTTACGCTCGGTCAGCTCCCAAGGCATCATGTGCCGCTACAGACAAATGGATGGAACTTCCAACATAAATTATTTGTTTCATTTCTGACCACCTACTTACATTTCAAATTTCTCACTTGTATTTTTAGTATTGATTTGTAGTATTCGCCTGAAAAATTAACACCCAATAAATTTATTTATTTATATATATGAATGTACAATGCCTTATTCCATTGATATATGACAAACCCACTATGCGTATTATGTTTGTTGCTTCGAATGCAGTAATACATGAGTCCTAATGTTTCATGCACTTACTTCGGTATACACGAGATATCTATCAATTCTGTGAAGATAGTTGTTTCATTCACATGGAATGATCAGGATGTATTGCTTATCGTATAACTATAGGTAACTAAATCTATGGTAATACTTGGAAGAACTTTCATCGACCTCGAAATGGCAATCAAATAGTATTGGTAAATTGTTGATGGCTTCTGGAATTTATCTTTGATTTGCTCAGTTTGGCTTATTTCATAGACATTGCAATAAATTTACTTGTATTGAGGTATCTCTAACAATTGGGAGGATTTTTTCATTAGCATTAGCCGCATATTTCATTTCAATATTTATGGTCTGAAGAGTACTCACATTCATTTCTGAATGACTTGAACATGAATTTTGTCTATAATACATTGGAAGAACCGTTGACATGACGGACTCTATGAACTATACGATGAACGATATCTATACGATGTCGTACAGCGAATAAGACTGGGGTTGGCTGGTAAGGGGTCATTCAATTATTACGTAACGCAAAAATTGTCAATTTTCAACCCCCTCGCCCCCTATTGTAACAAAACGTAATACTGGACGCATCCCCCTTCTATTAATTAGGTAACCTCCTTGTTTATAAAAAAAAGTCTTAAAATTTTCGTTACCCTTTGACATTTGCGATAATTTTTTTTAGCACTCGGTTCTAAAATTGTCACCCATTTAATGAACTTACCACCAATTCAGTGTTGATAAATGTACAACTTAACATTAAAAAAACTTTACTTAACCCTTTAAGTTTAACGTGAATCAAATAATTTGGTGCGCTTCTTTGACCCAGTACGACAAAACTATCGCACCTAATTCCCCACGCTACAGTGGAACGATTTTATATTCCGTTTCATTCTCGGGCTAAGCGGTTGACGGATTAGGTAATCCATTTATTTCCATCGTATTTTGACAGATGCAAAAAGTTACAGCCATACTGTCTAGTAAATTTACTACTCACACCACTGCACAGATCACATAAAACACAGTTTTGAAGGTTGGAAAAAAAGGACAATTGGATGATAAAGCAGTTTTAGTGATTCCATTTCTGTCAACACTCAAAGGAACATAAAAAATTTAAAGTGTCAATGAAATATTGTAATTTAATGGGCGAAAATACGGTTAAATTGAATTGATAAGCATCGTAGAATTCAGTAACATTAAAATTAACTGTTTTAACTGGTGTGGCCATACAAGCACCGATCATGATGTCGCATGTTCTAGTTATCGAAAATCATTGTTCCGAGAATGATCGTCCGAGCACTGTATGATATTGAATAATGAACTGACGTTTGATAAAAACTGAAGTTCTTTAAAATAGCAGATATCTTGGATGCATGAAAAGGCAATGCACTTACAATACTGAGCATTATTTTGGATATATGTCAGTAGATTTATAAATTGATGTTTAAACGCAAGAGGATTCCGAGACTGCTCTTCTAGCTCAAGATTTGAAGTCGACGATGCTTGTTAACCACGATCTGAGTGGACATCGGAAAGTATCAATGGATGAGTATCAAAAGAATGTCTTGACCTTGAAGGGAAGCTCAGCCTTTAAACGTCAACAAGTAGATAGATAACATGGTTTTTGTATAAAAATCCCTTACTTATTAAAGATTAAATTTAATTAAATTTTTGATAAACTATGGGGTGGAAATCATTGTATGTTACATAACAGATTATGTTCGATATGATATGTTACAGATATGCCAGATATGTTACATTGAAGATTCATCTTATTGTATGTTACATAACAAAAAGTTAAACACCCCCTCCACCTATGTAACAAATCGAAGCGCTGGTAAAAGCCCCCCCCCCCAACCTCCCCCCCTCTTCTCTTCCCCCCTAACAGCGTTACGTAATAATTTAATGAGCCCTAGTGTCATTAGAATGATACCGGATAACCCAGCCTGTATTGTCCTTATAGATTGTCCACATGGACAGAGGAGACGTAGTAGGCCCCAAATTAAAATGGAATGATGGCGTTGAAGCATCCGTCAGAAAAGCTGGGATAATCGATTGGCATACGTCGGCGCGTGTGTGAGCGGGTTAAAGGAGTCCTGCAGCCCCAACACGCTCTAACAGGGTAGCGCCGGATCAGTAAGGAAGTATGGGCAGAAAAGTTTACATTATTCTGAAGGCGTTTCTTCCATGTCGTTTGCCTTATCCCAGGGATTATCGGTTAAAATCTAGTGTTAATTAGGCCAGGGGGTTAGGGAGTATCTGGTAAAATCTTGAAACCAATTTATCATAATCTGTAATGTGTAAAAATAGATGTTGTATGTTTCAGTTTAAATTTTATTACTGTAAACCAGTAGAAACCACATCCAGGATAGAAGACCGTACTTAAATTTTTGAGAACACTACACCAGCGGGAGAAATGTCCCTATGACCTGTCAGGTAGCGCCAGGGAAAAGAAAAGCCACATACCAAAGGAAGAAGAAAAATTATAAACCCGATCGCAGGATACGCCTACAACCACTATGAAAAACGACACGTGAAGAATACGTAAAGACCAATTTATTGGCACACGTTATAACCGTGTCCGCCAAAAAGTCTTATTCTCAGTAAATTAGTTAGAAAACCAGCTGTTTTCCAACATAAATGTTAAATGTACGTCACTACAAAAACTGCATCAGATACATTTATTGTTTAACGTTTCATGAATCAGAATAAGAAAAAGTTTTATAATTACAAATTCAACCCAACACTCTTACGCCAATATGGATTCAAAGCAAAGAGCGAAAGAGCACCGTCAAACCGTTTTGTAGAGCAATAATATGTTTTCCATAGAAATATGCTCCAAACACATTCCATTACAGTACGATAAGAAAAATTCTATAGGTGCCATTAATTTCTTCAAATTCCTACGAGCCATGCAAACAAACAAAAAAAAAACATATTTGCGCACCGTGCACCATACTATTTTTTTCAGCGCATTGCCACAAAACACTCACACCGCAACCATTCCTAGCGGGTGTATTAAATTACAATAAATTTTCCATTTTTCTTCACCACCACAGTACGGGGTCCCGTGTCGTTTTCGGTCCATAATGAAATTGAAAAGTGTCCCCACTCTCGTTGTGCCGCATCGATGGCGCGGGTTCAACAGTTTGTCGGTTTTCAATTGCGAAAGCGATGATTTTTCCATCCCAGCACCAAGAGCAAATGAAAAAAAAACATTCACAAAACCCGGAAATCATTTTCAGCGGAACAGAACGAATGCGGTTGTCTGTGAGTGTGTTTGAGGTTGCCACGGGCATTGCTACGGCATCATTGACGCTTAGCCGCTGCTCGTTGGCAAGAGGGATTTTTTTTTACGATTGTTTCACTCAAAACTCCCAACATCAATTCTGAAGAGCGCTTGAAATAAAAACCGACGAAGACACAAAACAAAAAGACATCAGCACGCAAAAAACACCTACAAATAAGATTTTCCAGCTCCATTTCATCCATCTGGAGATACTTGAATGGCGGGTAAGAGCTTTTCGACCTGTCTGGGATACAATTGCTTATCGGAAGCTAGACACATCAACACTGCGCACTCACACAGAAACATTACATTGCAATAGATAGAAAAGGACAATCGCTTAAGTGAACATTCTGCAATTCATCGAACAGGACATATCATAAAGTGAAAAGGAATAAAAAGGAAGGTAGAAAAACGCACAATAAAATGGCTACAGTTTTCATAGCAAAAAGCTCGACGACGGCCAAAGGAAGTCGTTTTTATTCCATTCAAATTTATTACAAAAGTGAAGCGCCAACGACACAAGATTCTCACAGAACCACAGTGACACAAGGACTTTGTTTTATAATAGATGAAAACTGTATGTTTATTTTGGTTTCATTGTTTTTTTTTCACTCTCATTTGGGTGACGACTGCTTTACATAATTTTGTGGTTAAGTTTTATTTACTTACCGAACCATTTTCGCAAGCGTCCTATTCGATCAATTTTCTGCTTGCTTTCATTCACAGATTGTCCTTAACGCGCCTGGCCGAAGGTGTAAGGAAATTCGCGTCTTCAGTCTGTTAGCCTAGCTAACCATGTCCACAACACCGAAGAAGTACATCACAGCGCAAGAAACCGCACTTCCGGATGGTAAATGCATGTTTTACGTACAAAATCTTAGCTTGAAAAAGTGATTTAGATAAATGTGATTTGCAATTTGCTGCAGGCCTGTCTTACTTGTCTTACTACTCCGAGTTAGAGAGATTTTTTTCCCCGACACACGAGCTGGAAGTGTGACGCAAGGTGCACTCGCTCACAAACCAACGAAGAATAACCCGCCGCACACCCGGCAGTGGAAACGATTTTTCTATTATTCTGGTCGGTATAGTGTAAAGGGGCAAAATACAAATTTAAAAACAAAACCATAACTTCCACTTCCTCTTGGATTTTTTTCCACAAATAATCGTAGCAAACGAGCGAGAGAATAGCAACTACAAAAAAAAAACAACAATATAGACTACTATAAAAGAGCTTTCGTCATGGGTTACTAGATGTAGTCGTTTAAGACCCGATTGCTTGCGATAAATGGAATGATCTGTTTTTTTTTTATTCTCTTCTATTTGTTTCTTCTTCTCCATTTCCAGGGTGTGTACGTGTATGTTTGTGAAATCTTTGAATAAAAACGACAGCCAGCTGACGATGAAAAGTGGCATTCGGTAGTAGTGAAATGAATGCAAAGGAAATAAAAGGAATAACATAAATTTGACTCACCAAACCAGCGCAAAACTCGCCTCCCAATCCAAGAGGTGCAAATGTAAGCGCCAGGCTTTTTGTAAAGAAGAAAATAGTGTAGCAGTGTTGCAGTGTGTGTGTGTGTATGAGTGTTTTTCTTTTCGGCAAATAGGAACGGTAAAGCTCATAGGAAGAAGACGCTTTATTTGAAAGGCGCCAGAAAAACTCCTTTGCCGAAAGAAATAAAAAACTAAAGCGAGGCAGACCGGAACGCGGCCAAAACGCGGTCGGGATGAGATTGAAAAATGTGAGAATTTTCTCCAGCTGTGACACTGGAGCGGTAGTTGGAAAGTGGCCCCGGGGCAGAATGCCATCCTGGATGCTCCCTTCTTCCACCGTACCCCGTACGCGGTAGGTCTTACCTAAAGGGCATCAACCCCGGGCAGCACCAGTCGACGGAAAGCGCCGGCTCGGTATTCCTGGCCGGTACACCGGAGCTCCATTGTGGTCAGGGCCAAGTGGGCAGTTGGTGGTGCACATAACGATTCACTCAAACACATACGTAACCGAAAGAAGGGCAACGAAAAACGAAGAGTGTGCCCGGTGGTTGTGTTCGAGGAAAACAGAAAAGCGACGACTGTTGGATAAAACAAGTGAAAACTCCCTGAAGCGTTTAGGAGCGCACCCGCGCGTATGTGTGTGCGAGTTTGTGTTGGTATGTGAGGAAAAAAGAAGTTTCGTGTTTTCCCCAGCAGCTGGGTGATGGTTTTGCATTGAAAATATAAATTGCATCCCAGTGTACTTCGCTCGGAGTGCAGTCTCGTTCCGTGGATGGGTATAGAAGGTAACAAATAAAAAAAATTGAAAATATCGCATCCGGAAGTGGAGTAAAAGTGGTGGAAGAAAATCGTTTTGTGAAGTGATTTCTTACTATTGTGAAGCTCGGGCGCGAGTGTGTATGTGTGTAGAGAGAAAGGTGGTACGAAATAACAAAAAAGGAGTCAAAATAGCACAAGTCGTTGTTTGCGGCCACCAAAGCATAACAACCCAATCACCATGAAGTGTCACAAGCGGCTTACGTTGGACATCTGGATACTGCTGGTGTACGTGCTAGGTAAGTTGTTTGCCACATGATTTACTGCATTTTGTTGGGGTACCAAAGGAAGAAGGAAGACATTTTTCTTAGGAGTGTGAAAGAATTGTTCTTGGCGTTCGGGAGCGATTGGCACGGGTACGTTGCGTGGTGGTGTACGAAAAATGGATTTTTCAATGGTGTCACCTAGGGTCGTGGTATTTATTGCTTAGTTTCAGCATAAAGTAATAAACTATCTTCAAAATACAAAGACAAAAAACTAACGGTACAGCTCAAGCATTTCGTTTGTAGTGTTGTTTATTTCGTATGCAACGAAATTGCTGCATCATTTTATATTGTTTATGAAATAAATTCTATGCACTTGGGGTTTGGATTTGGTACATATGTATTATATCCTTTTTTGGTGGCGTCTTAGGGTGTATTCAAATATACAATGTGCGAAACAACCGGTTTTGTTATACATTTACCAGACGTTTCAAATTTAAATGAAATATCGAATCAAACATATCGTTCAAGCGTAGTAAAGTATTATTTACAATATTCGTAAAACATTTTGTTAATACTAAACTGTGTAATGAAATGTATTCCTAAGCATAACAAAACAAGCAAATTTTAAATTTCATGAAATACAACAACACAACATAACATAAATTTTGGATTTTTTTTGTTATCGGGTGATCAGAGGAGAAGAGATCGTTAATTCTAATCTTTCGTTATAGCATACATTCGTTATCGAGAACAGTGTTTATAATGTAGGTCTGCTATTTTTGCCAGGCTTGCCATTTCTGGTATAATTGACTTTTTTTACCAGGTGTTGTATAGTAAGTTCTGCGTACGGGAGATTAATACGAAGGGGATTTTAGATCGGTGCTGTCGTGTGAAGATCGGTGCCGCTACCAAATACAGCTCTTTGTCAATTTTTTATACACAAATATAATAAGTTGCCATAAACAACCGATGGAGATACTCTTCGGGGAAGGCCCTTGGTTGGGAGCGCAAGGGAATTATTTTATAACGAATAAAGTATTATTGTATACCTTTTAATAGCAAATCCAAAATAAATTTAAAAAAAACCCTGAGTTGCTAAAATTAAAAAAATAGAATAAATGTAATTAGTTTTTAATAAATAAATATGCCTAAAATATAAATAAATACTAATCTCACACGACAGAACCGAGACAAAATTCCATCCACCGTAGCTAAGACTGACTATTCGGCCATGTGGTGAAAGCGCGGTGTTGTGAATACTAGTGGTCAATATAAACAAGTGTCACATATCGGCAGCTCCAAGCGAGGTGTCACATTCATCTCGAGATTCTACTCAACATGCGGCATCGTTTTTAGCTTAACATCAACATTAACTTAACAACTTAACATGTTAGAAAGTTCGTTCCCAGGTGGTTAATCGCTTAAAAATCAGTTAGTAAGTTTGTCTCCAAGCGGAAGATCTAATTCGAAGATCCAGGAGTTTTACAGCAATGTTAATGCTCTCTTCTTGTGGCTTACTAGATGTTAGTTACTAGTGCCTGATAGTCAATCCTTGCTACGGAGGATTAGTTCGGATGGGATTTTTGACCGGCCTTGTCGTGTGCGGATCAGGTCCGCTACCAATACACCAACGGCTGCCACCGAAACAATGTTAATTATAATCCTAGTAAACTTTTCTTTGTTTAAAATAAAAGGCAAATCAATACCGAAAACCAAAAGGAAATAAATCATATAATATATAATTTATTCGGAATCCTTGAAATCAAATGGTTATTCTGGCCATCATTCAAATATATAAAACGTATCAAAATAGTATTTTCCTCAAGAGCAAATCATCGAATCAATCAAATTTCGAAATCAATAACGGTCGAAGATTCATATGTGAAACTCCCTTAAAAAGACTCAAATTGGAAAAAATATCAACCAACATTTCTTAGTCACAAATGAGACAATTTTATATTTTTTTTTGCTTCACAAGAACCAATATAAATTATCGCTATAATTCAAACAAGCAAAATTTTGCAGACTGTTAATGAAACAATTGTATCTTTTTGCGAATAACTTTCTGATCAAAATGTTTCTTCCATGAAGACTCTTGTTGCATTGTTATTATTATAATTGCATACCGCATAACTACCAATTTAAAATAAAAACGTCATAAAACTTTTTGGTTTATTAAACCACAAACGAATTCACCACTTTCCCAACACCCTGACCTGGTTTCTCCGTACGAATTATGTTTCCATTTTCAACGTTGTTTGAGCTCTGAATATTTTTTTACCGTTTTATTCCCGTTTCACTCTGATTTCAAATTCTGGGCTCAAAAATACGAATGTTTCGCAGACGAAACAAAGAAAAAACGAAATGAAAATTGATTAATGCTTTAATTGGGCGATTTTCCAAACGAATGGAAAGCGATGCGGATACGGAAGCTCTATCGTGAGTGGATTTTTATGTGCATGTACGTTGGTTTTGCTTCCTTTTTTGTCCTGTGCCAGAAATAACGCTACTGGCATTCGTGCCCGGTGGTCGGCAAGCAATCTAAATTTGGAAACCCACAATGGTGATGCTGATTCGACGGTCTTAATTAGAAATTCATGAATAAGGAATGGCAAATTCATAGCGCTTGATAAATGTGACAATCTTCGCTTCTTGACCTTAGCGCTTGATTGAGTGATAATCCTTATAAATGGTGTTATATTTAAGCTTTCCTTTCCAACGTGATAAAGTGGAGCAATTAAGATTATGAAAACATTCGCGTGCTTCACGGACGGTGTACATTTGACGCAGTCCCCCTAAGTGTGGCGTTAATAAAATATGACTACCTTAGTTTCCTTACTTTTGTATAATTGATCACCTTATTTTTGCTGGATAAAGTTGATTCCAACTGTTACTTACATACATTTTGCAATTGTTATAAATCGGTTGTTACACGTAGTGTCTTAAATAAGAATATACCATCTGTTCCAATGTCACAGCCGATCATGCTATCCCTCAAAGTGGGCCATTTATGTGATGCTGAATAATGAAAAGCTTTCTCACCTGCATTCGAAATAGTTTTTCGTCCACCGTTGGCTTTTTAGATTAACTCGTTTTTTCCCCTAGAACCACTCTTCCGTACCATTTCAGCTGATAGACAAAAGGTTAGAAAGCTAAAAGCACTGCAATGTTCCAGAGCAGAGCATCCATTTATTTTCATCACCTGCATACTGTACCCGATGCACCACGCCAGCTGCATATCGATTCCGGTTTTGGTGAAAAAAAAAGCATTTTCGCTTCACTTCAATGTGTTTTCCGGCTTTCCCTTCCACTTCCAATCCTCACGTTCCGGCCGAAGCTTAGAGTGTTTCAAGATCTGGAATAGTATTTCTCTCGAGAGCTGCAGAAGCATTCGGGCGATTAAAGTTGTTCATTCGCCGTGTGTGCGGCATGATTTTCTTTGAGCAGCCTCCACAGAGAGACCCTCTATATTTGGCACATACATCGTGTCCGCTGACAGTGAAACAAGCAATCGTCCAAGCAAGGAAAAGTCGCCATTTTGCCATATTTCTTCTGCTTCTAGATAGCGCCTTCTAGGGTTTAGCTCTCTTTGTAAGAAAAGCTCTCGTGTGCCCATTGTCGGCACTATTCTATAAATCTTTCGCCAGTGGGGGTGACCTGCGCTCAGTTGAAATGGAGCAGGCAAGTGATTTTTCGTTACACTTTTGCTGCAAATGTGCATCATGCTGCACGCTGCCAATTGTTTTGTTTCCTTTCAACATCCTTTCAAAAGCAGCTGGCTGTCTCTGTTTCGTCACCGTAGCGAAGAAACAAATGAGAGAATTCTTTTTCCGAGAGGGGATAAGAAACGGAAATAGTTTTCCATTCGCTTCCCAAAGTGCTGGTTTGGTCTGGCAGTGTGGGTTCACAAGGATCTCGAGCTGCTTCCCTAAGCAATCGACGAAAGCCCCATGTCGTAACGGCCATGCATTGCTTCCTACGAGACGATGCTTGCCCGAGTGGAAAGCCAATCGGTAAGAATAATGCTTACTACGGGAAATTCGAAATCAATACCATTCACCAAATGGTGCATTGGAAGGAGCCGTGTTTTTTTTTCTTCTCTTCACTCCGATTACAAGAGCTGGAACTGCTCCCCATCGCTAACATGGCATCCGAAGACAGGAAACTAGCGTATTTTTAAGTACTTTATCGTTGTTTCGTTTTGCTTCATGATACTAGCACATTCGACGCTCAATTATACACACATGTACACACCCATGCGGGTCCTTGAGAACTACCGGGGAGCACTGGTGATAAAATTGAAAAGTTGCTACACTGTACACATCCGATCTGCTTCACTGGGCAGCGGTAGTTCGCTACTCCGTGACTGCGACAGTACGATGGTCCATTGCGTTTCTTCCCGGGGCGGAATTGATACGTTCGATTGGATGCGCAAAGCTAATGGATTTCTTATTCGAAGTTTTGCTAACTTACTGCCGGTACGAAACAACCCGGACTGGGACAATGTTGGTATCCTCCGGATGGCTTATGTTCATATTGCTGTGAAACTTGATTATTTATGAGGTTTGTTTATATTTGTTAGTTGTACTGGATGAACTTTCCGAGTTGTAGTTCAATTTACCGGTTTTTTGACAGAGAGTTCAATTTATTTGCTTATATGTTTTAAAAAAATTAAATTAAAAGAACAGGTAATGATAATTATACCACTAAATCTTTAAAGATAACCATTCAGGTCAACAGGTAAAGATTGGAAGCCGCTCAAAACTAGTGAGTCATTTTGGCATAAAGAAACTTTTTACTTAGTACTAAATTGAATCAGTTTCATGGTTGCTCACACCACATCAGTATGGAACGCCTCGCTGCCTGCCGCTCACCACAAAGGATGTTCAAATCAGGAAGCTACGTTTGATTTCACAGTTTTATACTCTTCTAATTATGGAACATGTCCTTCGACAAAAGTGCAACGAAGTGATTGCAGTCACTCTTTACTTCGATAACATGTGTGTTTATATATAATCTAACATCAAAGTACACTGATCTGGTAAAATAAAGATTGCCTTAAGAGAGGAGATTCAGAGGAATAATTTTCGTACAAATTTGGAATCGGAAATTAATACGTTCTCCAAATATTCCGGATTGCATCTGAACCCAACCAGCGTTATTGTTCACCTCGCTTAAGTTTTAAGCTGATTATTTATAAAAAAACATTCTTAGTTCGTCCTTCTTAGTCATCCTTTGCAATAAATTTATTTTTTACTTTTGAGATTTAATGAGACATAGTTAGACTTAGTTTAGACAATGTCCAAGGCATCCCGCAAATCCAGCGATGTAGCGAAGAAAACATTTTACCATCCAAGCTATATACTCTGCCAATAAGGAATTCGCTAGATTCAGACGCTACCAAAGTAGATAGCAGAGTAGAGGAATCTTCAGAAATACCACAGCCGAACAAATAAAGTCCTTTAAATCTTAAAATTAGTTCGTTTTGTCTGACGAACGTTTGTCTTGACGACATTCGAATAAACCAATGCTTAAAAAAAAAAAAGTCAAACGATTATCCAGTCACTTCAATTAAGCTGATGTAGAAAATGAATATGAGTGCTATTCCATGTATTAGAAAAGGTGATCTAGACGCTGCAAATTGTGTTGAATTGGCAGTTCACTTTCAATTTTTTCTTCCAATTTTCATTTGGAACACTTATGTTGGAAGTTTTTTGGAACAGATTAACACAGTCTTAATTGTAAATGTATTTAAAATCCGCTCCTTACTTTTTGTTTAGTTCGTTTTGCTATGTTGGATCCTCCTCGTAATCCCGATTTTTCTTCCTCTTCATTCCTTTTACTTCAAGAGTTATTCGGTAATACTTGTAATAAGTGGGATACTACACTTAAATTGTAAACTCCTTGTAACCGGGGAACGGTCTGGATGAGAATAAGTGCCGCTCCGACGTTGTGTGTACGGAACTGACGTTGCTACTCAGCTATTAGTTTAGTTAAATTTTATCAGTTTGGTTAAAATGAGTTTGAATTGTTTTTTTTTTATTTATTTTAACGTATCTCGTATCCATTGACAACAACTTTTACAAACAAAAGGCAACATTTCTTATAATGTTTTCCTTGTACGGCTTTGAATGGTATAAGCGTTAAGTTAAGCTTTTTATACGGCGTTACGATGGATTTCATATGAGCTGCAAATCCGTTTCCTGAAACGCTTGTGCAGATAAAAAGTTTTGATCGTAACAACAAAATAATGAAACTCCCAACCACTTCCACCGTGACTACACCAACTACTTCCTTGACTGTGCCATCGGTGGAGCCACTTGATATGAATGCGTGTTTTTCCCTCCGTTTTTCCACATACACACACACATCTCGTTTATGGTTCGTTGTTATGCTGACGACACGTGAGATAGATACTAAACTTCCTCCGTACGGAATCCAATCCCAGCCCGACGGTGCATCGTTGGAATTTTCAATTTTCGTCCGTTAGCACACGTCCGGACAGCTGGGCTTGCGTACCCCCGTCGCTTGTGTTCTTTATTTCTCCTCCAGGAATCTGTTTGATCCCAACAGTTCTTTGACGCCAGTGCCCGAAAGGTCAAGTGAGTTGGTCATTACACGAGACGGTATAAAACTGCCATCGTCATAAACACCGTATTTATGGCGCAAAAGTTCGCTCACAGTTATCGCCATCATTGGCTCGATGCCGCACTACGCCAGCACCCCTAGACGAGGCGCTAGCCTTTGCTTATGATCACTGTGGTTTGCCCGTGAATCGCCTATTCGACTTGGATCGTAAATATATTGATTACATTTGATGGACAACGATCGACCCTCTCGTGCGTGCGTAATGAGACTTCGAACGTTTCCTGGTGTATGGATTACCGATCAGCACGGCCAATGGATGGGGCATTCGAAACGGGGGTTGGGGGCTTTTTTTTTACGGCCACCAATAGCAATTTGGCACTCTTTATCACAAGACCATTCGCGATCGTGATACGGCAAAATGCACATCAAATACTTTCCGGCGAATCCTTACGGCGCAAGTGGTCCAATAATGTGCCGAAATGAGGCGCTCCTTTTCCGGTACGATTTTTGATATTTTGTAGCCAAATCGCTGCCACTCGGTTGGAGTTTTCGGCCCACTTTTGGCTGACTATCAAATGAGCTTTTTTGATTTTGCCCCATACCGCTGAAGGAAAGGGAAGCAAACTATGAGCTCATTTGCATTCGTAATGAGTGCTTGAGATTTGTAATCGAGAAGGTTGCGGGCATTTTTATTGCAATGGGCTACAAATGAGCTCGGCATGTGCCCACAGCTGAAAGTTATGTGAGTGCGGTTATCTCTGTAATTGTGAAGAGGTTTGATAAGTTAAAAGTTGACTGCGGCGTCGAATTTATTGTACGCAGCGAACACAGTTTATATCGGAATTTATCGCGTTTCGTAACCAACGGTTCTACGCGTAAATATGCAATCGAGGTACCTTAATCGGCTCCAAAACCCTCGATTACAGCCGGTCAATGGGGATTTGATAGTCGCGCAGTAAAAATTGGCCACATAAGCGATGAATAATCCGCTCATCAAATTCAACATGGCGGTCATCTTCTGCGGCCATTGCAGATGGACATTGGAGTGAGATGAGTGGTTCTCCGAACTGTCCTACTGACAGTTATTTACGTCTGTTTCGCTTTCTTCCACTGGCACTTGCCGGGCGCAAACAGCAAACAAATCTGTATCAAACGTTTGCCCATTCGATCGATAATAAACAATGCTAACGGAGCAAAGTCCCCACATTATGTCCATCCAAACGCCCTTTTACGGCGCCGTTTGTGTGTTTTAGCGGAAATGAAATCATTTTTTTACCCCGTCCCGGCCCGGTTCGTGAGTGGCATCGATTGATTGTGTGCACTCCAGCGTGTGCACGGTCGCGTACGGGTGCATCGATTAAAACCGCACAGCTGTAGTGCCGGAACAACAGCGCGTCGGCAGCCGATGGAGGCGCATTGGATATATTAATGCTTATTTTTGTAGTCGCTCATAAACGTTTCCCGATTGGCGTTTGTGCATTTAGCTCTCCGAACTTTGGCCACCCAGGATTTATGGTCATTTCAACGAGCACCGATGAATGATTGGCATTCGGAGGGAAATTAATTGATGCCATTTAGGGCGCTGTGGGTCAGTTAATGAGTCTCTGGGCGATATGGGCTTTTCGGTTTATGCCCAATTTATTACGCGCATTGTGCTGCTGGGAAGTGCTGTTGGCCGGTAATGGTTGTGAAAAGCGTATTTCCGCTTTTTCCTGGGAATTGTGGTGCAAGGTGTTTCGATTGATATGTTGTCATACCGCGCGCGAAAGC
Source organism: Anopheles marshallii (assembly GCF_943734725.1). Taxonomy (NCBI): domain Eukaryota; kingdom Metazoa; phylum Arthropoda; class Insecta; order Diptera; family Culicidae; genus Anopheles; species Anopheles marshallii. The sequence continues at coordinate 62,274,361 of NC_071326.1, read as the reverse complement.
GGCATTTTATTAAGTCTATTCTTGTTTTACCGAAAAATTCTTTGAAATTTGGCCAAAATCATCACCTGCTGATAGCATATATACCGGGTTGTATTAGACTGTTTGAATCACCATGTACGATATCTGCTTTGTTTTATTCTGTTTAACAAATTTATTTTATTCCGCAAGTCCAATCCACCAGCTTGCTATGCAGATTTCATTCGAATGCATAAATTGGGAAGAAAAATGGTGCAAAGGCCTAACCTCAAAGGCATGATGCTACAACGTAGGCCTTATCGGAAAATGTTCGGGCCAACTCCTTTTTCTTTAACCCATTGAACATCGGAACAATAAATTAGCACTGGAGTGGAATAGACGAAGAACCTTAAGCTTGTTATTCGGCTAACGTGGAACATCTTAAGGAACGGCATAGCATCTCATCCTACTTCGCCGCAGGTTGTCATACGAGCACTACAGCCCCACTACTCAAGGTAAACGTGCGCACTCCCTAACCTCACCTAACGAATAAATCTCTTCTCGCTAAAACCTAGAGGCCCCTTTATCTGTGCCAGAAGTGACAGAAAGAAAGCACACAGGCAGCAACATTGCAATGCAGCAAAGCCTGGGTCCGGTTTTGTGTTGCCACACTGCAGACTGGCAACGGTTATAAGTACCGTTTACCATTCATGTGAAGCGTTCGGTATCATATTGTGTTCATGGCGTTCCATTTCTGGTTGGCCATTGGGTTTCGTGCAAACAAATGTTCAATAATGACACAGAAAAGAGATGCGAAAGAGATGGTACCGCGGGTACGTTGGGAATGGGAACATGAACGCTGTTCAGCGTGTACTTGAGCGCCATCTGGCGGTGGGTAACGCGTACCACACAGAGACCATAGCACTGAACCCGGTTGTGGGAAAGCACGGGAAAGGAACAGAACCACAGGAGTGTCGCAGTTTGGAGACATTTTAATGGATCGTTGTGCTTCGTATTTTTGTTTGTCCAGCCATCGAAGCACCGGCACGCATCCCGTAAATGGTGGCGTGGTGTTCGTGTCGCTTCTTACGCACCGCTTCTATCACACCCCAAAAATGCCGAGGATATACGGTGGGGCCAGCTGGTCCGCTGTGGTTTGCATTTGGGGTTTTGCTGTTGAAGGTCGTAAATTTTGCAGATTATAAATTCCACACAAGCGCAGCTAATGACAGCCCGGTACCGGGCCCGTTCCTTACCAACGGGTGAAACCTGTATGCAGGATTGCGAAGGACAATCCCGGTTTGATGTACGTAGAATAAAAACGGCGTAATTAACTATGAACCAGCAGTAGTGCGGTATGCACACCATCAGTGGCCAGTGTTCCGATGACGGGGGATGCTTTGAAAACATGCTTGTGGATTTGTTGCTCAATGCAATTGGGGGTTTTGAAATCGGCGTGCTTTTCTTTTTTGCTTAATTTATGGATCTACGCAGGGCAGGCGGTGTCTGAAGCGCATATCCGACTGCACCGGCACACATTGGTCAGCCATCAACGGGTTTATCGATCCGGTGTGACTGGCGAGTGGGTGATGTCGCCGAATGTCCGGAAACGGTTCACGGGATCCTGCACGGTTTTATGAAGTGCTTCGGAGTTTCATCAACTACTGTGTGGTTTTAGGGCAGCAGCAATAGCAGTGGTCAATAAATATTTTTATGTCATTCATTAAAACAAACTGCAAATATGCAAACTTTATATTGAGCTATAAATTTCTAGCTCACGGTTGTTGCTTGTTTTTTATCTACTGTGTTGTTATAGCGCCACGTCACGGTAAAAGCTGTATTTTATGCTTAATACAGCATAAACAGTTCTCCCTCCTTTGTACGGGGGGTCGATTCAGGTTTAATTTTGTGCTGATAAATGATTTCCATTGCAACCTTTCTCAACCGGAGATGGGTAACTGACATTTAATCTGTTATACGCGTCAATTATGATTCGCACATAATGAAATTAAATCTAATCAATTACCGAAAAAGCAAACTACTTCCGAAATTTTGCTGTCCGTCATCCAGACCAGAGCGCATACTAATGAAGGCGTTATCGTTCATTATTTAATAAGCAAACGCTCACCGAGGCCTGTGAAGTATTCGTGCGCCTGTCGTTCGACATATTTCAACGGTACCACGACGCTTTGCTGTATCATCATATGTGGAAGCCAGCAGTTTTGATGCCCACGCGTATAAACTCACATCGCACGAGTTTAAGGCGAACGAGTCACGAGTATCAGCAGGAGGCAAATTATACAACGGGGCTTATTAAAATCATTAGTGCGAAACGGCAAGGCCTAAAATATTTTACCTCCGAGCCATCAACCGGTTCGGACCATTTGATGTGGGTGTGAAATAGGACAGGAAGTGGATGGATTTTGTAGCCCTGAAGCGTCGAGGGTTTTGTACGGTGGATTTGCCACCCGAGACTAATTGTTACTCCAGTGGTTTTCAGCGCCCCCGGCACCACACTGAACAGCCTGATAAAGAAAAAGATGATGAAAAAGAGGAAGAAGTTAAAAAAAAGTTAACATTACACAAGGAAAAATGTTCCTCCTACTTGCGCGACTATGAAGCGCAGGAACAGAACGATTTTTCCAGTGGCTGCCCGAACGCCTACGAGATTCTCGGTAAATCTGATTAAACTTACGTACGGTTTTCCACACCAACCGTCGATGGTTTAGGCTCGTGCAAATGAACGAATTAAAAGATTAGGATACGTCGACGCGTGTCGAGGGCGGTTTGCGAACGATTGCTGCGAAGCGAAAGACGAAACACGCTCGGGGCAGCGTAAGTAAGCCGTAGAACTTTACCCAAACACTCGTGGCAATGGAATGGTGTGGCAAATGTGCAGATATGCTGGCTCACCGTAAGCTACCGGTGAGGCAGAAAGTTAAGAACTTCAATCCACACCACAGCACGTGATCACCGGTACCGGCGGGACTTATTTCTCTAAGCACGCACAATAATGATATCTTCAGGGTGAGCAATTCTTAATCCACAATGAATTTCCCAGCAAGTCACCCTTCCGGCATGAGCAGCATGTCGCTTTGTTGAACCTCCAGGGGGAGGATTTCTTTTCGTTGGCTGTTATCTTGTTTTGAGTGAAATAATTTCTTCCATTTATATTTCCTTAAGGTGCATGCAAAATGCGTTCTTATTTTCAAGGATTCCTTCCTTCCTACTATTTATCTTGATGTGTGGATTTGTGAGAATAATTATGTTTGAAGCATCATTAAAAGGTTCTTGGGTAAGATGTGCAGGGCAAACTCAAAACAGAGGTACAAAGAAAAAAATATTTCTGGAAAGATGTGATGCCTCCATTATTCCAAGCTTATTAATGTTTAAGACGCGAGAGGAGAACGCAAAAATGTACGTAAAATTAGTTGAAAGTGAATTGATATAAGTGAAATGATGGTATTATCAATAGCGTTGAGAAGCACGATTAAATTGTAACAACATTTTTCTAACAATGAACACAAAAAATAAGCATAGTATTTATAAGGAACGCCCACAAGGATTATTATCTTTGTTCTTAGCTAAACTGAAATAATTTGACATTTTTGACTAGATGTATTTTTTATGAACGTGAATTTTACATCAGCACACACGGATGTCCACTGGCTGTCCAAAATCTACGAAGTCATACAAAATTTTAACAAAATAGGGTCCTGCCGTGGACGCGTCCACAAAGCACGAAATGAAAAATGAATAGGAAAAAATTATTAGAATGACGCGTACGGAGCAAACGCTGTCTCGCCTATGCGTACGGTAAAGGATAGGCGTTTATGTTTGGCTTTGGACGATGTTAGATGTGGACATGGGCAGGACGTCCAGTGTGTGCCAAGCCCATGAATGTAGAAATGTTTTAATGGTACGCTGAAATTCAAAAGGAAAATTTTAACGCATTGTTTTCTATTTTTCAAAATTTCCCTTAAATAATATCATGTGCGTATCTGACGGTACATTAAGCCGTTTGCGCCATGTTCGAATGATTTGAAATCATGTTCGAATATTAAACTGGTTTCGAATTTTAATTTCGGTTCGCTTCGGTTAAAATCGGTAAACTTCGGCTTTCGCAGCGCCACCTGCATCTGAACGTTGGTACTATTACCGGTCGTTTATTTAACTTTGACAGCTGATTCTAGCATCATTGATTGTCGTTTCATTTCAAGCTTGTGTTGTGGTCGTGCAGTTCTTTATAATTTGGGAGTTTTATTCGTAAAAAAGCACCAAAATGGCACGTAAAGGGGAAGTGCAAATTATTAACCCACCCAGTGATGTAATATCGGCGGTAAAGTTTTCTCCCAAAACCAGCCAATTTCTACTCGTTTCGTCGTGGGACACCAGCGTCCGGTTGTACGATGTTGTCAACAACACGCTCCGCCATAAGTTTTTCCACACCTCACCCGTGCTGGATTGCACTTTTTTGGTAGGTTTTTGGCTTGCAGTGACTTTTTCCCTCAGTGCATTCATCTAATCGGATTACCATTTGGGTTTAGGATTCCGTAAAAACCGTCAGCGGTGGACTGGACAATACGGTGAAGCTGTACGATCTGAACACACACATCGAGCATAACCTGGGAACGCACGATGCCGCCGTGAAGTGTGTTGAGTATGCGTCGATGGTCAACGGGATACTCACCGGAAGCTGGGATCGAACGGTGAAGCTGTGGGACGGGCGTGAAAAAGAGTGCGTGGGAACGTATGACCAGAGTGCCGGCAAAGTGTACTCGATGAGCTGTATCGAGGAGCGGCTCGTTGTGGCCACCTCCGACCGGAAGGTGTTGATCTGGGATCTGCGACACATGAGCAACTATGTCGAGCGACGCGAATCGTCGCTAAAGTATCAAACTCGCACCGTGCGTTGCTTCCCGAACAAGGAAGGGTACGTGATGAGCTCCATCGAAGGACGGGTAGCGCTGGAGTACTTCAATCCGAGCCCGGAATGGCAGATGAAAAAGTTCGCCTTCAAATGCCACCGGTCGAAGCAGAACGAAATTGAACATATCTATCCGGTGAACGCGATTAGCTTCCATAATGTGTACAATACCTTCGCTTCGGGCGGTTCGGATGGTTTTGTAAACATCTGGGACGGGTTCAACAAGAAGCGGTTGTGTCAATTCCACATGTACGATAGTTCGATATCTAGCTTGTGTTTCAGCGACGATGGAAGCGCACTGGCGATCGCCTGTTCGTACATGGATGAGGCTGAAACCCCTCCGGAACCGTACCCAGAACCGATACTGTACGTACGTTACGTGAGCGAGCAGGAAACGCGACCAAAGTAGGAAGGGCTGGTTTACGCTGTAAATGTGTTTCATGTATTAAATTAAGTTCATCTAAGTAGATTTTATATCGATTTATGTGCTCTTGAATCCTGTCGGCAGGAATCCAAGATAACGGAATGTTTTACTAACAGCAAATACAAGAGCAAACCGCTAAAGAGACTTTAATTCAATCGAATCAGCTAATGGAACGTTAGGATTGAGCAAAGGCAGGGAAGTAGAACAGCAAGCGTGTGGGTGTGTAGTGTATGCAAGAACTTATCCGTATGTATGCCACTTCATCTGGACAAATTTCGTTTGAAGTTCAATGAGGCGTATTGACGAGAATTTCTTTCTTTTTTCGCTCGTCTCTGCTGATGGACTGCTTTATTGAAAGCTTTACTCCCGTATCGAGAGCATATGTGGCAGTAATCAATGCACTTTAATGAAATGGTATTCGGTTCGGAATTTGTATGGACGGAAATATAAGTCCCCGCTTCAATCATGGTCAGTGCCTTTCACGAGGGAGAAGCCCAAAAACAGATGAAAAGAAAGATTACACAACTATTTCCCCCATACGAGCAGCAGTAACGATGTAGGATACGTTCCGGAACTTTGGGTAGTGTTCGTGCAATTTACCAAATAGCATACCCAGATTCGAATGAACCGACTGCGCTGAAATGTCTTTTGTTTTCGGTCTTCCACTTCCCGCCAAAGTCTGCCATACGTTTGACCATCGATGTTGGTAGATTATGTTTGTTGGGAATGTGTAGCGAGAAGGGTGCCGATGCCACTGTTTCAACTCTTTACCGAAATCTGCCCTTGAGGTTGGAACCGTTGGTTTGCGAATCTTTCGTACAAGATGGTGGTACCAGTCTTTTGAACGTATTCCACAAAACTTGCAGCACGTTTCTGGTACGGTGCAAAGTTTGCACATAAAATTGTGTCCGATAAACGGAAAGACAAGTGTAAGTCGTTTCTGGCAATGGTCATGGTGGGCATTACTGCTGATTCGTCTTGGCTCCCATCTATAACTTCCCGTCCGGAGCTATTACGAACTTGCCTCCGGGCGGGAAGAATGCGGACTTCTATTCAAGTTTTTTTCCCTTTTACCTACCACGCCGTGGCGAGGAAGAAATGTGAAATGAACAAGCGTAACCAAAGCGTTCGTGTAACGTTTGGGAGATTTGCCGCAGTCTGACAGAAGCGCAAACTTCGCCTATGAAATGATACCACCAATCAAGCTGGTCATTTTCGACATGAGCTTGGAAGAAAAACTAAAGCAGCAACGTTATCTTAACACTACGATGCAAAACTTTTTTCCCGTGGTTGTGTTACTGCACGATACGATCCGAAACGTCTTGCATGAAGTTGATCTTCCATGCGGTAATAGAAACTGCCGTCCCGATAGCACCGATGAGCAGATTTGCTTTGATCGAGTGTAAATTGAATTTGTAACCTTACGAAAGCTTAACTAAACGGCAGTCGCAGCAGTAGTGCTAACAGTGCCATCGTATAGGCGTGTATTGAGCGCTTGATAAAGCTGCCCTAGATGGTAAAGATTGTGCGTTACGATGCAGTAACCGGGTACAGTTCTGGAGCAAATTGTTTGCTAATTGAGATCAAGGTTCGATGTTAGAAAAAGACCGGATTTTTTTTTTTCAAAACTTTTCCAAAAAGAACAAACACATGGGAGGGTTAGGAAGGACACGCTCCTTTCTTCATTCCAGTTTCATAACACCTTTGTAATATTGGAAGAAATCCATTTGGTACTTTCAGTTCTGATGCATTGCACTCCATTACGCTCAAATGGCATTTGATGAACTCAACGTTGTAAGTCCGCTACCTCAGCACACGAGCACAAAACCACACCAAAAAAATAGCTCTCATATTTTTGGCTAACGTTTGCTTCCTCTCCCAGTATACCCGCATCGTGCCATGGGTAATCCTTTTGCTAGTGTTAGCTCGGAAGGATATTTTTGAGAAAAAGCACTCAGAAAGCAAAACAAAGAAAAAATGTAATTCCACGTCCCGTAATGGAAATAAATGAAGCGATTTATACCGTGCCCTGCCACTCGAGTGCTTGGGCTACGTGCAGTATGTCCCGCTTTGTGTGAAGGTTGTTCGCGGTTGATAGAAGTGGTGTAAAACTTTGGCTTAGATCTCACACACGCGTTGGATAGGGAACCGTATTCCGAATAACGCACATCAAGGTTAATCACGTAGTACAGCCGAAGCGGCGGCGTTGTGCATTGGTGGTTGTACTACGCCGCAGCACTTCAACAACGGTGCAGTTTGGATGAAAGATGAAAGTGAATGGCAAGCAATATGTTCCGTTTGCTGGAATCCTAAGCAAACGCCCGTAGTGGCCAGCAACAATAAACCGGGAAACCGCGCGATGGCGAAAAGCGGAAGCGAGTTTATATTACGGTCACAAATTTGTCTATGTGCTTTCAAGCATCGCACCCGCGTGCGACAGCCGACCGACAACAGCTGCCCCCCCCCGACCGGAACGGCTCTGTGCTTGTGCGAAAATGTCATTACTTTTCTCGATTGCTGCCAGGCAATCTTCGTTGATGACAATCGTTACTCGTCGGATGTTTATGAACGGTGGTAGGATTTTGGAGGAGCTAGAGCTTACTAGCGCCATAGTGCAAACGGCGGAACCACTGACCCAGAGACCGGACGAGCAAGCCCCATTTGCGGGTTAGCGGCAGCAGGGATCGTAAATAGTACTTCATTACATTTTGCCTAGAAGTTTCTGTTCTGTTTTTATTTCTCCGCGCCGAACTTCCACCGTAAGGCGGACGGTTGGTTTGCATGAGCATCTGTGCTTATCTCTGTGCGCTATGCTGCCACCTTTCTAAACACTCTGCCGGCAGGTTACGGTTCAGTGATAAGCTAGACCATCATCAACACTACTATCAACAGCAGAAATAAGAAAATTACATCATTTATGAATGATTCATTTAGTATCCCCTAAGACCACGACCGGAGAAGCCGTAGCACGCTGGTCAGAGTGGAGAAAGTTGGCGTTCGTGTCAACGACTGTCACGTTTTTGGTGAATCGATTCACGGTTTACGATACCGTTTCGCGTCATTCGTTAATGTTGCATGCCATCTGCTTTCCGCTGCGGTGGTCTGGTGTACCACGCGCCGGCCCGAGCCCTTTTTAATCTTGCATCCTAGAACACATCCGGACGATGGAATCGGGATGAGGAATAAAATTACTTCACCTTAGCATGGGCGAAACCGGGTAAGGTGACGGTACCATCTCGGGCAAGGTATCACCACAATGCACAAATGGTTGCTAAAAACAAACCAGGAATAGATGTTGTCAGAACTTTTGCCTGCTCCGTTACTATTAACTTTGATATTTTCCCACGACTTCGTTCTGTTAGGCAATTTGGGGAGACTTTTTCTTCTTTACCAAAAAAAAAAGTCCATGGTACGTGCATATTTCGTTCGTCCTTATCGGTGTAAGCGGTGGAGAACGGTTAACGAGTAAAAGAAAGCAAACTTTTTACGATAACTTGGTCGACGTTTTGCTCTGCCTTACATCTGGAACGTGGCTCAAAGGTGACTAGAGCAAAGGGACAAACTTTACGCCGAGGTATTATTGCACCTGAACCTGTGTAACTGTCAGCTTCGTACGTCTTACAATCTTTGGAAAATTTTCTTTTGGCATTTTTTTTACAACATTCGTGCCCTCATGATACAAAAAAAAAAAAAAGAATCCGGAAGAGTTTTCCCGCGTTTGTGACCGGGGGTTTGGGTTTCAAATTTGGGTAAAAGCACGTTTTTATCTTTTATCGTGATTTGGATGTCGCGCTGACCTGCTATCTCCAAATGCGAATGGGTACGGTTTGCTTGTCTAGTTTTCCGTTCAATTCGATTTCAGCTGTTTGCGTTCGAAGGTTTTTTGTTTCATGGTGGAGAATTTCACGATTCTATTGTTTGCATGATAAGATAGCGAATGTTTACACTATGATGAGGTAGTGTAAATTATTCGGTAAAGATTTTCCGACGAGATTTGGAGCTTTCCGCCAATGGGAACAGGAAGACCGCGTGTTCGTTACAATGGCATTTCCGTTGGTGGAATTGTGTTTAAAAGGATAAACAAATGTTTCCCCGATTTGCTTCGTTGATGTTTTTTTTTCCCAGTGCGATCCAAAGAGGTTTGCTTGTTTTAGAATTCTTTGAAACATATGAGGTTGAACGAGTTATAAATAAGGTGTAATATGTTTTTTTACGTGTGCTCCGTATCAGTTTTATTGGACGCACCAAAAAAAATACAGCCTCAATCCTTGGCAACCTGGGCACGCAACTTCATCACCCTGGATCGTTGGATTTTCTGCATTCCGGAAAAAGGTTGCTGAAGATTTAATATCCGACACCGGACGATTCGGGCGCAGTAAACTCGATTTGCGAATAAACCACTGGTCAGAAGCACTAGGCGAAGCTCTTTAGATACCTCCTGTTGTGAAACGCAAAGCTATCCGGTCGGCTTAAAACCGTAAACAATGGTTCGTTGCTATGAATACGTAGTCGTAAAATGGGAAAAAGCATCCAACATCCCTTCGTAATCCTACGCCATGTGAAATTTGGAAGGATTGTTCGGTGCATCCCGTACGAGTGGAAAGGAGCAGTAGAAGAAGAATCCACGAAAAAAAAAACGAAATGGCTAAGAAGCAAATCCATCTATTTTACGGAAAATAGAAATGATGGCTTGTTTTTCCATGTAATCGGTGGTCGGCAATTGAAAAAAAAACAACGAGATGGTACAAAAATGAATAATCTGATATGCAAACTGATATGCAAACGTACCAAATCCTGCTCATCTTTATGACGCCCATAAAAGTAGATAATGCAATAATCTTGTTACTTAAGTTTGATTTCGTAGCTTGTATTGTTTGTAATTAAAATTATACTTTGCAACCATCGTGCTTAAGTATCGGATTAGCTCCTAATTAATTGTTTACGCTGGATCTTAGGGCGCCGTACACGGTCCACACCCTGTGACGAGTGTTGTTCTCGTTCCACTCGCTTGTACCATTATTATGCTGACGATATCTGCAAACAAATGAAGCGCGTGACACTGTTGGCGTCGCCCGTGTGACTAATGTGAGGTAGTATTTCTACTAACAAAAGCGTCGTTTACAGGAGGAAGTTGAGGTTTTGCTGCGGTGGAAATTCAGTGGAGACTCTCTCAGACGATACAAAACAAACAAAGGGGCATAACAATATCTCTATTTTTTGTTGTATCTCTTCTCTCTAACTGGTTTGCTTCTCTAGGATTTGTACTGAAATCAAATACTATTTAAAAATGCATTTCCATAGATATTTCTTTCTCTGTTCAGAGTACGATCTAGAATCACCGGCTCAACATTCCATTAAAAAGCTTGTTCGTCATAAAACTGCTGTCTGTTCACGGTGTCGCATCGTGGTTGAGCCGCCTATAATTTTCGGGCGTTCCCTGGTTCCCCAGAGAAACCAGCTTAACGAAGCACCATTGCCTGGAAAAGTAAAGTTGAAAAGATTTCCACAGTTACACGAGCGCACGGTGGTGTGTGTGCTCGTTTAATTCTGCATCATGGATGGAAAATAAATTTTTCAGCTTACCAGCCAGGTCTCTGTCCCGATGAGGTTTTATTGTACTTTTTTCTGCAGGTCCGCAAGTCTGGCTTCATCCACCAGTGGGTTTGCAGCCGTCGCATTCCGATCCTGCAGCTTAGTTGATAATGATGGCAAAGGTTTTTTTTTTTGGTAGGGCCCGAAACGAGACCAGAGAGACTCACAAATTTGCGCGCTTTCAACTTACACAAAAATCCGCGCTCGTTGCGCGGTACCTTACTGCTAAAGACAGGCTTGTTGCTTGATAGAAAGGAATAAAGGGAAAAGATCCGACATACGCAGATAAAATCCTTTTAAAAAAGTAGAGAAACACCAGGAGAGGCGTTTTCACTCTTGGCTTCTGGATGGGAATTTATTTGCATTTATTTAACAGCACTGAAGTACTGAAAAATTCCCCGAAAAAAAAACGACCAAATGGCGTCTTGTGACAGGCGAGACGAGCATAAATCTTGATCAACGAGAAAAACCAGAAAATCCTTTCGAAACTCCACCAAAAGGACAAGATAATACCCCGCAATCAGCGGTACCAGTACGCGCGAACGCGTACTCTTCCCTTTCGACCAGGTGATTAATAATGTTGACGCAGCAATAGGAACTGATTTTCGACGGTATCAATTCGTCGCTGTGGAATATTGCAAGGTTTTGGGCAGGACGCGCGTCTTTCGCTGATGGGTTTGTGCTTCATAAACCCCATTCTGTCAGCGCTGCGACCATCGGGGCGTCAATTTGGGCAAGTCTTTATTAATTTTTTTTGTTCCCCCGGATTCATATCCTTCCTCGAAACGCCATCATAAAGCCATCATGGGCGAAAATGTGTCATTCCCTCAGCGGACAGAGCGACGCGAGCAGACATAAATCTGTGATGATTTCGGTTTCTTGGAACTGTAGCTCGAAAGTCATCAATGGTGTCTGTTTAGTTTTGAACGGTTCGTAGACAAACGGAGCGCTGAGCAGGTTGTCGTAAAAAATAACCATTTTTATTGCCGAAGCGAGTCCTCGTTAAAAATACAACATGAAATCCAAGAACGGTAGCAGCGAACACGCTTCGCTTATTTACACTTAAGCTCAACTATATATACAAATACTGATACGGAAGTACTGGTAACGTGGCGGCGAAGGGAGACATGTTATCCACCCCCTCATATCTGACTGTTGGATTCGTCCTTGCGTACGATGATGTCAACTCGATTGAAGATTCCAACATCATCCGCCCTAAACAACGCTCCACCGGCCAATCATGCCAGTCACGACGCACAGAACAAGGACACCGATAAATCCAGCGAAGGAAGTGTTTACCGTGGCACCGCTCGCACCAAGTATTCCCGCCGCTGCCAATCGGCTCGAGGCAGGCGTAGTGCCTTCGTACTGATACAGCAACCCGTTGTCCGCGAACCGTTCGCCGGTCGCACCCGAGTACAGGAACTTTCCATCGCTGTTGAACAAGTTGTCCGGCGTGTAGACGTAGCTGAGTGCGCCCGTTTTCGCACGCAGTATGCGGAAGTTCACCTCGAGCGGGTTAAGGCGGCCGGCGACAAAGTTGTGCAGTCGGTTAACCACCACGTACAGGTAGCCTTCGTGGTCGATGCCCATACTATCTACCCACTGGATGTAGGTGGCATCTTTCGCGATGATCTGCTGGTTTTCCGCGGTGAACGGTTTGTAGCTGTCCCACTTGGCGATGGCGTGCTCACCGAGCAACCCGTAGTACAGCACACCCTGGTTGTCCATAAACATGCCGTCCGTTTGTGACTGCTTCCGACCGTAGTCTACGACGGCTTCGAGGATGTCACGCGGGGTCGCCCGACCAATATACTCCGGGTCGCGCAGAAGGGAGGCCGGAAGCGAATAGACGTGATAGCTGGACAGTGGGCTGTAGTACACGTTACGCTCGTAGTTCTGGCTATTGACAAGCGTATCCACGACCGGTTGGTCCGGGGAAAGGTTGGGATTGTAGTACGGACCGAGTGCGATACTATCGATGTGGATCGAGAAGTTTAACTCCGTACCGTTGACGCCGAACCGCACCGCATTACGGGCCGCACGCATCGAGTTGTTCTCTCGCACCTTCCACGACCTGATGAGTCGTCGCGAGAATACCACAATGCCTGGATCGGCACCACTGTTATCGGTGATGTAGGCGAACCCTCCGAACGCGTCGTCTACAACGATCTTGTTGAGGTAATTATTACCCGCTGGTACAACCGACTCCGGGAACTGGTACCGTAGGATGATGGTGCCGTTGCGTTTCAGATCCAGCAACAAGATCTTCGGTGGACAGACGACATGATCTTTACCTGTAAAGCATCAGAAAGGGAACGTATTGCTTTATACGCGTTTCACTTTACCAGCAGCTCCGTTTTTGCACCACTTACCACGCGTCAACGTTTCGGTGCGTCCAGAATCGACGACCCACATGATGCCATTCTTGTCGACGGCGATGCCCTGGACAAACTGAAGCGCCGAGCAGTTGCCTCGCTCGTTCATCTCCCAGGACGGGTACGGTACAATCTCCGGATCGGTACGCCCATTGTTATCCGGCCGTACGACGTACCCAAGCGTTGCCGGAACTCCCGGCAGCATGCGCGGAATGGTCAGATAGAGTCGATTCGCGAACGGCTTACAGTCGGAGATGAGCACGTTCTTCGGGATGTAATGTCCACCGTACAGGGCATGCGCCCGTTCGTCCTCATTCGTGAAGGCAAAGTCGAGCACATTCCATTCGTACACCACCCGGAACTGCTTTTCACCCGCCGCAGTCGGTACCGCGGGTGTCGGGGGGCTCAGACTGTCAAACGGCTGCTGGCCGTTCTCGTTAGTTTGCTGCCCCAGTGCGCACCCGATCACTAGCACCAACGCGAACAACCTTCGTCCCAGTGCCATCATCAGCGGGCTACACCCCCGAAACGGTCCGACCGAGTTAATCAATTAATTTGACGTCTGGCACGGTAAATGATCGTAACGCTTCACTTGCAGCTACTGGCACGCAGCCCGGTATGGGTTTATGTTTCGGACTCGCAATTAACCACCTTACTAAACGGTATTATTGGTGACCCGGTTCTACTTTCGGTGAGCACCGGTTAGACACTGTGGTGTGTTTTATTGGAGACGGAGTTCGGCACGGTGCTAGCCGCCCATAATACACACGCACACACACGCCTAGCGCCAATTATCACTTCACTTTGGTCGTGCTGTTGCCTGGAAAGTGGGGAATAGACGCAATGAATAGGTGCTGTCGATATCACGAGCTGCTCCTAGGGATGGGAAGGCTTCTGAGCTGGTGGACGGACTGCAAACCGACAGGTTCGGGAACGAGATGCAGAAAAGAAGGTGTTAATTTAATTTGCAATAATTACGCGATCGCTTCACGACCAAACGATGATTCTGCCTTGCGGCTAAGGCAGTCTGGAGCATGGCTCATGGTAGGTATGGATGAATGCGGACAGTTTTTTCGCTCTCCATATCGCAACGCACCGCGTCACAGTCAGCTGAGCGGAAGGTGATTGGAGCTAGCAGTACGATTGGAGGTCATCCTAATGTAAATTGCAAGCGACCCTGTCGACCACCGGGGTCGGAAGGCGATAAAAGAAGTGATAAACTATTCCCGCACGTGAACGTGCAGCGGCGTGCAGCTCGCTTTGGGAGCAAAAACGGTTTTCCCCCTTTCGAATGAAGGTAGATTCTTGAAAAATTAATTAATATGCTTCCAGTTTGTACGAGTACGAGGCCTGTACCCGGCAGATATACCCACGTAAAGATGAAGGATAGAAACGGATCCATGTGCAGGCTTCTGTTCTGCCTGCTACAACATGCATAGACACCAAAAATCATTGATGTGGTGCGCTTTTCTCCTTTTTTTTACACATTTCCCACTGCAGAAGTGGAGTTTCCGCACACTTCCGGCGGGTTGTAATTCATTCTATTTTATTACTTCCGCAATGGAAAGTGGTGGACGTGTAACAGGAACGATCGTTACGGGTTGCTTCCGGTCGCGTGTTTCTATCCGGGACACCGGAGGGGAAAGTTAAGTGTTCGTCCGAGGGCAAGCATCAACGCCCGGACGTACCACGCGGATGAGAAGCTGTGGGTTTTGTTTTTCGCGTTGCAAATAATTGCAATTTTCCAACGCAATTATGCTAATTTTAATGGGCGGAACGCTTTTTTTGCCACGTACATCGGACATTGGAGGTGAAAGAGGAGTCTGGTGTACTAACAGTTGTTGGGTGATGTATTTTCGCTTCTTCTGTCTATAAAGGATTAATTTTACACTGATCTCTCTCTTAAATTGTCAAAAGAACTCATTTTATGGTGATCTCACGTGAATGATCTTGCATGCGACCTCCATCACATTTTGATCGCAACTGTTCCCTTGCTGAAGGCTAAAAAAGTCAAACGAATTCGAAAAAACGAATGAAACAGCCCAATATGTCGGACGCGTCGCGTTCGCAGCAGACTAGAGCAAGTCGAATAAATTTGAATAATTAAATTATGCTATTATTTGCATTCGGTGCATTCATTCTGCTGCCCGTGGGCCGAATGGGCGTTTATCAGCGGTAAATCATTTAGTAATGGTCCACCAACGGGCAATGGTGCGGCATCGATGCTTTTAGAATTGTAGCAGGATGCTCTCGATTTTTATCAAAAAAATAGAACACGGCATGGTTGATTTGATTATTTTATAGCATTTTTTTTTCGGGTCGGAAAACTCTGTAGCTCACGGGAAGATTTTGCCAATGTTGATCTCTCCCATTATTTTGCGTACTTCTATTTTTGAACCATCCCGACGTCACTACCCCAAAAACAAATAAAAAACAACGGTGTTATCAAACACTCGGACCATGGTTTTAATATGCCAAACACGAACGCAAGCACGAAAACAACACCTCGAACACCAGTTTGAAGCCCGGGCTGGGTGCAAAAATATTTATCCACACACTGTTACGAAAAGCGACCGTCGATTAGCACTTTGCTTTGTCGCGTAACAGCAGCTCAACTTCAAACTGACGACAAAATGGACAAATAATTAATCAAACTACGATGCTGAGGCACGATGCTGCGGATAAATTCTTCCCGCATTCCCAGGCTGCAGTTATTGAGCGTCGCTTCGGGATTTAATTGTGCTATGATTGATTGCCATTTGTTAATCCGTGCGGATGCAGCTGAATTTGACACGGTTTCAAGTCCGCAGCTGGTGAGCGTTGGCCGTTCTTCGCCATTTCGCACTCCGCGTCCAAGTTCAAGTGCATTTCGGGGAGAGTTTCTTCCGTAAGCCAATAAATAGCATACTCTGCGGCTATAATAGGCTTCCAGTATAACGCATTATTAATACCGTGCAGTTTGCCTCTTTGCTTACAATCTCATAAACCACCCGAGAATCCTAGCCGTGAGGGTTGGGACACGCAATTATTTGCCTAAGCTCGGTGTCAATCTTAACCATCCACTCGTTTCGTTGCCACTACGACATCGACAACGATCAATGACAGACGCAATCACAGGCAAGGCGCATGTCACGCCGGTGGTGATTTGTTTTTGCCATGATTGTGATGATGTTGCAATGAAGCGTACTCCACCGCACCAAACATACGGCACAACCCAATTGGCCGGACCGTTTAACGAAGCAACAAACAATCATGATCGAAGATATCGTCGGGACTTCATGTCCAACCCCACCCGCAAGACCCTTAACGTGCTCCAATGAGTCTGATTGATTGATCTCATCTCGTAATCATTAGGCAGCTCCTCCAACTACAACGCTCGTTCGGAAGAAGATGGTTTGGGAGAGGAGTGTGGGAAAGGGAACTCTACTGAGCACAATTAATTCGCACGTCAATTGCAGGGTTTGATTTTCTCACCACGCCGAGATCGAGATCGAGTTTGCGAGTGGACAATTAATTCCTTCATGCTACACCTCCGGTGAGCCTAATCGTGGGAAACTCGTGCTGGAATAACGATCATTTGCCTTCCGAATGCAAATCTAATATTCTCCACGCCATCTGCAGCGCGCCGTACCGGTGTGACTCACGGCATGCTGTAGGTAACACTAGGCGTCCTGTACGTACGTTATTCTTCGGCCATATGCGGACAATGTTAGTGCTTTGCTTTACGTTGGCGACGAACGCACATCGCAGTGAAACTTCACATCGGCTCAATGTCGATGCGGCGGTTATCTTTCACACTAAGGACAGGGCGTGTACGGCCCATAGACGTACAGGAAACGGACACACAAAAAGGCCGCGCAGCTCAATGCGCGACACACAAATCGTTTGTTAAAGGCCGTGGCGTTGTTTAGCACCGCTGCAGACCCGCATACATCACACGCTTCATGCACACTTTTCGGCGGGCACCCTCAAAGTCTGTCCCCCCCGAAAAGGGCCCAAGATGGTCCGACACTTTTTTTCGTCCGTCGCTTGCACAAGTCTTCCGAGCGTATGCTACGGCACGCACGACACGATCACATGGTGCAGCGGAGTTATGGTTTTAATTTCTTCGCCCGAAACATTTTCACTTTGAACCACCGTCCCGTACGACCTTCGGGTGGGAGGTGTATCGACACGGTGTCCGTCTACATTCCGTCCAGGAAGTTCCGTCCGTATATGTGCCGACACTGCAAACTCACTTAACTCACTTCCGACTGGCCGGTCGACTAAAATGGGGGGCAGCAATCACTTTCAAAATAACCTTTAATTATCACCATCGACTGCAACAAAAAACACACACAGAAAAGTAATAATTTGCCATTCGTCCGGTGTTGTGGCACTATCGCTTCGGGTTAACCTCGTCAATTTAGAAGGTCTCGGTGAAGAAGCCGGTGCGTGACACAACTTTTGATACAACTCACTTCAAACACACCCTCGTTCGGTATGTGGTGGGACACGGCGTATTTCGCGTGCGTGTTGCTGCAAGATCATCCGAACATCAACTGAGCGGCATCGCCGGATATCGAGGTGTAGATATACACTTCGGCCAGTCGCCGCACTGTACTGTGGATGCTCTCACTTCTTCTTCGCCGAGCCGCACGGATTGATCCGTTTGTTGATTAACGAGGAAGACCCGGTCCTTTTGCTTGTCTCGCGGGGTGGTAAAGTGTGGTTTACAACAACAAAAATATTTATTACGCGTGATAATTGTAAGGTTCGTGGGAGGGAGAGATATTTTTACAGTGTTGTGATATAAGACAATTTGACACAGATGAGATCTGCAAAAATGTTCACTAGTTGGCATTAAGCTACATGATCACGATGAAGAGCACACTTGAACCGCAAACAAACGGTGCGTATGAAATTGTTCTTGCCTCATCGCGTCAGGTGGCATCTTTCTGCGACAAACTTGACCCACCGCGCGTTGTTTGTGTCCGTAACGCCACGAGAACGCTCATTGAAAACCACAATTTTGCCTGGTTTCAAATATTTGTGGTTGCTGCTTTGAAATCGGCTTGCACATGGGGAAGACCTGTCGATCGGTGGGTGCGTAAATTGTCCATCGTCACCTACACCGTCTGAAGGAGAAGAATTGGTAAGGGGATTTATCGGTTCTTCTTGAACCAAACTTCTTCAAACGCTTCGAGTGGTTGTTACGGTAATTGATGGATGAACTGTCGGCCCAATGGATGTATTGGAGCAGTTCATTCTATTGTTATTGTGTTTTGAATAATAAGCATCTTGAACAATTCTTGTTTGGTGACTTGGTGGTTGAACTTATTGGGCACCATATAAAATACATATTGTAGCACTTCCCTTATAAGGTAAGTAGATGCAAATTGGAATTACTTTGTTGTTGGTGGAATTGATTTTATGGTGGTCTTTTTATGGTTTTATGATGGCATCACCTCATCAATGCATTGTACTTATCCTTAGGTAAGCTATTGCCTACCATCTAAACCACCTGCCTTCATTAGCTTCTTGTGCCCCAGTGACGTTTATTGGTAGATGAATTATTGTCTCATTTTAAAAAGTAATTCCGGGAACCGAATGCATCATACCGTATGCATCCGCAGTAGAACTTTTAAAACGTGCTCATTTTTCTCTTCCTATCGATTGACATGATTCACTCGGTAGCTCGTTATATAATGGTAGTATACATTCCCACGATCATCCCCGGGATCCGGTGGTACACCTTTGAATCGATGCCTTGGATCGTTTCGAATTATTATCCATACTACCTCCACGCTCTCTGGGTGGATTGTGCCGCAGAAATAGTTTTTCATGGCATGAATACTAAATCAGTGTAACTAATTGCCACTCGCACTCATCGGGAGCGTGGTGTATAGCGTCACTGAATCGACATCGCGTTGTATTGTAATTATAAACTACATTAGCTCCCAGCAGCAGTGCGGTGTAGCGTTAGAACGCTTGGTGTCGGCACCACGATTTGTTTACTACAGCACGATGGAGACGGTGGGATGGTTTCTGGAGGTTACGTTACGATGACTCGCATCCATCCACGGCAGCAGGAATGGATTGGTAAGAGGCCGGCAGGTGGCTGTCGACTGCCGTACGAAATGTTCTCGCACCGTGCCGATAGGAGGTCTATCTGATATGGACCTCCGCTTCGACGGTTGATAGAGTATCGCCAGGTACGGTTTGGTCACCATATCACATACCGTAACGTTTATCGTTTTGGCGCTGACAGGATACAAAGTTCCGTGAGAGTGAGTTTCAATAATTACAGCCCCGTGAGTGTGGAGAAGCACAACGACATCATTGTGTCCCTTTCCATGCCCGCGCCTCACAGACGGTTTGCTCCTTGGTGCTTCCGGAAGCTTACATGGTTTTTAGCAATCTCGGGCCCTATTGCGCTCCAGGGGCTGAACTTGACGGGATAGGCAATTGACAAACACACACACACACAACTCACCCATGGTAAGCTGATTTGAATTTGTTCTCTATCGCCGCCTTAGTTTGATGAGCCGCTCGACCATGACTCGGCTACCTAACCGCTAGCTCTCCCAGTATGGGTCGTCCTCGGCGGGAGTCATTCCACGCGCATTAATAGACAACCGTTTTTCGCATTTAACACCGGCCCGATCGAAACCAGCAACGCGGCGTGATCATTGCGGCAAGGTGTTACAGAGCGGAATGGAAAAGCACATAAATGATAGCGTTTATTGTTGATTGAAGAATAATTTATCAAACAAAAAAGTGTTGCTGATCGTAGGTGTGGATGGTCGGTACAAGTTCATGTACATATCACGTTACCAAAATGTGATTAAAGTTAATTGGAATCGCTACTTTTTTACCGCTTGACCAAGCTGCAGCGGCTGTGATTCATTATCTGTTGGATCATCATCAAACGCAGAACGCATTTTTAGTGGACTATAAAGAGTAATAAAAAATTTACTGATTTCACCTCCCTTTTTTCTGACAAGTTGTTTGCGGAACTGTCAGCTCGTTACCGTCGACGAAGCGTTGATATAATAGCAAGTGATCAAATATGGTTTTCAAAAATAAGTGTGTTTTTTTATTTAGATTGCAGGTAATTAATTTCTAGTTTTTACCAGCATATACTATTTTCTTGTTTAATTTATTGGCGTTTACCAGTGATCAAATATTTTTAAAGACAATTTAAAAAATAGTAGTATTAGTAGTATAGTATGTTTGTATATTTAATGGTATCCTTTTTTTTACAATCGTAATGGTTCATAAACTCATAGGACAGTGGGTTCAACGACATTATTTTTCCTCGCTAAATACTAGATATTATTTGGCTGTGCCAGTTGGAATGCAAAAATGTAACAATTTACCGAATATAAATGCAATAGTAGGGATTTACAATTTACCAAATATAAATGCAAGAGTAGGGAAAATTTTTCAGATAAAACCTAGTTCATAATAAGAACAAAAAAAAGGGAGTGGGGGGGGGGGGTTGTTTTCTAATCCTAATTACTATCTAATGCTTCAAACTAATTCTTACAACTAAATTATATAGTCTAAACTTATAACGTTCTGTTTTAACACTCTTAATAACTTTTAGGATGTCAGGTTTTAGTATCATAAGGATTGTTAGGGATCCAGGGAATTTGTGGTAATCAGGTGGAAGGAGTGATTTTTTTTGTTAGAAAAGTTGTACGTTTATATTATTATTTCTGCATCTTTTATAGTAGTTATGATTAAGTTTTTTTTTAATGAATTCTTCAATGGTAGTAATACGACATAATCTGTGTAAAGTTCTGAACCAAGGTGGTACATTTAAGATTATTTTCAGAAATTTGTTTTGAATTCTTTGCAATCTAAGTTTATGAGTCCTAGCACATGAGTCCCAAACTGGAGAGGCATAGATAATATTAGGCCGTATTATTTAAAAAAAATATCATTTTGGGCTATTGGTTTTAATTTTGTCTATTTGTCTATTGTCTTTTATTTAAAGGTCCTTTGTGCTTTGTTTGATTTGTTTGAAAGCTTTGTTCTAATCTGTTTGATTTAATATATTCAGTTTCCTATATTCCATTTTCCTACAAATGTGATTTCACTTTTCGTTCTGACTGTCTCAATCACTGCTTCATTAGTGTTGTGCACTAGCAACTATTTCTACTCCATTAGATTTATGCGTTGTGTCCTCATCAAAGCCGTATATATCACAAGTCAACGGATGCTGATCGCACAGCCATCATCTATCCTTGTTCATATCCGGACATCGTACGACCGTGTCGCTTCTCCAATGTCTCGAATAACATAGGAGCGGTGTCAAGTTCAGATACACCATCACACCGCATGAAGCTTTGCCAATTTGCTTCCCATACGCATGCCGATAAAGGACTAACCAACCACAGCAATCAAACATTCCCATTCGGTCAGCAATGCGGGCCAAAGCGGGCGGATGTTTCGCGTCACTCGAGTTGGATTTGGCCACTCACGCTTAAACTGGTTTTTATCGCACGCCCCCCACCTACCCCCACGTAGCGTCGCACGGCGTACAACGTCGAACGGAAGCGAAGCGTACAGCATCGAAAGCATCAAACGGCGCTCGGTCGGCTGCATAGTGGATTAAGCGATCACGATCACATCGTGCCTGATCACGGCGACGATCGACCGAATGACCGACCTACCGCCGAGACGTTTGTTCACACTCCGTGCAGGCTCCGTTCCGCATCATTCGGTGGTTCAGAGCACACACTCAGTGCCTCGAGTGCCCGCTTAATCCATCTTCGCCCGGGCACCTTCGACGGTGATTTGCTCGAGTGCTTTGCTCAGTTGTTCACTTTGTTTGTACTTCCTCTGATGTTTGTTCGTTTGCGTTGTTGTTGTCGTATTTGTTGTCGGACGCGTTGGTTAACAAAACCGCGCAATGTTCTCGTTGCTCAGCGGGAACGGGTTCGATTTCACCTTGCGATTCTCAGCGAGCCGTATTTATCGGTCATTGGTTGTGGTTTACCAATGGAATGCTTGCGGGTGGATGTCATATTTCATTTAAATATTAATTGACTGTTTCTGAGAGTAAACCATATGGTTGGTTAATTTAAAATTTGCCTTTAAAGTTGCCTGTAAGGCACAATCATTCAGATTCTCTAAATTACGTTACGAATTCTTTGAACATGGTTCCAATATTAAAGATAAACAGTGATCAAAATCATGTGACAATTATCACTTGCGTGGAAGCTATCCGCTTTTTCTACTTGTCATGCATTAGCGAGTTTCTAAAAATAATATTCTTGCTAACCATGATATTAGCGTGTCGGTCGAACACGCGACGAAAACATGTGATTTGATTAATTCCGTGAAATCAGAAAATACTTGCGGATCCATTTTCTCGCCGCTCATCCACACCTACTAGATGTGATGATAAGGTGTTAGGAGAGTTGTGTTGTGTCCTTGAAATGCAATGGCTCATTCCTCTCGATGTCTATTTGATTAAATTTTGTTTTCTGGCGTGGAATCCCTATGAAATCATCATTTTTTTAACAATTGGTTGTATTACTTCAAAAATGTATAGAGTGTAGACGATCAAAACGACTCTTTCCGATAATAAATTTTAAGAAAGACTGATCCCGTTCGTTGTAGAGACTATCAGAACAGAATATCAAGTACTGATTAGAGATATAATAGATGTCATGTCTTCATAGAATTCAAGGTTACATATGATGTTTTTGCCTATGTAGAACTTTCCCTGTCAAGTTTAACTATCTTTGCAGAACAGCAATGATCATTTCTCAAAAGTCATTGATACCTCCGATGGCCTATGCCATAAAAGACATTGGATAATACTACCACTCAATGCACTTATCGCAACGGTAAATGCTGCAATTAAATAAAACATGCATAATTCCAATACTCGCACATGTCCTTGAAACGTGAAATCTGACCAAGGCTGACGATAACCTCTTAGCCAATATTCGAGAGGAAGTAGATCAAAGGAATTTAAGGTCATTTATGAGAGGAAGGACCATCGAGGAGCACAATGACTTGGAAATTAGAACGGCCCATTATAAACCGCACAGCGCATTAAATTCGCCAGACATGTCATTAGACTGACACCGGACGACCCAGTCCGTAAAGTTTTAAGTCATTGGCATAAACAGATGAGGCATGGAAGGTGCAATTTGAGAAAGATAGATGACGTTGATTCGTCCCCCAGAATGATGTTATAAGTCGAGGTCTGTTTCAATAAGTTTTCTATTACTTAAGTCCCAACCAGAGGCATATGGCCGAAAGTCTGTTCAGGGTATTTTTCATAAAATAACAGAAAAATTTGGTTTGCTTAAAAAATTATATAAAAATTCAGCCTCGCTACTGTTGACTACAGTAATTAAGCACAAACTGTATGGTTTTTCTTTCTTTGCTTTTAGCGAAGATTTTCTTCTTATTGCATTTGTAAAAAAAAAAATTAAAACTTTATGGCCGAATAAAATCAAGTTTATTGCCAAAAAGCACATAACGCACATCGTTTTTGCGTAACCTATCATTATTACCGTTTAATCGTGTTGTGGATTTTTTTTTTTTGTATTTTAACACCTTCATCGAACAATGTTCTTTCCTCTGTAAGGGACATGGTATGGTGAACCATTGTGTAAGAATGTGCAATCAATCATTTTTTGTATTGTTTACATGGCGTTGCAAACGAGAGATATAACTGCAACGTCAGAACCTAAATCTTCCCGTTCGATGACTCTAGGTTATACACTCTGCAAATTGGCAAAAACCAACGCTTGAGAACCCACCAACAAGTTGCACTTTGTCAAATCACGGTTGAAGAACAATCGGACATATAACATGAACTTTGCCACCATTCAAGGTGTCAAAAGAACAAGCGAAATCTCCAACTGTTGGATCATGTCTTGGTTCACCGCGGACAGCGCACAGCAATCTAAAACTGTGTTCACCGAAATGTTATTCATTATGCTAGCAATCTTTTGACCGGTTTCATCTTCCACGGAGGGATTATTACAAACCCCTTTGCAATCCCTTAAGACAAGACCAAGAGAGCGAGCGATAGCAGTAGAGAGAAAAGAAAGATTCCTGATGCGCGTTTGGATGTTTGCCTCATCGTTTGACTTTTTTATTGCTACAATTCTATTCGCTAAGCTTTCAGCAACATTTTTCATCATCTTGTTGAAGGTTTGTTTCTTTTTGTATTGTTTCATGTTGTTCGCTATCCATGTCACGCCTGATGTCAAAAGCCACCGTTTGGCAGCAGCCTTTGCCAGAGGACAGAGGAAAAAGAGTAACAAACAAGCATCAATTGTATCGTAATTAATTATGTTTGAGTTATGTTGACGCTTTTTGCTGATGTGTCATGTCTTTTCGGTCATGTTTGCAGCTGCTTTCTTTTGGGCGCCATGTCCAACGGTTTAGCCAAGATTATGCACAAAAAATTGCAGATGCATCCGGATGTTGATGGTTGTTGGTTGAATCATTACCGTTTAGTTTTTGCAATAACTTCACTTTTGTTAAACATTTTTGGTATGAATGGAATGTTTTCCGGTTGATAATGTGGGACATTATTTTTTCATAAATGATTCTTTAAACGGAACAACGCCCCTGGAATATGATAAATGGTTTGGTATAATTGCCATGGTTGTGATGCAAACGTAAAACCCAAGTAGTGAGAGCTTTTTCTTCATTTATGTCATGATCAAAACCAATATTACTATATAAATAAGTACATTACATAAATATTACACTGGCATAAACCTTAAAATGAAAGTGAAACCTATATACTCAACAGAAAAAAACAGTCAATGCCACTGAACAACAACCAAAAATAGGGTGTCCAATTACTTGTCTTGACCTGTGTTATATCCATACATCACATGAACGCCCTTTTGGAATTATTTTACTCATTTATTACCTTTCCCCAAATGCACGGTGAAAGTTCCATGGGTCAAAGATAACCCTTCGTGTAATGTGATAAATTTTCTCTCAATTTGTATTACCGGATCATAAACGGTCAGTCCATCAGAAGAGAGTGAGAGTGCTGTGCGTCTTGAGTGTAGATAGGAACCATCTTAGTAATTTCCATCTGACCCCGTAAATGTTGAACAAACGCTACACCAAAGAAGGCAACAGAGTGTCTGTTGTCTTTGGGTTGATTTTTTTATCTCTCGCTCGCTATCTTGAAATCCGGGTTTGAGGAGGTTATACCTACGTATCATTTTATTTTTCGTCTTAGCTTTGCCACCATTGACAAACCATTGTTCAAAAGACGAACCATACTGTACCTCGTACCAACGCGATTACGCAAATGCTAACCCCTTTTCCGTGAGCGTGTGTGCTTTAAACCTGCGAATATGTGCAGGGACATCTTGCGCTGTTTGTGCTGGACCTTAAGGGATGTAACCAGCGCCGGTTGAAGGTTACGCACGATCGAACACAAGCTACCACGCTACGTGTCTCTTTGATAATTAAGTGAGATAACGCCGCTCGTATGTAACGCCGGGGTTGCAAATGAAACGGTTGAGTAGAATTTTAATGCTGCACTGCACTGAAGGTACCAAGCTGGTATGGTTCTCCATGTGCAGGCGGAAAACGATCAACTAGTGGACAAACAAATGACACCGGACTTGATCTCGCCGTCCGTTCTGGGACGTGGATGTATTTTTATGAGTTATTGTTGACACCGGGCATGTTTAGTGTGTAACTGACAATCTGTACCATCGAGTGGTTTCTGCATAACTTGTTTTGATATTTGTCAAATATATGTTACGCTGTGATGAAAGGAAATTGAGTCCAAGGGTAAACTCTCCTTTTTCTGATTCAGTTTTTATTCTCAAATACAAAAACTTTTAATCTAAAATAAATAATGAGAATAGCAAAGAAAACCGAAATTATTTCAACCAGCTGCTAATTCGTGTTAGGTCTAGGTTTTGAATTTATTTTTATTATATCGTGTGCAGCATATTTACGTTTGATAGTATCAAATTAGTGATATAAAGTGATTCAAATAAAATGACATTGTAAATTAAGAATTTATCATAAAGTAAATGAATTGGCGTTAAACAATTCAACAATAGTTGATGCACGACTATTTCGTAATACTATTCTCAATGCTCCAATACGATACAATAAGATTGAGAAATGTTTTACAGTATTAGTATGACATATTCAAAACAAAAAGCACTTAGTAACTTTAACGTTTTTATTAGTGGTTACTTCACAAACAATTACGAAAAGCTTGATTATATTTTATTAGGTTTTCTTTCTTTTTATCGGCACTTCAACTTGAAGAAGTCTATGCCTGCCATTTCTGGCTTTCTTTGACTTTATTTACCCGTAACCGGATAGTCAAGTTCTGCGTACGGGGGATTGGTCGAGATGCGATTGTGGACCTGTTGTATGACGATCGGTGCCGCTATCAATACACCACGGGGTCTTCCCACGCTTGCTTCAACTATGGTATGATGCATTAACCATGTTCGTTTGACCCCAAAACATAATTTGATGAAAACTTAGTGTTGATTAAGTCATAAAGACTAGTTCAGCAGATCAATCCAGCAGGTTTATAAGTATAAGAATGTAACAAAAAAGAGGAAACATATCTCCTGATTGGGCGATCGTAGTTTGTAACGACAATTAGAAAGAATACACTATTAAGTTTTTGTTTAAAATCAAGCATTCCATTATCGCCACGTATGTTGATTGCAATGACCTGATTCTAGAGAAATCGATCTCAAGCGGAACGCATACATTCACCCGAACACTCCGAACCTGCCCAACGAATCAATCATTTGCCAATTTCAAACAGACTGCCGATGGGAATGGCACATGCATGTCTAATATATTATTCAATCAGTTCAATGTTCGACAGACGACAGACGCTTGTCATGTAAATTCGTTTTCCGATCGAAACATCCTGTTTGCTGCTAGTAAACACACTAGACACACTTACATGGAAAATCCCGATTGTCTTTCGAAATGTGTGTAAGATACGCATGCGGGCAGAATCGGTACCGTCCATACCTTGAGGTACGACCGCCAAGTATGAAGACAGGAACACTCGTCAGTGGCATAAAACAAATTTGTTCAAATGAACCATGAAATGAACAATCATTTATCATGCAATGTAGTACTTTTCTTATTTTATCATTGTTTTTTTTTGCCTTGTTGCCATTGTCTTTTTTACGTTTCGGAAACAAAGAAGCGTAAGTACGGAACCATTGCACCATGTCAAAATAGGGTATCGATAAACCGGCAGCATAAAGCGAAGGATGTCCTTTTCATAGCAAGAAAAAAAAAACAAAGAGGACAAAGGCAGAATAAAATATCAAATGAATCATATGGGTAAACTGTAGATTGATTGTTCGCAGCAATTGATCGGTGAAATGTGCGCTTAAAATGCACTCACGCATCATAAAATACGTGCGTGACCCGTACGCGTGCTAGCGTAAGGTTCTTTTACAAGGAAAAGCTTTCCGAGCTGTAGGTTGCCGTCCTTGTGCTACGTTTTACTGCTTTACATTTTTATTTCCCATACACTTGTGGACCTGTCGAGGTGGTACCGAAGGTTGGGCAAAAATAATTTTAAAAACTTATCTGTTTTCGTAGAGTTATGAAACAAAACGTAAGGTTGCACCCTTTCTTAACAAAAGAATATTTTTTTGTGTAAATGAAAGTTATACATACATTTCAAACAATCGCTCCTTAGCAAACGATTCCTTTATTTGACGGCAAGAAAGCGGAAAATCTGCAGCCGAAAGCACTTGAACCGTACGATCGTAAAGATTTCGCCTGTGTGAAAGTGCGCCATAAAAGTGCCCGGGGTACGTACTATTTACATTCAAATTTATTAGCCAAAAGTGTAGTGTTTCGAGGGTGGGTGGTTGTGCGGTGTGAGGTGTCTGGGAAATCGACCCACTGACATGTCTCTGTCATGCCTAGGACACAGAACAGCACGTTCCACGTACATTGTCAGGAACGAAATAATGTGTCCATATCGATAAGGAGCCGGAAGTGAACGGAAAAGTGTGGCAGTGTAGCCATCGTTTCCGGGAAATCAAAATGCTTCGGTTGCTACGATCTTGGCGCATTCGAGTGTTCGTTTGTGTTTTGTGCTCAGCAACGGTTATAACCCTCAATTAGAAATTTGATTGGCCGTTTTAGCTTTAACGGGAGCAAAAGGCGCACCCCATTAGGTTAAGTGTTTGGCCATTTCGTACGCTGGCAATGTTTGGAGAAGGAAGACGAATGTTTGAGGAGGCGTTTTATCCCCGTCACATTTCCCTCGCACAAAATGAGAGGATTCGAGCGATTAAGTTTAAGTGTTGTTATTCTATAACTATTATCATGATTGTCGTACGGTCACCTAAACATAAATTCACACACTCATACGAGCAACACGCAATCCGATTTTCCAATACCGGTGCCGGTTAGCAGAAATCCGCACCCGGTTTGATGTCGCCCCTTTTTGCTGCCAGGAAGTGGCTCCAGACCGGATGGCAGGAAGCTCTTTGGGGGCTCATTTATTTTAAGGATACCACCACCATTACCAACACACGGCCGGAAACGACTTTGCCGTCAGTAGGTTAGCAGAAGCAAAGCTTCGGTTTCGTTGGGAAAAATCCAACCTTTCACTCTCGTCCCAACGCTTCGGCTGACGTGTGCTTGTGTTGTTGTCATTGAAAATTATAAAAATGTTGACTGCACTTACGTGATCGGAGTGCAAAATGTCTGCTTAAATTGGCTTCCTTCTTGCAGGGAAGATCGGGTGTTGAGACAAGGAAACGAAATGTCACTTCTCATGAGGTGGTTATACTGCTTTATTTGCTTTTGCCTTCGTTCTTGCTTCCTGTGAAAGAATGGCTTTAAAACATCGTTAACCATCGCAAATAGCACTTCGGGGGTGCGATAAGTGTGGCGGAATGGATGATAATAGCGTTGAAGCTATTTTTCGCTCTTTTGAGACTTGTGTGGATGCTGATTTCCTGGTAAGGACCCGATTTGCTATATTTTTCACTGCGCCAAAGAATCTTTAAAAATAGTCGATTGTAACGATATGTCATAGGCTATGAATGATTTTATGGATGTTTTTTTTAATACCATAAATAGCACAATGCGATTTAACAAAGGCTTGTTTGTCATTTTAATGTATGATTCCTAGAAAGGAAATCAATGTATGATATACCGAAGTAAACATGATTTTTACTTTTGACTTTTAATTTGCAAGGATTTGCAAGAATCTTTAATTTTTGATATGAATGATAAATACCATTTTAACTATTCTGCTTCTTTGATTCTCTGAATATACTTTCCTATGAGACTCCCTACTTGCCATGGAGCTACGCAGACAATACACTATAAGCCTGCACATGTGCGGCTGCAAATTGGTACTGTTTGCTATGTTTACTGTTGATCGCTGCGATCCATACGATTGATTGTGTTGCTGCTATGAAATTGATATGTCCAGATAGTGCCATATGAAACTTGTCCTGAATTTTAAAGGTTTATAAGTCCGTACATAAATTCAAATGTTTAACTTCAAAACAAACTGTTCACATCTTAATGCAACCTGGATAGAAGTGAATAATTCCAGGTTTAAATTTAAGTTTAACAAATATAGTTGATATCAAATCAACTTCATTGATTGCATAAACAAGTTTTAAATCATATCGTATGAACTTCTTTCTAAATGTGGCAGAAAATACGCTAATAAGAGACGCTAATAATAAACTAAACAAACAATAATAAAACAAACGAATGAATGGTGTTGAATTTTTTTTAGTTTTGCGATTGTTTTAATTAAGGTTATTTTGTTTTTTCCGTGTGTTAATATGATTTTCATTTTAAAAAAAACTTGAACTGAAAGAAAACGCAATTTTACTGTAATACTTTGTGCAATATTTTACGGAAATGTGCCTGTTCCGCAAAATTAGTTAATTGAAATATTTAATAAATGTACAATTCAAATTATAAAACTATTGTGCATCTATTTCTGAACACAGAATTACAGTTACAATAACAATTACACATTATTTACAGTTAATAAAGCAAAAGCACAGATTGCTTAAATTAATTTCAAGATTATCATTAGCTTTTTGTAGTTTTGTTTAACATTTGTTTTATTATGGATTAAAACATATTATTACATCATATTTGTATCCCATTTGCATACACTGATGCGCAAGCACTTTACACTTTATATTTGGGCGCGTTCACCAGGCACAAGCCTTTAGACAAAGGGAAGCAAGCGTGAATGGTGTTGGACGGCACTATGGATAACGCATGTACAGACCGAGAATACATATCATCATCATTCGCGACGTGTAAGAAAGGGTCGACACACATAACAATACGCTACGTCATCTTACAGGGATGGCAGCAAAGAACTAGAGGCGTCCATCTGTTTCGGTCAAGGTTAAACTGACCGTTGTGAATTATAAATTCCTTCGTCAGCGTACCATGCATTTTTAATAGTGTTGAGTGAGTGCCTTCGAATGGTTACCCAGCTTTTAGGGGCATAGTGAGATTAAAGAAATTTAAGACCCTACAATTCGACAGTATGCTTCGATCATGGTGTGAAATCGGTGATCGTTTCAAACAGGTGAATATGACAACAGACACAAGTTAGAGAACATGAAACGTGGCAGCTATTGTTAGCTTAAGTTTGTTAGATTTATGATTCGTTGATATTAAATATTAAAAGTAATAAAAAACATTCACTAGTTGAATGAAATGAATCTGCCATTGATGTGTAGAGTAGGAAAGTTTGATACTTCAATTCCCTAGTAATTAGCTCAACTTCATCTACATACAAACAATTGTACAATATAGTTGAATGTTTGTTATAGATTTTTAATTGCCACTTTCTGACAAAGCACCTAGAGAGCTTTAATTTATACTATTAGAAGTATCGTTGGACAACAGAAATGTACCGTGCTCGGACTTTTGGAAACAAATACTTAACAACAATAAACAACAACGATTATCGCATAAGCACTCTTTTGGAGCTTGCTGCGAAAAGCTTTCACGCTAGTCTACTTTACTAGTCACGTCACAGTATATCCAATGTGGAAGCGACCACAGCTTGGACTGGTTCAAAGGCCACCTCGAACGACTTTACCAAACTGGTTAGTGATGCTTTCGGTTGGAAAAACACTGTCAAACTTTTCACCACCGAACACTTCACACATACACGGAGCGATTGGGTAGCTGCAGTGAGTCGTGTGTCACGACCTAACCTTAAACGCATCAACCTGCCTTAGCCGTGTTCCGGACCGATTCGGATATGTGTGAGAAAGTGTGTTTCTGACAGCATCGTTTGGTGAGCATGGTTTTTCACATGTTACCATCAGTTCAGAGGGGAAGAAAGGCATAAAGTGACAGCAGCTCATGGCGTTATTTGGTGCTGCGTGGATTAGGAAATAGATACAGGCAGTGTTCGAATGTTTTGCAAGACTAATTCTTTGTCAGCTGATGTCAGCTCGATACGGTAGCTATAAATTTATGCTACGTGGTTTTTTGGAACGTTTTATTTGCCATTACAAACAAGACGGAGAACAAGTGTCAAATCGTTCGCGTATCTTGAAAACGCGAAATTTTGGAGTGTCAATCAATTTCCACATTGATAGCAGGCGTTACGAAAAAAAACATCATATCGGGGACACTTTTCACGCATAGGTGGAGCAGGTTTGATTGAAAATGTATATACAATATTTATTTTGTATTCCTCGATGATAACAAGTATGTTGAAATGGAACCAATTCTGGGATTGACCTTGCTCTTCACATGTGGGAACACAAACAAACGCACACTTTCGTACCAGGCGCACGGTGGAACATTCTCCAAGAATCAATGTCGTGGCAGGCAGTCATCATCCTTGGAAATGTCAGGACAAATTGAACCGTCGATAAAATCTGTCCTCAGTTGGATGCACTTCTACGGTTCAAGGTAAACATACCTTCATACCATGCCGGAAACAACTCGTGGAAATGGTGATATTGATCTTGAAGATTTTCTACCGAAATACTTCATCCGTGATGTTATTTCTCCTGAACGTCGGGAGTTTCGATTTCAATTTTACCAATCAAACGACCGTTCGGTATCGCAGATAGCTGAAAGCAAATTATTAATATTTCATGACAAATTCCATAGTCTCGTTGTTTTCAGAACAAGGTCTTTTGGTTCAATAATTTCTAGCAATTTTAAAGAAAAAAGTAATTCAAATGCAATTAAAATTTATTATTTGTAGAAACATTGTATTGCATGTTGGATCATAATAATACGATAGGGTTCAAACATGTTTATGGTATTTTTTTTTCTTTTTAAGCAGTAGTACACTTGTTGGTAGTATTAAAACATCTTGCATTAAAACGACTTGTGTCTTTCGTAAAACAATTATAAAACAATTAACACTAAGTAAATGACGATGCTGTTGTCACTTAGTTTACTTTCAGATTAATTTTCCACGCTCCACATTCTTCACGCAACGCATACTATAATTTTCACTCGTGCCACGTTGCTTTACCGTGTTATGTTACTGATTGATCGATAAACGTCCAAACAGTTGCTAACAAACCGTTGATTGGTTCATTACGCGATTGATTCGGACAGTCAAAAAGCTGACCAAAACATAGTTGAAACGGAAGTAACAGAATACAGAACAAGAAAAGAGAAAAACTAAATTACTACAGACAAAAGCGGGGAAAAAGTTTTTCTATTAACACCATTCGGGCTTAGGGTGGACACGAATCGGTTAAATAAACGATAAATGGCTAATAGTTTTGGTAGTTTACTGGAAATGGAAGAAGTTTCACAGTTTTGTACTTTGGTATGGATCAGTTTTCGTCAGATAAATTGATTTTAGCTTCAACTATCACATGTGGCTGTAAAAGAGAGGAATCTGCGAATTATTAAGTACTATTATGTTATTATTATTAACAATAATATGTATTTTTCCTTCATCGTAATTTTCTGCAGTTTCCACAAATGTTATACAAATCTATTTTTATTTCTGACAATAAGCGCTACATCTTGGAAAGATCCATCTAGATAATATTACTCATAGCCGACCTTCGTTTTTATGGTTCATTCCATAGAAAAATAAAACTCATATCTAAGAAAAGTATGTCACATGTCGATGGTTAAGGCAGATGGCAAAACGTACGTTATTTTCTCATCGATGTGTAGTCTACACAAGAAAATCCTCTTCGGTTTGCTTTTCCTCTTGCTCTTTCTCTCTCGTTTTCTCTGTTTCAGTTTCTCTTTCTACGCCTAAAACACAATCACTTCATCAGTGATAAACGTCTTTGGTGAAAATGGTAAAAAAAATCCTAAAATATTCGTGCAGCCCTTCGATATCCATCACTCGGGGTATCTTTAACCCTTTTCATTGAACCTTTCCCAAAAGGGCCTTCGCTTCGAACGGTGGTGTAGATTCAGAATACCGTGTTGATTTTGACCCCGAGCATCACTGGGTAGCAAATTTCCCAACGCATTTACGAGCGCAAACAGCTAAACCATTTGTGGCAGCTTCTGTGGTGCCACCCGTTTGTGGTGCAGCGTGGGAAAGGGCGGGTGTGTTATTATTTCACCCGAAAAATAGCACCCACATCGTAACGTAAAGCAAAGCGGACGAGATTAGTTTGTAAGCAGCAAACAATAACCTCACGATGGCCGAGATGACCCCCTTCCGCAGGGTAATAAAATGAAGACTTATGTCCTTTCCTCAAAATGGCTCGTGGATGGATTCGATCTCGTCATCCCATTGAGCTTAACTTCATTTAGATTGATATCTAATGGTTTTGCTGGAAAGATAATCGCAGGATGATGCACATCTGATTCACGATGATTGATTAATTCAATATGATTTTCTAAACCAAATGGGTTGTATTGATGTCGTTATGCTACTTCAAACGTTAACTAATTGGGGATATGCTTTGATTGTAGTTTAGCTTGTAATTGTTCTGTTTATTCAATTTAACAGTTTATCATTATTTGCGCCTTTAAAAATTAGGCGGTTCATTACATTATTTTTTCATTAAGTATAAAATACCATGTGCCCTGGTTTGACAGAACATTCGGTTCCATTATTTTATAGCTGTCTTTCCCATACACTGCTTGGACGACCATAAAGACTAACTGCTCTATCTGGGTACGATTGACCGGGATAAATCGGACGCGAAACTAGGTCATGAAACCGGCAACAGAGGCTCCGAAAAAAGGTGGATTGCGGTTACCGATGCGCCTGGGCCATGTGATTGAGAATGGATGGTGTGCGTTATGGCTCGTTAACTACTGGCAGGATTGTCGTAGAAGATCTCTTCCCTCTCAAACTGATGACGGGTACGGCCAAGGTTGAGAAGAAACAAAAAAAAAATCGGACTAGGTCAGAAGATCCTCTGAAGACATAATTACGTGCATTAGCAGATTGTTGGGGATTAGCCTCGCCAGTTAGGTAAGGGAAAATGGTTATCGGTCGGTGTGAACGTAAATGCGATTGCAGCTGATTGAGTGGCTCTTTTTACGTCTTCTGGAAGCATTGGAACGCAATGGCACGGTATGTTGATTGGTGAAAGACAAATTGGAGGAAGGTTTGTTGAAGAAAACGAATGGTTGGGTGATCTTTCAGTTGGAGATTATCGATTTCGTGTATAAATTATTAAAACCCACGAGATAAGCTTAGCCTTTTATACTTTCTCGTACAGTTTTTGTTCCTTGGTTGTGAATGTAGTGCAAACTGTACTGAAAATAACTTCAATTGGGAGTCACCAGTGCCCGAGAATTGGATTAAATAATCAATTGGATCAATTTACCACTAAGGCATGTATGCAACATAACGCTGCGAAAAAACAAGCAAATAGCATACCTTTAGGCGCTCTACGAATAACGAAATGAGCGAACAATAAAATATTTTATTACTCTCGCTTTTTATGATGTAAATATTCTTTTAAGAAAAAAATAAAGAAATTAATCAGTTTTTGCGTATCTCTGTTTGCTAGGTTTGTTTTTGCACATCTTCTCAGAGAATTCTTAACTGTGGTTGGCTGTAACACAGTCAAACGTTCCAGTGGTATCAACGATTGTAGTAACACAGTTAACGCACAGAATCGAAACAGACCAAACTTCCCGAAAGGAAACGCGTGGTTTGAAGGCAGTGCTGCCACTTTTTTTCCTTGAGATTTATAGCTTTGTTTATTTGATTAATGGCAATAAATCGTTATCTTGCTCTCGTTCGCCTGTTCTTGCCCGTTTGTAGCACAAGAACTTACCACAAAGAATCACCAGTCAACCACAACTACCGTTGGAACTTCCCTCCTCCGTTACTTCTAGGGGGCGGAAACGGAACAAATGGACCGGACGTGGTCTACGACACTTGGTTTACATCATTTTTTGTATTGTTTCGAGAACGACAAGACACACAAAGTGAGGCAACTGATTCACTATGCCGGTAACTGGCAGCTTCAGTCTCAAAGGGCAAAGTTTTCCCCTTTTTTCTGCTCGTATGACATTTGCCTGGGTTTTTCCCCTGGCCGCAGCATAGACGTTAGGTTTCACCCTGTCATCTAATCAAATTGCAAACGCCATCAGATCGTTCTTCAGTCGTCGTATTGAACGCTGTCACTTTGGAACCAGACCCATTCTGGAGGAAATTTATAACCATCGAAAAGTCACACTTCAAACACCAAACACTGCCAAAGCCACTCAACCGAAAGGAAAAGGTTTCTTTCTCACATTTTGACGTCAGCTTCTTATGCACCAAATTTTCCTCGAACGCCTCCAGCTCCTCGAAAGCCTCCACAGCCAGACAAACAATTATATCGACCTGTGCGCAAACGACCATTCCTGGAATACGTTTTTTTCCCCATCCGCCAAGAAATACATGAGTCCACGTGAGCCACGCTGAGTAATGAAATGGGACAAGTTCTTGTCCCGCTGGAGAACACTACGGGTGTATGCAAATATAGAACTGAAAACTATTAACAACGCTTCAGGGTAGCATTGAATGGAGCAGCAAAAACAGCTTGAAGGCCAGAGTGCACTTTAATTACTCGCCCTTCCTTACTGAAATGCAAATGAAGCATTTCGGTGGAAAGTTTGTCCCGGAGCAATGTTGCTGCGCAATGCAGCGGCAATTGCTTGTTTAAATGAGTTAAATGAGGGGTGTGGCTTGTGGAATTGACACGGCCACACACAAGAGGCACGAATTGAGGTTTTTGCTTATGCAGGGCCTGAAGAGTCTCCTAAATGATAATTTTATGTAAGGCATGTTTGAGTTCTGCTGTAAGGACACTCTTTTCATATTTAGAGCTCTTATCGCTACAGCTTTATTCTGTGCTTGAGGAATCTAACAAATATTATACTTTATTTAGAATTTTTGGATAAAACAACTTTTTTTTAGAATTGAGTATATATCGCCACAATTCTTTTTCTATCACTTTAGCGGTTTCATTTTTATCTAACCTATTTTGATGTGTGAAGGGATCGGAGAACATCGAGGGACGGATCTAACATTGGCGTTCCCGCATTGGTAATGTAAGCTTATGTGAGAGTTTATTTTAATCTTTCACCTTTTGGTAGAGGTGTCCTTTTCGTGTAATAACACGAGAAATAAAATTCTTGACATTAATCTATTTGTCTATTATAAACGGTTATAAAATCTCATTAGCGTTTGAATCATAAATAGCTTTATAGTAATTTCTGGTTATTTGTTCCTGATTCTGGAAAATAACAAATACTTTCATAGCATTAGAAATCGCATTATCATGAACTGATTAAATTTAGCAATATTGGAGACAAGCGGTGTCTGAGCAATGTTTCTAGTTAATTCTATTCCGTGAATGAAATATTCCACTACACACAGACATAGCATTGAAACCATGCCAGGCACGAGTGGAAAAATTACAAACCATACAAAAAACTAATGGCAATAAATCCAAACACTGCGCGATCACCACTCTGGCACGAAGAGACGCACATTTAGCTATTCATCAGTCTGATTAGTGTGTGCAGCGTTTGAAAAACGCTTTCGCACGGATTGGACGGAACGTCAGCAGGGACGAGTAACTGTTGGCGTGTATCATTTTCTTCTCCCTCCGGCGTTTGAATGCAAGCAGACAGGGAGGGATTCGGTTTGTGGCGTCACCGGAAAACGCCTTTCTCGTGAACCGTTTAACTATTAAAGACGAATGAAAAACAGCCTCCTCGCAGACGGCTGTACGAGTGGCAAAAGAAACGATGCAAACGATGGAAAATTCAAAGGAAGTCCACAAACCATGGCTCTGGGACGGATGGATGATAAACCACCCGACGGAAGCAATCAACGTGATGAGCTCGGATGATGCGTAGTGCTTTCGAGATGACGTTTCGCGAAAGCATGCAAACGCCTTTTGATGCTTGCCGTCACTCATTCGCCGTCTAGACAAACTACGGTGGGATGCTTATGCGCTGCGTGGAATAATTAATGGTAACTTTCTGATGATGCTGATGCCTACACGACCCAATCGGTAAGGCAGAAAGGGCTTCCCATCCTGTTAGTTGGTTGGTTCTGGTTGAAGTTACCATTCGTTTCATCGTTTGAATTTTCTATGACCACCGCATCATCGCCACCATTAACCGCAAACGAGAGCGGCCTGTATATGATGCCATGCTTATTTGCGCTCCTGATGGGTTTGTTGTGATTTTCCTGATCTCGCCAGCCTTCGCTTCAGCTGCCCTTGACAGCAGCAGCTTGAGCACACAGGTAATTTTCAGATACGACTTCCTTCACGCAACCGATGCCGGCAGGTTGTAGGATTAATTTTTCCGTACAAATTTCCATCATTGTCTGTGTGAACTGACAGTGGAAGATATTAGCGAGAAAGCGAAAAGGATCTCATTGTGCCGGGCAAAACAAAGGTCGGAAAACAATCAGAAACATCTTGAGCAACGTTGTACGACAGTGGAGATGTTTTATGGTTTGGGCAATGGTGCCAATGGCGCGCTGAGATGGCACAAGGCAAGTAAAATGGTAACATTGTTTGTTCATTAAAGGGAGCTTCCAAATTCCTTGCTCGCTAATGATAATGGCTTCAGTCGTGATTTACGGTACGTGCGTCAATGTTTTGAGATCGTATGAGACGATGTGTGCTTTTTAGCAGTATACCTTGTTTGTTTTCCTTCCAGCATTCGTTTACATCCATATCACAGCAGCACACACAACCCTTTTGTGGGCAATTCTAATTAGTTTACAATGGTTGCCAAATTGTCATGAATAGTAAATGTTTCGTGTAACCGTTCCCTAACGGCACTAGCAGCCCTTGAGACCGAATATGTTTAAACTGGCTGTAAAACGCTAAAAAAAGCTACAGTGAAATTGCGATTTACTTATCAATTTGATGGAACGGCATAATTATGCCATTTAGACAGGAGTTCGAAGCAGCAGTAAAATATTTTCAGCCAAAATTTTCTTGTTGATGAGGGATCTTTAAGCCTATTCATGACTAAATCATCAATCGCCTAGAGATATGCAATTTGCATGACAAAAATATTAGTTGAGAATTTATTTTCATAATATATACATATATATAACATATAACATATATCACATCTTATCGGTGCCGATATGTGCAATATAACTCAACTTTGACCAGGTACTAGTGTAACTGCTTGTTTTGTCGTCTAACTGATGTAAAAGAATAGCATGCAGGAATTCATTTTCTGAACCATAAAACACATTTACCTTTACCATTTACCCAAAGACAGAATGAATGAAAAAACCCTCGTTGACCGTCAAAAATACGATGACACAACATAAAATAAATAAAGAGATTGAAACCAAAAAATCTCGCACGCCGAACAGAGCTATGCGTACCGTGAAACAGACTCGCACCAGTCGTGGATTGAAAATTGTCATTCTCGACGGCTCTTCCATCGACGACCATTCTGCACGACGCGTTGAAGAAAAATGTACGCCAACGGGCACGACACATAAATTTTAATATTTTATCACACTCACATCCTATTTGGCAGCCGAAGCAACCAAGAAAAAACGGAGATAAATAAAAGAAAATATTCAACGGACAGCGAAGCTGCCATTCCTGAATGCTTTTGATCGCTTTTTCGACCATTTTGGCCATCGAAGGACACTTTCGGTGGCGAAAGAGATTGGCAGGATATTGGATCGCATAACCGTGGGTTTGTACAGGACTAGGTTGGTTGGTGTAGGAAGAATGTTTTATGTCTTTTTTGGAAGTTGTCTTTTTCTTTTATTCCACGGTATACACAGAACTTTTGCCTGTGGGACAACACGGTATGTATGCTAGTGAATCAGGAACGACATTTTTTTTCATTTCGAACAATTTTTCACATATTGGAAGACGTCAGTCTG
The DNA here is from genome assembly GCF_943734725.1 of Anopheles marshallii. Classification (NCBI taxonomy): domain Eukaryota; kingdom Metazoa; phylum Arthropoda; class Insecta; order Diptera; family Culicidae; genus Anopheles; species Anopheles marshallii. The sequence goes on along the minus strand of NC_071326.1, from coordinate 62,234,735 downwards.
TGTTTGATGACGTGCCACAAATTTCTTTTAGGCACTTTGGATGCATTCTATCATTTGTACTAGAGAACAACAAATAAAGCTTGTCACAGCAATGCGTTCGAAGCTCCGTTCTTGGTACGGCTACCAGGGTGACGCTAAAGTGCGTATCTAATTTATAGCGAGCAATAAAAATCGACAAACGAGCGATAAATATTTGAATCCATATACTACAGGCCGAAGCGTTTGGGAGGAGGATTAAAATTGACGTAATTGTACGCGATGTTTGTCTTGGGAATTACTTTGCACTCACAAACCATCGTAATTTTTAAAGATCATTTTGTTTATGCTTAATTCCTTTTTTGAACATTGCATTGCCGTTAAGAGAAATGAAGCTATTTAAGTACAATTTAGCTTATGTAAGCTTATTGTTAATTTCCATCAAAGCTTAATTTATTGAAGCTCAGTTGAAATCTTGCAGAAACGTATAATTTACTTCGTCAAAAATGAAACCTGTTATATGCAAACTTTCCAAATCATCCATATTTGAAAGTGTTTGAAAGTGTAAATTTACTACCCTTCACTCAATGCGGCCTTCGGCAGGTCATGAAAGTTTCCGTAACGCTGTTGAAAGTACCGCAGTATGCTGAACTCAGCATTGTAATCAGTTTCGAGAAACCTTATGCCGGAACATTCTCTACACTATCCCGGGTGAGAACTTTAACTTGACCTCGGGTATACGGGGCCATCCTCGGGTGTGACTGTGAGCGCTTCATTCTAAAGTTGACAGTACCATGGTAGTGACAAGCCAAATGACAGGTCGGGCACCAGACGCAAAGTTTTTCCAGCACCGTGAAGTTTAATTATAATTCTATTAGTTCGTAATTTACTTACGAATTCAATTTTGTCGCTCGATCGCGTCGTTTGGAGCGCTGGGTTGGGTCACATTCGGTGTTTCTCTGGTTGATGTCGCAAAACTATTTCGTTAGTAAATGTCGGCTGATGCGTAACAGTTGTGCAAGTAATGATTCGTTAGGATTGCATAAAATTCATTTTATCAGCGATCTTCCTCGCTGCTGTGCTGCTGTAGGAGCATACAATATCTACGATTTGAGTCATCCACCGGTTACAAAATATGCATTGCTAATGAAACCTTTTTCTATTATTATGTTCAAACAAGAGCAGAAACATTAAAGTGAAACATATTGACTATCAAAATGATTTTGCTTTAATAGAAAGGTTCAACATAAACATTGGCATGACATGTAATAAGAAATCTCCACAGCAGGTGTTAAGTTCACGGTTGTTATGCTGGTATTGTGGAATAAAGAGAAGAAGTATTTGATTGTGAACGAGTTATTACATATTTGCTTTTATTTAGCTTGGCTTTGGAGAGTTTTATTGAACTTGGCTTATGGAAAGTTGTCTAGTGGAGAAAAAGAAAATATGAAACAAGAAATATGAGCTGATGAGCTTATCAAAATATTAGCATTCACTGCCTTTGAGACACAACCGATAATTATGCCATTGATGGAGTTAAATGGTATCTTAAACTTTAAAAATGTGTCTCTGCTGGAAAAATTAAATGTTCGAAATGTCCCTTTGTCAAAAAGAATTTTCATGTTGGCTCTTGTGTTCAATATTTGTCCGCGTTCATCTGCATACGATCAATAGCACTGTCTTCCATCGATAATGATGATGATCGGGATAAAGATATCCATCTACTAACATTTCTAATTTGATTTCTCAAAATTGGACCGTTAAAACCGCCCCTTCCACGGTAATTTGTATCCTCTTCCCTTGCAGGAATTCCCTTGTAGAACCGTTGTTTGCCAAACTTCACGTAATTGACGCATTTCTGGAGTGCAAATGGTGATGCTCACCATAGCTATCACGTTTCTGCGCGTGGCGTACGGCGGATCACGTGGTGCAATGTGAATTTAAATTTTATAACCCATTTCTTTCTTCACTGTGTGATTTCGTTTAAGTTTTTTCTTTCCTTACTTTGAAGGTGTTTCCCTTCGAACGATATCGTATGTCTTGAACAATATCTAAGCATTTTTTTCTTCTTTTCATTTCAGGTAAGAGCCATTTCTGATGTTCATCTCAACGCGCGCGTCCTCACTGCACAGGGCATTTTGAGATAAGTAGCTGCTCCATTTAAATTACTTAGTCCATGACTGTGTCTACCGATGGACATTACACGTTGCTTCTGCTGCTTCAAAGTTTGTAATCAAATTAATGCTAAACGGTTTTGGAAACGTTCATTCAAATGATCAAACCAAGGGTCATGGTACTCGCAACAAACTCGCGCTAACGATATTAGGTACATTACGTGAAGCTATTCCAGCGGCATCTTCATTACAGGGAATTAAAGCTACCGTTTTGAGAGAAAAATATTGTGCAATGGGTGTGGATGTGTCATTACCACCTACCTTCACGAGCATATTTCAACGCATGGCAATACTAATGAAACGAAGCATATCATTTCTACTTTAAACGATACATGATAGAATGTTTACTATGCTTATCACGTTTATGCTTTTGGAGATTCTCTTCTGATTTGTACTAGTGAAGCTGACGTGAAAAGTAATAATTAGTGTAGCTGATTTCAATCTTACGATTATTGAATTTCTCTGATTATAATCATGAACCTTGTTGAATTCATTCATTCTTACGCTTTGTGCGGCTGCAATCATCACAGGCTAATAAATTCTTCCCATCAATTTATCAACGTGAAGAGATTATTACGCTTTGCTTAATAGCGAGGCGAAGTAAAAAATGTTCCCATAATGACACCGTTTGTGGGCCATTGTGCATTGGGATGCATTCACAAAGAAGCGAAAGAAATAGTGTTAAAGGTGTCATCTAGCAATATAATTCATGCGAAAGCAAATGGAAAAGTGAAAATAATAATTAACTCGATGGCGCTTTACATCCCGTTGGGTTTTCATAAAGCAGCTCAAATGACGCTGATGAGTTCGTCATTAAGTTGGCATTTCTTCCCTTCTGCAAACATCACGTTGGCTGGGCGAAACGGTCTGATGAAAGCTGGTATGCTGTTATTAATAACCAAAATAGATTACATTACGCGAATTATTGCTCATTGTTTAAATAGTACATAGTTTAGCAAATTATGTTAATTATCTTAAGGTACATAGGATTGATTTTATTCCTTGAAAACTTTGTTTAGATAATTTTATTGTAATTTTAAATATAAAATATCATGGGTCAAGATTCATAAATATACTCCTATATATAATAGGATAAATATCCTTTTTACCATGCTGCTGATAGCAATAGGTACGTAAAATACACGAACACGATTCGTAGTAAGAATTGAAAATACCTTCTACCCTGAACACTCCTTCGGGTGGAATAAACTAGAAATTTCAATATTCATAATTGAAAAATATTGCGTAAACTTCATTAGCGCACATTTTCGGAGCTCCTTTGCTCGTAATGTTTCTCCACTCAGAAAGTTCTGCACAAAGAAATTGAAACCGTGGAACGTGAACGTGGTATAGAAATCGGTCGCAGGTGTATGTGTAAGTGTTTGTGATTCAACGAACAATTAGGGCAAAGGCAGAAACGCAGACGGTGTAGTTCCCCGGAAATGATCCCATGTTGAAAATAACTAGTAGCTTGCAATGAAGCCATTTTCGCACACAGTGTGCGGAACGGTACAAGTAAAGTGACTTTCGGCTCTAATAGCTGATGAAACACTTATTTGCTACTGTTCACATGGCCAGGTGTAAGAGTTTGCACGATGCTGCCATTCGGTTCAAAAATGACAAATCGCCTTCTTGGCACTATCCCGAGTCTTCCTAAACTGGGTGATGAATTTTTAAGCATTTCCATTAACTCCATTAACTTAATTATAACGTTACACATGTTTGGTGCAGGATGAACGTTCGGCACGCTGGAAGCATCCATCATAGCGAAGCCGGAGTGGAAAGGACTTTTTGCTACTCTTTTGGGTGTGAATAATGAAATTAAACGAATGGCGAAGATAGTTCATTATTTCGATGAGAGCAATTTTCATTCGAGACCATTTTCGTAATGCTGCTAAAAAGTTACAATATTGTACATCAGCCCTTGCGTATAAATAAAAAAATATGAAAGCTCTTATTAAATCGTAGTAAAGTTGTTTTTAATTACGAATTGCAATCATTAAGGTGTACAAACATTGTGAAAAATTAAAGAATTTACCTGCGATCGAATTTATCTGAATTAATTAATCTTTTACAAGACGCGTGAAAGTAAGGCTGCTTTTTAGATATGAACAAGTATTATGTCGATTTGTATACATGGTTCAAACTCAAATTTTATAAGGCACCACGATACGGCAGTAGTTCTGAGAATAACAGAATATAATGCTATTTAAATATTTCTCCAGCATTAAGACTAAAAACACAGAAGTCTGCAAACTGTTTGCGTTTTCCTGTCCAACATTTGTTTAATCACGCTTCGCCACTGCTGTCGGTAACCGATTTGTACTCGTTCACTTTAATTATTTTAAAGCATCACCTATTGAATTGATTCTGACAAACAATGTGGCTTTCGATGCTGTGTGCGCCAAGAGCTCAAGGAAGTGGATTACCGATACTGCTTTTCCGCTTCCTACTAAAACCGAAGCAGTGTGTTTTTAATTGAATTTGTTAGATCACTACGCTGCTTTACCGATTCGATTATTTGCACTTTCACACCATTCACCATGTTTACGCTGGTTTGCTGCCCGCTGGAAGGGTTAGAATCGCCAGAAGCTTTCCTCTTTCTTATGCTATTCCATTGCAAATATCTTACCTGGTAGTGTGCGTGGGAAAATCATATCGGGTATCACTGTAGTAGTTTCTTTTTCACCTTCGGATACAACCATTACCTATACACCCTTCAAAAGACAAGGAAAGACATCTCTGAAGCGAGTGAAAAGTTTACACCAACTACTCGTGCATGTGGTATGTCGGTAGAAAATTTTGTGTTAATTGATTTTAGTATGTTCCCACTTTTCCTCTCGGTCCAGTTGAGATTGTTGCCATGTTGTTGGCGGAAGCGGATTGAACGGGGGTGTGAAGGAAGCACCTTGTGCTCTTCGCAACTGCGGAATCTATGGGTTGAAGATGCTAGAACCTTTGTAATCTAGTTAATGGGGCAGCCAACACCAGAAATTGCATATTTATGAAGGTAGAGGTTGGACAAATGCTATTCCTCCCTCGTTACTACAAATGGACCTTCGGGGTATTTGTGTGTGGTTTTGAAGGTAAAGCAAAATGAGCACATTCAATTATCGCTCTGATTTGAGCGGTAGATTTGGTAGGGTTGAACCGAGGCTCAAATCTACCAGAGCAAAGGATTTAATTGTTAAGTGATGTTTTTTTTTCTCCCTGCTCGGTTTGTTGGTAAAATGAAAAGGCTTGTAGCATTGTTGTGTTATTAGACAAACCGATCCAAAAACTAAGTAAAGCTCACATCATAACAATTTTGTGCATTTTATTTTCAAAACGTCGTGAAATAGTATTCTTTACTAGCCAAATCAGATGTCATGTCGCAAATGGCAATGAAAGAGCTAATTGTCATAAGTTAAACTTTAACTGAGTAATATTTTTACTGCATAATGGTGGGTAATACGAAGCGCGTTGCATGTCCATCGTAGTCAGGACAGGGACATATAAACAGGCTATAATTACCACACAACCTGACCATTGTTTGAGTGAAACGTAATTGAAGTGTACAATCGTCATTTAAACTTTGGCACCAGACAGGTTGCGGTTTGCTTAGGTTTTTTTCCCTGAAGCTTCTCATCACATTCACTCTTCCGCGTTTCTTTCAATTGCTGTCGTAGTTTTCAATCCAAATAGATAGATATGCATAAAAAAACACATAAAATTGCTTGCGTGCACCGTTTGTTTGCGTGCGCTACCTCCTGATGCGTGTGAAGGTTAATCGTGCTAAACATTGGCATTTATTTGACATCCTTCGTCTGGCAAAGCAGGATCGTGGCGCCCGGCTATTGCTCGGTTCCGGACGACCGATTTGTGGCTTGCTGGGTGACAGCTTTTACCAACAGAAAATTTGGAACGTTTAAGAGCTTCATTTGAAACGAACGTGAAAAAAAGCAGCACACAAACCCAACTCCACGCACCTTTTTCCCCTAGCCTATCATGGCAGTTGTGTAATCTTCCATCAATTAGCTTTTTGGACAAGCTTGCGCAGGTCCTGCTTCAGCTACCCGTGGCTTCTACCAGGGGCGGCTACCAGGCCTGTGTAAGGCCAGCCTCTAAGGAGCTTATATTTACGGTCGTTGAGCTGCCGTGGACACCTTACCCACTGTTTTAGGGAGATGTGTGTTTCCGTTCGTGACACTAGGAGCTCTAGCGGATTTCAGAATCCAATTCTTGCGGAACCTGTGTGGCAACTAGCCTGTTTAGTTGTTGGTGGCCCCAACGATGGTGGTAGCTTTGGTTACTGAGCTATGAGGTCGACAGCATTGTTGAATTCATTACGTTCTGACCGTGTTTGGCCTACACGGACGACTCGGACACGGTTCCGTAGGTGGCAACTTGCATCCCAACCCAACCTGAAACCATAAATGAAGGGGAACTCAACCAGAGCAGAAATGGTAATTAACCTCAATTATGAAAAAGGGACTATTTATAGGCAACAAACAGAAACCAGTTGGTTATGGTAATTTTTGGTTTTTCCTCTGTTGTGCTCGACCTCGCCCACCTCCTTCCTTCCCTGACGCACACCCATTGTGCGGATGTAGCTTTGTTCCCGAAAACACACCTTCATTTTTCGGACATAAAGGCAGCATGCCAGGGAACGGGATTAAAACAATAGCAAACAGTGTCTCAGATTTGGCCCGGAGTTGTTTCGTTCGGTTAGCTGTGATTTCGTCATCAACCACGGTGACCACAGCAACCGCAACGGAAACGGCTAAATGGGAGAGAAAAGCCTTCCGTATTCAACAGGAGTGCCGAGGGATGGTAATGTTAGAAAGTGAAGGGTGACAGCGAGAAAGTTGTGGGGTATATCTTTCATTATAGTTTGTTTTTTTTTTGTGGTTAAACTATAGTCACATCTAGGGTGTACACATGTAGTTAAACAGTGGAAAAGATGCCTGTACATAATTTTACTGATATGCGTCGTTTGTTTAACAATGTGTTTTATTGTTGATTGAGATAAAATTCGTTTTCTATTTTTTTCATTAACTTTAAACGTTAACGTTAGTCTCTCATTGGTTGTAGAGTTCCATGTTCTCGTTTTGTTATGCACCTTTTGAAACTGGTCAAGTCAAGTGCGAATTCAAAATGAGCCTGCTGTGAATCATACTGAGGTACAGTCAAAGATTATTCATCCATTTTTTTTTGTTTAACGGGTTAGTACTAACATTTTTCAGGTTTGTGAATGATTTCCAGAAAGTTACGACCGATTGTAAATTTTATTGTATTTATAAATCTGTTTTAAAGTTCAAATGTATAACACTTTCAAGGCTTCGCTGCACCCAGCTGCAAAGGATAATGGATGCAAAATAGAATAATGAGGTTAATTGTGAGCCACGGTAAATACATTTCATCTACTGTCCTGTGGACATCATTCAACAGAGGTCAGTGAAACAATGGACAACATATGGAAATTTGATTTTTATACATCAAATGTGTAATGTTCTATCCGGTAATGCTCAAAATTACTTGTTCTTCAAGCTTATTCAATTGTTATACTCGATATCAAAATGAATTGTGGATCCTGAAAGTCTTCAAGAGTTGAAAAACGATGTGTAATATTTGTCCAACAGGTTGTAAATAAGTGTTTTTTGATAAGTGTGAATTGTTTTCGTATTGGTTGTGTTTTCTCAAAACCGCACTTATCAGCTTGATGAAAATGGAACATTTCGTTTCCAAGTTTTAAATGTAGCGAACAATCTGCGACTCTTCATAGCTTCCATACATGCGAATTTAAGGTAGATTTTGTGTTTTGATTTTATCTTTTCGAGAACGGAAATAGCTGACTCTTTTGTGGGCGAAGTACATGTGATACCGACACAGCTCCGCGTTAGGACTAGTGTCAGAATCCATCCAGATCGGAAGCTTGCTATTTTGAATTTAACATAAATGAAAAATACTGTACTTAATTTTGCATTCAACTCTTTTCGTCAATGCGTTAAGTATAATAAGTGCATAGAAGATTTTATTTTCCTAGCGCTACTGTCAAATTTTCCTTGTACACCCTGTACATGGTGGAACCAAGAATAAAACGTGATATCCTAAGAGATCGAGTGGCCCGTTATTACATGTATTATCAAAAGGATCACTTACAATCCGTCAGCCATCTTCACGAAACATGCCCACTCTCTAGTGAATTGCATGTTGCACGGAGTTTCATTGGCAGCAATTTTCACCGGTGCATGTCTGTACTTGACACATAACAACAAAACAAAAAGAAAGTAATGCAACCACCACCACCCTTCATCACCAACAAGTTGCTTTGATTTGAGCAACCCTCCTTTTCTTTGCAAAAGGCATATGTTTTGTTACGTTTTTGTCACGGATGAAAGGTAATACACAAGCCACCGTCTTTTCAGCGTATCGCCACTGAACGATAACGGCCCTGAATAATTTTCTCTGCTGCTACTCTGTGAGGTGCTTGGTTGCCCGATTTTCGTTTACTGTGTAGCATTCTCCATTTTTACTACAACTTATCACAGTTTACCACAGCATGAGTAATGACGGAAAAAATACAATATACTCAGCACACACATACAATGCGCTGCTGTGGTGCAGAAAGGAAACGTGATTAATTTTTGTTTTATGGATGGGAAGTCGTGGCTCCCTGCATTTTTACCGTTACGCTCCTTGGTTGGAAGCATCGAGCAGAAAAGTTGTGTTGTATCTTTTGTCGTGCAAAGCTTAAAATTCATTTATCATGTCTTTTACGGACGAGTGTGCGATAGATTTTTCAATGTACGAGAAAATGGCAGACAAAGATCTTCGTTTTTAGTACATGAAAAAATTGTTTCTCCCTAGTATTCGGTCAGTTCGGAAGAGAGTGAAATCTCACGAGAAAGATACTTTAAGCACCGACTTTTCAATCGGCTTAGTGGCAAAGTTATCTTGAACTCACAAGAATTCCGATTTGTTTTCCGGCATCACCATAGAATTGAACGCTTAAAGCGTCCCTTGCACCATTTTTTGTCATCTTTTCTCAGTATAGCATTTGTTTTAAACATTCAACTCATGTAACTCAGCAGACCCTCTCTTTTTTATTTCCCACAATCCTAGCTCAGCTGGAAAATGTTTCCAAGACCGAAACCGTTTTCCTATCGTACGCTAACCACCGTCCACCGAGCGTGCAAAGATATCAGGTGCATTGGCGTCACACGGACACCCCACGGAACCTCATTATAGTTCTCGGTGGGGTTGCGAAGTCATCTGCGAAGATTACACATGCTGCCAAACAGGGCAGATGTATCCCAGGATTGCAGAACGCTAGCACAGTCGTACGTGGGAAGGAAACGATTAGATTAATAGCCTCAACCCCATACTACTCGGAAACATGTACCGTAAACAGACTGCCAACGTTGGGAACGGTTCTAAAATCTGTCGCCGACAGTTTCCAAAACATAATTACCTCGTCGAGGTTCGGAAAAAGTAACTTTTCTGACTTTTTACGTGTGTTTCGTTTCGCTCGACTCTGACTGTGTCAGTAGCCGTATTTCTCTAGGACAAATTCTGTCTTCAATTTCTATTGAAAACATGTGTACAGTTGCGAATGTTTCTCTGGCTTCCGGCACTGAAATCAAATGCAGTTTTTCACAGGCGGTGGTCGCTTTACAGAACGCTTCGAAAACGTCATGTCCAGCAATGTTTTCACCGCCGATTGCTTTTTGTCTACAGCTTCTGTACGGTCGTTTTGCTGTTAAGATGCCTACGTTTATTTGTCACTATTCTAAAAAAAAAAAATAATGGAAAAATGTGCTTTCGCAGCAATACTACCCTTAACAAAACAGTTTTCTTTTATTTGACAAATTATTTTATTTTTTTTATTTAGCTTAAAGATGTTTTATTGTACCTTGTTGCAAATGACAAAGTTTTAGCCATAGCCCTTCCTGCCGCATAGCAACAATGTAGCAGAGAAGATCGGGAATGATGCAGATCAGAATTCTCAAAATATACAGTCAATCCCAGCTTCAATCTTCGCATTTTACGACGGGCATCGACAGACGGTCTTGGCCTGATTTGACTGCCAATAAAGAACGAGCAATGCTTGGTATTTGTCATTATTTACTTTCACCATCCCGATGCGCCTCGATTCTTGCCATCCAATGAATAATTTATCTTTCCCACGAGGCAAGCGCCAATGCATCGTTTCGTTCAGGCTTCAGGATTTGTTATCCGCTTCCTTTTTCGATTCAGCTATCATGGAGCTCAAGGTTTCTGCATGCCTTTGGTGTATGGCCTTTGGTTCCCCGTTCATGAATTTTGTTGGGTTCCTTAATTCTGCAATCTTTGGATGAATCGGGATGACTTTCAAGCGTTAAAGATGATAACTGGCAAAAAAGAAACATGTTGGTTTAATTCAATACGAAATAGCAAACACTTATTGCACACCATTTAACAGGAAGATAATAATTTTGGTTTAATAATTGTCATTCTAAATGCACAACAGCTAGTGCATTTAAAAGTCAATGATTCCATTAGTTGATTTGAATGTATTTTGAGAATCTAACGTTTTCTGTAAAATCTACGTTGCGTAAATATGAAATCAAGACAGGAGTTCGATTCTAAAATAAAATTAAGATATAATTTTAGTAAACACATATAATAAGTTAAAGCAGCAAGTAGTGTTAAGAGATAACACGCAAAGCTTAAAATAACGAAACGGGAAATGCCACAATAATCAATAACATAAATTTAAAACACGAACAAAGTCTAGATTCTAATGTATTTTTATTAATTTTATTAATGTTCATTACAATTTTCATGCGACATACACCTCTTATGGTCCCTATCCTTGTCTTTACTGTTAGTAGTTGTGTAACAGTCTCATCCAATTGAATTCTACAAAAATTACAGCCCCAATTTCATTTTTTTTTCGACGGCCTGGCCGTATCGACTTCCCAGTTTCAATTTCATAGTCATTCATTTGTACTGCTCTGTCAAGAAGATTCTCAGAGCTGAGCATTTTCTAGAAAAAATAGCTTAAATGCAAATATTGCTGCATGCATCACTGCATTTCAAGGGGTTTTTGCCCATTTTAATACACTATCGTAACGCGCACTAACCAATCAACCAATTGGTGAGAAACCCCGAGGAACTTTTAAAATGGGCATATTTGCTTCTTGGAAACGAAAATACGATACAATCCTTTGCACACGCTTTGTATTCCACGGTCTCATAACGAAGTGTGGTACTTTAGATACTTCCCTCTGCAATACGTACAACTGAAACGGTTCGATATAGAGTTGATGCTAGGGTAAAAACTAAGCACACCAACGCTTCGCACGCTTGTATGGGAGTGCCGATCGATCGCCTAAAATCCTTTGTCATCCATTAGCGAAATCATGCCAGGATTTTACGCCGCATCGGTTACGTCTGGTGCAATCGTTAACGGTTCAGGACGGAGAGGGTGACTTTTTGCATCAATTTCACCAAACCGGTGTGGATTTTCCGTGGTACATAAAATTTCAATTCCTATAAAAATTTACTACATTTTCCGTGCAACGACTGCAACGATGAAAATGCGGTTAAGGGTACAGTGATTGTGCTTCAATCTGAAACCATTTTCTTTTTTGTTTGCACTCGTTTGCTATAAAATGGCGATGCAATGGCTCGCGCTACGGGACGGAACTATGTTTTATCATTGGACATGTATTCCACAAAGATTAGAGCGTAACGGGAATTGTAGTGTGGAAAGCTTTCAAGTACTTTTAAAATACTCTTTGTCGATGCGCATGATGGTAAATTAAATTTGAGGCGGAGAAACAGTACCAATATTTTGGGCTCACTATTACAATGAATGGCATTAAACTGTGATGCCACACATACGAATGCTTGATTGAAATCTATAAAGTATAAAAGTCCAAATGAGACCATTGCCATCGAATAACCGTACAGTTATAAAACTTATTAACGGTCCTATCATTGCCAGTAAAATACCGACCAAAATCCACATACAGTGTTGCAGTCGTGCATGAGAGCAGTTGTAACGATATCTTACAAAAAATCTAACATCCATGCCCTCAGAAGCAATGAGTTCCATCATCATCACCAGTTTACGTTCTATCAGTTGATCATCGGATCATGGCAAACTAGTTTTGCTACATGAATTTGAAACCAACGTTTGACGTTGCTTATGGATTAAGGTGTAAGTGTAGTGTGTAGTGATTTTTTAGTGAAATGTCACCTACAAAGCTCCACAAAATGCATTGAAAAAAAAACTTACAAAAATTATACGATTTAATGGTTTGATCGTAAAAAAAACATACCAAAAAGCCCAACAATATGCAGGTATTTTTTATTGGTGTATTGAGAGTATGAGTAGTATATTTGAGTATGGTGAATTTATTCATGCAATGTAACTATGAGCAATGAAGCATGCTGAACATTTCGTTTCCTTTTTGTTTATCTCATATGTTATTATTTATGCCTTCATAGTTAGCTGCACTTGGACAGTCAATATGTTAATAAGTGTAAATAAAACAGAAATAACAATATGTTGATATTTGCTGTGCACTCCTTATCCTCAAAACAGTTCACTTGTATGAAGCAAAAGAAGTACATAAAGTCGAAGTAAAAAAAATCATGCCACAAAGACAGTTATGCATAAAATGCTGAATAGATAATGTATAGATATATATTTTTGATATGTTAAGTTATTTAAAATTTAAATTTAAAATTATAATACGACAAATAGTTACACGAAATATGTCTTATTGAGAGACAGCAAGGAACAACACTCATCATTTTGCTGCAATGCACTGGGCAAATTACGATAGCGGATGCAAATATGTGAAATAAACTTGATAAACAAGTACGCCAATGTATTCTGAAGAGCTGTGTGTCGCATACAATGGTTTCCTGGAAGATGGCACAGCAGTTTATAATGCAAAATAGCTGCTGCAAAATGTGTTATCGATTAGTTTATCTTATTGAAAACAAGAACTATACTGCCTAAGAGTTTAGCAATAACATTTAAATACTACTCAGTGAGCTTACTTATTTACTTAAGTATCCGACGCCACAACCACTTCGCGGCATTGGCCTACTGCAGGAGTTCTCTAAAACTTCAGACAGTGTACAGTTAAGCTTATTTAAGCAGAGCTACTGAAAAAAGGGCGGTAAAGCATTAAGAATAAAAAGAATAGATAAACATGTTCCATATGTACAGCTTCCTTTCATCTGAATTCTTGTCGCATATTTTAAGACCCTATTTTTTAACAATATCACAGCAAGAAAGCATATTGATTCCTCGTACACGTTGTAAACAATCCGTAAAATGGATTCGAATTACCATTTGCATCACGTACGCCGGCAAATTTTAAGGCAAGCTGGAGCAATCAGACAAGAAGAAAACTAATATTGCAAAAAGAAAATTAAAAAAAATCAAAAAAGGGTTCAAAAGGATGCGGTTAGCAGGGTTAGTGATTCCGAAACGTTATATTTTTTCCTAACCTAACGACAACCGAACGGCAGATGAAATCTTTGACCGTTGGTTGGAGGTTGAAGCCATTTATAACCGGAACCAACCATCAGGCTAATTAAATCTCTGGGAAGCTAGATTTTGTTAAATCAGAATTCGTCCTTTCACTATGTTGCTCGCCGATTTGAGCCTGCTCGGTTATTACTTTAAAATACGGAATGAAATATATGCTCTTTCTGGTTATGGAAGTGCTATTGTTGAGCTACGAATGGGTTTTAAACACTCTTAATAAGTTCCCTTTGAAATGCACACTTTAATCTAAAAGTATATAAAAATGAAACTTGATGAGTTTTGATGAACATTATTTTGTATTTTTTGTGGTTTTTTGAGCCATTTTTTTCAGTGTCTCACCTTCAAAGTCGACAATGGAAGTCACGTAAAAGTTATGCTGTGACCTAACGTTGATTTTTTTTCACATCTATCAGATTCTCACATGTCTCACCTTCACCAGGAGGACACAGATTTGCAACATTAAGATTGGTTAAATTGAAATTTATGGTTCCCAAGGTGAGAACTACGTGCACACGATTGCTGCCCGTGTAGGATAAATGATGAGTTTTGGTAGAAGGGAATGTTATCGAAGGTCCGATTTGTTGCCGTGCTTTAAGATTTGTGGGGTGCAGTGCAGTGTTTTGTGCATTTTAATAACCCAGTAACCTAGTGTGCTTTAGTATTATTTTAAGGCAAATAGTTTGAAATACTTTTAGCGCTTGCATGATCATTCATCAATTTTAAGGGGCTCGACTTTGATTTCATAGCGGTCTAAACGAATCCAGATCTCAGTTATCTGTCATTTTTACATGACAGATTCTTCAGTTGACCATCGAATCATGCCACTTAAATAACGTGTAATACGTGATTAAAACGTCACAACGACGTTGACAACGTGTTAAATAACGTGAAGCAATAGGCTTCGCCAGGGACACTCTTTTAAAACATTGAAAATAGAAGCAGCAGGAAACATATTAATCCTTTTGTGCTACAAATCCACAAACAAATTAGGAGCTATTTTTCCTCAGAAATTACCACAACAGAATACTAACCGAAAAACGACAGCTCTGTTTACTAAATAAGCATAAAAAAGTTTGATCAGATGTTATTACATATTTTTTTAAACACGAGAAACTTTGAATACACCAGATAATGACGAACTTGAACAAATTAAAACATTTTTTACCAGCATTTTATACATTGCCATATAGAAAGATCGCCAAAAAATCTTACAATTTATAACGTGTTGCCGAAGACCGTCAACCCTTGAAATGGCAAAACATTGGTTAAGACGAACGAAAAGATCGATGTGTTTATAATCAAACCACTCTTAGATGCGATTGGAAAAAAATTATAAAATTAATTGTTAAATCTCAGCATCACACACAGCATCTACTTTAATAAGTTCGATGTCAAAACCTTTATTTTAGGATTCTCAGGATCAAGCCGCAGCCAACTAAGATCACGTAAAAGGGGAATCAAATGCAAACATTTAGATTTTCTTTTGCCATGACCAACTGGTGTAACACAAGCAGGAGCTGTGTTAAGTAAAAGTTTCTCAATAGGGTTTCAAATAAATTTTGTTGTATTCTGTTTATTATTTGTTTTATTTCTTTATCGTTACAAATCCGACTTTTTCAATTTAGTTCACTATTGCGATTAATTTACATCAAAAATTATGATAGGCATCATATTTTCAACGCAACTATCGATTTATATTTATCTGCACAGCTGGAAAAAATACCATTGGCATGTTGTGATTATAATGGAATTAATGCAGATGATTTTATTTTTATTACCCTTTATCTGCAGTGATGAGCGCTATGCTGATTACGACAAAATGATGATTTTTATTCCGTTTATTCAAACCATACCATCAAAACATCATTCACACCTCAATTGATAAAACCTGTACTATATGTTTGTGAGGAAGGGCAACAAATTTGAATAGCAAGTTTTAGAGTTGTTTGATTTTTTTGTTCGTACTGCGCACAATTACTATCATCGAGCACCAGTTAATCTCGTGTCAGATTCAACCATAAGGTCATGAAACCTAGTTACCAGTGCTGGGAGCGTCTAATGAAGAACGTTACTGGTGATACCACATGTTGGTACCAAAAAGGGTGGTAGAAATAATCAAACGTACGATGTGTGGAATTTATTGCCTGTGCGTAATGGTATTTAAGTGTGACATTTGCAGTCGGCCCACGGACATTATTAAATCACTTTAATGCAATCTGCATTCAAAAGCCTGCCAGACAGCATTTTGTGCATAGCCGAGTGGGACACGGTCAATGTGTAGTGATAATGATGGCGTATTTCATTTGATGTACGTTGGTGTTAATTTTCTGGTCAATCTGTTACGACCAACACATTACCGTATGTAAATGTAGACTGTTTTTTATGCACAATGCGTCTACAGTACGTCTACAGTTAGCTACGG
This sequence comes from Anopheles marshallii, assembly GCF_943734725.1. Lineage (NCBI taxonomy): Eukaryota > Metazoa > Arthropoda > Insecta > Diptera > Culicidae > Anopheles > Anopheles marshallii. The sequence continues at coordinate 62,218,627 of NC_071326.1, read as the reverse complement.
TTCTAGCAACAGCTTTAATCCATAAACAGCAAACGATTGAAAGAAAAAAATACGCTCAATATATGAAAAATCTATTTACTTGTTAATTTGAAAACAAACTGCATGATACAGCAAGTTTTCATTCACATTGTGATGAAACATGTTCAAGTTAATGTAAACAGCTGGGCGTCTCCATTACTTATTGTGATGTTCTTATAAAATCATTTGATCCATTCAAGCATTCAGCATTCAGCATGCACTTGCACTCCGCCTTCAAACTAAATCATATTACGTAAACACTTGTCCGCCTGTCACTTAACCGTTGTAGAAATGATTGTATAATTACACAGGCAAAACATGTGTTGGCAATTTCTATGAATAGAATTTTAATACACCTCATTAAGAAATGCTTCATCAAAGAGACTTTGAAAATGGTACAACGAATGCCTACCGGTAGTAAACGACCTAAACGATACCGAGACAGCCCTGAAACGGACCGTACAATCAATTGTTCCCTGGTACATAATAGAGTCTAATTATGCATGGAATGTATAGAACTTCAGGAACGTTTCGTACAGCTACTAAGATACACTGTTTGGCTTCATCCCTTTTGTTCACCCTGTAGTCTCTAGAGGTTAAGTATCCCTTTTAAAATGAGTTTCGGACGTCATCGAACAAAGGATGTTTTTTTTAAAGAGCACACAAAATGAATTTAAAATATTTACACTGGGTTGGAAGATTGAAGAGTGTCAAAATTTTTGGACAGATATCTAGTTTCATAGGAACAATTTGCTGTCGTTGTGTTTTTGAATGTTGCGTTGCTAGCGATAAATGCTCGAAATTGATTTTCTGCCACAAGACACGCTCACAAAGGAGATGTTTTTTTTAAATTGCATGTTAGGCTTGAAAACCACATTTTTAATAAATTCCTAACCTTTCCGGTGTCTACTATGCGTTAAGGTATTTAACGTAGAGAGTTTCAATGCAACAGAGCATGCAGGGTGAATCAAGAATAGAACTCGTAAGTTTGCTTTAAGAACATTCACATGGTCACCCGAGGCGGACAGTGGGATCAGTAAACAAGTGTTTCGAAAACGTCATGCAGAAACTGGCATCAAAACCCAGGAATGACAACGATGAAAGCTATCCATCATCCATCTCACTATATCCATGTCCACTTTTCAGAACTACCTTCTGCTACTGCATGCACTCGAGGTACCCATACACCAAGATGATCCTTTCAACTAGCCCACCTTTACTGTTGAAAAAGCTATGTGGAAAAGCTGGTACAAGATGAAGAATGTGCAAAGAAAACAACATCCTGTATCTTTCATGTGGTTTTTCAATGCAAAATTTTCACCCCCAGAAGCTGATTGTGACAGCTCCAAACCAACATGACAGGAGTAGCAGCCAAGTTTTCCCGTCGCAAACTAACATCCAAAGGAAAAAAAGAAAAAAATAACAGCAGCAAATTGAAATGCTAAGAACTCTTCATGCGAAGATTTATGCTGAGGCACGTTTCTCATTTACTCACACTTTACCCTTCTGCACATCCAATACGTTCGGATAAATCTGACTCGGGTGAGAAACGATCTCACCAGCAAGAAGCATCACGTTGAGTTGCTTTTTCTTGATGAAGGACATTTTCACCCTCAAGATCCGAAGTACACAATTACAAATGTCCGTTTTCGTTTGCTGTGGTGCTATCCCGGGATGATGTCCACAAGTGGTGGAATATGAAACATGCAGCCATAAGTGTGATCCGGTTTTGTGCGGCCTTTTGCGAAGGTTGGTTGCGCTGCCAACGTCGTAGGATAACATGCCTGGGCTGGTGGTTGACTGGTTGTAGGCGTCTAATTTATTTGCGAAATAATTATCATGTAATAGCGTTAGGAACAGGGTGCTCTTTCGTACCTTTCTTTCTCTATTGCGTCCTCTCAGAACGGTATTATCTCCAATGGAATACGGACGATCTCTGGATAAACGGTCCGTTTCTTCGTTTTTCAAACCACTCGGTGCTGGGCTTCCAGGGTGCTAGATGAAGCATGTATATACACACTTTGTCCTTCCTCAATTCGGTTTGCTAATGACTTCCATGACTGTGTTGTCACAGAACCAGGCCACATAAGAAAGCTGTAACATCTCAAGAACATGCTCCTCCTCTCGTTGATTCGTTTCCACCCGCTGAACCATGCGATATGGAGCGCAAGTTCTGCGAGATGAAAACTGGTCACGGTTAGCTTCGGTTCCGTTCCCACCGGATGGGCTAGAATATGTTAGGTTAGGTTATGGGATTTTGATGTGCGATGCCGATGCCAGTGATTACAGCCGCTGAGTGATGGTTGCGAAGTCGCTGGTAAGATTGGTTACTATTTGTTCCAGTTTCGCTTCTGCTTTCGTCACTGTCAGGGAGCTGACTTGCCTGACGGTCGACTCTTGGGGTTGTTAGTAATGGGTTGTACGGTAATTACATGAGTGAATTAGCTCATCGGGGTGGAATTTATGGCGCTGTTAGAGTATGGCAAAACTCCAGCATGTCCATAGCATCGTTGCAAGCTGATTGAAGCCTATCGTTTGCAATATGACAGTAAATTCATTTCTCAATTAGAAGCATACCTCAGGGAGGAATGAGTTCGTAATAGGCAATTGTGTTTGGTATGCAGTAATATTTGTTTTGCCTCTTTTAGTTTAAAACGAACAGTAATAAAATCCTCTAACGATGAATTTAACGTAGCATTTTTGTCTTCGCACAGTATGCTCTCTGTTTGAAAATCGTTATCGTTATCGTTAAGGTAAAGCAAGCGTGGTATTTCTTAAAAAGCAGATGTTGGTTGGAAGCGTACTGTAAGCCAGTTTTTTATATGCATTTTGACATTTCCAAGCCTATCGGTCAGGAGTATCGCAATACAAATGATAAGCCAGGTAGGAAATTGGAATTACAGGATTAAAATATTTTCGTAATGAAAGCTTCGGTCATCTGCTGTCAAAACAAACCATTTGCTAACTATCTGTATCATATTAGGTCATATTTAATTTTTAACTTTTCCTTATCTTTTAAAGAAAACAACTAAAAAAATATTATTTTAACAATCAGATTTATATAATGTTTCAAATAAATTGAATTTAATATTGAATTTCTAAAGTTTAATCGATTTTTCTAAAATTCTGTTTCCGCTAAAATTATCCCTTTTGTGAGTATTTAAGTCAAAAAGTATTCCGGTATTCGGATTATTTGGCAAATACAGGCTTAAAGCTGAAGCTTTCCAACTTATCGTGCTGTATCTGTGCCATTAATGGTCCAGGAAGCTTTACTAAGGTAAGAGCCACATGAGGTTTAACCAATCTTAAAACCAATAAAAGAGTAACAACACGCTTTACAACGTTAGTTTTAGGCAATACTGATATTTAATTAACTGCCAGTTTTGTTACTGATATAAAAAAACAACATGGGTTTCGACAGGATCCAGCTAAATCACAATCATCTGAACAACTGTCGATGAATAACTATCGTGCTATCGATGATAAAAGCTTTCATCTGCCCGGTCAAAATATCCTAAACAAACTTTCAACCACAATCACTTCACGAACACGCTTTAGTACCATGTGAGTTGACTGCAAAAGAAATAATTTCAAACGCGGCTCATAGCTGAGCACAACTCACTCAACACTAAACTTTCTCTGCTTCAGTTGCATTTTCAAACTGAACCCATTTCCATCCAGCTGCAGCATCTCCGCGTCTGAACGGAGTACTGACAGAAAATGTTTGCAACACTGCGGTAAAGTAGCAGCTCACCCGCTGCGGCTGGAGTTTATTGAAATAGCTGACACAACAGCGAAGAAGATGATTTTGGGCCCTTTCACCATAACCGAACAGCATCCCGCTGTGAATGCTCGAAACTTTTTTCAACGTGCTTAAAAATGTTGAAAAAAGTTACGTTGAAAAAAAGTCTAGTAAATTCAAAGTTTGTGAAGAAAGTTTCACTTGATTTTTTTTATTCCGATACTGCTTTCCGATCCGTTCCGATAAGGCTTTTTCGCCTGAATGTGAAACTTTGCCCTGTACTTCTCATCATCTCCAAATTGACAAAATGTCATCACTACGGGTGGTTGCAGCCTATCAGGCGGTTCGAATCTGATAACATGCCACTAGCAGTTGAACGCTATCGACTGTATTAACTTTTGGGTTTCCTGGAAGAAAAGCGGCGGTAAAAACATAATCATAACAATGAGGCATGCCAACCAAGTTCGTCAGTCAATAATAATCGTTTTCGTTTCTACATATCTTACCGAATCGTACAGCAAGGCATATATATATTTCTTCCAACACCATTCCAAAACAAAGCAAAAAAGAAGTATCATAACCATAAACGCATACAATGTAATGTAAAATCGAAAATGTACGCTGTGTTTTGGTTTCGTTAGTTTTGCCTCACGTTTTTGGCCTCGATGTCTGTACTGAATATGTTTTCCTCCCGTTGACTAACCAACTGTCAACCAGCGTTTCGTGTTGCGATGCTCTCTGTTCCGGGTTGTTATGATAACAAACTTCTGCCCGTGACGTGCTGATGACGTTGCCATTATATGATGCGTTCCTTCTGTCATTCCACGTTGTCGCAATTGTTAACTGGCTACCCATTTGCCTACTACCCCGTTCCGGACAAGGGACGGGTCGCTTCTCAACTATTTGTCGTTCTTCTTCACCGATAGCACATTCATCGACCGGAGATGAAGCATTGCGCTTTACGGTTTCATCCCACACTGACACGTTACACAGATACACACACAATACCGTTGGCATGAAGCGCAAAAACCGAATGCTCCACTGCATCTCATGGTTCGCTGAAGCGTTTCGTGCATATGGCACGATGTTATTGTTTTTGTTCGTGCGCCAAACACAACATAACCTTATCACACAAAACATAAACCGGCAACATCCATCCATCCGGGAGGCCCGGGCCGGAGAATCTGCCATGTACGATGAAGATGACGGGGCCTGCTCTTATTGTTTTTTTTGCTCCTGCCGTTTTTCCATATTGTCAGCAAAAGGTCGCGCAAGCCATATAAACTCTTTTTATGACACTGTTTTGAAAAGAGATTTGTATGTGATCGGGCCTCGAAACCATATGCTTGATAGCTCTATTCTGTCTGTCAGTACGCACACAGCGTGAGCATTCTGAGATGGAAGGTTTGAGGATGAATAAATAAGTCTTACGGGAATGTGACGTTCGGGTTGTTAGTTTTTAGTTTTCGACATGACCAAGTCCTCTATTTGAAAAGCCGACTGGTCGGAAGTCTTTATACTGTTGTTTAAAAACTATAGGTTATAAAACGACTTCAAGTAAAATTTTACTAATACTTTTTGTATGAAGTACCCAAGCTGGAACCTACCCCACTGTTAATGTTTATGACATTTGTATTATTACTTTTGCCCAACGGCATCTGCTTCTCACGTCGGTAAATTACTCTCCACATGCTGACCTTCCAACGTAAAGTTAATTGGTTTTAAGAAACAATCTTATCTAGCCACTCTAGTCGATCGATTTCAGCGTACTACCTTGCTAGGCATGGTTCCGATGAAATTAATAACTAATTAACTTCTTCTTCAGCATAATCCAAGTCCAGTTCAAACGTACCCAGCATCTTAGCAGTTCTGCGATCAAAGCAGAAACACATCGAGCAGCGTTTCGACTAATTTCACCGTGTGAAACATTCGAAGCTCTTTGAACTTATGCTAATTCGTTTTGCACAATGGAAAAGTCGAGAAGTGTCTAGGCTCAAGACATCTCAGCGTTTCCACGAAACAACACGTGCCACGTCGAGCTCAGTCTCGGGCACGATGTTGAAAAGCGAAATTTGTATTCGAATAGATTAATTAAATAAACTATTCATAGCACGTACACAAACGCACGCGAGGATGTAGGATACATTTTACTACAAAACAGACCCGACTAAGCGTGATATCTGAGAGAGTGTTTTGTTATTGATTGGTGTTAGCAAGGTACCTTCTTATCGTACAAATAAACTTAATATGTTTCAACTTATTTTTGAGCCATTATTTACTAATTTTTATTTCCTAAATTTCCTTGACAGAATAAATTTTGAATTTTGAATTGAAAATCAGAGCTTGTCGGCGGGAAAGGGGGCAAATTGAAACAATAAATTTGATTAAGCATTTGGTTATTTTTGTATTCTTAAAAATGATGTTGTTTATTCACTAAAATACAACAATTAATAGGGTTTAACACGATACCAATAATGAGCGTTTACGAAAACAATATTGCCCTTGTTTACGGACGAGGATGGAGTGTGTCACTCATGGGAGCCTTCCCGTATTCCAGTGCACACATCAACAAAGGTGACCATCGAATGTCACCTGTGAATGGTACATTAGCTGGTGATACACAGGCTACAACAGTTTTTTTTGTTGTAAACAGTAGCCTGAACTGACGAATATGTTTCGAGCAAGACAGAAAATCTAAGAGCAAAACAGGATTCGCCATACGAGCAAATAATAATGTATTTCGTGTACTGTCTGTTCATCTACTGGAAGTTCAAGGACTGAGAAATATGGTATGGTATGGTATGGTATGGTATGGTAAATATTTCAAAACAATAGGCAATACATGACAAAGTAACAGTTGAAACATAAATAGTTGTTGATGTGATCATGTTTAAACTTATTATCCTTTGGTTCGTAAAATGTGCCAATGCTAAGTAAATAGCAGCTGTATTAACGTAAACAGTACGTCGTGTTTACATTATTTCATAAATGAGAAATCCGGCTCGTCTTGCGATAGAATAGGCATGCTTCTTTCATATTTGTTTATTTTATATATTCTGAAGAAGAGTTTGTTTTTTCACTGCATTGCACAGTTTGAATATTTTTGCAAAAACTGTTGAAAATAATTCATAGCACAAAACTTCCACTATACAATAGTGGACAAATAAACTTGAACTTTGATTTGCTATTATATTTTACGTAGTATATTTCACAATTTGCATAGTTTCATTAACATCAACATAACACCCTTCTGTTATTTTGCGATACACAATGTGTTGCATACACTTCATAGAATTTCTGACAGATTTGTTTTGGTTTTCACAGCTCACCGCGAAAGCCGGCACACTTCTGCACACTCCACATGTTGCCATTTTAATATGTGCCATAAAAATATCTTCATATTAAAACTTCTGCCCCTGCTGTTACTCTTCTTACTTTGATTGTGGTGCACCCTGGAACTGGCAGGTTAGAAACTTTCCCCACACACGTGTACCTGTGCGCGTACACACTGCCACACATTTGCCACACTGCCAAGTGAAACTTTATGCCAACCATATTAATTTGTTGCCGGTTGCAGGTTGCCGATTTGATTGCCCTCTTCTCTTTGTGAGGGTTTAGCGTATTAATGTGCCTGTTTTGGAGTGGAAGATGGAAACGCCATACGGCGGAAAGTAAGGTAGCTCGTACTGCAATCGTAATAAAACCGCGCCACGCGTTCAGTTTTCGGTAAATCTGTCTAGCAGACCGTGAACATAACTCATTTTTATGTTCCTTCGTCATCGATATGGATTTGAAAACGCATTGCCATATGTGCCGGGAGACTTACAATTGGGTGTCAGGCGAGAACGGAAACTTTTCTAAATCCAATTGCGTGACAATCGCTGGCTGTCGAAATGTTTCATTTGTGGGCAGAGGTGGGCAGCAGTTCACATATTGGTTGAAATATAAGCAGGGAAATACTTTTTCGTAACATTTTCATTTATTGCTCTTCCGTGCCGCAAACTTTGTTGCAACATTTGTTCGTAAAAGTGCGATATATCTTTTTTTTTGTATTGGAAATTGTCTGAAATAAGAGAGCGTAAACCCGTTTGTATAACCGTCACAACAGCTCAAGTAAAGCAAAATATGATTTGCCTGTGTTCAAAGCCACATTTTCATGTACGATTGAAAGTGATTGAAAGAAAGTTGTTATAAAACCTTTAACATACCGGAAAAAAACGTCAAGCCTCATAAAAGACCATCAATCAAGCAAAATGATTATTCATCTGGGGAACATTTTTCTCTCCAGTCTCCATCAATCGCCAATCGATCGCAGTCAAACTGCAAACTGCAGCAAAAACACGTTTTCCTTAAAGATGTGTAATGATGGATGATTGATAACTTGTGTGTATGTGAGTGGGTTTTTATCAAGCAGATTAAGTATATAAAGATCCATTTTTGGAATGGGAAGTATTTGTGAACCAATGTTTATTAATATTGCCAACGAAAATATTTAAAATTATCATTTATGTGAGTGAAATTATTTGAATTCAAAACGTTTTAACGTTATATTAGGATAGTTTCAGCATACAACAGGTATTACATAATTCGCACATTTCACCTCTATTTTCGGTAACAACTAGCCTTGCAGTAGCTTATACCTGTCACGAACAGTGTCATCTGTCGGAAACAGTTTCCAATCTAACTAATCAGCCAATCCTGTAAACTACGACTACAAACTTTTTATTGCAAAATCTCCATCAATAACATGTAATCAGCAAGGATTAGTAAATTCTGCCGCAAACCCATCACGTGTTGAATGATGGATTTTCAGCTTTCAGTTGCTGGCTAATCTCGTCATCAGGCGAGTATTCCCATCCATAGTTGATCGATCGATTTCTGCGGGAACATTCCCACTCGGTGTAGATTCCATGTTTAATGTTCCCGATTTGTTGCTGCAATGCCGAACGTTATTTGTCTCTTTAAAAAATGTACCTTGATTGTGTTTTCCTGTTTTTAAATTTAAATAAGAATCAGTACCGTGCAATCTGGTCGATTTTCGAACATTATTTTTTCCGCTCGTGTAGAACGAAATCCCATATACGTGGTTCCTCACAAAATACAAATTTATCACACACTTTACCTCCTGGCCGTACGAATGCACGTGGCTGTGAAAAATGACTACGATCGAAAGAGAAATGAAATCGATCCGGTTGCAATACGTTACGTACGAAGCAACTCCGGTTTCGCATCTCACCCGTTTTTGTTTGCCATTAGGAGGGGGTTTGTGGAATTTTTCGTTCCCGTCGGAATTCAATCAATGTTTCACTTAATGGCTGATAACTCGTACCTTTCCACTCGGAGCATTACTTTTGCCACACAGGCATTTTTTTCTCTCGTTCGGGGCCCAACTGCTTAAGGTGAGGAAACAGTAAGCTTGCCGGGTTCGGAACGTTTAGCAAAAGTGGCCGGAAAAAGGTGCTTACGTACACGCAATTGATCGGGAACATTTTCCACGCTCCGTCGGCACTGCCAGTTAACGCAGCTCGCTTCACCTTTTGGGCTTTAACCAGCTTAATGGTAGATTCCCAAAATGGCAAAGAAAAAATATCACTTTTTTATCAATGAGAAAAATTCTATCATGTGATTCAAGTGATCGGTTGATATATTTGATGGAAAAGTAGTACTGTCGATTTCACCTGTTAAATGGCGTTTCGAAAGTAGCATGTGTCAGTTTGATGTATCGGGAGTACAACGGGATGACAGGTTCGATTTTAGCCTGATTTTCTGCTTCTTCATGGCCATATTAATTTACTATGATTTTGCTTTCTTCAAAAAGAATATTTTATGTTTTAAATTAGAATGAATGTTTAATGGTACGATTTTGTTATTAACCCCTTTTTGATAAACTGGAGGAAATTCTTTTAAAATGATCACTGAATCATATCGAATATTTAGTTCCATACAAAGTGTTGGGAACACTACAACAGTGGGAGAAATGTTCCCACGAACTGTCAGGTAGCTAGGGCAAAAGATTAGCAACACATCAAAAAGAAAGAAGAAACATTATAAAACCGATCGCAGGATGCGCCTGCGACCTCTTTGAAAAACGACACGTGAAGAATAAAGACCAATTTTTTGGCACACGTTATATCCGTGTCCGGCAAAAAAAGTCTTATTCTATGCAAATCAGTTGGAAAACCAGCAGTTTTCCAACACAAAGTGTGTCCGAGTACTCTTTACGTGAATCACAATTGCTATTATTCGACAACTTGATACCATCTGCAGAGGCATTTCAGTGGGTGTCAAGTTTCCACCAAGATTTAAATTTAACCTCATCTAATAAATGTTTCAAGGGATATCGATTCAGATCTAAGAAACTTACGAAACACATTGCAAAACGATTTCTTGCTCTCTGTACCTCATGGGGTTCTTTCGTTAGATATCCGAATCGACGAAATATTGGACACGTTTCCACTTGAACAGGATCGGCCCGAAATCTTCGTCCCTTTACGACTCCAAAATGGGAGCAGATTACGTTGATAAAAATAAATACCATATCGTTAGGAGACTGCTAATGCTGTGAAGTATCGAGCGCATCTGTAGCGTGGAGAAAGGTCGCCAAATCGCCATCTGTCAGTAGCTACCGTCCACTTCCTTTATGGACACGTATGCCAACCATTTGTGGTGTGACAAGACATTGGCATATTTATGAGCGGCCATAAAAATAAATTGAATGCTACCATTTCTCCAACCCTCATAGATGTTATGAGAATGTCGAACTCTATAGCTTAAATTCAGCGGTTAACATGTGAATAAGATGATCATTCTCAACAGCTTGTCATTTGCAGAATCATTGAAGAACTCGCCCCGATTCAGCAGCGTAATAAATACGTATTAATTTTCAACTTCAGGGAGTAGTCCGCATGTGTTTACATTACATACATACATACATTTTTTTAGTAAGGGAATTTTGAAAATTTGACATAAAATTGTTTTAAACGGTTCTGAAAATCATACTCAACATTCTTAGGACGTACCAATTTCCAATTCCTACCTGAAAAACTCAATATATTGTAATATGGTTTCTGTTGAAAAAGCTTAGTTACCTCTACCTACCTCTTTTTGTTTCAAGTTATGAACAGGAAAAAAATACACTTTCTAACAAATAAATTTATTGGATGTACGGTTAATTTTAAATGAATGTAACACAACAAAGCCGTTAAACCTTCTGATTTGTTTACATCTACTTGTTGCCATCACCTCGCCTTTTCAAGCATTCTGAAAGCAATTATCTGTTCCTCTCTATCAACTTTTTTTACTATAACATCTAACGATATCATTCACTTGTTGACAACAACATCTAAAATGTTCAACACTTCGTGCAAAACGTTTGAGTGATGCAGCAATTGCAGAAGTGATTTAGAATGATCTTATTATTTCACGGTTTTTTCCCCACCGAATCCATACAGACAAGACCCGTGAGCGGATAACACACCAAAACGAGGCGACATGCGTCTCACAAACAGCATCTCCAGGCATCGAAAGTAAAATTTAACTTTATTGAAGTAATTACCTGTTTACAACCGTCGGAGCGCTTCATGTCACCATGGGAACGTTTTTATTCCCGGAAACTTTGCACTTCGGATGTACCGTGATACCCAAAAGTTCGCATTGAAAACAACACAAAAAAGTGGAAAAAATCTCGTCTGAGGTGCTACAGTCGATGAAGAAAATTAACTCACGACAGAAATTCAAACAAACAAACTGCTCTTAAGGTTTTTTCGGAGATACAGGGCGAATGCTTCAGCATCTTGTTAGTGCTGTTGTTCGCTGGTCGACCGAACGTTCATCGGGTGCTCTATGCGCCACCCGAGCTCATTACGTGCGGCAATAGCGTCTTTTATGGTGCTGCACGATCGTAAATTCCCCCGAGGATAAGCACGGGAAGGTTCATCTTTAAGTAACCGAAAGTCGGTACGAAACTTACTATCTTGGTCACATTTTGGCTAAAAAGTGCTCCGTGCAATCGGTCGTTTGCATCCGAGGGCAACTGAGGGCGTTGAGGTTAATTTGAGCCAGCTTAAATGATGCGATGTACTCAAAGGAATTTAAATTGCATCAATTTTAATGGTAAGAAGCCAAATACAGGACGGAAATCAAATCCGTAGACAAAACCATCAACTCATAAATTAGTCGCCCATAAAGTTTTCCACTCCTTCGAACAGATTCGCAGCGTGAATCCCTGCGTTGGTAAATTAATGTCCACCAGGTACGTAATCGTAGGATCGTAAAAAAAGGAACTTCGACCCTGCGTGTTTAGCCTAGTCCAGGAAACGAGGAGGGAAATAACTTCCCAGAACATTGTGGGCCAATTTTGGTAAAGGTGAATAAATATTTGGCCATCTATGAGGTAAGATCCGAAATCATTCCAAACAGTACGGGTCGCATGGTAGTTAATATATCTTTATGGCAATAAACCGAAAACACCCGCTGCGCAAAGATTACCTTCTCCGGGTTCGTGTCGCACAGAAAGCGTACCATCATGGATGGATGATACCTATACTCTGGAGAGGATTCTTTCTTTCCATTCGGTCACTGGACGCTGGTTCTCAAACTTGCTCCAATACCTTTACTACTATCCGGTGAAATATGGCTGATCTTGCGGATCAAAAGGAAAGGAAGAATGCATAAAGCTTCCGAAAAATCCCAAAGTCAACGTTTGGGGCCAGTTGTAATAGAAAAAAAACAGAATGTTAGCACAACTAGAATCAGGTTAGAGTGCTAGATTGTTGGAATACCCTCGTGCGACATTCCTAGCGGGTGGGAAAATGAAAAATGAAACCATAATTTTATGGTATCACTTTCATCGCTACCGACTTCTCTAATACATACTTTGCCCACCAGGTGAAGTCTACTGTGGGCATAATTTAAAACGAGGGTTCTATTTTGACCTTCATACTGTGGCTCGCATCTATCTTTCCTTCGATGCAGATTATCTTCTTGCTCAATATCCAGGATATAAAGTGGGAGTTTATGAAGCGGGAAATAATTAAAATACATCCAGCAAGCTCATTTGTCACGTTCGGCGAAGTGTAACCAGCCGAAGTGTATCCTTCCGGTGAGGACAAGCAGAATATTCTTTCCTGGAAATTTTGGGACTACGCTGTATCAGCTCGTTTTAGCAGTGAATGGATGATGGGTTTATAAAATGAAGATGCATATCTCTTCCACGCAAATGAAGGTGCACGCAGGAAGGTTAGATTCCATTGGATTAGGATCATGCGAAAACCGGTTTATAAGAAGCGGTTGGGTAGAACGGCATTAAAGAGATATAAATTTGAAATTTACTTATTTATCAGAATGATGATAAGAATTTCGTAATGCATTTAACTGTTAAGTTCCCAATATAAGAATAAATGCATTTGTATTCATTACTATCATTAAGATTCGATTCTTATCGTATGCCGCAAATTGCAAATCGCATCAAGGAATTCAAAACAATGCTGATGAAATGATGCAAAATTCATAAAACTAATAACAACAAAATTAATAAAACAAGTTTAGGTTCCGAAACTGGTAGCATCCGTGATCGAGGTGCCCTGTTGCATGTCGCTATTAAGGAAGTACCAGTAGAGCCTGTAAAATTTTCGATTTGACACATACACATACTTTCATTTAATAAAAGTAGTGTCACATACTGGCCGCTTTATCCAATATAACAAAACAGCTGTAAGAAATATGTCTATGGTCTAAGATACTTCTCAGACAGCCAATTGTCTGCCATTACACTCAAATTCAATGAATACTACACGAATAGTGATTTTCTTTGACGTTTATAAGTTTTGGTTAGATTCTTCATTTTGCTTGGTAGTTTAGTAAATAAAAAGACTTCTCTAACGGTGTGTTTATCGTTTGGCGTCCTGCATGGCAGATTTTTAAATTTTCCCTGTTTTTTTCACTCGAGTTCACAACGTCAAGTACCTCTGTGGAGCTTCGCTAGGAACCTCATCCGCTTCACCCAGCTGACATTTACAGTATTATTATAGTATACCAGGCATGATTGTCAACTACTTGCATTAATAGTTTTGTTATATATATGTGGTAGTATGTAGCGTGGTTTATTCTTTTAATTAGACTAAGAATACTTAATTTTTTAAAAGAAGAGTTGAGTATTTTGTACTTTACAGCTTTGTAACTAAACCAAATGCTAAAACATCCCAACAAACAATTACTTTGTGCAGAATATTAAATTACACTTCGTTTATGTGTGTCGCGCAAAAAAAAAGAGTTTATGTTCCGTTTCCTCTCCGTAGGTTACCAACCAACCAGTGCAGAACCTACCGAAAATAGCGGCGAATCATAATTTTACATTGCTGGCATTCGTCTCCAAAACCAGAAAGCATTTCATACCCCTTTTTTCGCTAGTACCAAAGTTTCCCCATCCCAACACGACACGTACAATTGCAATTTTCCTCCGTACAAGAAAAACGTACCTTTACCGAACGCTGGATAACGCCAGCCTTGTAGTGAACGAATCGCAACCGTGAAAGTATTTCGGAAACCGGCTTGGAACAGGTCGACGGGCGACGATGTAATTTATGGAAAACTAACGCTATAATTCAGCAGCAAACACAAACTTTATTGAAATAGGGCAAGAATTTTCCAGCTCACTCACACTACGAGTGCATTCGGGGTATGTTTTCGTTTCGATTTTACGACTCACACGGGCTCAGTAGTGAAAATCCTGGGCAAGTAAGCATCCGCTCTGCGATGCGTGCGATACTTTTGAAGTGTGTTTCGTTTCCTTGCACCGTTGAAACTTTGTGTGCAGCACAACGTACGTGAAAGAAACTGGCACCGGGAACTCGCCTACAAGGTGGAAACTGTGTCGAAAAGCGGGAAAATATATATATTTCAAATCAAGCAACCCTCACCGAAGAAGAAAAAAGGCACATCCCTCACGGGATCCGACGGCATTTCTGGTTTTTGACTGTTTTTGGCCTGCCACGGTTGTCGAGGTCTTGCCGCATGTGCAGTTCAACTTATAACTGTTTTTTTTTTCTTTCGCTGGGTAAATGTACTTTCACCCGGGTGCTGCTTGCTCAGCTGAGCAAACACTCAAAGGCAGTGGAGAAACTCAAAGTCAACCTTCTGGCCAAACTACTCCTTTGTAGCAGGTTCATGTTGCGAGCTTTATCCGGAAAGTGTGCACCGAAAAGGAACTGGCTGCCATTTGGATCATCTCCACTCGTCTACTGTGGTGGTAGAGTCTAGCAGAACACTTTAACAGACCTACCACGCCTATCTGGTGTGGTAGACACACAAACGATCGGTACAAAACGAACAAAGATACCAAGCAAAAGGGAAAGCTTTCATGTATTTATCTTCGTTGCAGTACTACGCCGACACACTGCAGCTTTCGTTTGCAGTAGTATCTGTCGCGTGGAGTTAAAAGACACCTTCTGTACAAACAACGAAATGAACTGGTATATCGCGTGTGTATATGCCCGGCTGGGATATTAGAGGTTTATATTAAAAGGTGAAAACGGCATCATTGCGGGTAAACACAGGACATGAAATAGGGCCATTATTATAAGGCGTAAGTGTGAGCACTTTGTTTGTATGAATTAGACGCTAAAAGGATTATTTTGAGTTAGTCAAGTCTTATGCGAGCGAATGGTTCTGTAGTTTTGAGAATGTTTCTGATTTTCATTGCGCTTTCATATTATTCTACTTTAAATTCGTTTTATCATGATCTTGCTACGATAGGTCATCCAGCAGAGTTGGAAACCACTTCATTCAACTCCACCACCTAATCAGTTGTTCAGGCTAGATTAATATCAGGTTAAGCACAAATATACACAGTTTATTTAATTTTTATGTGAATTTATTAGTATTTTAATAAAATGAAAGTAAAGTTATAGTCTTAATAGTTGCAACAAATTTATTCTTGAAGTACATGTACATTTTTTTTCTGTATAACCAACCCACAAATTAATTATCCGTTGCCTTAATCAGGGTTTGCTAAGAGGTTATTATTCAGAGCTGGCAACGAATAGCAATGCTATACACCATCAAAAATTCATAAGAACAAAACGAACTCAACTCATGCAACGAACAAAACCTCAATAAGGTGCAATTTTTCAAAACGAAACGACCATAATTGACACTTTCTCCAGGTACTTCTGCACATGCAATTTATTCGTTAGCACCAGTGAGTATCACTTTTTTGCCTCAAATTGAAAGTTTTAAAATATTTATCGTTCGTGCGGCAATAATTGATTAAAGAGAGTGATTTTATCGCTACTTAAGCCTTGTTAGGGTAGAGAGTGGTTTTGCTGGTTTGCAAATGTGTCGCTAACACTTTTTTACTCGAAAAACAAATTCAACAAATTGTTTTAAACATTTCTGAAATTTCTACACACGGCCATTTTTCATCGTACAACAAACTTTTTCTAACTCTTGAAGCAACCCAAGAAAAAGCTTGATCCATTCATTGCACGGGAGAAATTAAATTAATCCCGTAAAACGTCCACCATTTCTGACGGATCATTTATTTTGAATGAAAAATGATTGTCGGACGAATGTGTTGTATTATTTATTAGTATCCACGGCAAAAGGTTACCATCGTCCGGTAGCTTGGCAAGCGAGCAGACCAAACTAAGCTGGGCACCACATGTCCATCCATCTTCCAGTACAGGGTCCGAGGAAACCATTTTAATGGCAACACCGTCTTCCAGATGCAAACGCACTGTTTTATGCACTACGTGCGCTAAATATGCGCCAAGTTCCTCACTCACTCTCATTCTGGACGGTTGGTGATGGGTAGATAATACCCATCAGCTGCGATAACAGATTCATGGCGATGTTTGCTGGTAGTTATGTATCTGCTTTGTTGAACGGGAAAGTTGGGGATCTGAAGCCACAAACGAAATCGTCAGTGACAATGCGCATCTACCGGGAGGATGGATGGGTGGGTGGAAACCATTCCCAAACGACCACCGGATGGGTATAAACACCATCGCAATCGACCGCACGTAAATACGATTGCGAACCCACCAAGCATCCCATCGATGCGACACCATATTGCTACCTAGAAATCGTTCCAACAGCCACACCTCTAACTAATAAACCGCAAACTCCCCCATTGAGTAGCATAAGCTCCCTGACATACACACACACACCCGCAAGAACGACGCTCGGCAGTGCAAAACCGCCGACTGCTGGCTTTTGCGTGATCGATGTACTGATACAATTTTCCTCTCCATCTATCGCCGTGCCCATTGCGGCGCGTTCCAATTACAGATATCACCAGCGGTGGCATCCAGCATCATCAGCCCTTCGATGGATATAAATCATTCCTCGATACCAGCACGGCCCATCTGCGGGCGTACGTGGCGTCCGGTTCGGTTGCGTCCGCGTCCGCCAGCCAGTTCGGTGGCTCACATCACAGCCAGCAGCAACAGTCGGGGCAGGGCCAAAGCTCGCAAAGCAAATGGGAGGAACCGTACTTTGACGACACAACACCCACCAATGTGACCGGGCTCGTTGGCAAATCCGCTTATCTGAGCTGTCGGGTGAAGAATCTGGGCAACAAAACGGTAAGATGCAACTTTACATGTCTACTCAACATGTTCTTCGCTTTGCATACGTACTATTCACTTACCTCACTCAACAAACATATGCTGTATGAATCTTGCATCTCCCTAAAAAAAATATTCCTTTCCACATCTACTTAAAATGCAATATGAGAAGAGTGCTGGTCAAGTAGGTTTAGTATATATTTTCCCAAACGATACTGTCACTCACTTATGAAGCTTTTTGGCTTAGAAGTGTTCTAGATTCTAACTCTGTTGTCGGTCTGTGAAATCAACCATTTTCTTTTAGGGTGTTTTAATTAAATGCACATGCGTTGCCCTTTTTCCATTAAGTACAGGAGCAAGTAAGTCGTTGTAGTTCAATTTCTTTTCACGTACTAATTCAAATTGCAAAAGTTCTATTAATAACGACATTAATACTTAATATTTATGTTTCATTGCTCTTGCTCTTTAACACACGATTATTTATTATACTTCCTGGTTGGTTGGTTGGAAAACTACTGCTTATAACCTTTCAGACTTCTTATAAGCCCACAATTTATCGTTTCGTACGATTCAGTCAAGCAATAAGTCGTTAATTCTAGCTTAGGTATGCTTAACTAATTAAAAAATCTTATCATGTGTTGCACATTCTTGGACAGTATGGTGTTTGAGAGAACTCATAATGGTGGGGTTAAACGTTCTTACTTCTTGGCGTAACGACCTTCTAGGTCATATCTGCCATTTTTGGCTTACTAGACTTATTTTACCCCGTAGCCGGATAGTCAATCCTTGCTACGGAGGATTGATCCGGATGGGAATTTGGACCGATCCTGTCCAGTAAAGACCGGCGCCGCTACCAATATACCCCCAGCCGCCCCCAGTTGAAAGTTGATTCGGTTAAAGTCTCGAATCATGTAACAAATGTTCGTTTATTTCTCTTGTCTTCAAGCAGTTGTTTGTATAAAACAGTCTAATAGTAAAATTTCTAGGTATCTTTATGAGATTTTGATTTAGGTGAATGGACTGAATCGATTGATAATTTAAATGCGATAACGCTGCTACAATAGTATTGTTACGAGTCACACTCAAAAGATCAAAATTGTGTAGAAGAAAATACGTCAAATGCCGTCATTCTGGAAAATAAAATATATAATTATTGTAAACAAAACTATACAGAAAATAAAACTCATAATAAATTTGCAGAAATGCATAAAAGTTTCTGCAAGTTATGATATCTTTTAACCTTTTAACTTTTGATATTAAAGAATATATATATTTATTAACTTCTTCTAAAAAAACTCAAGCATGATATAACATTATTGTTATGTTTATTTTCATAATGTTATACAAGCTAACTTTATAAGCACAATATGAGAAACAACTGCTGGTCATTAAGAATACTAGCACCAGGACCAGTTTGAACAGACGAATAAACTTTTTTCATAACAATCATACGAAAAAATGAAACATTGTTGGGTAAACCTTAAGTTTTTGATAATAAGAGCCAACCGTTTCACCATGCATAATCTTTTGTATTTGTTATTTTTTTCTTCGTAAATTTGCACCCTTTTCGTATTTACCGTCATTCTTCTCCACTACATCAACCACCGTGAATGATGAGTCTGGTTTTGACGTCGAGGCCATCCATAATTATTTAAATTATCCAACTTCAAACAACTTCTGTACGGTGCACGTGTGAACAACATTTTATTCCGATGACTCGCCAGAAAAGTCAAAATTTATGCAAACATACCAAACCCCTGTGCGAAAACATACTGCCGCTCGCAAGTTATCATAACAGTATCCCCAGGGTTTTTCCTACGATTCGATTAATTTTTCGCACCACATCAACAATGCGAACGAACACACCGTTAAAAAGGCAGAACCCGACGCGAACGGCAAGTGCCGATCGCGGAAGCTACCGACCTCGGGAAAATAAACATTCATTAACGGAAAGACAAATTAATTTGCTTGCGCTTCCTTTTTTTCGGTTCTGCTAGCAAACAAACGTTTACGGAGCAAAAAAAAAGTGCACAACAATTGCTGACTTTTGAGCTCCATTAATTGCAAACATTACCCTCGAATAGGGGCATTGGCAACCATTTCACAAGGTATGCCACGAAAACAAGGTTGATCAAAGCTGTTCCAAAAACTGGGAGCTCCGAGTTTGGCCTTTGGGAAGGCAAATGGTTGCAGCAGTTCGTAAATTTTCATCCAATGGCCATAATTAACAGGTCTCCCGCATCCGTCGATTACAATGGACGAAAGAGTTATGGCCGACGTTAGGTCGTTTGGTTTTAACTACTTTTCTTCTATCTCACTGCGCATTGAGGATAACGTTGTAGCCGGTTCAGCCGTTTTAGGAACTTATTTTATTTTTTGATGTACTGCCAAACGAGGGTGTCGTTTGGCTTATCAAATTTAAGACGCTGCTCACAAAGGGACGTCCGGTAAAAGCGATCAAAATAAATGGTCTTTGGGACTGATTCTTAATTGCTTCTTTCTGCTGGACCGCCTGAGGAACACAATCGCCTGCAGTGTTGTTTCTATTGCTGGCAAGAAAAAACAGCCATCAAAATTATCATTTTAAGGTGGAAGAAAATTAACGGCTGCAAAAATTATGTTTTTCGTGTGGCATCGGTGGATAAAAGGTGGAGCGTGGGACAAGTTTCGTAATTCTGTTGAGTTGCTATATTTTCTTCCAGCAATTTCGATAGATTGATTATGATGCGTGTTATGTTACGACGTTCGTAGGCAGCAGTGAAGACAATTAAATTTTAATTATACTCAACTTATCCTTGTAATCCGACAGTGTCAGTGAAAACACGTAGTGTTGAAATATTTTCAGCAGAGTACTTAAAGTAAAGCGAAATATTTTAAATGTATAACGATATTTTTAAATAGAAAATCTCGTTTTTTTTTATTTTATACATTAATTCTTTATGTCGGCCCGTGCAGACATGCCGTATAAACTCGTAATGTAGTTCCTAAACTTTATTCTTGATTTCTTCATACCATATCATACATTTAGATAAATGTTCAATACTCTCAATTAAGTTTAAATTGATATGTTTATCTCTGAACCTGTGGATGTCAAAGCAGTCCCGCCAACTGCAACTATCCTGCTATTGAAAAGAAAAGCTTATCTCATACCATTCACAGGTTGACAGCAAACGTGGAGTTGCGAAAGCTTCCACGGACGATGGCTTTGGAGTGTAAAAACAATGCGTGCCTAATCGTGTCCAGCTACTGGCAGCTGTTACCTCAAAAACTTTTCAAGATGAATGGGTACTTTTAGTGTTAATACCCCACGCGGCCACTTCCCAACTTCACGAGACGGAAAGGTCGATAGCCGCCTTTTCCGAAAATTGTTCGCCTTCGAGATCATTCGAGAGTATTCAAATTTAGTATTCATAGCAAATTGACGTTGGCAGCCGACGGTGCATGCCGACCCTTTCCGATAGGCAACCGAGAAACGTACACCCGTAAAAAAGGCTACTCCAAATGGAAGGCTTTTTGGAAGAAAGCCATCGAGAAATTATTAAGCACATTAAATCCTGCCAAAACAAAGTTCCACTTTCAATAGGCACAAGACAGCCAAATAAAAAGGTCATCTCGTCCTCTAGGGCGGAGGTACCCAAAGAACGAAAAACCATTATTTCTTTCCATTCTGACATGGCCCTGATCCTGTGCCTTATTTTGAATAATCAAATTAAATATTTACTCTTGACGAACAATTTCTCATTTCACGCTGCTCAACATACCCCGGTGTGACATTCCATCATACGGCACCGAAATGGGATATTCATTGTGGCTGGGGAACATTCAGGTCTCATGGATTAGACATCGGGACATCCATATACTCACCGTCGGTAGTTACACGTACACCTCCGACCAACGGTTCCAGGCCACACATCACAAAAACATCGACGATTGGACGCTGCAGATCAAATGGGCCCAGAAGCGGGACGCAGGTATCTACGAATGCCAGATATCGACCCAGCCAGTGCGTAGTTTCTTCGTGACGTTGAGCGTCGTAGGTAAGTTGAAACCTGAATTAATACTTTAGAAGCTGATTTTAGATTTTCGTAGTGTTTAGTAGTAGTTTTTTAATTCACTTGTGTATTGAAATGTGAAGTAAGTTTAAAACAATATAAAGCTTTTAGCTTGTGACATGCTGAACGTTACGACAGTTTGACTCAAAGATTTTTGGGTTAATTTTGTCGTGTTAAACTATTATAGAAATTAGTGGATATGACTTTGGATATTCAGCCCAACTCTATATAAAATAAAAAAAGCTTTATTTATTGATATTTACAATATGACGTTTGCCGTATTATGAATAAAGCTTGCGTGGATTTTTGTACAATCATTGCAATTCATTTCCTTATTACATTTTACCTTATCCCGGACATCGGTTAATAAATTAACTTAACCCTAACGAGTAATAAATGAATAAAATGTGTTGCTTGTACAAATAATTAAATAGTATTTTTCATCAAATATAATGTATGTTCATTGTTTTGGTTAAACTATCTACAAAAAATGGACCTGCCAAATACTTTCCTTACCCAATACGGCTGATAACGATCGTAAACCTCACGGGTATCGTTTGGCTAACGAGAGCAAATCTTAGATGTCGAACATCGGCTCTGCAATCGCGTAATCCGTCTTCGTTAGTGGCATGTGGCCTTGATTTGCATTTAGAATTACGTTGCCCGCCGATGCTGAGGCCTACCAAAGCTCCCAGCACAGCACCATGCCGATCGGAATATGTTGTAATTATGTCAATCAACCCGCCTCGCATACGTATAATCAAATAACATGTACGGGTGAGTTAACTGGATCGGAATTGATTTGAATTCCATTATAGCGTTCCACCGACCGGAATGGACGTGAAATGTGATAGCTCTTTAGCATGCACCTTGCCGTGTGCTAACATTTCACCATCCTGTATCACGCAAGTTTGCAACATTCAATAATATCCCCCCAGGATGTATCGGAGAAGCTTTTTCCTCCAGCCATAACACCTGCGTATGCTTAAAATCGATCTAAAACTCATCTGACAATTAGTGAGTGCAAAATGTAATGCTAGGCGGAATTTACAGAGCAGAATGGGTTAATTATTTACTTACATACACACACAGACATTACGCCAATCGTTCTCGTGGGAACCAAATTAATCCATTGATATAGTTGTGGATGAATTTGGATATAGAACTGTACACCCTTTGTAGTACCTCTCGGGTAGATTAATTTATTTCCATCAAAGATGCATAATCAAACATGCAAATGGATTAATATTGCTTTGATTTTTGTAGTCTGTTTTTGTAACATGGTTTGTTATTCGTTTGGTTGCATAATCCGTGTCACGTTTTCAGTTATGGGATCGATTAGAATAGAATTCAGTGAATAATTAAAAATATGCAAGCACTCGTGTGAAAGGCAATCCCGCATGTAAAAACAACCCCTCACATTTGAGAACAAAATACCAGGCGTCTCCATTTAACGCAAGAAAAACACCATGCGTCCCCATGATTAACAGAAAGAACTTACGTGAAAAATAAAAAAATTGAAATTTTCGTTCCATGTTTTATTTGCTATTCACTTAACATAAACGGAGTATTTATTTACATTTCCAATATTTTTTTATCTATATTCGATATTTCCATAGTTTTTAGTTTTTACTTTTATTTTTTACTTTTTATGCGCATGTGATCTTCTTGAAACTTCACCGACTGCAATTCTAGTAAATATGATGAACGGTTATGTTGATAAGAAAAAAGTGCTTATTTCGTACGTATCAGAAAGTCACTTCGATTGGGGAAAAGTAAATGCATCGAATCGGAAAAATGTTTCAAAATGCGTTTCGTTACTGATCCTTTTCTTTTCATCGATCGAATTCAATCGATACTTTTCTTTCAATAAACAAAGTTTTTTATTTAATCAGGCTGTATGTTCTAGTATGACCACTTCGACTGCATTGTCAAATTTGGTTTCATTTCATTTCAAGTTTCGTTTCATTCACCGTTCGATCGAGCGGTCCAAAGCAGTATTTGGCCAAAAGTTTCAAATTCACAATCACATTTTAGAAAAATATCTTATCATGTGATTTAAATTAACAAAAAACGAAATAAAAACAATGGGTGTTTACGCTAGCCTGAGCCGGTAGGAAACCTTACTTTGCAAATTGGCGTAAACAAAGTTACATACATTTTATTGCAACAGTTCTTTCTCCCTTACTATTTTGTTCCGAACGAAATCGAAACGTTCAACAGCAATGTTTCACGAATTATTTCACAAATTCAGAATTTTTTTATAGTTCTACAACCGTTATAACTAACTAGTAACTACAACCGTAATAATGTTTAGCTTCAACGTTAGCTGTTTGCAAAGCAAATAGCAATTTGACGTTTATAGGGGTTTTTTTTTAAACCCACTCGTGCTTCAGTCAAAGGGTCGGCAAAACATCGCATCGAATTTAAGTACATAATTCTGCTTGGTAAATAAACTTTTTTTTATGTAATTTGCATCTTCTCGCTATGTTCAAAGGATATTATCTAGCGAGCAAGTGGAAATAAAAACAGTTTAACTACATTTCCAGGGTGTTCAAGTAAATAATGCAATTTTTAACTTGTAGCGAATGAAATTCCGAGCTTGTTTCTTGCATGTTTTCAAACAAGCTTCTTATTTAAAGAGTATGTGCTTTAATTTCTTATTATTTTTTTTTGAGAAATTTTGCGTCTGTTTACGCTTTGGACGTCACCCATTGTTGTTTTTTGTTGTGACGTTTTTGATAACTGCCCGCACACCAGATTAGGCTGTTAGTATTTTCACTGGGGCAGCATTAGCGTTACATATCAAAGTATAAGTGTTTATTACCGTTGTTGGTTAAGAAAAATTTTCCACGTATGATGAACGGTCAAGCCGAATCATGGTGTTATTAATTTTCACCATTTCGAATGAAACACATAAAAAACACAACGTGGAGAACGATCCCGAACAGCGTGATTTTTTAAGAATAATCCAAGTATTGTGAAATACTAATGTTGCTTAAACCACGACTGTCATTCAGACAACAATTCCTGGAATAATAACTAAATCCTTAAAAAAGTAATATAAATTATTTTATCTGTCCATGAAATACGACGCTAAAAATTGCAGCCTCCTGGAAGACACCTCATAAAGGGTTTATCTTTTCATAACAATGTACACTATTCTTTCAAGAAAAGGAATAAAAAATCGATATTCAAACTTCTCCGAACTACCGCACAATTGAATACTGCTCCATTCTAATAATATCCGGGAGGTTCCATTTAAGGATGCCTATGAAGTACTCACAATGGTTCTTACCTTTTCAACACGACGTCGCTCACCATCGTCCAAAATAAATCGTTCAGTTCGGCCTTCCTGCTGTTAGCCATTTTCCTGACGTCCATTCACTAGCCCAGCAAGTCAGGAGTGGCGAAAATAAGCGTCCGGAAGGTGTAGAGTAATTTTCACACAAATGCGCTTCAAAGACTCCGGAAAGAGGAAGTCTCTTCGTCGCTCCCTAACTTTTCGCCATCGAAGGAAAAGAAAAGCTTCCCATGTTGCCCAGGGTCACGTTATTTATGCATCGAAGCATTCTTTAATTGGGCCACCGCCTCGAATGTTTAGTTCGGTTATCATGGACTGCAGAGTGACGGAGGTTTTTCGGGCGGCTTTTAATGAGAAAACTCCTGCATCCGGTGCTCTCGACAGTAGATGGAGCAAACGTTTGTAGGGATAGGAGGTTGCCTCTAATGTGCGCACCGCGTTTGAGGTCATAGATCGGCAGGTCGTTCTTTTTTTTATCCCCACCAAGAAGCGAAAAGTCTCATCAATCCCAATCCCACAAGTACCACAATTCAAGCGAAAAGTTTTCCGACAGTACGCCTTCAACGAGCGATCTATCTTGCGCTATGAATGCCGTACTTCCTCATTATCTACCGTCTGTTCGGTAGGTGAACGTTACTCGAACCAAACAACCGGAAACATACTCACACACACCCACATGCGCACATACGAACGCACTTCCTGCGTGTGGGGTGGGGTGCTTTGAGGAGCACGTACGGTATGTAGCTAATTATCGAAGGACTAGAATCTTTCCGTAGGTAGCGTTTGAAATATGGGTTTTGTGGTGTGTGCAAACTTTCACGGCACGAGCCCTACGAAAGGAAAATAATGAGCATCAAAGTTGCGTTACTCTCGCATGTTTGTGCGCACCCAAACATCCGACCATAGTCACCGGGAAAATTGTAGGCTTTGGTTAACCAAAATTCCTCTCACACCACGAGAAAGCGCTATGCTTCCTCATGATATCGTGAAGTATGAAAAAAAAGGTACCACGTGGATCATTACTTCTGCGTAACACTTGACGAGTTTAATTGATGCACAGAACCGTCAGCTGGTAAAATGCGCAATTTGAAACACTTATAAATGGCCCCCGGTAAACGAAACACTCGGGTGACTAGCCATCCAAAGAGCCCACCCCATCCCCCGACCCATTTAACTTAACCGATGGATTAAACCCAAAAACGCGATGAGGATAATGAGGCATCAAAATTGTTTTTTTTTTTAACTTGAAGCAGGATATGTCAACGCAATTAATCCTCTGCATACGCTTAATACCTCCTATCACATCATGTTCCCTTAACTCTCATTCGTTAGCTGCATCGGTTGGGTACACAAATTTGGAAACCATTTCGAGAACCACTTTTCCAGCATGCGTAATTTCTTAATCATTCTAATGACTTGATTACTTCGATGCAGGCATGTAGTTAATGAATTTTTTTTTTGCGCACGTGTGTTTGTGTTGAAAAGGAATGGGAAGCAATAACGTTACTTTTAATCACATTTTAGAGCTAATCTTTGTGATGGTAGAACATGGGATACAGGCATCATAAAATGTACCATTGCCATTACGTTTTTTTCAACGCAGTATAAGCTGTGCCAAAACACATCAGGATGTCATACACGGTAAACGTCGTTACATAACATTAACGACGCTGTTATATGCAACATAATTTGCAAACCCAATAAAATAAACGAAGAAGTTAATTACTCTTTGTTTTACGATCTGAAGACGAACAAAATTCATTTTTTTTCAAAATAAGTCTTATTCTTACTTATATGTTTGCCCTCAATTATAGAAATAATAATAATTCTTAACAAAACTAGCTTCCTGAAGAATTAAATAATTAAAAACATGTACGTTTCCCACTAAGACATATCACTGAAAACAATATTTGATATTTGTACTTGCTTTAATTTTATTTTTTCATCCTATTAACACACCACACATTTAATGTGAATATTTATTTAAACATCATAAAAATGTATCATTAGAAACTTTTCACAAATTTTTATAATATTCATACTTCTTACCTACCATGCGGTCACCAACTGGTGACTAAAAATGCTCAAACGAATTTACTGACGAAGTGTACAGAAGTTTACGATCGCCATACTTTTATGTTATTAAATCGTCTTCTTCTCGACTTCTGAAGTCGGTTGAGTCGACGAAAATCGATATCAACCAACAACCAACCTAAACATTGATCCCAACCACGGTTTGTGAAAGAGTAAGGAAATTTTAAAAATAGAAAATAGACGATCGTGCTCGTTAGAATAAGGTGTCCTTTCACAGTTTGAGGAAAGGTTAAATATTTCGGATGTAACGATTCAGGGAGCTTTAACGCGACCAATTCAATCGGCTTGTAATGATGTAATGACTTATTGTATTGTTCTGTTTGTGCTCGCTACATTTGTTCACACTTGCGTATCTATTCCTCTACAAAGAGAATGTGTTCCAGGATCCATTATTGATTGATTTTCAGAGTATAATTCCACATTCTCTGAATTCATACTCTTCTTGTTCTTCTATCTCAGATCAAAAATTATGTTTTTACAATTTCGTTAAAATTATGTTATTACAAGTTATGTACAAAATCAAATGAGAGAATGGATCGTATATGGTACACTTTTTTAAGAAGCAAATGACATTATTAAATGGCACTTAATCTCAATCAATTTATATACGAACAAAATACAAGTCCTCAACATGAAAATTTAAAAGCAAAAAAAATCATCTTTGAATATGCATATCAATTGACACGTACCGAGCTAACTCCTGGGGCATTCCCGAGTATTTAGTAAAAAAGTTTATGTGAAATGAACTCACGCAAAAATGAAAACTTTTATCTGACCGGATTCCAGCATATTCAAACTCACTGCCCACTTGGGAAGAGAAAATGGGAAGTTCGGTACGGTTTCGGTCTGCTGGTCAGGGAGCGAACCTACATCGAAATGAATCGTCCGTGTAGTCTCGGATCGCTTCAAACTCAATCTCATTAAAAACTTTCTTTCTGAAAACCGCTCTTCCCTCGTCAAGCAGATGCAGGAACGTTCTCTCCTGATTTCATTCCATTCGGTTTGTGTTGAAGCGTTTATTCTAATTTTTTCCATCCGTTTTTCTCACCTACGATCTTTTCCTCTTCATTTTTTGTCAACAGTTTTCTTTCGCCTGTGTTCAAACAAAAATTTCTTCATTTTTCGCTACTCTCTATGGAATGCAACGGGCGTGATCTTTACTTCATTTTTGTGACACATTTGCACCACAAAAGGTTCGCTCCCACTCGTTAGGTTTCAATTTCGCCGGGTGAATTGAAATAATATGTAAATGTACCATTTTGGGCTGGGTAATGATTGTACGACAATTTCAAAC
This sequence comes from Anopheles marshallii, assembly GCF_943734725.1. Taxonomy (NCBI): domain Eukaryota; kingdom Metazoa; phylum Arthropoda; class Insecta; order Diptera; family Culicidae; genus Anopheles; species Anopheles marshallii. Next base: position 62,190,558 of record NC_071326.1, on the reverse strand, counting down.
TGCTTCCAAAATTATGGACACGGAAGAAACATTAAGATAATTGATATTACAGAGTTTCAAATTTGACGTGAGAATTTTTGAAATTTAGTGAGTAGAAAAACATGTTTGAAACTATTTAAAACAAATTGAAAACAAAAGAAAAACAATTACCAATGAAAAATAAATTCTCGTGCATTTTACGATTCAAACCTATCAAACAAAAAATGTAAATTAGGCTTTATCAGTATCTTAGCACCTTATTTCATATTTGATTTTGAAATTAAACTGTGCCAGGTGTGTAACAGTTAAGGAAAAATAAACCATGGAATGACGATGAGCTTTTCATTCGAGCAATGCCCTAACGAGCCCAATTTAAAATGAAAAATCCTTCATTATTTTTATTCTGCTATTTTTTTATTGAAACATTTCCTTACCCATGAATTATTAACTTCATCAGCATTCTTCCAATGTAGGTGATAATTACTATGAAGTAAAAAATTTGAAAAAAAAAATTGAAAATGAAGTAAAAAAAAAATGGTTGAGCTGACAGGATTCTTTTGTTGGCCACAATTAACTCAATACTTTCTGATGTAGAAATTATAATTGTATGATTAAAATGGTAATACCATTTTTCAAATATATGAACATTAAAAAAGTTCATTGCGCATTTTTTATAAAACATTTTAAAATAATCAATGCACCTTATTGGATAAATTTTCATTTGGTGTTTAAATTATTTACCTTACATGGCACCTGTGGATCAAAGAAAAAGACGTTTGTTTGTGAATCCGAAAATATAACTATTTCACCCAAATAACACGCTGATGGTGCCCCCGACAACAAACACAACGGTTAAGCGTCTTCTAATTGTATGCAAATTGTTGTAGACGAATATTTTCGGTGAAATATGATAATCTCATAATTACCCAGCTAACCTTGTCCACTCCAAAGGGCTCACACCAGCAAACATACACAATGCTTTTTTCTTGTTGAGAGAATTTAAGTTTCCGCGGGGAAAAGAAGAACATAATTCGTAGCAAGAAAAATCCGTACTAACGTTGCGAATTCTTTGGACTTTCATTTACGGAGCACCTTCTGTAGATTTCCTAAGCCCGATAAACGAAACGAAATGAGCCTCGAAAGCTTCGCCATGTTCTAGCGAATACTTTGGTGAGCCGTCACCATTCCCCGACGCATACATGCGCCTTGAGATGGTAGGAAAATTATTGCATGAAAGTTATAATTTATGGACGACGATGGCAAATGGGGACCGGATAACAATGTGGGCCCGTGTACTGGGTTTGAGCATTAGAATACACCCTGTCTATACTGGCGGTAGAAAGCACTGGAATTTGGAAAACAGAATCAACCCAGTGCAAATGCTTGTCGGTGTGCTGCCGTAAGTGAGATTGTGCTTTGCAAAAACGCCAACTGAGACCGTGTTTCAGCAAAAGGCACCAGTACTTCTTTCGTGCCGTCTGGTAGAGCTGGTAAGATATTCGCTGATTTGCCTTCTTTTTGTAGTACGAAGGGTAAACATTGTTGAATATTTATTAAACCATCGAACCTTGTGCCGCGGGTTCTGCTCCGGTTTCGATGTTCGTTTTTTCTGTTGGACATGACTAATTCTCGAATATATTGTGTCCGGCATACTTTTCCAGTGTTCTTATTTCGAGTTTCATCCATGTTACCCTTGCCGGAAAGAAATGGCTTCAAGGCATTCGAGCAAATATCCTGCATTTCCACGACCCAACCTAACCCTGGTGAGGTTTTCTACTTTGGACCGGTTTTGATAGCCATATCGGTACACGGTCATAATTAAATGTTACACGGATCGAAATGACCTAACGTAAATGGGCTGTTCAACTCTGTATCCACACAACGTTCCAACGTAGAACGTCCCCTTTATTGCTACAAACAGGCCAGAAATAGCTCATGAAAAATAGACTTTCCTATTTTTGCTTCCTAATCCGGTAAAGAGTTGACGGCACAAATGGTAGAAAATCGTGTCAAAGTGAAATTTTGCATCGTTTGTTCCGCGTGTTATTGAAAGTGAACAAACTATTGGGGAGGGGCAAAAAATATCACTCCATCAGAATTCGTGGATTATGGATAAGATTGCTTAATTAAACCAATGCTAAGTGGTGTTTGTGCAGGTGTACAGGGGAATGTTTTTTATTTACTATGTTTTGCTTGATGAGAATCGTGCATGCTCCTTGTCAACAATCCGGAAGCAGTTGCCCGATATCCTAAAGCTAATGAAGCACTTGGTTCCGGTATCAAAAAGGGTTGAGTTAACAGTTTGTTTTATTTATTTTTTTTGTGTATTCCGTACCTTTTATACTGACATTTTACATTTTTAGTGATAAATAGAACACATAATGCAAGACGGTATTTAACATTTTAAGTTCGAATTTTTCAATCTAATGGCATCTAATCTAATTGCATTGATTTTTTTTTAAACGCAAGCCAAACATTTTAATTCTTATCATCATATTACGATATTTGGTTATTCTCCTTTTACTATTAGTTACTCGAATTGTATTAAACTCGACAAGTGCGTGTTCATTATGCGTTAATACTGTTTTTCACACTTCAGACATGCCAGAGAAGCGGAGTTTACTTTTATTTTCCGTTTTGTATAAAATGCTGTACTTCCACCGTACCGTCGAACGTGTGGATTTTGCAGTTTATTAATATCCGTCCCTTTGAGCTAACCGGACAAAACCATTGAAGCATAATAATTACTTTTCAATCGAACTTGGGCACAGGAACGATAAGGAGGTAAAGCAACATATGCAGAAGTAATTATTGAACATGCATGCCTGATTGCATTCAAGACTAAATGCGGTGGAACTGTGAGGGGTTTCCGCAATAAAGAAGTTGACTCGTACCACAAGGATTCTTTACAGTCTGTATGGCATATTCGACAGGCGGAATGTTGCATAGCGCACGTCGGAGAAGCACGATGTACCCGCTGGTACATAATTTTATTTTAATCAATGCTAGTGCCACAATTTAAATTTAATGATTCCGACGCTCGTGCGTTCCATATGTATGATGAACGGAAAATCATAGACACTCCCTGAGTGTTTCGTTGATCAGCGGCGATATATGTGCCGATTATTTACAAATTTCTTTCAAGAAATAACCCTTTTGAATGAAATCATTCTAAAATATTACGCACGAAGAACGTTTCTTTTAAGCTTTCCGTTTCATGTCTTGGTGGTGATGCGCGGTTGTTCATCATGCCTATCCTCTTGCATAACAAATTTTACTTCAGGATTTTGAAAAGCTAAGAAGAACTCTCGCCGGGCAAAGCCGCAAAGGATAAACTTTGCAATGATTTAAATTAAATTAATTTTTCCATCGGAGCCCCAAAAACAGTTCAGCCGTGACGCTCTGTGATGATGTCAGGATGGTTCAGTGTTTCGTGCAAAATTAGTTCAAGCAAATTGTGTCTCTTCATCGGTCTAGAATTATGCTTCAACATACTTTCAGCGGTCTTTCATTCTGAAGCTTGCGTGAAATCCAACAACAGATGCTTTGCTACAGCAGTTAGTTTATCGCATCATTTATTTTCTAGTGAAAGTTTTGCCTAGTCAACATGGGCTGAAGAAATCGAAATGAAGTTCGTTTTCGCAAAGACAAGTTCATTGATTTTTTTTAAGTAATGTTTTGCTTGTTTGATGAAAACATGAATGTATAATTTGTTTTATTGTTCCAGCGCTAGGTATGTATTTTCATCAAATGATTTCCTTGCATAACTTTCGTGAAGTTCTTTTTTCAATTGTTGTGTTGTGTTTTTTCCATTAAAACTGATGATCTATTTGACTTAAAAGTTTCAAAATCCATCGAAAAATAATATCACTTTTATCACCACTTTGCAGTTATTTTGAATAATTATATGAATAGTATCTACAAAATAGTTCTTTTCCCGCTTCAATGAAAACGTCCTTCATTCGCCTGTTTATGTAAAATTCTCGGGTAGACGAATACTTTGACTGTACATCCGATCTGATTGTACAACATTTCTTCGTTATGTCGATAGAAATATTTCATCGTTTCTTTTTTAGTACTAACGCAAGAATTAAGCACTTATATTCTCACGTGCTTTTTGTTCCACTATCACAGCATTCCAAAAAGTGATCGAGGAGCGTCTATGATATCGGGTACACCACTTGACAATATCCCCTGCCACTTAGTTCAGCAATTAGACTAATACCATAGAAATTGGTTGGGGTATAATCATTCCTACTTACGATAAAAATGGCTCAGTATCTCGACGAGTTTTGTAAGCAATTCGGGTGGGTCTCACAAGACTCACACTACTACAAATTACCTCACAATAGAAAAGGAACATAACATAAACATTAGTTTTAGACCACTTAAGTCACGCTGACTTACTTTTATTCAGTATTGACCTTTAATAAAAGGCAGCAACCAAAAGTACCATTGCTATTACTCACTTTTTTTAGTGAAACCTTTGTCATGAATTTCAATCGTCGCGATAATAATTGATTCGTGAATTCTCATATTACGTTCCATATTCACACACATAAAGACGGATTATCCCTTTGATTGGTAATAAAATATCATAAAAAATAGATTAAAACACGTTCCGAAGATAAAATAGCAATGCACACCCAACATGCAGAGAGCAAAACGATGTCACTGGCGGACTAATAAACCGCAGGGCGGGCTACGTACGGAAATTTACAAATGATTTTTTCATTTGCATGCAGCAGTGGCTGGAGAAACATGGCTGCACAATAGACATGCAATTTCGAAACAAAAAACGGCATCATTGTACATTTGCTTCGATGTATCTTTCACGTTCCATCTTATCAGGGTTTTTTTTCTGTTTTGTGCACAGCAGTAATAACACTTATTTTTTGTTGCACTGCAGTCTCTTGTATTCCTTTTTTTCGTTTTACATCGTACCAGAACTTTTTTCCACTCCACATGCAGCCCCATATAATGCTTAATTGCATTTTAATTCCTAACACATTGGACTGTAATTACAAAAACCACCCATCCTTTGTAACTTCCGGTTCTGGGTGGTACCTCCGCTCTGCAACCTTCTACGTTCTACTGACGTGTTGATTGTATCGGGAATTCTCAATCTAGGCGATGGGTGCAGAAGTAAAAGTGGTGTTTCACGAAACAGGGTAGAAATAGTACTGTTTAATATGCACCTTGCAACACCTGGTCGGTTCTTTTTTGTCCTACCATTGTATTTCCATGGATAAATCGGAGAATGAAAAAGAAAGCACGAATCACTTGCAGCAGCAACCTGACACAGATTAAAATAGCTTTACCCTAAGAAACAGTCATGCTATTCGCGTTTACTCCGTGGTGTGCCGTTTATGGTTACTTCAGCCCTTTTCTAGTTTTCTCGTCATGCGATGCTCCTCTAACTACTGTTTGTCCCGTACATTCCATGGGCACCACCGCACATAGACAGAAGGTCAGTTATGGCTCGGAATCAACCTCAACGGGCGACAACGATGACGCTGACAACTCCCGTCGTGCAGGTGTAAATTATGCAGTTTAGATTTAATCAATTTCGTGCTTGATATCATGGTCCTGGGTGTGCGAACCAGTGGTACGAAGCATATTGACTGATGGAGTAGAAAACATGCAACGGATTTTTTTGCATCACTCTTGATTAGAGATTTCCATATTTCCTATGGATCACAACGCTACCATGCCATAAAAGAGATTTACTTTATTACATTATTTTTCCGGTTCTTCTGCCTGTAACAGTAACAGTGAAAGCTTTAACTTCTTTAAATACTTAATACTTCTTTTAATAGCAATAATAAATTGATATTTTGCACCAGGAGTATCTAAAACACGGCCCTCGAGTATATGTTTACTACTTCTTCATACTCAACACTCCACATCCTGAGTATTTAAAAAATGGTTTTAATGTTTAACCATCCTTTAGTACACCTTAAAATTAAGGGATCGTTTGCTCATTTTAGAAAATTGTAAATACATTCATTCTCGAATGGTGTTGATTATCGGAGCAGTGGTGGTAGTTTAAATGGCCTCCATTAAAAACAAAGTAAGCAAATATGTAATTAATGTTTAAGTTTAGCCGCATATGAATAATTTATTACGACGTTAGTGACGTCGTATCGAGTGCAATAAATGTTTCGTAATTGAAAAGCAGTTGCTGTGAACGCTTACAATACCTTTAAATTTAACTATTTCTTGCGTCATTACTTGCGCTCTACGTAAACATCGTCGTGTGCACACATGCTTGACCTTTACAACGCTTTAAAACTATTTATGTAATGACGCAAGAACAAATGACTTGTTACCATAAGAAATCATTTTCCATTTCGTAGAAGGGCTTAAAGACATTAAGAGGGTGATTCGTTTTTGAAAAGCGATTTCATTACTACTGACATTTGCATTAATATACATGCAGTACAAACACTTGTCTGTCAAAATGTGCTACATGACTACCTCGGAATTGATACGGTTATGTTATTCGATTAGTATACCTGATCTTAAAATACGAAGAAAAGTAGGGCTGAGGCTTTTCGTTTGTTACGAGAAACTTTTGGAACAGAATGGATAATAACCCTGAACAAAAATTAAAAAAAAAACATTTGCCAAGCCCAGATCATGTTCAAACGACACCGAAACAAAAGATTCCAAAAGAGAACCGTTATGTCGATAGAAATATTTCTTTGATTTTTTTGCGTTATGTTTGCAAACATACATAGTTTCCATGGTCTGAGTATTTTAATAAACACGACACAGGAATTTTCCATTACCACAATACACGGCTACATGTGGTTGCTTCTGCTAATAGTTATATGGAGAATAGTGGAAAACATATTCTCTCGTCTTTTACTCCAGACTTGACACCTATAGATGAATCATTTTTCAATTAATACTGAACACTTTGTTTTAGTCGATGGAGTCAACAAATTCGCCTTGGCCTCAAAAGTCGTGAATATGTATTTTTTGAAGCTGTAATATACTTACAAGTTGGAAAAAAGTGTATGTTTAGTCGGTCAATTATGTGACAGGTTAACTAATCCCATTCAATCCTACCTGCACAATTCCCCCTTAGCAAAGCCTGACTATTCAGGTAGTTAGTAAAATTTAATAAAAGCTAAATTAATTGCAATAAACAATAATATCAGTTATAGCACTAATTGCTTACGAAGTATTGTTCGTACCTCATCGAACTACGAAGACATTTTCATCGTGCATATTTATGTATGCTCCGAACGTAACGGATAAGACATCTTCTTCAATCTATTTTTCCAGTAATCTTCGAAGAAGATCCAGGAAAAAAGGCCATTATAATAAGAAAGTGTCAATAGGGGTTGACGTATCAGATCAGTCACTGCCACTAGGGTTGGATTTCCACTACCAAAACCACCGTTCATGACATTCTAATTGCCATTTTAAATTTATCACTATTAATTTGGGACATATATTTTTTAAAGTAGTAGGTTGAATCATCTATTCCCAATGACTTTTCAGTTTAGCACTCATTCAAGAATCTTAAAAAAAACGTTAGAAGTTCATTAATCGCGTGCAATGGAGTTCTCTATTTGCTATATCAATTTTTGTTCTTTAAATCCCATTTTGTTCCGAGTTTGTTCAAAAAGCACTATAAACCTATCTCGATTTCGGAAATGCATTTATTCCAATAGATTACCTTCGTGTTTTTTTTTCCTCGTTTTTTTGCGCGGTTCGTGTTGCTATTGCATTTTTCTTTTGAGAACTGTTTCAACGCAGTTGATTTACCGCTTCTACCGAATGCAATTTCTAGCTACGGAATTATCTTCAAATCGCAGAGACGTACACCTTTCTTCGACAACGGGTTTTTTCTTTTTCCTAGTGCCATGACATGGCTTTGTACTAAAAGAGCAAGAAACAAAAACTTCATTAATGGCGAAGTTATAAAATCCACCTGTAAAGCGTCGTACATCCTTTTTCTCGTTTGGCACACCCTCAAGGGTGTGCAGAATATTGTTACAAAGCTTTTTGCTTTCTTTGCCCCCATTCATCCTTTACTTTCGTAAAGCATTTCCTTTCCGAGAGGTTGAGTAAAACAGGAAGAGGAAACTAGTTAAACGGATTTCGCGAATGAAGGGAAAAACTTTCCAAAACTGACCTTTCGCAAATGATAATCCTTTTCCTTTTGCCTCGCTTTCGGTGGACAAGGGTCAAATAAAAGTGTACGAAATGGAAGAAAAGTGAACATAATCAAACAAGTCCAGAAAAAGCTTTCACTACTATGCCTTGTGCTTCTGTGTTTGAGAAACACAAAAAAACTTCTCTGCTAGTATAAAAAACTAAATCCGATAAAAGCATTAGTGTTCGATTAATTAACATAGAAATGTGTCCTAGGCGAACAGCGTTTCTCTCATTCAAGCTTTTACCGAGTTATTTTACCTACCGAGAAATATAAAAAGGCGACCATCAATCTTCACCACCAACGGCGAAGCAAATGGGAACCATTAGGTACAAGCACAAAATGGAAGTAAACTTTGAGTGGATTTATTTCTGTCCCTTTGCTTACGGGTGTTCCTACCCCTTTAGTAACCATCACCAGTCGCCTAAGTTTTAGTGCAAATTATTGAATTTACCATCGAAAACGGGCGAAAACTTTCTGACGCTAAGAAATGGCAATCTTCGATTTGGTACGTGAAACAAAATCCTGAGTAATTGAGAAAGCACTGAACGAGCTCCCAATGGTTGCTGAACTATCACCGGGTTTTCGCAAGCGTCTTTGGGAAAATCAGTTACCATTGGCTGACGAAAATGCTCCGTTTCTTTAGGGGAAGAAAGCATGCTTTTTGCTTTCGAATCGAATAAATTTCCTAATTGGTGCCAAACTGCTAAGGTTTCTCCTAGTTCAGTATTGCTTCACGGGTTACATACAATGTGCATTGGTTGTTGTAATGTTTGTAATGAATTAATTAGTGTTTTTGTGGAGTAAACATAACTCATGGCATTTTATGTTTATCCACTTTGAGGCTTTAAACCACAGCCCTTATTTTCCCAAAATCTCTTTGCCATGCAGTTTCAAAACGCCTTTGAAACATAACAATTTGGTGGCTTTATACATGGTCTTAAAGTATGCTGTTAGCTTGGAAAAATAGTGTTCGAGTGTCACTCTTAAAAACCTTGCTAAAATTAAAATCTATGAACCATTTGTTTATGATTGTTTCTTTTTTTTTATTTATAATGATTAAAGCTGTACTTTAATCCCGACTGCGTTCTTGGAATGGAACATTCTTTACAAAATCCAATGCTAGAAATGTATATTTTTCATCCAAACATGGAATGTACAGGAAACAAACGGTTCAAAACGAAGAAGCATTAAAATTTCGCACAAAATGCGAGATCTGGGCCAACAGTACAATTCCTTCATTTGCAGTGTAACATTAAACAGTTTACATTAGTCCTAAATCACGATCCTAGCACCCGTGCCATCCTCTAACCGTTGAGGTTAGTGGAACAGGGGACATTCCGCAAGGCAGGGCAACAACGAAAGCCATAATGTAAATATTGTCAGTGACGACGATAATGATAATGAAGGAATTTGCCTGGAACGGACAAAAAAGGCACCAACGTAAACAACTGCCTGACCCCCAATGTGCCCAAATATGCCCGGGTCCATATATACGAGCTGTTTTTGCTGCCACAGTGTGGAAAAAGTTTCTCCGATGGTGGGAAAAAGATATCCCTGTCACAGAAACAACCTACAGCAACGGTACGCGTTTTGGTACGCGGGGCCACTGTTTGTTTCAAACGGAATGCTGTAAACGACGCGACGGAAATGAATCGCTGTTGATGTTTAATTTTAGTCCAGTCCACCCATCGGACCAAATGGTTCCCACACAGCGCAACGCTACGTGTACACAACATCAGCAGTACGGATGGATGATATTTTCGACGGTATGGAGAATCCCAAAGCATGGAACGTATTTTGGGGTAAAGGCAGAGATCGCTTATTTTTGGGGGTGTTTTTATTTTTCACGCCTCGTTGAGACCGCCCCAGAAAGAACGGACGGTTGATGTGTTTTTTGTCTCTGCCCTGTAACCGTCCAGTATCGTTTAGATAAGGACGATCTCATTTTTCATCCAAGTCCCAACTTTCAGTGTCTCTAAAGGCTGCTAGACAAAACCGACTTTAAGCTTCACCGTTTTGCTGGTGTAAAACAGCTGTTTGTACTTGTTGCGGTTGCAACATTTGACGAGCGGGTCAGTTCGAGCGGAATGGGAACCTAATTAATTGTAATGCTTATACCACCGCCTTCCATCCACTTATTATCAAACCTTGATACGCCATCCCAACCATATCCATGAAAAGTTCTTAACCCTGACATTAATGACCGATTGTTTGATGAAACGAGGAAGCAAAACAGGACTGAAATGGTTGGACCTCACAAAGTCAGTTGTGGTAACCCTTGTTTGATCTGGTAAAACAACCTAAACACTGTCACATTATTGTATTAACGGGAAATAACGAGGTGTGGCACAAGGTGTTCGGTTGAGTGGTTGTACAAGAAGGTACGTTTAGCCGTCAAAGCGTTAGTTCTGGGAAATCAATGTAGCGAAATGGCAAGTTGGGTAATCCAGTGCTCTATTGAATTTAAAGTTCTGCCCTTGATTTTCGACCGTTCAGTCTTACTGTCCGAATCCGACTGCCTCGCGCACTCCCTAATCGTCATCGTCATACCATACGACACCTATATACTTACAACTTCGGCCTTCTTCGTCGCGACTATTCTAGCACATTGTCTCTCTTCCAAATCAACATTGTAAAGATCATTGATTGTAGGTTAACAAATGTGTGCGATAATATTTTAATCGATTGCTTAAGTTATAAGAATCATTCGTCATAAACGCAGAGTACAGCAATATGGTGCAAAACATTGAAGTTTTAACTATGGAACCCCGTGAACTTAAGAAAAGAACGCGCATCGAAGTCAATTAATACAAAACAACTAGGATATTTGTTTTAATATGGGATTAGACCCGAAGCGCATTTTTTATTCGCTAGTATTGTTTTCTCTATGCAAAATAAAGCAAAAAAACCCGGTACTCTTATACTGAAATGTTCAAATCAACGATCAATTTATGAACCATTTATAACCGATTAAGTGAAAAAAAATTTACAAGGAAAACAATAGAATATCGAGCTATATCGAGAACGTCAAGAGCGGTACGAATTCTAGTATGGACCGTTTCCTCGTATCAAAAGCTTTCCTTCCCGCTGCCTTTGGGCTGTTTGATAAAAAAACACAACAGTTTTGCGTTTATAAGTTAGTCGCTTATAACTTACGGCATATTACCTCAATTTGCATCAATGTTTGTGTATTTTCAATGAAGTTCCAAATCAATAAACTTTACGTTTGGCGCAAAACCGTTCAATGTCATAGTAAATCGAAAACATTCTAACAACAATTTACAAACTGTACATAAAAGACTAAGTGGTACACAAATTTTAATAACTTGTAAAGCTCTTCTTAGTACTGTTCGAAGCAGTTTGAGCGTTGAAATACTGAGTTGAGAGCAAATTAATAAACAGATTTCAAACTCATCACAATTTCAATGGAACTGCACGCTTGATTCAATTTCATATACCTTGTCGTGCTTGCTGTGTGAACATCTGTGCAATCAATCTTTCCCCAGAGTCTTTTGCCTGGTCAATAAAGAGGTAGCTTTCAGTGTCACACGACATCATCGAGGTGGTCTTGGGGACATCATTCTTCTATATTTGAACGCTTCCTTACCCAGGCCATTCGGAATAAATGATGAGCATACGTATCCTTCGAGACATTTCAGCAATAGAGCTAACGCAAAACGCTCAAAGCTCATCTCGATTCCTCTTTAGTGAAGCAATACAACAAAAAAATGAAACATCTAACTGAAGCTGCTTGTTTGGTTCCGTTTTTGCTTCGCAGTGCCAACGGCAACAATAATCGGTGGGCCCGATCTGCACGTGGACAAGGGCAGCACTATCAACCTTACCTGTGCGGTCAAGTACAGTCCGGAGCCACCGGCATACATCTTTTGGTACCATCACGACGAGGTGATCAGCTACGATTCAAGCCGTGGCGGTGTTTCGGTCATCACGGAGAAAGGTGACGTCACCACCTCACACTTGCTGATTCAGAACGCAGACCTGGACGATTCGGGCAAGTACTCCTGCTCACCGTCCAACGCAGACGTAGCCAGCGTTCGGGTGCACGTTCTCAACGGTAAGTGTAACCATGACGGGTGTTTCTATTGTTTCGGACAGCGAACGTGTCCGGGGGGAAAAGCTTTCCGCTTCACGTTCTGCCTGCTGCCAGCCGAAAAACACACCACACACCGCTTCTATTAACGCTGATATCAGTTCGCGCGGTCGTTTCAGGTGAACATCCGGAGGCGATGCAGACCGGTGGCGCCTCGATAGTCGTTTCGTCGGACGGTCGTTCGCTTCTACCACTGATACTACTCGCACTACTGCTCCTCACGCTATCACCGGCAGCATCGATGAACGTCGTCTCAGCAATTCCCCGTAGACAGCTCGAACGGCGACAGACCTCATGCGAACGCAAACCATCGGTGACGTCGGCTTCACGCTGCACCGGTTGCTGCTGTAGTAGAGAATCGGCTCTTCTTCAACGTCAGTTAGCTCTGAATGTTCACCACTACATTACCGACACTGCCAGCATCGACAAACGGTCGCCCATGCGGTGTGATTCTGTGAGATGATAAACCCCTATCGATTTGGTCCGAGGGCAGTAGTGTCGTACACGAAACCGGGATCCTTTGTTTCATATCTCTTTTTTCACCCGTTCGTAGTCGCTTTCGTTTGCCTAGTTTCGACTTTATAGTTGAACGGCAGTATGATTGTACCGTGAGGGAGAAAACGCTCATAAATCCGTTCCTTGTCCCGGGAGACATCAGCAGCGCGAGTGTTTGTGCGAAGATGCGATTTTGTGGCTGTCCGCACGGAGGTGCGCTGGAAGCGATGGAATAGTAAAGCAGCAATTTCAGTAAGCAATTCAGAAACGTTTGGAAAAAGAACGGAACACAAATGGAATCAATAGACAGGTGGTTTTATTGCGGCTGTTGGATAAGATAAATTTGATTTGTTTCATTGTTTTCCAATTGCAAACAATCCGTTTCTTTGGTTTGATTCTTGTGACAGGATAGATTTCACATCGGCTTGATTGATTCCACAAACGATTTATTTTAGTAAAAGAAACTTGCACACTGTTTATCATGTTGAGCAAAAAACGTTGTATGACAACACTGATTACGCATATTGTTTACCAGCAGCTAGTTGTAATTAGGAACAGTAGCGTAAACGCAGTAACAGGAAATTTTTCGTCGTTTTAAACAAATTGGGATGAAATACGAACGGTACAAATCTAGCACCTGTGTATATAGACTTGCAATCTCTAAATGCCGTTGATTCGCGAAGGAAGTCTAGTAAAATTTGGTGTAGCAATGAAGGTTTTTTTTTTCACAATTAGTTAAAATGACAAACGGATGAGAAAAAAAATCGGCAAATTTTGTTACAAAAAAAAAGAAAAACAACAAAAAAGTACATTTCCAAACATGTATAGTGTGAGATGAATTGGTTTTTATCTCATCAAGTGACAAATGTATTTCATTTGTTTCATCTAGATAAATCAATCAAATTGATAGTAGAGTAAGAAAGACAATGCAACTATGGTAGTGCGAAAAAGAAGAAGATTGCAAAATTTGGTGAGATATCCTGTACATAACAAGTATAATACACTTATAGACACATCCTTCACATCCTAACGTATGGAAAACCAAACTACACAGCTAATTAAAAAATCGAAACAAAATACACAAACAACAGCACACTCAACAAAATGATCCGAAACACGAAAAATGGAAAAGAAATGGGAACCGAACGTTGACTAATGTCAAGTGAGATTTTAATCGTATTGTAGTTTTTGAAGTATAAAAAGTCTATATTGGTACAATTCCCAGCAGGTGAGTTGTATTCATCGTATTTATAGCGAAACGTAGAAAACGGATTGTCTAAAGAATAATTTCCAATGTAAAAAAGTTGTACAATGCACTTTACACGTGGCGTTTGTTTCGATTTTCCCCGTTTACCATTTGTTGGTCTGATTTGAGAAAAAGTGCTGCTGTACATAGAATATCTGAAACTAGAAACTTTAAACCTTAACCTATATAACAACACATGCATTGAAATAAGCAACGAAACTTTTTTGTGAAATCATTAATGATGAGCAATGCAATAACCTGGATCGCTTTTCACGTCCAGTGCTGATCAAATTTAACGGGAAAGAAGTGATTTGTTGGAAAGTTTTAATTTCTAAATTATCAAAAGTCTAGTTTTACATTTGTTATCATAGATATTTGATATTTTCTCTTTTAATCAGTTTTATAACCGTACTAGCAGGGGTATCACTTATCGTTGTATCATAACTCCTATGTATATTTGTTCATACGAGATGTCATCCAAAGACGGCTTATTTATTAGTCATTAAGTACTGTGTTATCACTACTACTTTGAGATAGGTTAAATAATTACTGTAGTAAAATAAAAGAGAACATATACCATTATTACTTTCTTCGATCAAACATTACGTGATGTGTTGATGTCAATTTCTGACAACTATTAACCGCAACATTTCTCGGTTTACTCAGAACGTTTAACAAATAATATTTACATCAAAGCCGCCCGCACCGAAGTTCATTATATTTCGTTCTGTTAATTAACTCATGATGAAACAACCCAAAATCAAAGCTTTCGCTCTATACCTTTCCCCGAAAAAGAAGCATCAACGAACGAAATCAATTGCAAAACAATTTGTTCATAATCAGCTCATTTATGGGAAACCGATTACAATGCCATTGGCAGAAACTGGCGCGATTCCAACCATCCCTACCGATAACACCCTTTGCCACCACAACACAAGTCGAAAATGATATAACGCACCCGGTTTCAGTTTACTGTTCTGTAGCGGGGTCTTGTTTTTTGTTTGTTCACTGTAATAATGGATGTGGTTTTACATTTCCTTTTGGGCATTTTTTTCCTGCAATTTTATTAAACGCTGCTGCTTATCCGGTTACTGTTTTTACATCTGTTGGATCATCCGTAACCCCAAAAGCCAAAACTCTTCTCAGTGGGTTTTCCACCACACGCACTTGAATAAATGCGTGTTCGGGATAAGTATGTGCATTTCCACTCACAAGTTTGTGGTTACGAAATCGAACAAAGCATATAGGCAGATAAATAAAAATGATCCCACCGTCTCGTAAGAAAGGCTTTCCCATTCACGTTGTGGTGTAAAGAAGAGAAGGAAAGGACGAAAAACAATTTCCGAAAAACGTACAACGCTACACACAGTGCACGCAATCTCCGCGTGGCACTCTTAGGACGCCTTTCAATATCATTAAAAAAATATTGATGCATAAATAATTGATCGGGTTCTCGCATCACTCCCCGCATGTGGCTTTGACTACACGGTTCACTTCCAACCAAATAAGGGTTCGAACATTGACCAAGGTTTGATGGGCTTTACTTCCGCTGGCATCATCCCTTCCATCATGTTTGGTTTGTCTTGTTTTATTTTTCTTTTTGAGAAAAATCTTCCATTTTTCCTATACATTTCATATCCTGCTCGAAAGGCTGCTCCAGTAACGACCCAAATCAGGTCTCCCATAAGCACACACAAATCCTAGCGGAAAGCCAGCTGCAAGGAATATCGGAGGCAAATCGCCACTTTTGAATCATTCAACAGTAACAACGAACCTTAACCGACACCTTTACGGGGGGAAACGAAAAAAAAAACCGCTCAACATAGGGCACGTCTTCTCCAGCGGAAGCTTTCCTACAATACGGCCAACTTCCGCAAACGAACGTGAACAAATCATTTCACCCCTGTTCGGTTCGGTTCATCTTCTGACTCTAATTCGGAAAGCTTCTCTGTCCAAACAAAACACAAGCGTAGAATAAATTGAGTGGCTTTCCAACTTTTGGCAGGTGGCGGAATGATGCGAATATCCGCCAATGGTGCCTCTAACTACCCTCACCTTAGAACAGGCACGACTAGCTTCATGGGAAATTGATAAGATTGTTTTTATTGCGTGAAAAAAAGTTGGAAAGGAAAGGAGGGCAACAGCAGATTGAGATTCAGATGCCACCAACCTTCACCACGAAAAGTGATGAAGAAGAACTTAATTTGTGTTTCGAACTTTCGGGACTTTGTGAGCAAAACGTGGTTTGATAATTGAAACCATAACCGCACAGCTAATCAAAACTGCGAGTCTGGCAAAGTGGTTGGAGAGAGTTTAATTTTCATTCCAGTGCGGTTAAGATATTGAAGGGTTGTTTCAATTTGAGAAAGAAAGCACACAAAGCAAAACAAAACATTGTAAAAAGTTGTTGCATCTCATTGAAAAATGAAATAGATTACGCCAGAAAACACAGAAATGCTCTCATTACAATCAATCAAAGTGAAGAAAGATTAAACTGAAAGATAAATGTTTATTTTTACCCCAATTGATTGGGATGTTGCTGATACGATTTGGAAAATTATAGCAAATTGTGTAAATATGAGAACGCAAAAAAGCGCATAGTAAAGAAGAAAAAACACGAGAAAAAAAGAATAAATCCAGATAATGTATGATTTGTGGTAATCTGGATAAGTTAAGGTACGACATATTACACACAAAATCCATTAAACTACATTTAGTACATACATAATTAAAGAGCTAATAACCCATTTCAATGCTGATGATCCATAATGCAGAAGAAAACGAGAAAACATTCCTAAACCATTTGTAAATACCACAGTGTAAACTAATTTCCCCAGAAACAGAACAACGCAGAAAAGGAAACCAAACCTGCGTGACGCGTATCGTATAAAATCACTACAGATAAGACGTAACAAAACAGATTCAAACAAAACATGCATAAGCGACGAATGGTGTTGTGTACTTGAGCACAAATGTGGATAAAAAAATAATACAATTTTAAACCCGTTCCAAAGGATGCGGTTTAAACGCTGTGAACCTGACAAGAACGAAAGAGAGATAGAGAAGAAAAGTGAAAAAGTAAACATAATGTAAAAGCGAACAGAAGTGGCTGAAAGTGGATTGTGAAGAGGTTTGAAGAAAGATTAATAAATATAGCATCTGAGTTGATTATAAAACTATAAACCTTCATCTTGTTCGTTCGCCATCATTTCCTCGTGTTTGTTTTTTATTTATTTTTTCATTCTTGTTCATGAAGCAACCATTTGTCCAGCTAGACCGAAAGGATGGAATGTACCCTATCAAAAAGACAGTGTGTCTCGACAAGAGTCGATCCAGCGTACTTAGCCCTAGCACTCGCTCGGAGCACAATTTGTGGGTAAAATTATGAACTGCTTCAAGTTGTTGAGATTCCGCTTTTTTGTGCTTCAGTTTTCCATTTCATAATCCCCAACACATTCCCTCTTCGCACTGCGAGATAGTTATTAAAATGGAAAGAATTTTATTGACCGAAGAGGGCTGTCGTGCTGCACAGAAGGATCAGTGCGACGGTTCGCTCTTTAGCAATAGGGTATGAAACGATTTTCAACCATTTGTGCACCCTAACGTTCAACGTTATTCTGTCATTTTGCGTTGGAGAAGCGTATAAAAACATTATATTTATGATCCGATTCGTTTCGTGCTTGGTAAAGAGACTATCGATAGAACTTGCTGATGTTTATTTCACGAGAAAAGTATTTAAATTATTTCAATATAGTATTTTCTGCGTAAGAGTATGATTCGGCAACGAGACAGCTCTTAACGACCGCAAAAACCTTAACTAATGTGTTTTGATGTACAATCAGTACAGCAAGTAGTTCTAGATTAATATAAATATCATCATGGACTACATATCTTCAAATAGTTATTTATTTATCTACTTAATGGCAATACTTACATGATTTGTAAAATACCCTACACTACTTAAATATAACTCATCTGAAACTAACTAAAAATTTAAATCTGAAAAAAATCTTATACACC
This sequence comes from Anopheles marshallii, assembly GCF_943734725.1. NCBI lineage: Eukaryota > Metazoa > Arthropoda > Insecta > Diptera > Culicidae > Anopheles > Anopheles marshallii. The sequence continues at coordinate 62,172,531 of NC_071326.1, read as the reverse complement.
CATATAGCATCGTTAAACAAATTATATAACGCAGGTATGTGGTATATTGTTGCCTCCTAAATTCGATACATAATTATTCGTAGTGCGTCAAGGTCTGTACCCCTAGTAGGGAGCAACGAGTGCGATAAGGAGCATTGCGCTAAGGTGGGTTTAAAGTAACAATCGTGTGTATCTCCTTTAGACAGATTCCGATTTAGTGATCCAAATTATACTAAAAGGACACCTTATAATGAAACAGTACTCAAGCACAGGCAGGACCAACGACAGATGGAGGACTTTGACAATCAAAGTCACTTATGGTAGTTCAATCACGTTCCACGAAGCCTTACTTTTTTAACTTACATAAATTAAGTATAATTTATTATTTAACATGATATCTATATCATGAAAGATACCACTTCGTCTTTATGTAACACATAATAGCTTGTGGTCGAATATTAATTACATAACCGGCTATTTAAAGCGGTTGACAGTCTTCATTGAACAGTTGCTCAAAGAGAATCGTTTTTTTTTTATAAATCGTATTTTTTTTAAATCAAACGCACCTGTAGTACAGTACAAACGGTTAATAAACGAATAACATAAACTATCATATTGTCGTCATCGTACATTAAAGAATTAAGGGTCATCAGGACAGACGAGCGTATAGAAGAGCGTAATAAAAATGGCCCTAAATGCTAATCCTGTTAAGTACTTCTTTTTAAGTAGATAGGAGCTTAACCAGTCCAAAAAGGAATGAGAGAACTCTGTACGTTCGAGATTGGTTATTTTTTTGTTCAAGACGAACGACCAGGCCGTATTGCTTATAACTAACGGTAACTTAATCTAAGATACAATTCACATTCGTTTGAAGACATTTCCTTCTCCAAACAGTAAAAGGTCATCTTATCTTGGGTGTATTCAGCCGTGAGCTTGGCTATTAGCATACTGTAATTTACACGATCAGACGCCACCTTTAGATCAATATAGAAAGTATCTGACAGTAGATCATCAAAGTTTGGTACCACAGCATCTCAAGCAGTTTGATATCACACGACGTGATACCACATTAGTTGTCAGTGTAATATTTGTCTCCTTTATTGATCATAGAAGTCATTGAGGATAGTTTATATGCAGTAATAATTTCACCAGTACGCAGCTAGATTTCGAAGAGACAACACAGAGGTTCCAAGAGTCACGAAATTGGTCGAATCACCGTCATGTTGTGAGTTGATTGATGGTTTAAGCTTTTTCAGAGCAGCAAGTACCGAAGCAGGTAAGGTATCACCTGAGATAATGAATTAATGATATTGAATAACAAAATTCAGATATAATTAACCTTAATTGTTTATAAAATTAACCTTATTATTATTTAACAGGCGTAATTCATAACACATTTTCAAGATAAAAATCTCGATCATCAAAACCTTAATAATGCTTTGTGTCTTTGTTTTTATCAGTAATGTCAATATGACCATTAAATCAGTCGTTATTTGCATCTTATCAAATCCCAATCTTGAGTGATCCCAATGGATAGCGCTGAGGATTTAAGCTGTTTTGACATAACTCCCGAATTGTTTGCATGTGTGTTTGCTTCGGAATTCTTTAAAACATTTTGATAAGGGATTTAGCCCGGGATGGAATGGTCACAGAATAGGTCCCAACTTTTTGGGCAAAAACCCAATGGGCACCGATTAACATATTGTGAAAGGAAAATTTGAAACGTTTTTTATTGCTTTTCTCCGTAAAAAAAGCAAACTTACTCACAACTCACCCGAACTAACTTTCAATCACCCCTCAGATTCATCAATCCCTAAAGCTCCCAAAGGAAACGCCACTTTCAGGGATCGATAGAGATCAGATTTATTGCTCGGCATGGGCATGACCCTACCCGGGGCTTATTCATGCTTCAAATTCTACTCAATGATTTTGATTCAACAGACAACTTCCTAAAATCCCCCTGCATTGTCAGCAATCGAAGTAACGAAACTCTTATGATTCTTTCTAGGCACAGTTTCCATTTCCATCTCCACTTTGTGAAACTAGTTCTAGGGTTTACCATGGGCCGATGAAAAAGTTCCCTCTTTTGATCTTTTCAACAATGAAGCATAAAGCCGTAATGAACGATTCTCTCACTCGACACAACGCTAAGGAAACGAAGAAACGGGAATGCAGAAAATCAATCTTCTGTCCAGCACAATGGCAGAAGAGTTGAACCGGCATGAAATCATAATCCGACTCAACTCTTCCAACTATTCAATCTTAATCTTATATTTTCACTGCGATACGGTATATGGGCAGATGGCAAATGTTCGGTAAAGATCTTTTACCAAAACGAACCTTGGATAATTGAGATACATTAGAGAGACGTGAAGCCACCATCCTAGGAACGATTTGTGCAAATTGGAAAGATAAGCTTGGATTTATTGTTCATGTTTTGGTTCGAACGACGATCAATTTGTTTTCGTTTGAAAAAAAGCTTTTACTTTATGGTGCATTTATGGTTTGATTCTCACGAATTTGGCCATTTGTCAAAAACATTGAAGCAACAGGATTCGTGCTTAGTAACAAAATAATAATGCTTTCGTATAAATTGCGAGTGATATGAATAGTTATTGTTTCAATTGGTCTAAAATGCGCCTTTAGCCAAAAAACAATTAGGATATACACAATTCATCAACATACGGTTTAATCAAATGGTTATGGGGTATTACAATTTCATAAAGAGAATTGTTTTCGATACCATCACAGCAGTATGTGTATTTTAACAGATGTGCTACCAATAGTTGCTATTTATACTTAAAGTTCCGAAAAACCCGGCTGTTAAAATTCATTCCAGGGCTTCTCGCATCGTACTTCGCTTATACCGTTGTACTGGTGGAGGCTCTGTGGTGTATTCGGTTGCGGAATCGACCTTTACCCGATGGGATCTTATATGGACCGGTCGCCCGTATGCACAACTGATTATCTTTTTTTTATCGGCACAACAACCTCAAGAGGTCATTTCTGGCTACCGGTAACTTTATTTATCCGCAGCTGAATAGTCAGCCCTACGTACGGGGGTTTCGTCCGGATGGTATTTTGGCCGTTCGTGTGAAGACCGGCACCGCCGTCATGCCACCGGGCCGCCCCGGACGTGACCGGATACTGACCATCTAGCTAGGAGTAAATTAAGTAAAAGAAAGTCAGAAATGACAGATCAAGGACTTTTTAGGTTGTTGTGCCAGTTAGAAAGAAAGTGCTGTGGTAATGTGCGATTCCAATGTGCTTCAAATTTATTATGCCGGAAGCGGCTGTGGTGTCAACTAAGGCCGTTGAAATGTTATGTCTTGCGATTGTTGTCATAGTCTCTAGCGTTGTGTTATTATTTAAGAAACCCTTTATGGCGTTGGCACAAATTAACAATGATCTTCGATCAGTACGGTTAATGACAAATGCAACTGGTGTGTAAGAGATAAAATATGATAAAAAAGGCCGAGTAAAATCTAAACTCTTTCCGTAATTTGTAGATACTTTTGTTAAGTTTAGCTTTTCTCGGTTAGTTTTTTTTTATTTTCGAGTGTACTTTATTATGGTCGGGTTCAATGTAAATAAACACAGTCTATATCCGCAGTATGTGGTATAAAATACTGCTTCAATATATCATTTACTATATGCATACTTTTAATTAATTAATTAATCTATTTTATTTAACATTGATCTGATAGTAAAGACTAAACAATGAATCTTAACAACGAATTATGGAGTTATAATAGATATATAAAGCATTTAAATGGTGTTTTACTACAAAGATACATATTAGAACTCTTAAATTAAACTCGTGAAAACTCTTTTGATTAGCGTATAAGCATTATAATTTTCAGATTTGCAAAACGTCCCTCAGTTGTGCTTTTTTTCGACAACTAAATGATGATTGAATAAATTGATTTTCTTGACACAAAAACTCAAACGTACGTGAATCATCAGCATTTGACACAAAATCAATTGGCAATACTATGCACAGCATCAATTGGCAACCACATATAGAGTGTAGTTTAGATTTGTAGATTACGAATCGATGTCATCGAAGGCTACATGTGGTTTGTTTAATGTATTCAACTGTTTATGTGAAACCAATCAAATTTTACCGTAACTTTCAATCAGATGGGGAACGGTATTGATTTCAATTAAACGATTCAAGTTTAACCTCAAGCAACACTTAGTTTATTCATAACACTAAAAATCATTTTTTTATCCATAGAATACTGTGCACCGTTCTAGTATCCATAAAATTAGACAATTTCGCAATAACGCATCAGGCCATGGTGTTTTAAGTGTTGTGAAAAACACTTTGTACACTGACAACCTGACACAAATTTGTCAATATAAAGTAGATTTTTTTTTCTTTGACATATATGCCAATGTGCTCATTCAGAGAAAATGTTCACTAAATTCAAAAGCACAAACCCAATCCGAAACCACACTATGTTTTAGTTTTAATTACACATGTTCTATGCTGATACTCGGCTCGGCACACAGCGAAGTAGTGTTTCGAATTTCACTCGAATTTCGTTTCATACACCAAACCTAAACAGCACTTCACCCCGTTTACGCGCACTGGCGGTAAACTGTTTCACAAAACATCAACTTTCGCAGAAAACTATGCTCAAATCGAGTGTCTACAAGCACCGCAGCACGATGCGAACTTTGCTGACCTCGCATGACCGGAAGCTCGAGTGCAATCAAAACACCAACCACCATTTCAAAGTCTGGTCAACCGCGAGTGGCTGCCGTCCCTTATTATTTTTCCCCCTTGGTTGGGTACACCGATCGCGCAGGTTAGAAATAATGAAGCCAGATTTTCTCACCACGATCGTTGCAACGATTTCGTTTCAAGCTCTGTTCAAACACCGGAAACAGGCGACGCGTAAAACATGCAAACCATACATCCTGAACGTTTTGCTGCCAATCCTTAAGCGTACGTTTTTGTAACGATATTATGCGTTTGAAAACATCCGCTGTTTCGTTTGGGTAGGACTTTGATGTTGGTGTACAATTAATTAGGACAGGTTTCATGATTGAGGCTGCGGCAATATGTAAAACATCATCCACAGTTGAACCTTTGAAAAGGATTATAAATCAAAGTAGACATTCGTTTCTAAGGTGGCTTCCAAGGTTTTTCAAGTTATAAAAAAACACTGTAATTGTTATATACTCTGTTAGGTTTACTAATTTGTTTCGCAGTTGAATATTCCTTAACATACTTATTTGGAGCATGAATAAAATGAAATAAAATTGATCCGATAAAATTACTCCCAAAAGTAAATAATATCTACAATGAAACAATTTAGATGCTTTCCATTAAAAATTAATACTCAAAACAAACACACAGCAATCAACTAAAATTCCGTTGAAATTGTACCCTCCTGTCATATGGTACTAAATATTTGATTTTGCCTTGATTTGACGCTCAGTTCAATCGTGGTTTCATCATACAGCTAATAAAATACCATATTCCTCGTTAACAAATTATGTATCGTACTCTGCTCCTATTTTAATGTTTTTACCGTTCTATGTTTCATGCATCAGTTTTCACAAAAGATGCAAACATTGAACCTGAAGCTGAATCAGAAAATCAAAAAAAAGTTTCAGGCACTTCTACCTGAAACTTATATCGAGAGCTCATCGATTTATGAATGATTTTATCGTTGAATGATTTCTGAAAAAGATGATGAAATTTAAACGATTTTCACCCAACGAAGCTGTGGCTCTTGATGGTATGTAGCATTGGAAAGATGTGAGAAAAGTGTGGAATGTGCAAAAAATGTGCAACAATAAAACCCAATTATGAAAAACAAAATCAATCGTAGGACCGGCAGCAAGTATTGTTGGAAAAATCCTTCGGTTTATGTTTTTTTTTTGTTTTCCGATAAACTGCTTTACTTTCGAACGTTCACACAAAATGGATGGATTATAAAAAAAAAACACATCACATCACATAATTTGTACTTTGAGATAATAAGGAAAAGATACGTTCACAATCACAATTATCCTTAAACAAGCGAAAACTATCTGAAATATCATAAAAAGCCCATTATTCAGTGATAATGCTGATTTACCTATTTTAAATTACTATCCAACAGTCTAAACATGTCGCATAAAAAGACGTCTTTGGTTTTTACATGTTTCGCCTTAAGAATTCGCCTATGGTTTTGAACACATTGACGAGTTTATATTCAATAAATTGGCCCCTTATTTACAAATATTATATTTACCAATAAGTTCAAAATAAATCAAACGCACCCAACATTGCTTACTTCCTAAAAAAAGGAGATAAAACATGTATAATGTCTTGAGCAACACCACAAAGAGTAAAATTAAAACATCTTAATCATCCAAATCCAATTCCAAGTTTCTTCATTCACACATTTTTCATATTCATTGTTGAAAGAAATTATACTTTGCGACGATTACGGTGGTTCGAATATCTTCAGATATTTTAACCCTGCATCCAATGCGCTAGAGACTTTTTCATTGCTTCTTTTTACCAGAATCGTTCGTCAGCATCCGCACCATCACGCTTTCCGAGTGTGTGCACCTAGCTCGGGTTGTGCGTTGCAGCAAACCGAAGCGAAATGGATCTGATATCGATATTTCAAACTCGATATCGTCGCTTAGATGGTGTTGATGATAGCGTTGAAAAATAATGAGTGTGTGTGCTTCGGTCGCTATCTTCTCACCGCTCAGCATCACGATGCTTTCCACCTTGCACGATGAAGGTGTTGAACGGGAACGAACGTGCAAAGAACACTTCTTTGGCACTGGAGGACAGAATAGATATCGATTTGCCGGTTGCAGTGAGAGTTTTGCCTTTCCTGATTCATTGCATACCAAACGGCAAAAAAAAACATTGCGCGTAAAAGCACACTTTTCACCATATCTTATGTCGATCATCAATCGCTTTTGATGTATAAAAATGGGGGTGAATAAATAAAATCACACCAGTGCAGGTGACTAGAAACAACGGTAGGTTATTGCGTGTTATGAAATGTTTTAAAGCATCGATGATAAATGAAGTCTCGTATAATAGTGAGCATTAGTTTGCGTTGCATAACTTGCTAATGACAATCATGTTTCTGTTACTGATACTTGGGTGTATGGTTCGACCAATAGTTCTCTTTAATGCACTGGATATTGTACTCTTTTATGTGTTTTCCTTATGTTATGTTGTTTTTTTTATCGGCACAATAACTGCCTGCCATTTCTGGCTTGCTGTGACTTTAATTACCCAAAGCTGGATAGTCAATCCTGCGTACGGGGGATTGGTCCGGATGGGATTCCGCTATCATCATGCCCCCGACCCGGCCCAATATGAATTGGCCCCGCTATGAATGCGGTTTCCTAAGAGCGGCTTCATCTTAGATTATCCAGCTGGGTGCTTCTCCAGCATTCCTTCTCGTTCCGTTTATAAATTTAGGTCTTAAATCTTAAATTCTTTTGGAACAGTACCACTTATTTATTTATTTGCTTCTTTAATTAAATACAAATATCCCATCTCAAATGAATGCGTGTCTAATGACAGATATCTGCATTTATGGCTTAAAATAAGAATCAATGAACTAAATAATGCGCACAGCAAAAGCTAGCCTCACAGCCAAAAACTCACAATTTGACACATTTTAAATTATATTTGATTCTGAATTCGAAAAAAAACCTCGTGACAAAGGGTTAGCTGGCAACCTGTTTACATGTACAAATTATTATTTTAGCTTTTAATATTCATTTCAATCAATGATTTTGTTGAATTCCACCCATCGAATTGTATGTATGGTATCTTTTTCCCAACTTTAAACAAATATTTTTAAAAAATATTTTTTATGTTATTGAAAGAAACAAAACAGAAAAACGAATATGATTGCTGACCTTTGTTATTTCTTGCTCATCACTCAAGAGGTTCTTCACCATAATGATATTCCGCCAAAAAACACAGATCTACAACAACACAAAGCTAATATCAATATTGCGAAGGATTGATTGTCCAAGCCAGTACTATAGGAGAACAGCAATAAGGTCTATATTTAGTAAGTTTAGTGACTCAGTCATAATGCGACATCCATATGACCTAGTAGGTCATAGCAGACGACATGTCTCTATTTGCTGGCTTGCTTCAAACACTGAGTCGTTATCCGCTACCTGGTAAGTGTAAATATCGTGAGGTATTTAAGTATCAAATATGATCACCCGTATTTTCTCAATCCTAATTTAGAATTTTCTAGAACACAAAATAGAGCATATCGCATACTTTATTGGAAGGTAGCAATTCTACAATTGATAAAAAAAAACGTTAAATTTTTCAAAAACTATAAATAGTTTACTTTTACAGTATGTAGAGTAGATCTAATACGCAGCTTTTTAAATCTCTATAAAATTAAAACTACTTTAAATGGATTACTTAACACGTACTGTACTACGTCACCGAAACATGAATGATGCAAAATATTTCCATAGGTCCCCGTCATTCATTCCCGTCTCATCCCTAGTCTAAAGTATGGGTGGCGCTTTTGTGCACTTATTAAAAATTATTCATTTTCGGAAACAACCTGTGTCAGATTTTTGTATGTTCCTTAAACAATTTTCCTTTTTCCAAATTCCGAATGCGAGAAATGTACTACATTCTTTTTATCTGACAACTATTCGCCGTTTAGCTAATATTTAGTGCATTTTTTTAAAGTTTACATATTTTGACCTGGAAGCAAATGATAATCCACGATCGTAAAAAGAATGTTCCAGAAATCCGTCCCATTTTTCAATCTTCACATCTTTATTTGGCTATATCCCACTCACCTCTTCTCACAAAACGCACAAATAGAAAATAAAAAGGTGTGAAAAACATAAAAATAAAAGTAACTGACCAGCCACTAACTACGGCAAGCACGAATGAAAAAGGGATAAACGCCAATAGAAACAAGAAGCGGAAAACGTTTCGCTCATCATCAAATGGACCGGGTAATATAACTTTTATGATTAATCACCTTCTAACCATTCTTCGTACCAACTGCCACCCTTCCGCCTTTGTTGCGTAATGGCCGCCCTAGTACTGTAATTAATCATCCTAATCAAACAACGCTCAGTTGCCGTGCGTACTGGGTAAGATACTTATTTTGCCATTTTCTCCCATACCTTACCGTTTGCCATGCTGATGGAAGCACGGTTGCAACAAAATGTTAGTAAGGTTTATTCTAACTTCAAATTCTGCCTCACTTTCTAGTGAGCGTTTGTGTCACATCGCGTTCGTCTTGTGCATGCGAAATTCGTTTGTAATTTACTAAACTGCTATCGATACAGCGACCCGAGTGAAATTGGCTCCCGAAGGAATCGATCCTTACCCGTTTGAAGACTGTATCAATAAGCTGCTGCTTTAAAGGAATGTTTCTTCTGCAACACGACTCAGCCCATCAATCTACCTGTTCGGCAACCAAGAGAGAAGGATGAAAGATTGGGGCAACGAAGAACCAATCATCGACATCGTCAACGCCAACTGACGGTTATCGTTTCTAGGCAGCTTCCCAGCAGAACCGAACCACGCGGCTGATTAAGTATTAAAATGAGATTTATATTCCTCGGTTGAATAATTAATTAGGCATTAGTTAAATATTAATCCTGTTGGTAGCCGGCAACATTGATTAAAAAGGTGTGAGTGTATGTTTACGGACGAACGGATGGCAGGAAATGGTACCGTTCGGTTCTATTGATCCTGGGATTTGGAAGGACTTAAATGGGCAACCAAAGGTCAACAATGGATTTAAGGTGTAACTGTGTGTTCGATGTTGGGTAAATTTTTGCACATTTCTACAGAATAATCTTGATTGTTCTTTTAAAATTAATAGTATAAAAATTTTAGACATCTAAAATAAAAAGATTAAGAATTAATATCACTACTACAATGAATTCATTCTCAGAATTTAAATTACGTTCTTCTTTAGTCAGACATTGATGAAATATTAATTAATAGATCGAGACATTTTTCTTATTTGGTAAAAGATTATTGTTTTGTTGGCGCTGTATAACAATGTTTATTTGAGTCATAATAATAGTAATTAAAATTTTCTAGATTTTCTCTAACACACAGTGTACAATGTACCTATGTATGACATAAAATATGTTTACGTTCACTTTTAACAGCAAAGCTCCTATCCAAAATGAACAATTTTGTTAAGAGATCAGTAGATCAGTTAAATACGATAAATAAAAGCTTTTAAGGACAGCTTCCCGCATTACGTCATACTTATAACAACTTTGAAGTTCTGATTGTTGGATTATTTATGGAATACGGTTCCAGCTGTCCTACTCCATCTACTTTTACAGTTTATCGGATATAACGAGTGCATATTCCAAAGACATAGATTAAAATTGTACTGAAGCGGAACAACCAAGGTAGCTCTCAAACAATACATGACTTTATAGTCAAATTTCATGAGGAACACGAGTAACGTGTAACGAGTAAGTGAGAGTGAGTACTGTTTATTGTTTATTAATTAATTTTTCTACTGACTGTTTCTGTTTCTGTTTCATGAAGATGTTACAGCCAAAACTTACACACATGGACATTGTTAAATCGAAGAGAGAGGAACATTGATTGAATTGACGAAACATTGATGATTGATGTATATTGACTAATCCCTAATGTTTATAGGATAATCATACTGAGTATCATGCCTAGTATCACATATTTTCTCGAGGCATTTGTCAACTTCGAAAAGTATCATTCTATTGAAATTTAAATGTCTCGTGTCTTTGCGATTCGCTTATGTTTCCCAGAATTTATAGCATGTGTTCAAGAAGATCATGTGTGAGCATGTTTTCAAGAAAATTTGTATGATAATGATGATCGTAAGCTTAAAATGATTATAAAGAATGATTACAGTTAATTGTTGGTGCCGTAGCACAGTGCTCTCCAACCTTTTGAGCACCGCAGACTACTTTCGTTCAACATATGTTTATTTCGGCCCACAGCTACAGGCAACGAGCTGGGAATACCAATAAAAAAGGGCAAAAGATTGATGATTTAGCTTACGACCCAAACAAACTTGCTTGGCATGGCGATCGGTTCAACGGCCAAACAATTTCTTCGGCTGATCACTCTTACTTGTGCCATGGACCACCAGTGTTCCACGGACCATGGAATGGATGGAACCACTGCCGTAGAAGATTTTCCTGCAATGACAATATTAAAAGGACATAGCAAAATATGTTGTTTCATTTATCACACTTCAGTTACTAAAAATCTCTTATATCCAACCTTGTAACATATTCATTCAAATTCGTACATCCAGCATATTTTTAATAGATTTTGGTGTAAATATCGATATGAGAAAGATGATTGTTGTAAGATATAAGAAATAAACAATCCATGCCTTCTTAAATGTACAGTCATTTACCACAATCAGATCCTGATAAATAAGATTACCACAATCATCACATTATTATCAGGCTCCAACTAACGCCCGAACATTATCTCTATCTTTTCGTTCCAACTGCTTCGAATAAATCACATGTTCCTTCCTTGGATTCTCTAACATTTGAAACCTGTGCCGTGTTGTACCACTTTACAGCTAGCATACCACCAACACTCAAGCGTTGAAGCATGGCATTCATCACGTCACTGGTTAAACAACAAAGGATAACATTCTTCATTTGCACTCGTGGTACAATCACGGTATGGTTCGATATTGTTCTGCTGCATGGAATGTTTTGCTAACGCCAACAGCTTCCGAAATGCACGGTAAGTGCAATCATTGCATCATGTACTTGCACTAGTGCCGGAGCTGTATCGAAGCTTTGTTTGTCCTATGATTTGAAGCATTCCTTTTATCAATAGATCGACTAAACGCGGTATCCGTTTCGCTTCCTTTGAAAACCTTACTATACGTCATCCTTGGTTTGTTTAAGCTGCACTAGTTACTGGCACAGAAATAGATCAAATCATTACAATTAGTCGAATGCTAGATAGGTTCTCAACAGTTTTCTACCATTGTTATTTACAAATTATGTTTCTTAAGTTGCTTAACGTGATTGATTCGTGTTCTTATGATAATATACAAAACCCGTTTGTTTAACTGTGATAATACATTATGTGATCAAATTGACTGTCATTAGTGATAATTTTCTCCAGCATGGGTACGAAAGCGCAGCCCAGCATTTGCCTAAAATTGAACAGAAAAGTTATGCAACTACATATTCTGGCAGTGAAATATTGATAGGAAGCGTCGTTTCACCGTGTTTCATGCCTTATGGAGATAGAAGATAACAGAAAGCACAGACGTTATATCATCCGATAGGCAATTATGATTTCTAATGCATAGCGTAGCAATGGCATATCTTCTACGATCGCATCTGTACCATTCAGGGCAATGGCTTCCTAAGACAACGAATGACAAGGAATGCGATATCTTGTATTCCCCTTAACAGGTCCCACAGAAATGTCGCGTTCAAGACTGACTTTGTGCCTTTGGAGCACATTGGGCATTGGGAGTTGTAATAGAGTATCAAAATTGCAAAAAGGTTTCATCTATCAACCGCGCTTAAGTATCATATGACATTGCGATTTTCTATTGAAATGTTCTAAAATACTTATACTAATCTGTGTTTTGCTAATTAATTAACGCTCTACAAAATTTAGAAACAAACTATTTAATTATTGCAAGCTTCATTCGTCCCATAGTCACTCCTGGACACGCAATGGCAGGGAATGTCGTGGAGGTAACAGAAAGAATGACGGTCCTTGGGGCAGAATGAAATGATAGCGACTTCCGTACCACATTCCACCGCGCTGTTGGTTTACCCTGCTGAATGTGAAGTAAACGCGGAGGAGGAAGAAGAGAGGATTGGAATCCAACGGCGAGAAATTGTTATTTTCAGCGTCATGATTTTATATTATTCATACGGCAAGTGATGATTTATGTGCCAAAGATACTAAAAGTTATTTCAGCATAATTTATACGCTCGGAAACACTCCAGACCGGTTGCGGGCTGCGTTCAGAGATTTCTGCATTTTGTGCACCCGGTCTGTCCGGATCGGACGCTGGCAGAGGGCCAGCATCCTTTCCATCCCGCTTTCCAGCGGCTTTATCATTCCAGTCACCCACCGGCATACATACAAACACACACATACAGCACGGACGAAAACTATGTCAATTGGAAAACGGAATTCAATTGACGGCATTTATACGTTTCCTATTGTTCTGCTCAAGTGGACCCATTTACTTTCGGACGCGATGCTGTTCAACCGGTCCTGGGAAGAATGGCTGAGTACTGGCTAAGGTGCAGGGGCAGAATTGAAGCAGGTGGCATTCCGAGCGAATGTGCATCGAATGATTTGTTCGTGCTTTTGGGCACGTTTCAAATGCGGAATAGGTGAAGAACAAATAAATGGCACAAGAAATCGTCGTTAGATTTGTGTTTTCTTTGCTGCTTCAAAAAAGTCTCAAATCCGTACATGTTAGCATTGCACCGTGGGATATGATTTTCAGCATTATTTGGCTTGTAAAATGTAACCACAAACCTACGTTGTGACAAATATTTGTACTAAAGGTTTTCTTTGCACCGTTTTACCGGTCCAACCTGCACTAGACTCATAACGTTTACTAAAAAGACGATTAAATTTCGTATGCAAAACGAAATATTGTTGTAATTAAATAGTCACCATAATTTCATAAAAACTTATTTTTCAACGTAGTCAAAATAAGGTTCTAGCCTTTCACACTCAATCGACAATGCTCATCGGCATTGGTTGTGGCCTACTAAATTGCCACACGGGCGTACCAGAGCGTGAACATATTTTCTAAAATGTGTTGAAAATGGACAGTCACTCCCTCGATAATTTATACCGCGTCTGATGTGAAACTGACCTCATTCCTGCTTTATTAATTCAATAACAAATTATCTAGCAATAAACACATTATTTTAACGTGACCTCTGGGAAACACTGTTTCGCTTTTACGATCTCCCCGTACAACATGGCGTGCCAGCAGCACCTCTTTTCCCTTGCAGATGTTATGCTAAATTTCCCTTTTTCGAGGATGCAAGGTTTTCGTGCTCGGTATGCAGTACAGTGAGCGTGGTCTAATATTGGTGTGGTAATCGTTCTAATTCATGCGATTGTTGGACCTGATTACTGATGCTGCTTTTGTGGGTACTCTTTTGAATGTCTGCACTGTCTGCTTGTTCACAAACAAATTTGCAAATTTCAATATTTTTGGTTTTAGAATTGCCAGGCCATATTATTAGTAATAACCAAATTGTTAAGAACAAGGAAATAATTGATTGTAGTTTAATTTCTAACTAACATTTATATTGGTATACCTTATACCGGGTGTACAGGGTCGAATACTTTTCATAATAGCCTTTTACATATAATTCATAAAACGAGTTCGTTTTATGGGTCTTTCGTCGCAAATTAGATAACTTCGCTTGCATTACGATGTTCAATATCTATTGTTTTACATGAAAGGCGTTCTGAAATTATGTGTGGGAAAAATTTTACAAACAAAAATCCATTAATAAGTTGGAAAAAAGTATAAAGTACTAATTTATAATATATAATATATAATATAAAAGTAATCATATGCATTACACGTTATTTGAAATTAAACATTGTTCAAAAACAGTAAATATTGAACGTACACCATCACTCAACAGTACAATTAGTGTTGCTGAGCTTACACACAGCTAAATCAAATTGCTTTTATTTCAAACAGCATCACTTCATCCATCTCCTTATTTCTTTCCTCCTTTCAAGCTGCCCGAGCTAAAGCAATCAATTTGTTTGAGTTTCACATTTCGTCTGAAGCAAACCCAAACACTCAAAAACGAACCGATAAGAAGACCACACCAACGCTGATAATTTTGCCAATTTACTTCTACATTTAACATTGCAACATTCTTTTAAATCGTCATCAGTGACATCCCTCTCTCTCTCTTTCGCAGCCTCTTTCTTTGCTTTCTGTCTTTGTATAAGTGATCTTCCAACAATCGCCTTGTAGCCAAATGCTTCAGTGTGTTGTTTGGTACAAAGAAAAATTGATGTATAGTTGCTGTTTTACGTTTTTGCTTAAATTTTACTAAGAAATTGTGTCACAAAAAGCGTTAACAAAATGAATATTGTGTTATGACGTGCTTGTAAATATGAAACGTACATGTGTAACAAATTTTGTAGTGCGTATTGTGCATTTAACATCTGGAGGTTAATCGGGGCGATTAACAAGCCTTGCAGTCAAAATGTATTAATCCTTTACAATATTTCTTATACTGAAAGTGTTTGTGCTGTTAAAAAAAATTGTTTGAGAATGTTTCAAATAAGCAATCATAGTAAGAACGTGTGAAAGGTAGTAGATAAAGTGTGAATAGTGTTTGTTCCAACTGTTTTATCCGGTGCTAATTAAACGTGTGAAAGCAATGTATGTATGTCATCTTCTCTCTCACTTCTGCTACTGATAGGAAAGGTCATACAAAGGTAAGCTGGGCAAGTAACCGGATGCAATTACTTGTGCATGTTTAGAGTTCGGTTTGTTCGCATAGTAAATAATTCACTTAAAATATGGAGTACAATTGAACATTATAAATCAAAAGAATAGCACTCGATTCCATTCGGATTGAAGACTGCATTGAATGAATCCATGCTAAACAATGTTCACTTTAAGCTACCTCGCTAGCCACCGTCGCTAGCAACAAAATAACGACATCGACCGCGAGGTCGAACCAAATACAAAAGGGATCACCCTTCGCATCAAAGTGTTTGCAAATCCACTCTCTTACAAGTGCAAGAGTTCATATTTTCAATCTATCCTCATCCATTGCTTTCCACTATCAGCGCTTTAAATTGCTTCATTCGACGGGTTGCCCAATGCATAAAGCATCATTAGGTTGAGAATCATTTCTTTCCTTGGTGTTTTTTTCATAATTTTATTTTCTTGATAAAATTTTGTTCCCACAGATCAACCAACTGCTCGACGGCAACATAACGAAACCACCGCGTTCAAAAGTTTGAAGACCACCAACCAAAGAACAACACTCAAATGCAACCAAAAGAACACAAGAAAGGGTGCATAATCGAATTCAGCTCATCACCATCAGCCGGGAAAGTGGTTCACAGTGGAGTTTAGAGTTTTCAGAACTCATCAAAAATGGATCAGTCCTCGGCGGTTGGAACCACAGCGATTTCGTCCTCGTCGCTTTTCACCACTTCCAACGTGCTGACACAAGCGCCGGACGCATCGCACAGCAGCGACATGGAGTGCATCGAGGAGAATGTGATCGTAAGTGTATGTTTCAGTTACTCTTTCTCCGATATACTACCGGGCGAAGAAGGCTTTATTGGTGGGGAATGAAGAAACCTTTCGCTACCAGGTACTTCGTTGTGGAATGCGAAGAACAACAGCATACGCTCGGTGGGTCCATCAAGAAAGTGAACGGAACGAACGACTTCCCGTGTGCTCCCGGGAGATCAAAGTGATGAAACGCAAACCATGTGTCAGCTTTTCTCAACTAATGCAAGTGAATCGAGCGCTGCCCCTGGAACGGAATGGCTTAAGAATGCACCATCACTATCCCGCTTGCTCTTATTGTATTTTCTCCGCTAAACTTCAGAACAATGTAGAACGCTTAGTACACCCTGGACAAACTTGGAAGCTACCGTTTCTAGCGATTCCAGGCTCAACCAATCCGCTGGCAAACAAGGAAGAGACCATTTTCTGAATCAATTTTAAAACAGGCTCTTTGCAGCTGCTCAACCAGGTGGCAAGACGCAGAACGGATAAATAGGACCGTGTTCGAAAGGGCCTGAGTGTCATCGCATCAGCTGGCAAAGGAATGCGAGAGATTAGAGTAAGCCGTTCTGGTTCCATGCTGTCCCCAGCAAAAACGGCATGCAAAAGCAATCTGTTTATATGCAGCAAACAAAAAAAACAAAACTCTAATCCTCTCAGTCTCAACCTACGACGGCACGACAGCACTCTCACCTGTGTCGAACTGAAGGGATTCGTGCAAAACGCATCTAATGAACCCACCAGAATGTAACGTGAAAATATGTTTTTACGCACAGTCTGGAGATTTTCAACAAGTTACATATGGAAAGAAGGTAAACTACAATGCAAAAGTTGTATACTGGCAACTTTTGCACTGTAGTTTACCTCCTTTCCATATGTAATCGTTTAAGTACTGAACAGAACTAAGTACAGACTGCATGAAAAAGATGAAATGATGAAAGTAGTGGAGATGAAAGCTTATAAGATTGGTGTATGCAAGGGGTAATAATGCGCCGTATTTTCTATTTTGCTTATTTGTGTCTTGTTGAAAAATAATCCTTTGTTTTTGTTTTGTTGTTTTAATAGGATCACTATGCACATTCGTTGATCCTCCTGAGGACTTTCGTTACCAATCAGCAAAACCTTTTTTGCAAAACTATCGAACAACTTCTAGAGTTCATCAAATCAGCATAATGCACTCTCTATCTGCCCTTCATCCATATGTGAAACTTCTTCGGTTGTTGCTGGTGAAATTTTGTCACCGTAACATTGTCGATTCAGCAATTTTTGAAGACTTATACATTAGAGGTGTAAGTTGCTAAGCGCAGCATCACCATAAATGCAAATGCACTCAAACTAATCTACTAAACGAATGTATTCCGAACACAAACATTGATTACATTAAATAGAGGTGCAAAAGGGACTGCTCGTTTACGACCGTTGATAAACTTTGGGCCCTTAGCTGAAACAGTTTCTTCCTTTGCAGTTTAAATGATGCGGCCTCTAGCAGACAACAAAGTGAATATAGAATTAGATGAATCATTATGTCGTTAAGTGCGTATTTTGAATGAAATAAATTAATTAATGAAAAATAATATTCTAATACAGTTATGAAATCATCAAGCTAAATTGATACCACTAATAATTCTACTATATGTTGCCAAAAAGTCGGGGCAACGAAAGCAGTATTAGTTCTTCTTTGCAAGATGTAGGGACAAATAAGAAGACAAATTTGAGAATGGATCATACCAGATAGCGAGTTAAGGGTTTTAATTATGTTATAATCCTCTTGCCGATAGCTTAATAAACTAAACTCCAAATTAACTTATGATAATTCAAAAGCGGAAGTAGACAAGTGAAAGATTAAAAACAAAATAGGAGAAGATGATCAAAAAATAATCAAATTACGAGTACACATGCAAGAATCAGATCATTATTACTGTACCGTGGCGTAGGCGTGCGAGAACCACAAAGGGCCACCGGGATGAGGTTTCTCCTATTTCCTTATCGGTACAACAACCTCAGGAGCTCTAGGACTGTCATTTATGGCTGGCTTTTATTTACCCGTAAATGGCTAGTCAGTACCGCGTACAGGGGACGTCTACTCTTCCTGATCAATAAATTGTGGTCTTGCACCAATTTGACGCCTAGATAATTAACATCCTGCGCACGAATTTCACGTCTCAATACAGACCCGTAGTTCTGCTACTACAACCCGCTGGACAGATTAGAAGATTAGACTTTCGCAAAATGATTTTTAACAAAAAGTCCCAATTTATCTAAGCATCGGATTGGTCCTTTCTGAATGCACCTTCGACTGTCGACTGGTTCGACTGTCGAATCCTTCAGTTATACAGTTAAATTTGCATTGCTTCATTGTTTCGTTTCCTCAAATCGCATTGTTCTCATTCCTGACCTGTTTCCACTCTCCGTTCCTTACGCAGGGACAGATCGACAGATCGAGGGACAGACCCTTCACTACTTGCGTCGTTAACCTACCGTCTACCGCCGTCTACATATATCGTGTCTACATATTTTCAAATACGCAAGTAACGGGTCCCCTACTGCTTCAGTTATATCTTCAGGCACTGTCTCAGCATATAATGATGTCAACTTTTGTTCGCTATTTGCTGAGCATTTCTCCAGAACTTTATTTGCACCGGTGAGTGGACGGAAGTCGACACCATCGACTGGCTTCGGACCATCGACCCGCTCATATTCCAGCGATGTCTCGTTTGTTAATGATGCCGCTGTTCTAGCCTCCCTTTACAAACTCAAACTTTTTGTCGTGTTTCGTCTGAATGGCTTCTGTTTAAAAAAGAAGTTATGTGTTTGTTCCTTTGCTAGTAAAACTATACCGTTTATCCTTGTGTTTCAGTAGCTTCCCTTTGCTCTGGAAACAAACCTGTCTCATCCCAATCCTCAAGAAGATCTCCTTTATCTTTAATTATTACGGAATTTCACTCTTACTTACTCCATCAAAGGTGTGTGAATCCTCAATCCATTTGCATACCTCTCACAGCATTGCGATCTCGCAATAACATGGTTTCCTCTATTGCTGATTGTATCTGTCTTCAGAACATCTACTGCTGGTATACCCGTAACTCTCCTACACTCTTTCCAGATAAGTATAAAGTCAATTCACGTTCTCGAATTCCTATTCCATGGAAGGCGCTTGGCTTTAAGAAACGGAATGCTAGTGGTTTCTCAAACCTTTTTTGTTTGGAATCTTTGTACTGTTCGCTGGTCAGCTCATTGATGGAGTATTGATCACTTATCCGGTCAACACCCACATCGCTCGGATTGAGCGGATGCAGAGGTCTTTAATCAGGTTTGCTACCATGAAGTATTTTGGGGGTTTTCTTATTCATTTCCTAATTACGGATTGAAATGTCCTCTTTTGAGTTTGAATTCTCTAGAAGACCACCGTTCATTTTCATAATCCTTTTTCAATAATTCTCTCCTCGTTGACGGAATTGATGTCCCTGCTACATTTCCTTTTTATATTCCTATGTTTCTCGTTCGCTTCACATTCGTTCCCCTGTAATTATTTCAAAAAGATGTACAGATGTTGTAAAGATGTTGCAAATTGGAATTGAATTAGGTCAAAGGATTTTACTTTAACCTATCCCTATTCACTTCACTATCCGATTTTCACAAAATTCCGATTTTATTTCGATAAAAAAACTCTATTGTTTGTTGAAATGATCCATCACTAATTTCAACACTATTTTACTTTGAGCATTGCTCCCCTATGGATAAGCATCCAATTTCATTATGCATCCATTTACGAATCGCAACAATACCATAGATCATCATCGTTGTTGAAGCTTGCAACAGAGCAACAGCACAAAAAAAGGTTCTGAATATCTCACCACCATTTCCAATCACTCTCGATGCAGATTCTGGTTGACATTCGAAGCTTTTTGGAAATAATATAAACACGAGCAAAAAAAAATAACAGCGTACCGTTGTGCAAAGAGCAACGAAACATCATCCAATTCACCGTCCATCGATCATTCGATTCTACTTTTTTATGCATTTGCACAGCGTACTCACGCCGTTGGTAACTGGCAAGAGGCCTCTAGATGGCTGGCATTGATTTATGGGATTTGCAGTGAAATGTGTCTTTTCGATGCATTTATTCGTTTTTTAGTGCATTCATTTCACACCTTTTTTGGTAAAATATTTCGACGGAGACGAAACTGTCTCCTACCGCTTTACAATCGCAATGTTGAAAAAGGTTGCATTTCCCCACTAGCATACCGTTAACATGATGGACATGAGATGCTTACCACATTTGACATTTGTCGGTGGTTTGACATTTGATCATGCTTCGATAAGGAATGAGATGAGATTTCATTTTCGCGAATGGAAAATGCTTGCCTGTTTACCATTTACTTTTTTAAATGGTTGCACTTACTATGGTCTTGAAGACGAGTGCATTATGCATTGTACGAGTTAGCAACTTTTCTAACGATGAAATAATGTTTTTAAGATAAATCGTATTTTTTTGTTGAAATCTATCGGAAATAAAAACATCTAGCATTTATCTCCAAAATTAAATGATGCCTTTTTGCTTAATACTCAGTCAACAATACACTCATTCACTCATAAATAATGTAGTATTACTACGTAAAATACAAAAAGGGTACTAAGACAATGCAAATTATAAAACTTGTGACAGGAGCTATAACCAAATTATTCTTCAATTACCAAATTAGTTAAAATGATATTATATACAAACGGTCTTTGATATATTTTATTATTCACTAGTTATGTGCATACCTTGTAATGTTATCTTCTATTCATCAATTCAGTCGGTTACATAGTCGATGTTTTTTTTTATTTATTAATAACCTACATACTTAACATAGCATTGTTAAATTAAAATATTTGTTGTTCGAATTAGAGCTTGTGGAAAAACCAAGTTTAGGCCAGTCCACAAACGTATTGTATATTGTTTCTTTATCGGCACAACAACCTCAAGAGGTATAGGCCTGACATTCACTGTTTTCATTGATTTTATTTATCCTTCGCAAGATAGTGTATGGCCTTGCTACGAGGGAATCCATTTGGGATTTTGTACTGGTCCTGCCGTGTGAAGACCGTCGTTACTACCAATATGCTATATTACTATGAATTTATTATGTAAAATTAATTACTTGTTGTTCATCGAATTTTATGCATAAAGCAAATATTTATAACAATATAAGTAACAGTACTAGAGTGAAATAACTATATGGCGTTAACCCATATTCAACCCACCTTACAATATCTTGTCATGACTCTTCGGTTGTTTGCTCTTGAACTCTTGAGGGTGTACCACTTCTTGATACATATTTACACGACTTAAGCATTACGCTTCCTAATAACTGGCTTACAATTTGGTTTTGTTTTATTTCTGTAAAAATTCCACCCAACGCAAAAGCATTTCGCAAAAGAATTCCTGCCAAAATGCCATGTGAGATTCTTCATCACTTAAAAACCGTTTTCCACTTTCAATGTATGGTCTTCGCCGATGTACAGGATGGCTCCAATTTAAATATAAATTGATTTCTGCTGTTTACCGACCGTGCATCCTAAAAAAGCTCACGGACAAAACATTTCTGGACGTTGGTCGCTCGCCAAGTTTTTGTTCCTTTGAGAGCTAAAAGTCACTTACGAACACCGTTCCCCGATGGATGTAAAATTCTTTGTAAAATGCTGTTCGAACATGAACAGTCTAGGCCAACCATGGGAAGCACTGTTCACCCACAAAAAGTTGGGGATCTTGCAGAGCTTCATAGAAAGCGGTACGGATGCTTGATGGAAGCGAATGCGTGGATGTTATTCAAATGTGTTGGCACAAGTGTTCCGACATGGGAAATTGTGGTGGTAGTATGAATTAAATATCAAACAATGCGAATGAGATTATAGCGGAAGTTCATTTGGAAATCTTTTTGAAAAAAGTCTGATAAAAATTGTAACAACGATGACTTATTTAAAATTATTTTAAAATATTTAAAGTTTCTTGATCGATCGCATAAATAAATAACACATAATACGTTCAGGTGCATAAAAGCTTAACGATTGTACTGAAGATAGTATTTCTTAAATATTTTAAGACCTTTTCTTATTTAATTATCAGAGTTCGTAAACATATGACAACTAAAAAGTCAAAAATATAACCTCGGAATATAGTAGCCATAGGAGGATATAAACCATACTCGTATGATGACGAAACAATAGAGGTGCTTTCAAAGTTTATTTTTTCTCTTCCAGATTGATGAAATAACCGAAGCAGAACCAACTTCCGTCACTCTTCGTTTCTGCAAACGTAAGGTAAATGAAACAATACTAATAATATTAACACACTTGGTTGTTTACATTACATTTTATGATATTAATTCAGATTCATCTGTGACGATACAATGTAATTAGTATAGCTATTAAAGTCTTTCCTGTGTATGAGAATGGTAATAAATATAACATAGTTACACTATCTTATTTTCACGAGTGGAATATTGTCTCTGCTATTAGTAGAACTGGTTGTACGTTTCCTAGTTCCAATAAAGCAACTCAGCAAAGATAATGTTATGCGCACGAACATATCTCTTGAATCAAAAACATTACATCAACACTGTCTGCAAAGTTACTGCAAAGAAGATAATTAACATTAACATGACACAAACAGAAAGTCACATTGAAAAATAATGTTAATGATAATGCACCGTAAAATCAGCACACTTTCCACTACTTAATTTAAAGCCATCCATCATATCTACTCGTTCGCCGACCAAACTTATCCAAACATACCGCGATTCAAGTAAAACTTTGTAATGACAAAAACGCTCCCGAAATGATGAAGAGCACTGAAGAGCAAAACACTAAAGAAGATATCGTCTCACCTCGTTTGGTCTGCAGAAGGAGAGGCGTTCCTACAAAGAATGTAAAATCCCTTGACTGTTGTGTAATTTGTCACCTTAGAAAGTGCACGACTTATTACAATTCGCTGTTAAACCTTCCCGACAGTACACTTTACCAACCATGTTCACAATGAACTACAACCGCAAATACACACCACGAGGCGCACGATGTTCGTTAGTTGGTGAGCAACTTTTGATCTGCAAAGTTTTAGAAGGTTAGGGTATGAAACCAGCAAATAACTCGATTTTTATTGCGGCTCGTGCCTGAACAAGGCAAAAAAGTGACCATTTACTATTAAGCATCCCTGGGGTAAAGTATTTAGCTATCTTTGCACCAATCACGATAATCGTTTCGATGCATCTTGCAGTTTATTATGCATTTGACCCATTACACTTGATGATTTAACTAATTTAACTTACAGCTAATATTGTGAAGAAACTTTTTAAACCCAAGTTATTATACAAGCTCCTATATGGATACATATCCAAGAATTTTTTTAAAACTACAAAATTTTGTCCAACGACTTTCAGAACGTTCGTCAATCATTTAAACAATGTCATTGCACACATGGAAATATCCATTGACATTTTTATGCAATTGTTACCAAACACAATTGTAGTACAGTGGAATGCTAACCTTTTGAAGTGCAACAGTCCTTGGAAAAATTCTCTAAATGAAGTTTCTTTTCAATGCACCTTCATTGAATCCATCAGACAGAGAAGAAATAAATACAATCATGACCCTTTTCGTCGGAATGTTTACATCAAGCTGTAAGCAGCACCATTACTTTTATACGGAAAAAGCATAATCTTACGCTTTGCATCCCCGTAGCAGTTGCTTTGAAACAAATAGGGAAGTGCATCGTTTGCTAGAAGGAACAACTTCGTTGATAAATCTTACTCGACGTCAAAACAACATCATTAGTGCTTATGCATCTCGAAACGCAAATGCTCTTAAAGTGAAGAAAACTTTATATAGTAACGTACACTCGCCTACTACCTCCCACTAACCATGTTCTATCCATCAAGAGTATTATACTTCTTTTGAAGCGCTGATGCAATAAGTAACAATTGCCATTTGCCTAAAAATGAAAAACAAATAGATAATACTTTTGAGTAGGGAAAATTAAATTTGAAATGTATACATTATTAGATGGTTATAGCTATGATTTTAATTTTTGTATTTAAATCCTTCCTCATGAACAAAACCAGACCTGAAAGGTTCTACGGAAATAAATCACATGTAAAAGCGTGGCATGAAATTTACACACCACTAATTCAAATCATTGATTGTTTGATAAATATATTTTTTTATAAAATATACGAAGTAAATTTAAATTGTATAAGATGTGTGTTGAAAAAAATCCATATTTATATATTCAAGAAAATTATAAAGTCTCTTATAGAATCTTATATCTTATCACTTATAGGCCTCTTATAGAAAACTATAACTATTAAGCTATAAGATTATTTACAAAAATTTCGGTATGTTCTATACTGATTGTTATTTCTTGCGTACTTTTTATACTTAACTAAACTTATGTATGATGCTTTGTATTTCTGTGTTGTAATTCCTTCCACATGAACAAACACCATACCCTCCAGGCTTTATGGAATTAAATCACACATAAAAGTTGAAGTGAAGTTATAACATAAGCCATATTAAACCATATGCGATCTAGTTTTCATTTTCCTCCCTATTTTTCTCCCAAAACCTTAGTTTCTTCGACCATACGTAATCATACTAGCAATTGCTGGACTTCGGCCCAGCTCCAGCGATGTGGAGTTGCTCGGGCGTTGGGTTGGACATCTACAAACTATTCTGGTGCTGCTTCTTCTTACGATTGGTTACGTCTTACAATTTATGTGTGGATTCAGGTAATTGAAAACTATATTCTAATTTTTTGCAACTTTACTAGGATGTGTATTTTATTTTGCCTTACGGTTAGCACATATTATGTAGCACGCAAAATCATTAGCCTAATAGCAAGATGCGGAAAACAAAGTCTATTATTAGACAACTTTACCAGACATAGACATGCATTATTCGATCCACCACCACCAATTGGTAGTATTGTTTCACTAATGGCTACTTTGTGTTGTGGAGATTCATCGCAAACCCGTCAAACACATTATTAACTATTCACTGACACATTGCACTGATGGAAATGAGATAACAATGTTACTGGAGTATCGATTATGACGAGAGAAAACTACATCGCGCACCATCATTGTCCTAGCTAGTGGGTAGATAACCTAACCAGTGGGATACAAACCAATGCATACCATTGGCAACGCACTTCATACAATGCACACACCAGTTGCTGGGGTTTCTGCCTCGAATCAAAAGGGCCACCACGGAGGATAGAAACCCCATTCGCTCCAAGTGGTAAACTCACATGCATAACGGCTGTGATGTGTAACAAACGTTGAAATACATTGACCACCTGCGGTAAAAACAAGTCGTGATCGAAACTCAACTATGGAAGCATATTCAGTCGACGCCTACGCCACGTGCCTGGACAATGGAGGCGAAACGAGTTCTTGTCTGTGGAAGAGGATTTTTTTCTTCCGCTTTCTACGAAGGACATTGAGGTACAACAAAAGGAAGGTCCTTTGCGAACCTTCCAAAAGGATAAAAGCAAGAGGGTCAGAACAAAGCTCGCTAGGCAAAAGGTGAAGTTCACAGCGTATAAGCGACAATCGTATGGCACGATTGTCCCCCCCATTTTCAATACTATAAAAACCCATTATTTCACGACGCCACAGCGGTAACCATGGTAATGTGGGTAATGTGCTGTTGACCAATCGTTCGGTTTGCAGATAAAAATACGCATTCCCATCAATTTGGACACGGTTAGTGTTATTTTCTATTTGTATAAGTTGTTTTCGCTTTTCTTTCGCTTTTTATGCGTCTTTTTCATGATTACATCTAATTGAAATTGAATGCATGTTGCTAAGCTTTAAAAAAGGTATATTACGCAAACAGAATTTACATAAATTCGCAACCATTCCACAGCTAGTATATGTGTTCTAATTTGAATATTCCATGTGAGTGCCGAAGGTTTACATTATCAATATAAATATGTATAAACCGCAACGCATATGATGTAAAATGTTTGGTAACGATGAGCATGTTGTTTACTTTCCTCATCGTACGCAAACAAGTAATTGCGTTAGGGCGTTTGCGATCTATCACTAAAACAAGCTTAAAATTGTACTTTACCTTCAGTGTACATGAAAGAATGGTACAGCACAATATCCAAATAATTGATTCTGCTTGTTCCAAAAATTTGCATTATACAAGGATATTTGAATTTCAAGGCGATGTAAATATTCAGCACATGCCAAAATTGGGCGAAGTAATTTATTATTTTTCCATACTAACGGTTTACCAAAACATTGCAAACAGCTAATTAACCAACGGGTATACCGTATAAACCAGTTATGAATACCTAACGAAGAACCTTTCCTTTGCTTGCTTTATATTTTATCATGCTTTATATTTTGTATTACATGCTAGTTATTAATTAATTTTGTTTATATTTTACCTCAGTTAGTTCTTTATTTAGCCATACTTTGA
Source organism: Anopheles marshallii (assembly GCF_943734725.1). Classification (NCBI taxonomy): domain Eukaryota; kingdom Metazoa; phylum Arthropoda; class Insecta; order Diptera; family Culicidae; genus Anopheles; species Anopheles marshallii. The sequence continues at coordinate 62,145,781 of NC_071326.1, read as the reverse complement.
TCCATTTGCTGGATGTGTGCTTATCAGCACATACTTAGCACACATAATTATATTGCTTGAGATGATAATTATTAAATAAAAAGCCCAGTGATGAATTACTCAATTTAAGTATTTGTCTTAACATCTTAATTTATTGTAAAAAATTAAAATTTGATGAAACCGATCGGAAAATATGGTAAATACTGTCATAATGAGATAAACTATCAACAACTGCAATCAACTATCTTTGGGAAACATATTAATAAATAGTGAGCTCAACCGTCAACATGGATTTATGTCTAAGCGACGGGTCAACACCAACTTAGTGGAGTTCTGCTCAATGTGTCAGGCTTTTCCTGTCAGGTTCGAGGCTGTCAGGTCTATGCTGATATCTAGGCGGCGTTTGATCGTGTAAATCAGAGGTCTCCATCCAAACTTTTCACCCAGGCGAACCCATTGGTTAAAACTAAACTAGCTATGGGAAAATTACACAGAAACTAGCGGGACCTTTACACAAATATTGCGCACAATCACTATAATTACTAGTTGGGCGGTTAGAAAGTGTTGATTGAATAAACCCGAAACCCGATTCATAGTTTCTATATATTATGGCCGCATGCGGTACGCGGGCCGTAGTTTGTAGATCCCTGGGTTAAATAATAAAATGCTTGACAAGCTTAAACACGAGGGAAGATCTCAATCTCTTTAAAACTGGTTAATATCCTATCAACTTGATATGAAATACTGCGACAGGATTAACAGGACACTTTCTGAAACTTTTAATCGTCTTTCCGGAGTATCTCAATGCAGTACTGTAGGGCGACTTTTAATATTATTGCACATTAATAACGTGTCTTCTGTGCTGTCGACCCATAATTGTTTGACGCACGTTGATGATCTTTCGTGTAATTCGTGTACCAAGTTGGTATTACCAACCGGCTGCACCGAGCTACAGGTGTTATTTAGTGGATTTTCCGTTTGGATTATAACATACTGCTGTTAATAAAAAGCTGCCTATGATTCTCTGTGAACAAATGTACCGTGATGTCTATTAGTCGTTTTAATTGGCCGTTTGTATTTGACGACAAGCTATTATGTTTTACATTAAGATGATGTCATATCTATCATAATGTTGGTGTCATGTTACTAAAATAAAATTAGAAAATTAGTAAAAATACTAAATTAGATTTTTGTTTTCAGTATCAATCAATTACCAACAATTTTTTGAAATGGTTTCGTAAAACTTCATTCAACTACAACTGGTCTTCATTGTTTAAAGTACTGTATTTTAGTACTTTTTCATTGTATGATGTCCTTATACAACTAGCACCAAACTTCTCTTTGTCCAAAGGAAATATACTAGCTTGATTTGCAAACATACGTCTTGACGCGAAGCTTCTTATCGCACTCGTTGCTCACTTCCAGGGTTGCAATCCTTGAAACATCGACGAATGATCGCTCAATGTGTATTTGTAGCAAAAATTCTTTAAAACTGTAGTGACTCCAGACCAGTCAGGTAGGTTAAATATTAATATATCACCCAGAATACTACGACAATGCGAATATGTATCGTCTGTATAGCTGTAATGAATCTTTATTATCACTTGTCTTGTAGTTTTAACTCATCCTATGTGTATTTTGGTTATAATACTTCCATTGACACGTGTAAAAATAACCTAAAATAACCACTTTTATATAACCGGCTTGAGAGAACATTCTGAGAGTATGAGTTCTGGTTATAAGAGAAATTTAAATTGCTTCGGCCTCGTTACGAGTCATGCAACTATTGAAATAAAAGCAATGAATGGTGGGTCACATTTTGATGTCTATTGTTTATTAATGTACGATTCATTTTGCAAGCCATTTATAGAAAAATAGCCAATTATACTATCAAATGTAGGTTAAATAACAGTTCATAAACGACCTGCTCATGGGTACTAGCTCAACGTCCGCAGTCAGAGTTAATTAAGCAAACCTCAGCAGTAAATAAGATATGCTGGAAATTCTCCCCTCCTACACAAACCAGAGAAATACAGCTTGATAGTTATCTCACACTTCCTGTGTAAGCTAGTATCCATTTAAACGCCTTCGCTTTCGTACTTTAAGATGGTTATGCTCCGTAAAGACTCACCCCGTAACCAACGTTCTGTACTCGTTCGGACCGCACAATTTTACATTTTTCGGCTCATTTAGTGTCCGATATGCACAGAACCACGCGCCAACCATGTACCGGCACCCGGACATCGATGGGTACCCGGCCATCGCATGTCTGCTGGAATTGTGAATTACAAAAGCATAAACTCGCCCGTAAGCACCCATCAGGGCAACCGTACACGCTACCCCAGAAGCGCATAAAACATCCGAAGCAGTGCCTTGTTGGATTGCCCTCCAACTAGCAAAAGCGCACGGAATGGGGTTTTTTGTGTGATTAATGTTTGCACTTCTCGCATGCCACACGACACGGGAAAGTGCAATTTTTCAGTGCAACATTGCCACTACCCACGGGCACAACGTGGTGTGTGATGTGGGGAGAACACACATAAACCAAAACCTTTTCCCGCATGCTCATCCTGCATTTTCCATCCAGCGCGCTTGTCTCCAACGGTGGTTGGATTACAATTTTCTGTCCACCACCTCGTTTTTCCTCGTACTGGGTTAGGTGATCCAATTGGGCGATAGACTGGAAGTAAAAACAAAAACGATCCAAAGCGAACAACAGCAAAAAACGTGAAAAAAACACAGAACACCATCCCTAACATTCACCCCGGATAGATAATGAACCATTTCAACTCAATTTCCTCTAATGACTATGATTACGGTGCGGTGGCATCGCATAAAATTCCATCATCGTGCAAATCTTGCAAAACCTTGCTTGGTGCATTACATTGCGCAGCAAACAGCAAATAAAAACGGCAGATGCAACTTGCGAAAGAATGCATGAAAGTCTCCCGATACCAATTTCCCGCATCATTGTACCGATTTGGGTGGATGTACCATTTTTGTACTGCGGGGAAAATGGACAAAACAGATAGCTTGTAGAAACATCATGTTCCTTCTGGAACAATTTTTTGTTGTTGTACTAGTATGAAAAATCCTTTCCATCTCATGTGTAAAATACAAATTTCCCTTGTTTTTTTTGCTACCGTGTACGAAATCTCTGCTTTTAGCAACGATTTCTCAATTGTAATAAAAAGTAGCAGCTGCTCGTTTGCAAGTGCTGTCTCGATCGTACATTTTTTCATCCATCTTCCTATGTGTTGGAAATGAATTGGCCGGAAATATCCAGGGCAAACCTTTAATCATCTCGTCTCTTTTCCACGATTATCAACAGTCACCGACGATCGAGACGGTTGGCTAGTTTGAGTAAGCAATTCAGTGGAATGGATTGTGTTCGTACAGAAATGGCAGAAAGCAAACAACCAAGTGAACCGGGGAGATATGCGGACAGACCCTTCAAACCCAGTGAGAATATCGTCTCCTACACCCCAAAGCTGAAAACGAAAGTGCATGAGAACTTTGGAAAACAGATTGTTCCCCCGCCCAAATATCGTACCGTAGAAGGAATGCATTAGCTACCCTAGCCAGCAACAAAACGACCAAAAAAGTGACCACAAATGAAACGAAAATCTTACGATCATTATGCTCGGGGACAATAATGTTGCTCCGAAATTAGGAGCAATGGTTCAGACGCATGGAAGAAAAAAAGAAGAATAATCGTTGTTCGGTTCCTAGCTTAGTGTGAAAATTTGGGTAATTCACCACGAGCAGCCACGAACACTCAGTGGGCGGTATGCTGTTCGCATAACTCTTTTTTGTACTAATTTTGCATATTACTGTGATTTACAACCTCATCATCGTTGCTTCTTGCCCTTGTTTCTTTTGGCCTTTTCTTTTGAGCTATGTACATTATCCTTCGAACCTTGGGCTAAATCATTACCGTTCTCACAACTTGTTTGTAAACGAAAGAATGCGTTACAAAAAAAAAAACGAACTACAATCAGCGTTTCATAATCTTTACACTGTGGAATGAAACATATCGAAACAATTTAAAACATTTGTGAACGTTTGAACAAATTTTTATTTAACAGGGATTTATTTAATTTTACAAATTAATCGTAAGTTTACGTTGACTTTTCAAGAATACAAGTTAAAGCTATCAGAAGTCACGGCAGGACCGCGACAAAATACTATCCGGCTCGTTCCCCTGTAGCAAGGATTGACTATCCGGCTAGGTGGTAAAATAAGTCAAAACAATCTGGCCGTTCTAACGAAAAATATATAATAGTTTGGTTGTTAAAACAAGTTTGTGTTACAAATTTGAATTTTATGCGAAATAGGCCGAAGCTGCAAGTAGAACTATGGAAGCTGACTTTTGACAGTCAGCTTGTTCGAAAGAATTTAATCCAGTTTTGTTGAATTGTTTGCATGAACCAGGAAAATGAAAAATGGCTAAATATGCCTATCAAATCAATACATCGATAAGTAAATTATCAATGTCCAAATGTGTTTTGCTCAAAGCTACGATTTTGCAAATTTGTACAACCAATTTTTCGAATTATTATTATTATTATTATGATATAAATAAATATTAGTAAAATAAAAATAAAGTAAATCATAACAAGAAATTGTCAACAGATTCGCTTTACAAAATGCCTCAAACACTTGTCTCAACCTAAGCTTTGATTGGGTTTCTTTATATTTTTCAAGAAATATAGTGCCAAATTTTCTGCTTAAAACGTCTTTCAAATCATTCAACGTTTACCAGATTGTTAAGTTACTTTCTTGCTTATCAGGTGCTACAACCGCTTCGTGGTCTTGGCCTGCAGGAGTGCTCTAAACCGCTCACGGTCGAGGACCGTAGTCTGCCTATCTATTATCCCGGCCTTTCTGGCGGACGCATCAACACTCCATTTTAAGATTCCATTTGGGCGTATCACACCTTCTCTGTCCATTTGGGACGACCTAAAAGGACTTTACATTGTGGCTTCTCATGGAATGACCAGCCCATTAGAGGTTTATTCGCTGAACAATAGTGAGTAACATGTTACGTCGTACTGCTTGTAGAACTCGTCATTGTAGCGGCTCCTTTGTTGTTAATAATTAACTTTAAATCTCTGAATTTGAAGCTGCATCAGAAATTTTTTTTTGTTTTAAATATACACGTTAGAGGTTGTAACTCGCGAGCCTTCAAATAAAATTATTATTTTATTTCCTATCGATATCGATTATCGATTTCCGATTACTTTTGACACAATGTAATAAGATATCGTCAAGGTGTTCTTTTACAGCGCACCGAAGAAACACGTTAAAAAAAACTCTTTTTTGATGTTTTTTTTTTAAATATCACTACGTTCTGTACTCATAAATTTATTAAAAAAATGAAGCAAATAGGGCAAAATGAATGAATAGAATTAGTTTTTCTGTTAATAAAACAGGAAAAAACCTGTTTTAAGACTTTTGATTGTATGAGCTACAAAATATTAACTAAATCAGCAAAGTGTGAAGTTACGATCTTATACATCGTTTGTTTTTTTTTTATTAAACTTTGAGCTTAAAAATTTACAAAATCCTTCACTACCAACTAAGCTTCCTGATATTGTCCCTATATCGTCAATATGTTGATACTACAATTTGGGAAACACTGATCTACAATGCGATCGTAGATGAGTCACAAATTTATCCCTCGTTTCGCATCGATTTCCAAATCGTTGCACCTTTGCCGTCTGTGTCGGTAGTCACCCAACCCTTCGGAAATGGTGCAAATTGGCGCCTCGGTTGCTTAATTTGCTGCAAACATGAAACATCAAAAAGTCGTCGTCGTAAAAGTCACGAACAACTCTACCCAATGCCCAGCACCGTCTGGTCGTCCTTGCGAGACGGTTATCCTTTTTATTTCATCGGGCACCGTATTCCTGGCAGATCTCCACCAACCCGGCTCCAAAAGTTCAAAACTACCACGAACTGGCATGTTGTGCAACAGCGGGTGATGTGATTCGATGTCATCTGGTGGAAGATGTTTTTGGGGAATCGGTTTTCACTCATTTTTTCTCTGTGCCATTTATTCGCGCTCACTCGCTTACCACCCTGATAAGCTTACTGCTTTCCTTTCTTCTTATTAACGCTTCGCAGCATCGTGCAATGTTCATGCTTGCTAGTTTGCTTTTTTCAGTGGTCATTTCCCTCCACGCATTTCCATCGACCGGAGGTTCTCATGCTGTGTGTGGTTTCAGTTTCACTGGCCCGTAACGGTAGACCTTCGTGGAAAACCCCACAAGGGAAACCTTTGCTGCTTACGTTTCAATAAATGACCATATTTTGCTTCTCCTGCTGGCTGCAGAAGCATCACTACAAATTTGTTCTCAAAGACATTAATGGTCAAGTGGTCCAATTCATTCTACTGAAGGGCTTCGATCGTTAGTGAGGATCACTTTAGTCTGCTAGGTGGTAAGCGTAAAGTAAATTACCTTATCCCGTTTCAAATAGCCAACAATTGCATTGCAAATCCAGCTATCATTTTTATGCTATGTTTCGGTTTCTGAACAGTTTTTTTTTCTAAAAGCGTATTGACATTACGAAGCATAAAACGGAAGATGGAAAACAAATACCCAATTAGCTTGCAAGTTCCTTTTTTATTGAACTTCGAAGGTTTAGTACAGCTGCCAATGAGCATTAGTTTTTATGTTTGGTCTGATATCCCTTAATATAATTATATTCAACTTTAATAACTTTAATCTGGTTTGCGTTTGTGAAATTACACGATATTGCTTATACTCGGATATTGTGATATATTGCTTGGACTTTTCGATTTGCCATAGCATCTATACTGTAGTAGAGGATAATTACTGCTCCGTTTTTTCGTGCACGGGGATACGAGACTTATATGATGTCAGTATAGTCAAACCCCAGTCGGTTGAGCCGAGAAACCAGATGTAGGAAGGTTGAAACTGTGAAAGGTAGCTTCAGACATGTATGAACCATGAGACTAAATATTTTTAAATCCGGTATTTTGAAATCAGGCGTCATTTCACGATTCGAAGTAAACTACATCCTAGATTGAGTTATAAGTTGCTATCAGCTATGAGTATATATAAGTAAAAAACACGATATTCGAGAAAATGATGTGTTAAGCTGTCTGCATGTGAAGAAGTACGCAGGACTGACTAACCAATTACGGGTAAATAAAGTCAAGGAAAGTCTGAAATGGCTGGCTTAGATCTCTTGTTGGGTTCGTAAGGTCTATAAAAAAGAAGTGTTTTAAACTTGTATATAATTCAAAAATAAACAACCAATATGGCCCTACACATTGCCATTGTCAAATTAACAGACAAAGATCAAGAATCGTGTGTTGTTATGTTTCAAAAGTTACAATACAAAGCAATTAAATCATACATAAACATCATCATTTTTATTTACCATTGAATCGATGTTCAATTCTTGATTAATCAAACTGTTCTTAGCGAAGTTAGCGATGTCTAAAATAGAACAATACGCCTTGAGCGTCATAAAGTAAACTTCTAACTTCAAACAAACTTTGCATTGTGTCCTACTACTTTCCATTGCAGACGAGACCACGGGCTTTTAGAACCAAATGAATCTTTACCCATCTCGACCACACCGGCAGGATGGTCAACCACCACACCGACGACACCGGAAACCGTCAAACTATTTTCCAACTGGACAATACGGAATCAGACAGCACACAGTACCGACGGAAGCAGCAACACAACACTGTACACAGACCAGGAACACCTTGGCATTTTAGCTTCGGGCGAGGCCATTTTCATCTATCTCGTTCCTGCCTTGCTGCATCTGAATGGTTACCTACTGGCGGTATTCATTTATCGGTTCGCCGATAACGAACAATTACAGAGTCTCATCGAACGGGTACGTATGTGCATGTACAACAGATATCCCATTTGTTACAGCATTTGTTGCAATAGAACATTCATTGCACCAAGGAAACAAAGGAGACACGGAGACAGATTTCATATCACACATGGGTACTTTAAATATCATTTGTTTCCGAATAGCACATGCACCTTCGATAAACGACCATGCTGAGATTAGGGTAAGAGAATCAAATTTGTCGGAAACAATAGGTATAATCGATTGACAAATCATTTGGGGAGGCATGTATCTGCTGATATTTTCTTTTGGTTCAAATGTTTGCTATCGAATTTTCTATTTAACGCCTACTCCAAGCCATTCTATGACTTTTTTTGGGTATTTTTGATCCGTCCATTTCCATTAGAGTCTAGTTCAATTGATTTCATTCATCGTTTTGTTTACGATACTTTAAGTGTTTTCAAAGTCGTACTGTTGTAATTCTTCCTTTGAAAAGCACTTTAAAATTCAAACAGAAATAGAGAACTTCCTTTGAAACGGACATTCATTACAATTTTCAGATTTTTAGAATTCAGAAATCAGATTCTTTTGATTTCTGTAAAGTACCACATAGCAGCTCGTTCCAATAATACCACATCCGATTCAGACTCATCCCACTACAGTTTAATATTAATTAACAAAAAGAGGACGAAATTGAGGCTTTTTTCACAGTTACCATACACAAAATACAGTTCAGCGCACCGCACTACATACATCTTGCGTTGTGCTGAACTTTACCTGTTAAAAGATTTTTTTTCCTCAAGTTACATTGTGCATGATTTAACCGATTTCCAATATCCATTTTCTCCGGAAGGGTACAATGTGCAAACATCGAAACATCACATCGCAATGTTCAACAATTTCACACAAACCCATTAACTGGCTTCCGGGAACACAGCGACACAGATTTCCACTACGCATTTTCTTTCCCACCCCAGTGGTCCACAGTGTTTCGAAATAAATGAAAAACATAAATTCCATTAACGATGACAACGATGGATTGCATCGCGTGCATCGCGTATAACCGACGGGAAATTAGCGTTCGACAGCCGAAATTGATTGAGTTGGGCTACCAGATTTCGAACTTACATTATAAATTCATCGTCTCTGATCTATCGTGTGTGCGTGCGTGTGTGTCTGTATGTGTTGCACTTTTTTGCCCGCAGGTCTTTATCCTCAGCAGCAATCCGCGTCGGTTGGTGTTGACACTTTGGCTTTACTTTGGACTGGGGTTGGTTTGGCTGGGCGTCTCCATCGCGTACGTAACGCTGCTGGGAGTTGATAGGATCACCGTTTTCGAACGATTTTTATCCTTCGGATGGACTGGAAATCTGGCACGGTGGACCCATACAGCCGAGGTGTTGAGAGCATTGCTAGCGTTGACGCTGTTTTTCCACGATCTCGTACAGATGGTGGTGATTGTGAGTTATGGTTTAATGTGTTACATGCTGCGATGTTATCTGAAGGCGCTGAAGGAAAAGCTACTGCTGCATACGATCGAACCACTGAACTGGATGCGGGTGAGTTGTGTATTTGTTGTAACATGTTTGCTATAAATTACTGGGTTTGTTAATTGATTTACGTGCTATGTTTTGTAACTGACCCTTTTCTTTAATAACAAATATATTAGTTAATATGAAATGAACTGTTTCAATTGTTTACTTGTTTTTATGTTACATTTATTTCTTTCATGAAATAAATTTTCTCTATTTCATAAGATATCTGGAGTACGAAAAGCCTTTCTTTCAGGAACTTAAAGGCTATTATGATAAATAATACTATTTACTGTTTAAATGCATACTCTTATATCCACATACCAACAAGACAACCAAGATCATTCGTTTAACGATCGACATATTCGCTTTAGATACGCCGGCACTTGCTCAATAAATTTAGCACCACAAGCTTTACATGATTTTGGTTCAGTTTCTGCTGAACTCTATATTTGTGCACGAGTGTTTCGCGAATCCATTCCACACAAACTCCTCTGTAACGAGTATCGATTTTCGAGTATTCCAATTACAGTAAGACAATTTGAAACAGAATGTATGTGCAGAACCGATGCACAACACAATTCCTTACTTTTGTTACAATACTCCCTAGTGGCCGTGAGAATTTCTCAAGAAATTGCTCCAGAGTAATGTGAAGATATTGTATTTTCGTATCAGTTTTATCACATCAGCAACACCAGTTTAGTTTGAATTTTAAATGTTTGAATATTAGTTTAACAATGTTAACAAGCCAATGGAGTGATTAAATGAAGTAAAATTTATGATTTTTATATAAGAAAATTTATTACCTTACGTGTGTAGATGTCTAGAAATATCAATTAAAATTTATCAGTAAGAATTCCACTTCTCTCATTTCTAATTTTAATTCGGCAAATACTTGAATAACAACAACTCGATTAATAAGACACCAAGGTCAAATCAACAATCAGACAGCAAAACCTTGCTCGGCTGAGATTGACCCACGAATACTTAACATGGCAGATGAATAATTTATTAGTTTTCTGCTCAATATTCGCTCATTGGGCCAACACTCAGATTTAGTTCTGCGTTGCTCTATATGTAGGTCAACAGCTACACCGATAGACCAAGATATTATATTTCCATGAAAATACCTTCTGGCGAAAACAGTTTCCAAGTCTTCAATGTTCTATGGCTAACTTTCTACCGGCATGGATAAATATGACCATAAAATGGTGGCCGTGACCGTTTCTAGCTAGCGAAACGAAATGCTAATGGAGCTAAACTAAAGCCACCGCCGTACATAAATTACGGGTCAATGGGTTTGCATTCCACTCGTTTGTCATTTCACAATCTTTATTTGAGGAAAATGTTCTTCGACATGATACCGGTCGCAGGCAAAGCTATCCCATCCTACCACATTACGGCGAATTTTGAAATCGGTTAGGGAGTGGTAAACAAATTGGAACAATTTTGAGGTTTATTAGTGGAGGAGTTGAAGTATACAATGTGTCTAGTTTTTTTGTAATATTCTTTATTTCTATTCGCTTAAATAAAACTGGTCCTATTAAACTAAACTTAAACCTTTATCCATAACAAGTCATGTTTTTCATTGAATTGAATTGGTTTTCCTAAAACTAGATCACTAATTCTACCGGACTTCAAAGCTCGCGTGTAGAAATAAGTTAAACAGCCTTTACGTACACATGATTTGTGTAATTGTAGCCGGAAACAATCAGCACCCGAAATCTACGATGCGCTCTCTCGATAATCGGCATAAATATTCGCGTCGGTCGCGCAGGAATTCAATTAAATGCTTTCGTTGCTAAAAGCATGCCTCGCACCAGCAACCAACGCCACAGCTGCATAACAGACCCCGTCCTGGTGGAGAGGACAAATTTGCCCATCGAGAAATTTATCGAAATTTTCTCCTATACATTTTCTCATTACAACGATTGGTCCGGTCTAGCCGGTCGTGGCCACGGTACGCTTGTAATTAACGTGAGAAGTTCCTTCCCTGCAATGTATCCCTCCGCATTGCTGAAATTTTTTGGAATGGGAAGTAATTTCATTTTAGTCTGAGAAGCATCGGGTCCGGGCTTGTGCACACGGTTACAGTGGCGTGAAACGTAGCGTATCGCTGGCAAGTAGGAAAAACGATACGTTGCGTTTCGCCCATAAACGTCGAAGCCCGTCGGATCCGTAGTACCAGGCGCTAATTCGACCATTCAATTATAGATATTTTCCGCATAATCACTATCATAATCTATCGAATAAATAAATCAACGGATCCGGACCGTTCTATGCGTTCGGTCCGGTAGGCTTTTTCGTTGGACATGGATATATTCCTGCCTTGCGGTTTGCTGCGTTATCAAAAGCATTGGAAAATTCTTGCGTTTAGATGGTTCCATACGTCCAACACCCTGACCAATTATGGGTGGACGCAAAAATTGAACAAATGTTTGTGAATGATGGCAGGGTGGCGAAGATTCCAACAAAAATTATAACCGACGGGATTACTCGTACACATTAATCTGGTTCCGGACCGATGAATTCATAAGTATTGTGCTAATTGTTGCAAAATGCTTATTTGGTGTAAAAGCTGTAATGTTGATAACAACGAAACTGTGATATGAACTTTTATTTTTTGAACACACTTGACGAAATTAAAGAAACTGATTCTAAATTTATGAGACGTTTTATTCATTCAAATTCAAATTATATGCATTCTATAATACACGTTACAAAGTAGTTGAAGAAGATTGAGTACATTAAAAAGTAAAATTTATATAAATTTACAAATCTTTCAAGTGTTCAACTAATACAAATTTTTGTAATAATTGTAGCCTAAAATAGCATTGATTTGTTTGGGAATAACAAGCTTGGAGGTTCAGTACATTGCAGGCTGTACAATTTGACCATGAATTAATTAAAATGCAAGACTATAGGAAAACTTTGTTGAATGGTTATAATTCCAGATACTATAAAATGGAATATGAGAAGAAATTAGAGTGCGTGATTATAACTCTACAAAACACATTGCTTTTATAAGATAAAAAATGAGGTATTTTATTGTAATATTGCGTTAAAATACTATCTTATAAAAATAATACTGTACTTTATACTGTTACGAAAATAGATTATGTTATTAAAAACACCAAATATGTTCCAAAATATAATTTTGAATTTTTAAAGGAAAAAACAGAAAGGACTTTTCACAACGATAACTAAATATATTCGTTTGAGGAAAATGAAACTTTATCCCTCGATGCTACCTTATCGCCGCTTGATTTTACCAGTGAGGATTTTTAATTAGTCTAATCCTTCCAGCCCTTCCAGGTATCTCGTTAGCGTTCATAACGAAAGTATGACGTTCCTAACGGCAGTATTAGTAACCGCAATGACGCTTATTTTCATTTAATTTATGTATTTTTTTCATCATTATTTTTATTACCTACCTATCGTGTCCGACCTGATTTTCATCAAACTTTTTTTTTTGTCTACGGAAAATAACAGGAGATTTGTGAGTTCCGGAAGTTACTTCACCATCTGAACACAAAAATCTCGCTGCCGGTCGCGAGCCTAACCGTGCTAAACCTCAGCTACACCGTTTCGAGCGTGGCGCATCTGTTCCACGATATGACGGCTTGTCCGATTAACATCTTCACCGCAAGCCTCGCCAACATTCTGCTCTGGCTGGTCATCGCACTGATGCCATTCTTCCAGGTAAGCTCATCCGAGTGGTCACGGCAAACCCTGTAAGCCGGCCTGTAATCCCGTCGGATCATCTAATCACTAGCGAACCGTCGTTTGAACGCGTTGTAAAAGGGCTTTTCGTGGGTTATGTGCGAGCAACGTGCGTTCCCGCTAACCGGGTTAGGTTGGTAACGGGGTTAACTTACCTCAAGGATTAACATTGAGCCTCGTTCGGGTAGGCGGGCAGATGAATGGCGCTATATACGCGCGGTGTCTGTGCGCAAGCCTTGTTCTAGTTAGTGTGCAATTAGACCGTAAAGTCCCGTGAGGAAATTGGTTGCGTTCGATGAAAGTGGCACGATGTGTGGCTCGCCAGCGCACCATATGTTGCTGGCGCTGCAAGGACGGGAACCGCACAATGCAGATTGATTACAGAAATTGATGTTTGATGCACTGACCGCGAAAGCATTGTCGGGCTGATGTGTGTAAGTAGAAGCTCGTTAGTGCTCGCACTCCGGACGTTGAGTACGCGTGACTAGTCAAGTATTGTGCATGCTCTATTAGTTTGTTTGATGATTAAGAGTTTGTCGTTCAGCCATCTGTAAGATTACTAAAGCATCCGTGAACATAAATGCCATATGGTGCTCTCATAAATAGTTTATTGTACAAATATATTTCCTAGCTACATCGCTAATCCCACCCGTAGATAATTCCAATAATTAATGACAATTTGCAACTTTATCAATTCGTCGTTTTGCATTATTTTTTAAATAGTTAATTGCATCCACTAGTGAGACAAAACATGCATTTGAACTCATATGAGCTTATCCCGGTAGCGTAATACAACACCTCTCTTCATTTCCTTTTAATAATCAGCTAAACCCTCCAAATCACCTGTTTCAGAAGGTTTTGTCTGCTTTGTTTCACTCAAATTCAATGTATGCCTAAACGTAAATTATCTCTAATTGTGTGAATATACCCAACGGCGCGGTCACCCACAGCTCGTCCACTTTCAATTTGCGTTAGCCGAAAATCATTTTCCCTAATCCCGATTTCATTTCAAACAGTCACTCAAAGCTATTCGTGGTCAATGCCGGGTGCGGGTGCGCTTTCAAAAAGCCGTGCGTAGGGTTTTCCCCTTTATTTCTGTTTCCCCGCAAAACGTTGTTCGCCTCCTCCACCAACAACGATGACGTAAAGCCGACAAAACTGCTGATCTGCCGGTCGCAAATGTGGGCGGAATTGAATTAGCATAACTTTGCATCGTTCACTCTTCTTGGTGGCTGGTCGAATGATGCAGGCATGGTGCACTGTGTAGAGCTGTGTTTTTATCATTCCGGCTCGTTCACTTCCTGTGTGAACTGAGTTTTACTGCTCAACACAAACACCACGTCCGGAAACCCTCGTGAATCTGCCACATTTAATAGGCAACACACGCACATTAGCAGTCCATAATAGTATCCCCCCCTCGAATGTGCGAAATGACCGATTCGTGGTGGATGTTCGGAGCGTATTTGACAGGCAGACACCACGAGCTACCTGGAAGATGTACCATAGCCTATCCTATCATGAGGGTGCTGACTAATTAATAGCTAATTAAACGAAACCATTTTCCACCCAACTGTTAACCTACGCCAGGATCTCCGGGGTTTTTATGAAAGCCACTGTCGATGCGCACAACACCACTGACTTTGCACCATTGGCAACGCCATATAGAGATGATGGTAACAGCAGCATTGGCAAATACGCAGTTCCCAAACAGAGACGAAAATTGCATTCTAGTGACAATTTAATATTGCGCAAGGTTCTAACCATCTCAATAATGATGCGTTATAGTTGAAAATTAATCAACCGGTGCTACGTTGCAACAATTTCGTACTGATCATTGTTTTTGAGGTTGCGATACCCGTACACGTCGGTTATGAAGCTGAGTTACTGCAGTAGCATCATTGGTAGGAAGTTTGTGAACCGCGGATGAGTAATTCGACTAGTAATTGATGATTTGGTATTTGGTATTAAATTGCTACGACCATACCTCTACTCAGCCAACACACTGAACATTGACAGTGGAAATTCGATGGATTCAATTTCAGCCTTACAACTACAATTTTAACCATATACCACAGTATAGCAGCTTGTATTGATTCTGTAATTAAGAATTTTATGGTGTAATTTGAAATTTGATTCGATTCGTGGTGTGAAATCGATTTTTTTCAGCATGCAACGAAATTAAACCAATCACCAATTTCTAGGGAAATATTTTAATTCGTCGAAGGACAAACATCCATCCATTTAGGAGCTATTACATTATTGATCCAAATTTCAGTCCCTTCATTTCAATTTCAGTTGTGTATACGATGCTGTGATGGACTTTGTTCCAAGAAAAGGAATAGCGGAATGCTGTAGGTGGTTCTGAATATTTTAAGAACATGGCAGATTAGACAACCCTCTTTCGATATGTTACGGTACGCTTCAAATGTATCAAATTGCATCTATTTTGGATTGATTGTAACGATTTCTTGGAATTTAATTAGCTCTTTGTACGTATCTCCTTCTGCAGGAGTCGCCAAAGGACGGCCTTTGGGTCATATACAGCGAATTTTTTCCCACAAACAATTAACTCTAAGCCGGTCTGAAAGCTTACTAAGGTTACATCATCCCGCAGTCCAGTACACGTTCGGTAATAAAGGCAATTGAGTCCGCTGTTCATCGCTTAGAAACCAACGCATATAAAGTGCACCAAAAATAAATCTTTGTTGCGTGCTCATGTCTTCAGCGTAATGCTATGGTATATCGGATTGAAAAGGATGGTCAAAAAAAAAAAGGATGGTTCAAAAAAATTGGAAATTTCCCAGCAGTTATAACGTTTTGATGCTGGGTGAAATGTTTAAAACCCGAATTAAGAACCCACTTAAGAAATGTTTCGATTTTTTTTAGTAATGAAATGTAACGTATTTTTGAAATTTAATATTTAAAAATTGAATTCTGCACGCAAAACTCCGTGAAATGTCAAATTTTTAAACTCCGCGTATCTTCGAATCCGCGTAACTCGGATATTGACTGTACTTTAAAACGATAGCTTTCAAGCAGTAACTTGAAGTTTATCATACATATCCACCTTTGACTATCTTTGCCAATTTGAACATCATTTGATCTAATTCACCAATTTCCAGACACCAATTTCAATCAGTTGATCACAGTCAAGTCTTGTCGTCTGAAAACCGAGAAACAGTACAATAAGTTCAATCCTCATTATACGTCGTAAGACCATGACGATTATTAAATCTGTTTGTGTTTTTTTTAAATCAAAATATTTTGCAACTAGAGAAGGCTTTTCTGATTTTGGACACGCCATTACTGCATCGACCAGTCGCAAGAAGGTTTTAGTTAAAAATCGAATTGTGAATTCCCCTTTGATTGTTGTGTACAGTCATTTCACGAGTTACGCGTCATGCGTGACAGTGAAATTCGTATAACTTGAATTTTCGCGTGAGTAGAAGTCCCTTTACAGTATGGTTTAAATTTAGTATTCAGGAATCCAATACTTCATTTCACGTCATGAAGTAGCTTCATAATTGATAGTCAAATTTAGGCAAAAGCAATTTTTATAATAGTAAAAAGCAACTAATTATTGATTTTTTACTAATCAAAAATCGAGTTATATTTACAAAATTACACAAACTGCAAAATTTTTCGATTTGCGTATCTCGAATCAGCGTAACTCGCAACAGTCGTGTAAGGAAATGAATGTATATCTAGATTTGCAATCCAGTCTCGCTGATTTGCTGTACTACAGAATTGGTTATTGGAATTGGAAACTCATTTGTCATAGTGCAATTGCTCGTAGCTTGTACCTAAGTGAATAACTTTTCATCATAGTTTGTTCATTATGCATTTCAGTGTCGGTCCTTTATAATAGCAAATTCGATGCGTATCGCTATCGTTGAAATGTGGTTATATTTCCTGTTTTTCCATCAAGAATTTTAGACTGCATGAAGCTACGTCCAATTCGGTACGGATCCCAAATTCACACAATTGCTGTATCGTTGCATCGATCTGCAATCTCTTGCAAATTGACAGAGAACGTTGTCCTAAGCAAAAAGAGAACAGGTTTCGTCATTTGTTTGTCAAAAACAAGCAGCACATTGATTGTCATCGTTTAAATGAAACATTTTTCGATTCAAGCTACAATATCGTATAGTTGAAACTAGCACAATTACAGAACGGGAACGCCCCCGTACGGATTCAAAGAATAGTTTAGAACAGTCGTTGATTCAATCCTCACTCCGCTTACTGGCACATTAATCTCTGTGAAGAATTTTAATTCCACGACCAACGAAACCATTCCGAATGGGCCTGCCGACTTCGAAAATCGCTATCATTCCTGCATCACACCAGCCAATAAAAATCTCGGCAAAGGAGCGTAAATTGGGCGTCCGTATTGTACACCGCTATGATATCTTTTTCTGCGCTGCGTTAGTTCACTCACACACCGTTCTCCGTTCCCTTCGATAGGCCGCCAGCCTTACCGTCACCTGCCGCCAAACGCAATCCTGCGGCCATCTGATAAGCATTCGCCCGTTCGTTCACCGGAACACGTCGTCCGAAGATTTGAACACCGTGCTGCTGTACGCGTCCTCGCTAAAGATGTCAGCCAAATTGTTCCGGATGCCCGTCAGCGCCCACTATCTGTGCTTTCTCGTGCTCGTCTGCTTCATCGGTGTGCTAACGTTCGGAATGTGCCTCAACATATCGCTCGGTCCGCTGTAGGCGGGTGGTAGGAGCACAGTACACGCCTGGCCACGTGACGGTGCTGGAGTTCCAAACAGCGTGGACGGAAATCACACGTCGGCTACGGTGGAATTTACCGGAAGGAAGTGGAACTTTCGTGCAATTGGATGAACTGACACGGACAGGCGAATCGGGCTGTTCGGCAGTAAGTGACGCACCATTTCATGCACGTGGAATTTCGGGCGAATGATCGTTTGCGTAGGTTAGAAGAACAGTTGAGAAAGAATACCAAATCGAAACATTTAGGATGGTTCGTCCTTATTTATCGATCACAGACCGTGACGTACGGTTTACACAGATGTTTCTATTTCCTTCCCGCGTACTAACTGGGTGAGAACAGTTAGGTTTAGCTTGGATTTTGCCAAGCAAACGCTATCGTTGAAGGTGGCAGATGTTCGAGATCGCACTGCTTGCATAGTATGCTAGACTGCATTGTGAATAGCTTACAAATCTCATATGATGCATTCGTATATCCAATTGAAAAACTAAACATCTTTATTCCCTTTAACCGTTCGTTCCAAATTAGTAACTACTTATGCATGTTCGCTATTTAATCATTCTCCATGTACAATAGTACATTTGTTTTAGAAAATTAAATAGTCACACCTAGTTTCCTGGATATATTAGTGATGAAATTAATTGTTATTGTTGTTAAAGGCATGCAATTTTAGCCAATAAAAGTATAGTATAAAGTATAAACTGTTTTATTTTTTTAAGTTTAGAAATTTTTCTTTCTTACTCTTAATATATTAACACATTGCATCTCGTAGATTTAATAATTGATACTTAAACACATGTTTTATTTATTCTTGCGTACTACAGATTGATTTGATATTGAAAATTGTTTACAGTTTTTCACTTTCGCAACTTTTTTTACTGATAAATACATAAAATCGGACAGTCTTTCTGACCATTCTGTAACGAACTGAACGAAATTTTTAATTTACACTTCAACTAAAACCAAAAACCATATTATAATGTAATGATTTTTTTCATTATGTGTTACCCAAACATGAAAACTTTACGAGACTCATTTTGCATGTGTGAGTTTTGGTTTGCAACGTTTTACTCTGTATCTCTTCTTTGAAGTTTGTTACATACCTAACAATTAGATAACCGTAAGCGTGTTCGTTACATTGTCTTCTGCCCTGGGTGACAACTACAGTACAGTACAGTATCAAATTAGGCAAATGGACATACTTTATGCTTTGTTATGTACTGCCATGTCCGTAGGCGATTCAAGCTCCCGTACTACGTAGTAATTCAAGAAGCGAATGCGTTGGGAGTTGTATTCAATTCAATTGATACCGGCAAAACCCCACAAATATAGCACACGGTTGGTTTCTCGCGTTGACCCAGTGCTAAGGGCGAGCGGTTTCCTTTAATATCACATTCTAACATCGATCGAGACCGGTTTGCACGGTCCGTCCAAAATACAAAGCCGGGCGGCGTACGCATTTAATTTATTCAACTACATTTCGCACAATCCGTTGCACAAAACGTTTCGTTGTTGCATTTTCATACCAGTACTCTCCTGAGAACGGTTCACACACACACACGCACACACACACATACAAACACAGACACATACGTACACATAGTTCGGTAATTTGGTTCAGGATTCCAAGTCCCGTGTGTGTGTAGCGCCATCTCGAAACGGAAGTCATTCGTCGTCCCGGAAGTGTGTCTATGAATCGAGCACCACCCAACGTTCGTTAATCTGCTCGATTTGCTTCGTCAGGATGGGATTACGGACACGTATTTTGACCTCGAGCTTGCCACCGACCGTACGCCTGCCGTCCATTAGCTGCAAGCACGTTAAAGCGATGAGAATGCAGCACGCGAAAATCGAATCCGGTTGGAAATGAGCTTATACGCTAGTGTCTATTGCTACTCACCGGAAATGAATCGTGGATTTCGATCTGCGTCTCCAGCGGCTGCAACTTGACCGTCACCGTACCGATCAGCACGTCTGAGCGCAGGAAACCACTGAAACAGGAGAAAAGTCCAGTTGATGCACCGTGACAGCAGCAGCTAGGTAGCAGCAGGGCGAATCACCGTCATTACAAGCAAAATGAACACGTACACAAAATGCACACACAATATATGTGCACGGTACAACCGTGTTCCCCGTGGCAAGAAGGACATGCACAAAACACGTGCGTGGTTGTTTTTTTTTTGTTTTCATCGTGCCAAGCATTGTAGTGCACCCAACAACAAAACATGTACCATAGCACAATGCGTATCGTGCGTACAATAAAATGAAAGGGAAGAAAAAACACACTATTGAATAAAAAGCCACTAGACAATGGCGTACGGCATGTTCTAATGGAATGCTACAAAGGACATGCAAAGCTCTACGGGTATATTCAACGCAAGCTGAAAGGATGGGATTGGGTCGACCATTTTTTACAGTATATTGCTACAGTAGTGAATAACAAGATCCAGACAAAAACGATTTTCCTTCCCAAATTAAAAACTTCTAATGAAAAAGGAGCTTCGAACCGGGCCTTGCTTGCTGGGACTTGGTAATTTTCCGTTATCAGTGTCAGTGTTATTTGAGCAACTTACAATAATTCACGTAATGGTTGGGGGATAAAGCATCAAAAGCTTTCTACCACTATTGTAGTATAATAGGAATGCATCTTACCCCTTCGAAAAAACTTCACACTTCAGCGCATGCCGCTTGAACACGCGTTGGCAGTTGCGCTGGCTGCGTTGGATTTCGAACGTTTGCTGGTAGTTGTACTCCGGACTGTGGGTGTCTTTCACGAGGTTCGTCCTTCCCTTTAATGGGTCTTCCTGTGATGCATTGAATAAACCGAATAAATTAAAATCTGCATTGCATATGATCATTTGACATCAAATGTTACCTGTGGATAAGGAAACTCAAACTTAACGTAAGTATCGACATCCTTCGGATTGGGCACGTTATAATTGATTCCACGCAACACACATATCTCGACCTCATTATCCGACAGTTCCGTGTTGCATTTCACCACATTGAATTGCAACTTTTCATAGTGGAACTTTGGCAGTGGTAAACCCTGCCGATGGATTAGTCGCACCAGATCGAGATCCTTCTGTACGTTGAGGGCGAGATTTTCGAATTTGTTCATTCCCGCAATGTCTCCCATTGCTCGATGATGATCGCGAGTATTCCGGCAAATTATCAACTGCTTTGAGAGTTGCTCCTCTAGCCGTATGCGTGTCTCACCTTCATCACCCTGATCGGCACCAGCCTGCTCATTATCTCCTCCCAGCTGATCACAGTCCTCTGAGTTCACGATAGTAAAGGATGCCTCGAGTGCATTCCGTTTCGAGGGCGCAATCGGAACCGTCGTCAGATCTACTCTTCCACCAGCACGTGCTACCTCTATCAGCTTTTCCAGCCCCTTGAATACTCGCAAACATTCCTTCGCTTCGTCCAGATCGCCTGCTTTTTTCGCTTCGATAGCCGCCTGTTTGTATTCACGGTGACGTTCGAGTAAAAGGTTTAGCTGTTTATCGAACAGTGTAGCTGGTTTCGGTGAGCTCTTACTTGACCCTGGAACTGACTCTGCAGTCGGTACGAGCGGGGATGCAACTTGAGGTTTCTGCGGTATGGAAGGGGCAGGTTTCTTAGCCACAGCTGGAACCGGTGGCTTCGGAGGCCCGTCGACTGGTATTGGCCCATAGCCTGGAGGAGTCGGCAACTCATCGATGGGAATCGGTTTCCCAGCCTTATGCATCTTTAGCGCGTCTTGATATTGCTTCACGATTCTTCCCATTCGGCGGGCCTTTGAACTGTTTCCCTCGTCTTTTGCCGCCTGTTCGACGGATATATACTTTTCCAATCGTTGCTCAAGTGCTTCCTGTACACTGGAGGCTTGAATTAAGTTTTCCTCTTCCTCCTCTTCTTCTTCGGCCAGTTGTTCTACATTCGCATTGGGAACGGATGGTGAAGGTGCTTCCGCTTCCTTCTGCATCTTTTCGTCCTGTCTCGCTTTGCTATCGGAAGGCACTGCTGGTTGACTAGTCTGTGCGGTGGTATACTCACTCGGCGGCGGTGGCATTCGACTAAGATTTACCTCCTCACCGTTCTCCATGGCACGAATTACCACATCGAACTGTTTCAGAACCTTTACGTACGCCATCGCTTGTTCGTTATTTCCAGCTTTTTTCGCATTTAGTGCAGCTTGTTTGTAGAGTTGCTTTCTTTCATTCAGCAGGGTTAGCTTAGGGTTTTCCTTTGCAGCTGTATCTTGCAGTTCCGGTGCTGGCATCGGCGGTGGCTTAACCTCACGCCTTGGTGGCACAGGTGGGGCCGATCGGGAAGGTCCTGGCTCATCTGGAGTAGAATGAGTGACCGTTGATGGAGGTGGAGGCGCTGGACGAACAGGTGCAGTAGCAAGCTTTGATGTATCATCCGTAGTATCTTTTTGTGGTGCTGCTAGTTTTACGCTCACTTCAGGAGGTATTTCACTTTGATCGACTGCTTTTCCAGCTTCGGCCAATCGCAATTGGTCTTTGAGTGTTTTAAGCCCACGATTAAACCGTCTAGCTTTGCCGGGATCTCCCGCTTTCTTAGCACCCTCTTCGGCCTGTGTGTACATTGCCACACGTGTTTTAAGCAGAGCAACTAATTCTTCATTCGATGAACTTTTCCTTGGAGCAGCTGCAGGAGGTTTAGACTTTGCAGCATCCTCTGCAGACCGATCGTCCTCATATTCGACGGCGCCTCTCGTAATTGCAGACAGTTCGTTCAGTAAATCCGAGTCATCATCGTCATCATCAGACGCATCTTCGTCGCTCCCGACATCTCGCAAACTAGCCGCAACCATAGCATCTAACTCTTGTGGTGCCACAATTCCTTTCTGATTTGGTTTTGGTTTCGGCTTTCGAACGCCACCCATTCCGGCCGTAATGGCAGCCAGTTCCGCTTCCAAAGCATCGTCATCTGGATCACTTGCATCATCTACATCATCGCCAAGACCTGAGATGTCGTTCGATAGTCCAAATATTCCAAACTGTTCACGCGTTCGAAAAAGCACAAAGGAACACATGAGGTGATGACTAATGCAGCAGCTGTCGTAGGATTGCTCTCACTCTACAAACTTACCTCCGCAGGATTTCGCGTTCGTTCACGCTTCGGTGGCGTTGGTTTGCTGAAACTAAACATTATACAACACAATCACAGACCGCGCATTAAACACAAACACTAATTGCACTTTTAATGACTGCGAACGTCCTTTTCACTGCATAGAAATTTCACATGCGTCTTGTTTTGAGCGTACTATCGCAATAGCGATCGCTCTTTTGTTTTGATAGCTATTGACAGGTGCGCGAAAATGACGGCTATTCGGAAATTGGACCGGTACGACCAAATAATATGTTGGAATTTGTAGAACGAAATAATTTGAAACAACGAAATAACAAACACAAAATGGAAAAACGTAAACAAAACATTATCAATTAGTTATCCAAACTTTTCGTAATGCATTCTGTCGATGAAATGCTTTTTTACAATCTTTTTTATAAAAACTTCTGAACCGGTTAACCGGTTGCGGAATTGACAACTCAATTGTCAACATCTACGCACATGTCGTATTTGTTTACAAACTTCTCCAATCGTATTTTCACTGCAGCCTCACGTGAAATAGTTTAAAAATGTCTACAAAAATGAATAAAGTGCAGCTTTCAAAGGGTATTTTGCAAATGAAATTTATGTCAAGGACAAAGGAAAAACTAGACAAAGAAGCAGAAAATGAACGAGGACGGTAAGCACTGTGATTAAATCAATAAATGCAATATTTGAACCAACAACAAATGTCTCCTCTTCTTTTAGGGCACTGTATGCTAGTGAAATTACGGAAAAAATGTTATCGGAAACAGTAAAGTATATCATAGAACCTAGCTATGTGCCGTGCGAGAATCTTATCGAAGGCCGTATCAGCTACGGTGGCATGAATCCAGAAATAGAGCGAATTATTGAAATCGAATCCGGTGTAGACGTCGCAAAACGTGAGCGAGAGGAAGCCGCCAAGAAGGCAAAGATGGAAACAGATGTTCCTGACGCAGAGATGGCCCGGTTCTACTCCAGTGTAATGCACACCATGAATAAGAAGTATGATAACCATAAAAAGAGACTGCAGCATCCACTACCGTTAAACATAAAACGCGCAAGTTGAGTCATTTAATAAATTAATTGCTTTATTTTGATTAACTTACGGTGTCTACAATAAGCGATAGTGTATTATTCTTTATTATTCAATTAAACATATACTGCACTTACTGTTCTTTCATTTTAACTGCATGAAGCGAATAATTAATATCAGTGTTCTTTGTCCAGCACCACTGATTTGCCCAAAACTGGTAGAACATTCCGTGAATAAGTATTGTGTTGCAATTGTAGCTTGACAAAATTCGTTGCAAATCGATTGGCGATATGAACTTATCCCAATCGTGAGTTCCTTCGGGGACTAGCTTGAAAACTTGTTCGGCGCCAACGATAGCCCCCAGCCATGCAGGTGTAGTTTTGTTGATCGTGGTAATAAACATAGAGCCTCCCGGCTTCAGAGCACCCAGGCACTGTTCGATAAATGCCACCTTATCGTTCACATGCTCCAACACCTCCGAAGCGACCACAGCATCATATTGTTCAGCATTCTTTGCGGCATGTTGCTCGATGGTTTCCACGTGATACTGAATTTGTCGTCGATCCAGTGATGTATCGTCCTGAGCATGTTGCTTTGCCACATTGATCAGTTTTTCGCTGGGATCAATACCGACAACTTTCGAGTGCAATTTAGCAAGTGCTTCTGTCAAGATTCCTCCACCACAGCCCACCTCGAGAATGTTCAGATTAGCGAGTACGTTTGGTTTTTGAACAAGCGTTCTCTCCACAGCACCGGTCGTGATTAATCCGTCCCGAATCAACGGAACACGAAGAGAGTTCATCGCGTGCAACCCACGGATCGGACCTTGAGGATCCCACCATTCGGTAGACTGTTTGGAAAGATTTTCTACCTCCCGTTGATCGACATTACTGTATTGGGTGCGAATAGTTTCTGAAGGCGAAGAAAAACTTCGGGACGTTCTAGAAGAAACATGAAATATTGCGTCATTTCATTCAATACCGAAAGCAATTGACAATTTACCTTTTCAACAATACTGTGAAGCGAAAAAGTCGAATGTTTTGCTGAGGTAGCATGGTTTGCGGATTTAAAGAGACTTTTCACTACTTTAACAAGTCTCTTGGTTCTAATCGCCGGCGCTTGC
Source organism: Anopheles marshallii (assembly GCF_943734725.1). Taxonomy (NCBI): domain Eukaryota; kingdom Metazoa; phylum Arthropoda; class Insecta; order Diptera; family Culicidae; genus Anopheles; species Anopheles marshallii. The sequence continues at coordinate 62,120,702 of NC_071326.1, read as the reverse complement.
TCGTTGTTTCCAAACAATGAACACTTCACAGTTGACATCAACAAAGAACAATTTAGTCAAAATATGTTTCGCAATTTTTCTATCACATTTTAATGCATTTTGTTTTCTACGCTTTATTTAAGGATAACAATTTCGGTTATCTACAAAAAAGACTGCAAACAATTTTTAACATTTTTACTACAAAAATATTTGTTTGTGATATTTGAGTAGAATCCAACTGGCAACACTGTAGCTGACATTCAACCATCTGTCAAATACGCATGCTTCAGAAAACGTCAAAACGGTAAACACGTGCGAGAGCTGCCGGCCTGTGAAAACAATTCGCGAAAAATTGGGAAATTACGACAATTAAAGTGCTTTCTCGTTATTGTTTTGTTGTAGTGTTAACCTTTATATCCATAAAATGAAGATTAAACAGTCGAAGAAGAAGGAAGACTTCCAGAACATGTCCCTGGACAACTTTTTGGATAACATGGATGCAGATGTGGGAGACGATGAGCCTGAAGCGAAACCGAAGAGTAAAATCAAATCGAATGGTATTGGCAAGGCAAAAAACAAGCAGGAACTAAATAACACTAAGATGAAAGCTAAGGTTGGAGAAAAGGTGAAAAAATTAGCAATCATTACAGATGAATCAGGACCATCCGCTAATGAGACCGAAAAAAAAAAACAGAAGGGACAGAAGGGGTTACTAGATGGAAAAAAGAAAAAGACTGCTTCTGAAGGCGCGCCTCAAATGCCGCATGCAAACGGAAAGGAATATGAAAAAAAAGTAAAGGAGAAAAAAATGAAACCGAAGAGCGCGAAATCAGAAGTGAATGGAAACGATAAGCCGACGAAACGCACATTGTCTGAGCCGGAAGGTTCTGAAGATGCTGCCTATTACGGAAATGCTACGAAAATCACTAAATCGAAGAATAAGAATTCTGATAAGCAGGTAAAAGAAAAAACGAAAAAAAGCAAAGCTAAACTATCATCTGGCCTTAATGGGAAAGACGCGAAGAAAAAGAAACCCCAACGGGCAGCTGCAGAAGATTCCGATGTAGTGGCAGAGTCTGATTCCGACAGTTCAGAGGCAGAATCGGGTATGAAGCAGTTAGAAAAGGAACACAAGCAGGCACTCGGGAGACTAGAAACTACTGATCCCGAACTGTTCGCCTTTTTGAAGCAAAATGATGAAAAATTGTTAAAATTCGGTCAGATGGAAGGATCAGATTCTGAATTCGATGATTCGTCGGATGAAGAGGCGGCTGACGATGACGAGGGAAACGTGCACGAGTTGCCGAATAAGTTGGAAGTGGCCAGTGATGAAAGTGATTTTGATCCGAACGAAGACGACGAGAAAGAAGAAGATGAAGACGATGATGAAGAGGGCGACATTGAGGCCAACGAAGACGATAAGCCAGGCAAGAAGGTAACGTTTAAAATGTTAAGGGCATGGACAAACGATCTGACCAGTTTACCGGTAAAACACGTCAAAGGCATCAGGAGCATCTGCAAGGCATTCAATTCGGCACTTTTCACCATCACCGGAGATAAAAGCGTTATTCCACCGTATCGCGTTCAAGGTTCAGCGCTATTCAACGGGATCGTTCAAACGTGTGTCCTGTACCTGGGTCCAGCTGTCCGCAGCTACCTTTCGCTGAACGAGAAGCGACAGTTTAAGGATCTGAAAAATGATAGACGGTTCAAGAAGATAAAAGCCTGTCTGAAGATGTACTTGATCGATCTGACGAATCTGCTCGCCAATGTGTCCTCGTCACATATAATGTCTGTAATTCTGAAACATCTGCATCAATTTTCACCAGTTTTGGTATGTTACCAGAACCTAACGAAACCGATACTGAAGCGTCTGATCAGCATTTGGAGTACGGCAGATGAGGAAACGATCCGTGTTTTAGCCTTCATGTGCATCTTGAAGATAACGCATGCCCAGCAATCGCATTTTCTTAGCAACGTGCTGAAGGTGATGTATCTGGCGTACATAAAAAACAGCAAATTCGTTTCGCCGAACACCCTACCGAACATCAACTTTATGCGTCGTTCACTAGCGGAGATGTTTCTGCTCAACTTCAATGTATCTTACCAGCACATGTTTTTGTACATCCGTCAGCTGGCCATCCATCTGCGAAATGCAGTCATTTTGCAGAAAAAGGATAGTTTCCAGTACATCTACAACTGGCAGTACATCAATTCGTTGAAGCTTTGGGGAGATGTGCTCGGTGCGGCTCATGCACATGGCGAAGCGCTCGAGCCGCTAATCTATCCGTTTGTCTCGATCACGATCGGCGTCATCAAATTAATACCCTCTGCACAGTACTTCCCGTTACGTTTTCACTGCTGTCGCATACTGATACAACTGAATGCAAAAACCAATATTTACATACCGGTACTCCCGTTCCTGGTTGAGGTTCTACGGTCACATAGCTTCAATGAGCATCACAAGAAATTGTCCATGCGCCCGGTGAATCTGACCTGCTTGTTGCGATTTTCGCCGGCAAATATTCAAGAGAACGCCTTCAAAGATGCCGTAATCGATCAGATTTACGAATTGGTGTTGGAGTTTGCGGCAAATGAATCCGCCTCGGTCGGTTATCCAGAGATCGTCTTACCGATCATACTGCAGCTGCGTCAGTACACGAAAGCGACCCATCAGTACAAGTACTCTCGCAAGATGAAGCAGCTAAGCGACAAGTTGATGGAGAACTATGAGTTTATGGAAAAGCTACGCAGCAAAATGGACATACCGTTGAAAGAAACGGAACGTATCCGTGCCTGGGAGGAAACAGTCCGGGCTGAAGGAACGCCACTTACGAAGTTCCACGCTACCGTTGCTAAGGAAACGGAGTCGGTGAAACGTCGACATGCTACGGATTCAGAGAATATCAGCGATTATAAACTGCCGACGCTGAAGAAACTGCAGAAAAAATCACAGATGAAGAAAGACGGTCCAGTAACGCTATTCCCATCGGACGACGAGGACGACGATGATGATAAAATCGGGTTTGAAGGCATGGAAGAAGATGATGATGGAGACGAATATGATGATGAATCAATGTCCGATATGGAGGAAGATGATGATGACGCAACAGAAATGAGCTCTGAGGGCGATGAGGAGAATGAAGAAGAAGTATCCCAAAATAAGAACGCCAAGAAATCAGCAAAGAAGCAGAGTGAACCTCAAAATACAATCGATGAAGAAGACTATCCATTGGAAGATGGAGCGGATGCGGATCAGGTTGATATTGTGAAAGATTTAAAACTGGATGAGTGGGATGATTAAGGAGATGTTAGCCGAGATCGTACAATTCATTGCAAAAAGGTAATAAATAAATGGTGTTTAAGGGATTCTTTCTCTTAAAAGTACATGGAAACTGTAAGTGTATTTAACGATCAATTGCTTTTGTCGAGAATCGTTGAGAAATATGGTTTTGTATTGATTATATTCATTGTAAATTCAAACGTAATGAGTACACATGCTATCTTCCAATGTTAAGGTCGAAAAAGCTGCGTTATGAATGACTTCTAATTTGGTTTTTTTACACGAATTCGTGCTTCTTTTGCGTGTTGTGAACGGTTAGGTCAGACCAAAAACTCATCACTAAAACAGTCGGTGGGGTGAAATTAGTGCGCCACATTGCCCAACAATAAATGATTTTAATAACCCTTTAAAAGGTGCACAGAGCACGTGGAACAGTGTCAGTCGTGTGGTCGCTTCAGGGCAGTTAAAGTGTATTAAAAATAGGATTTTTATTGCCGCACCAAAAGATGGAGCGTTACGATTCTGTGAAAGAGTCGAAAGGATTCATCATCTGCATGCTAGTGTTATCGTTCTTTCAGTTTGTAATAGCTAAATGTTTTGAAAAAGCATCGATTGCTTTCCTCAGCCTGATGGAGGGTCTGTCGATGAAAACTACGGCGGAGGATCAAATTGCCACCTTCGATCAACTATCGACGCACTGGTGGGAACCGACTGGGCCCATGATTTTGCTGCATAGGTTAAATAAATTGAGGTAAGACGCTCATTTCCGCTTGCAAGATAACCCAACTGACATGTTTATTTCTTCATTCGAATGTGTTTCGTTTTAGAGTTCCAATGGTTGTAGAAGGTCTGATCAAGGCAGGCAAACTCGATCGAAAGCAACGGTACACCACGGATGCCTTGAAAGGCGTCACGGTGTTGGATGTCGGTTGCGGTGGTGGAATCTATTCGGAAGGGCTTGCAAAACTGCATGCGAACGTAGTCGGTATTGATCCAGCGCGACACCTGATCGAGGTTGCCAAAGCTCACGCAGAGAAACAAACGGACATTAAAGACCGTTGCCATTACTACGAACAATCACTCGAGGACCACTGGCAAGGTGCGGTTGGCAAGTATGATGTGGTTGTACTGTCCGAAACGATCGAACATGTGGTGGACAAGAGCATGCTCCTGAAGCATGTCGCTGCCGTACTGAAACCGGGTGGTTCAGTATTCATCACCACGTGGAACAAGACACCCTGGTCCTGGCTTCTCGCGGTGGTAGTTCTAGAAAATATCATGAAGATACTGCCGAAGGGTTCGCATGATTACGATAAGTTTGTTTCGCCTGAAGAAACGGAAGGCATCCTAGAGGCGTACGGATGTCGTACAATTGAAATGAGACCATTCTATCTGAAGTTTTGGGAAAAAGAGTGGATTTGGGTGCCGTTCTACAGATTTACGTATGCGATACATGCCGTGAAGGACTAGGTACATCTTCCAGGACAAAGATACGTGTATTGAAAATTGGAATCGATGAATCGTTAATAGCAAAATGATATATATATGATATATAAAAATACAAAAAAATAAATAAATACTGTTGACATCTAACTTGGTACAATTTGCCATTTGTTGAAACATAATAGACATACATTTTTATTCGTAAATAATTGCTAACAAAATTATATGTATGAAGTAATTTAAAAGTTGTTTAAAAAAGATAGGTCGGTGATGTTTTCGACGCAATCAATTTCGTAATCTTGAATTAAGAATATCCACGGTGTAAATGTCCTGCCCTCACCTGAATCAGTGTCGTAGGGCACACAAATTATACAAAACAGATATAAATTAAGTCAACGAAATAAGTAAAACACAACCACAGTGAATGATTTGACGGATAATTTATATTTTCTTGTTATTGCGTAAGTTTTATGCTTACTTCATATTTAACGACAATATTCAAGTTATCCCGTGCCCTAACTCGCTATTTCAATTGCCTAATGAAACGATCTACTTTAGTTACTTTACAATTTTGTTGATCAAAGCTATCATTACGTTAGATTACGTCTAGAAGGGAAATGATCGGTAGCAACTAACAGAATCATGCACTGATCTGCACTGTTTGTAACTGTAACACATTAACTAGAATACTATCTACATCTTCGGTATCTGGCATATGTTATAACACATGTGTAAAAGGTCAGCAGCCACACAAAACTACGGGTTTTAGTCGGAATTTATTGTGCAACAATAACTGGCTTAGTGATCTCTATGGTCTGGTGATGGAATATCTTTTTTTTCCTCAGTCCCATTGATTTTGCTATTTGATTGTTTTTTTGCCAACCCCAACGACGAACCGCAGCACCGATCATTTCTAATAAATAAATTAACCCTAATTGCACCCATCGGTGCTGCAAGTTCACAACGGGTGGAAACAGAATTGTAGTTAAGGTCGATTCTAGCCACGATAGTGACATCGGCACGATCGAATTTGATCGACGCGCTAGCGTTGATTAGTTGACGGAGAGCACAATTCAAACGATTGCCCCCCACCATTGCCTGGATTGGGTCCAATTTGCCAATTATGGTGCGACGAGAGGGAACTACGGGCACGGATCATTCGGTTGTTTAAAATTAATTTGTCATTTTTATGTTGTAGTGACGCCTTAAGATAACGGCTTTGCCTTTTTAAAGTTAACTAATCAGACAAGTATAAAACATTCTACGTGTAATGCCTCGTCGGAGATACGATTGCTATCTATGCCGAGATAGTACGGAAAGTGAGTGAATCCGAATTAGTTCTATGTACTATACTACATTACATTAGCTGAATATTCTCGAATGATACATTAGCCAGGGAAAGCAGGTTCTAAGCTGTTTTAGAATTTTATAGAATAACGCTTGGAACGTTACATTATCGTAACCGTAACGCGGCGTCCGATCGAAACGTCCACCAGAAGGAGGACCAGCTGCTGATGGAGCTAATGATCGTGGGAACTAGAAGGAGTATTGCACTGTGTAATTGACTCCAACGACTGCTGGACGACGATGTGTACATTGAAGGACATTTGTTTGATTTGTAGTAATCCTCACAGTACATCTGGAAGGGATAAAACACAACACATTAAGTTAGTGACAAACCGAGGTTTCCAACAAAGTTCCGTCCGCAACACACCTTGATTAACGTCGACGACATCTTGTCCAAGAAGCCACGGGTGAATCTGGCTGTATCGCGACCGCACGTATTTCTGGCAGCCGATTCCGAACAATCGAGATACTCCATGAACGAACAGCACACCCTCAGCACGTCATCCTCATCGGTGCGGCTGGCCGTCCGATGGTTCCGATGGCGCCGTTCGTGCTGGTGTTCACTTAACTCCCCGTTCGTCTGTTGCTGCTGCCCCTGATGTCCGTGATGATGCTGGTGTTGGTGATCCTCGGGCTGGAACTGCTGCGTTATTGCCGTCACGGTGTGATGATACCGTCGCCCGCAAACTTCATAGTCCGGTCGGACCAACTGTAGGCAGGGTGCGTGTGAAAGGAATTCGCGCTGGTAGTCACCCTCACGGCAAAGGTCTCGCACGAATTGGTTAGTTCCGTTGTACAGCTTGTTGAATCGGTTGCGCTGCTCCAGGGTCATACAACGTCGCGTGTAGCTACGTATACAGTGTAGCCCGTTATTTAGATCACTGAAATGATACAATTAATGTAAAACGAGACAATTATGAAATTAGAATTGGAACGACATACAAGGTTAGCCGAATATTTATTTTCAAAAGAAACTGTCTACCGATAGATGGCTAAAATGCAGGCTTTATTGTGTTCTGGTTTTCGGTCATGACTATGCAATGATTGCGTTTGATGTTGCTATTAAATCGATCAATTTCGGTGTTTTAAATTATGGGCCTACCAAATCCTCTGGCACGTGGCGATCTCAACTTTCTGTTAATGGAGGGAAAAACACACACACACACACACACACATTGTTGACCACTATAACAAGCCACAAATTTATTAAGGTTGCATGAATGACTGAAACGAATGTGTAATGTGCCCGAATGAAATATTAAAAAAAAAAACAAATCTCGTCCTCCTACAAATCTTCTTGCGATTACACAAAAGGACTTTTCTGTGAATAATTCGTTCGTACTAACACCTTCCAACTAAAAAGTCTGAGCGCACACTCAACAATCTGCAATGACACTTCGTGTTAATTGCTCTTCGTTACATCCGCCATAAGTTCAGCGGCGCTAAGGGAATGATTTATGTTCGGAACAATGGGTAAGATTTAAACTAACGAAAAGTGCCGAGAACGGACGAACGAAACGAACACGACCAACTAACTACAATTTATTAGCGGAACGTAAACTTACGGGCATATTTTATCCAGATCCTCCTTTTTCGTCGCTATGGACAGATCCGTCGTCGATTGTATTACTTGGAACGGGCGGGCACACTTGGTCAGCTCCTCCTGCCCACAGTTATCGGCCCGTATTCGTCCAAGATTCACTGCCAAACCGGACAAATCCCATTGTAGGGGTTTACCATGGTACCGTTGTATGATCATTTAACGTTGCGGAAGACCAGAACACCATCAGCACGCCGAGACAGTCGCATGAAAAGCCCATGGAAAGAGAAAAGAGAAAAAAGAAAATTAGAAATTGAAAGCAGTGGAACGAACGAACCAATTAAAATGCATGTCAAAAAATAACGCTCAAAGTGTAAATTCATCGAAAGAATTTTTCCTGCAATCCATCCTCGCTACACTAGCCCCCTTCGCCCCAACCAACCGCCACCCCCGGGGAACAGTCGCCACTCCGCCAGTCGCGTTTGATTGCGGTCCAGTGGTGGAAAGTTTTTTAAATTAAAAATTCATTTAGCAAGGGGTAATTTTTTCCTCCCTACCCGAAGAATTGTGTCGGATCGAAGTGGACGTTGTGAGTTTAGTTTTGAATACCCAGGAAAGGAAAACATGGCAACAAACTATGCTTCTATGCAACGCTTGACCAAGATTTGATATGAAAATTCATCCTTTTTTTTACCTTTCCCTTCTACCACTTCTTCGGATTGCAACTTTGACTTCGATAATGTGAAGTTTTTAACCGAACGCATAATAAACGGATGGTCGTTGGACATGACCGAAGAAATAAATGATGGTTGCAAAGTTTTTTCCACCAGTTGGAATGGGAATACATTCTGTCCAACTTTCATTCGTGATGCTTGGATTGGATTTTTTTTCCACCAAAAAGAAGAACGAAATAAATTCTTGCAAATTATGGCACCTCATGGTTTTGTAGGGAACCTAACACTTTTTTTTCTTTTTAAAACATTCCTCTATCTGATCTGAATCTATTGACGTCGTTTAGTTGTTGAAGTTCGATGATGACTCAAAGAGTTTTTTTTCTTCCACTTGCTTTTGAAGACTTTGCAAGAAGAGAAACAAAATGAAAGAAATCAAACTCCATCATTAACGCTCATCTGGTCGCATCCGGGGCGAGGGTTCCGATTGCACAAAGTCTTCCAATTTCATAGATCGGAAAGCAATCCGATCGTTTGCTGATGCGGTACACGTTATCGAAAATATGGAAAAGAATGCAATCACAAAACAAATGCCAATGTATGTTGTTACAGATTTGTATAGAGGACATTATTAATGTCTAAAACTTGGCGATATATTACAGAAATGCTAGAATGCATTATTAAGAGAAATTTGTGAAGATGCAAGATTAATTTCTAGTAAACAATTTAGAATCTTTTCACTGCTATATAATTTATTGTGTTTTTATTGCTTACTATAAATCAAATATTTTATTATAATATAGGACAATAAATGGATTTCAAATTTTAACTTCGAATAATAAATACTAGTGACAAGTTTTATTACATTGAAAATAAACGTAACTTTAAATTAAGCTATTTGTTGAATATAACCAATAATAAAGCTAGTAAAAGGTATAATAGAGGTTTTTCCAATTTACATTTGTCCTATAATTTGATTAATTATGATTTAATTAAAATGATTAAATTTTAATTTGAAATTTATAAATGTTTGTAACAAACGTTATTTCTACCCTTATTCTTTGTTGAATTCTTGTAAGTTCATAGGTTTATGATTTTTAAATTATTAATTTGTTTTGAAATGAAAGATTTTAACTAACTCTTAACTTAGTTGGGTAAAACTCGTTCAATGTTTACAATTTTTCAACTGTAACGATCATTATCATCTGTTTCAATTTACCTCCGTACCGTTAATTCAAACCAGCCAACAATCATTGCTTTTCAATTAAATCTCCATTTTCCGTAAATTGTGCACGGCCAGCATCCCAAACCGCTTAAGCGCAAGCGGTCAACCTCAACACCTCAAGAATCCCGAGAAACGGTTTGCGATTATCCTCCTGCCGAGGTTCGTGCCCGTAACACCTTCGCGCGGTAATAATGGCGCAACAAATGCAAATGATTCTCGCCACTCCACACGAAATACCGGAGGGAAGCGGGCGCGAATCCTTGGTGGATCGTTTGACAGATAATGTGTTGCATTATAATTCGTGTGCGGTAAGGTGGGCGCAGTAAGTTACCAGAAAGAAGCTTCGTTTGCACGTGCAGAAGATGCTATCCTTGGGGTGTTTCGTTTTTCTCTTTATTTTCCTCAACCTCACTCTTAACTAGGACTTTGCTTTGCTTTCCATCGTTTGCGTTTTTCTTCGGAGACTACTGCCGGTGATGCTGATGAACGGTAAAAATTTAGTTTCGGTTTCTGGCTTGGTTAGGCAGATTGCACGTCGTTTGGTCGATTACCGGTGCCTTCTCACCCTGCTTCGAGCCGGAGTAAATTATTTTGCTACCCTTGTTGAATCCACAAATTTAAAAAAACCTCTTCCCTTTTCTGTGGATCTTTGGACGCGGTCCATTGCAGTTACTTTTGCACACTGGATCAAGATCCCGACAGCTACAACCCCGTACGTCCGGCTTAAGCATGCTGCTATCATTTATTTAAATTTTCGCAACAATGCTCCAGCAACGTATGCAATCCGCATGCCACCAGCTTTTCCCAGTGTCCGTCTAGGTCGCTGGCCCCAAACCGGGTGTAGCCTGCTTTACCTGAAACCGTTGCTCTGGCGCGTGGACCAAGGCCTCGGTTGGTGCCACTGCGTCGATCTTTCGGCTTTCCACTCGTGTTTGTTTTTTTTTTTACAGAGAGAAATGGAAAAACGGGCAGTTTTGCAGCGATGAACTGCAACCATTATTAATGAATATTCAGCACGAAACATAGCGGATGCACCCCACGGGAAGTTGTTGGCGAAATATCGAGCCGTGCCAGTGTCCGTACCTGTTTGGGGACTACAGCCGAAAAAAGAACAGAACGGCAACGGCCACAAACGCAGCTACACAGGCGAGAGACCACATACATCTCTGCGAACCAGTGAATGCGACGAATTGCAATGAACCTTGGTTGGAATGTACCCTCAATATGGTATATCCTTAACCGGGCAGTGCTTTGCCGGGCCTGTTAAGTGTGCGCTGAGCAGCAGTGATCTGCTGCAATTATGTGAGCCCAGTGCTTACCTTTTCTCACCCCAAATGTTTGGCCCCATCGGCCGGGGTCGTGCAGTGACTTGTGCAGTGGAGTAAAATTAAAATGATGCGGAAATTTAATATGCAATATGGCCAACAGACACACATAAACACACACGCTTCACGCAAGCACAACATAATGGCACAAAATGTTGGAACTTTGTTGCACTTTGCCCGTGCTGTAGAACCCTCCTGTACCGCCATCAAGGTGCGGTCATTTCCGAAGCAAACGTTTGTCTCGCGCTCGTCACAACACCTCACCACTCGTTAGCCCTTGGCGTTTGGCGAATGTTAAAAAATCCCCTATGGTGAGTTCTTCAGATAGAACATACACCACCAACTGGCCTACCAACAGGCGTTGTGCTCGTGCCTGTTTCAATTACCGGGTGCAACGATGGTTATAAGTAGATTAATGTATCAATGGTTGTTGGGGAGATTTTAATTACTGTAGTCAAACCATAGAAAGGCTCATTTTGGCTGATAATTTGAACAACGACACACAAGCATGGGCGTACTACCTCGTACTACACACGAAACATCCTCTCGAAGTGCGCGTAAGCACATTTGTTCAAGCATTTTCATTTCACCAACCACTAGTTGACAGCCGAGGAAAATGTTTGATGTTAAAATAATATATTGAAAATCAATCACATTGTGTCCTCAGATTATGTTCGTTTATTGGAATTCAAATAATAACCTACGAACAGCGCATTTTATGTCAAGTGTAATATCAATTATGAACGCTTGGAGTTATGTTTCCAAGTATGAAACGGCTTAATTGTTTGCTACAGAGAGACATATTCTTTAGGTAACACATTACAGGGCAGAATTGTATCAATGCGCCTAAATATATTCAAATAAATACGTCAAAGGATATTCTAACGACATTTAGACAGAAAAGGCATAATTTGATTCGAACAAAACTGATTTAAATGTCAAATTTTAAATCTTTAAACCTTTCCGTTTAATACATTAAAACTTTCTATAGAAGTATCACCAGAAAAAGTTCGTGCTCTTTTAGCAATTATCAAATCACACCATAGCAAAGCTCGTAAAAATGTAATCTATCATAAAGCGGACATCAAACACCTTTTTTGAAACATTTTACGTTTCCTGGTAGATTGGTCCAGCTTTTGCAAACAAAACACTATCTAATCATCACCGCTAACACCTGACCGCTGAGCAAACAGCTACTCTACGTTAAAATAATTGCCCCTACCATAACCACAGCACAGGAACAAATTAATAAAAAAGAAGTATAGTTGGCAAAAATGTACCAACTAGACGAGGTCATTAGTGCACCAGGGCTCATCAGCTTAGTTTGCAACATAATCGCACGGTCGGTCTGACAGGTTGATCACCGAACAGTAAACACACGAGTTCAACACGACCCATTGAATCAACGTGCATCGACTATCGGCTTCAGTTCATTTGATTTCGTATAAAATATGACCATCAAGCTTGGTTACCACCATGCCGCCTTTACTTCACGCATGGGTTAGTGGGGTGACGGAGAGATTGAGAAGTAGGTGGTAAGTGAAGGAGCAGAAATATTCACGTTGGACAGATAGTTTTGCATATTCAATGCCATCACGCTAATGCACGAATGATGGGCAAATGTTGCATTTGCGAAACCGGGTCGGTAAAGGAGTCGGATTGCAATTGAATCGCAAATCACGTCACCATCGTCAAGGGACAATTACAACAAACTAGTCAGGCGTGCCTGGCTTGTACCAGGAGTGCCCTCACGCTCTTCGCCGAGAAACTCCTCGTCGGACCTTGGCTTCGGTACGGCTGGGAACGCTTTAATATGTTGCTCGCAAACCCCTGTCCTCCCAGTTCTTTCAGCCACGATCGAACGCAACTGACCACAAAGTTCATCCTTTGCATCGTTGCACAAACACAAACAAACGTCCCGTTTTCCGGGACCGTCCCCGTCGTTGCTTCACCGGTATAGAGCAGCTGAGGACAAACATTGCCACACTGTTCTGCTTCAGTATCGAACGTTATCGGGGAAAATCATGAAGTCTCCTGTTCGCATACCGATTGTCCGTCACGGTTTTCCCCTTTTGGCAACAACTCCCACCGGAAGCTACTTTTACAATGGAGCAGTAGAATTTAAATCAATTGCACCATACACCGCAAACAAATCGCTCACCGAGTCCGGCGGGTCGTCTAAATCGCCGCATCTGCCACGCCCGCACTGGGGCTACGTGGCTGGGTGGCAAAGTCACTCACCCACTTTCACCCGCTTTTGTTGCTTCATTTCTTTTTCCAAGCGGAAAACTTTCCACCACCCAGCGGTACAGCGTTCGAAGCGCATCATAAGGACAAATGCGCCTAGCGGTATGCAAACTGCACACCATTCTTCCATTAATGCGGTGTTGCTTGTGCGGTGAAACGGACACCGAGTTTGTGGTTGCATATCGAACAGCAAACCAAACAAACGGTTAGATGTGAAATACATTTAAATGCAAGGATCTTGTGCCACTAGCTTCTGGCTTCAAAAACTGTTCTGTTTGTGTGTTTGTATATCACTGACAACATCCCGGTTGATCCCGGATAATGGTAGCGCAATCCAGTGCAGGGCGTACCCGAGTTTGCAAAGGATAAACTGACGCAACTACGGTGATGTGATTAAAAGCAACCACCGTAGGTCAGGGTTTTTCCAGGTGACGCTGCAATGAAACGTTTCAAGACGCCGCAACAAACGTAGCACTGCAATTTGAATACTAGCCGTAGTTTTGGGGGAAAAACTTTTGCACCTACCCTGCACAGTGCACTGGGGGCAAATTGTTTGTCTTTCTGTTTTGTCGTGTTGAACTTTGGCAACGCTGTAATGTGAACCGCACAATGGTGCGGTTTTGTCGGGGAAGTTGGCCTTGAAAAGAAGGATTTGCTCCAAAATAGAACGAGTCGTGTAATTGAGGTCGGCTTTCGTAACCGGTTTCGTGGGGTTTGAACGATTATAATACCTTTAACCCCATTAAGCACCTGCTGTAATCCTTTATATCGGGTGATTTGATCTATAAAGTGAAAATAGGCCAGAAGAATAGAATGGTAAGCCCCACAACACCACAATCTAATTAGGCAACAAACTTCGCCTATAATATTTATGATACGATGGAGAAATCCATTTCACACCTACCGACAGTTCTCTTGTATCTAGTTTTGCAACGAAAAAAAAGAACATCATCCACAACATAAAAAAAATAACGCTCGATCGTAGCCATTTCCCCATTGGAATTGTGTTAGGAGGAATTGTGGTTTTTTTTTAGTTCCTACCTTTCTTTGCCCGTTTGCCTACTGCTGCCAAGGATCAGATACAGCGTGACTTAATCCTTTGCGATGAAAAGTGGCCTCACGCCAACTGGAAAGTGGAATGAAAAATCTACATTCAGGCGCTACTCGCATGACGCTAAAACCAAGTAACGGTTTAACGGGGAAACGGGATCGTTTTAATACCGACATCTCGTTTTTTTCCCACTTCCTTCCGCTTTTAATTCTACCGGTTTTTTTTTGTGTCTAGCTAACCATTTTAGTACCTTTTTTATTCCCATTCTTGCTTTCTTGCATAAAACATGTCCGGTTCCAAAGGGTACGTACTACCGAGCTAAATGAAAAAAAAAACACAAACTAGAAAACTTTTACCCGGTTCCGTCCTTGCCATCCATTTACAGCCCCCACCTGTATAGCTTTCGAATAACAGGATGGATATGGTTTCACATTCTGCTCTCATCCGGATCTTCAGATCGCAGCCAAACTACCGCATAAACCCTGCCGCAGCTGCGTTGAAGGGTAGCCCTTCACCAACATCGCACATACCACACATACACCTTCGAAGCAGCGTGGCTCAAAACAAGGTTGCATGTTAATCGTTTTCGCCCTGGCGTAAACCATTTCCGTTTTGGTGATTATGGTTCATACTTGCTGTTCGGTTCTATCTTTTTTAAGCCATTTTTTGTTGTTGTTTTCGTTTAGTTGCAAACACCAAGGCAACCCAGTACCGGTGTACCACAGCACAGCCAAGCCTATTACTTTGAAACTTTACGAAGTTGTGATGAACACTAACCAAACCAAAAAACAAAATGGAGTTTTTTTACACTCCAACTCACGTTTTAGTGCTGAGTCATGGCGATTAGCTATTCATCACCATTTCGTGTATGGTGGGAAAGCGAATAAATAAAAACGAATAGGAACAAGGAATAAAAAAAAACATGAATGGAGCGAATAAAAACGAGGTACATAAATAAATGATTCCCTTAACCTTTAACCATTTTAATGAACCAGAGCAATTTGTAACACTGTTTAAAATAATTTCTTTTACAATACGCATGGTTGAGTAATGGCGTTCGATGTGAGAGAAAAAGAATCACACCACGGACACGGATTTATTTTGATGAAGGATCAAAATTACTAGCACTACAATGCAAGAACCTGTCCGGTACTGGTTTGGCCCGAGAAATCTGAGCCCATTCCCATTGCCCGTACCGGAAGAGGCAAAACAGAGCCGGAAACACATGTGGCTCTCAACACCGGCAAACGGATGTACATGTCGACAGGACGAACCCATCGCGCACGGTCGTCGGCCTGCTGCGAAGCCGCTTTTGTGCCATTTCTTTCCCGCTACTTTCGCTGGCACGGATTATCCTTACCGTGCTAGTTTAGCACCCGAAACGCGACTCCATTCCTAGGCATGCTTCTGCACGGCAATAGTGCTACCGCTTGGTGCAAAATTTGTCCACTTTGTACCGTTTGCTGCAGGTGCAGGATGTAAACTTAATGCATAAATTATTAATTTGCCACATCATGCGAAACGGAAGGCATGAGCTTTGGAAGTGTAGGAAAACAATGAAGAGTAGGTGGAGGAGAATTTGGATTTGAATCGTCAACGTGTCGTCGAGAAGCAAATTGTAACGAACAGTCGCTTTTGGGTTTTGCGTCACGCTGGAGTCGGAGATGTGAAAACGAAATGTTCTTTTTTGTTTTACATTCCCTTCATAAGCGGTTTGCGTTCCAATTGCGTTGCAGATAACAATCTATGACTGGTGCTAACGATAATTTTCTGTGCTTTGTTTGCTCCATTATTTGTGCTAAAAATGATTACGAGTTAATTTTTAATCCTTTCCACCTTTTTGCTCCCGTTGGTTCTACCCTGCAATGCAATGCAACATAATCCTATCAGGAAGCGTCATACAACTGAACATCAGAAAAAAGTGTTATGCACATTAGCAGATGAAAACATTAGAGGACGTTTGTTTTGCATTTACATTCTTATGTCTTAAATTTCGATCGGTTTTTACTTATACAACTCCTGCTTTGATGGTTAAAAATTTGTTTAAAATAACACTACCGGTTGTAGCGTGCAGTCTGTTCAACCATTCGAAGCAGTTCCCTCTATCCTAACCACGCAGACAATTCGACCATCGAATGGAGACGCCTAGTATTTCACAGAATGCTGAACACTTGTCTGGTCCCCTTAATACTTCGACCTGCCAACACCGAACATTGAATGGTCGCTTCAAACGTGTATTAAACTGTGCAGAAGCATATGCCACCCGACCCAAAAACGGAACGGATGTCGTCCAAATCAACCATTGCGTTCCTGCGGCATTGTTTGCAGTCCGCAGCAACATTCCATCCTAACACGCGAACATTTCAAGCATGCGATTAATTTGTAGTAATTTCAATCTAATTGTCATTAGCCGCACCATGGCCTGTTCGCACATCTGTAAGGATGGAGCTCGCTTCCGTTGAATTTGTACCATATTGAAACGCTTAGCATACCGAGGAAATAGCACCTTTTATTATCGGTACGAGGCAAATACACGCGCCGGGGGCTTCTGTTTTCCCACTTGTTGACACCTGTTCGGGAGCGTAGGGCATTTCACTTTCCATTGTGTGAGAATTATAGTGTAAACGTGCCTTCAGCGTGAAATCCAGACTGGTTGTGTGCATTAATTATCCTTTGCGATACCTATTTCCATACCCTAACCGATATGCGATACCCTAACCTATTTCCAATGCCAAACAAGGATGTAGCTTTACATGCTTGATAAACTAGACGATCGTAAGCGCTGAATTCTGTTTAACGAGCATCATACTATATTTAAAGTCCATAGAATAAACGTCGTAAGGAAAAATAATATCAACTATACCCATTACATAGTATAATGGGTTGGTTTCCAAACGGACAAGCAACCATCGAGGACCTAATGAATGAATCGGGATGCTCAGTAATATGGTAAAGGCCAGAAAATCCTTTCTCGTGCCTGTGTAAATGAATAGTGCCGTTTAAATGTTTTACTCGTCGTTTCTCATTCAAAACCCTTCAACGTGCAAGGTGCACAGTTCAGTTGCATCCAAGCGCACTGAACGCAAAAAACTTAACCCAACACATTCGCTTGGGAGCACCAGGAACAATTGCTTCGTTCTCTTTATTGTATAAAGACTTTCGCTGAATGCAATCGATGCTCTTATGCGTGCACGTTCATGTTTTACGGTATAATAAACTACCTAAACGGAGGTTGTTTTAAGATTTTAAATTAAATATATGACGAAGAACGTGTCCCTTTTGAAACACGTGAATGAGCATTTCAATTATATGGTAATAGCGTTTTTCACACATGTTATTAAATTTATTGCTGCAAAAGTACAGCAGAGACTCTTCCCTCTGTACGAGATGCTTAATGCGATGTTGAAATTTAAAAATTAAAACCATTTTTCATCATCATGGACCAAAACGTTAGTTAACCAAAGCGAAAATGATCACTACTTCAATGCACTAGTATAGTCTTTAATGTAACTCTTATGAAATTGAATGAATCCTTCCGAACCGTTCCCACACGTACAATGTTGCAAAACGATCTGTCATGCAAAATTAAAAACTAGGCCACATGTAATGATTCGCTGTCTTCGAAGGCTATTAATACTAACACACGGCATCACATGCGCTTTTCTGGCAGTTTCTCCCGGCTGGCTGCGCGATTTTGAAAGGAAAAGTATAAAAATAGCATAAAATTGTTTGCATTATTGTAGACAAAATTGAATAACACTTTTTTACCATTAGTTTTAATATTAAAACAGTCCCTTTCTCTTTCCCCCCCTCTTAATCGAATCAATTAGCAATCAATTACTATTAGATTCTTTCTATCGAACAAACAGTTCAATTAGCACCGGTCAACTCGGACAAATGACGTATGTACACGTACTTCATGTTGCATATGTGTGCCAAACAATGAGCAAAACACAATATGATGTGACGTAAACCCGCCTGTCTGAAAAGAATATGATAAAACTGAACTTTGTCCCACTCCACGGCGTAGACAAGCATGTTTACTGTAAGGATTCCGGATTTTTGAAAATTATACAACCCTAACCTACGCCATCGGGTCAAAATTTTCACCATGCCAATGGTCTACAGCCTCTTGTCAAAACCATGTCATCGCAAATCATTCACTTCATGTAGAAAATTTCGCTGTGACTAGTTTTTTTTTTTCTTATAACAAAATTGGTTACGGTTTAAAAATAGTTCCATCCATCGTTTCACTCTCTTACGTTTAGTAGTTGTTTGCAGGACGTCGCACAGACATGCCGGTTTGCTGAGCGTGCTCTAATTATATCAGGTGGTTCGGACGAGCTGTTCCTATTGCAACCATCCTTCCCTGCACACTGCGAAGAAATGACAACGTTTCAACCGTTCCGTAGGAACTCAATCAAGGCACACAACAATAACAATAAAAGCTTTGCTTGTTTTCATTGCGGTAAGATAAGCCATAAATACTCGCACCGATTAATTAAGCGAGTTAAATCGATGGATTAGTGGGTTGATATCTCCCGGAAGGGATTGTAATTGTAAATAAAGGTGTTACGGTCGACAACAGAAACTGACTAAACCGGTTTAACCAGTCGGTAACGGATTAAATCGACATTACACAACAATTATTTGATAAGACGATCAGCATGACGAGACACTGTAATGATAAGAGTAAGTTAAGATCAGCAATGTTGACCCTGGTATAATGTATTATAATAGTGAAAGAATCAAATTAAATACCTATTGTAATTATAAGTGTTCCGTTTCTATTTGAAACGACGGAGTGTTTGTTATCCACTCCTCCATCCCTAGCGCGCACTAATTTATAGCGTGTTCTCATCGCTAGAAAAAAATACGTTTAAATAATGCCGCAAAAATGAAGTACAGAGTGTGTAAGAAAAACCGCCAAGCTTGCGGTTCCATTCTGTAAGTGAAATAAAGTCGTGAAAACCAAACAAGCCCAACAGTGTTACTGTCCACTTTTTTTCAGGGAAGTTGTTCAGCCGAAATTTAAACAACAGGGTTGATTCCTATTAATTTTGCTGTTCTATTAAATTGTAATAACTGGCTAGTGACCTTTTTTGACTCATCAAAGAAAAACATCATCAAATACGTGTCTAAAGGTCCATGATTTAAATTTTTTCTTATGTTAGAAATAATTGACTCTAGTTTGTAATAATCCGTCTTTTCTACAATTTGGGGCCCTTCATCTCAAACGTACAATTCAGTCCAAGCTGAAGTTAAGGTAGGTCAAGTTCACCAACCGTTTTAAGTTTTACAGTGCCATACTCTTCCAACTGTGATGTTGCATCCCACCTACGAGACGTCGCAGTGTAACGTTGGAACTCACGGCGAGATCAGTTCATTACCGTGTAACGTTGGAGCTCACAATGCGATCATTTCGCGACCAAAAACAAACCGATCCGATCCACGCTGTAGCGAACACGAAACAGCGTGGCGCATGAGTTGATCTCCGATGTGCATCGGGCTGCAACTAAAATCAAATTGGCGCGTCGCTGCCATCTAATTAAAGCATCGTTCCAATAGTCGTACGGGCCCGATCGTGCTTCAACACACTTTTCCGCTATACAACTTCACTGTGCATGATGCACACGCGTTATTCCGTCTATATGATAAAAAGAAGTGGGGTAGCGTAGCGAGATGGTGTGTGAGTGTGTGCATGTCGGCCACACAAATATCGTACGATGTGTTTCCACCAATCAACACTGGGGGCTCGTCCAAGATTGCACACACACTTGTATGTAGGCGCACACTCCAACGAATTCCACGTGCAAGGTTAGGTGAATACACCTGACGCTTGGATGATCGAATGCCCGTGCAAAGACGAACCGGATTAAACTGACTGCGAATGGACAGAAAAAACCAGGTAAGCAAAAGTATCATTGACGTAATGTCTTCTTCCGAAGTGTTCTCAGTTCTGGTAAGAGGGGTGCAATGAGATGGGATTCTCCCGCGACGTAAAGGGTGTTTGTACTCGCACAGTTTTTGATGAATTTTGTTTTGAGTACCTTCGTTCGTCGTCATTTCGATTGGTTGAAGAACTTAACAAGCAATCATTCATTGACGTAAATGCCCGCGTCGTCTGCAGTACTTCTGGAATGGCAAAGGGTGAAGCCCAACGGATACCAGAGCGGGGCGGAAAGATCGGGCAGTTGTGCTCCTCACACAATGGAGCCTTTTTTCTGGTCGAGCCCACAAAAAAGGGTCTGGAATGCGGCAACAAGGCGATTGCATTTTTGACAGTTACGGTTTTCTTTTCGGGTCAATGCCAAACCAATGACCTGCCTGACGTACACGCCAAACTGGCGACAGTTGTGGAAACCTTACGCGTACTACGTAGTTTCTTCGCAAGTCATTGTACCTCATGGACGATGAGAATACGGACACGCCTGAATTAATTCAATTAAACTCAATTGGAATGATTGACGCCGTAAATATTCTTAACAATTTTTTTTTTGTGACCAAGACTTGGTGCTCATTCTCTAGTAAATCTTTTTACCGGTTGGAACATTTTCTTTGAGTTCCCATGAGATGGAATGTAACACAAACAATCGATACATTTGTAAACATTATCTTGCATTTTAAATTTAAACTATTTATAAAAGTTTCATCCCATTGACGTCAGTAATCGATTTATTTTTTGCTATCATTTTGGCCCAATCGGGAAAATAGGAATAATTGGAGGTATTGTTTATTCTCATTATATTGGAATCATTATAGCGACCAAAAAGTGATGACCAATGAGAAAAATAATAACAAAAAATAACACACTAGGAAGCTATTAGGAGAACGAAAAAATGCACGATCAACACTTATTGTAAGCAAAAACTGCCTCAAGTTTGCCATCCTTCATTCAAGATGTGGTTGCTTTTGCGCAAATCACACCACATGTTCGTCACCCGGGACCGTCGCAGTTTTATTTTGCAGTCTCGGTAAAATCTTCCGAGGGCATAGTGTTTATGCACGGTGGGGTGATGCTGTCGGTTTGCAGTTAGAAGGTTATTTTCAGTCGCAATCACTTCCCAAACGAAAGATGTAAACAATAACCAACAAGTCGCCGCACCTGAAAGACCGTAAACCTAAGCGTAAAATAGGAAGTGAACGCGAATCGTTCGAAGATGATGCGTAACAATGCGCAATGTATGCGGTCTAGAAGTATTGCGCTGGTTTATTTACAAGCACTGTCGCAACAGTTTTGTTTCCGGTGATAAAAAGAAATAATGTTTTGTGTACCTTTATACCCATATACCGAATACACTACTTTTAAGCAAAAATAAAAAATGATCTAAAGGGTAAATATATTCTATTCAGTTTTCAGAATAGTTCGAACACGCATGCACTTAACCTTTGGGTGAGATTTACCATACTAATGTAGCTTGATTGTCGACATTAGGAACTGTTGTTAATTACAAGTCTAGTGATATAATCCCGGGCAATAGATCAGCACCTGATACGAAGAGTGTGTCAGACGCTGACACGTGATCAAAGTAAACAGCCCTGGAAGTGATCCACCTCGAACTAGCGAACGCACCTTCGTAACTGGTTTGAACGACATGGCTCTACGATCATCGATCATAACAAACCGATCAAGCTAATAGCCACGTGTTGAGACGTAAAAGATGTTTCACATGAACTGAAATACGCATTATTTGAACCACTAACGAAGGTCGTCCTATACAATTGGTATAAAAATCCATCGATGCTTGATTGTATCCGATTTGTTATATTCTATATGAATCTTTTGTTTGTCTGTTGATAAAGAAATGTTTTATTTCCTTGACCATTTATGACCAGGTCGATGACTTTTTTTGCGAAGTATAGCGTGAAACCCAGAGAAACTTGTTTTGAGAGCTACCTGACCATGAGAGTGGCCTTTTCACTTAAAACGGAATGTCATACGACATCAGTTATCTTATCTTCTCCACTCAGGCAAAGAATGGCACTGGTAAAAAGAATGTTTGAAGTGATTTTCTCATCTTTTGCATACTCAAACTCCAAAAATTGGGGAAGATAGGGAAGTTCGTTCTCTTGGGATAATTTAGAAACTAATCTCTCTAACAGCTTAAATCAACAAGTGATCTGGTTCCTGTAAGTAATTGTGACCGACCTTGGCCTGCGAAGCTTCTGAAGTAAGCTTCCAAGCCGCCGTCTCGCTACGGTGAGTATTAATCGAACTTGCCACACGCAACTCGTTCAAAACACGAACCGCGAGATCTTGGTAGACGTGAAAGGAAGACTGATCAAAAAGCGGAACAAGCATCTTACCCGTTCAACGTGTCCGATGGAAAAGGTGGGCGCTCCATAAAGCTTTGGCACCATTGTGGTGTTTGTGCGAAGGTAGTTTTGCAACTTAAACATTGCGCACGGTGAGTAACGGTGAGGACATTGTTTCTATTTCCATAGTGTGAAGAAAAGTGTTCAATAAGCGTACGTTTATTGCAGCAAAAGTATGTTTAAAGCTTCCCTGAAATTTACTTTTTTTTACAGAAGACCCTATTTCATTATCTCTATTTCAATGTAGTTCTATGTCGATGTTCTAATTTTCACACAATCTCTCCGTAAACCTCTCCATATATCGCAACACTGTAACTCCATTGTGGTTAAGTTCTCAGGTAGCTACACCGCTTCCACGGTAAACTATACCAACGCAAAGTATATGTTCCTCTATACGTACCGCCGAGCTCCATAACGAATCGAACGGTACTGAAACCCGACAACCAACGGCTGGGACGTACATTCACCGAT
Organism: Anopheles marshallii; assembly: GCF_943734725.1. Classification (NCBI taxonomy): domain Eukaryota; kingdom Metazoa; phylum Arthropoda; class Insecta; order Diptera; family Culicidae; genus Anopheles; species Anopheles marshallii. Next base: position 62,097,804 of record NC_071326.1, on the reverse strand, counting down.
ATCCACACCGGTATGCAATGGAACCACAGTGCAAAAAATCTGACACCGCACCTAGCGAAAGTTGCACACTGCTGTCTGAGCTGTCTGGGTGCGCAAGGGCGTGCTGCATAACCTAAAAAGCATAAGCTGTATCGTTTAAAAGGAAAAAGGGTAGCGATACATAGCACACAAAACACAGCTCACCCAGCGGGACTGCCGACGCGCGCATTTTCAGCCATAAAGCCGACTTCAAACGTTTCGAGTCTTCCTTTCTCAGTTTTATGGATGTTATGTTAAACTCCAACACGCTGGTAACATTTTTTGTTGATTCAGGTGAGTCGCCACAGCGTGACGTCATTATATCGTACGATTCGCTGGGAGGGTTGTGATTGGCTGTTTGGTATCATTCAGCAGCATACAACATTCCTTTTCGCTACAAGTCTTCTTCTTCTCGCGTTAAACGCTTTTATTGAAACTTTTGTTGGTCACTGACTTGCATTCATTATTGAACAGTATCGGACGAGTTCGATTATGCAGCTCTGGTGGTCTACTTCGGACTATACAGGTATGATCGTTGCTAAAACTGTCTGTCGATGGCTCTTAAGTCACCACCGACAGTTGGTGTGCAAAAGACTTAACCTTCCGCTTGTATGACACCGAGTTTGTTGGCGATTAGCCAGAAAACGAAACTAAAACTGATTGCCAGTAGCGGGTCGGCCTTTGGCACGTTTAGTGTCGATTTAGTGTGATATTGTGAGTGTACAAGCGAAACATTTTTCAAACAACTACGAAGAAAGCGTAGCTAACGGCACATTGTTCGAAACGCTAACTACAAGCTAAATATGGTGAATAGTAACTACTCCTTCAATTACGTGGAAGAAGCGGACATATTACTCATTCATAACCTTCGTAATGAATGAAACAGCGATTTGCACACGTTGTAGCTTCGACTCCACCGATGCACTCAATGAAATATTTTTTTTTGTAATATTTAAAAACGATCAGGTTGTATTGCTTAAAACGCTAAGAAACTCCATGGAAGTACCTGTCTTACGGTATTTACTGTTAATGCTCAATATCAATACAAATATCATCAGACACTTGAAATAATTGTAGTAATAAGTTAAATTTGTCAGGTGGTTAGGTCTTAACAACTCTAGTCTTCACATAATACAATTGGTATACAAAACTAGTGTTGGGTAAAATCCCATGTTTTCACGGAGTCACTCCGTAGTTCCTCTCGCACATTCCGGAGTCAACACCGGATAAACTTCAAAATATTTAACGTGTCTGAGAGGCGTGTGGAGGGGGGATGGGGTTGGGGTGAATCAAAGTCGACTCTGAAGTAATCCGAGTTCAGATACTACCAACTCGAATCCAGAGATAATTCGGAAGTAGTCCGGAGTTGCATCCGGTTTTTAGACTTCGAAGTCAGAGTGGATTTATGAACCCACTCCGTAGATCCCACCACTACACCAACTCTCAGCACTGATTACAGCTTACGCAGAATTCCATAATATACAGAACTACATTCAGGTACCTTATTATTATTATCAAGTAATAAGTTACTCTATAGAATAAGAATAAGATCAGATTAAGCATCCAGTAGTTATTAATAAAAAAACAAATTAGTTATTAATTTGTTCAATAAACATATGTCATCGCCCTTGTACTGTAACCATTCCGCCAAATACATCAATTACTTCTATCTTGTCTCATTTACTCCCGTAAGCATCCCGTTATCGTTAAATAATGTTGTGCATATTTGAAAGTCATACTCGCTAGCGAATTCGTTAATTGTTCTGCACATCGAGGTCAATATGACATTTCTAGTATAAGCTTTATTCGTAAATCGAATTTTTTATGCTTTCCAAGTTCTTGTACAGAACTTTAAATACTGCAGTAAGATATTCGAAGAAAGCCCTTGATATTGATATTAATATTGAATATTTAATAATTATTCTACATCTAATATTGAATAACATTAACATCTATATTAATTTTTCTTTAAATTTAATCTGATATACTGAATTTTGATATTTTTCTGAATTGTCGGTATGTTAACTAGACATATTTAATAAATAACAATAGCAATATATACAAAATTAACAACAGTTTAATAAATAACAATAAATATTAGTTTTAATGTGTTGACTTTAGGAATCTCTTTAAAGAATTTAATAACTCTTGTTACTTTTGTAAAATATAAAAGCTTTAACTAGTTATCATTGCTCCTGATCTTATGAGCTAAATTATTGATCATATGACTGTACAGATACAATCAAGATAAAATATGTGTATAAGTGTTCTTATCAGCCTTAAATGGCCAAATGCTCAAGCGTTCACACCATGGGATACCCTAACAGGTCAGAAATATGGGAAAACTGGGTGACGTTGAAGTATGATTGATGTAGGATTTCCTAACTCAATTGAATTGCGTGGCGTGAGCTGTTGATTGTGCTCGAATGATAATTATACAATTGATCGTACGATCCTTTGAATGTAGTGGAGGTGGTTGCAATACAAACTGTGATTAATATGAGTAGATACATTTTCGGTTTAACTCATCGTAGAATTATTTTCGTTGTTGTTTGAGCTGCATTAAGGGATCTAAAATCGTGTTTCTTTGCTTAAATGTCTTTATTTAATTAGATGCATAAAAAAATGTATATTGTAAATTAAATTTATAATTTATCACTTTTTTTCTACATAATCATCATTTCTGCATAATATGAAAACCATGAATGGTCAGTCATGCTAGCACGTGTATTAAGCTTTTAGCTAGCATCCAACAGTATACCCGACATTTTGGACCCAATTATCACTCGTCTTCAAAGCTAGTTTTCTGAACGACGCAGAGCCTGGCCCAAAACAACTTCGCAAATCCTTGGTATAAACATGATGCGGTCGAAAAATAAAAAAGACGAGAAGAAATTGGGTATGCAAACATCATCACATGTAACCTTTTTTTCCCAGTATATAGCCAGCTTTTTGGATTGCAAAAAAAACTTGAAGGCCTTCAAACAGCTTTGAACCGGATTTTAGGCAATATGACATATTTATCACTTGGTGTGATGAACTCTGTTGGTTTACCAGCTTGAGTTGATAAAGTGTATTGCGTTGCAGATGACCGCTGAAGATAAGATAAACCTTTTTTTGTATCTTATACAAACGCCATCAGATTATTGTAACAAATTTACATAGGTGCATGTAACGTCCATTACTTGTCCTATAACGCATTAGTTTACCCATAATTATAGCACAATTTAAACACTTACCGGTTATAAATACTGTCACCACTATGCATAGTCTGTTGTAAAATGTACTAAAATCTGTTAAGACTGGAAGCATAGTGCAGGATGCTTTTACTATTCCTAGGTTCCAAGACCGCAAACACTTTCCGACACTGCAATCACGTTTCACAAACACGTTTTTGATAGTGTAGCTTTTAAAATCGGTATTTAAACTTTTTGTATCACTATACTCTTATGAATTCGGATCACTCACATGACGATCGTTAAACACTTGTTAAACAGCGATAGAAAATCATAAGGAATTCATAAGATTTTCAATCGATTCACGATATCTACTGGCGTCCGTTGGTCACTAAACGACAAGTCTGTTGCTTTGGACCGATAGCTTCTTTTAATTTTATGGCTTCTAATAGTTGACGGTCTTCACTGCTACTACTGCATGTACGCGAATATAGCTGTCGGTGTGAAATTAAACTTTAATCCATCTATGACTGCAACGTCAAAGGGGAATAGTCTTCTATTCGTTCTGGTGATCAAACTATTAACATTTTTTCAGTTATGATGCTAATATATTGAAACTGCCGTGTTGAAAAGTCGTTATGTTTTGAAATAACTACGCTGTAACGGCCAGATGTCTGTGCTGCACGCGGAACTGATATTGAGTGTATTTGAAGACGCAGCGCTGTCAACCGTTCGCAACGACACCAGACTGGTTACTGAGTTTCATGTTTGTTATGAAGGGAATGCTCCTACCGATGCTTTGGCGCCAAATGAACACTACGAAAGATTTATATATTCAATGCCCACCGAGTTCATGCGACAAGTCGTGCGATTGGTTGTAACGCTCACGCGTAGCTTCTACATGTTAGCTTCCCCAACAGCTGTTTAATTTACCTATTCTTATACATTATTTCAGTGTGCATTCCCTAGTTTTCTGTTTAATTGGCCCTTGAGATATTGAATGACACTTAGTACTGATGTACCATACTTCATATGGCATTTAAGCGTTTGCTTTAAGCAGAATTTTGAAACATTGATAGCATTGTAGCAGACAAAGATCTACCAAACAGGGGTACTGAAAAAAAAAACGAATGAGTGAATGAGCACTGTATGAGGGTAAAGATTTTCTCATAGTTTTAATTCTTTAATGAAGTAATCCCACACAATTGTGTCCTGTGAGTAAACATTTAATTTGAGCACATTTTTACCAATAAAAATAAACAGTGTTCAAAGGCGAGTTTCCAGCAATACCAGCGAGTTTCATTAAGTGATGAACTTAAATTACCAAAATTGCAGGTATTATGGAGAACAATTTTGCCTCGCATTACCCTTTCATTGACGTATTTTTTTTTCTTACATTTAGGTTGGCTTATTGAAATTGTGTTACAAACTCTTTTAGTTTGAAGGCTTAGAGAAAATAATTTGAAAAAAAAAATACTCCAGATAAGTGCTGGTTGTTCTGCAATAATTTATATTTCCAAATATGAATTAACACACTAAAACTAGTTCTAAGAATAATTACATTTTTGTAATGTCTCAAAAATGTATAAACGTATAAAGGCATGTTAAGTATAAAGGTATGTTATCATGGATTATTTGTATTGAACTGATTGTGGGTTTGACACACCTGTCTAGCGGAATGAATCATCGCTGCTTCATGAAACAACATTAAAATGTGTAGCATAGCATCATACTGTTGATAGCAAATTAGCGAGCATAAACTTATCTTTTTTTTAATGTATGCTTTTAATCCTAAACTTCATGTGCTAGGTACCTACATACTTATTGTAGGTATTGTTTATTTATCAATAATGACGACATTTGCCATGTAGTTGTAGATATAATTATTTACACCATTCATAACCGAATGATTAGGTTAGTTTTATAATCTAATGGTATAAAATGAAATTAAATGAAGTGTTATTGTTATTTGCATATTTTTTTTTTACAAGTGGTATTATCGACCATTTCACATTTTTGCAAACATTATGGGCAAAAATATTTAAATGTATCAAAGGGCCTACTTACATGAGAGGCTCATAAACTGACAGATACTAAGCATAATTTGATATATGCACTTCTATGCCACACTCCCATCAACGTTATCCTCACTAATGCATAACGACGTGAACTGACCAAAAAGTTGGCATAGAATGTTTCTGCTCGATTCAAGAAATAGCTGACAATTAAACGATACCATAATCGTTTTCTGTTGACATTGTGTAGATCTTCCTTTTCTCCATACCAAAGGACTAAGTGTAAAAGCTACCACTTTTAAAGCCATTGTACTCCACGGCAGATGTGATGTACTGATTCTATCGCTGGTGGTAGACACCATTCTAAATGGCGGCCGTACGTACAGAAGGATGCAAATTTAGTTGCACACAGAGCCACCATAATTTGGGTACTGAACATAGATGGGACGTCCTTAGTGGATTCACCGTATCACTGGGCATTTTCCCGAGAAAACTACAACAGTGTCATTCTTAAAAGCATAGGCTCTTTGCTTGAGTATATAAATATGCAAGGATTATGCATCTGAATGGCACTTTGACGTGTACTGAAAACCGAACCAGACGAATGTGCTGCGTGTTCTGGAATGAACTTGAGATGTGGGCTATAAATTTACCAGCCCCATAACGCCCGGGGTGCATGGATTGACATAAATGCACCATTTTAGCTGAAGGCGCCTCGATAGGCATCTCAATGTCAACGTAACCCCGCAACAGTGACCATCGTTGCCTAAGCCAAAATCCAATGTTGGCCAATAAGTCAGCTGTTGGAAAATGAACCACATCCAATCCTGAAAGCGAGAATCTTAGCAATGATGAGAGTGACAGTGAAGTGCTCGTCTTGATAGGAAAAATTAGTAAACAGGAAGTATGATGGTGAATGAAAAATCAGTTTAAAAAAACGGTTGCTCGAATCGATAAACTTCAGGGCACGAAGTTTAATGGTATTATATTAGTTAGGTCTGCAGTTTGCTAATTTTTTTTTTTAAGAAAGAGGTACAAATTAATAAAAATAGTTCAGAATAACAGAGATAATTATTTTTATTTGTCATATATTTATTATAAATCAGCCTACAAAAGTTGACCTTTTAATGTAACTAATGTTGGCTTAAAGCATAAATCGTCTACAAACGCATTTACATAATATATTCTCGTTATCTTCGTAAATCGAATAGCCATAAATCAGCATTTTTCTGTTTCTGTTCTTGTTTGTTATTTTACCGTCACGCTACAGGCCAGTTTCGTATCAGAGGAAGTAACGAATTGTGCTTCATTATTTTGAATGATATCTCGCAAAAGAAACGGAATGGGTAGGCAGATTTCCCGAAGGAAAAATACTGGTACGACATGAATCAATCATTAAAGCACGAATTTGCGGATGAAAGAAAAGGTGAATGCTAAAGTTTATTTCAGTTTTTAATTTTTTGGTTGATTTATTTATCTGATTGAAAATATGGCAAATACAATTATGATGGAATAATAAATAAATAGGTTTTCATTTATTTATTTTTCTTCTTATGGAAACAGCCCGTTTGTTTTATTTAAGACAGATCGAAGCATTATCTCACTGGTGGGGCGGCAGTTGATATCTTTATTGCAAAAGCGCCTGAACAGTATGCAACAACATGACACTTTCTGCACATGGAGTTTATTTTTGCTCTACACCTGTCCTGTTAACTGAACAAATCATGTCAATGAAAATAAAAAGCAGAAAAAAAGAAGTAAAAAAAATACAAAAATATATGCAATGACAAAATTAAAGTTATTTTTCTTATGTTTTTTTTTAAATGGTGGCTATAGATTATTTCATGATAATATAAAATTAATCATAAGAGTAAATCAATTTAATTAAATTATTCATATTGATTTTCGACATGGCTACATAAGATACGAGTTTCGCTTTTGACATGTGATATCCAAATATATTAATTAATTTTTATACTTCACAGACCACCATTAGTCATATTATATTGAAATTAAACTTAAGTATTTATTGAATTTCATTTATACTCTTTGATTAACATAAAACATGAAATCATCTTTAGGAAAAGTAGTTTATTGCTTATAACCGTGCAATTACAACCATTTCACAGACCGTACTTGTAACAAAGAACTAAAGAACCAAAAAACACATTTTCCTAAAAAAGCAGTATTCCCCGTGTTGCAAACATCGCAACAACTTTTCACTTTGTTCACATTTCGGGAGGCGATCAAGCATAGAATGAATTTGATGCCTTTGTACTACTCGAAAGCTTTCCTTACGACCTACTGCTCACGAAACGCCACGAAACAAATTCCTTTGGGGCAGTAATTACTGCATGGAAAATTAAGCAACAAATCCATCGTTTTACACCGGACCGCCGCTGCGTTCCGATTGAATTCCTGGATCGAAGATCATCCGTTAATTTTTTTTTCTTGCCTTCTCGCGTCTGTGCTCTTCACTATTGCGCCACAATGCTGCACTCTAATTTGCGATCGGTGCTCTTTCAGCTGTACCTCTCCGTTTGACAGTGTAGTTTGGCGGGAATCAAAGAAAGCTGAACTACCTCGAAGGAACATAAAATTTCTTTTAATTAAAAACTTTTCCCTCCTGTTCGATGCACGAGGGTCGCTCAGATGGAAGGAAGTTTACGCGTTCAGTAAGCAGCGGGAAAGAGAAATGGACGGAACGATACAGCTGTCTCCGTGGTTCGCATCGTGGAAGCGTCGGATTCCGGCTAGTAGGAAGATTTATAAACGCCATCATTTTCCCGTTCGACCTTTTCGTCCCATGCTCGTTACAAAATATCCCTTCAACAGTGGGATGCATTTGGAGCATTTTTAAAAGTTGCTACACCTTGTGTACAATTTGAGATACCGTTGTAAAGGGATCTCGTCAACGGAGGGGAAGGCATAACAGCGATGGATTCACTTGAATCGAGTACAAACGGTTGGACAGCATTACGGTGTGATTTTTAGTAGCGGAAGAAGAAATGTTTCTTTTCGAGGGTGGAAAGGAGTTATGAAAATGGAGAAATTACGGGAATGAAGGTTACGAGAAAGTTTTCCGATGATTATTTTTACACTTTCAAAATGTTCGATTTTATTCGAAATATTCTTAGAGTGACGAAGAAAGTCTTTAGCATAATGCAGAAAAACGCTGAAGTATGAAATAGATTCACATGCTCTGCTATGTTCTGCTTTTAGCATTCAACATTTACTGTAGAGCTATGGAAAGATTATTGTAGATTTGAGGACTTAACATATCTTAATTATGGTGACGTTGTGGTGATGGTGACGGACGAACACAATTTTAATGAATGAAAAAGATAAAGGTTCGCTTTATGTTCTGCGATAACCTTTTAACGCAGCCGTGTTGCCAACCAGTAGTGTTTATTGCAGTTGTTTATATTATGTCGTTGTAACGTAGCGTGAATAGCGATGTTACTATTATAATTATATATTCATTAAATTGGCAATAACATGAAAATAGATAAGTGCTAGAATATGTTTATTAACAACATTCGTAGGAATAAATAAAGTATAAAGAAAGAATAAAGAATAAAGAAATGATAAAATTAAGTACAGAAAAATTGAATTAATATTTTATAACATATGTTAAGTTCTGAAGATGGCCAACTGAAAATTATGCACTATCCCCCATTTCGGATCATTTCAAAAAGGACTGCAAAGTTACATGCCATTTATATTAAAATTTCGTTTCCTTGAAATGTTAGTATTAATTTATATCTTAAGATGAATAATAATTGATTGATAAAACCGAGCTGGCCCGGGATAAGGTAAAAGACAAGAAGAAAATGCCTTGAGTAAGTTGTACTCTCCTCAGTCAATGTATGGCTTATAATACGTCAAAGAGCCGTGATGAATGTAATAAAATATATATTGGTTGATATTGATTAAAATTCAATTGAATTTATCAAAGCATCCAGACCAAGAAACCAGTGAAACCGTGAAATAAGAACAAAAAATCATTTAATTTAGGTCTACAGTTTCAACTATAAGCAATAGACGAGTATTAAGTTACATAAACACATTAAATAACAGTTTCCAATAGTTATAACGAATGCCCTTTCTAATGTTTTGTTATTTTAACTACCAACTCGATTCAAAGATTCAAAGTCGGACTTCAACTTGTAAGATCTAATACTTTAAGAGAAGAATCATCATGAGACTATTATCAGCTGATCAGACTATTATCATCAGAATATTATCACATTAACAGTGATTTGAAAAACAGCATACCGCACGGAATATTTTTAAATGACATTATCTCAAGTCACAAGCTGCCTACACGGTGAACAAAATTTTGTAATTCAGCGAGCTTCACCAGCTTTGTACGCTCTGTAATGCTTTGTAACGCTCCCTTCGATACGAGTAAAAAAAATAGTTTGAATGCAAACTTATCGTAAAAAATACTGACGGAGTGAACAGAAGAACCGATAAGAAAAGAAGCATAACTTTCCCATCTTCTACACGAGACGGTTCCAAATTGATTACCATAAATTTGCCACCAAACTCGAAACCGACCACTGGGTGCTGTCTCCAATGACTTTATCACCTTACCTATCGTTGTTTATGGTTGTAATTGCTCGACCAAATGGTGCTTTTTAAAGGAGACATTCAGAAAAAAAACATTTTAGGACAAAAAAAGCTTTGTGAAAACTTTCAAAGGGATTTAAACGAAAAAAATTAAATTGACGCCAAAACTTTGTATGAAGTTTATCCACGTTAGCAGTATATAACAATGGTGGTAGATCTGTATCGATGCATTTTATTCAAGTCGTTCCGTGAAAGTAAGAAATCTTTTGGACATCGTTCGATTCCAATCACTTCTTGCTTAACGCTTTTCCAAAGCCCTAGCAAGCAGGACGAATCGAAACGAGAGCTCTTATCCTTAGTTCAAGGGTCATAAGTTTTATGGTTCTTGTACTCAATTTGCCCGTTTTTCTATTCCTCACAATCATTTCGACACATGATTGCAACTATTGGTGGAGGCGCCCAGTTGCGAGTGGAAAACCATTTGTCTTACATTTTTAACTTTCAGTGGTGCTCGTGCCGGTGCACGTGTTGAAAATGTCCGATCGGTTAAGATTCAATCGGTCATTAAGCATCCATTTAAGGATCACTACCATCACTACCGTTAACGTTCAATCGAACCGGCGAATAACCATTCAGTTTGTGCAGACGTGCTGTATAATAAAATCCTATTATTTTTTTACATAGAGTAAGAGTGACTAAAATGTGTCGCTAGTAGCATGTCAAACGCTCAGCTGATGCTAACGAAAAGAAAACGCAGCCGATGTGCATCTCCAGTTTCCTGTTTAATGCCTACGCTCATTAGAACATCTCCGATCCAATGCCAAGAGCAGTTTTTCCTGCACTTCTGAAGTGCTAACTGGATGTCCTTCGCAATGCAATGGAATAGCCCCGGTCGAGGGATGATTTGGAGACGAAGCTTTAATTTGGATATCTAAATTTTTCCACCCGGGTGACAGTTTGCGTGGAGCTTTTCACAGAATCATCCAACGTATAGCATCACCATGTGCTGCTTGTACGGTTCACTGTAACGAACATTCTGCAGGTGGAAAAAAGAGCAGCTGAGTTCATTCCGGCGTGACGAAAGCCGATAGTGAAACGAAATGCTTCCTTTTAATGGTGTTAGCAGTTGGTTGTGGAGGATTTGTGAGTCTTTTTAGTGCAGCCACTTATGGAGGTGCAGCAAAAAAAACCTTTAGACGCTATTTTTGAGGCAACAGTAAGCAACGAAATGCACGACATGGCTGTACTATACCCAAAAGCGTTTCATAATATGGGTATCGTTTTATTAGGACAATAAATGTAAGTTTGAAACCAACTTCATTACTTTTGTTTGTGATCTAGAAATTGATAAACATAAATGAATGACATAACTAAAGATTAATAATTTCTTTAAAAAATCATAACTACTAGCTTTAAAATTAACTTAAGATAATTATCATTTGATTGGGAAAGGTCAGAATTTGTTTAGGATTTAAAGTCATTTGATGAAGTTATTAAGCATTAAAGCATATAAGACATTCGCATGAAAAGTGTAAGCTTCGGCGGTTTCGTACCGGACATGAAATTAAAGCCAAAGTGAAAGCCCAAAACCGGGAAAGATTTATCACTTTGCTAGGAAGTAATTGTATACTGTACAAATTATGGAGGAAGCTCAAGCAAATATGTTTTAATTAAAGCTACGTAGCGATTAAAATTGTTGTATAGATGTTATGCTGATAATCCGTCATCGTAACAGTCGTTTTAATTTTTTACGCCTAAATGTATGCAATTCGATGAACAAACTATTGGAACTCGCAATGCAAATGATATGCAACGCAATCCGCACGTTGTTGGTTTTAAATTTGTTTGATTATGTGTTATAAATACAAAAAACTAGCTCAAGGAAGATTGTGTAATAGGTTAAAAAACTATCAAATCGTTCACTAAAATGATCAAGGTTCGGGTAATTCATTACACTATATTGGCGCATGTTGCAAAACCAAGGTGTTCTGATTCAAACTTTTTTTTTTTATTTCGTGTCCATTTAAAACAATTTGAACCGTCGAAACACAGTAAAGCATCTAAAAAAATGAAAACCACCATGGGCTTTGTTTGCTAATTTTATACACATCAGCCCTTTCACTGACTGGTGCTGTTCCGCAAAGGAAGGGAGCAATGTTTCATCAACGAAGAAACGCACACAAAACATCGAAAGATGCGTTAGAAGCCAAAGCCCTTGTAAACAAGATGTGTATGCACTGCATCATTGGTGCGTTTGGCGTACCCCCGAATCCTTTACGGTCGCACACCGACAGTGGTCACTTTTGTTTATGCTGAATTCTGGTTCAAAGTTTCTCTAGGCTCAACCGTGGTACATGAAAATGCGTGCTAACATTCTAGAAACCAAGTTCACTTCAAAGCTCCGTGCATACTACGGCACGAGATGTAAGGCCTGTGAAAGTGCATTGCTTTTCCAGTACGCATTTCCTTCCAACGTCCAGCGTGTCTGTGTGTGCTTGTTTGTGTGTTTGACCCACACCGGATGCCAGTTGTGGTTCGCCACAGTGGCATCGATGCATTTACACACGCGTACACACTACGGCAGACTCATGAGTCTCGCACCCATCGAAGCCCAACGCCCTGGGACAAGGTCGCCGGTGTTGGCCAGTTAAAGCCAGACCAGACGACGGGTACGGCAGCCAAGGTGCGGTTCGAGAGTCAAAGCCGGATTGAAATATGGATTAGATTTTCCCGCCAGACGAGCGGCGAGCCAAACCGATGGGTTAGATGCATCGGGTCAGAATTTGCAGTGTGCAGGTGCTTCGAAACTGCAATGCGTGAATGGTTGGGGTTAAGAAGGAAATGCGGGTGGGAGGTGTGGAGTTGCAGTTGGGCACCTTCAATTGGACCATGAAGTGCAGCCACCCGAAGCGTAACCGTACCAAGGTAAACACAACTGGCACCTCGCCCACCCACCCACTCGGTCGCCATTGTTGTACAGTTCTACTGCATACAGTGGCACTGACTTCGTTTACGTACCATCGTGCCTCCCGGAGGATGTGTGTGGTTGGGGTGTTTGCTACCAGGAACGGGAAACATCAGCTGGGAGAAGTGTGCAATGTAAACTGCAAACCAAAACTCACTCTCTCCTGGAAAAGGAGTTCCCTTGAATGGAGTAAGTTAAATCAACCAAGCCTGGCAACGATGAATGTTGCTGACAAATTCATTTCTGAAGGATGAATGTTAAATTGGAAGCAAATGGAATACAAATGTGGTGTAAATTGTAGGAAAAATAGTCCATGATGCTATCAAATTAAAGAAAGATTGAAAATATTAAATTATAACAAATACACATGTGTATCAAACATTGCAGATATACATAAAATTTTGGAAGTACTATCATTTAATTTTTTGATTTGTTTGATTCTTTAGACATACACACAACCAAACGAGGGGGAAAACTACCAAAAGCTTAACTCAAGTACATCTGCAGTACGACAAATGAATTACAAATAGGTACTTGCAATCTTGGTACTCCATATCGATTTAGGGCCAACCAAAATGGTGCATTGTTTCGCAAAGAAAAAAAAACTATCGCAACGCTTCTATTCAAAGAGTAATAATTTTGTGTTGTATCAGCTCATGTTTTTTTTAACTAAAAAATCATTACGACTATTACAATTATAATTGATGACAAAAAGTTTTGCACAAAAACAACGTAATAATGTTTAACAACCTACCATGCTGATGATGCGCAAAATATTTTGAAAACGATTCTAAAAATTAAAGAAATAAGTATAGTATTTAAACTATGTTAAACTAAAATGATTGGTAGAAAAGTAACAAAGTGTTGGTTTCATCTGCCAAGTTATGCTGCTGACCTGGTAATTGTGACTCGAATTTCTCATAGTCGCATATGTCTGCAGCACATGTAGATGAAGAAAATCACTGTGATGTAATATTTTAAAATATTTACTTCAATTTAATTCAAAAAATTTTTTAATTTTTTCTTCAAAAGCATTCAATTAAACTGAATGTGTTTAAACGGATTGGTCTCTTTTTATGGTAACTCTTTACTTCGTTTCCTACCAACTCAAAAATCGTTGCTATAGACGTTTTTAATTCACCAGAGGCGAACGAAGCTTCCATCAGACTCCTTTGTCCTGTCCGATTGATATGACCGGTTTTTCATTGGGTGGCATCGTTTCTAGGCACACTAAAGTAATGTTCCCTCCAATACACGACTATGCACCACAGCATCAGCACGAAAAGAATGCTTCTTTACCATCCCTTTCAACAATGCGTACACGACGGAAGTAGCGACCCATTCCGCCAATAGTCGATAAATTAAACGGTTTTCCTTTGTGACCGAGTTGGATCTTGATGCAATCGCTTCTCAGCATATACTGACACGCGGGTTTACCTTGGCAAAGGTTGCTTCGTGTTGTCGTTTTCAGCAAGCATGCGCTTTAACGCTCGTGACACTATTCGGTTACTGTTTCATCGAACGGACTATCGCCAACCTGTTGCTTTCTTATGTGTTTTCTTAGCTTCGCGGTTCACTTAAACGATTTCAATATGGGGAAGGGAACAACAGGAGTGCATCATTCATCCACACTTCCATTAAAATCGTTGGATCGGTAGAACCAACACCCGAACGTGGAAGAAATGATCGGATCCGAACTACCAATGCTACAATCTAAAAATGTTGCAGCAAATACTGCTTGTCTCATCACAGTAACGTGCTGATAAACGACAATGGTCATCAGAAGGGAAAATAAATTTTTTTGTAAATACTTTCCTTTCTACACGCTACACACATTAACAGTTTAATAAGCTCAAAAACCATAGTTAATGTGTATTTTTGAAGTAGAATGACGTATCATTTAACTTATTTTTCACATGATTTAAGTTAATAAATAGAAAATGGTGCAGGTGTGATAATGCCGGTAGAACATACAAGCTGTTAACCTCAAAAAATTATGATTATTTTTTTTTATTATATTTCAAATTGTAATGCTAATCCTATTCTTTCTTCACGCTGGTTTGTTTACACAGGCATTTCGTAGTATTTTGAATAATTATTGTTTGTCGCTTGAGAAAAAAAACATTACAGTTTGTCAGAAGTGGGATTCGAACCCACGCCTACAGAGTAGACTACGACCTGAACGTAGCGCCTTAGACCGCTCGGCCATCCTGACTTCTTGCTAAGACCTCGGAAGCATTCTATTCGGTAAGGCAGGACAGAACTATCTCTTGTTTAGCATCTAAAATTATCACCCCTAAAGCGTGAGTATTTCTGCAATCACACGTAGTACTGCATGTCGATGCGTCTGGGGAAATGCTGAGAAAATAGATCATGCGTAATGCGCGAACTATTTTTATTTCTGAAGAAAACCCGTAATATTTTACTAGGATCGCAAAACGAAACGAACGGCAATGTATAAATGAAATTAAATATGAAGGTATGAAAGTATGAAAGTTTTCGAACAACAACTTTTCATGAACTATAACATAAATTTGGTACTGTAGTGTTAACTTATTACACGTATTACGTGAAATGATTCATTTTCTAAAACTACATTGCTAATAGTGAGATATTTAAATATCTCTCATGTCATGATTTTCAACTGATAATACAGTTTTCTACTTTTTATAAGTAATGAATTAAAACTAAACTTCATTTTATTTTTTTTATTATAGTTTCACATCAAATGTTTAGAATTTTTAGAATAGTAAACCAATTGCATTTTTTTTATATCGTAGCGTACGATAATAACTATAGATTTTTACATGTTCTATAATGTCAGGATTTTTAGAAATTCGTTTCAGAATTTAATAAAGAACATTGATGTATTTTTGCAGTTATAAATAAAGCACTTTTAAAACATTATATTCTACGCAAAAACATTTCTTTTGTCTTATCCATTGCCGAAGGATGCCATCGGTGCGAATAATATCGACTATCTGAAACAAACGTTCCAACAACACAGTTGGAACACGCGGAAGCCTATATCCAAACTTTCTTCTATAATGAATCGTTGTAGTATAGTGGTATGGTACTGGTTGATTCCATGGCGAAACCTATGCGTCGCACCTCGCCGAGACCCAGCTGTATATTTATCGCGCATGCATTCTACGCATACTATCCACCCGCTGAAAATCCGCTATTTATGGTACCCCTGAGTAAGCTTCTTCCCGCACTCAAAAGGAACCCGGCGAAAGAACGTGCCCGTATTCTTCCGCCTTACATTCCTCCTAATCAAATCATCAGCCAAATGTAAAGAGCACGAGAGGTGGATTTAGGAGGAAATACATATCGCGAAAAAAATCTATACACACAGAAATACTCGCTTTTCCTTGGAAAGTGGCGCATAAACAACCAACCAGAAATAACCGGTTTTTCCTTGGCCGTTGGATGCGGAGGAGTAGGAACCCTTTTCCCACCGACATCGGTGCATCTTTCGTAGCGGGTTTTCCTGCTTGCTTGCCGAAGGAACCTGTTCGTCCGCCTACACACGGCGTAGTTGGTGCGAAGTTTACTGATTTGTGCAAGCCTCAACCTTCTCTGGGGGAGGTAATGTGTGAGGCTCAAAGAGCGGCAACAGTTGATAAGTAAATAATTTTATCCATTTTCCCTCGCGGTTTTCTTGCTCACCGTACCCTTTCACTTTACTGGCAGTGGCTGTGCTGATTTTGCTCACCTCGTTGACCTACGATGCAACCGGCGCGGTCGCGATGATCGTCCCTGACTCGCGTTCGATTATGCGCCGCTTCTTTTACTCCGTCGAAGGCTATCTAAGATGCGGGAGGAAGATCCACCTCTGCCCAAACCCAAGTGTAGCCTGTGCCTGTGTGGAATCAATTTCGGTGAAAGAAAAACCTTTCCAAACACCTAGCGCGAGCTATGATCACCCAACGAGAATAAACACGATTACACGGTATCGTTGCGAATAGGGATAGGGAATGCAATGGGTGGTGCGTTTCGGTGGCGCGTGAAAGGACGCGAAAGCGACGGTCATCATTAGCATTAAAACGGCACTTTTCGGAACGGCACCGGTTTATGGCAGCGACTGCGGGAGCGAATCCAGCTGGAATCCATCAGGCAAGAAATTGCATCGGAAGAAAAGGCTGGTACCATCTCAACGTCACTCGAACCGGTTCTCCCTATCGGGGGCTGAGGGATGAAGGTTTTCCTTTACTTCACCAAACACTCACCGAGGAGCCGTCTGCCACGCCAACACGCTGACATCGTAGGGTCAATGTCGACGAGACCTCTCCGTTGAACCCTTGGCACGAGAGAAGGGAGTTGTCCATTTTTTGTTGCTGTGTTTTCTTTTACCACAAGGTGATTTTTGTGTGTGTATTTCTTGCCGTCGATGCTGCTGATCTGCGATTCCTCTGAACGTCAAGCACTCAGCTGTTTGCAAAGATCGTTAATCATGCTGCATCATGTTCCACTGCTATGTTGGGATTGTCAGTGGGCCAGGTGACAGCGGGAGATGCTAAATTTTTGGAACCTTTCGGGTGTTGCACACCATCGCTCATCGCCCAATCGTCGGTTACCACCCTTTTTTCGTGCTTCGATTGAAGTCCTTTCCATTCCATCTGGAGCATTATTAAGGAGCAGTGGATGCGGGATGTGAAACGGACAGTTTTGAACGGCGAATTACATAACTAACACCAACCTGTCGCTTCTTAAGAGATATTGATGGTATTTTAATCATAATTCAGAATGAGTCAGGTCCCCAAACATTTCATTTCTTTGACTTAATATAGCTTGATGAGCCCTCTCTTCGTTCTTAAGAATGGAGGTGCATCTTAATATTGTGTTCTGTTATTTATTTCATACTTCCTATTAACTAAGTACGTAATGTGGATTGCAAATCAAACGTCTTTTTTATTCTTAATTGTATGATTTTGATGATGCTAGTGCATAAAAATAACTGTCAACGGTCGGTTGAAACCGCAAACTGCATTTTATTCAACGCGTTTAACACTTTATTTACTTGATTATAATTTTTAAACATTATTATGAATAACAATTATGAAATCATAGAGCTAGATTTCAAATGTAACAACTTTGATGAATTACGCCATGCATAACAGTAAAACTTTCACGAGGTTTCACGAGTAATTGAGTGAAGTCTTCTGGTTTCACTTGATACTTCTGTCCATGTGACTAGTACGACATGACTGACGTGACGGTAAAGTGGCGTATCTGGGGTCTGGAGACATCACACTTGTCTAATATGATCGTGACTCGTGATATGTTTTACTAAACATATCTAGATTTTCGTCCTTTGCATAGGGGTATTCTTGAAATCTAAGGTGTGTAATTATTTGTACGTTGCTGTTAGACAGCAGTGTGATTTGGAAAAAATAAATTCACCATCATGTGATTAAGGATTCGCTTTGAAGCAAGTTGTAGCTTTTCAGTGGTGTCAAACTATATATTATTTTCAAAGTGAACGTATAGGTCATAAATTAAAACTGTTCATAACACAATGGGGCTTTCAAGAGACATTGTGAGAGATCACGAAGTTTTACAACTGTCCCCATCGATCATATTGTACATCGGATGTTAGACAAATGAAAAAGACGAAAAATAAATTACATGCTCGTTCTTCGAACAATCAATGAACATTTTTGTGTTTGATAGCTGTGCGAAAGTTTTTCCATATAAAAAGTGATTTAAATGCTTAAAAAATAGTGATTCAGTCTGACATCCCTGTTGCTCGGGAGAGATAAAGATATACGATCGGTCATACCCAAACTGATGTACGTCAGTCTCTCATCGAATCAAAACATGGATGCTGTATGCCGGAGAATAATGTATGCTGTCCCACCATATCAAATCTCTTTCTCAAAGAAACGAATATCTTACTCTCATGTTCTCTGCTTTTCTTCTTGCTTAAAGCTCTTACTCCACAGTGGATAAGCTCGCCGCGGCGCCAGATACCGTTCCGTTTCTCGCGATGGATGCTGTTTGTATCGCTATATTGCTCCCTTTCGCACGTGGAGAACACTGCAAGTCTCACCTGCAGTGTGCTCAGCTGAGTGCGCCTGTGGTGGGTGGTAAGCTTTTTCTCACAGTTTTCCATTTCCCCGTTCCTACGCCAACTCTACCATCGTTTCAAACAGCTGCTCCCACAACGACAGACCCGTTCGACCGATCGACCGACTGACTGACTTCTGGCCATTCTACAGTGGTCGAGACGCTCGAAGCCAAAAACTCTTAGCAGTTCCGAAGGTTCGCCGCTCGCTCGCTCGTGCAGCTCACCACTGGCTTGGCGAGTTGTACGGCCGCATGTCGTCGGTTGGTTTGCGGTTTGTGTTTTGTTTTGCGCTTTTCATTTTCAGTATTGAGCTGTCCCGCGCGACGGCAGGACGTGTTTCGCGTGAAGCTTGCTTGTGGCGGTTCGGTTTCAACTACGCGCTTTTGCATCGTTTCCCGTCCATATTTGCGTCTCCTTGTGCATCCTTTACTTTCCGCTATGGTTGCATGTGATTCATGCTGTTTTTTAAACGCAATAATGAATTTACGCGCGCGATATGCCTTACGCTGAGTGATTTGAACGCGCTGTGAATGAACAGTCACGTGCGCGGCCTTTACCGGGACGGAATCAGTTCGAACATTCGAAGGGTGGAACACTTCCATTTTCTTTACCAATTCATTAGAAAAGAATTAAGATCATTGACAACGATGAGTTCCGGTGATTCTTAACCGAATGGAAATTTGTCAATTATTTGTGGAGAGTTCCCTTCATGAACGTCGTTGAAGTTATTCGTTGGTGTATACATTGTGGCATCGTAACTGGTACCTTAAGGTTACCATTCTAACTACACAAAAAAAGTAATCAAACCCAAACCTGAGTGTGAACGGTTAGATCTGTATCGTGAACAGGTTCTTCCCATCCGAATGTCCTTCGAAGCAGCAGAAATTTTTATAAAACCTTTTCCATTCATCAATTGCTAAGTGCAGTGAAACGGAACGGATTTCGGAAACATACATGCACACACAATCGTCCACAAGTGCTCACGGAAGCTGGTGAAGGATGCAAATTTCCAAAACGTAAATACCTGCAATTACAACAATTAAAGTGTGAGTGCAAACGAGCCGCGTGTAACACACCACGGTCAGGCTCCAGCTAACCCCCTGCCCGACCAAGCCCTCGTGAGACTACGGCATCTCCGGTAGCCTGGCCACGACGTCTGATGAGGCTGGTTGGCAAGATTACTGTTATTATCGCATGAATTAGGATCAATTTATGTTCCATTCCCGCACGGAACGAATCTGCGACGTGAAGAAGGGAGTGGTCCGGCAAAACGAGGCATGTTGACCCTTCCCCTGTAGTTAAGTGTTGATGGTAGCGTTGGAAGTGAATGGAAATCAAAATGCGTGTTCTACACCAGGATATGTGATTGTCTAAGGTTCTGTCCTCCGATGATGTGTTCTCAAGCCGGTGGATAATGTGCGTAACATATAATAGTGTGGTGATGATGCGAAGAATATGTAATGTGATTAAGTGAATGACTAAAGTTTAGTGAATTCCCTACCCGGTTTTGAGCACCATGCCAGATTAAATATTGTTCGGTGTATCTAAGAGAAACAGAAATAAAACATCTATTGACACCACATCATTCGCTGAGGTGATCAACGCTCTCTGCTGCTACGCGATGTAAATAAAACACTCACTATCGATTAAGGCCAGTATTAGTGATTTAAGGAAATCGATAGTGTTAAGTGACCTGTAAGGGTATAGAGTAGTGTTTGTTGTGCGTTGGTGTACGTAAAATACAAATTCAAATTCTCAAACTTGTGTTTGCGTGAGCTATTTACCCTACTAAACTTCCAAAGTGGCGTTCTTCACCGTACGATCTCAAGCTCAAGCAAGATTTCCGTTATCGAAACCCTCCACACAGCCCTTCAGTTCCGGTAGTAGATGTTGAATATAGCCGCAGAAAAAAGCCAGTCCTACCCCCGTGGTCCATGCGCTCCTTCTCGTTTTCAACGTAGAAAATAGCATCAATACAGCAACAACAAAAATTGAATAAAAACGCAGATCTAAACGCAACGCGAAGGCAACAACTCTAACGCGCCTTTGCCACGATCGGAGCGAACCTGTTTGAAAGGTACTGCACAAATCGCGCCGAACCAGTTGTGTCCACTGCAAACAACAAAACCTGCCGCCACTGGTGCAAAAGACTCCGGCTACTGCTGCTGGGCGGTTCAAGAATAATAATACATGCCCCTGCATGAAAGGGCCCAAACAAGCGCAGAGGGGACAGGTAGAAGGCTGTCGTGCTAGCAGTTAGTTTCACGTACGCGCACGTTGGTACCGGTTTCCACTGCCGGCCACTACTGGGTGTGAACGGGGATCGTGAAAAACTGTGGTCTCCACCGAAACATTGGAGACCTCGAAGATCGCGAACGGTTGGTACGCTCCAACGTTCTAGCCAAGTTGCCGCCAACCAGTCGTCCACGTCCGTAGACACGTCGCGCTCGCTTGTCGTACCACCGAGCGGTACCGATCCGGTAAACACGTATGCTAAACTTCGACTCCAACCGGGTACGAACTAAGGTGTGCGATTACTATTCTTTTCCGTGCTCCAACAAAACAAAACCGTATTGGCCAGTTTCTCGCGGTTCTTGAAGTGCCTCACTTCCTCGGTGTGTTCTTTAGCTACACACTCTGACCCGATCACGCTCCAAAACGACAGTGACTAATTAAAAGGGCATTAACGAAACCAACTGTCTGTATCAAGTTGACAATATACACACACAGCGTATTTTGCTACCAACTTTCACGGATCGTCCACCGCGTCAGAATCCTTCAACCTAGAGGACTAGTAGTGACGGAAGTCACTTACGATACATGTTCGACGTATTGGCTTTCTTGAGACGTTAGGTACACGAGATTGAATGTCCGTGTGTATATGCGTGTTACCCAAAACCAAACCCAACTGACCTATGGTACAACGTGCTAGACGGTGTGATTGCAAAGTGTGAAAGTTGCGAGTGGTTGTGTAGAAGATTCTACCATCAGAATCCAGTGTGCTAAGATAGAAAGAGAAAGAAAGAGATCAAATAGTGTGCGTGTTAGTGTGATTGTCCGTTAATGCTAATCTCGTTGTGGCGATTGTCTGTCGGTAGCCGCATACTCCCCAGTGCAATTGCTGTTGCTACTACCGCTAGCATCAGGTACAGGCTCACTAGACCTCTGCTTTAATCGTGGATTACACTCTCCCGGATGTTTCGATGCGGTACTGCTGCAGTAACCGATCGTCATCGGTGATTCTCCCTTCCTCATCATCATTATCGTCAGCGTCGCCGTCGTACACCGAAACGCTGGAGTTTCAAAACGTGGTTGATACTGCGGACATCGTCACTGTCACCGCACAAGGATTATCATTTTGATACGGCGTACTGGAATTTTAATGGTTTACATGGTAAGTGCTGCTGTTCTATTGTGTTGAGCTAACTTTACACTACGTCGGGTCGGAGTTCTCGAAACCCCTGCCAAGCATTCTAAGGGAGCAGTGCAGCAACACAAAAGGTTTCTGCTTGCAAACTGCCCAGTTTGCAAACGGATCTCTTACCGCCTATGGTTCGGTCTACTACGGTCAAGGTTTCCAGGGTCTCCCCTTACCCGTTCGTCCTTCCTCGAGAGGCACCTCATCGGTGAAAGGATACTGGAGCTACCGTGCCAAGCTTCTGGGTCTCCCTGGGGCTGAGGACACTCATGATCATGATCGGGCTGAATAAAATCAGTGCCATGAGCACTGACTGTGGAACCTTCCACCTGTTCTCGTGCTGTACGATTGCGGAACGCCAGAGTTCCTGCCTGACCCGGCAGCTTCCAAACCCACTCCCACCTAACGTCTTGGCGCCTGGACCAACCGAAGGACAGACATATGTGACAATAAAATACGACTGTCATTATTAGGTAGCGTTTATCGATGAAATAAAACGGCACAGCCAATCCGTAATTGACAATTGCCACTCTCATTAGTCGATCGGGTCTTTGTCGTTCGGTTTAGCCAAGTGGAGCCCTGAAGAGAGTAAAGAGTGTGGAAATCGCCGGCAAGTATTTGGCTGACTAGGTACACCACCCGATTGGTGATGGCCTTGAAAGGTGAACCAAGTATCTTAAGCGGCACAAATACACACACTTGATCTTGAAATATGCATATCAATAATTACACTGAAACGATCGTGTGTCACTCTTCCATTATGATTAGTTGATAAAGAACGCATTGTAGTTAAAGTACCGCGCCTGAACCAAACTGTACGTATGTTTGAAGTGTTCGTTCTTGCTCTGCGAGAACCTGTAAAAAGAAGCTCGCGGTTATGCACAATCCACACGATAGACGACGGAGGTAGGATTGTATGTTTTTGCCTTTCGCTTATAGCTTAGACCACCTTCTTACAATATGAAAAAAGCGTTCTCAACGGTGGTCCGAAAGGAAAATATTGCATGTCATTTATAGATGATTTTGTATTGAAACACTTTGAACTCACTGAAGAAAATGTGCAAAATCTGTTATTTCGCACTGAATCTTATATCGGGTTTGCTTGTACATTCAACTGGAAAAGAGTTTGTTTAATGAAACCGTCCAACCGTCTGCTAAACGTACTCGATACCGAATACTTAACTGTGGTATTTCGTTCATATTTTGTTATAGAATGCTACGTTCGACGCCTTTAGATTAGATTAGAATTTTTAGATTGAGCAATAACGGTTTAAACTGTACAACTTTTAATGCTTCCCATTGAAGCGATTCCTCTGTACATAACGCAAAGCAAAAAGGCTTTTCATTTTTTAGCGTTAAGTATTTGGTGGTTTAGTGAATCCAAGATAAATAAAACATCTGCTTAACCTCTCGGTAAGCATTATCAATAATAAGCATTATTATTTGTTATCAATAACAAACCACACAGATTTATTTCAAAAACTCAAATGGTATTTAAAAATTGTTTGTGTTATACACGCTTAAGACACTTATTGCAGCAGTAAATCGTCAACAAACGCTGTTTCCCGTTCCTTCCCACAACATCAACTAATCGTTCGGGTATTTAGTTACAAACCCAAACTTCTGGGGCGGCAACTTAATCCACTGTTTACCCGTTATAACATCATCGCTAATGTACACCACTGTTTAACCCCTCAGTTGCTATTCATACGAGTTCTGCCATTACCAAAGCTTACATAAAAACACCTATGAAAAAGGCGAAAGGTGTGCCCGTTTTGCTTAAAAGGCGGCAGAACCGAGGCGAAACAAAATCACCGCCCGACCCAACCCAGCTCAATCCAAAACGGAACCGTTTCGACGGGCTGTACTACGGAGGCCCTCCCGAAAACTGGAAGCAATCTCTGGTGGGATACATCTGCGAGCTAAAACTCACCTACATCTTCATGGGGCCGATCCCCTGGTTGGCAGTTGCGGGCGATCGTCACCGTCGTCATCGTCGGCGTAACGCGAACGACACGTTTTCGCATTAATTACATTAGAAGATGAATGTCGTGATTAGATTTTCGTTTATATTTCTTCGATTTTTTTTGCTCATGAGTGGATGCAGAATTCGGAAGACGGTTGGTGGGTGCTGTTAAATGAACGAAGCAAAATCAATGCTTTCTCGTGAACTCGTGAGGTACTTTTTTCTCATGTGAATACAGCGAATGGAGGCATGACAGTTCCGCGCCTTCAGAAGTTTGGAAGCTTATTTTTGTTTCCATTGAATTATTGGGTAAAAAAAAAGGCTGTTCAAATAGGGGACATAAAAATGGAGTTGAAAACGAAAACCACAAAGCTTAATGCAAACGTAAAAGTGGGAAGAAAATCAATCCAAATAGTAACAGAGTCACTGCACTAAGAAATCTGGTCCGGTCCTAACCGATTTAGTCGGATTTATTCAGGCGTAACCTCACGGCGCATGCATTCACTCGGTCGTATGTAAACGTGTACGATCGGTTTGGCGTGTTTTTGCTTCTTTTGAATATTTCTTCCGGGCCTAACATCGTCGGCGCTGGATGCAGTTGCTTATTAGCAGCGTTCGGGGTTAAACGGTTCATGACAGGGGGCCAATTCCGAAAGGGGCAACCTGTCAGCTTAAAGGAAGATGAATTAGTGTAAAGCGCCGTGTGGCGAGCAGAGTTTTTGCACAATTTTTTCTATCGTTTTTGTAAACTCCCAACTTGTACACTGTGGAAAGGTTTAGCCCATTTTGCAAGTAGTTTGGTATAGACGGAAAATTTGGCATGAAATTTTGACACATCTCTTAATTCATTATCGCAACCTCAAATGCGTCGCTTAATGTGTTTCAGGTAAGAACGAGTAGATAGAAAAAAGAGCTTCTTTAGCGTCAAGGGTACAGAACACACCGAAGTGCCCATTATTTTGCTTCATCAGCGTCGGTGCGTATGGAAGTCGAGATTTTTTTGTTATCATACACTCCTCCAAAAACTCATTACCACGCCGTACTACCGCTCGTGGAGGAGATGATTGTGTCGTCGCCTCCCACTAAGCCCGACCCTCTCATTCTTCGACTTTTTTGCCTTTTTCAAAAATTTGTTGCCCTCCTAAGTGACCATTAAAAATGACCTTTGCGGTAGCCAGCCAGCCACCAAGCTCAGATGTGACGGTGGAAGGTTTGGCGGAAGGTTGCACCGTACGCACGATAATGGGCGGATTAGAGAACTAGGCGGAATTCAAACCAAAAAATTGAATCCACTGTGTTCACGGCGCAAAGGAATGCTTTGAAACGCCTGTGAAGAGCTTTGCAAGGTGGTCTTTGGAAAGGATAGTAAATTTTGAGCACATCCCTATCATCAGTGGGCGCGTGTAGTGTGAAATATACTTCTTCTTTGGAAGTGTAGTGTGAAATATACTAGAAGAATCTTATTGGAAAGTGTATACTCTTAGAGATATAGTAAACTAATGCACATGTTATGAAAACTTGCGAGTAATGTAATCTAATGACCTTTTTAATTTTGAACTTCATTGATAATATGATAGCATAAGTTAAAAATATTTTTAACACAACATCAGCATCGGTTTGTAGTTATAATTTCTTGCAACCATTTAACTTATTGAAAAAAACCATCTTTCATCAGGAAGCCACTGGCAATCGTTTTCGCCCACACTTATATTCAAGTAATGTTTGCACAATCCTTTGTTTATTTTTTCAATGTTCCTGATGAAGATGTCTGCATCTTATAAAATTCTTAAGATTGTCAAAAAAATGAATTCATATGCTCCATTTGCAACATCTTATCGTATGACCTACAACCGACGGACACCGTTAGCTTGCTGATATTAATTCGCCATCCTTGCCCGATCTTAGTTGCATACAGAAGCTGAGGTAAAGCATGCCAAACTTTGCAGCACTAAAGAAGAACTCATCCTCATCAGTTTTTGCCACTATTCCGTTGGGTTTTCCCCTTACTTCTCTTGCAATTTTCCTTCATCTTCACGCTAGGTTTGCACTTTTCCATTCGCCTTACTCGTCATCCATCAGATTTAGTTATTCAAAAAATATGTATATTGCCTTTGCATCGGCATCGAAAGCACGACGGCATGAATATTCATAACCGTTGACTTTATCACCCCATGAGCTGCTTCCCTCGCTGACCCACAGAGTAGCACCGTTGCTGCTGATGCGGTAGTAGTAACAGCAGCAGTCGTTTACAATTTTGCCCCAATCGATCTAGTGCCAGCGTTGCCCATAGAGCAACTGGTGGGTTTTGTCATTTGGGGAGATGTTTCTGAGGATGTGCCTCGGCCTTTTTTTTTGCTTGGTTTGCAAAATTGAGAAGATCCATCGATTTTATTGCTCGTGGCTTTTCACATCCGAAAGGGGACATGATTTTTTGTTGTTGTTGTTCTCATGGGTGAGTGTTTTTTTTTTTCTTCTGCTTTCAGCGAACATTTATCAAACCGATCGTGGTTGGTTGGGTTAACTCCTTCCTTTCGCGTGTGCGGCTATCGTTGAAACGAACCAACCTGCCCCCGATGGGATTTATGGGGTATTAGGATGGGACTAATTGTGGTAAAATATTTGGCAGGGACAATGGGAGATTTATGTCGTTATCGATGGATATAATTCGTCCGTTAACAACCGCCAATAAACTGATAGCTTTTGGTTCATAAAAAATATCGAAAAAAGGTAATCAAAATACATTTAATCTAATTATCATCTATATCGTAATGTTAACAATAGAGCATGGCTTTAATTAAGTTCTGTTAGTGCTAGTTTTGTATTTCATATTAAACTTTTGCTCATATGCATTCTTAAAAGTATGTTTTATTACTAACAAGAGAACAAAATTCTAAATCAATAATGGATAAAATTTAAATATAGCAGAAAAACAATCAGTATAATACTGCGACATATAATGATGCCACTCGTTGATCGTCCTTCAGTTTCCAGCGAGTGGTTTGAATATTGTCATAAAATTCACTTTCAATCATTTATTTTCGTGGGGATGCAGTTTCTTCCATACGAAATGCATTTAAATACATTAAGCGGGTTTAGACGAGAAAATCGCAGTGAAGCAAAGAAGCGACCAGATATTGATCAATATCGTAAACAGTAACAGTACTGTTTCACGCTGGCTCCCGAGTTAGTCGGGGTCATCCACAAAAATGTTGGTGCCCAACGGTGTACGGAGGAACGGTACTGAGTGTGCGAGAAGTGTTTAATTTTTTTGTATGTGACTAAATGATGCGTGTGACATTTTTTTACAGCGGAGTTTTGTAACCGTCGAACGAAGAGTAGGCAACAGTTCCATCTTTTGTAATGTGTCATCTTCAGTGCGTGGTCACCAGAAAACTCATTACTCTCATGAAGTCTAAAAAGGTTGCTGGGAGTAGCATACCGTGCCGTTTACACCCATCCGATCACGCAGGGAGGCGCCTTTCCGATCAATTCAGCGCCAGCAAGATCAACTGAATCTCAAAGCAAGATGGAACGTAGGGTGATTGCGAATGGACTCCCATCATAAGGGTAATTTTTTCCCAAGAAATAGAAGATGAAGGGCATGGAAGAAACAGACAAGAAACGGGGGAAACGAAACGGAAAGCTTAACTCGTTTTTAATAAGCTAAAGATTTATGTAACCTAATGTAATTTTTGGATCGCTTCTCGGGCCGCTTCTTGGTGTTTTCTGCATGGGCCGGAATCGAGAATGGGTCGTGCTGCCACCCTTGCCAGAGACGCGCCAGCTATTGATTGATTAACGACACACGGTGCATAGCGGTCGGGGCCGTCGGGTGTTTGGAAGGCGGGTTTGGAAAGAAAGGCCACATAAACGACACGAAAGATCGCGGGGCGTGGGATCGCACAAGTTCGCGCCATAGATCGCTGATGGTGCTGACGAGGGTTCACGACACGATCCTAACAGACAGCGCGACCTTATGCCGTGAAGGCGTGTTGTGCCGTGTATCGTTTTTGGTTTTTGGGAACGGCTAGGCTGGTCTGGGATTTGAGTGTTTTGGGGCGCTGGCGCTCATCGCCGGCATCATCACGAAGATGATCTTCTTCCCATCCCGGCTGACACGATTTGTGGGTCCCCAATGCTCGAGTCCCTCAACTGAACCGATCGCAAACACGCCGTATGAAAACCGATTTGCCGACAAGAGAAAGAAGAAAAATAGACCTATGCATGGGTGAGAAACGTCAGATCACTTTTCTGGGCAGTGTTGTTTCTATTTCAACCCTCAACCGTTGTGACTGTTGTGACTCACGTCGCCCTCGCTATGGCGCGTGTGCTAAACGGCTAGATCCGTATCTTAACGAACCAACAAAACGTCACCTTTTGCTTGGCAAAAACAGCGCCAAGGATTCCCGCCACAGGCAGGATTGCCACCACATCCTGCCCGAGTGACATTTGATACTTGTGATGAACCCAGCCGGAGCAGTGCGACGAGATACGAACGAAATGTTGGTCCGTTTTATTTTGTGAAGCACGCTGTCGTATCGACGTCGTATTGAAGCGTATCGGGCACGTACAAAACGGCTCAATTAACCTTCCGTAAGATCGATTCGTTAAATGGTTCGCGAAGATTTGATCACGACGCATAGTAATCAGATACGCAATCTGTTGTTTTGGGTCTTTTTTATTTTCGATCGGCTTTAATGATTTCCTTCTGCGGGATAGTATTTTCAAAAGCTTTTCTGGAGATACGAACGACAAGAAGAATACTGCATCTTAATTTCAAATTGTTCATGTGAATGTAGTTATTAACATGAACAGTGTATTCAAAACTAATATTATAATTTATTTTATAATTGAACACATTTTTAATATCTTTCAATGCTTTTTTCGTCCAGTGTATCTCAAAATTGAAAAGAAACGCAATGATAGCCTCCAACATTAATGGAATTTATGACCTTGAGCTCTTGATTTTTTTTATGTAGCACACATGAAATTATGGCAATTAGACGTCGTCTTTTCCATTTAGTCCGAATAATGAGCTCGCAAAAAATGATCGTAAACGTAACGGCATGAAGCTAAGAAAAGGAAAAAATCTTACCGATTACCATGTAGGTGTCGATTGCGTTTAGCTGTTTTTCGTTGTAGCATGTAGGAGCTGGTAAGACATTGCAATTTTTTAACATAGCTTTTGAGATAAGAACTACAAGTAGAAATAGAATAGTGCTAATAAAGTGTTAATTATCCAGATTAATGTTGCAGTTACTAATAACACATGGTCAATGATGAATGAATTATTGAGCTACAAAAAATAAAGTGTGATTATGTGTTTTATTCACGTAACAGTTGTGTTAAACTTAATAGATAAATTCGTGAATTTGTGTTTTTTAACTCGACCATCAGTCCTTTCAGGAAGGATCTTTCAGTCGTACGCAACAAAGTTTTTGAGATAATCAGTAGCAGAAAAGCGAACTATTGTCGACAATATTAAAATACTACTAAAATTATTTAAACACTTTCATTTGAAATTTTTGGAAGTTGCAATTGTGGACTGTGTTTTTAAGTTTAAGGGCTCGAAGAAGGAATTCTAAAATGCAGCTGACTATTTGTATGTGTCATGTTCAATCGTGGATTACATCGAAAAAGCTAAAGGAAGCAATAGTTCGTTGATAAAACATTATGCGCACGTCAGTTAATAGGATACGAACATCAGCCAAGCGCAACTACGGATTCTACAGTGATGCCAACGCCACACTGAAGAACCGCGCCCAAGCGCGAAAGTAAAAGTCCTACGATCTTCTTATAGTCGATCTACGAATGTGGTTTCGTTGTTTTAGACGCCCGGTAGAACACACCCTACAGCCTTTTTTGTTGTTACTGTTGTTACTCTGAAATTCATCGTGTTTGTGTGGATATACACTCCGCAGCTCACACTACGATCGACGCGTCGGTTCCTACGCGTGGTCGGTCTGAATAATTCATTAGAGTAAGTCATTAAATTTAAATCCTCTGCTCAGAACGACTAGGCGGAAGGCGAGGCGAGGCGAAAAAAGGAAGGAGACAAAAAATCAAACCGTAATGCAAGTAAAAAGCCATTACGACACTTTAAGCGCAGCAGACCACAAGGGAGTGTGTCTTAAACGTGGAATAGTAGAGACAGGGAAACAGGCTATATGAGACGATTTAATTTGCTCTGTTTCTTAAGCACTGACTAAAGGGCCATGGTCATTCGTAGAAGAGACACGTTTTTCAAACGTTTTTCGGATAAAACTACCGCTTCAAGAACGGTGCGTCGTCACACCTGTAAGTGAGGCCGCTCATGCACCTGAAAACGATCACAGTTTTTTCATCTCTCTTCATCTCAACACTTCACTATTTGATAGCCCACTGCGACGGGGGGCAATGGTAATAATTTTATTATTTAACGACAGGCGGAAAATGCGAAGAACCTTAACGCACGATAAGTGCGGAGCGTGTGTCACACCGGGCACACATACTTCACACGGCTGTTCGCTTGAACACACACGCATCGCGGCGCTGAAGATAAAAAAAGGCACAGGTGACAATGGAAGGAAGCGAAACAGAGAGGGAAAGAGAGTGAAAAAAACATCCACCGAATGGTATCTTAAAACGACTTTGCTAACACTTTTATGACAGCTGATGACAGGTATTATGACAGGTTCATCATAAAGATATCAATAATAATTATACGAAGCCGTTAAACCGTCCCACGATAGGTGCGTTAGATGAGATTCAAAAGAGAGTATACGATGTTTAGTAGAAAAGAAAAGAACCACCAAGGATAGTATATGGTCAAAGCACTGCTCACTCTACCAATTCGCGTCTGACAGCTGCAAAATCAATAAACGGCCAGAGGGCGCATTTGGTACTGGTTGAGACACATTAGCCCATAAGGTAAGTTGAAAGGTTGAAACTGTTTATCGTCACCTTATACGACATACTTTCCAATTATCCAACAGTACTCTTCTAAATTCCAACATGCGCCCGTGGTGTGCACGCATTCCATTAATTCGCTTATATCTTTCCGTTGACTTTTCTCACCCTATCGTGCGCAAATGCTGTGTTTCTATTAAAAGCGATCGTGCACTGCAAGAGAATGATTTCGTGCGTGCCAAACTTTCATCTTTGATAACGGGCTCTACAGTGGACAGGACTGTTTGCCACCAGTTAAAGTGAGGCTCGAGACAAAGTCCTCCTGCACAGCAGTGAAACTCACGGCACGATATCAAAAGTCGGGGCCGGTGCACCACCTGCGGTGCGCCATATTAACAACCGATTAAGTTATAGCCAATTTAGAGCGATATCGTTGGCAAACCGGTGGGGACAAGTGTTCCTAGACAGGACGGTTCATTCGCGGATCGTGCGCCCATATGATGCGGACGCTTTGGAAGGTATTTCCAGCGGCAAAGGTGGTTGAAAAAGAAGCCGCCAGAGCCGTCGGAATCCCAAAAACGGACAAACGGAGACAGTTGGATGATAAGTGAACGGATTGGTACTACCGGCAATTTGCCGTCGATCGTCGATTCTGAACGATCCTAACCTCATTCGACGTCCACCCCGGTAAGCTAGACGCCCGAAAACATCCACTGCACACTCCTTGTAGAGGCAGGTCTATATCAAAGCAATCGGCGATCGGGAGCCAATCTTTGAAAGCAATCGGCCCACCAGTCGGCAACCGCTGCCGCTGCTTCATCACTGAACACCTGAACTGTGTAGGCTAAAAGTAGTGTACTGCCCAAGAATGCCCACATTTGACATAAAGTGGTTACGCCTTTCTGAATGAGAGCTCGCGATCGATTTTAATCGCACTCGGGAAAGTGTAGGAATTAAAAACATACTTTTGATTAATGTAATTTGATTTTATTTAATTAATAATAGTTTCAATGTGCTATCGTCTCTCTATCGGGCTTTTCATTGCGCCCTTTTTCTTCCTTGTCGGTCACTGGCGCTCGTACTGCTCGTACGGTGTAGTCCAGATCCGTTATCGCTGGTGATTGTTGGAGTGTCTTTCGTAAGGTGTCTACTTCAGCGAGGGATACTGTTCGTGGATCTCGTGTTCTTCACGCGAGATTGAGTGCTGGCTGAAGGGACCGAAAAATAAAAAAAGAATATAAAACCACAACTTGCTGCTGTGGTAGCGTGTGCGGATACTTACAAGAAGTACGCGACCATCCGATCGGGAAGGTGATGCCTGTGTGTGGTGTGCGTTTGCTCCCTTCGTGGTCAGGTTTAGCTTTTCCTCTTTCCATAATGCAATACGAGGGTTTCTTGTCTATGTGTGTTTTCTGCCCATTTTTCTTTGCCCGCATTTTCGATTCTCGTTTGGCTCGGACCGGCTTTGTGGCGTTATTAAATCCCATAAGTGATTGATTTGGCTTTTATGGTTTCGCCGCCCGCCGCAGTAACCTACGCAGGCTTGCAAGATGGCGAGATCGCACGAGCTCCGCTGGACTCTACGATGATGGGGATGATGATGATGATGATAGTGATGACGGTGGCCAAAGCATATTTCTTTCGCCGAATTGGCTAAACTGGTCAGAAGACATGTGCTCGACATATCGTCGTTGGGCACATGCGCTTTGGGCGTACTGAGATGATTTGTATACGAAGGAATTCTGCGGTTACACTATGCGGTGGCGTTTAAGTGGCACTTTGGCTTTGTGCGCGATTTCGTATGCCTTCAATTGATGGTCGTGCAAATGGAAAGATGGAGAGCTGTGATGTAATCGTCAGTAATTAATAATTAATTTGAATTAGAAATTCCAATGGCTAATTAGATAAGACACTTGGCTTATAAGGTGTAATGAATGAAGTGTAAATTGGAAAATGATCATTTATGTCTGTTTTTCATCTATAAATGAAATTAATAGCGAACACTTCCAGGAAAATAGAGCGAACTCTTTAAGTTGAAGTGCTACGAAAAATGGATATGTCCAGTGTTACACTTATTTTCACTGAAACAATAAAATTACAATACATATAATTTTTTTACAAGTATTTATCTACAAATAATCTTAACGGAGCTTTAAAATCATTTTTGGATTCTATGAAATTATTTAACTCTGAAATCTTTATAACGATTCCAGAATCAGTCATTACACGATTGACTTTGGTCCACCCAATCCATTGAACAATAATTTATTACATTTTTATTAATCGTTTTAATCATACTCCCTCATAGTACCCTTCAATATGGTTAGTATGGGTGATAGGAGCACCAAATGATTTTTTAAGTAATGCATTTCTTAGAGCACAGTGAATGTAGTTGCATTTTCTCACCTTTCCAGCTGCATTAACCATTACCGGTTGCCCTTTGACGTACAGCATAATGTAACCGTTTCAAAAGTATCACCACCGTTACCACAAGAAAGCACAAGCGTTTTAAAACGAAAGTGAGAGGAAAACTGGAGCAAAACCTTTTTATATTTTTGTTTGGTCAACCAGCCAGCGTCGGGTGTAACGTTTCATGTTTTCCATTTTTTTGTGCTGTCGGGCTCCAATGTGACTTTTGTCCAATCCCTTCAAGCACGTGCTGGGTGAGTCATTAGCGAACGGGACCAAAACCCGCTTCCCACAGGCGAACGGCATTTGTTTCCGCGGGCGCCGTCGGTAATAGCGGTAGCATCGAGCAAATTCTCCCGGCACGAATCAACCACCGAATGGAGTGGCTTAATAAAACATTAAGATGCTAAGCCACGATCTCAGGCCGGGTGGAGGTTTACGAATCGCGAAGAAAAGTCGCTCACCAACCACAAACCTGGACGTTGTTTGTCGCGTTCGGTTCATCCGTCCTCGGAGAACTACCGAACTGTTCCGTGATCCTGTCCGATGCACAATGGTCGGGCATTTAACGTGCAGATGCTGGTTGAAGTTTTTTTTCTCTTCTTACTTGAACCCTTCATTCGATCTCCATCTCCTGCTCCGTGAAGTGGTCTTTTGAATATGCTCACACCACCGTTTCCATTTGTTCATAAATGCAACTCATGAATTATTATACTACTGCAGAATCAGCCCTGCCCGGGGCTAGGGCTGGTAGTCCGGTACGATGGGGAATTAAATCTTAACATCATGATTTTGCTCCGTGTTCGCTGTAGTCTCGTTCCGGCGACGCGTGATACACATATTTTGCAAATGACCAACAAAACAGCGACGAACCGCTAACAATAAAACAGAGGAATGAAGTCTAAATCCATGAATAAAGTGTCGGAAAGTGATACGCTTCACAATTATTTTTACAAAAAGAAGAATATCGTAAAAAGAGAACAGTAACCACTTCTGTTTGGTGTTGATACAAGATTATGTAAATTTTGGTAATAAAAGGATACGTTTATTTTAAATATATTTAACTTTGAGCAGAATTATTTCGTGCTATTGAAGAATGATAAAAAGATTACTTAGCAGATTTCTACCTTTTATTTCAAGTCCTCAAATAGGCACAGAGAGCAGCTTATACATGATGCTTTGTAAACCTGACTATACAACTTGATGTACGCAATTCATTCTTCGACAATCAAATGATTTCTTCAGAATGATTCTTGAATAACATATTATCATATTTCATATAATCATATTTCGCCTCCCTCACTTGTGCACCTCGTTAGAAAGAGAAAGGGTTACTTCTTCATTCTTGTTTCCCTTTCATTTTACTCCCACTACTGAAAATCGAAATAAAGTTAACAAACATAAATATAGTTGGTGAACATATTTATTCGTTTTAGCGTTCGCTTTCCTTGGTATTGGTTTGGTTTCGCTTGGACATATTATTGATCGCAATTTCACGGATGTTTTATCATGCTTCCCGAGTCCTGAAAGTGAGACAACGGAAAAACCAGATCGACTCATGCGTTTTGAATGTAGTTTGGCTTAACGGTGTGCATAATGATGTTCATGGTCGTGTAAAAGGGCTTTTAGGTGATATGCTTGAAACGTTTGCAAATTGTGGTAGGAGCAAGATTGGTGGAAAATAAACCATTCTCTGAATATTGGTAAAAACATTTCCATTTTTTGTAGTATACTAAATGTAACGCAATAAGTAAGGATATCAATAATAGGTCTTTCACGTTACTTTTACTGGCTATAAGCCCATTAATGTGTAAATTTCGTGACGGACATGTAGAAGAAGACTTTAGATTGAAAAATTTTTCAATATAGTAGAATAAAAATGTAAAGAAACCAGCTAAGAAACCTAGGGAAATTCAGAAATTGAATTAAATTTAAATTTGATAATATGGTCGCATTTGTACTACAATTTGAAATTTGACAATCATTGAGTCGTTCATTGTCATACAGCAAAGTGGTTTTATTAAGTCATTTTATTGCGTAATGAATGGGCCATTCTATACACCGTAAGTCATTTATTCGATATTATTTTTTCGCTAAATTATATAAAATCATTAATAAGAATTCACAAGAATAGTGCGAAAAAAAAGTTAGCTTAAAACATATTAATAAAATATAAAACAGCTTCCATAACCCAAAAAATGAAGTAAGACACCATTCCTTACCCATGAAGTGCAGATTAGATTTCGATTTGTTTGCATAATGCCTTGGGCATTATGGCGCTTGCTGTTCGACAGCTTGTTTGTGTGGATCGGGCGCCATTCATGACCCTATTTTTGCAATTTGTGGCGCCCCATTCATCAGCCTTTAGTGAACCTCGGTGGATGTAGCTGTCAGCCGACGCCTCCACCCGCTACGGAGAAGGACAATTAGAATCGCACATAAATAAAAGATTTATGCTCAGTGGAACTGTGATTACCGTCAAACTAACCGATGGAAAATATTCTACGCGATCTGTATTTGACTCGTTAGGAAGGGAAATGATTGAACAACAAATAAATAAATATGAGAGCAAAAACATAGGCATCACTATTTCGCACCTCATATGAAATGAGAATGTGCTGAGATGAATGATTCAACGCGTTCTTGGTTCTAAAGCTTAATGCCTACCGTGACACCGCACTAGATGCACTCTTCAACACTCCAGCTTGTCCACCCAAACCGCTCCAATCAGTCCCTTCAGTTTCTTTCAGTGCAGTTGCGATCTCGAAAGCGATCTACAACCTCTTTCCATCGATCAAATATTGTCTCGAATAGCGCTGTGGCAGGGCCGCTCCTGCAGCCGGGTGAGCGGGCGCACGCCAGCTTTTGGTCAGTCGGAGACGCGAAAGGTTAATCGCGTATTGCACGCGATCTTATCGTCGATGTCGTCGTTCTTGTCGGTGCTGCCGGCAGGTAACCAGCCGGTGAGCGCACGCTGCGTACTGTCAACCCGAACACTCTCGATGACGGTTCTGATCTAGTTCTGTCGCGGTGCGCCAGCCTGTTGACCCGCCTGCCAACCCGACACGGCCACGGATTGTATCCGTCTGATGACCGGTTTCGCAAGGTTGTCCTTCTTTTTTCCACACCTTGGCGTTAACATGGTGGTGTGGGTATGCAGATTGGCTAGAATTTAGATATTAAATTCATAATAACAAATCCATAAAATTTAATGAGATGTAGTTTCGCAGTGTTTATCTGATAGAACATACATGAACAGTCACTTCCTGATGCATTCATAATACTGACGAGTTACACCGTGCGCTGGGTCGTTTTAAAATGAAAAGGGGTAGAAAGAGTGGCATGTCTATTATGACTAATTTATCTTAAATCAACCATTATTATCAACCAAACAAAACCATTTATCTTAAAATTGGGCTAGTTAGTTGCCTAACGTTTATAAAAGTCAATTTAAAGATATCAGATATAGTATTAACAGATTTATTTATGATTTTGGGTGTTGCTATACCTCGCGGTTTTCTGCTGAACCTGCACATTGGGTATGAATTTATAAAATATTATGCTAAAATCCTTTAAAATTGATATTAATGGTAATTTATATTGAAATATGGAGACTGACGAACTTGAAAGGAATTTTCCTCAAACATATCTGTAATAAGTGCTGAAAAGCATCGTATTCGTATGAACTAAGGGTATTTTAAGTGTTTATTTAGAAACGTGTTGGTGAAAATTCAAACCACTAGTCATAGGTCTGCCGTATGCGTTTTTGTCTCATATTTTTTTGTATCGAATTGACAGCCGCATATGACGATGCGGTAAAATAAAAATAGATCGCTTTTACCACTCGCCGTATGCGACAAATTCGCATGCGGCTTAGCTGTGACCAAGCCCTGTGTTTATGCTTAAGGTATCACCATCTAAGACATCAATCGGTAAGGCTGTGCCCTCGAAACGAGGGCTTCGGCTTCTTGCAAGCGACAGCACTGGCAATGGAATGATGGCTTCCTTGGCATCTTTGACAGCTCTGATTTGCGTGTCAAACGTATTCTTCCTCTTACACAACCAGGCGAAGGGCTTGCAAGGTTTTCCGAGACGACAATTATGAGTAGGACGAACAGTTGGGGAGGTAGATGAGTAGACAAAGCGGAAAGTTGATCTTCAACCGATCCTTAGCTTTACTGTGTGCAATTCTCGATGGGTCGGTTTGTAAATGAAAGGGTGTGTTTTCGGTGAATTCGACGGTGGGCGCAGCCTCCAAAAGGAACACTGTATGTATGTGTGTATTGTGTACTAAGCGCACCTTCAGAACAACTTTACTGCTTCACTTCTAACCCTTTGTCCAGCTTTAGGTGATGCAGTTACTAAGACCTAGACCTAAACCATCCCTTTGATTGATCGTCGTTTTTCTCCCATTAGCGATGAATATCAATTGACCGGAGAATCGGGAAATGGTTAGAAGCATGATTTATGGTCCGTCCATTGCTCGTGCACGGTTTGCGGCTTTAGGGTTCGTTTTTGTTGATTTGTTTTGTTTCCATGGCGATCGTTATGGCGATCGTTTAGGTGGAACACAACATAAATAATGTTGGGCGTGTTGTCAAGATTAGTTTCGAACGAGCTCGAGAACATACTTTACAGCCGTTTGGCAGGAGTCGGCAATGATTTGTTTACGAGGTGTACTGGAAGTAGAAAAAAAATAAAAAAAAATTATGACAGTTAAAAATTTTCATTGACTTATATTATATTCTTTATGGATCCTTGATGGAACAGCTTCAAATCAAAAATAATTGAAAAACATTAAAATTAGTATTAGCCTGACCATTTGATCTATCGAACTAATTGTATTAGTAAATTAAAACAGGTACAGGTTAGTTACAGGTTAAAACTATCCTACGTAAAAGCATCATATAATAATGACGAAGTTTAATTACAGCAGCTCACCATGATATTTTGAAAAAGCTCTAAAATGCCTTTAACCTTGTGTCATTATTACTTTTAGCTTACTTGTTAACTTTCAACTTAAATCAGTCATAGCACGTGGTCAATCTGGTGTTTTGTTTTACCGTCGTGATTACTCGCTTCCAATCGCGATCACTTTCAGTTTGCGCTACAATGTTGCACGATTAAATAGTGCTGCTTGTCTCTAGAACGGTGTTTAATGGTGATATGTGCCGGGATTAAATAATAAATTTTCCAAACGTGCATTAGGATGGCGGAAAAAGAGCCTGCAATAGCTTACGTCGCTGCCAAATCCAGTAGCCTATGCAGCACTGATTCAAGCTCGGGTACCCGGCTGTGCATCGGAATTGATTGTTATGACCAGTATTCGGCATTGCACGGGGATCGACTTAAGGCTCACCTGTAACACGCAAACAACCGCAATCGGGGAGTTGCACTAGTATAAAATCACATTAGCTGCAAATGCGCACAGACTGGCGCAGAAGTAAAAGTAGTTGGGTAGTTTGTTTATAGAGTGATTTTTCTAGGGGTGCCCCAGCGAAAAGAGGCATTACAGAACACACAGTTACACATCTCGCCCTGTTTCAGCTGTTGCGGTGGACATATTCTTAGCGACTTTTAAGCCAACCGTGGCAGGCGTGCTACATGACCGTGAACTTCCCAGTTCGCAGCCGGTGTGGCTACTCTTGGCTTCAAACTGGAGCAATTCCCAACCAGGTTTACGCTACACACTATGCAAATTGAATTCGATAAAACCTTCACCAGGGTTGAACACAGACGGGCACACTGCATCAAATGGGTTGCACTTATCACTCCACTCCAGTCGGAGTTTGGTACCGAAGTCAAAAGTGTGCTCTAGGAGCCATTTGTGACTGGGTTGGGGAAATCTTTTTTTGTTTTATTCATTGTACACTGCCGAAGGAAACGCTGGCGGTCGCCATCAGTCCAACCCTGTGGGGCCGGCGTTCGAGAGAAGAAGAAAAAAACGTGCGCACTTTGAAGTCAATTACTCTCAGCTGTCAATACCGATGGTCGAGGCCGTTGTCTCAGCGCGGAAGCTGACCAAGAACCCCTTTCACCAGGGCGTGCAAGAGGCGAGAGCGCCCTCTTAAGCTGTACGAGGGCGCGGTCCACCACGAGGACATGATTGCTAGCCGATCCGGACCTGTATGGATGTGTACAGTCCGCAGGTGAGCGATTCCGGATCAAATGCAAACGGTGCGGTGTGATTAGAACGGTACGAAAGAGGTGCAGGCAAAAAAAATGAACAACAGCAACAACGAAAAGGTTGGCTCACACGCCCTACTTAAGGGCTTGAACGGTTTCGATCGATTCAAAGCCCAGCACGGGCATGCCACGGATTGGCTTTTCGTACACGGAAGGCAAACACATTTGCCGGACAAGCCACACTACCCGCAAGACCTTCGCACCGGCCAGGTTATCGAACGATCGATCTATCGTGTGCTAATGGTGAAGTAGAAGAAAAAAAGGAAGAGAAACCCCCCCGAAGTACTTACCCAATCTCGTGCAACCATTAGCACCTAGTGTCGGGCCGGGTCGTGTAATTTACGTCCCAGATAACACATATCCGGGAATCTTGGCAGGCACACGGTGGCCGGCCTGGTAATAATCTTAAATGGTCATATTTTGAATCTTAATCGACAAAAACACACTTCAGCCAGCTGAAACGGTTGCCGTGATGGGCGATTAACGGCAGCAGCCGTTTCTCTGTTGGTGTGAAGACGCAAGGGTCTATTTCTTATCTACTTCTGGGGTCTACTTCTGGGTTAAAGTAACCTACTCAAATGGTATTAAAATTGTTGCATTAGTCATTAGTGGAAAAAATGTTTTAGACTTTTACATGGAATAAGATCCAAGCTATATAAATATGAATTTGGGGCAAGATATTATTAATTTCTATGTTCTGATAACAAGAGACGCAGGATTAATTCGATATGTTACAAATGAAAGTAAATTGTGCTTTATCGTGCAATATTTTATTGAAATCTTTGAATATATGCTTCGTTTTTGAAAGATCGTTTCTAATAACACTGGCTTTTCTTGTTCAAACAGCCAATTTTGGAAATATTTGTATATTGTTTAATATGCATTTCATGTTATTGCTTTCTTTTAATAAAATTTCATTTTAAAATCGTTTTAATTATTCCTGTAAACCCATTTAAACGTTATGTTTTTACCAACAATAATAAAAAAAATCAATGAGAAACTAAACTATCAAACTTGCTTGTTACACAATCAATTGGCATAAGCATATTTTTTTCTCGAAAATCTTCCTACACATGTGTGTACATGTTCAATATCTAAACATCTTTCAACATCCGGCGTAGGGTCATTTTGTCCGCCTAGGTGTGATTTGCCAAATGCTTTACGCTTCATTATGGTGTGTTTAAAAATTCAATCGAACAGTTTGGTCATCGATCATCATCATCATCGCAGTCATATTACGCGCGCTGCAATAGCAAATGGTTGCACAAAAAAAAATCTTCACATTAGCTTTACGAGCTTGAATATGATTCGCTCGATCTTCCGCCAAGTGCAGGTCCAAATCGATTCGGATTCGGTTGCCGGCAATAGTGGTTATCCTATTTTACTGAAGCGAGGGAACCTAAGCTTTGTCGTAGCATATTCAGGAAAGACTTTTTCTTTCATTTTACGACGCGTTATTCGAAGGAAAACATCGAAAAGCGAGAAAAAAGTAGGAATGAGTGGTGGATGGTGAGTTAATTAGTTTTGGCACGCAAATTTACTGTTTCATTGACGCGACTAAAGACGCGCGATGTTGAACTGGCTTTTGTTGCTGTTACCGCTGATGGATGCTATTTGATTTTTATTTTTCTACTGCCACAACCGTTACAGAGAGCTACACACTGGGCGCCTTGTCTACCACTTGCTACTGTGGGAATTTTCCTCCACTCGATCCCATGATGATGGATTCGATCAGACATCGACCAAGGGTTCCACTCGAACACATTTAGAAAACAAAAACAAAACCGAATAAACGGGTAGGGTGGACGGGGAGTAACCAGAGATGGAAACATTTGGACGTCATGCTAATGACCATTTTGTATTAGCCTCCGCTGGTACGCGGATGCATATGCTCCTCGCGTGTACTACGTTGAAGTTTTTTACCTGCCAGTAACAAAAAAAAAAAACAATACCCAAAACAGCTTGAGTAGTTCGTGTGTGTTCCGCTCGATCGAGTAACGCCCCGGGAATGCTGCTCGGTACCGGAGCGAATACGATCGATTCGGCAAAGCCCGTAAATAAGATGTAATCGCATTTTAGGCTGTTGCGAATCAATTCATTCGCTTTATTTGCTGGAGCGAAAACTCACCCGTCTACAAAAACGGGATTGGGATTGAAAACGGGCTGGTGACCAATGGGAAATGCTCGCGCGGGTTAAACTTTATGAGCTTGTTCGTTTGATTTACCGTGGCATGGCATGATAGTTTTTGGTGTACTTCACTTTGTTGCAAAGCAAAAAAAAGCAAAATTTTACAGAAAACAAGGTATCTTCAGATTTGAGCATTTTTTTGACTAGGCTTTAACAAACTAATGTAGTTATATAAGCTATTGAAGTTACCAAAATTTATTTTAATTTATTTAAATAACAATTTATTTTTACCACTGCTGCTGTGTAATGTAAATTTATCACTTTATTTAATCTTTATTCTCTTTATTCTTTATTATATTTATTTAAAAAACTCTCAGGCCGTTTAAAGTCATAGTTTTCTTTTATGTTTTCGACATCATTTTTGATTTTATACTATAATAAAAATACGAATCATGATGTTTTTTTGCTGCCTATTCTTGCTCGATCACATACGATTTTTTAACATTATGTTTATGTTTTGCATATATTTTGTTACAAAGTTCCATTACATTGTTACACAACCTATATTCTAAAACATGTAAAAATTGTAAAAATATGTCTAATAATGTGAGAAAGTTATTGTCAAAAAGCAACAAAAAGAGAAGAGCCAATTAATTTTACGACCCAATGTAAACAAACAGATACGATTGCTTTTCCTTATCGAATAACCAAGCCCAGCTGATCAACCTGCGATGATCATGTAAAACCGATCGAACCGAACGAACAACATAGAAAAAATAACCGACGCTTTAGGATCTGAGCAAAAGGGGCTGTATTTAAATTGTAAATTGATTTGTACTCGTGCGCTTGTTTCGCATCCACCACCAACGCCCTTACCACGTCATCGAGCATATCCGTTCCACAACAGTCATAAGATCCTCTCGCTCATCTCCTTCAAGTGGTAAATGGCTAGATATCGAATGGCACGAAACTGTGCCAGTTCACCAAGTTGACCGGTTTTAATTAGCAGCCACATTATTCGTATTCGCGTTCGATTTATTTCATTTTCCATTCCATTCTTCCCGCACCTTCCGGACGAATCGCTCATGCGGCCACGTTCACCATTCGCTACGATAGAGAGGAACTAGTTTTGCAAAATTTTTGTTCAACTACCATTTGGACATGCCGCCAAACATGATAAGAAGCTTGCACGGTTCTCCAACCCGCTATCGAGTTTGGCTTGTTGGTGGGTGCAAAAGGGTGAATGCTGTTTGCCTAGCATGGCGCCATTTACTGTTAGCGCACCTCAACGGGAAGATTGTGAAAGAGTTTTGCCCGAAAAAAATAAAAAAAATTAACACGAAAAAAATCAACGGATCGATTGCTTACGGACGAGCGAGTAGCCAGGAGGAAGGCCCACAGATTGGAGGCTCTTAATTTATCACTTTAAAGCTGCCTTCTGCTGAGTCGTATGATGTTGCTGCCGAAGCCGATGTTCGGGTTGATGTGTCCCTTCTCCTGGGATGGATGCGCCCTGACCTTTCTTTCACTTTTTTTGCACTCAATGATTTAAGGTAAACAGCTGTTTGGTTGGTGTCTTGAACCGATGTACTTTTTTGTTTTTTTTTTTTAGATACGTTCCTTTCCAAAAAGGGAAGAAAAATATATATTCCGTATGCACGATCGTGGGATTTTATCCAGGATGTTAAATTTTAGTGGGAAGTTATGCTATACGAGAGATCATCGCTTAAATTATTATCTTACGATGGCAAACACAAATTCTTATGGGATAAACTCATACATGAAATGTAAAATTTATTAAAGAAACATATTAAAAAACACAGGTTAGTCGTTATATTCTTATGATCAGTGTGAATGTATATTTACTGATTCTTTTCAAGAAAATAGCTCAAAAAGTAGAAATAAAATACCGAAAATGAAATACATTAATTCAGGATTATTTTATAAGAGAAAACATTATTTCATTATTTCATTATTCGTTTAATCGATCGTTCGTTTAAACGATATCAACATTATTATTTAAAAAATTTAAAACTCTCTAGAGCACCATTCTCTTCAAATTTGTTCTTGCCTTTGTGTGAAACTTTTTTTAAACACCTCGAAATTATTTTTACACCTCATTTATCAAATCTTTCAGGCGTTTTTCAACCAAAGCTAGATTATGTCTATTGTATATTATTGATAATACATAGTAGGAGTGTTAAGCTTAATGAATTATGCTTCGTTATTCGACTTGCTATTGATATGCAACAAATATGTAATCGCGTCCAGTTTATAGGATGTATAATGTTCGATAACCGATGAATTCGAGTTCAACCATCAGTCGGTTCTTATTTTCTGGCCAAACTGTCCCAATAATCATGCTGGTCAAACTACCCACGATTCGTTTGCTAATTAGTGGGGGAGTTAAATAATGAAGCGTTAATCGGGAATCGCATCAAATGGCGAACGATATTTCAACCTACTCCCCCCCCCCCCCCCCGCCCCCCGTTCCCCTCCATCATCCCTAAATTACACGACAATTGAACCCGGCTCGCTGGGTGGGCAACTAAAAATGTGGGTCCCTTTCGTTCGAAACCCTTGCCAAACGCACCGTGTGGTCGGTGCAGAGAGTGTGCGGATTCTTGTTTCTTTCATCTTCTTTTGCTAATGTGACACTCAGACAAT
The DNA here is from genome assembly GCF_943734725.1 of Anopheles marshallii. Taxonomy (NCBI): domain Eukaryota; kingdom Metazoa; phylum Arthropoda; class Insecta; order Diptera; family Culicidae; genus Anopheles; species Anopheles marshallii. Next base: position 62,053,320 of record NC_071326.1, on the reverse strand, counting down.
AAAATGTGCCATATCCCGCGAAGTGCACCGGCCCGAAGATGAGACGTCGGTCTAGTGAAAGTTTATTTCTTTCACTGTGTAACCAAAAAAGATGGTAAAAGCATTCGAAGATCATCGTGAGGATAACTTTCGCCAGGAAAGCCAGAACATTCACGCATTCACCTTCGAACCATCCATTAGCTGCCGGAGCTGAGCAGACAAAATTGAGCCAAACGGTCGCCAATAGGATTCAAATGGATTTTGCAAGGTGAAAGGAGAAGACGACAAAGGCACTGTTCAAGTTGGATGTATTAATAATTGCTTCTTGTTTTTAAATAAAAAAGTGTTATTAATATAACTTAAAATCAAATGTGTTCAAAAAGAAGAATTTGTATAACAATAGTTCTCAAACAATTTCAATTATTTCAGAAGTGAGTAAACCGTGGTACATTTAATGCTAAAAGTAATTTTTGCCGGTAGTAATTTGATACGAGTAGGCTTCAATATTTCTGCAATAATTATTGTGATTTAGAGTAATCGTTCTAGCGTTTCATTCCATTCAAATTACAGTTTCATACTTCTGGAACTGTTAACACGTGATCAGACACAAAGTTTCAAAGGATTAATTCAGCAAACCGACGCCGTATGATTAATCGATAGCAACGTGACAAAATAATTATAACAATTGTGTTCAGCCAAACATGCTATGCACTCTACAGTGTCATTTGATTGTTGATCGATATCGCAGAGGTCCATAGCAGCTACAGTCAGTGTTACAATGGGTTGGTTTCTGTTCGCGTAGAAGTTTCATATGATTCCATTATAAAAAACATAGGTCGCATATCATCATGACAACATGTGGTAATTGGAAGTCTAGTCTACAACTTCATCGCTTCCAGCTGGGTTAGCGTTCATCAATCTTCAAACCTTGCGCTGTTTCTCCTGTACCATTGATTTATTTTTCTACTAACAAATCGTTAGTATAGCTCTAGACAATAATACCGACCGATTGTGTCCTCTCCAAAAACTACTGCTCTGCACGTGCTACTCATTGGCAGCCGGACTTCCCCGGGGGCACCAGAAGCTTACTATCCAATTATTCGACTAGGATACTGATAATCGGCTAACCGATTGAAGGACATTAAAAATGCGCCTTCATGCTACTGCGCCGAGGGCTCGAGGGTGCCTCAATCTAATTGAGATCGTAAATAGAAATCTCCGTGACGAGGAAGCAAATCAAGCGCAACTAAGGATTCGAACCCGCATGCAAAACACAAACCATGAGACTTACTTTAGTTCAGTGCTACAGGATCGAACCAAGGGGCTGAAAGTCGGCCAGCGGATAGGCTTTGATTGAGCATCAGGTTTCGATCGTAATAAATTCGTTTAGGCGGTATGTTGTTGGGCGCGCTGTCCGCTCTGGGAATGCACCGCGTGTTGCTGATTTTGATACCACAGCGAAACGTAAAATGAACCCCCGATACGAGCGCATGCTAATAATCCTTCTGTGTGCGATAATCGATTATCGAAAACGAATTGACAACTGCACTGATTGGCGCTGTGGTAAATCGGCCTCGGTGGGCCTTTTACGGAATGGGCAACAACTTTACACCCATTCCAAGATTCTACTCAGTTTCTTTACTGACGCTGCATCAAGCGTGAGTCGTCGCGCGGATAAATTTGTGTATCGATATGTGTATGAGTGCCACATCCGACCTATACGGAGCTACAGGTAAAGCGAATGGCCAGAGGGTAAGTTTCAATTATGAGCTCGCGATCTCTGTTGCACTGCATGGGACGTCTTCTCGTGGCACGGAATCAACGGCACCTCAAGCATGTGATATGTCCACCGATACGATCGTTAGTTTCACCTGCAACGAGATCTTTGAATCGTTGAGCGGGAAGGTAGATGGGTTTGACAGGAAAAGGCGTTGAAAATCTCCCGTCGTGATTTCAGTGATCGAGTTGATCCGTTGCTTGATGAGAGATTAAGCAGGGCAAAGAATCAGGCATGGATGTATGAGTAACATTGATAGGTTATTAAAAATACGAATCACAAATCGACGTTCATGGGATCATATTAGATGTTTGCTTTCGGGTTTCAACAAAGGGATCGATTTCCAAAACTTTTTTTTGTTTAGCCATTTTGATCATTTCTTAAAAAAAAACTTTGTTTTCGTGTTTGACTAGCACGTAGATAAGTATTTGTAATTACTTAAATGCTAGTAACTCAAAAGTCTAATTTATTGTAGACGCCATTCATGTAACAAATATTGTTATTTAATATGAATAAAATCTGTCATTAATTTTAGATGATTCTAGAAGAATATGCAATTGATTTTTTTTTCTTTTACTTAGGGTGTTGGCTCCAATAGATATTGGAGCGTGGATCGTGGACCAATATCTATTGGAGCCAACACCCTAAGTAAAAGAGAAAAAAATGAATTCGATGTTCTAATATGTAATATAATATAGTCTCAGAACTATACTAATTAAATCAACTTATATTTTCTAGAAAAGCTAAGAGGTCGTATTCCTCCAGCACCTTTTTGCAATTCTATGATGTTGATTATTTACGTCACAACAGCAAAAATCGAAATAAAAAAATTGTCGAAAATCGAAATAAAAAAATTGTTTAATATGAAAAGAATGGCCAGGCCGATTATTTTATGAATTATCCCAGCCACAGCTTTTACCAGCAAAAAAAAAAAATATTTACTACAAAACACACAAAAATACACAAAACAACACAAACCACAAAATATCAAACAAAAATATAGTTTGAATTACGATTGCCCAATTAAAAATAATTACATTTCCAAATATTAATAAACCTTTGATAATAATTATAATATTATTTAATAAACGTGCCATTTAGCTTATAATGGATTCAACGAAACACAAACAAATCAAATGTATTCACTTTCTCTATATAAAACGAAAACGATAACTTCACTTTAGTAGTCAATCTGACAGTGATGTACTGGGGTCTTGTACGATCGTGTATCTAAAGAAGCAGTTAAGTAGCAAATGCTAAGCACTGGACAGTTCGTTACAAAAACTGTAACATGGGAAAGTCGTTATACATATACAGAAAAAAAGCTGACCACTCGCAATCGCAGCGTTTGCCGCGGAATGTTTTCAACCAGCGGCACATGAGAGCCTCGTGGATCGTGTGGCATTATTTATGGCTTCATAGCCCCCAGGCTACATACGGTGTCGGTCTCCACGGCTTCAACAATAAGCAGTCCTTTAGCGCGTGGAAAGCATAGGAAAATGAACGAATGGGAGAAAAAATATTACTCCCACAAAAAAAGAAGCTAAAGAAGCAATGATCTCTGGGTCAAACATTTGACGTGAGCTAAAACCCTCCCTTAGGGATCCAATCGAACATGATTCCTTCTGGGCAGTGGCACGAATGGAAACCGCTCACCGGGGAAGGTTCCAATTAATCATTTGCGTACGTACATATCGCACCAGTGACAGCGATACAACACTAATTACGTTACAATTAGCCTATGGGAGTGTTTCAACGTGGTGAATGAGGATAGCTGGAAATAGTTGCGGTTTTCTTCCTTTTTCTAAACGAGTCAGTTGCCTTGGATGACGTGATCAAAATATTACTGCATTGTGTGTAATTGAGAATTTATATTAGATTTACACATAATGTCTCATATCCAAAAATTTTGTTGAGCTCTGCTTTATCAATTATTATTATAATCATATCATTATATGTTTTAGTGTTATTATTATTATTGTTATTAATTTATTACAATAACGGCCTAATTGCTCGACAAATAAACTTATAGCTAACTGAAAAATAAAAGAATTTCCAAAAGTTCATAACTATTATTTTTTCCTTGTTCTTCTTTATCGGCACAACAACCTCAAGAGGTCTAAACCTGCCATTTCTGACTTTCTATGAGTTTATTTACCTTTACCTTACCTTTATTTAGCTGGATAGTCAGTCCTGTGTACGGGTGATTGGTCCGGATCGGATTTTGGTCTGATCCTTTCGTGTGAAGACCGGCGCCCCTACCATCATGCCATCGGGACGCCCTACGTGTATAAAAATGTGATGTGTTTTGAAATGACAGCTCAAGACGTAATTAGCAAACAGACGTGTATTCCAAATGCACCGCGCAGCAACATAAATCAAACAATGATTAGCTTGCGCTTGGGAAAATTAACCCACACGCGAAGATCGATCGATTGTGCCGCTGTATCAGCCACGTTTGTATGCATTCCAACCAATTCAATCGACAGATTGATCGATTGGCGGTTCAGCTTGGTATAGTGTACATGTGGGAGAAAAACTTGCCCCAATAAGCTTGAAGACCACAGCACACAGAGTAAAGCTTGCAGCTTCTGCGTTTGTGTTTAAAAATTGAACCGATAAAAAATCCTCCTCTTTGCCATTATACGGGTGTTGCAGGTCGAAGACGGGATAGGATACATTTATGAATCTTGCCTTGCCGCTGAGTGGTACGCAAAAAAATAATAAAAAAACGCGTGGAAAACCGCGCTACTCGACAGCGATTGAGCGATGGCGGTAATAAATAAAAGCCAGAAAATTATAAATCCACGATCGGCTGTTTGAGCAACTGGTCGTTTTTCACGGTAAGGAAGGGAAAACCTGTTGTCCACAAGTAGCCACAGAAAGAAGACAATCGAGTACATTCGCACGTTCGATCGGGTGATCATATGTATCTTTTGGTTTTTTGTAAGATCTGCTCCTCCTAGTAGAATTATCCAAAACAGCGTCGAAGCCATCGATTTGCCAGGAAATTATTCATTTTTTAATCTGTTTTTTACGACACAGGTTTGTTGTATGAGATATCTTTCATTTTCTAAGTCTCATCATATCATCCGAGTGCTCCTATCGTCATTAATCTCTGGAACCACCCCGGGAACCACTTTTCTGCTAGAAGGTATATTTATGTCTCCGCTTTTCCGGACAGAGCCCGTGGATGTTGATCAAACGATTGGAAGGATTTCATTTTCCTGCAACTAAGCTAAGCTTCATTGTCCGGTGACTTGATCTGAGCTGGGTTTTTCTTTATATTCCTCCACACTAAACCACAATCAACATCGATCAAGGGCGAAGCCGACGGAACTGAATGTTTTGCCCAGCCTCATCTAAGTGCGTTGAAATAAAAGAAACAAAAAACAAATACTAATCACCACGTGGGAACGGGTAGGAAATAAAATACGTTTCTTGTACTCTCATAACTACCTTCAGGGTGCATCCATGGGTTGGTGTGCAGATTCTTGTTTAGCCAAGGAATCAATTCACCCATTGCAAACTGCCTGCACACCAGTCGGAGGTTTTGCGATGCAGTTTTCGCGATGTTTGATTTATGTTTCCTACGATGGAAAATTAATCAGAATTTACGAGCCTCGCCGGAACGGTGCTTCATCTTAATCGTTGGGATTTTTTGTGCCAAAGATAAAAATTCTCACCACGCTTGTCGCTCGATGAGTTCATGAGAATCCCCACGCAACGTCCGGAAGCGTCATAACAAGGCGTTTTTCTTTCCACCGTGTATCGTTTTGCCACAGATGCGGTCTCGTTTCGAACAAGATTGATATCGTGCCGCGTGGTTCCGATGCATTAATTTATTGATTTATACATCCCAAGTTAAACTCTCGGAGTGGGATTTTCATAAGTCTGATTAGTATTTCTGCCGTGGGAAGTTGAAACTGGTGCGTATTTGTTAAGATGACAAAGAAAAACCGCTGGCAATGCTTAGTATGAAAATGAAATAAAGTAATTTATTTCATTACACATTTCAAACTTTCCCAAATAACTAGTTATACTGTTATAAAGCCTCAAATTAGTTGAAAAATTTTATTGAGAACTACATTGTATTTCCTCATATAAAAATTGTGTTGTTGTTGATAAAAAAGCCCTTTTTTGTATATCAAGTCTTCAAATATTTTATCGAAATTTCCGTATAGTTAATGCGTGTAATTATCTGCAGTATTTTTTTTCATATACATTAATACATTCGTTTGTATTCATATAATTTTAACTAATTCGGTACATGGCTTAAAACAGTTTGGTCAAAATTCATTTTTTTATTTGTTATAAAATTTTTTAACATAAAAAAAAACGATTAAAACCATTAAACCATATGTAGTTACCATTAAAGTAAAAATACAACCAAATTCGACAATAAATCAATGCATCACGATTTAGAGCTTTAAAGCATATGACAGGTTTTTTTTTATTGAAAGGGTGTTGCACAACAAATTGCGTTTTAAATCAATTGTATTTTAACTTGAGAATGTTGGAAGAAGTAATTGAGAGTGTATTGTGTGAACTTGACATCTATCGCCATTTTTACAAAAACAGAAACAAATGGCGCCACTCTTAAAAGTAATATCGCAATGTGATTTTGTGCAAGTACCTCGAAAATCCTCAACTTTCTCACCGTTACATCGGGAAACAATGCGGAATCCTGCAGTCGACGATGAGTTTCGTAATTAAACGTTACAACGAAACTCTGAGCAGCGAACGGAAAGAAGAATGCGATCAGAATTCTTGTTCTATTAGTGATCAGGGTCACAACCGTGTCGTGAAACCGATTAAGCATGCTTCAGTCTGAATGCTGAATGCTCCAGGACTGAATGCCTATGTTTCAGTCAGAGATATGGCCAACAAGTTGAATCGGTCTAAGTCCTTCCTTCGTAGAGCCATTGAGTGGATCTGTATGAGGTCAATTTTACTGGAACTGGAACTGCATATGTATGTGTTCAGAATATGCGTTCAGAAGGCTTCAAATGATAACGTACGGCAAATCACTGTGGGAAAATCACTGCCCCGGAAATGACGAAAAAAGATGATGCCGTGTCCTTACTACATGGATGATGAGATTTTTGTCAGAACCGTGACTACTGTTCTTGGTTACTTTGAAGTTCAAAATTTAAACTTTAAAAACTAAAATATTCTGCAGAGAATGTAGAAACTGTAAAAGTTTATCAATAAATACTTGATTTGACAAGCGATCGAACGGAGTTAGTTACTACAGGGACTGCAAACAGAGAGATCTACCTCGAGAGGTGTTTACAGCACTGTGTACTTCCTTAGTTAACGACAAACAAACAAGCAACAAACGAGAACGAAACGAAACGAGAATCAGATATTGTATTTAATTATTGCAGTTAATTTTTATAAACCATTTTCTGTTAACTATTTTCTGTGAATTCGTACAATTTGCAGATTTAGGCTACCTATGATATTATCTTTACTCTTTTTTATACAGACGGGAATTAAATGTCATTCGATGATATCGTTTGATGTTGTTTTTAGACCACCCAGTCCTACATAGTCCTACATAGTGGTCTTCCGAACACAGTATGCCAAAGAACATTTAACGCTTTCCACACTGCATAATGGTGTTGTAGCAAAAAGAAAAAAAGATTATTAAAGGTTCCGTAAACAAACGGGGATTAACTGTTCTCGCTGTTTCTTTAGGGAAAAAAGACACTCGCTCCACAAACAGGAAGCATTGCAGATGTTATCATATCGCATTAACTCGCAGACGCGGTTATAAAAGCCGGACCCGAAAGTGGCAAAAATATGATGTACCTATGGCGGTGGATGACCGTTTTATCTTTTTTAAGCCTACATTCGCACATTTAAAATCAGGAGTTTAAGTTGCTGCTGGTGCTGATGTTCTCCGCAAATAAATGTTATACGAAAAGTCGCTATTAAAATCACATTAAAAACTGAACAAAAACCGTTTGTGCCACCAGAGGAAAGGACATGTAGTTGCATGTGAGGAGTTCTTAAGAAATGGTCCCGTTTTATTACGATCATAATCGTGTGCGCCATTAAACTGGCACTGTTTGCTTGCCGTGGTGTTTGGGCAATGAGAACGACCAAAAATAATGATTGAAGCGAGAAAAATTCTATTCCAATTCTAAATGGGCGTTTAATTGGCAAAGATAAATATCATTAGGTGTTGGTTACTAAATGGTTATAATTAAAATTTTGTGTGGTAAGTATTTTATTTTTTAAACTCTATTAATTTTTTGAAATACTATACCAAACATGAAATGCCTCCTGGGACCACAAAAATATTCTATCATTATTCAATATTGTGACATATTTTGACTTGTTAAAAATGAAGCACAAAGGTTTAATCTGTCTATTTTGTTTATTAATTTCCTAGTAGAACAAAGAATATATGTAGTTCTTATTCCGGCCATAAATCCAGCATTACATTACATACATGTGATGTTCATAAACGAGTTGAAGAAGTATCTGGGATTTACTATTCCAACACTGTTCACTCCTGCTCCTCTCAGCGTGAATCTCAGTTCGCTTTTATGTCGTTTAACGCTGACCCAATAAAGCAAAGCAAAATTGCATTCAGACGAATGGCCCTTATGCTTGTTGCTACCCGTTTCATGGAGGCCTCCCACTGTAATCCAAAAAGAAACATCCGAAGCTGAACGTTACTGTCGCTTCAAGTGCTGCGGGCTGAAGATTTGTTCAGGAATAAAATGGAATAAAAAATGTTGCAGTGGGCGAAAAAGAAACCACACATCACCCTCTTGGAATGTTTGCGAGTGTCTTGAATCCCGGGACGGATTATCGAAGAACAGTTTTTTTCCTTCTGTTTTTTGTTATTGTTTTCATTACCGATGGGCATACAGTGCTTTCCAGTACGGTTGCCCGCGATCTATATTTATTTTATTATTGTCACCGAACAACGAAGACGACGGCGAAGACAACAGACATTGGCTCGTACGTACAGATGCTTCCCGTTAGGTCTCCTTTGCCTAATGAACTGGCGAGGAAAAAACTTAAATTGCTGCAGTAGCCCCCGCAGCCAGAACAGTTCCAGCTGAAGGAAGGCGTCTAGGCCGTTGTTTATGTCGATCACTGTGTGGCCGAATCCATCCGTATGCACCGCTTTTGCATTTCAAATCGATAAAATTCTCTCACCGGAGGCCGTTACAGCGGCGGTGGTTGCTCGTTATCCGCGGTATGATCGGTAGTAACGATCGATACCGACATCTGTAGGACAAAATTTGAATTAACCAATATTCAAATTGCACTGTTTGCGTTTTGCCTTTCGCTTCGATTTATTTGGTGCCCTTCAATCTTGCTGGTACTCGACGTGACCCTGGTTTGCGATTGGGTGTTTGCTCGTAGCAACTATACGGCAGAAGTTAGTACGCCTTCACCGACCCGAAGGAATCCGCCTGAAAGTTGGTCTTCGGAGTGGTTAACCGTTAACCGCGCATTTAATTCACTCGATCCGGTAGGCATCGCTTAAGGGGCCGTCCCGAAGTAGGGCCAGCGTTCCGTGCGGTGCGGTAGGCTTTTAGAGTCAATTTGTTGTTGACTTATTTCCATACTGCTCTGGTCCCGGCAACGTGGCTGACGCAGACGACGATGCGAGTACCCTCCGGGCTTTGATAAATGTGGTGCTAACATGAACACCTTTCCCGATATGGACACTTTTCGTCCGGTGGTTCTCCTGGTGGTCCGGTTTCGGTGCCGCATGGTTTGTTCGTTGGATGGATTTGCAGATTTGCGAGTTAAAGAAAAATGACATGCATGAGAGCGGGTGCGTTACCATGGAAAGCCTCACTGCGGGAGCCAAGTGTTATTGAAATGCTGATGATTGTATTAATAACGATTAACAAAAGCAAAGATGGAATGTGGTTTACGAGCGCACGAAACTGTAATCTTAATGTTCTTTTAGTTTCCGATTAGAGCTTATTCCTTGATGATGATGATTATGTTGATAATGAAGATCATTATAAAACAGCAGCAAGGTTTCCTAGCGTTTAAATACATTTTCATTACACTGAAAACATACATACTTATTAAAATTGGTTGTTTAACACATTTCTAATCAATTAATTTCACTTTCAAGGATGAGAAGAAAAATCTTAACCTCATGTTTAATTACATATATGTGGTATTAAACATTCTTTTTAAAGTAATTTTGTTTTCAATACAACAGTTATTCAGTAATTTTGCTTAACATCAGCAGGAAGACATGCTCCCTTACGTAGCGTAACAAATAATATGTATTCCCAGTTTTCTTGCGTAGGAATGGTGTATTCTTGGTGCGATGTTTAATATTCGTCTCACCTATTTCGTCCAACACAAACTCCACACGATCGTTTGATCACCTGCTAGCTTCCGTGCACTGTGATATTTTTCCAGTGTTATTTCTACCCATCAACATCCTTACGTTTCGCTCAAATCGAAAGGCGGTATGTTTGAAGCAGTTTGGTTTCACCATGTTCAGCGTAGATACTGCACGAACCGTCGGCAATGATGACAATATTTTATTGTCGAATAAATTCTGTATTGAAAATGGTTTTCATCGATTGTTAATTTAAAAAGAATTATTCTAAATAATGTCATGTGATTCTTATAATTTACTTAGGGATGAGATTTGCATGATAATAAAAGAATGGGAATCGTCCACATTAAAAAATAATAACGTGCTAAGAACTGTTTATTTATATTTCAAGTAATGAATTGTACAGATAGTTTAATGTGATCAAAGACTCTACGAAGAACTTATTTTCTTACGGTTAAATATTTATGACATTTTAAATTCAGTGATTCATTTTGATGTAACGGTCGACATAAACATGAATAAATTTATTTGGAATAGACATTTTATCGTCAGTCTAAATGAATACTACAGTAATCAAACAGTATGATGCTTTCCTTTACCATAAATCGCATCAAATACTACCGATGATGTGGAATAGAATTTTATGCGTCTAATAATATTCAAATCAGTTGGCAAAGAGCGAACAAGAAAAAAAGCCATACCAATTTGCATCATTCATCCTTAAAAATAAACTAAAAAACGTGTACCGTTGATCCTTCTCCTCAATCAATACCATTGCCGATTCCAAGACGGTGCGCCGTGTTTGGCATGGTGGTAGGAAAAAATAAAATACCTCCTACCGCCCATAAAACATATTACCCGGTATAATTTATGTCCCTGTGGATGAAATATACGTACGTCTTCCTCGTCGTGAATCGTTTGAGACGTACCGTTCACTGTCCGCCCTGCTGTTTGTTTCCCATGGGTTGAATCAAGTTTTCCCAGCTGTTGCCATTCTTGTAGATACACGCAAAGAAAAACGAGGAAACAAATCACGAAATAGATTCAAGACGGGGCTTGTTGACAATCGGTTCAACGATAAATGTGCTTCTTCTTCTGCGCTGCCCCTTGCCGAAACGTATGCAAAAACTGTTTTCCTCGCTTACAGTAGCGTTCAAGTCTAGTGTTTTCAAACCGCAACAAAAACGCTGCAAAACGACGCTGAAAACAACGCCTGAAATAAATAGTACATTCGGAACATCGTGCTAATGCTTAACTATGAAACAGGATGAGCTCGTTTTGCAGCACAAACCGACAGCTGATCGAACGATCAATGGAATACGTAAAATTGTACGCATGTTTGCCGTTCGCGCACTTTACGCATCTCTTTCGCATCTCGCTTTTGCGTCAAACAAGCTTATGCAGACGCTTGCTTGTCACATGGGAGAGGCCGTGCGCTTAAATGGGCAGCGACACCAAATTGGTTTTTCACCGTTTTTCCAATTGCGAAAAATGCCGTGAATATCATTACACCATTTGCACACCGGTATCGCGAGATCATGACTGGATTTGGGGCTCCGGGACTAATATGTTTGCGATTTGCAAATTGCCCCAACCATGATGCTAGGGAATGCTGCTACAAAAAAACGAGTGGTCACCATTCGCGTATGGTAATATGGACAGGTGAACGAAGGTGGAATGTTAGTCGTCTGGCCCGCAGGGAGAATCCGGATAGACAACGACGGGTTCGTCACAGGCAGTGTTCGAGGTAGTATGGAAAAAAGTAACCTACCGTTCATCTTTATGGCAACGCTGCCGCACCGCAATAGTAATGCGCAGGTTGTGTTTGAGCAATTAACTAATGTCTTTCGGAATGATCGACATGTTCGTTAGTGATGTTAGTATGGGAGGAAGAGGGCGGTGGCTCGGGGTGGGACTGGTGTCATGGAGAAAAGTGGCAGAGTGAAGTGAGTGTTAAGACAATGTAGAAAAACTAATGCATACCATTTTGTTGCGTTTATACTATGAAGAAGCTTAGTATGGCAATTTTTCGACTCGTCTTTTTAGATTGATTTTTATGTTTACATTAATGCGTATCAGTTATACAGGAGCCAGTAAAAGGAATTAGATATTATGTTAGGGATATCCGATACATAGATTAATATAGATTTTAACTTTTCAGTACACAATGTAATAACGGATACAAATATTAGTTATCCAACAATGGTAATGCGCTTATTATTAAAATAAAAAAATATCTAAATATTAAAGGGGTAATCTAAAACGTTACGAGAAAAAAAGAAATAAGGAAAAGGAAGAAGGAAAAATAAAGGAAAAATAAAAGCAAAAAAAGGGATAATCTAAAACGTGAGAAGATAAACGTCACTTGTAATTAGCTATCATCGGTTCTGCTACTACTATTTCCAGCACGCACATTATACGAACAACAATCAATCACAGGTCGGGGAATTGCGGTTTATCTCTTCTAATGCTGCAGTTTCCCATCAACACTCACACAGCAAGTGACAATTAAGCGACATGCGATTTGTACGCTCATCGACACCCCAAAAGCGCGTGACCTTTCACTTCCGGAGTATGGCTATGGTGGCGAACACTGACCACCGGATGTAATCACCGAACGACACCATTCAAGCAACAGGATTACACACCGTTACACACGGATAAAGATCTTCCTGTCGAACGGTTGCACACTCCCGTGTTACTTAATTTGTTTTTAATCATTATGGGCGAACTTGTGGACTTTATCATTACGTCGTTAGGTCGTGCTAAAAGGTTTATTTTGGAAGATTTGTTGTGTTAGTTAGATATAATTTTAAAACGATCTTTCTTTCCCAACAGAGTGAGAGTAGAGTTACTTCTTTCATTTCCCACAGGTTTTTGTGAGTGAGCTTCATTAGCGTCAATACCTTAGTTTAGCTGCAGCGACATAATAACAATTCATGGTCAGAAAATCATTAGTTAACAAAAAATGTGAGTAGTAGCACACTGGGTGCTGTAGACCGCCGTTGAAAGAAAAGATTTCAACCGTAAGTATAGTTTAAAAAAAAAGATAAATAAAACTGCATCCAGACCACAGCACATGAAAGCTATTATTTGTATGGGCAACCTATTTGCATGGTGAACCTAGTCAACATTCCTGTGTCCAAGGGCGTGAATCATCCGCTAATATTTTTGTTTGCTCTTGATTTCGATGCTTCCTTCACACTAGCTAGCTAAATCAACACTTTTATCATTACGTTACATCGTATTAGACCACCATCCAATTAATCTGACAAGCCTTCTCCATTATACAATATTCTTCTAATCATTATCATAACAAATGTTTTCTTTTCAAGCAATTCAAAGCCCGGGAAGGTGCCTTTGAATAACTCCAAGCAGAAAAAGTACGCAGAAAAAGATATGGTTCATAAAAATACACACCCTTCCAAATCAAACTGCAGCCGGCAAATCTCTTTTGACCCAAAACATTCAAACACACACACACGTAGCTTCCAGCATCCAGCCCGTCCATTCCCGGGCGAGCTGCTCCTTTCGCTTCACGAGCGCGCTTTAATTAGGTAATTAAGGCTGCAAACATATTGTTAAGCGGTTGATTAATGTGCTTTTAATGCGCGAAACATGATAAATGCTTTGGGGCTGCTGGAGCTGCCCGGTAGGAAAAGGGATACTCCCGCGGTTTTAGTCACTGATAGTGTTGTTTCGCGGGTTGCCAGTTTGCCAATTTCTTCGCCAGCTGGTGGTTACCTTTTATCGCTTCCAGCAGCATCGTATGGAGTGGCTTAAGCAGTAGAGTTAAGATTATGCTCGAATCTTTTTGTTGTTGTTTTGAATTATTCCAACCTCCAGTAGAATGGTAAACTATAAGCAGTGGCACAGTAAACTTAAGCCTACCATTGTGTTCGGGGGCAAACGAATTAAAGCTCATGCATGTTCATACGGACTCGTACGGGTTTTTGGATTAATTTGCAAAAAAAGCTGCACAAATAATCACACCGACATATGGAAGCGAACCTTAAACGACACGATAAACACAGAAATGGTCTTCTACACGGGGGTTCCAGCAACATGCCAAACAAACCGTTCAAGGCAGGAACAGCAGTTGAGTAAATGAGTCGTTTCAGCTTGATTTGGATGCATGTTGATTTTGAATCATGGTTTGTGTTTTTTCATCGTTGTTCCTTTGTCGCAAAACTGTAGCGGATCCAATGTCAGCTGCATAAAGTGCATCTTAGGCCAGCACCAATTAATCAACTCTAAGAGCAAACACAATGCCGCAGTAAGAAAATAAAAAAAAAAAAAAGCAAACCGTACGTAACGATGAAATAAAAGCACGCCTCATCAAGCGGGTCAGACCTCGTCATGGGACGCGCATGGTGGTCACGCATTTTTATTCTTTAATTATGCTGGGTGAGTAGAAACTCCAATCCTTGCGGGACTGGTATCCATTTGTCGGCAGATACCGATGCTGATAAGAGACCGTGACCTATACGGAAGAATTTTGGAAAATTCCACCCGACACTCATTATGAAAGGTGGAGCGGGTCTCAAAAACGATATCGTATTCTTCACACCGTACGGAGTTCGGGATTGAAACGCCTTCCTTGTAAACCCTTCTGCAAAGCGAAGGGCCAATGTACCTTGGGAAGGATCTAGAAATAAATAAAAACAAAAAAACGAAACACACGGACAGCCGACAATACCGGTCCCCATGCCCTCGTGAGCGACCTAATGGACATAAGCGGGACATAATGAGAAACGTCAGTTTTAATGACAAATCGTTACGAAATCAAACACGACACGAATCGTGAGCGGAACATAAAATTCTCCATCTCCTTCTCTATCTCGCGCTCTATCTTGGTGCATTGTGTCTCGAGCGCTCAGAACAATGTCACTTCATTCATTCTTCTAGCTTACGGGAGGTTCTATATTATGGTTCCGATCTCGGTTCCGGAGAATGGCCATTCTAACTCTTTGCGCTTGTCCTTGCTCCATTTCTTGATATGAACGGGGTTCGGATTTGTCTGGCGTTGCACCCCTCGCAAATCGATTAGAGTCCGTACCGTGCCGTCAGTGAAGGTTCGTGTCTTGGCCAGTGCACAAGTCTTTCGTTTCCTTTTTTTCGTCATTTACTGCGTGTAAAGCTTTTAGCATTCGGACACATTTACCCACCCAAGAGGGTTTAACGGAGGGAAAGAGAAGTTCGGGGGGACGTTCGGACATCAATCATTCACTCTCAAGTGTGTTTGGCGATTCCTTGTGTGTCGGTGGGATAAAGGCGGGAGAGTCTTGTCACCATGATGGAGCAACAAATGGAAGAAAACTAAATAAACTTGCACAGGGTTGAAAAAATACAACAGATCCAATGTTCACACAACACTGCATACTCTTCCTGGTTTGGTGGGTAAAAAACGCCCAATTTGGCACAGGAGGTTAATTCGTTTCATGTATCCAATTAATCCAAATCCGTTCTCGCAATGGTGGAGATAAGTCTTTGTAATCTATAATACATCAGAGGTGTGCGGATCGATAGGGTCATATGACTGTAGGCTGCAAATTATATGATACTCTTTCTTTGCTTTTTGTCAGGGGGTATACTTTTTCTCCACAGCTTCGATCTTTTCAGTTGACTCCAACTATCAAAACGGTAGAGGTAGAGGGAGAAAGAGAGTTATAGAAAAAAAATACACCACATAATAAAGACATTAGACAGGCGCGCACGATTTATCATCCTTCGCTAAAATGATCCGACCCTGGAAAAAGGAGGTGAACCCCGGGCGAAACTTCCCACATCCGTGAGACTCTGTTCCAATGCTTCAAGTTCAAGTTCGGCTGAAACACTGGACGTGATTTTCGCACAAAACAAAACCCCTATTTCGGTTTCGGTGGGTCAGCTTCCCGAATTGGTTTAGCTTTGTTTGTGCTTGCTTTGGCTGGGCGAAATAATTGACAGGTTTAACGGAATTAGCGAACAAACCGAGCCGTGAAGTAATCATTACATGATCCAAATTGTGCCAAACATTGACGAGTTCGTTCAAGGTCGTGGGAAGCTACATTATGGAGTGTGTACAAATCGTAACAAACGCTTCAATAGTGCAGCATATCGTTGTAAATTACTATCATTATAAAAAGGGTGCATATTCTATTGGGGTACCCTTTTGCTTAGGTCATGATTTTTTGGTGTTTAACTTCTCATGGAAAAAGGTTCACTCATAGCATAATATTTTCCTGAAACGATCTTACATTATTAGTGTTTTTATTACTATCAACTCAAATTATCATGTTTCTTGTCGCATTGTTCAACATGCACTGTCAACAGTTATACAAATTTCCATTTTTTTCTATAATACTCCTAATGCCGATTTTCTTCAACACAAAATTCCACCCAAACTGCCTGATGGAAAATTAATTGAATCTTTTATTTTGAATATTTATGCCAATAAATTTGCATTCTGACGACCATGAAAAGACGCCGGTTGCACAATTTATACACTCTCGATAAAATTAATAGTCTAACCCCTTCTGCAACACCGCTGATTTGCGTATTTCCCTCTATCCCTCTCTCTAACTCTCCCTCTTTTCTGAACCGTTTCTACCAATTATAATCGTTGATAGATCGTCCCATTCGAACGCGAAACAAACGATGGAAGCGATAGCCAGAAACACAACGTACGCACGCACCCTGCAGAAGCGGATGAATAAATTTAATCTTGCAACCTCGCAAACTAGACCGCCTAACCGAAAGATCGCGAGCACGTAATCAATACAGATGGTCCAGTGTTAATCGGTTCCGTTGTGATCGATTTGAGCGATCGTGTCGGTTGAAAATTTCGTTTCCCGCTACATAAAGTACAAGGCTTTTCCGGTTGCTTCGTACTATGGTCGCGCTAAAACACATTACAATAAATTATAATGAAATCTATATTCCAAATGACAGGGTTTGGTTTCTGTTGTAACTGTAGTCTATTTTTTTCCTAATTTATGTGCTTTCTCTTCTCATTTCAGAATGGACTTGGCAATGACCCTCTGTCTGCGAAAGAGGTGAGTTTTATTTTAACGAACCTTCCTATACAACACTTTAGAACATTCTTTTACGCAAACAAATAATAATCGATCACAAGTTTCTGGATCTGATACACTTTTTTGTGCGAGGTGTTTAATTTCGGTAGCTATATTCTTGTACTGATCGTACCATGTTTTATTGTGTTTGCAACATGTACTCCCGAACAGCAGCTGCTAATCATAATTCGTCACCATTTCGTCCCACCAAACTAAACAGCTCAATTATGAGTGATTCGTCAAAAAACTAAAATCCTACTCCTTGTCCATTCACACCATACTAGAGCGATCTAATTCGGTCGATAAGGAAAATGAATCGTTCTTTGGAATGAGCCGAAAATTTGCCATCTCACGGCCGGGGTAGCGCTGACAAAGGGGTTGGTGCAGGCGAGCAGTTGTAAATCCACCCGACGTAGAGGTTTGTTCCTTCGACGGGCGTCACTGCTGAGAGGCACGATCGAGGTCATGGTTGCAAGGTGCCGTCGGCAGTTTACGAATCGAACCGGTGCGTGCCTGTTCTCGAGGGTGGTTGTGTCGTTGTCGATAAGTACCGGAATGGTGGTCGCAATCGCCTTCGGAAGTGCCGCAACCCTGGCACTGAAGTTGAATTTCGTCCAAGTGCCCACGGGGACGGATCGATGGCGTGCCGTACTCGGTCGTGACCTCCGTCGCTGAGGATGGTATGTGTGAGGATGGGGTTTGTGTTTACCGGAAGTTAAAGCTTACAGAGGGGGAAGCGATTGTGAAATAAACATATTAAATAGCAAATTCTTACTTTTGAAAAATACAAAAAAAAAGTCATTTCGTCTTTCTTATCCGAATATAGGGATACAAGCATCATTAACCACCTTAAAGAATTTGATAAACGTATCGAGAGACAATTCAAGAATATAATACGAAATATTAAATAATTAACTTACTAACACAATTTGTTACATGAAACAGCTAAAACGAACTTTTTATCACTGAATATATGTTGAATTGCAAAATTTCGCAAATGTATCCAGTATTACGAGTTCATAGAGCATATCGTTCACTACTAACAAGATGTTGAACAGACGCCACCGTTGTGACGGGCTCGACCTATCCACTCGCTTGACCCACGCAAACGTCCCCCAAAAAAGGACGACCCTCGAAGTCGATGATCAAATTATGAAAATCACTTCTCTCCGGTCGCACTCTAAACTCTCGTGTCGCTTCCTTTCCCAAACAAACTGAAAACACATTCACCGATCTCCGTCAAACCCGCAGGCGACGGTCGATACTCTTAAGTGGCGGTCCGTTACGACGGTCTGCCAAAAATTGCTCCCGGCCTGACTGACTATCGCGCCTCGTCGCGATCTGAAGGTCGTCTGGTTTGCCCCCGAGCCATTACACTGACAGTCACAGCTGATCGGGATCGAACGCTCATGCTGGACGGTTGATTTGGAGCAAAACTACACACCATTGCGTTGCTCTTCCGTGGTGATGCTTTGCCTGGGTTTTGTCGTCTCTTATCGGCAAAAGCCGACCAGCATGCGTTTGTATCTCGTTTGAATTTGATTTGCTGAAATGTTAACCTAAATCTGAGCACACCAAACCATAGCCAGGTATGATTCTCGATCACCCCATCTAGCCGAGAGATAGGATTGCTTTTTCTTTCCTTTTTGTTAAACACTTCCCAGCGCGAATAAATCATGCTGCCAGCTATAAACATTGGCCGATAATTGCCTGTTATCGTGGCATCAATGTCGAATAAAGCAATAAACTGTAAAATGTCACAGTTCACTGCTGGGTGGTTCCCGTTTACAAAACCGGTTTTTGGGAAGAAGTAATCCCCTTCGTCGTGTTCGGGAGAGTAGTTTTTTTTTAGGAAGGTGGCAAAAGCACTCCGTGCTGTATTATGGCACGACTCGGAAGAATGCCACGTTCATCGCTAAATCGCGTAACGTGCAATATATTAACTACTTGTGTGTGAGTATATGATCGTCATTGTCAGTAGATCTCGTTGTGATCCATTGAACTGTGACTGAACTGAAAATGCAACTGAAAATGTATTAAGATAACAGGAAAAACGTAAAAAAAAATATCTCCACTAAATTACAAAAATAATTTTAAAAAATCGATTGATTACAAAATGCAGGATTTTTCAAATTCCACATTTCCCCATTTAATAAATATTGTCAATACCAACAACCCATGCTCGTCAGCTCGAAGCTTATGTGTTTGTTCGGTAATTGTTTCAATGTATGCATGCTATTATAGATTTTCCACGACAAAATGTGTACTCATGTGCGACTTTAGACAAGCGACACGTTCGAATAATTCGTGAACATAGGTTTATTTGCATATGTAGAATATTAAACGCAATCGTATCCAAGTTTCGATGCTTTCTTTGCCTTTCACTAGTATGTATCACCTTTCATCCCAAGACATTGCACCATAGACACATTACATTTGTTCACAATTTAACCTCCAAAGTAAAACTGTTGTCCCATTCACGCTGCGCTTGTTCTCGGCCAGCCACCTTAACCGGTCAGCTGGTGAATTTGAACTGGATTTATTGTTTTTTTCCGTACCGTGACTGGTGCGGCCTGGAACAAGCGCCCATGTTTTATTGATTACGAATAAAATTATAAATAATTGTACAAACCGAAACGGAAGCGAATACCAGCATGCATAGCCGCGTGAACCACATGAGCATGGGTTGCTTTTGTGGAATGTAGCTCCCAACACTAAACCGGAGCTAAGACGACTTCTAATTGCCATCCACACTCGAAGCTGTCAATGGCACTCTATAGTTGTTCTCGATTCGATTTAAAAGTGCCTTTTTACAGCTGCTAGAAGTGCAGGGTTTTGCTAGAGGTGCTAACATTATTAGGGAGCTTAACTGTTTTATTCGTTACAATCTAAAGCATTTTCGAAACATTTATACTGTTTGTTTCTGCTAGATCACTAAACAATCAACTCTAATCTTCCTGTTACACCACTGTAAGCTTTTCATAAAAAATGCGCTAATGAACGTTCAAGACCTTATGTAAATATACAATTTCATGGCGACAACCTGCCACAATTGTGCCATTGTGTGAGCATGACACCAAGCGCTTCCACCATGCATTCATGCTGTGATTTGTCTCCGCATCAACCTCTTCAGCATCTTCGCCAAGCAAAACAGATGCGAATAGAGTATCTTTTATTGGTGGATTGCTCGTGTACTGCTCCTTTAATACCCGACGTCCCGGAACACCATCGATACACACGCTTTATCATGCGCATCTTTCAAGCTGCAGGAGGTTTCAAACGATCGTGGCTGCCGGGGTGACAAAGCAATCTGTTCCTAGTCGACCTCTTGCCCAGCAGGGCTCGGTTCACCCGCATCGAGGGCTCACTAACTCGTGGACGCAAATCACCACACGAGCGGAATGGAACGAATCCAAACACACTCGGAACAATTGCATCGATCGATTGGACCCTTAGCCCTGCTCGGGTGCATGCAAACACGGTGATACATGTTGCCCGGCAATCACTATCTTAGGTGACTCCGGAGTGTTTCGATCGAATGTAAATTTTTCGTTCGTATCTGCTCCAATCCTTTGATTCCTATATGTACTGGACATACCGCATAGCAATTCGAAGCCCGTTCATTGAATGAGCGGAATGGGGATCTCTCGCTAAAAAACCACACGGCGGTTGAACATGCAAGTCAGCAGAAACAATAGGAGGTTAACAGCAACAGGTACTAGCACGTTATACCTCCGTGGCCTCTCCATCGAAAGGGGTGGGGTGTAATTTTAATAATGTGACAACCTACTCGAGATCAAACGGGGTTAATTCGATTGCTTCCAAATACGGAGTTTAGCTTATTGTAGGGTGTTATTTTATTTGTATTTTTAACAACTTCTAACTTTGCTTCAAAAAAACGGAAGAACCAAATTTTAGTAGCAGATTAGTAGTAGTTAAGAAAATCATGATTTAGAAAAGCTATAACGTATCAAATAAATATTTTGAAAAGGATGGAAAGAAATTGTAAAATTTAAATTTATAATAGTCAAAAATGTTTAAAAGTTCAATGACCATTTTTTTTCAAAAACGTGAGTCAAACCTACCACGTATTTAACCTTATTGTATTTGTTTTAATATTGGAAATTTTCTCTTGGTGTTTTTTAGTCTATGTCAATTTAAAAAATTTAAAATTATTTTTTTTTATTTTGACCCTATTATTACTATTTACGTTATCTTTTCAATAATTGAATAGACTTTTCTTTTTTTAGCGTTATTTTTTGGCGTAACGATCTTTTAAACACCACAGAGAGAATTATTGTTCCCACTTAACCAGAAACAAAGTGGATCCAAATGGAGTTTGCTAGCGGTCAAGTCATATAAAATATCACTGCCCTTGTTACCTACAAACCTGGACAGCACTGTATTGCTAAGGATGTACAGACTAGATATAATACAACGATTTTAAATCTTCGAATCGTCATTCTCATTATATGGGTTTGTAAAATAAGACATATGAATGTTTATCTTGTTATTATGCATTTATTTTTTCCACAATCCAGAATAGGTAAAAATTCACGCCTTAGAGGCGATGAAGCGAAATATAAAGCATTTATCGAGATTACAAAATTGCAAAACAATATGATGCCTCAATGCCAATTTATCTTTTCAAATAAACCCTATATAAAATTTTCATGAACTGGATCTCTTGTTTTCGATGTCTAGTATCAGCTGACAACAACAGTTACTAACTAACTCTTTTTTGTTTTTATGTGTTAAAATAGTATTTGCTCTAATTTTGTTGTACATTTTTATATATCGGCTTTAGTTGACAACCTGCTTAAAATAGGCCGACTGCTGACTGATAACTGGTGTAGTCACCCTAAAAAATACCAAAAATGCAACAAACCGAAATGAATATTATATCCTCAATAGAAAATTTCTCATTATCATTCGTTATGCTTCTATCTCCCACTAACCAAACGACGTGTGTGACTTTCCCGACTACAATCTCGGCCATCGAGTGAATTTCAATTCGACCATTTCAAACCACTTCATCTAGTTCACGAATTTCTCACCCACAAAAGCCTTCCCCAACTGTCAAGGCGAAATGGCAGCTTTCCGATTCAAAAGGAATTCAAACGAACCGCAATCGAAGAAACTGTCCCCCGTGTAGGTAATACTTAATCCGGTCACAATTGCGCACTCACACAAGCACCGAAAACCCACAGACACTAACCAAACACCACCCTGCGTCCTTTTCACCCACCAAAACTCCAATCGATTCCGGATCAATGTTCGTGTCCTTTCAATTAAATTGCCATTCGCGTGGTGACCAATTCGTTTTGTGCCAGTCAAAAACTAAACAAAAACTAGCCACCAACCGCCGGGCACCAGGGGAACCAACCTGCCGCGACTGTGCACTTAATTGTTGTCACCGCGTCATTGCGATTGTGTTTGAGAATGAGCAGCCGGCTTGCATGGTGGCTTAAGCGAATGGGAACCGAGTGTTCTTGCTTGCTCGTGACCCATTGCGCAGTGTGGGTCCGCTTCATTAGCGCAAAATGATTTCAAAAAGGAGACACATGTGTTTGCCACATGTGCGTATGACCTCTGCGGGTTGCGGGCACCGTGAATGGGCGGTTCAGCTCGAACTTTTCCTCCACCAACCCTTCTCTTGAGGGCTAACGAGGGGCTCTAGCTGGTACTTACTGTGGATGCCGGTCAAGTGTAGACCAGAATGCGCTTGATGCTGCGTGGAAAGGGAAGGCAAACACACATTCGCCACAATCTATTTAATATCTCGCTCTGGGACGTGGTTACTCTGGCTGGTCTTAGAGTTTCTTCACTACCCTCGGACGTGACGGACAGAAGTCGCACATTTTCATGCCGCCAAAGGGCACCCAAACAAGTACCAGCAGAAGGATTCAAAGAAATTGGAAGGGAAAGAAACAACAACCGGCCGTGCCTGGACACCGATCAAATGTGGCTGCGTGCGTTGATGGTTGCGGCAGTGGCGGCTACTTTCAAGCTTCGACGTGGCACTTCAGTGCGCTCGGGTGGGTAGCTGTGTGTGTTTTTTTTTCTGTGGTTTAAATAAAATGCGACAGTTTGTGAAGCATACGACCCAATGCTGTCTTCGTTCCAATTGCATTCTCGAGTAAATTAAACTGTCGATCAAAGCATGTACCAGTCTGCAGTCGGTGTTGGACTGCCAATCTTAAATTGACAAAATAACCTGACGCGAATCTCAATCGGTGATCCTTTCTTTTGGCGCTGGATTCTTTTTACGCGTGGCACGAAAAGAAGTAAACAAGAGTACTGGACTGCTCAGCTATGAAGCTTCTCATGCACCTGACCTGCCTCACTGGTCAGGTTTTTATGGGCTGGTCCGATCAAAATACGACCCATAGCATGCAAAAAATAGGACCCCATTACAGCATATATCAAATTAAATAACCGTTAAAATGGTTCCCAAGTGTGAAAATTTTATTTGAATATTTTTGATCGCGTCACGGAATGAAAAAAATAGTGTATTTGGGGAAAATTTAGCCACAAGCACTACTTTGCGTGTTATGCTATACTTCTACTACTTTATACTTGACGCTTAGCTATTTCTTCTTTTTGCTACGGTTGTGTGGGTATACTTAAATTATAAGGTGCTTAACATCGTGAAAATAATCATACAATCCATTTATGCGAAAAATAAACTATACAATAGGATATAAAAAGGATATTCGACTTACGTAGAAACTCGAGTTACGAGAGTAACTTCTCTTCTCTTCTCTAATTATTTTTTTAATTATTATTGATGTTTCGTGGAATGTTGAAACATTTTAAACTTGCACGATTTTATTTTGAAAAGTTATGTTTACTCTTTTAGTATCCGAGTAACAAGGTTTAACCTGATTTAGAGCATACAGCTAATAAGGAGTTGTCTAACGAAATTTGGTTTTCTTTCAGCTCATATCCGATTGAACTTGTGGCGAAGGTAAAAAAATCTAATATATACCTTACAGGAAAAGAGTATACTTTTATTCTGAATCTTTTTCTTAAGCATACGGATAAATACTGAATTTAAATGAGCATTAAAAATGTTACAGTTTAATCTAAATGCATCGCTTTTCTTTAGCTTTGAGATTCTGCGCCCCATCATTCCATTGCACTCTCGCACATAAAATCACGCTTCAACCGTTTCTTCTACTCAAATCGCATTCACTCATCAAACACTTTTACTTAAATCTATCATAAGTTTTATGTTCGCTAATGGGAACCGTTAATCTCAAAACCTCCGCATTAACCAACCATGCAGCCGGCTCTCACGCATTTGCATTTCGAATGCAAATGCTGCACTTGTTCCGGGGGAGCGTGCACCATAAAGTGTGTACTCGCGGTCTTTTGCCGGCTTTTGTGTGATTTTACCGAGGGGCGACACTCTTCTATATGGGTGATGCAGTTAGGGCTAGAAGTGAAGTGTCAACACACTTCAGCGTGATGTGCTTTAACGCCTGTCACTGTAAAATACGGCAGCCAGGTAACGGATTGTTCGTGGGAAGCCTTTCTCTCCATCACGTAGGGAGTTCTTAGAATGGTCAGAAAAAAGAAATGAAGCAAATTTTTCGTTTTACTCATAATATATCACACTAGGCAGTGCATCTTCACCAATGTGCCATTCAAAGGAGAACAGGGGAAAAGGAACATTTAATCAACAGGCTAGCTCATATTACATTTTCTTCTAAATAAATATTTACATAACTACCATTCTAAAAACCAGCACAACAAAGTTGAGTTTTTATCGGTGTTACAAACGCTACAGAAAATCTACACCTCTTTATTCCTAAAGAATTCTAACGAATAAAAACCAAACCTTCACACATGACGTGCGAGAGTCCGCAAGCCCAAGGATGCACGGAACGGAGTGCAGGGATTGATTTATTGCATTCGTGGGTGAATATATAAATTCATCGTTATTCAATTAAATTGGAATAAATTTACGGTTAATGTTTTGATATTCATGATGATGGATGGCATTACGGAAAGTGCGAATCGCGTGATGCAATTGCAGACGTAAACGGTGGACGGGTTGTTGTTCTCGCTGTTTTCTCCAGCTGTCCGGGCAGTTTCCACTGCGCGGTCCAATGATGGTCAATGGACAACTATAATAGTGCGTGGAGAACGTATCAAAAGCATGATGGTGACAAATGAAGCCAAATACAAGTATGATAAAATTTGCGTCATGTTTTAGCTATTATTGTCTAAAATTCGTCTCAGTTTGTAAATGTCTTTAAAACGGTATATTTATATATTGTTCACGCAATATACTTAAATTCTAGCGAATATAGTTTAAAGTACATGAGAAATGCAGATACTGTATGAAAATAACAATTAAAAAAACACAAAATCCGTTGCTTTGGGTGGATATACGCCAAGTCCATCTGCATTCTCTACGATTTCCCTGCCATGCAAATCGAGCCGCCAAAGTACCACTCGATCGTGCAGCTTGCATTTGCATCTTTGTGTGGGAAAATATTTCCTCCGATGCCATTTGAATTTGGCCGGGAATGCAATTGAGGTTAATCCAAGGCAAAAACTGTTAGGAATTTCGTCTCAGTAACCCGATGTGGGAAACATGTTCCCTAATATACGGTTGCAAAAGATGCACTTTGAATTAAAATATTTAATTTAATATATTATCCTAATCCATGCCGGTACCCTTCCTGAATCCAAACATCCGCACATTCAAGCAGACATTACATACGTCAAATAAACACCATGCCAAGCAAATGGAATGGCCCATTCCATGAGAAAATGAGTTCTGATCAATCTACCAACCTTCAGATCGATTGGGGTTTAACTATTTTATTGCATTTTCTGCTCAAACACCTCGCAACAAGCTACCGATTGTTTTGCTCGTACCGCGCCGCTTCTACTTCACTTTTCGGTAGCACTTTGATTGCTTCGATCGTACGTGCAAGATAAAATGTAAATCGAGTTCGATTGGGCACCGATGGGTACCGCGCGCAACCGCCTAAACACGATGTTTCGAGGGTATGCGCGCGCGTTCGCGCTTTTGCGATGATTCGAGTTTCTGATCGGAGTTCACGATTGTGGTATGGGGGCTCGGTGCCTCTAAACCGTTTCGTATGGCCCTGGAGAACTCTGGCGCTCCGTGCTGCACGGACCCATGGTTTGATCGATTCCGATCATCCGCGCTACGATCGACAAAAAGCACCCCCGGCCAAAGGATCT
Source organism: Anopheles marshallii (assembly GCF_943734725.1). Taxonomy (NCBI): domain Eukaryota; kingdom Metazoa; phylum Arthropoda; class Insecta; order Diptera; family Culicidae; genus Anopheles; species Anopheles marshallii. The sequence goes on along the minus strand of NC_071326.1, from coordinate 62,026,940 downwards.
TGCTTGCACCATAACAATGAGTACTGTTTGCCTTCGTAGGTTGCTCCCGTGTACGCCTTCGGGTCTTTGCATAAACGCGGGTCGCTCCTTCCTAGATCAGATCAGGTGAAAACTAGTTCAGGTTCACAGGTGGGCGTAAGCCGTCCACCCAACCAAGCCTTTCCAACCAAGCAAGACACGGTACGGTTGCGGCTGAGTGGAGTCGTCAACTTTGACGAAGGTGAAACAGACTGCAAGAAGCAGAACTGGGGGTGAATTCGGTAGGACTTACCCAAACGAGGAACTTACAAACCCATACCTACGTGTGTCGGAACCTTGAAAGTTTTTGGGAGTGGTTTAACCGTCTATCAAACGGAAAAGAGATTTAATTCAAACGGCAAAGCAGCAGCTGCGTGATTTAAATTTGTTGATTTTCGCTTCCTGGCTCGACACACCAGGATTTTGCATATACGAGAAGTTATATGAATGATACGAATTCGGATTCGATTCATCGGCAGAATTTAAAATTAGCAAAGACGCGTTAAAAATTTTTGCGAAACAGATCGTTGCTGGACAATGTGTTGCATATATAAATCTACTTTGATTGTGGAAAGTTGATCAGATTTAGAACAACTAAGTACGAGGTATATGCTTCTTCTCACTTTTAATCAATACTGAAAACAACTATCAACTCAATCGTGCATTGTTATTTTTCTGTTTAGTACAGAATTGCCTTTTTTGTTTTAAATTAATAAATCACTAGAAATAAGAAATAATTAATCAAAAAACATCTTTCAATATTTTTATTAATATGGTTGGCTATGGTATTGGCTGGGGAGTACAAATTTCTCAAGGCATTTCCACCTTATGCCTTATCCCGAGCATGCTCGGTTCTGATTGTGTGTTGTACTCTTGGTGGATTGTTGGTGAGGATGTAGTTGTTGTAGATGTTCTATTGTTGTTTATTGTGGGTCATCCATGTCGGTGTTTCGTCATTTTGGCTTGGTTTGGTTTAGTTCTATTGCTGTGTTTATTCGTGAGTGTGGTGAAATGTATTTTCCTTGGTAATCCTGTTGCTTCCCGGTGGCGATGTGGTTCCAACCGCGTCTTGTCGAACGTTGATCTTTCACTGATCTTCTTTTAGTATTGAAAATTGCATCTTTATTGCACTCGTTTAAACAATGAAACATTCTGAAATACATGTAAAAAGAACCTCACATACACTAGACATGCAGTAAGAGGGTATTCTATATACTGAATCGTAAACTAAAAGAAATATGTAATACTTGTACTAATGTTCAATTCTATTTTCATTTTGAATCATATCGATACTGCGTTCAAGTCGGTCCTGTGGCGCAATGGATAACGCGTCTGACTACGGATCAGAAGATTCCAGGTTCGACTCCTGGCAGGATCGTGTGAGGATTGTTTAAGAGAAACATTTTAATTTTGTTTTTCTATGTTTTCGCTGCATTTTCTTTCGTTAAGCTTACGATCTCGGACAAAATAACATAAAATATCTCGCATAAATTTTCGGAAACCTTGAGTTTTACACGCTCTCGTGCACCTTTCCTCTCTGTAAATGATAGCTATTTTGTTTACAATTGCCCCGACAAGATGCTGTACATTCGGCGTCACATTCTACGCCGGTCCACCGGATGGTGGAAACGCAAATAGCAAGCAAGAAAGAAAACACTTTCGCTTACCATTCACTGGCAACACGTATCAATCAACGGCGACGATCGCGTACTCGCCACCAAAGAGCAGCGGCAACAACATCGATTAACTCTCACGTGTGTGTCGCGTCGAGCGTACGGTGCACAACATGACCACACTCTCGTACGTGATCATATAACATGACACGTTAGCAGCGTGGCACACACTTTGACACACGCGCGAAACACATCAATCAGAGATTCCTCTCACTTTCTTCGTCACAGCAACCGCAGCAGCAACAACTGTCACGGTCGAATTTGTCTTCCTCGTACGGTTGCACGTTGTGAATTTCATCATTGTTTATCGGCATATCGTACTTACATTTTTCACCTTTAATTTTGTATTATTTTTACAAACTTTTAATTTTATTTTCGTTAATTGTAACAAAATAAATTTTCTTTTTAGTTTGGGACTCGGTTCTATCAACATGCTGGTTAATTGAAAAATGGTTTTAAATATACATAATACGCTTACCATTACGACTAAAATAATATAATGTGAGTTATAGTCATAGGCCTTTAAAAAATTGGGAGTATTTTTATAATTTTCTATATGATCGCAATGTCCAAATAAGTCGCTAATCGTGTAAAACAAGACTCATAACGTAGAAACTAATTTTAGACCTCTGATCTGATCTGTTAATTTAACATTCAACATTTACCATTTTTATTGAATGTCTTCCTATATGGATTTCTATTACGATTTTTACTGTTCCATCCAGTAAAGTATTTGTTTCTTTTATACATTTTGCCTAAAACGCAACTCTAACTCCAACTTCAGCGGTATGCGTCGTTCGTTTGCGTCTCATTTCTTATTTTCACACCATCCCTTCTAATTTGCCTTTCTCGCGAATGGAACGCGCCGGAGATTGATCGCCCATCTCCACGTTTCGGACGATGTCACGTATTTTTGCACACCGAACCATCCACTCCATTCCATCCTCCATTTTAAAAGCCATTGGAAAACCGGGCGAGTTCATGGGCTTTCGGGTTGATTGATTTTTAATTCAATTTACAAAGTTCTCACGACGCGTCAACGCACGGTGTGCACGGTGCCGTCACGCTGGACGTTACGCGCCGGTGCAAACAAGTTGTTGTAAGTGGGAACATTAAAGCTGCAAAAAAAATTGAAGCACGGCGCACAAGAAAAACGAAGAAACCAGTATACAGTGCAAGACGCTCACCGAGAAGGGCTCTTGATCCTTTCGAAGGTTTTAGCGGTTTAGTATTTTTATTACACTTCGCTGCTCGCCACTCGAGCGAAGCGCATTAACCCTCTCTTTCCCATCCCGCATGTGCAAGGGGAAGAGTTCTCGGCAGAAAGGGTAGAAATAAATAAATAAACCAGGTCATCAGGCACGATGTCATGGTGATCGGACGAGCACCGTGCCACCCGTATCGTGATGAAACACATGAGATGAAGTTATGCAGAGGATCATCGAAAGTGAACTATTTTTTCGCATACATCCCGTTGTCAACCGAATATCATGGTACGATTTAAAGTAGGAGAATAGAGCACCAGTATAATACTTCCTGCCTATTCCCACAAACCCCTTCGGTGAATGGAGGCTTTACAAAGTTTTTTTATTGTGTTTCATATTTTCGCTGGACCTTTGACAAACAGAGTTAAAATTTTCACGATGCACTTTTCGTGACAATCGAGAACACTACGTGCACCTTTTTTCTTCGAACGAACAAAATGCTTCGTTTGTCTAACATCTGTCGTCGGCAGAGTTGTGGACAGTAGCCTTTCTTGCACAATCGGCATTATAAGCATAAACAGGCAGTGGTACATAAGAAATATGTTTCATCGTTCCACAATCCGACCGCGACTGGCAAACCCGATAGCTTGAAAGTCCAGCGTACGATGAGTAATGATGTTTAGCGGACAGAAATAAAGCATATGGTTTCCGGGACTTGTGGCTCCCTTGTGAACATTAGACGCGTTTGTTTTGCTTTGCAAAGCAAAAATAAGAACGGTTACTAATGATTAATAGATGTTAAACGATTCCGATGGCATTCGTGATTTCGTGAATTGTCGATTTCTTGTTGTTGATAGTAATGCAAGTGCAATGGAGGTTACACGGTTTGCATGTTTTATAGAAATTATGATTATTGAGTTTATTCAAATTTAAAAAAAATGTATGAATATCTTGTTGAATAACATAAGTTTTGTAACAATGTTATTTGTTTACATAATAGAAAAAATTCAAACAAAAAAAAGTTAATTGATGATTTAATTAATTTTTAAAACTTGTATTTCCACACCAAATTTACGCACAACGAAACGTAAATTAATTCTACATTTTTTGTTCACACCACAAACGTGTGACAATTCCAGGAAAGTGACAACCGTCAATGAATACCCTTGTGTGTTATATGGAATGCAGTTACTTCGTATTACCTCACATTGCATTTTTTCTCACCTCTTTTTCATTCGTGCAGACTACTTCTATTTCATTCCGTATAGCAACATGGAAATGGATTTCCTTTTAAGTGAATTTCATACAAATTAGACGCAATTACCGGACCTACAGGACAGCCCATTTTCAAGCAGCTCGTTGAGGATGTCTGTAAACCCAAAGAATAAAAAATCCACCACTCCTGTAAACTTAAGCGCTTGTACAGCAAAAAAATCGTAAAATTAAATTAGATAATTATACAAAAAAATTCCACACGTCACTAATGGATCGATTACGCTGCTTCGCTACACGTTTCTACTGTTGGGGTTTCGTACGAGTTGAAGCTTAAATGTGCTGTGAAAATGAGATTCCGTTCCTAGAAGGCTCCCTTCATTTTGTGGCCACCCCGTTTTAATCCAATTACCACCAGCACGAAACGCAAGGGGAGTAGTATTGAGCCATACGTCGATTGACACACGTTTGACACTTTTTCGTCCGGCTCCCGGAGATTCGTTTCGGCCGTTTTTTGCTGCCCCTTTGTTAGTGAGTTGAACTTACCATGCTGATGGCAATTCTCACGCATCACTTTGACACGGACCCATTTCGACGGGCTGCTTGAACTGGATTTAAATTGAATATTACACCTTCAACCGATGGGCACGACTGAAAAGAGAGAAAAAGAGAAAAAGAGACGAAAAATCAACAATTGCGAACCCGAAAGTTCTTATTAATTACTGATGATTTAATTATTGACATGCTTGATTTTAGCTTATTTGTGTTATCATTTTTATACAATATTGTAACTATCCAAAAGGTTAAGAGAAAAAACGATTTATGATAAGGCCGCTAGCACCTTATTGTATAATCGTTCGAAACGAAATCTATGTTATGAAATCTGGTAATCTATTATCTATTATTTAAATCAACATCATCAACAATGAAGCGAAATCATCATAAACATCATAACTTATCACCAAGCAAATTTTTACACATGGAAGATTGAAATGTGTCCTTTTTACCATGGTCTCTACAATTCTTATCACTATTTGCTCCTTCACTTCCACTTGAAATGAAGTACAAATTGTGGTAATTAATCACAACAATCAACAACAACAACAAATGATTGGCGATCGTTTCCCTGACGTATTTTAAACATAAGCAGCAAGGGATGCAAAACTCTGACCTTTAATCAGTGAATTAACTCATCTTTAGTCGCATGTACGACTATGATGTTTGTTAAAAACCCTTACCTCCTACTGATAGCGCAATCATGACCGACAATAGCTGGAAATACCGTTTTGGCATTGGGATCTCACCACCAATGTACACAACCATTCCCGAGCTGTTCAACATTCAGTCATCGCCGTATCGTCATAGACAGCGGAGCAAAGTATTCAAACGAAAGAGATTCTAATACAAATATTGTGAGTTACACGATGCAATTCGTCCACGTAATAACTGTTCTAGTGATCTGCAATGTGGTAACAGCTGTACAGCAGGATACTCTAACTGGATTTGGATTTGAACTACTGCAGGCCCAGTTGGAAGCGTTCGAATCACGAATGCAAATACAACTAGATGGTGTAAAAGAGTACGTTTCCAACACGGCCATGAACATAAATTCGGGAGTATATTTTGTGAATCTTACTCCGGATTTAAACACATCATTTGAAGTATTTCGCGATGGTTCAAACAATCATGGATTCGGTAGTAATTGGACAGTCTTCCAGAAGAGATTTGATGGTTCGGTCGATTTTAATCGCAATTGGACAGCATACAAACACGGATTCGGTGACGTTCGTCGTGAGCATTGGCTGGGTTTGGATAAACTTAAGTCAATACTGGACACCGAACGGCACGAGCTGCTGATTGTAATGGAAGACTTTGAAGGAGTGACAGCGTTCGCGAAGTACGATAACTTCAGGATTGGCAATGAGTCAGAAAAGTATGCGCTACAAGCGCTTGGCACATACACTGGCATTGTAGGTGATAGCTTCAGTAGTCAGTTGAGATCCAACTTTTCGACCCCCGATCAGGATAACGCTGGAAAATGTGCTAATGTATTCAAAAGTGGTGGATGGCATTCTAACTGTTATCAAAGGTATGTCTACTCTAAGATACTTGCTTTCGAAAGCACTAAATGTGTATGTGTAATAATGAATTTCATTTTAGCAATTTGAATGGAATGTATCTCAAGGGTGGAAAACAAAATACAAATAAAGGCATACATTGGTACTTCTTCCGAGGCTATCAATACTCACTGAAAGCGACCAAGATGATGGTTCGACCGTATACCCTGCGTAGCAAAGGCTGATAGTGACACTATGTAACACTTTCTACACCTACATGTTGAAAATATGTTTTAGTTTAATTATTCAATGTAAGAAAAGATTTTGTTTGCTCAGATGCTTGTAAAAATTCTCAAATAAATTAAATTACGTCTGTGATAAACCGGAACGTAAAACAAGTCAAGTCAAATTTTGCTGAATTAAGCGAAGAAAAATTGCATCGTTTCCACTCTTCTATAATTTCTACACCAAAACAGATCCACATCTTGGTCTTGGTCGAACGTCTTAGGTTGCGCAAATGCCGTCAATGACTGTCATAACTATCTTGATACAACGCTTCCCAACTCGACACCATCAAAAGCAACGAACCCCACGAAAAGTTCTCCTCTTTCGAGTGGAAACAACCCTCCTTCTCCCTTCATTTATCTTCCGTTCACCAGTACAAGCAACATTTAATATTGTACCTTCCCCCACACACACTAATTGGAGCTCATTTTGAAGCAAATAGCAAAATGGTGCCACCCACGAGGCCTAAGCGCGTCACAAGATCGTGGACAACTGTTCCAGAGATGGTGCTACGAAGATACCCAATTAAATTAACACTTCTCCGCCTTTCTTCGTAGGCTGATCGCTGACTGGCGCTGCTTGAAGGCATTTGTATGCTTGTATGATGTTTTTTTTTTTGTTTTGGCACAAGATGCGAAACTTTGATTGTGTTTACCTTTTTACGGTTCATAACATCACGCTTTAACAAAAGCGCAACCTTCCAACTATCGATGACCAGACCAAGTTTGGCCCACAATATTTTGGACGAACGATTGAGAGTGTACCTCCTCCAGAAAGCATCACTTACGAACAGGCAGATGAGTCGCGACGTGGCTATTGTTTTTTTTATGTTTGCAGTATTGCGTACCCATGCGTCAAACAGGCCATCCCAAAGAAAGGTATTCTTTCTGCACGTCATCTAACACACCGCAACAACGAAAAATCAAAGTGTTTTAGCCACAAACGTTCACTATCTTAATCTCGTCGGGTTTGAGTGACCTTTCAGATGGAAGGTGTTCGACTGAGTATTTAATCGCCACATCGTACCGATCACTCGAAACCCATTAAACAGGGCGTAAAATTGATTTCCATCGGTAAAACCTCCCTCTGAATGCGTCGATGCCAACAGTACCTTTATTGATAACACGGCGGCTCTTTGACCGCCACGCTTCATGCACGTAATGAGATCCTCTCTAGGAGTGCATGGCTCGAGATACTGTAACGGTGCGTCCCATATGGATCCATCATTAAGAGGCGCGTCTTTCGATGGCTGGCGCAATGTTTAAAAAACACGAAACACAGCTTGTTTCTAAAGGGTATCACAACTAGGCACTGACCATTACTAGAAGTTACAACCCGTCCAAAATACCCATTGAACTGTGGCAGGTCGCATTGCGTGCGTGCAAAAGCGTGCGTGATCGAGATAGGATCTTGAGTTTTTCTTATTTTTATATGCCGTTCACGACATCCGATCGTACCGGGTCCGATAATGATTTCGATAATTAACCTCTTCGCGTCGATATTCGAAGCAACGGTTTCAGGTGGCTTCTAGACTGGCAATCGATTCGATTCGGAGGCGAGCATTCACCGTCAAAGAATTAAGACAGCCAGATGGAACCCGCGTTGTGATACCGGTGTCTAAGATCTGCTACCAGTCGGTAGTCTCCCGGTTGCTACATTCCACTTCCCACCATCTGTACCAATGTCAATCGTGTGGGGCTCGTCGTGGTAGTATAATTAAATATCATTTAGCTCTACTTTTTGATTAATTTAATTAATTGCGCTACGATCGATCTGATGGAGGAACCCCAGACGCATTGCTGTCTTCGCACGGTGTCACCGGTAGCGGACACCTTCGACCGGCTAAGACACCGGGGGACACGCAACTACAGTGCACGATGTCGGCATAAACTCTGTTTCCTTCACGCACACACCCCGCTAGAAATTAATGATTGATCGGCTCTTCTAACCCTTTACTTCACTTCTTTGCTCTTCTTTCTTTCCCAGGTAAGAAAGCTCGCGTCCCATCGAATCGCACTGCATCTCGTGGAAAGCGTCAATGATAAAGTGTCTTCGTGTTTCGAAGTCGTCAGGATGGCGAACAACAGACTGCAAAACAAAAAAAATAAGCACACACCACTAATGAGTTAATCGTCTCGCTCGATCGTCGATACGCTTCGGAAGGTGGTAAGGGCAGTCTGTTTGAATGCCCTGTTGATTTGGGGTTGCTCAGGTTGATCCGAGGGTCAGACCGCTGACCAAAAACGGAAGTTTAATAGCCAGTTCGAAAGACTGCCTGTAGCACCGCTACCGCTAAACCAATTCCTTTCCAAACCCTCGGTGAGCTCTCAGGAATGGGTGCGCATTTTAGGATACTTACGAAGTACATAAAAGCTCACCGAGTATTGCCGGGGCATGTAAACCTCAAGGAAGCATGACCTTCGACCTCAGCGTGCTCGAAATGAATTTAAGTTAATGATGCACGCACACACACCCTCTTTAAGTCGGTAGGGCTTTTGTGCGAAGCTACCGATCAGGAGAAACTCCTTTGATCACTAGGACGTACTCGACGATACACCACGCCTAACCGTACCCGCCTGCACTCATTAGCGGTAATAAATCCGACCCACTTGTCTGGAACGCTGTTTTCATGCTGACCTCGAAGTAATTAGTTCGTACAGACGACGCTTAGAGTCACGTACCAACGGGCCAAGGTGTTAGAACTTCCATCTACGGGAACCAGCAGCAGCCAAAAGGTCTTGTGACGTTGCTTACCGTTTGGGCTCCCTTTTTGGTCATTCTGTAGGGCGGAGGTTAGGTGAAGATCTTTGGACAAGCGAGTTTCGCCACCGTCGGGGTTAAGGATGAATGTTCATTACTACGTTGGAGCGTTCATGTTTGTCATTCATATCGGAACCTAATCATCGTGTGCACTTTTGGGTGACAGTTTTATGATGCATAATGTTTTCTATTTTCATTTGTACCAGACAAGTATAAGTGATCATCGACTGTTTTTTTATTAAATTCATGACGCGGTTTTACATCATACGAACTTTTAAGTAAGAAACTGATCAATAATTATTCTGTCGTTAAAGTTCACAATTTAATGCTTTACATAATGAACTCCCAAAAACTGAAACAGATCATTTCAATATTCCCCATTTAAGTTTCAAGTACTTAACAAACTACGGAATGATGAAAATTATTGTGAAATGCCATAAGAACCATCACAATCTAATGCTTTTTATCAACTAACAAGGGCAACCGCAGCTGTGCCTGGGGTATTGAGTGATTTGTTGAAAAACCTATGTACCACCACGAGCGGCAATAAAGTAGTACACTCGTGTTACACAAAAACCACGGCTATTGCCGTTGCATAAACTGTTCAAGGAACATATGCGGAACCTCAGCATTACCGCGGGTCATTCGGCATTCAATTCACTTTTTGCGAACCAAGGGTTGGGATCGGTACGGGAAGGACTCTGGTACACGGGCACGGAAAAGTTATTCCAACAAATATGTGGTGACAATTCTCGCTTCCCGACAACCATCACTTCCACTCTGCCTCTCTGCATCTTGGGCAGAGTGATTCATTTCTTCAGATTCTACGGTCAAACTTACGGATTGCCTCTGGACGGAGCACATGTAGCACATGAGAAGAAAGATTGAAACTCACAGTTACCGAGCGAAAGATCCATTCATACGGTAACCGTTTGCGTGTTGACTGCCGCAAGGATCCACGGCTCAAACGCGCCTCATCACGATCTGTAGCAGAGTGCAACAAAAGAGAAAGCTGTAGCAGGCTTCACACCGGATCGGCTAAACCATCACGAGAAGCGTTTTCCAAACCAAACTTCAACCGTATGTGTAGAACAATATTTCCATAAATCACCAAGTCATCTTACCATCGTGCTGGTTGGTTCACCAAACTTCACCTCACCTGACTGCTTTCGCGTTTAGTAATCGTTTTCGTGTCGAACGGCGCCCGGAATTCTTTCCTTTGGGCTCCATAGATCTATTTGGTTGGGAAAATGTTTTACCTTCAACCGATCCAGCTTATTTTGTTGCTATGACGGACACACATTTACTACACAAGGAAGACAGTTGAGCCCCATCCTTGGAGTTTTTTAGACCACCTCTCTTCGATGGTTCCAGCTGATGGTTCGATTGTTTTCCAGCAATCATAAATTAATTAAAGACCATTATGTCCATCAATGGCGGGTTTCATCGAACATTTCTACTAGTACTGATTAATGCCTTTTATTTCAAAGAGATTGTGATTGAAAGCGCGGGACGTTACTGAGATGAATCGCCACCATCCTAAGGTAACGAGCGTCATCGACATCTCCCAATAAAATGTTGCTTCGTATAACCCTTTCCGTGCATGAAAATTGCATAGTTTCAAACACTGCGGGCCGTTTATCTGCTTATTTGAGTTTATTTAGGTTATTTAAACTTTTTGAGGCGATAATGAAAGTACAGTTCATTAACTTTGTGTTCATTAGTAATTTGTTGCATATTTGGACCTTTTGAACCTCTTATTGAGAGTTTGATTTTACTATACATTCATTATACAACTCATACATATCAAAATTTCGACTTATAACATAAAAAATTGTGTGTCCAGACTCGTGTTTCGTTTCAGGACAATAGTTTGTTATGGACAATAGGACAATAATTTTTGGAAGTGCTAAATGTATCAATGGAAAAATCTAAATTATACAGATATCGTTCCGTATGACACATTTCAGATTGTTGATTAAGACTTTCCAACAGATTTTTCTGAAGACGACCCAAACCCCATGAAATGTTGTATCATGCATGAAAGCTGATGCCTTCTGCATATTCCTTATCGATGAGAGCATTTGGAAACATTCATATCTAATCTATTTTTCCCTAAAGCTGTTGTGTTCAAATGTAATCTCATACAAAATCAAAGAATATTTTCTATCTTCAAAAATTACTATCCACTACATACCTCACTATATACCTAGTTATTTCCTTTTCGCGTAAAGGACACCTAAGTCGAATTTTAGCAGTGAAAACTTCCTCTTTGTCAGTTGTCAAAGGCGTACAAATCTAAAATCTTAGCCTTTACACATAGAGAATTCAAATACATACCAAAACTAACAAAGTGCGCAAATAAATTTAATATTGGTCTAACATTGGAGTTAGCTGTAATATGCGCACAAATCGTCAGCACTTAAATAATTAAATAATCTGAAAGATTGCTCAAATATAAAGTAAAATTTCAAAGTTTAACTTAAGACTTTAAATTATGATAACTATCGTTGGTAAAAAATAATCTTAACATTAAACAAATATTTTAAAAACTCTCAAACATAAACCTTATCGCTGATTTTAAAAAACTATAAATAAATATACAACCTACAAACGCAAAATCATTGTCACCTGTGCTGCCTAAAAAAAAATATCAAACAACCGAACCTTCGCTGCAACCCAGCCCACACGCATTTCAACGATTCGGCTCACTAAAGCAAACATTACCAGAATGCATGTACAGCCGCTAGCAGTTCCTTTGAACCGCAGAATGTTCCGCATATTTGTGCCCGGAGTCGGTGTCTTGGGCGGCACAATTGATTGAACAAATTAAAAACGCAACCCGCACGGCAGAAACCACAGCCACCGCCACCACAGCAGCAAACGGTCCGGGCCAAACCTTCGGCGGCAAGAAGTCTTTTTGTGCCTCTCTTTTTGAAGGCAGCGGCGAGGCGTGTCACCGTGATGGAAATCCTAAAGCCGAACGGCTGTGAACCATATTCCATCAACCGGTGGGGTTCGCTTCCACCATGACATGGCTAAAACGGACTGCCCGCCACCTTTGCGCCAGATGACGGAAACCGCATGCGCTGCCCTGCTGCTCCCTTTTCTATACGCAACGCACATACGCACGCGTGTTAATAACTGTTTAACGGAATTAGCATCAAGAGCATAGGTGGCAGCAGGTTTTCATAACGGGGGATCCTCAACGATACGGTGCGCGTAAAGAATTCCGCCAGCGCTGCTCGAACCGTCGTACAACCGTACCGCCGCGCTGCCTGATCACGCCTGTCACAACAATGGACGTGTATATCAACGCGATCTAATCGAACGCCGGGCGGCAAGATATTTCGATCGATTCATCACACGACAGAAAGAGGACACAATGGAACGCAGGGTGTGATTTGTAACGCTTTAACGGACCCACGTAGAACGGGGCATGTATTACGGGTGCGTGTGGACTGGCGTTGCTAGCGGGCGTAATGCATGATGAGTGCGTTTGTCCTGTGCTTGCTTACCGTTCGATTCACGATGCTGTAATGTTTCCTTTTCAACGAAAATCTTAACGGTGGCTATTCTTACGCATAATGTTTTGAAAGGGGAGTGTCATTCGTTTGTCATAAACCAATTGCACCCATCCTGCAATAACCTTGAAGCAATCGTTTTTGAGTAGATCTTTATCTGCATTAAATATAATCGAGATTGAGCATTACTTTTCAATAATGCTTCATGCTTACTTACTACGTACGGCACCCACCATGAATATGTTATGTTTCCTGCGAGCAAAAAATTCGGTGATATCGTTTTGCTGAATTGCATTTGAATCTGAATTGAATTGCTGAAAAAATTCACAAAAAGACAAAAAACGTGATTTATTTAGAGTTTTGCATTTACTGCTTGGGACAATAATTTTATATGTACTTACAATGTATTCATCATCACAATTTAAAAAAAAAACAACAAAAATAGGAAAGATCAAGACCATGATTCAAAGCACCGCAACTGCCAGGCGGTTGTTGAATGTTCAAAAATTGTCACAAACCATATCATGTCTCCAGCACTATTGATTGCAATAGATGTGAGAGAAAAACAGCGCTATACATTTCTCACATTCGAAATTAGCAAAATTTAGCGGAAAATGTTAGAGACAACAGAAAATCTTTTTGAACAAATTGAAAAAAAAAATAATCGTTTTTTTTGGAAACACAGCAACCTAAATTTACCTAGGCCTTTCATTTCAGGCATACTTAGACTTTATTTATCCTTAGCTCGATAGCCTGTATAGCGTCCGGGGATCAAACCAAAATGTTATTTTTTTACCGGCCTTATCGTGTGCAACCGGTATTGCTACCAAATATCCCTCCAGCCCCATAATAATAGTCAAATAAAATGTTTTTGAATAGTTCAAAAACCACTGTAAATGTGGGGTAATGGTTTTAACGGCGTTTTTAAAATAATATTGTGAAATATATTTCTAATTTGCAGACGTTTTCCAAGTTACTGTGTAGCTGTTCATTCCCTACTTACACTAAGGAACTCTACAAATTCTGTATAAATTCAAATATTCTAAATACAACAAAGGGTCTACCATATTTGGTTGATGTGGCCCCTTGGTAACATTTCGCGTTACCCATATTTGTATTAATATTTGTATTTGTATTAACTGATAATCGAGATGGCGATAAAAACACTTATGTAGTCTTTTCCCGAGTTATGCGAATAATTCGTGCCAGAGTAATTTGAGTAACTCGAATTCCCTTTATAATATCGTTTATATTTTCTATTCAGAGATCGATTTCTTCTTTTCACGTAACGAAGCACATTGTTAATGGAGACTTTCGCGGTTATTTCGTGAATAAGAGTTAATTTTTACCAAAATTAATGTTCTTAATTTTAAAATAAATAGTAGTTTTGGAGATATTAAAAAAAATGTCCTATAAAAAAATTATTTCAACTCACAAAATACGTTTCAATACGCAAAATTGTATTGTAGTGTACTGTTTTAATTCTGATTTGTTTCATGCACTTACTTAATATGATTCTTGTATTGTATGCTATATTTTGTTGATTTGACCTTTTCATTCTCGAAAGAAAGAGTATTTTTATCGTTTATGTTTGTATGCGTTGTATTTGTTTATGTGGTAGTTTACTGTGTGTTCATTTTTTGAATTTAGTCTTTGGGGTCATTTTCATCCATGTTTTATTTAATGATTTCCTCTTTTTTCGTAATTCATCCCTTTTTATAACTAATTTACTGTTTTGGAAAATGCCAAAAAAAGGGTGAAGGATTTAAAGGATACTACTTAAATCAATCATTTAGTCGATGCAAGCTTCCAACTCCACACTTCTGTTTACTATGCGGCATCTTTGATTTTCACTTACATCCTCCATCTTTCCGTTCCGTTGAAATAGCCATACTCGGAGCATGACGGTGTCCAGTTTCAGACATTGTCCGACACCCATCTGTCACAGCTAATTAGCTTCAATTATAACGTACATATCTTCGAAAGACCATTAAAAGACGACCATCAAACCGTCCATCACTTTCACTCACCTTCTGCACACGCAAAAGGTCCTTCCATTCTCTAACCGCAATGGTAGTAGGCAGAGATGGAGGTGCCAAAACTGTGAACCCCCAAAACGATGCTCCTTGAGCGTAAGATGCTCTAGAAAGTGAAAGAGGAAACCATTTTTATTTCTTGGACTGGCACCATGTATGTTTCCATTGTCATAAACTAACAGCGGACGGATGTGTGCGTGCGCTCATGGCACCTCATTACAACTAGGTCATTTTCTTACGATGTTCACAAATATACAAACACGAATTCAGTACGAAAAGTGCGCTGGAAAAACGTATACGCATAATTAATGTTGCTCACGCAGTATGCTCACCTTTCACCGGAGTGTGCGCTCACGCAGTGACGATGTGTGAGCGGATTTACGCCAGAACACTGCCCGAGCACGCACAGGAACCCTTTTGCAATTGCGATAATCACAATTTATTATGGGTGGTGTGTAAAACGCGTTAACAATTCGTGGTCACATCGCTCAGGGGCACCAAAACTCTGCTCTGTGACGGACAAGACGAGTGCTTATGCGCTCCAGGAGGTTCCACGCGATCAACTTTTACTGATCTCGTTAACCACAGGCGTGTACACTTTGCTCATTCAGACATTTCTTGTGGGAGCAAAATAAAAGTAATTTATAATAATTGTCCACACGTGAGTTGTTGTCTGCTTTTGTCCTTCTACCGAAACGCTGGAAAACCAAACAAACATGACTCATGTAACAAATAAAGAAACAGGAAAGAATACCTACTTATTGGAACGGGTCAGCAGACACAGATCCTTTCTTTTGCTCGGTTCGCTTAACGACCAGGGACAAAAATAAAACTACCGGTCTGTGGTCTGCATCCCGGTGATCGGGTGCAGTTATTGTCGCGTACTTTCCCGTCTAAAACCCGACCGAAATCAAACTGCCCCACCCGAAAAGGTGGAGTGGGCTGGGGCCACGGTGTTACTTTTGTTTACGCTGCGGTCCTTCACGTGCTCCTTTTTTGGGGGAAGTCGGAACCCAGAACGTTTGTAACCGGTTTCGGAAGCCACACCATTCAAAAACCGCAGGCGCCGTTACTTTGCTCACGCGCGTTGTAAACAACTATCACGCAGAAAGAACTTGCCCCGTTTTGTTGGACTGTTGTGGGTTTGGTTTTTTCTTTCTTTTTGTTGTACTGTTTCAAGCATTTTGTTTGGGTTTTGGGTACTTTTTTCGATTGCATTTTTCCTTGATCGGTTGACGATCGAGTTCTCACTATCAAAGGTGGGTAGTTGATCCTTTTACATTCTGCTTTGTTCCAGACGCAACGGAACCTTTCGTGAAGCTATTTTTAGACGTTTCAGGGAGATCCTTTCGCTTGACCGCCAAAACCTGCTTCGATGCAGGGCGTTTGATAGTGATACTATTTTAGGGGTTAATGCTGAAACAGGTTCCAAATTCTTTGCATTCACTTATCCGGTCAATGTAGTCGCTTGTTTTGTTTAAAGGTGGAAAATTAGTTAAGTTTTTTTTGTAAATCATTTAAAAATAATCATTTTATTCAAAATCATCAGACACCACAACAAAACTCATTTGATCCAAGAACCGGGGTCAATTAATGGGTGAAATACACTAATAATTTTAATTTTTGAATGATTTTTGTGTTAAAAATTTCCTCAAATAATCAATTCCATGAACTTTCATGTAATAATAAATTCATGCATGAAGCAATAAAGAAAAGTATAGAAAAAAAACAAAAGTTGTTGGGATTTTTTTTTGCGCAGTAATTGGCTTAGTGGTAGAACTAAGAAGTAAAGTAGTAGATATTTATTAAAATAAGAAAACATAAAAAATAAAACCTTATTATAAGACCAATTTACTGTTTTGTCTTACTACTGTTGAACTTATGAACGTAAAAGAAACGAAATCCTATTTTCATTTAAAATTGATTATTGTTTCCGCTGATTTAGCTGATTCTCGTATTTTTTTTTCACACGTCTTCCGACGTAATTTGCATTAGGCTTTTTGCATTTATAACATATTTAGAGCAATTGTGAATTTAACACACCATGTTTTCCAAATGCCGATGAAAAGTTGTCTTCAAAAAGTCTTGTTAGCTCAGCACAGCGATTTTTTTGCCGCGGCCGGCAGTAAATGCTGCGACAACACGATGAGTGTAAAAACATAATTTACTTTCAATCCAAACGCACCAAACGGACGTAGCAACATTGGGGCAGATAGTATGGCAGCAAAATCCGAAAGTAGCTTTCTGTCACCTCCTCTGTCATTGGCTACTGGCTACCTCCTACCTATCCCATCTCATTGCAAGATGAAGAAGCTCGTCGGATGTGGAATTATCGAAAGGCGTCCGTTTTACGTAGGGAGTATACTTTTTTGTCTCTGCCTTCCCATGTAAAGCTACGCTACTCACGCATCCACTTCAATCGCAGAGGCACCACCTCGACTTGCATGTCCTCCCAACCACGACCCGACAACGCACCGGTGATGATGATGATGATGATGCGTTGCGCATCGATTTGCGTTCTCACGTACAAAGGCCGCCCCAACGACCTGTGGGGAGATCAACCGCTCTACTGATGAGGGTCAATTAGGGCGAAACATCTTCCCTGCGCTTATTCGCCGAACCTAGCCGGAAAGGAAAAACTGACCACTCCGGACACAGAGTAGCCAAAGGTCTCTCACACGGGGTACACACTAGACTCTTCCGCCCGTCCTACCCCGCTGTGAGTGAAACCAAACGCGTTAAAGTCATTTACGATCGCAGTCTCTTCCCTCCAGCGAAGCATACGCCAGCACCCCAAACAAGGTCGTTGCCAAATGATGCGCTCGAACCTTGGCTGCATGCTTGTCCGTTCCGTTAATGTGGTGGCGGGCTTTCCGCTCAAACCGTGGTAAATTACTTACCCTTACTTTGACGTTGTCGTTACCAAGCGATGGAAATGTATTTCTCCTATAAGTGCGGGCGTTTGTTCGATTTCAAATCCTTGTATGAACAGCTTCCCATAAGTTACGCGCAAATGTAAGGCGGTCGAAATTGTAGTGTACAATGAAAAGTAAAACCATCATGCAGTGTCGATCGAACGCGGGTGTTTAGGCAAAAGCAATTTGTACTCATTTCAAGTGAAGAAAAAGTGACCCCGAAGGCGAAAGTGACCCGGCCTCGGGTTTTATTTTTTGTCCATTTGCTAGACAATTTGTTCCTAGAAACTCAATGATTGAACGTAAACTTAACAAAAACTAAAAGAAACAGAAATTATTATTTTAATGCGTATGGTTGAACGAGCGTATTGAAGTACTTCTACAGCGGATGGAAGGAATTGTGTTATTTAAGTTTCAATGTTCTTAGTTAAGAAATTGTTTCGAACTAATTTACTAAAAACGTTTCATGGCAAGCTATGTGCAAATAGGTATTGTTAACATAAAGAAGGCCATGGAAATCGATTCTAGGATCTCATCAATTCGTCAATCTGTTCAATCAATCAATCAATCTGTTTGTCAATAATTTATCAATTTTGATTCTTGTTCTCTTTTGGTAACATTTTTGCAAATTATTTTTAACGTCATGTACATAGAATCAATAAAGTTAATAATCGAAGTACAATTGTAATGCCAGTTTATCCTATTTCTTATAGTTTATTTAAATGATTCGGAACGAAGCATAAGTTCTTATGGATTTCTTAAATTCTATAATTATGCATATTTATTTATTTATTACGCTTCCAAACTCTTGAAGCACACTAAAACTCACATGTTGTGCACTAAATGTGATTTGATTTTTAAAATCTATTGTCGCGAATCAAACAGTTGAACTAATCATAACGCCAAACTACTTACATAAATACTTTAACAGACTGATATTTTTCTCTTTAATCGTCGCAAAAAAACGATCACGATGCAAAATAACGCCCAATAGTTTCCAGACGTTCGATCGTAAAATCATTTCGGCACGATCTTTTGCATCCGATATTCGCTGGATAAACGCAATCATTAATATACGTTCGACGCGAAGCAGATGAGTTGGATAATTTAGTCCACTTTTCCAAATGTGTCCAAGTCAAACGAATTTGCCTCTTTTTATGCGATTTTTTACGACCTTTTTTCTGCTCTTCTTTGTGCGTGAATTACCTCTTTCTTTTTTAAACCGTCTATGGTTGCTGTGTTCATCGTGGCCGGAGTGATGTTATTTCGTTTCTTGCTACATTGCCAGTAAAAAATATGCAAATTAGTAAACCTCTGCGGAATCTTATCTTTCATAGGTTTGTTGATGGTGATAGCATCCCTACGTACAGCTCAAGAACATACGGCGAATGTATTCCTAATCCGGTTTCCGGCCATTGTGATTACTTTTGAACTGGCTGATCTTCTGCTAGTCACACCACTATAAATCACCGTTTATTATCTTTGCATACTTGTAACCCAAAGTTGTCAATTGGTTGCCTTAACGATCAAAGAAAATTTAATAAATAGGCGGTAACGATCATATATTAGTATTCGTAGTTTCTAGGAGAATCATTTGACATACTTTGGTAGAGGGATGAAACATCTGTCGAACAGAATATTTCCGTTACAGCACTAATTATGGCATGGAAGTCTATACAGCACATGATCCAGCATGATTCTAAACACTTTCAAAAACAGGTGTTGTGAAGTGTAAACAAATTGAACATTCCAGTGTCATAAACATGGTGTCTCCATCCAAGTAGTCCAGCAAAAAGACAATATAATTCTTCATAGAAAAAGCACTAAGTCAAACCGTCCATAATGCTCGCCGATCCGGATCCTCCAATCAATCATTATTTGCATCGTTTCACATCGCTGTCAGCTGCAGCACATGAGAAAACAGCGCTATCCTAACGACTTCTAAGCATTGCTCAGAATAATATACCGGTGAGTAATTCGAATGCCCTGTTTACATCACATATACCCCAAAAAGGTATTCCAATTTGTAGTGCGGTCGCCCAAAAGACAATCGTAACCAATCAATCGTACGTCCGTGACAGTTCGGGTACGGTAGCCCATTTTGGGACCGACCGCTCCCAAGAATTGTCAGCGCGAGCACTCGCGTCTCGATCAAAAATTGTTAGGACTAGACTAGGTTCGACAGATGGAAACCCTTACGAACATTAGCCTCAAATACAAGAGGGATGTTAGTATTTCAACCTTTAATTGCAGAAGTTCTTGTTGAACGCCCACACGACCCTAATTCGAATTGTTGCAATCTTCGCTACATTTATTTGCTTCAGATTTAGATAATTAATTGAATTGAAACAGTTTTACAAGCAATTGATATGGCCCCATAACACAAATCGATGGCATATGGCTTCTGTGTTCCTTTAGATTTTTCAGTATCCACGTTCCAAGTTACGTCACTAGAGATTCTGTGCATTCCACCATTTTTTTTAAGAAGGCTCAAAATGAAAATTACGAGCAGCCTCAAACTTTCGTGAAACCGTCAGTAACAACTTCAGAACAATAATGATCTTACTCCGTGCTACAGCTCTCCTATTGTTAGAATCATACAACATATCTTCAACCAGCAAAATAACACCACAGTAGGGTTCCAGGCTCCTGCCTCATGTGTCAAAGAAACCACAAAAGGGTTTATTCCCTCCCTCTTGCACAACCTCTAGTGCCCTCTGTGTCGGCTCGTGCCACACATCCCCAACATGGAAGGTGAATCGAAAATCAATCAATTTCAAATTCGTTACAATTTAAACGCACACCTTCTGCTAACGAACATGTTGCCGATTCTAGAGACGTAAGGCCACCCCTGCAGAGGGAAAGTGTATGTGCGTACATACCGTGCATGAGTCTGGACTGGTCAGAACATTCACGTCAGTGGCAAGGTCTAGCCAAATAATCTAGAGCAGCATGTCCGTGATCGTGGCCACTGCACGCATCTCTGTCACACGCATTCGAATCCGGTGCGTTAGAAAGCTCCAGTTGTTGTCTAGTGGTAGACACACATACACGCAGTAAGACCCTGGGCTGGGGGGCAACCAAATTTACTCAGCCAGACAACAGCTACGAACGCGCGTAATTGCGTATGGTGCGGGTGCACGGGCGCTCACGCCGTCTACGTAATGGCCTTTTCTCACGCCATTCGCTGGCCAGACCCCAAGAACCCATAGGCAGACCAAGGCAAGTACGCCTATCGGAGATGCGTACGCACCCGATTTCTAGTGACCTTCGATTTTTCAATTATTCATGTGCTCCGCGAAGATGAAGAGAGCCCTCGCCTTCGCTTCTTGAGCAGTAACCATAGGCAATGGTGGTTAAGGTCAGGCTTTCGAGACGAACTGCAACCCCCATTACAAGCAGGAAGTTTGGAACGATTCTTGGGCCGGATCTCGAGACATTGAAGCATCCGTTCGAAACCGTATGGTTGTGTAGAAGGAAACATATTATCCCAACCACTCTGAATGATGGCAATCGCGAAACGTTTTCCACAGCACGGCTAACACATGATAGGACGTGTCCATGTGAGATGCGTTCCGCAGATGTTTGATGACGGAACGTACATACCCCAACTCCAGTACATTCACTTCTGCTACAGAATAAACTAATCGCGCTAAACCCAAGCGATGCAAGTGAAAGGAGCACACTGATACGAAACGCTTCCATACACACCGGAGCCGTTAGCATGGATCGCTATTACTTCTCAAAGGTACCACGAATCATTGGGCGAGTGCGCGACTATGAGCAAGATTTATGAGTCTCCGGTCCACCCGGGTAAAGGCCCGTCGAAATTGAAACTTGCACTCACCTTCAACCACTCGGCGGTGATTAATCTGCTCATCGGTTTGCAAAGAGGAATAAAATGTTGCACAGATACTAGAAACCTATGCACGTTTAGCCTCCCCCTCTGACACCGTGTCACGGACGGTTAGCCTTACCGTTCTGGACCTCGAGAATGGCCTTGATGGGAAGGCTTGACACTGTCGCTTGCTGTTCCCTAGAGACGGATGTTCTTCATTT